>NC_141694.1:340099747-341302247 GCF_964263255.1 Lissotriton vulgaris | reverse complement strand
CAAAATGGTATTGGAGAAGTTACCAAAGGTGTTACTTCAGTAAGGTATTCATCACTTAATGGAGCAACAAAATGCCCTCTGAATGTATTCTTACAGTGAAGTATAGAATCGGTCTTAGATTTCAGGGAGACATTCTGGTTGAAAGTCATAGCTTTCCAAAAAAGGTGATTTTCAAAATGGACACCTAAATCTTTAAAATTTTCATAGCCTCAAATGAGTTTCTCTCTAATAACATAGGCTTCCTTGGCGTGACATGTCCCAGTGTCATGAACTGGCTGATACTTTTATTGCTCATTTAAGAATTGAACTGTTCATATTTCGAAGAGACATAACGTATACTTGAGAATCCAAAAGGCTTCTATTATAATTGTAAATGGATTTTCATAACACTTACTACCCCTGACAAGATGTTGAAGTTCTTTACCACGAGTAGCAGGCTACTCTAAAACCCAAGGTTAGTGGTTAATCTACTAGTTATTGTTGGGTATTGCGATTAGTCATGTGCTCTCAAGTAAAAATTGCCTGCATTTACTCCAATTACATTGTGACATTAATTCCAGGTCGATAGATGGATATATAGATAATTTTATTGCACAATTAATTAAAACCATTGCAATGAAACCACATATTAATATATAATATAAAAATGTTGTTCCCTTATTGAACAGGATAAAAAGACAAGTTGTTTCAATCAATTATGCAAAGTTTAAGAAAATGGAAACCACAATTTTGCTTACTATGAACATAAAAACCTGAAAAGAGGTCATAAGGTGTCCCAGCTTTACAAGTTACAATTCTATATGATGGCGGAGTCCAGAGAAGCCCTTATTGCCATCAAATATTTCATGAACTGGGCCACCAGCTGCACTTATTCACCGTTCATGCACTCCACTAAAGCAGCGTGACATGTTTGTATATTTAAAATACGCCAAATTGGACGGAGCCACTATATTCTAAATGGACGCAATTTCTTGCAAATGCACAATATATGAATTAGTGATTCCTCTGCTGCTCTGCAGGCGCAACACTTGGTAGCTACAGACTCGTTATACCCTTGCAACAGTGAGATCAGGCCAAACTGAAACCTCATTAGTCATCGCTTTGGCATTGGTTTTAAAGGAGAGGACAGGTAATATGGCAAGGACACATTGGCATAGAGGGTCGAAGTTAGCTTCCATGCTTTAACTTTTTTTCTTTGCATATCACAGTCGGCAGGCAGTAACTTTTCCTGTTTTGTTAAAAGTATTGCGGCCGCTGATGTGGATATTGGGGCTGACCATATTTCCTTTACATCCAATACCTCAACACAATGAATGAATGAATGAGGGGAATCTTATATCGCGCGAACTTAGCCCAGTGGGCGTCAAGGCGCTTGATATTCATACCAGGTGGACCCTTGGGTGTTTGTCATTGTCCAGATATTTTGTTTCAAGGTGTTTTCCTGAGCTTGTTTAGCCTTTAGACAATATGCAATAAATCGTGCCTTCAGGATTCATTTTTGGGAAAAGAGATTGAATTATTTTTGAATTTGACCATGAGCAGTGGCAGTCGGCAAGAAAAAAACTTTGTGGAAGCAGGCCGACTGTGTTCTATCCAGCCATGTAGTCATCTTGTCTTTGAAGGCTATTGCTCCATGTGTGAATACTCGTAGAAATTTTGCACCCATCAATTGGATTAGGGGAGTAAAATTGGGGTAGATCGTGGTTTTCTTTGCTCTGCAAAAAATGCCTTCCAAAGATTGAGCTGTACCTTGCATTGCAGTAATGTGGGCAGCGGTCCATCCTTTGTGATTGATCCACACACCTAAATACTTATAGGTTGTCACAATCTCAATGGGTTTACCTTCGATGTTCCATACACCCTTCCTTTTTAATTGTTGCGAAATTATCATCGCCTTTTTTTTGCTAAATTCAGTTTTAGATTGTTCTCTCTACAATATAATGATAATACAGTTAGCAGCCGCTGCAGACCAATCTGAGTATGGACGAGCAATATTCTATCGTCTGGATATTGGAGTGATTGGATTTTGGTTCCGGCTATTTTGGGGGGAAATGCTCTTGCTACAGCCAACCGTTTCGGTAAATCCACCAGATATAGATTGAAAAGCATTGGGGCCAACAGACAACCTTGCTTTAAGCCCTAATTAGTCTAAAAAAATGTGGTGGTATAACAAGAGGTTGTAACTCTAATCTTAACCCAGGTGTCGGAATATAAGGCAATCAGTGCTGTTAGTAGTGTGTTATCAATGCCCCAATTTTTTTATTTCATCCATAATCGCTGACGGGAGACACTGTCAAAGGCAGTTTGAAAATCAATGTAAGTAAGGCACAGGGCCCTGCCTTTTCTTGCCAGTGTTGTTTCAATCAATTTGGAAATGCAAATCAAGTTGTCTTCAATGTGTGAACCCTTTTGGATATCTGTTTTCATGTAAGGGATTAGATTGTACTTTTCAACCCAAGCCGTCAGCTCTTGCAGCAGAAAGCTAGCATAGCACTTCCCATCCACATCTAGGAGTGTGATCATTCTATAGTTTTCCGGGGTGGATGTTGAGCCTTTTTTATGTATAGGAACAAGCCGGGATCCCTCTCCATGACTCCAGGATACTTCTTCCCAACCTAAACTCCTGGCATAGAGGCGCCACGATTTTAGCCCACTTATCAGCCATCCCTTTGAAAACCATGGGGGGGGATTCCATTGGGGCCTGGAGCCCCTCCAGTGCGCACTTTTTTTAATAAGATGCAGGACTTCACCCAATGTAATTTCCTTTTGGCCGCCAAATTGGGCCAGCAACTGCGGACTCAAATACATGTTGTTAAAATAGCTCATGGGGGGAGTTGTACCAATATGACTGGATGTCTCCACATATAGTATTTCGATATAGTTTTCCCAAATTGTAGTGAAATATTTATAGTTGTAGGGACGCTAGTGGGCCTGCAGCATTTATTCATCCAGTTCCAGAAGTGCTTCCAGGTAGGTGTGATCAGTAGTGGGGAACTCTGTGGTTTAATGTGAATGGTTTCTGAGATAGATAGGCTGGTGCACATTAAGAAATGTCATATTATAGGGACAGTGTCTTAAAAAGGAGATGGTATGATGTATTGAATGAGGTATCAGTCAATTGCAGAATTACGATAAGAAGGAATGAGGGAGACAGACATGAAACTGAAAGGAGGCTTATCTCAAAAATATTGAGGTATGCAGAGGATAGAAGGTAAGAAGAGGGTCACTCTGAAGACACAAGGTACTTCATGGCTATTTTTTCTTGCAGGGTATGAGTAGTATAGAGGGAGAAGACTTTCTGAGGTAGCATGCAATTGGAAAATGTAAGCTTTAGAAATAAACAACAATATATAAATGATCTCCATATCCAGGGCAGTCAGTTTAAACATGTGATTCCAAGTGTACCAATCATTTAAACATTAAGAACCCTAACCTGTTGTGTGTCAAGCCTAGGCCAGCTCATTTAAACTTAGTCTAGGGTATCCCAACCTTGGTACAGGATCTGTACACTGCACAAGGGCGGATGGTGCTTAAAAAAGAAAAGGTCTCATGTAATTGTCATCCTTCAGTAAATTGAAGGTTTTTCACAAAAATTATTCATTTGGCAATGGCTGAGGACGTCCCTGTTTTGTTACATAGTCCCTTGCAAGTGTATGTTGTGCGTTTTTGTGTATGTGGCTATTGTAGTATATGCATTATATGTATAAGAGGAGCAGAGTGATGTAGACCTGTGGGTTCCATTTTGAACGCCCCAGGCCTGTTCCTGTGCACAAGTTGGGGGTAATGTAGTTTTCCAAGACAGTGGAAGTGTACCAGGATGTAGGATCGAGGAGACCTACACAGTTAAGTGAGGGCAAGGCAGACTAGGCTCCTATTAATTTACAATTAGGTGTTTCCTGTAGCATGGTAGGTGGTGGGGTCTGCAGCCTTATACCCCACAATAACAAATCCTTTGCATAGTATATGTAGGTATCTTAGCCCTGGATAACATGTTTATTGTTACCCAACTCAATGATACTCATTTTATCGACCTCAGAAGGCTGAAAGGTTGAATGGAGCCATTGGGATTTGAACCTTTGACCATGAGGTGAAACACAGCCCCCTACAGTGGACGGACTATTTCACTAAACCACCACACTTGGCTTCAAGTCCTCCTCGAACGGGGGAACATGCATGCACAGTAGACATGGTTACAACCAAATGTGAAAGATGCATGTTAAATGAAGGCAGTGGCAGCCATGTCGTAGAACTGAATGACAAATCATTTTTAAAGGACTGTGTTTCAATGATGTGTGCAGATTTTGCTTAAATGAGGATTAGGCAGAATATGGAGAACGTGGGAATCTTTGAAATAAAGCTTGTGCCCTATGCCTGTTTAATCAATTACATCTACTTCATAAATCAATATAAGCACAGTGGAGTTGACCAGTTATATGTGGTAACGCACGTATGACACAGTGCACAACTGAATGACCTCTGCTGAATCCATTTATGTAATAGGGAGCGTATTATTAGTCTCTATCCAGTATGAGAGTTTGTCCAAAATGATTTTTCAGAATAATATACCAGGAGACAAAGCATAGAGAACAATCCATAATCTCGGGGATTACTAGGGTCACCTTCCTTGAATGTTGTCATGGAAACTGCATCTTTCCACAGCTGTGAAATAACAGAGCTACTGCAAATGGTATCAGATAAATTGGCCAGAACATAAACTCACCACAGAGGACATTTTAAATGTTGCCTGCAAGAACTTGACCTGCCTGTTAGCTTACAAATCTATCGTATCCAATAGGGCACAATGCATTCTATCGTATAGTATGTCTTTATGTCTACCACTTTGCACATGATCTGGTGGCTTTCTTGTCTATTTCACTAGCCTGCTCCTGATCAGATGGCTTTCTTCCTTAATGTTGGCTAGTTGACACCCCAGTCCGCTTGTGCTCCGAAATTTCACCCATCAATATAGAAACATTGCCCATCTTAAAATTGTTTTATAGCATTCAAAGATACCTACCTATGTAGGGCTACACATGTGAAATGGCCATCGTGTATTTGTTTTATTTTTTGTATAAAGAATATCACTACTAAATGGCCAAAGCCCATGCAAATGTATATGCAACTTCCACCTTGGAAGTGTTTTGAAACAAAAAAAAAACAGAAACCATTCCAAGATGGTCACCATGCACGTATGTCCATACTTGGCTGCCAGATCATAATGATTTGTCTCATCCTAAAAGAATTGTCATTACAAGATGGCCACCATGCATGTGTGTAAACATGCAGCAGCCATTTTTTAATGGTACTTCACAAACTAAATAGAAAACTATTACAATATGGACATTGCTAATTTAAGTGAATGTACAGCAACCATCTGATGGAAAAATTAAGGGGCAGATTTATGTTAACTGGCGCATCCCGAGGGATGCGCCAGTTAACATGCGCCACAGTGCGCCACAGCTACGCCACCCATGGTGCGCCGCATTTATGATGCGGCGCACCATGGGGCAAAAACGGCACAGATGCGTGACGCATCTGTGCCAGAAATGTGGCGCATTGCTGGAGTTGCGACGCAAGCGCGACGCAGCTCCAGCAATGCTCTGGGGAGGCCTATTCTTTCAATGCTGCCTCAAGCCTTACGCCTGCTTCAAGCAGGTGCAGGGTTTTGACGCAGCATTGCCCTGAAAGTGACTGAGTGAAATCTCATAGATTTCACTCAGCCACTTTCAGGAGGCGTTCCTGCGCAGGAACGCCCCCCCCTGCGCAGGAACGCCTCCTCATGGCGCAGTGCTGTACAACGTGACGCATCTCCTAGATGCGTCACGTTGTAAATAGGGCGCAGGGATGCGCCACGTTTCCGTGCCGTTGAGTCACGCAACGGCGGCGTAAACATGGCGCAAGCCCTTCATAAATCTGCCCCATTGTCTTTAACAGTGCTTGTTTAGAAAGTTTATAGACAAACCGTCCGAACCGTTGTCATCGATGCTCTAGTTTCATTTTTTAATTTGTATTATACTGATACCTTGAGAAGTTGGAAACATCAAGTTGGCAATATCCTGCAGATTGGATTGAAAGCAAACTGTAGATGTAGAGGCACTGTTATACGGTTTCTTACCGCTATCACTGTGACGGTTAAGGGCTATTTCGCTTTCTCCGATGCACTAATGTCACCACTAGTCACTAGGGGCAATTTGAGGTGATATGTTCGGGATTTTCCCCGTATACAAAGGGAGCACGCGTGGCTCTTAACTGTCCTGTGACTTAAATGTATTTCCTCCAGGTATCTGTGAAGAAACAAGAGTTACTTTTTTTTATAACTAAAATAGCAATAAGCTATCGAACCATTGCAGATTGTTACATCTACAAATATCAGGCATATGAGAAACCTTTATGTCAACAGCTTTCAAATATACCGAATTATCTCTGTAAAATACGCTGTTTGAAAAAAATCCCCTTGTTTGTGATCAATATATGCAGCACTTTAAGGCGCTCTCCTCTGTTGCTCTGAGAACATTGACGTCTACAAACCACAGTTTAATTTCGAAAAAATGTATTATACTTTAAAAAAAAGTGTTCCTGGCTGATTCGTTTCTGTGCGATGCTTTAAACTTTAACACAAAGAATTCAAACTCGCATTCACATTCTGACATTCTGCTCACAAGGTGACAGCTGGATCTTAATTTCAAGTATTCCACAATGCAACCAAAAAGCATTTCATTCCATTGTGTTGCATCAAACAGTCATTATGGTCCCTGAGCAGAACACTTTCGAAAGACTCGAGTAAGTAAGATAAAAAGACGCCATTTCAGAGAAGTTGCGTTTATGAGCTAGGTCAGAGAGCTCTTTCCATGTTGTTCATTCCCAGTCGAATTTCCTAATAGCCTATCTCCTTAGCTAACAGATGCCCAGCCTCATGTCTGAACCAGACCGAGCCACCACTGAGCTGCTATCCTGCTCCGTCCTTACTGAGCCGTTTCCCTAGCAGATGGTGCAATGCTGCAGGCACCCTCCTTCCTGTTAATTACCAGCCTTTGCTACAGATGGAAATGTCAGTCAGCCTCACAGGTCCTGGTTCCTGCCATTGCCTCAGTCCATAGCCCTCTACCTAGGCAAGATGCTGCCAGCGCGCGCCATGTGTTTTGTGGCTGCTGACTAGGCAGGCAACAAAAAACAACTTACGCGATGAATATTCATGGGCGAATGTTGAGAGTTCTATAGATGTTTATAGGGGATTGCACCCTCCTGGGGGCTCTGTGCCCCTCGCAAGGCCACCGTGGGGACATGCACGCTACCAAATACTTGTTTCCATGGCAACGTACCAAGTCCCATTAGCATTCGGTGGCTACTGCAATCATCGCCTATGCCGACTAGCTTTCAGCCCATAAGAGTGTTGTTTAATTGTCCCTGCCTTTATACTAACAAACAGAAAGTCACTCGCTAAACTGATTAGCTAATAACTGCTGATTTCCATCAAACTCTGATTATCTCGTAAGCGACCAATATGAATTGCTTGCTCTCATTGCAATTTAAACAGACTAAATCCAAATAGATGAATTTCAGTGCAGCAACTTTGTCTGCCAAATTATAGTATTCCTCTGACTGTGGGAAACCTGTTAGCGATAAAAATTGCCTTTCTTATTAGATTTTGGAGGGAACTTTCATTGTAAATCTGCGAGCCATTTAACCCAATCCAATTTCAGCGCAGCTTTTCTGGACCTCGATATATTTTCTGAGATTCGCCTGCCAAAGTTCTTAATCATCCAGTTGCCAATTTGTGAAGGAGAGACACATCTGAATACCACCCACACCTGTGCACAAACACACGGGTTAAAATGAGAAGGCATACAAACACAGCGTTACTATTTTTTATGTTTAAAATAAGTAATAGAAAACGTCCACATGATTAAACAGATAGATGTTGGAGCAGATTCTGTGCTATTTCTCTAGCTCTGTTTTTTCAGCTGTGGCGTGTGCGTAGATACTTTTAAAAGAAAGAGCAAAAAAGAGCCGAGATAGCTGCAGGGGGTGGCATATCCAGATAAAGGTTTACTGGAAGGGAGAGAAACAGTTAAGAGATACAGAACACATTTCTACTGACTCATTTGTGCTAAGTATTACAAACATTAGTGTGGGGAATTCTCAGTGGAAACTAGGTCCCTGTCAAATACAAGTCGAAGTTTCCTTTTCACAGAAGCAGTGCAGAAAAACTCTCTGCCAGCATGGTCAGGCCTCTGAGAATTCTATTAGGATTCTTATCAAAGTGATTGCTGGGTTGAGAAAGAAACGGAGAGAGGAGAGGAAAGGAGAAGGGGATTATGATTGCTGACATATCTATCACTCACCATGTGTCATATTTTAGCACCAAGGTATTAACAAAGAGATCAGTTCAGCAAGAGTATCCAAATTAGACAAGTTTTGATTTCTCAGAAGCACACAGCAGCCACATTTGGATGTAGATTCGTAGCAAGCTGTCCAGAAGCGATACATATAACTTAAATACTGGCAAACGTCCTACGATTTAACTGGCTGGCAATGCCATTTATTTTACTGACTTTAAGAACGGAGCAGGATAATATTTAGCCTGTTTAAAGTAAGGACACCTCTTTTATTACTCCTTATATTTTCAGTGGAAATTAGTATCACAAAACAATTGTATTTGCCACGCTTTCAAAACGAACTACTAAAATAAAGTCACGTTTTATTGTTTCAGCTTATATAAAACCATCACAGTATAAAGATCTCGAAAAGGATTTCTTTGCATAACTTCCACACAATGATTCTCATTTGTTTGTCTATAAAATATAGAACAATTACAAATAATTAATTCTAAAATAAGACACTTTGATACTTTGATATACAAGCTAACCTTAGTTTCACTTTTTAAACGTGAAATCTTCTGATGTCAAACCTTAAGCCCAGTCCCCAACAATGAGCCCCTAGTGCTCTTGTTTGAGGAGAAAACCATTTAAAAAGTGCCCAAATATGGCAAACGTTGTGTTTAACCACCCCCCTCCTGTCAGAATGCTGCAGAATATGCCTCTGGAGCAGACATTATAAAATACTCAATTTTGTGATTTATAGCTCGTGGGGCATGAATATCGCTTACTTCATGACCTCATGTACCTAACTATGGGCCCGATTCACAGAACTAAATTAAGACAAAATCCTAAACTTACTACCATTTTGGTATTCACAGAAGGCACTTAGGGCTAGATGTAGGTAATTCTATTTTACCACTTCTAAAATACCGAATTTTACCGATTCGGTATTTAAGAAGTGGTAAAATAGAAGGGGGCACATGTAGGTATTTCAGAATCGGTAAATACCGAATCTGTAAGATTCTGTATTTACCGATTCGGTAAACACAGAATCGGTATCCCCCATTGATTCCTATGGGCCTTGAAGCCCATAGGAATCAATGGTGAATACTGAATCGGTATTTACCGATTCGGTAAATTCCGATTTTTGCAAGGGTGCAGGGGGTGGCACTTTGACACCCTCTGGCACCCCAATTCCGGACTTGTGTGCCATGTGGCACACAGACATGCCCTAAGGGCATGTCTGTGTGTCACATTGCACAGGTGTGCATGCACAGATGTGCATGCACACCTGGATTCGGTATTTTACCACCCAATTGGATTGGGTGGTAAAATACCACATCTGAAAGGCCTGCGGCACTCAATGATGTGCTACCTACATGTGCTTTTACAGAATCAGTATTTTTACCGAGTCTGTATTTACCGATTCGGTAATTTTACCGAATTTTTAAATACAGATTCAGTAAAATACCGATTCTGTAAAGCATGCTCCTAAATTAGAAAACCCTAATACCGGTCGGAAACGGCCGAAATCGAAAGTCTTAACGTTAGGATTTTTCTCAATTTAGTAGTAGTAAAGTTAAGACTCCTAACTTTAGGACTCCTAAATGCCTTCTGTGAATACCGAAAGTCTTAAAATTAGGATTTTTCTCAACTTTACTACTACTAAACTGAGTAAAATCCTAATTTTAAGACATTTAGGATTCCTAAAGTTAGGAGTCCTAACTTAACTACTACAAAATTGAGAAAAATCCTAATTTTAAGACTTTTGGTATTCACAGAAGGCATTTAAGAGTCCTAAAGTTAGGAGTCCTAACTTTACTACTACTAAACTGAGAAAAATCCTGAATTCAAGACTTTCGGTATTCACAGAAGGCATTTAGGAGTCCTAAACTTAGGACTCGTAACTTCTGTGAATACCGAAATGAGTAAGTGTCTTCTGTGAATACCAAAATGAGTAAGTGCCTTCTGTGAATATGAAAATGGTAGTAAGTTTAGGACTTTGTCTTAAATTAGTTCTGTGAATCAGGCCCACAGCAACCATTACAGCATTTCCTTATAGTTGCACAGACAAACACAATTCAACATATTTCTCTCTATTTGCAGGTCTTTAGAATTCATCGATCACAATCCTCCCAAGAAATGGATTTTTGATAGATATAGCGAGAAACATCGAAGTGATTCTCCTCTTAGGTGGTACATTCACAGTAATTCCATTAGTCGCCCAAATTTGGTCATTTTTAACCCATCAACTGCATAGCTTTCTAGGCAGCTTAAACATAAGAGACCACTGGATGAAAAGCTGATTCCAGATTGGATGGAAAGTACAAGGTCATTGCAGCTTTATGGTTTATGCAGCATTTCTTAGAGGGAGGGGGGGTATAGCATCCTTGCAGTTAAAGAGAATGAGCATAACAACATAGGGGCATATTCTCAAGGACTTATCGCTGAGTTAGCAGTACTTTATCTCAGCCAAAGTGGTGATAAATGTATCGCTTTATTCACAAGCTGGTGCTAAAAAACATCGCCACAGAAGACACCGGCAACAAACGCTAATGATATGCAGGGTAGGCGTTCCCTTGCAAAAAGCCATGACAACCCCACTTTCCAACATTCTCAACGACCAGCCAGATCGGCGATAAGATCCCAAAACATGTGATAAGGTGCGTTAGCAGCAGGGATTTAACACCTACCCTTCCCCGGTGTTAAGTCGGACAATAACCTGCACAGTAAAAGGGAGTCCAGCCCAGAGCCACACCTGAGGACAACAGATGCCATGGAGCTACTGAGGCAGCTCAGAGCCCCAAGAGAGCCACAACACCAACTGCCATCATCCCCCAGCGCTAATGAAAGACCAACGTATCCACACCCCACACACACAAGTCCTTGCTTGAGGAACTCCTGTATGGGATGCCCTTGACACTTTCAAACATAACAACCCATACTTCTAAACATTGCACACACATACAACTCATTGCTCTGAGCTGTGGCATGTCATCCACATAAGTGCAGCAGGTCAGAAGAGTGTCGGTACTACGAGAGCCACCAACGCAATGGCAGGAAATCCCAGGCACATGCACAACCACTGTCATGTGGAACTGTAAAGTGCACGTATGCTGCATTTGTTGGGGGCACTGCCACTGGCAGTGTTGCACATCAGTTACCGTCTGAGCTTCCATCTTGCATACTTCACCTGCATCCAGCCCTGGTTCCACTGTCGATCATGCCTATTCAAGTGGGCCATGGATGTCTGCCTATACAACACAACGGTAGCTGGACTGGATTATGACTTGTGCGTGTGCCCCTGGTTGGCCCACAACCAGGAGTGTAACCGTGATACCCGTGCATGGGATGCCTTGATATTTGCCGGATGTGCTGGCAGGTGGGCATGGGAGATTGCACAAATCCTGGTGTGCAGTGACCACATTGAGGCGCTCCCCTATTGATCTGTGTTGCGGATTGGTGAAACGGCGTGATAGGAGCACACCTGTCTGGATCAGTTAATGGATTGGCTCACCCTCGTGTTTGTTGAACTTTGCAACAACGTACTCTTGGAACTGATTCCCCAGGAAGCTGAGCTTGCATTAATAGTCGATTATCTACATTCCTGCAGCCACAACTTATTGAACCCCAGAGCACAGGTCCTAACACCTTGCTGCATCTTGGAGAAATGGTCACATATCCCACCACAACACTGGACATGGCTGCATTTGCCTGGACTCAGAATACATGTGCGTGCACCTATGTGTGTTGACACACACCTGTGCAAGTGAGGCAGTCCAATGGGCGGAGCTGCACAGCGTCGTTTGGCAAAGTTCCTAAATCTGACATACTGCTGGAGGGAGAGTACACACATGGCAAATTAGTACTACATGTGAACTTGTTGGACACTTCCTCCTGCTCACTGTCAGCAGAGCAGGCATCCAGCGCAGTCCGGTGGTACAGCACTATGCAGATCCCATTGGCTGTGAGTTGTGTCCCCTGAAACGGGGCATCACATGACTAGTCCAGCAAGACAAGGTGTGCTGAGACCGTTGCATCCGTAATGATTGGTGTTAATTTTTGCCTCCCCAGTTCGTGCACCTCTACATGTTCCTATGCTGCCTGTTAGTGTCTGAAGCATTGGTCTGCATGTTGTGGCCCTTGTCTTGCCCATACTGACACTCACATGCTAATAAAGTCTACGCATCTTCACTAGTGGTAAACTGTGATGAGTGTTGATTAGAATGATAAATCGTGTGCCTCAATGAGCATTGTCCGTACACAGGGAGGGACTGACTGACGCATTTCACTTAGGGGTGAGTCCCTATTACCAGATCCACCTCTGTGAGTCAGCCATTGTGGTTGGGATAGTTGCTGGTAGACCTGTGCTCTTAAGTGTCTTAAGCAATGTGAGTATGGTGTCCAAGTTCTTACCATGTGGATCAATGTGATCCATCAAAACAGGCTGTGTCCACACAGTTGAGTGTGAGTGGGTATGCAAAGAGATGTTCTGTTATCACATGTGATGGGGGAAACTACTTTAGACCTGCTACAGAATTTGAAATTTTTACGCACATCCCAATATAATACATGGATGTGGCCTATGTTTGGGGGTTGTGAGATTATTGTTCATGAGCAATGAGGCCTCAGCTAGTTCACAACTTCACAGTCATGTAATGGGCCATGTGGGTCAGGGTCAAACATGCACATTGATGTCATTCCCAGAATGTACCTTTATGTGCAATCAATGTCCCTCCATTCATCCATATTTTCATACTTGATTGAACATAGACTTGACACATCTGTTTGTTTTGGAATGTTTTATTCACATTCTGTGGAGTGTCTCAGCTGGAGCAGTGCATGGCCATTCAAGCCCCACATTACATGGTTGCCCAGTGGGGGACCAACCAGAGTCCTCTGGGGAATGAAAAGTAAATCAGAGGAGGAAGAGTTAAGTCTGCAGCCTGATTGCTGTGTCATTGGTAACCAGAGCAGATATGGCAGTCCATGTCGGGGTCCAGGTGAATGTTGCAGAGTGTTTCAGGGGACAGTGGAAGGTGTTGTTCCAGGGCATGATGCAGAGGGCTGAACCAAGCAAGAACAGGCCATTTGGCAGTGGCGAAAGCTACAACCTCCTTTCACACACAGAGTCATTACCATCCACATCTTAGTCCTCTGATATGTCTTCTGTGTCAGGTGTGTCTGGTGTGTGTGGTGGTGTTATGGCTGCATCACTGTGTGCCACTGCCACTTCAGTGGGGTAGAGGTGTTATGGCTGCATCACTTTGTGCCACTGACACATCAGGGGACAGAGATGTGTGTGTCGAAGTTCCTGCAGCAGTCATCTGGGACAGGCTCTGTGGCAGCAATGGCAAGATGAGGATGGAAGATCCCAGCTACATCTCTCTGGTGTTCAGCCATGACAGCCATCCTTCCAGCCTGCATCCACTCCATGTTCTCCATTGTCGACTACATGACGGATGTGAGGTTGTACTTGTACATTATCCTCTCACGGTTTCCTGCTATGCCAAATGTGTAGTGGACGTCAGGGGTTGTGTGTGCACATGGATGTGTCAGAGGGGGACCTGCTCCTTTGAGGATGTGATCTACACTGGGCCACCCCAGTGTCGTGTCGTGCACCATGTCATGTAGTTTGACTGCAGCCATGCTATTGGTCATGCAGTGTCACTTGCATTGTCAGTGTGGCTCACAAAGCTGCTGCTTTGCTGGATTCAGCACATGTGCATGAGTAGGTTGTGGGATTGGTGATAGAGAGTGGGCCCCTTTGTGTACATAGTGGACTGGGGCCTACTTGGTGTTTCTATGTGCGCTGCAGTGTCCTGTTGGCAGCAAGTTTCTGCTAGGTTTGGCTTTTCACATCATGCCAGTGCCTTTTGACCTCCTCCATTGACCTCATCGACACTCCGACTGCAGTCACATTGTTCACAATGGACTGCCATATTTCTGTTTGTATTTCTAATGACACAGTGAAGGTGTTGAACAGTTGTTGGTAGTGTTCTATCACCTCCGTGACGATGATCCAGGTTTTCCTGCGGACTGAACCCCGTCTTCCTCTTCCTCTTCTCCTTGCCCTTCTCCGAGCACGGGGTTCCTCGCTGGTCTCGGTGGGGCTTCTGGGATTCGAGTTGTCCTCTGCACTTGGTCAGAGTGCATCCATGGTGCTACGCAGTTTATTTTGGTGTGTTTTTTTCTGCTTTTATAGTGCATTTTCCCGCATGACGCGTGGGAATTGCATGCCTGTCACTGGTTATCGCTATTTTTTGAATCACAATTTTGGGCTGTTAGATTTGGGGGTCTCTAGTTGGTACAAGTAGGTACTTGTGAAAAATAGGGACCCTTGCCTCTAGTCAGGGTGAGGGGATTACACTAAGCATGGGCGATCTGCGAATTTGCGGATTTGCGAATTCGCGATCCGCAAAATTCGCAAATTTGTGCGAATTTGCGGATTTATTTTTTTTTGCGCGTTCGCGGGGTTTTTTGCGTGTTCGCG
Source organism: Lissotriton vulgaris (assembly GCF_964263255.1). Lineage (NCBI taxonomy): Eukaryota > Metazoa > Chordata > Amphibia > Caudata > Salamandridae > Lissotriton > Lissotriton vulgaris. The sequence continues at coordinate 341,287,436 of NC_141694.1, read as the reverse complement.
GGGCTTTTTGCGTCTTCGCGAGCCGCTTGCATAGCGAAGTTACCCATGCAGTCGTTTATGGGAGAGGGAGAGAGAGATAGATAGATAGATAGATAGATAGATAGATAGATAGATAGATAGATAGATAGATAGATAGATAGATAGATAGATAGATAGAAAGAGAGAGAAAGAGAGGGAAAGAGAGAGGGAGAGAGAGAACGAGAGAAAGACAGAGAGGCCGGATCTCTGAAGGGTCAGATTCCTGAGTTGCCCCTACAGAACATACAGCTTTTTTTATTTTTAGCAAAATGCATATGAAAATTGTGCTGTAAAGGTCTCTTTTAGTTTAACCCCTCCTGAAAACTCAAAATGGGTGTATTTGCCATCCTCTCCCTTCTTCCTGTTTTTTATATCTGCAAGTGCTTCCTGATGAGGTTTAATTCCTTGGACAGGTGCCTCGTTGCCTACTTGTAACTATTCTCTGACCCTGCTTCAAGGGTCAGAGCAGGGTCAGAGAATAGTTGCAAGTAGGCAAAAGAGGTGCCAGGAAGCAATTAGCAGCAGGTGTCCAAGTTGAAGTTAATTTGTTTGTAACCCTTTTGTAAAAGGTTACAAAGAAATTAGGTTCAACTTTTGCACCTGCTGCTGTAACCCTTGCTTGGCTGAAAATTCGTCCCCGCTGATTTGCGGATTTTACCGCGATTTCACGAGATTCGCGGATCGCGAAATCGCGGAAAATCCGAAAATTCGCCTGCGAAACGGATTTTACGCCCACCCTTAGATTACACTCCTAAATAACCCCTGCTCCCCCCCTTGGTAGCTTGGCACGAGCAGACAGGCTTATCTCAGAGGCAGTGTGTAAGGCATTTGTGACCACATACAGTAACCCAGTGACAACACTACAGAAGGACACCACACAAGATTTTATATAAAAAATAAGCATACTTTATATAGATTTACCACAAGACCATAAACAACAAAAATACACAATACTGTTACTTTAAGATGGTAGTTTTAGCTTAGTTAAGTTCAGTTCTTAAGATGCAACACTTTGCGTCAATGTACCTTACAATGCGTTGCGCTTCCACGACAAGCAATTTCGCAACAAGGGAAATGCGGCAAAGTCCTGGTGGAAAGAAATAAAGATGTGAAGATCTTCCAGATGCGGCACACTTTTCCGGGGGTTGCGAGAAATTCTCGGTTTGATGCGTGGACTGCAGCGGCAACACCCATGTTCAGAAGTGCGTCTGCAACAGCTTCAGCTGTGACACTCTTCTCCCATTTTTGCGTGAAGCTTCTGCACAATGCGACAACTACAGCGGCGACATCCTTGTTTAGAAATGTAACAACAGCAGCTCCGACAGTGGCGCACTTCTCGGGGATGCGAGGTGCTTTTCTCAATGTGGTGCAATGCGACAGTTCAAGCGGCAACACCCTTGTTCAGAAGTGCGACAGCAGCAACAGCGACACGCTTCTGCCTCGTTGCAAGACTCTTCTCACGATGCGATGCAGTGCGACAACTCCAGCGACAACTCCAGCGGTGACACCCTTGTTCAGAAGTGCGATGGCAGGCAGCAGCATCGGCGACATGCTTCCTCTTTGTTGCGAGATGCTTCTCTCGATGCGGTGCAGTGCGAAAACTCCAGGGACAACACCATTGTTCAGAAGTGCGACGGCAGTGGCAGCGACGGCGACACGCTTCTTCTTTGTTGAGTCGCACTTCCAGCTCCTTGCGACTCCGACAGTGGTGCACTTCTCGGGGATGCAAGGTGCTTTTCTCAATGCGGTGCAATGCGACAGTTCAAGCGGCAACACCCTTGTTCAGAAGTGCGACAGCAGCAACAGCGACACGCTTCTTCCTCGTTGCAAGACTCTTCTCACGATGCGATGCAGTGCGACAACTCCAGCGGTGACACCCTTGTTCAGAAGTGCGATGGCAGGCAGCAGTATCGGCGACATGCTTCCTCTTCGTTGCGAGATGCTTCTCTCGATGTGGTGCAGTGCGAAAACTCCAGGGACAACACCATTGTTCAGAAGTGCGACGGCAGTGGCAGCGACGGCACCACGCTTCTTCTTTGTTGAGTCGAGCTTCCAGCTCCTTGCGACACGCAGTCCCTCAGAAGGCCCAAAACAGCAGCCGGCACTTCCAAAAGAACTCTGGGGAGCTTGGGATTGAAGTCTGTAGTCCCTGAGACTTAAGCAGGAGGCAAGCTCTTTCCCAAGTCCTTGGAGATCCTTCACAAGTTGAAAGCAAAGTACACAACATTCCTTTCTCCTCTCTTTGGCAGTAAGGCAACCACTGCAGGCCAATTCCCTAAGCAGCACTTCAGCTTTGGAATAGTCTCTCCTCAGTTTCTTCAGGTTCCTCTCCTCAGCAGATGTTTATTCTTGTTTGTCCAAAAGTGATCTAATTTCTTGGAATCAGGGTCCCAAATGTATACCCCAAATCCTTTGTTCTCGCAGGGTAGAGGGGCCTTTGCCCAGTCCAAACCAGTTCTGAAGCACTCTGTTTACCAGACTTCTCTTTTCCTTTCACAGTGCAGGGCAGAAACATCAGACGCCCCACAGGAGGTGGAGCCAGCATTGTGGAAGGCAAGTACAGCCCTGGAGCACTTTGTTGACAGGACTCCTTCTCTTCTTTCAGTGTGCAGGGCAGAGATATCAGCCACACCCCTGGATGTAGAGCCAGCATTGTGGAAGGCAGGCACAGCCCTATTAATGGTTCAAGTGCAACTCCTCCCTCCCATCTAGATGCATATCTCTCTATTCACCAATGGGCTGACTCATCCTGTGTTTTGGAATCCCTCAGCCCTGTCACTCAAAAACTCCCGACAAGGAATACACAACCTAGCAGAGGCAGGCTTGAAAGGTTAGGCAAAAAAAAAATACCTACTTTCTAAAAGTGGTATTTTCAAACACAGAATGCTAAAACCAACTTCACTAAAAGATGCATTTTATCATTTTGAGTCCAGGCATACTAATCTCAAATTTCTACCATGTTCTCTGAGTCAGTTAGGATTATAAAATATAATAATTCTAACAGCCCATTCTGTCCTATGGAGAACAGGTAGCCTTGCAATAGTGAAAAACGAAAATGGCTGTAATTCACTATCAGAACATGCCACACTCACCAGGGCATGTCCTACCTTATACTTACAATGCACCCCGCCCTTGGGCCTACTACAGGGGTGACTGATATGAAGAAAAAGGAAGGTTTAGGGACTGGCAAATGGATACACTTGCCTAGTCAGTGTGAAAGTACCAGACTGCACACAGGCTCTGCAATGACAGATCTTAGACACATTTTACAAGGCTACTTGTGTGGGTGCACAACCAGTGCTGCAAGCCCACCAGCAGCATTTGGATTTACACGCCCTGGGCACACTCAGTGCACTGTACTAGGGTCCGACAAGTAAACCAAATAGCCAAACATGGAACCATTGATTAATACATCAATTTACAATAGGGAGCACTTGCACTGTGGCACTGGACAGCAGTGGCACACTGTCCAAAGCATCTAACACCAGCAAAAATACATGAGGCAACAGCAAAAATGGAAGGGAGACCCACGCCAATGGTGCCAGGTCTAACTGGGCATCGCAACTTTTTCGCATTCGTATTTCGCAATTTTTCGGCGTTGAGTTGATTTTAATGCAATCGTTTGGCACGTTATTGTTAGACATGCATGGTGCCGCCGGGTTGAGAATACAATGTTGACACAGTGTTATTCTGTTGGGCTAGACTGCGATGTGCAAAGTTGTGTTAAGCTAATTTAGCGATAATTATCACACTTTCTTGAGCATATCCTCCAAGTGTAGAACCATTTTGTTGCCTCCTTGTGCACATTTACAAATAGTAGACCCATTCTTATTCAACAGTACTTCCTATAGGTCAGAACTGGGAGCGAGCCTATCCTAAATTTGATATATGTTGCTCTTTTTATTTCCGGAACTAGCTAATCCAGGTTGTTAGCATAGTCAAAAAAACATTTAATCACTTAAACATTGTGTAGAGCATAACCTCCACCCCCTACTCCCCTCCGCCCCCGGGTGTCAAGCCTTTGCATCCAGAACTTGTCTATGATTGTTTTCATGCCAAGATCGATCCAGTACTTATCTAATTCTAAGAAGGTTACAGTTCTTGCTGTATGGTCAACCCAAGGCACATTCGGTAAATTACTGCTTTCCCAAATTTACCAAATTTCACAGAAAGATTTACGGTAAATTTCAAATTTTGGGTTCAATTTATATTGGGTGCCAGTGGAGAAGAGATTTAAGTGCATTTTAGGTTTTGATGTTGTTCATGCCCAATTTTCTGGATTAAGGTGCCCATTGGGTTTGAGTCGTTGTTCTGCCAGAGGCCTAGTTAAATCAGCAAACCTCAGCCCAATACAGGCCAGCCACTAATGCTTTGACTCTGTGAGTCTGCAGGGCTGATTTAATTAACCTTTGCCCGGTTTCACTAATGAATCACAGGACTTGGTTTGCATACTGAGACAAGCTAGCAACATCGGCAAATAGAGATGGAACATCGAGATTTAAAGATTGTTAACTCGCTGCAGCAGAGATTATTCCTGACTTCAAAGCAGCCTCATGCTTTTTTTTGCTTTTATATCATTCTTCAGGTAAATGAAAGAGAGTTTGTAGTAAGCTTGCACAGAAACTCCAGTTTGTCGAAAAGATTGATTGAATGAAATAGAGAAACTCCACGTGTTTGTTACATTTCAAGAATCGGGGTAATTTTGGTTCGACACAAGTGTTTGGTTTTGGTGTATTTTCTATAAGTGATTTCAGAAAAGCCAGCTTTATTAATGTTTTGGGTGATGAAAGACCAAAAAGGCATGAGTATTGTGGAGAGTATGATTTATTTGATTTAATTCAACTGGCTAGATGTCATTCCATTTACTTAAGCAGGAAATTCATCTACATGGGTGCTGATTCCAATCTCGTAAGGAAGGCCTCCAAACGGGATTCATAAAGAGCAAATCTGATTCGGAGCCTATATCTCCATCCAAATTGTCCCCCGTTACAAACGATCAGTGCAATGTAAGTTTGCGTCTGCGGCAACTGAGTCGTTTACAAACCCGAATCTATCCGTCTGATGCATCCGGAGAAAAATTATGCTGCGCAACGGAGCCAGATTCTGAACTGGCAAGTACGATGCACAATTCAGACAGCTCTATCAACTCGTTCTCAGTGAGTGTAAGTAGCTGTCGGAATCAGACTTCGGGGGACCAGAGCAGGCCCCCTTCACCCAGAGCACTCCGAATCGTTCACAGGGAGTGCGCATGTGTCCCCCTGATCCAAGTGAGAGAGCGCAATTTGAAAATAGAGTATATCGTAGCCATATTTAGACGTATATGTTATAAACGTAGGAATGAAACGCATACCGTAATGTAAAGTTGGCAATTATAGCATAAAAGCCAACTAACGTGACAATATGGTATAGGAAATGTAAATGTATTCACATGTTAAAAATGCATTAGATTTAGAAGGCCCGTATACATGATGGGTAAATATAGGAATGTGTAGAAGTGTTTACGAAATGTAGAACGTGCACAGTAGAATTCGTATACGTGTGTAACTTTAAATTGGAGAAGCGGCGAGAAATATAACGTGGAAAGACATAGACGTGGAGGGATATAACGTGGAGTAATGTAGAGAACGTACGTGACAATGTAACCAAGGAAAATGCATAAGTTATATTCTATGCAGTCGTATTCTATGTATTACATATATTTGATGTAGAACGTATTCAAGTATAACTAGGGCTTTTGCTAAAATACGAAAAAATAAATGTATGCCAAAGGTTATACTGTGTAGAGGGTTTCTGTAGGAATGCTGGAAGAGCTTAGGTCATTTGTGATTGTAACCTAACTGACCAAGAGTTCGCAGGAGCATAGTCAAATGTATGAAATTTAGTGGGCTTGTAAAAGTCGTAAATAGCTTGATGTGGACGTGAGAGCCAAGAAGTCTAGCACTTGTTAGATTTAAGGTGACAATGCCGGACGGAGCTTATTGCTCGAACGTGAGGAGAGACACTTTTGAGGTGGACTATGTTTTGACAAGACCATTCACAGGATCTAGAAGGTTAGAAAGTTGTACAGATAAGTTAAAGCCTTGTCTAAGTTCATATGACATTCGATCTGAAAGAGTCAATAAAAGTCGACGATGAGATGGTGAAGATGACATCTAAAGGAGAAGGGTCAACTTAACGGACGACGCAAGGAGTGGACCAATGGAAGAAGCAGGAAGTTGACATCATCGGGGAAAGTCCGTGGTGGGCGTCAAGGGGCGTTCCACCTACACCGTGATTGTGTATTTTAGGGACAGCACCCCGGGGAGGAGGTAGCAATTGGGAGATTAGGAACAGCGAGACGAATTGCTCAGAGCAAGGGCGAAGGGTAGATGCCTTGAGCAGATGCGCTGAGACATCAGAGCGCAAGGGAGCAGTAGGCCGAGGACCTTTAGAGAGAGCGGATGGGTAGGCAGATAGGGTACTGCTTCTGAAACCTAAGATTTCCTTTAGAGGCTAAGAGAGTTTGAACTTCTTTGGGAGTCAAACTGCTGACACCTTTTTAGGGAAGAAACTTGCGAAGTAGGGTTATCACGTAGTATAGAGTAGGGACAGATTAACTTGATGATTTTATCTTACTGCAGATGACGCAGAAGGAACCACTTCACATCGAAGCTTAAATTGCTGATATTGTAACTGATTTTGTATTTTGTGTACTTTGAGATTTTATCCTGAGTGGATTGTATTGCATTTAAACTAACTTTATATAAAATTCTTAAAACTTTATCAGTTGTAAGTGGTTCTTCAGAGTGGCGTCAGTTAATGGGGTTTGTCTAACCTATGCGGGGGTTGTCTTTTACTCAATGACAGATAAAAACGGTCCAAAAAAATGACGAATGAGATAAATTATTAAATTAATCATAATCATAATTTGATATCAAAATCTCATTCCCCGCAGTTGGTAGCAGAGGATGGTTATCTTCTTGAGGAAGACGACCTAGGCCAGGTTTAGTTTACCCCAAGGTCCCTAGCCATCGACGACCAGAAGAAGAATTGCAGCCGAAGACGGTGCTGACGGTGCATCGAGAGAAAAGCAGCAGAATCGGTCGAGAGTGAGTATAAGGGTCATGCGTTGTAAGATTGCGGTGTTTCATGTTGTTCCTGTGTTGTAATGTCAAGCGGAGTTGAATGCCTGTAGTGTGATTGGGGGAAGGTTGTGAGCGCGCGCAACCGGATGAAATCTTATGTCCAGAGGACTTAAGTGGTTCGGGTGTATCGAACACCCAGAGTAATTTGTCTACCATTGAAAGGGGGTCATGAGGTACCATTGATTTCCCGACAGACCGATGATAGGGGGAGCGTATGTGTGAGTGAATGAGTAGCGGACACTGGTCGTACGTTTACTGTGTGTAAGTAACCTATCAGTTGAGGCACGTGTCCGACCGTAAGAGGAAAGACGCTGTGCCAGTTGAGGTAGCAATTACAGTTAGACTGTGGCCGTACAGTCAGAGAAAAGTGATCGCTTGGACGGAAGTAGTCATTTTTCGATGTATGAATGAAAACGCATGTGAGATCGTGAAACGAGTTAAGAAACGAGGGAAGCTGCTGAAGAAAGAAGTGACGTCAGCGTAGAGCCGCGCTGAGATTGGTCGGTTGGCGTAGAACCGTGCTGAGATAGGCTGATTAGCGAGAATCGTACAGGGATTGGTGGTTGTTATCAAGACGCAAATAAGGAAAAGAATTAGCAAGGACCAAAATGAAGTGTTTCAAGGGTTTAGGAAAAATCTTTAAAAGAAAAAGGAGAAATTTATATGTCGGAGAAGAAGCTCCACCAGAAGGCACACCAGCATATCATATGGCAGCCAACGTAGGCTTACATTCGATATTATGGATCTCCGAGTGGCATAGGCTAACTGAGGGGCAAAAAGAACTGGCGTTTCCGAGATTTGGAACGTTTAAATTAGAGGTGTTGAACCAACTAAAGGCGACGATGCTTTCAATGAGACCTCTACCGAGGCCAACACAATTTGAAGCTCTTGGTGTGTGGTTTAGAACAGCACACGAAAGGGGCGTAAAGAGGCGCCAAGAAAGAGTGAGAAGATCGGTAAAGGCAGTGCAGGATGCTAAATGGGACGAGGAAGCTAAGAAATGGAGGGTGCAGAAGATAGAAGCGGACAAACTGTTCACCATGATAGAGGCTACGGGAGAAAGGAAACCTCTAGAACAAGAAGATGAGGAAAGCGAACAGGAGGAGGATCTAATAGAAAGGTTGTTAACAGATAGACCGCCTCCATACAGCGGTGAACTTGCGAGTCCCATATTACCGCAAACAGACGGAGCTAGGTGGGGGGAATATAAGTCGATCCCAGTAACCGAGTGGGACGCTACTAAGGCTGAGGAGATACCCCAAACTAGTCCTGAACAGAGAGTAGTGGGAAGATTTGTGGTCCAGAAGGTGCCAGAGACGCAATGCGCTAGGTCGTACCAAATGCCGCACGCCTTGCAGGTTCCGGTCACCATAGGCCCTATTGTGTCCATCTATAACCCGGAAGGGGTCCAGCAGGAGGAACAGGCACGATGGGACAATGAAAGAGCAGAAGTGGAGAATAGGAATGTCACAATGAATCCCCACAGGCAAATGCGAGCACCAATAAGTCGGAGTACCCCATTAGACTCTGCAACGGGTCCCAGGGTAGAACAGGGAGTTCGAAGAGGACCAATGGATTTGAGGGGTCCTAAACCGAAAACCCATAAGGAATTAAGGGAATACCTGAGAGAATGGGACGCTGCCGAAGAAGCTCGGAATAGAAGTTTAGAAACGGGATCCGAGTGGAGAGAGCAGGATAACAGGATTCTCTCTCATTGTGGAGCTGGCGAAAGCAGTCCCGAGTGGGAGAGAGGAAGCCAAGAGAGCAGAAGAGATACTTATCCTACTGATAACAGAAATAGGCCAATGTGCGAAGACAGAAGTGCAGGGGGTGGCGAAGTGCCTCACGTTACCTTCAGTGAAGGGGAACGTAGGACACAGGAGTACCGGAATACCTTTAGGTGCACACACCATGCCCCAGGTGAGGATGTGAGACATTGGAATCGCGGAAACATGGAGAGTCGCGAAGCGTCTCGACATGCATCCGGTGATAGTAGAAGGAGTCATGAGAACCTAGGGAGTCGCGAAACGTCTCGCCATGCATCCGGTGATCACGAAAGAGATCACAGGAACACGGGCGACCGGCGAGGGCCTTTCATTTTATTAAGCGACACCAGACAACAAGCAAGTTATAATGGGTTAGAACAGAACAGTAGATCCTATCTCGCATCTGGAGAAACCGAGCCTAAAAATCGGAACCTAGGGTTGGGGGACGGAGCATTATTCCACCATACCCCGCGCGAAGATGGAAAGGCTTGGGATCTAGAGGGGTGGGAACGAAGAGAAGAGAGGAAGACTCCTCATAACTCACCTGTGCTCAGGCGTAGGGCGCATAGTGGAGGTGAGAGGGATATGAGAAAAGAACACAGAACTGAAATGCTGAAAGCTGAAATAAAAGCAAAACGGCTTGACGTAATGAGTTTGAAGGCAGATCTGGATGAATTGATTGATGGTACAGTGTCATTAGAGAGATTAGCCTCGTATACACCAGATGAGATACTGTTCCTATCCAAAGATATTACTCGAAGAGCGAGGTCAGCTCATGAGAACTTATCTAATTTGGCAAACAGGTACATGGTAGACCTGTCACGAACTAAGGCTTTACAGAGTAACCATAGGCTAACTTGCACGGATCAGGATTTGGATGATCGCAGAACGATCGCGCTGAAGGTACACATAAGGGAACTGATCCTAAGTATCAGAATATGGAAAGATCTGGATAGATGGGAGGAAAGATGGTCCAGAAAGGGCTCCGTTAGACGGAGTGTGCTTGAGGAGTCCCAGGACGCAGGCTTGATGCGAATGGAAGCCTTCCCTTTGCGAGAAATCGCGAATGGAAGCTACGTTCATGTGCCCTGGAGTAGGGGGGATTTGGCGGCATTTACCAATTCCTTCCCAAAGCTTAGAGATAATCCCGTCGAGTGGTATAAGCAGGTAGAAAGATTCGTGAAGATCTCGAAGGTACTGTGGATCGATTTGAACACACTGTTCGATATCGTAGTACCCGGAGACTTGTGGACGGCATGCAAGCTCAGTGTTGAATGGCCTACTTGCGAGCCGCCGAGAAATATTCGGACAAATGGTCCATCAGTTAGAGTCATGGAAAAGTACGAGAGGGTAATAACATGGCTAAAGGAGAAAGTGCCGGTGCAAGACATAGACTGGGTAAAGATAGATCGAACTACTCAGGAGCCGAAAGAGACAGTTCATGAGTTTTACGAGCGATTGCTGAAAGCATTCAAGCAATACAGCGGGTTAGATGTGATGGATCCCAAGGATATAGGACAGTTTGTTTCAAAGTTTGTCCTCGGATTGAGACCAGAAATATGCCTAATGATCCAGCAGCATCTGATCTGTTGGCAGAACAAACCGTTAGACGAGATTCTGAGATACGCAAGGTACTGTAGTGACGAGATAGACTCTAAGGCAAAGAAGCTTAAAGAAAAGTTAATGCTAGTGCAAATGCAAGCTGCTGGAAAGGATAAACAGCGGCAACAGGGAACAGGAACGCAAGCAAAGAAACAGAATAATCAGAGCAGAGATGAGGAAGAAAGACCGAGACCGAGAATGGATATCGCGACACTGAAAAAGACGACGAGATGCCATCAGTGTAATGAGGTGGGACACTGGCGACGCGAGTGTCCTTACAATGTTGAGTCAGGAGAATTAGAGCAGGAGGAGGAAGAGGTTCAGAACAACGTGGTTAAGGGAGCCACAGTCCCGAAGGGCAGGTTTGTCAAAGGGGGGACTCAGACTCCTCGAGCCCCGTTTCCTCAACCACCTCGCATCTCAAACGGAGGGAAAACCTACAGACAGATGCCATTGTTTGTAGGAGGAGAGGAATGCTACTATGTTGATCCTCTTACAGGGCGGCGGGCGAATAGGGAGGAAGATTGTACTCTAGGAGCCGCTTTGGAGGTAGATCAGAGAGGACCATACGTAGAGGCTGAAATAGCGGGATGTCCTACAACCTTTTTGGTGGATACGGGGGCCACTCGATCCACGTTGAGATCTGCGGTCGTCCCGGGTCTGCCAATATCAGGAGAAATGGTTCAGGTGGTAGGAGTCGCGAACAAAAGGATGACGAATCCCCTGACCGAACCAGTGTCAGTAAGGATAGGGAATTACAGTGACGAACATCAGTTTGTGATCTGCGATTCTAGTCCTGTGTGCTTACTAGGGAGAGATTTGCTGTGCAAACTGAATTGTACGATACATTGCACACCAGAAGGAGTAGAAGTGCAGACCAATGATGAGGATGCAGATTTTAAAGTCGTAAACTCAAGGGAGTGTGTGGAACTATATCCTACCTTAACAGTGGAGGAGCTTCCGCAGGACTTGAGGGAGAAAGTCTCAGCTGAGGTATGGGATTTTACTGGGGAAGAAATAGGATTGATCAAAGGAGTAGAACCGGTAAAAATCTTGGTAAGACCCCATGCTGAGTATCCAAGAACACCACAGTATAAGCTAACGCCAGAGACGATTGCAGGAATAAAGCCTGTGATCGAATCCATGATTAAGCAGGGAATACTGAAGGAGATCGTGGGTAGTCCATGTAACTCCCCGATTATGGGTTTGCAGAAGCCTAGTGGAAAATACAGGATAGTGCAGGATCTTCGAAAGATTAATAATATTGTTGTCTCATGTTGTCCAGTGGTACCGAATCCATCAGTGATATTATTTCAGATACCGTTCCTAGCTGAATGGTTCACCGTGATAGATTTGTGCCAGGCTTTCTTTTCGATACCGTTAGACGAAGAGAGCCAGTATCTTTTCGCTTTCAAGCTGGAAGATCGCGTCTTAACATGGTGTCGTATCCCTCAGGGGTATACAGAAAGCCCGTCGATCTTTAACCAGTTATTGAAACGAAATCTTGAGAGTCTAGTACTGCCCAAGAAGTCAGTTCTGGTCCAGTACATAGACGACCTCCTAGTTGCGTCAGAAACTTAGGAAGCTTGCAGAGAAGACACCATAACCTTGTTAAATCACTTGGCCGAGAACGGGCACAAGGTGTCTCCAAGTAAATTGCAATATTGTAAGACTGAAGTGCAATACTTGGGCCATAGGATTGAAAAGGGAAAGCGAAAGGTGTCTCCAGACAGAATAGAGGCGATTATGAAAATGAACGCGCCTACAACACAAAGAGAAGTCAGGATGTTTCTAGGCATGGTTGGTTATTGTCGACAGTGGATAGCAAACTTTTCACTGAAGGCCAAACCGTTGTTACAACTGACGCACAAAGGAGTAAGTGATCCGGTACCATGGGACAAAGAGTGTTTGATGGCGTTTTTGCAGCTGAGGGAGGACTTATGTCGTGCCCCGGCTTTAGGAATGCCAGATTACACCAAACCATTTTTGCTTTACTGCTGCGAAAGAGAGGGATGCGCTTTAGCGGTTTTAGCTCAGATCCACGGAGATGCGCGCAGGCCAGTGGCGTATTTTTCGGCTACATTAGATCCAGTAGCCGCAGCGTTGCCCGGATGTCTCAAATCCGTAGCTGCAACGGGTGTCAGCATCGAGAGATCAGAGAGCGTGGTGATGGGACACCAGTTAGTGGTGTATGTGCCGCATTCTGTGGAATTGTTAATGACCAGGACGAAGACTCAGCATCTGACGAATTGCAGGCTCACACGCTACGAGCAAGTCATACTGGCTGCCGAGAATGTGACCCTAAAGAGATGCTCTGTCTTGAATCCTGCAACTTTGATGCCACTTCCGAATGAAGTGGACGATGCAAATTGTACAGATCATGACTGCCTCGATGTGACTGAACTATGTACCAAACCAAGACCTGATATCGTAGATGAGCCATTGACAGACCCAGACGAAATTTTCTTCGTCGATGGTTCATGCGTAAGAAGCGATGTCGGTCAGCTGAGAGCAGCTTATGCAGTATGCACGATTACCAGAGTTATAGAAGCCGCTTGCCTGGAAGGAGTACACTCCGCACAGGTAGCTGAAATTGTGGCTTTGACTCGCGCTTGCTTAGCGGGTGACAGACTTCGAGTCACCATATACACCGATAGCCAGTATGGTTTCGGGGTAGTTCACGATTATGGGCAGTTATGGTCTCAAAGAGGTTACATGACCTCCTCGGGTTCTCCTATTAGGAATGGAGAATTCGTGAAACTACTGTTAGAGGCTTTACAAAAACCTATGGCCATAGCCGTGGTCAAATGTGTAGCGCATACAAAAAATGTGGATTTTGTATCACTTGGAAACAGATACGCAGATGAAGTAGCGCGTTACTGCGCAGAGCAGGGATATTCTCACACTAATGCAAAAGTGGGGGGAATCCAGGAAAGAACTGAATTGACTATGTTACTAGATACTGTAGATACATGGGATGAATTGAGAGCAGTACAGGAAAATGCACCAGATGAGGAGAAAAGGAGCTGGGAAACAGCAGGTTGCGGGAAAAGTGAGATGAACTTTTGGGTTTCTGCCGACGGAAGGGCAGTTTTACCAAATGAACTCATTAGTCCAATGGCAAGGAAATTGCATGGATCAGCACACATAGGAAGAGATGCTATGGTGAGAGTATTCAGACAGACGTGGTTCAATCCTAAGTTTAGAGTAGCGGCAGAAGCAGTGTGTCAGCGATGTGCGATCTGTCAGCAACTAAACGTGGGTAAGAGAACACCAGTTACCTTGAGTCACATAGGAAGGTCTGGGGGGCCTTTCAATAGGATGCAGATTGACTTTATAGAAATGCCTCCATGCAACAGACTCAGATACGTTTTAGTGATTGTCTGCATATTTTCTAGATGGGTTGAGGCTTACCCTACACGTAGGTGCGATACACTTACAGTAGCAAAATTGTTACTTAGGGAGTTGATACCGAGGTTTGGGGTGCCATCCTCTTTGGAATCGGACAGAGGAACTCATTTTAATAGCGAAGTGGTGAAGATGCTGTGTTCAGCTTTGAATATCGATCAGAAGTTACACTGCAGCTATCGACCAGAAGCTTCAGGGATTGTAGAGCAAATTAACAGTACTATCAAGTCCAGACTGGCTAAAGTTTGTTCATCGACATCCCTGAGTTGGCCAGACGCACTTCCAGTAGTTCTTATGAGCATACGTAGCACACCTGATAGAAGAACAGGCCTCTCTCCACACGAAGTGCTAATGGGGAGAGCTATGAGATTGCCATCGGTTCCGACTGCAGCGCTAGTGAACATCACAGACGATTTGATCTTGGACTACTGCAAGGGACTATCTGATGCCCTTAATTCTGTGTCCCTCCAGGTCCAGGCTGCAGAGGTTCCATCAGTACAAGACTTGTGCCATGACCTGAGTCCAGGAGACTGGGTCCTGGTGAAGAAGCATGTCAGGCGAGGACCGTTTCAAGTCATACTTGTAACGAATACCGCAGTGAAGTGTGGAGGTCTGCCAAACTGGATACATGCCTCACACACCCGAAGAGTGCCAACACCTCCGGAAGAAACAGCTCCTCTCTCGGATGAGAATCCGGCGGGAAGCGGAGAAGCCATAGAGGGGGAAAACCAAGCTGTGGAGGTGATCGAAGAAACTGAAACTGTGTTGGAACAGGACGACGAAGGTCAGGACACAAGTGGGACCGAAGTCGCCTCAGGAGAAGAAAGTAATTGGGAGTCCGACACAGATATCGAGCAAACTGAGAGTGACCAAGAGACAGGTCCTAGAACAAGGAGCGGAAAGAAAAAGAGTGAAGAAGCCAGTTGGCCGGAGAGAAGGAAAAGGCCAAGTTCGGAAAGGAAGAAGGAAAGAACTCTTGCCCCGATCGCTGAAGGATCGGATCAGGAGGAAGAGACGACAGATTCAGGAACTGAGAGTCCACGAAGATCAAGAAGGGTACGTGTGCCCTGCAGAAGGTACGCCACCCCAGAGTGGACTTATCTAGCAGATGTATTGGGGACAGAAATCTGGGAGAGTGAAGAGTGTGAAAGTAATCGATCTCGATCCATTTGTGGCAGTGGAGATATGGATGTTGGCGCCTGGACTCGAGACTGAGGGGTTACTGACTTTCACACTTCCCATACCCCCACGTTTGAGTAAAATTCAAGATCTAGTGCTAAAAAGATTACAGTTTCCAACAGCTGGTCAGCAAATGACAGAGGAAGAGGAAAAAGTTATTCGCTTTGAACTGTTAATAATTGTTGTGAAAGCTGCAGGTCCGAAAATAATTGTTGATGCATAAAAGACTTTTGTACGTATGCTATAAAGAAGAAGATAACCTAGCGCCGAGTGGAAAGAAGAAAAACTTAGGGATTACATTTAGAGGACGGAGAAGGGCTAGGGTTGTCTGTTGCTAAGAAGAGAAAAGACATTGTGGTGAAAAAGATACCTGTTGATAAAAAGCACTTTAAAGACTGTGAAAGCAAACAAGCAACCAAAAGACTGGAAAGAGAATTTTCGCTAGAGAACGAGGTACGCTGTTTTGATGACATGGAGAACGGCAACCCAAACAGAAAAGCTAGATGTATAGTAGGTACACTTATAGCAATAGTGATATTCCTCATAATCATAGTAGTAACGATATCTTACCTGACAGGAGATGAGAATGATAAAAGAATAGCGAATGTAAAAATTGTAACGACCTTGAAACCTGCTCTTGTGGGAAAGAAGGAGGAGAGTACTGTTATACGTGAAAAGGCGTTACTTACAGATGAAGCTCGTAGATTACATACAGACGAGTCACAGGGAAACTTTAGGTCAAATGCATATGCCAAATTATTGTATGAGTATATCGATGCCATGGAGGCCAAAGATTGCTACGTTTGTATGCAATTGCCGGCTTCTGTAGACGAAGGCATTAGATATCACCATCTCCCATTGACTTATGGGATAACATGTAGTTTACTGCTTAGTATATTTTATGGTAGAGAAGGATTTGAGTACTACTTTTCAAATTATGATTCGGTACTGCCTGAAGTTCCGAATTATAAGCAAATGAATAAGTGGGACTATTACAAAAAGGAGGATAGACTGGCTAAATTCTTTCTTCCTTGGGACACATTAGATACATCATATGCACGTAGAAATAATCTGACTTGCAAAGTATCAGAAGTAGAGAAAAGGTTTATAGCACAAGTAGATGACCGATGCAGACGGCAGAAGATTCTAAAAATGTCAGGACAATGGAAAATAGACTGGACAGAAGAAGAGAAGGCACATAAAAAGAAAGGTAGCAATGGTCCAATAGCATTGGATAGAACGCAGAAAGGAAAGTTATGTTTAGCTCGAAGCAAAACGTATTATGAGAGTGAATTTGTAGGTGAAGTTAGTTGCGAGCACTCTTTTAAACTGGAGTACTACACGAAAGATTTTATGAAAGGGATGCAAGCTATTCCGAATGTGTATTTTGTATGTGGGAGAAATGCCTATGTAAAACTTCCAGACAATTGGTATGGTTCGTGTTACTTGGCAATTGTCTTCCCCAAAATATATCATGCAAAGGATTTAGCGATCATAGAAGGAAAGGCTTCGAGGAGAACGAAAAGGGAAGTAGGAGATGCAGAAGTAGTAGGAGATGTATTTGGAGCGATGTTTCCGTTGTTAGGTTTGATTCTTAACGATGTTAAGATTAGAAGGTTAGCGACAGTCGTGGATAGATTGTCTGCTAGTACTGCAAGATCATTAATGTTAGTAGAAGGGGAAATGCAGTCGATTAGAGCAATGGTTTTACAGAACAGACTTGCTTTAGATGTGATATTAGCAAAGGAAGGCGGAGTTTGTAAAGCTTTGAAAGTTCAGGAATGTTGTACTTATATTCCTGATAATTCAAAACCACTTGAGAAAGTCATACGGAACATTACACAGATTCATCAAGAAATTGAAGATTTATCAAAAGTAAATGTTTGGGAAAAAGTAGGAAATGGAGTGGGAAAGGTTGGAAGTTGGTTTGCTAATCTTGGCAAAAGTATAGTTTGGTATATATTAAAGCCTGTATTAATAGTATTAATTTGTATAATTACATTATTAGGATTAGTAAAACTGTTTAAGTGGTATAGGTCGAACAAGTTACAGAGATCGATGAGAGACCAGGAAAGGAGACTAGCTGTTCTACAAGATCAACAGTATAAAAGTCTGAGAACACTTGAATCGATGAAAAGAGGAGCTGATGTAACGAGTTCAGTATAAAAAGATGTATTCAAATTGCTTTTAGTGATGACTCCTTAAAGTCATCAAAGGGGGGAACTGAGAGAGCGCAATTTGAAAATAGAGTATATCGTAGCCATATTTAGACGTATATGTTATAAACGTAGGAATGAAACGCATACCGTAATGTAAAGTTGGCAATTATAGCATAAAAGCCAACTAACGTGACAATATGGTATAGGAAATGTAAATGTATTCACATGTTAAAAATGCATTAGATTTAGAAGGCCCGTATACATGATGGGTAAATATAGGAATGTGTAGAAGTGTTTACGAAATGTAGAACGTGCACAGTAGAATTCGTATACGTGTGTAACTTTAAATTGGAGAAGCGGCGAGAAATATAACGTGGAAAGACATAGACGTGGAGGGATATAATGTGGAGTAATGTAGAGAACGTACGTGACAATGTAACCAAGGAAAATGCATACGTTATATTCTATGCAGTCGTATTCTATGTATTACATATATTTGATGTAGAACGTATTCAAGTATAACTAGGGCTTTTGCTAAAATACGAAAAAATAAATGTATGCCAAAGGTTATACTGTGTAGAGGGTTTCTGTAGGAATGCTGGAAGAGCTTAGGTCATTTGTGATTGTAACCTAACTGACCAAGAGTTCGCAGGAGCATAGTCAAATGTATGAAATTTAGTGGGCTTGTAAAAGTCGTAAATAGCTTGATGTGGACGTGAGAGCCAAGAAGTCTAGCACTTGTTAGATTTAAGGTGACAATGCCGGACGGAGCTTATTGCTCGAACGTGAGGAGAGACACTTTTGAGGTGGACTATGTTTTGACAAGACCATTCACAGGATCTAGAAGGTTAGAAAGTTGTACAGATAAGTTAAAGCCTTGTCTAAGTTCATATGACATTCGATCTGAAAGAGTCAATAAAAGTCGACGATGAGATGGTGAAGATGACATCTAAAGGAGAAGGGTCAACTTAACGGACGACGCAAGGAGTGGACCAATGGAAGAAGCAGGAAGTTGACATCATCGGGGAAAGTCCGTGGTGGGCGTCAAGGGGCGTTCCACCTACACCGTGATTGTGTATTTTAGGGACAGCACCCCGGGGAGGAGGTAGCAATTGGGAGATTAGGAACAGCGAGACGAATTGCTCAGAGCAAGGGCGAAGGGTAGATGCCTTGAGCAGATGCGCTGAGACATCAGAGCGCAAGGGAGCAGTAGGCCGAGGACCTTTAGAGAGAGCGGATGGGTAGGCAGATAGGGTACTGCTTCTGAAACCTAAGATTTCCTTTAGAGGCTAAGAGAGTTTGAACTTCTTTGGGAGTCAAACTGCTGACACCTTTTTAGGGAAGAAACTTGCGAAGTAGGGTTATCACGTAGTATAGAGTAGGGACAGATTAACTTGATGATTTTATCTTACTGCAGATGACGCAGAAGGAACCACTTCACATCGAAGCTTAAATTGCTGATATTGTAACTGATTTTGTATTTTGTGTACTTTGAGATTTTATCCTGAGTGGATTGTATTGCATTTAAACTAACTTTATATAAAATTCTTAAAACTTTATCAGTTGTAAGTGGTTCTTCAGAGTGGCGTCAGTTAATGGGGTTTGTCTAACCTATGCGGGGGTTGTCTTTTACTCAATGACAGATAAAAACGGTCCAAAAAAATGACGAATGAGATAAATTATTAAATTAATCATAATCATAATTTGATATCAAAATCTCATTCCCCGCACAAGCATGCACAGTGGGCTGGGCAACATGGGGTGCCCGCCACGCTGTGTACGCTTTTCCCTACCCTCCCTTTTTTGCTAAGGGAGCCTGTGTATGTGTCTGTACACAAGCTCCCATAGTGGCCGAACAAGTCTGTAACCATGCGGTTGCATCGTACTTCCTCGGTTGGACTAGCATAGCGCGTCTTGCCTGGAAAGACCTCCAGGTACAAATCATACGGAGGGCTTATCAAGCGGGATTGGAATCGGCCACATAATGTGGGATTAGACGAGGATAGGAGGTTACAGAGTTCACCAGAGCTGATCCCTGTAGGTTAGGATGAGGAGTAGCCTATTGGAATGATTACTAAACGTTTGAGCCATACCCTACTTTTTTGTGAAACGTCTTTGCTATTACATGTTCCATGAGGGAGGGTCCAATGCTAATCTCAGTCAAACATCCTCACGAATAAAAGTAAATATGTGTGTATGCAGCTATGATTATCTTCCGTTGAGTGTAATGAAGCCTGGCTCAAAAAAAAGAAGCATTTGCAAAGACAATATATTTGATGTTTCTATGGTGAATGACAAGGAAGAAGCTGGACACAAAGATGTTGGTAATGGTGCTGTCTGCTACATAGCTCCGCGAAAGGAAACCTGTGACCCAAGAATAATACAGAACAAAGAACTAATATAAACAAAATGAAGTGAAAAAACGCTTTTGCAAAAAACAAGAAAAGCAATCATGGCTCTCAATGTGATACTGGAGCTGTGTTTAAATGTATCGAGAAATAATGTTAAATAATGTGCAAAGCTAACGAGACTTAAAACAATAATTTAAGGCAAAATTGTGCAAGGTAGTCATACTCAAACATGCTAGGCTCAATACACTGAAACACTTCAATTTTAAGGTTAACAGAGCAAAGAAATGGTAAATTCAGGGCCTTATTAATGAGAAGTGACACATTACTGTGTGGAAAAAACTATGTGCCACTTCTCTGTGCGCCCTCCTTGCGAAATGATGAATACGTCATATTTACTTTAGGACGCGTAATGTCTCAAGGAATGACAGATATGTAATTATTATTGATGTATCTGTTGGGGCAATACTGACGCATTGCTGGAGTTGTTTCGAAGCATGATGCAACTCCAGCAGTGTGTCACACTCACGCCTGCTATGAGACAGGTATATGGATTTGACATAATGGCATCCTTGAAGTGGCGCACTGAAATCTGCACCACTTCTATAAGGCTTGGATGTGGGGGAACGCCTACTCTGCATACATTATACCTGATGCAGGTATAATGTAGCGCAGGGGTTTACAAAGCGACGCATCTGCCTAGATGCATCACTTTGTAAATAGGGCACAACACGGTGCACTTTTTACTCCACTGGTGCATCACAAAAAGTGACTCACCGGCGGCGTAAAAGTGTTCCAAGGGATCATAAATGAGTCCCCTAGTATTTAGCCTTGATCTTGAACTTTTAAACAGACTTGATTTTCCAATGAATGGCTGCTGTGTAAAATAATTTTCTTTTCTTTTATACAGATGTTTCAACTTCCAAAAAGACCAATGTTAGCTCATTAATAAACTTGTTATTTAGAAGGTTAGGAATGAAGTTTCACATCTGGGAATGTAGAATTGAATGGGAGAAAGAATCCTCAGAAAGGAAGAAATAGTTGCAGTTTTTAGAAGCTCTTGTGTAAAGAATATTGGGCCCGATTCACAGAATGAACTTAAGACTAAATCCTAAACTTACTACTATTTGGTATTCACAGAATGCACTTACTACTTTCGGGATTCACAGAGTGAACTTACTACTTTCGGGATTCACATTATGAACTTACTACTTTTGGGATTCACAGAATAGATTTAAGACTACTAACTTTACGTCCGCACTCGGGCCGTAAATTCCGGCCCGGAGGCGGAGTTTCCGGCTTGGGGGTGGAGCTTTACGGCCCGGAGGCGGAGCTTCTGGGCCGGAGGCGGAACTTGCGGCTTGGAGATGGAGCTTCCGGCCCAGAGGTGGAGATTTCAGCCATGGCTAAATACCCACCTCCGAGCCAGAAGCTCCGCCTCCAAGCAGCAAGCCCCGCCTCCGGCCCGGAAGCTCCACCTCCGGGCCGTAAGCTCCGCCCCCAAGCCGGAAACTCCGCCTCTGGGCCGGAATTTACGGCCCGAGTGCGGACGTAAAGTTAGTAGTCTTAAATCTATTCTGTGAATACCGAAAGTAGTAAGTTCATTCTGTGAATCCCGAAAGTAGTAAGTTCACTTTGTGAATCCCGAAAGTAGTAAGTGCATTCAGTGAATACCAAATAGTAGTAAGTTTAGGATTTAGTCTTAAGTTCATTCTGTGAATCAGGCCCATTGTGTTTTTGTGATAAGACGGGGAGTGAACCCATTCCCATGAGAACATCAGAAGCTGATTGGTCCATCCATTTTCATTATCCCTTCACACCTTGTTTTACTGTGGTAAATATTTTAGCAATTTACCTTGATCGGAATTTCTATAATATCAATAAGGTCAAGCATGAAGAGCCGTGAGTCCGTGGTGATTAGAATTCAATGGTCTTTATTCAGTAACTCGAGTTAAGGGAGAGCTCCGTCACCTAAGAAGGCTCGGGAATAGTCTCTACTTTAATCAAAGAAAACATGGTATTTATACATTCTTGACATAGAAAAGAGGAAGGAGCTTCCCTTTGAGAAAAACTCGGATAGCTGTGTTGTACTCCTACAGAAGTCATGGCAGGAAGAAGCGTGACTGTGTCTTTAATCATCAGGAAGTCACGGCAGAAGCAGAGCGTTAAGAAATAACCCTAGGCTGGTTCCTTAGATAAGAGAGAGAGAGAGAGAGAAAAGAGAACTGGTCGTTGACAGGATGTCTGGTGTCGTGTTTTTAGCAAACAGGCCCTGGTTTCTCGGCATTGGTCGTTGTGTCTTGGCAAACAGGGGCTTATTTCTCGGAATCAGCCTGACCATAAGAGTGTGTGGTTGCAACGGGGCTTGTTTCTGGGAATCAGCTCGGACATAAGAATGTGTGGTTGTGATTAGAGGAAGTAGCACGTTGAGTGCAACCTTACGTTCATTTGTCCGGGTTTTCTAGTTTCCACCGTGGTGAGCTCGGGACGTGAAAGAGAGGGTGTATAATGGGGCATACATAACAAAAATATTCATTTTCCACATTCCCTCCTTGTCCCATAATATACCCTTTTAACATTGTCTTTCCTAATCTATCTCTATGTTCATTAGGTTGTCCACTTGTTCTTGTAAAATGATCTCTTCCTTCTTTTTCTTTCTACTCTGGGGTCTGGGAATGCAGGTAGTGATACAGAAACTACAGAGTGCTGGGCCACACTGAATACAGAGACAACAGGTGAAGAGAATGGCTAGAGCGAGACCTATGACTGTAAGTGCC
The DNA here is from genome assembly GCF_964263255.1 of Lissotriton vulgaris. Taxonomy (NCBI): domain Eukaryota; kingdom Metazoa; phylum Chordata; class Amphibia; order Caudata; family Salamandridae; genus Lissotriton; species Lissotriton vulgaris. The sequence continues at coordinate 341,265,055 of NC_141694.1, read as the reverse complement.
TTCCATCCCCATGAGGACAGGAGGCCCCAGAGCCATCCCGTCAGGGACCAGGCATCAGTGTCTGCATCTAGCTTTCTGGAAAGTACATGAAGGCGGGAGATAGCAGAATACACGGAGGGTGCATTATCTGGAATATATATATATACAGCAGCTGGACCCGATCAGTTTGCATACACCACCACGGTGAGCCAGTATAATATCTAGAACCATACGGTTCTGCAACGTCATGAGTCTGTCGGAAGCCATCTCAGCCGTGATGTTGCTTAACGCACCAGCGGTCTCGTTTATGGCTCCCTGGACTACACAAGTTAGTTGTCTTATGTGGCGGCTCTTGATCATAGGCCCCCAGAAAGGGAGGATTCCTTTAAAGAAATCACCAGCCTCTTGGTCTGCTGCGTGCTCAGCATCTATGACCCCCCTTCGCCGTCTATTAATTACGGTCGGAGGATCACTTAGATGGTAATCTGCTGGGGCGGTGTAGGTAGGGGGAAGGCGAAATGCAATGTAGCACTTCCCGGACCAGCCTTGAGGTAGCCAAGTACGTGCGTGAGGTCCACAGATAAAATAGGTGTTGGGGGCAGTGGCCATTATTGGGAAATTTAGGTCAGGTAGGGTGTATGTCTTATTACACTCGCTGTCTCCCATTTTCTGACCCTTGCCCTTTCCTCTTACACAAAATAGGGCCTTATTGAGCACATCCCATCCTCCCTGATCTGTCTGTCTTTTTTGGACGGAAAATGTTTCCCTAAAGGAGGTAGTGTCATTAAAAAGGGAGTAACTGGTATTCTCATTATTATCTGCTCGTCCCCACGTCGCAGTGAAATTTACCATCTTTTCAACGGCTCGCACTGTCTTGGTTTTTATCTCGTTCCAAGTACTAGTGTTTTTGGCCTTGGTCTCAGGAATGTTTCTAACAGACGCGGAGAATATCATAGAGAATGCGTAGGTAGATCCAGCATAGCCAAAAGGGAGAGGAATAAAAGGCATTCCTCCGTGTACGGAATGTGGCATTAAACCACAGACCCAACAGTTGGTTTTGGTAATAACCATTTGATGTTGGTGGAGTGTGGAGATGAACGTGTTATTGAAAAATAGTTTTCTTCTATTCTCGAGATGTGGAGGGAGATCTACATGTGAATGCATAGCAGTGTTATTCAAAAGTGTGGGGGAAACAGGTGGGAAAGCAAGATGGAGGAACCAACCTAGGCAAGCCGTGATACAGAAAATAAGAATCATGATAGAGAGGAAAATTGAAAGTTTGTTAGGCAATAGTTTTATAGTTTTAAACATATTTTCCATGGTTTGTCGCTAGTTGGAATCTATTGTGCATACGTGACTGGACCCTTCTCAGCAACCACTTCACCAAGACTACATCTTGGACTTAATCAGCCACCGGTAGGTCGAGGTCAGATGCAGTGTCTCTAGCTGGTTTCTGATGGGATCGCAGCCGCGATCTGTACTCGTCTTGGGGGGAAAGTTCAGGAAGGGGTGAAACAAAGTCTGTCGATTCAGAGTCTATTGTTTCGGGGTTAGCAAAATTGTCAGTAGGAGTTGATCCGAAGAATTTTTTGCAATGACTAACGTGTAGCCATCCTTTTCATCCTTCGACATTGACTGCAGTCCTCGTTGTGAGCAGCACCAACTTGGGAGATGTCCACCTTCTTTCCAAGGGACTGGCACGGTCAAAATTCCGGACTAGGATCCAATCCCCGGGTTGGATGGCGTGTTTCTCAGGCATTGTTTTGTCTGGGAAGGCTGCAGCCACCTGTAAACGACAAGAACGTAGTGCAGACATGAAGGAAGCTAGGTAATCTTTCAAAACATTTGAATCAATATCAGTTAACTTTTTAGGGGCCCCAGATATTTGGAGGTCTCCCATATGTGACTTCGAAGGGGGACAGACCCGTCCGGGAATGTGCCACCATTTGCATGTAGAAGAGAGCAACCGGAAGAGCTGTAACCCAGTCTATTTGTTTGTCAGCACAAATTTTAGCAAGTTTGGTCTTTAGAGTCTGATTATGTCGTTCGACCAGGCCTGCTGCTTGGGGGTGTCGAACACAGTGGAATTTCCAGGTGTAACCTAACAGTAAGGAGACAGCCTCCATTAGTTTAGAGGAAAATGGTTGTCCGTTGTCAGAGTATGTGACTCTTGCAACCCATATCGGGGGAAAAATTCCCTGACTAATTGTTTATCTGTCATTTGGGCACCGTAGTCTGGGACGGGGTATGCTTCAGTCCATCGGGTCAAAGTACAGACTACTACAAGGACATACTTATGTCCTCGACATCTCTTCATTTGGATGTAGTGCATTTGGTGGACCTCAAGGGGGGGATTAGGGGGATGGAACCCTCCTTGTTCAACTGAGACACTTTTCCCTGGATTGAACTGACAGCAAATCATACAGGTTCATACTTTTTGTTTGGCTGCTGAGCGCAGATGCTTGTTATGCCATACCAAATTTAGGCTGTCAACATTCCATTTTCTCCTAGATGTGGAGGACCATGGGCAGTTTTTATGATTACAGGACCCATTATGTCAGGGAGAAACCATTTGGATCTATCTTTTGTTACCCAACCCTGATCTGTGTGAGAACCTCCCTCTTCTTCCCATTTTCTCTTTTCGGTCTCTGTAGCTTGGTTTTGGATGTCTACTACATCTTTGGTGGGGTCGATGACTGGATAAACAGTCTAAATGGTAGTTTCAGTATTCAGTGTTCCTGTCTGAGCAGCATGTTTAGCTGTGGCATCCGCCAGAGCATTACCTCGGATGATGGAGTCCATGACTTTTGTGTGTGCCTTGCATTTCAGTATAGCTATTTCTGTGGGTCTGTGTATTGATTCTAGCAGCTGAAGAATAAGGTCCCCATGTTGTATTTTAGTTCCATGAGAGGTCAGGAAACCCCTCTCTTTCCATAGGGTCCCGAAATTATGGACAACCCCGAACGCATATTGCGAATCGGTGTAGATGTTGACCCGTTTTCCTTTGGACCATTCACATGCTTGGGTAAGAGCTATGAGTTCTGCTGCTTGGGCTGAATGTACGGGTATTCTGTCTGCTAAGAGGACTGTATTCTCTGTAGTGACAGCATAAGCTGCTGAAAGCTTGCCTGTTTGGAGGCGCATGCAGGAACCATCTACAAACAGTGTGTGTTCGGGTGTATTTAGAGGTACGTCTACAAGATCAGACCTGGGTTTTGTGACTAGTTTGACTATCTCTAGGCAGTCGTGAGTTTGATTGTCTTCTGGAACAGTGGGTAACAGTCTAGCTGGGTTGAGGATATTGCATCGTTAGATGATAATGTGAGGTTGGAATAATGTGACTTCATAACCTGTGAGACGAGCTATGGTCAAGTGTTGTGTCTGTGTCCTATTCAAAAGTAATTCTAGTGCATGTGGGACTTGTACTTCAAGAGGATGTCCTAGCACTACGAAATCACTTTGTCGAATTGCTGTAGCTGCAATGGATTTTAAACAGGCAGGCAGACCATGTGCAACAGGATCAAGAGTACTAGAAAAATAAGCACAGGGACGATGTTTATTGGCCTGCGTTTGTGTGAGAACTGACAAGGCTGTATCTTCCCGTTCCGTGACGAAAAGGACAAAAGTTTTGGCATAATCGGGTGTAGCTAGGACAGGTGCAGAGCATAATTCTTGTTTGAGAGTGTCAAAAGCAAAAGTATGATCAGGCGTCCATGGCAATGGAGAAGAGGTGGCAAAATCGGAGGTTGTTATTTGTATCAGAGGTTTGGCTAAATAGGCGAACTGGGGAATCCACTGCCTACAATAGGAAGTGAGGCCAATAAAAGCACAGACTTCTTTCTGTGTCTTAGGGACAGGAATGTTAAAAATGAGTTGGATTCTTTCAGGTGTGAGTGCCCTACCCTCCTTTGACAGCAGGTGTCCTAAGTATGCCATCTGCTGTAAACACAATTGTAATTTAGAGGGTGATGCTTTGTGGCAATGCTGTGCTAGAAACATTAGGACAGTTTTTGAGGCTTGTTCGCATTCTGATTCGGAGTGTGCAGTGATCAGTAATTCATCGACATATTGTAACAATGTCGTATTGGAGGGTAGAACAGTGTCATCTAGTTGTCTTTTAAGTGCCTGACTGTAGATACTGGGACTTTCTTTGTACCCTTGAGGAGCTCTTGTGAAACGGAAGTTACAACCTTGTAGTGAGAATCCAAATAGATTCTGACTGTCTGGATGAATGGGTACACTGAAAAAAGCATTTTTAAGGTCAATAACTGTAAAATGTGTTGCATCAGGATCTATAGCTGATGTCTGAGACCACAGGGTACTGTGGTACCACGCATTTGTTTAGTTCTCGTAAATCTACCACAAGTCTGTAAACTGGTGGTGCACCGTCATCTGTCGTCTTTCGCACTGGTAGAATTGGTGAATTACATATGTTGGAAGGTACTACTCTGACTACTCCTTTTTTGTATCAAGTCATCGATAATCTGAATAAGGGCTTGTTCCGCATCTGGAGGTAACTTGTATTGGCAAACACGAGGTAAGATAACACCTTCCTTCAACGTGACTATGTGTGGTGTGATCTCCATGAACCCTACGTCAGTTGGATCCGTAGCCCATAATGTAGTAGGAATGTCCCTTAATCTGACATCTAGCTCTCTTGTCGTGAAATGACCTTTAAAATCTCGGAGGAATAGTCGGATCCTTTCCGGGGAACATCATATCACAGCACCCAGTTCCTTCAATGTCTGGATGCCGAGTACATTTTCGGGACAGGATTTGGTAAGTACCAAATCGGTGGAAGCTGTAAGAGGTCCAACCTGAAGTGATACTGGTTCAGAAACTTTGTTAATGACTGGTGTACCTGAGAAACCCAAGGAAATACTATTTGAGCCAGAGAGGGGTACCTTGGGAACTTCGTTGTGGTGTACTGTCGTCCTACTGGCCCCGGTGTCAATCAGAAATTTTGTTTCTTTACCTAGGAGCTTAGCATGTACATAGGGACCCTTTTGGTCGACCGGGACCGGGATTAGTGGACGACTGTCGTGTTCCTCCCAGTTGTCTCATGAAATTGTAGGGAACTCAGGATAGGATGCCACTGGATACTGATAGAGTTGGGTGGCTAGTTTAGTATCAGCCGGGGGAGGGGATGTTGGAGCAGAGGGACGAGTGGTATAGGGGCGAGGCTGTGTCTTTCCAGTAGCAAAATTATGTTGTAAGACTGGACAGTCACGTACAAAATGTCCAGGCTTTTTGCAATAATTACAAGTAACCATTTCTTGTGTTTCTGGACGTTGCTTACGAGTCTCTATTGGTCTGTGCTACCAGTACTTTGATTTTAGTATCTTTTGTCCTCTTTTTTTCCTGTTCCTGTTCATCTCTATTTCTATTCTGATGGTACTGGAGCATCTGAAGTGCTTGCGAAGGGGAACTTGCTTGCCAAGTTCTTTCGACCTTTAATACCCTATCTTTTATTTGTTGTAAGGCATTTTCTACAGGCTTTGAAACAAATAATCGACTATAGGCGTCTCCACATGAGGTGAGACCACTATTGATAAGGAAACATTTCTCTAGCCTGGTATAATAGTCCCCTATATCCTCATCTGGTTTTTGTTTGCATGCAGAGATAGCATCCCAATCTTCCTTTTTGGTGGCCAATAACTGGGAAAGTATTTTTGGGAGAAGGCGAGGGAGCTCCAGGACCAGAGGTCCCAAGCCTTGTCCAGGAGCACGAGTATTTTCTTCTGTCTCTAAAGCTGTCCATGTTATCTTTTTCCCTTCCACCTCCCAATCTTTCCCTTTTAGTTTGTCGTATGTTCCTTGAGGCAGTAAGACTTTGAGGAGAATATTGAGATCCTTATAAGTCAAGGAACCCATTTGAAGAATGTCTTTGAGTTCCCTATGAAAACCCGTAGGATCTTTTTCATGAGAAGGGACCATTTTCTTCATTTCTAATATCTCTATTTTTGTCAGAGTGTAGACAAATGTTTGTTGTAGCTTTCCTCCAGAATCTACAACGGGATGTACTTCTCGGAGAGGAAATTGACCTTGGTCATACTGACGAGGATTTGAGTCATAAATATTAGAATGGTATTGGACATAGCGCTGTCGTTGATCTAGGAAAATGTTTAGGAATTCTTGTCCCCTTGTCACCCACCTCCCTTCTAGACAGCCTCGTAAGAGAGGATGTAACATTTTGGGTGGGTGGCTAGTAGCTTCATACAATGTAATGAGGTGTTGAACCATATAGATACTGGCTAGTCTTTGAGATGTCATGGGGAGCGATAAGAACATTTGAGCGACTATGTCAGGGCCATATATATAGTATTGGGACACCCAATGGGTGCTTGATCGAGCAAGTTCTTTTTCTTGTGTGGTGAGTGGAAGTTCGTCGTCCATCCAGTCATCCAAAGTTTCTTGCGTTAATTGGAATGATCGATCTGAAGGAGCCGACAATTTTTTAGACTTATTCCTAAGTTTTTCACTACTTTGGGAACGAGGGATACGAAAACGTACTGACCCCTGAAAAGCAGCTCCTTCTTCCCTGTCTTCGTCTGTACCCCCATTTTCTGTTTCTTGGGTAGGGGCATTTTTCTGTGAGAGTCGGAAACTTTACTGGTAAAGAGAGGGATGAAGAAATCTATTTCTTTTATTTTATTATAATTCCCCGCTACCACTGATTGATCTAGCTGAAGTAAGTCGTCGGGAACCCTTTTCCCAGCACTTGAGATCATACGGATAAAGCAAGTAATCATAAATCGTGAGAGATACTTTTTATGAGCGATAGGTCTATTTTTAATAGCCTCTTGTAGGACTTCTAAATTTTCTCCTATTCGGAGAGCTTCGTAAATTTTATTTAGGCAATTTGTGATATTTGGTATCTCCCGTATGCCTTCTAAAGCTTCCCGTTAGCGATAGGAGACATCTGCTTGTGGACCTTCTCCTGGAGTCGGGTCGAATTCACATTTTAACATGGGTAGAACACTATCTGAAGTATCAGGGATGGTTTCCGTCTGAGTAACTATCCATCTGACTGTTGCTTGATTAGTATAAGCAGGAGGTGGTTCCATTAAATAGGTGGTAATGAAGTTTTTAGGTACGGAAGGGACTTTAGTAAATGGAGGTGCTGTGGGAATAATAGGGTCTGGATAATCATTGGACTCTGTCCTTTGTGAAAGGTCGGGATACATACCAGTAACGGAGGCCGAGGTCTCCCTCTTTATTTGTTCAAAATTAATATCCGCATTCTGTTCTCGTAACTTTCTCATCTTACTTTCTTCTGACATTCTATTTGCTTTCTCTACTTTCCTTTGCTCTTTCTGTTCCCTTCGATGTGCTTCCTTTCGCCATAATTCGATACTCTCTAACATCGAAGGTCTTGCTTTCTTTTCCCAACATATCTTTTCAACTGCCATGATACAATTCAAATCCCATGTGCCACTCTTTGGCCATCTAATCGCAATTTCTAAATCTTGAGTGTACTCTTCCCAAAGATCTAAGTACAAAACATCACCGATTCCATATTTCGTATACATAAGAAAACCGGGAATATCCTTTAGGGGGACTGGTACATCTTGTTCCAGTAACCCCCTCCGGGTACCCAGTTTACACAATTTAGAAAACAAAGGCATTGCGTCAACAAACAACTAAACTTACACTTGGTAACTTGATATATCCTGAGTATCAAGATACAAACATACCGTTTTCTAGAAACCCAGAATCCGTCTTGACCGTGCTCTGAAAAATCAGAACCTGTCTTGACCGTGCTCTGAATAAATCAGAACCCGTCTTGATTCACCCCCAGCAGTACTCACCGAGGTGCAGAGAACTTGAAGATGTTGGAGATCTGGACACTGGACTAGTTGCGCTGCGCTCTTGGTCAGGGGACTTGTCGGGGTTCTGAAGACATCGGACTCGGCAACTTCACAAGATTCGGGCTCTGGGTCGAGACACCCGCTGTCGCCCTCACCGCCTCGCATGGATGGCTAGGCCGCGGCTCGGTCCCTCTTCGGCACGAAGGAGTTCATGCAGGAACACCCTGCAGTGTGAACATTGAAGTCCGTCGGTATCTGGAGAGACAGGTTCGGGTCCGCATCAACGGCGTGTGGGGAGAAAGGGAAGTTCCTGTTCAGGCGCCAATTTACTGTGGTAAATATTTTAGTAATTTACCTTGATCGGAATTTCTATAATATCAATAAGGTCAAGCATGAAGAGCAGAGTCCGTGGTGGTTAGAATTCAAGGGTCTTCATTCAGTAACTCGAGTTAAGGGAGAGCTCCGTCACCTAAGAAGGCTCGGGAATAGTCTCTACTTTAATCAAAGAAAACATGGTATTTATACATTCTTGACATAGAAAAGAGGAAGGAGCTTCCCTTTGAGAAAAACTTGGATAGCTGTGTTGTAATCATACAGAAGTCATGGCAGGAAGAAGCGTGACTGTGTCTTTAATCATGAGGAAGTCACGGCAGAAGCAGAGAATTAAGAAATAACCCTAGGCTAGTTCCTTAGATAGAGAGAGAGAGAGAGAGAAAAGAGAACTGGTCGTTGACAGGATGTCTGGTGTCGTGTCTTTAGCAAACATGCCCTGGTTTCTCGGAATTGGTCGTTGTGTCTTGGCAAACAGGGGCTTATTTCTCAGAATCGGCCTAACCATAAGAGTGTGTGGTTGCAACGGCGCTCGTTTCTCGGAATCGGCTCGGACATAAGAATGTGTGGTTGTGATTAGAAGAAGTAGCAGGTTGAGTGCAATCTTACGTTCATGTGTCCGGGTTTTCTAGTTTCCACCATGGTGAGCTCGGGACGTGAAAGATAGGGTGTATAATGGGACATACATAACGAAAAATATTTATTTTCCACACTACACTGCTCTGAAACTCTACTGAGTTTCTTGAATCTCTCTATATGAGAAGTTCTGCTTTGATTGATTATTGATTTATTGAGCTGACTTGTAATGCTGAAGATGTATGCTTGATTTCTCTCAAAATTAGAACTCTTTATGGGTTTCAGAGACTGACATCTTCTCAGGGATTGTCTTTCCTTATGGAACACACCTGATGCACTTTATTGCGATTTATTAATTACTTATTGATTATTGACTTCTAACGAGATTCTAACGACTTAGAGTGATGAATTTAATGTGGTACTTGAATAAAGATGACTTACTAAACACTTGAGTAATAAAACCTTTTAAATCATAGCCAACTCTCTTAATTGCCTATAAAGATAAAAATGGTAATATTGTAATGTGATGTATAGCTCCTAATCTTCTCTAAAACAAAGACAACGATCTATCAACTTGAGTAGAAAAATAAGAAAAGTCTGAATCCGCTGATGATAGAAAACTGAGACTCTGTTTGAAACCATCCCCACTCTAGCAGTACCAAACATAGCCATCATCCTCAAATAATGCTTTTTTTGGTTAAAAGAAAAACGTAAGAGCACATAAGACCAAGGCCTGCATGGACTTTGTGAAGGCGGGGTACGCGGAACTCCACGATGTGGAAAAAAAACTCTGCAGTGCTGGGCTGAGTTCCACAAGCGGGGGTATTTCCCCCTTTGTGTGACATTTGTGTATATGTCAACGCCAAACGCGTTATCACACGGAAATCTCATGTAAACTGTATGACGTGATTTGCATGGGTACAGTCATCTTGTTTTCAGTTTGTTTATGGTGCCGGGGCCTACTTTTTCAATCCATCTGAATCGATTTAATCCTTCTCTTCTAAAACTTTTTTCCCGCATTTTCATATATCATCTTACCTTTTGTGTTTGTGTGTGTGTTTTTTTTGTTTTTTCAAATCTTTTGTGTTTTTTCATGCGTTTTGTACTTTTACATTGTTTCCACTTTATTTCCTTATTTTAACATTCCTTACTTCTTTTTCCAGTTTTTTTTCTCTCTCTCCAGCACCATGACAGAGCAGGGTGCCGAAAGTATGGTGAAAAGCACCAGGTAGGGGTGTAACCCAGTGCCCTATTTTCAGAGGTGAAGGTGGGAGCGCTGGTATTCTATTTCCAGCACCACCTCCACACCACCTTGGCAACAGGTGGCAGGCCTGGTAGTGGTTATGCACTCCGGGAGTATCAGAAGCGGTGAGAGAAGGTGTGCTGGGCTGTGCACCACTGCCCCTGGGTCCAGTGCACCCTATACCAGCTGACACATCGGTGGTCCGACATCCTGGAACGAGACCAGGTCCTGCTGGACCTGCTAGGTGTTGAGGTCACTGGACTCTGTGAGTAATTATAATTAATAATATTACTTGTCTTCTATGCTAATATTTTTCCCTAATAGCAGGCATGCTCCTCACATGCAGGCAAGTTAAGTTTACAAATATTGTGTAATTGTTATTTTAAACAGATGCTTGGCGCTACCCAATCATACTTGTTAGTGCTAGTTTAGGCTGATTATTTAGGAACTAATGCAGAGACACCTTTACCCTCTCACTAAGAACATGGTAGTTATTATCAGTGAGTAAGTGTGTCCTACCCACTTCTTGGAGTCTTTATTTTTTGTAGCACGTACAGTGTCAAGCAATTCCCCAGTGATGTGTATGTATGTGACCATCTATGCATTAAAAAATGCGGATTTAGTGAATTGGCCCATCAAAGGGGGTTGAATGATTATGAATGAGATGAGAAGCAAACATTATTCGTTGCAATTAATTAGTAATTCCAAAATTTATTTGAGTAAATTTGGAATAGGGTCAGGTAGGGTTATGAAATTTGGATTAGGGTGGTCTGTGATACTGTTGTTATATGACTTTCTTCGATACAAGTATCATAAAAGTGTACACAGTTCATTCATCGCTTTAAAAACAGACATTAAATGTTATCGAAAAGAGAGTATCGCTTGGCCATACATACAATACAATAGGGTTAGAAAACAGGGTAAGAAGATATGAAAGGCCGTTAAAAGGTTAAACTAATTTGAAAACAATTTATATACAATAAAAACCACAACATTGAGGAACCTTACTGGAGCTCCAAATTCTACTGATTGCTCGCCCTGAGGAGCTTAGATCTAATTAGCCAGGCACATCCCAAGTATTTAGCTGTCCCACAGATTACACTGGGGACGGAGGTATCCGTTGTGAGAATACGCAGTGCATCCCTGTAGTTTGCAGACCCCAGATTAGAACACACAGGTTTCAGCCATCTTCTTCTCGCCTGGCTATATACTGGACAGGTGAAGAGGAAATGGGGGATAGATTCAGTGGGAGAAGCACAGCCGGGGCACCCGTTTACCCTCTCCCTCGTGTTATTCCATCCCACTGTAAAGTCGATCAAAGGGAGTGTGCCAGACCTCAACTTCAGGTACAGCACCCTGTATCTCGGGGATTCGAAGAAATCTAGGAAGGGTTCCAGTTTGGAAGTCGGCTTGAAGTCAAGATACTTTGTCATCAGAGAGCCGTGTCTCATGTTTCGGGTGGCTTCATTGGACACCCACTTCCAATAGGCCTTCTTGACTACTCGCTTTGGTGGTGGGGTCTGGCTATCCCAGACATCTGCCAAACCAATAGCCCCCACCAACTGTGTTCAATTTGGATACCCAGGGTATTTTGTTGCCTGTGTCAAGACGGACCAATTATGTCAGACCAGAGGAATAATTGCACAATTCTGGAGTCCTTTTAAGGCTTGCCCAGAATAGGAGAGCGATACAAAAGGGGATGATGGATGGAGCGTTTGAGCCAATCAAACACTCACCCCCAGTCAACAGATCTGGGTTTAATCCATCACCATTTTTTAGCTCACTCAGCCACACCAGTTCAGACATGGCCATATGCAAATCAGTCTAACCCTGTGCCTCATGGGAACAGTCCAGCCGGAACTGCCAAGCCATGTCTTCCCTGGACCGGAAACAAGCATCCTGGGACCGGTTTCGGATTCATAATCCTCATCAGCCAGGCTATCTTGAATCCAGTGGCCAAGTGAGCAAGGGACTCATGTCTGAGCATACCCTGCCAACTTAGGGCGAACAAAGCGATACAAAAGGGGATGATGGACGGAGTGTTTGAGCAAATCAAACACTCACCCCCCAAGATGTTTGAAAGCAAGCCAAAAATTTCTATTTGAGATTTTTAAAGGAGAAGAGTCTCATGCTGATTCTGAGCTAGCAGATTGTTATTGGAAGGCGTTGAATCCTGAGCACTAGACGGAGGGGAGAAGATTGGAATTGTTAAGGCTGTGGAATTTCATAATCAGAGGTTAATTGAACGTTTGGAGATGGTCAGGCTAAAGACTACCTATCATGAAGGCTGGTCTGTTTTCACCTATCTCCAGATTGTAAGCATGCTGCACACTGGACACCTGAATGATATTGAAAGCCCCCAAATGTTGCTGGATTTTATTGTTGGTGTAAGGACTCTGGACACAAAGGCAGTGCCGTCTAGCACCCATTGCATGTGCTCTGACCCCTAAACACATGGAGAGTGGCTGATCCCAGATTGGCATATTTAATTTATATTTAAATCTCTAGTATGTGATACCCACTGTACGGAGGACCTGTGCATTAAATCTCACTAGTGCACTGCAGCGACTAATGTGCCTCCACTAAAGCTAAATGACAAAATATGCCTTCAGGCCTGTCCCTGCAACCTAAGTGTGTAGTTTTAAGATTGCCAATTTGACCTCGCAAAATAAACCTTTCAAAACTAATCACTTACTCCTAAGGTAGGTCCTCAATGCCCATAGGGCTGGGTGCATGATATTCAAAAAGTAGGACATGTGTACTTGTGTTTTACATGTCCTAGCAGTGAAAACTCGTCACTGTGGCAATGCGGGCTTTCCCATAGAAAAAGTGGGTTACATTATAACACCTTAAAATTCATAACTTTAGTTCGGGAATAGTTACAACCATGGTTCAAGGACTCAAATTAACAGGAACTTAAAATTCAATCTGTTCATCAAATCAGATTTTAAATTACTATTTTAAATTGACACTTTTGGAAAGTTGGTATTTTCCTGCCTAAGCCCTCTAGCATTCTTTTCAGAGTTAATGCACATCTGTAAACTTTCAGTCTGCTGATAGGTGTGAATAGCTCACAGAAAAAGGAATAAAAGTCCTTGGCTAAGAGAAGGTGTGACCTCCTCCTGACAGGATAGCTTAGGGGGTGTACACACCACCTATACAAGCTTCAAATGGTCATCCCGTGTCACTGGCAGATGTAGCTCACACCGGAGTGACACCAGTTCCACTGGGTATGTGAACCTGTTCCCGAACTGGTTTGCAGGGTGCATTCCTCATTTTCCTAGAAACACATCAGGGGTGTTCCCAGACCACATACCATAGGAAGAAAAATTCTGCCAAGTTGGATGTTGGCCAAGCAGGTCACAGTGGGAGTAGTTTTGGTAAAACCTTCCTGAAATTATGTTGAAGTGAGTAGGGTTGCTCCTGGGAACCTTTTACCTATTGGATAAGGTGTTTCATGAAATTAAAAAACATTTATTAAGTGCATAGCTGCCCTAAGGCATCCAAGTGCTATCCACAGTCGAGGACTGAGAGAACATCTTTACTGGGAAGTGACTTTGAAAAGTCAAGTTTTAAGTAATTTTCAGAAAGGCAAATGGTTAGAATCCCGACATGTGTAGGGAGAGAGGGCATTCCAAAACCTTGCAGGATTATAAGAGAAAGAGCGGCCACAGCTTCTAGCTCTCTTTATGTTTGTATTTCTGTTAGGGTAATAAGAGGTGATGATAGATTGATTCATTTTTCATCCTTTCCCCCAGAATAACTTGTGGGTGATACAAAAAGCCCTAAATTTAATTTTCTCCAGTATCGTCAGCCAATGAAGAGTCTTCAAGGCAGGTTTGGCAGATTGCCAATAATGGATATCTAGGGGCAGGCAGGCTGCGCAATTTTAAATGGTCTGTAGTATGGTGGTGGGGGCACAAGGTGTTCCCAGACAGAGCGCATTCCCATAGTCCAGGCATGAAAGAATCACCGAATGACCATTATCCTTCTAGCACGGAATGGGAGCATGGAAAGACTTTTCTGAAGCATCCTCAAAAAACCATAGCATGTGGAGGGCAGTTTTGCTGCTTGATGGTCAAAAGTCAGGGAGCGATCGAGCCACATGTCCAGACTTTTGATCTGATTATTTGGTTCTGGAGCAGGGCCCAGGCAGTTTGGCCACAGTAGCCTTGAATTCAAAATTGGAGAGTTGCCTAGGAGTCGTATCTCCATTCAGTTTTTAGCAAGAGAGCTCCATCCATTTGAAAACCTTCTTCAGACAGGGGCCTAAGCTGGAATATGAATTCTCTGGGTAGTTTAAGGCCACAACAAGTTGTGGTTTTTTTTGTGTGTGTCATCAGAGTATGTAACTATTTTATGCCAAATGGTTGGACTATCATGTAAATATGAAATAAAGTAGGGCTCAGGGAGTATCCCTGAGGCACACCGCAGGTAAGCGACATACACTTAGAAACAACATCTCCTTCGAAGACCTGAAAGGATCTGTCTTCTAAGGAGGATTGTAACCAGGTGATAACACTCCTGACACTCCAAGACTCCTGAGTCTGAGGGTCAAGATAATGTAGTTAACGGTGTTGAATGCTGCGCTGAGGTCCAGGAGAATAATAGCTGCTATGCCACCCTGGTACAAGATCCTCCTGGACTCCTCTGTGAACACTAAGAGAGCTGTCTATGTCTCATGTTGGGGCCGGAAGCCCATCTGTGATAAGAGAAGCAAGTTGATAGACTCCAAAAACCTGGATAGCACTGAATTAACATGTCTCTCCAAGATTTTACTGATCAACGGGAGGAGGGAGATAGGATGATAATTCCCCAAGTGCTCTCAGTCAAGGTTGGGTTTTTTAAGTAATGCTTTCACCACGGTGCATTTCCAGGATGGCGGGACCACTCACGAGGAGATAGTGGTGTGTAGTATCCTTGCACCTTGTTCATATTATATACATGCTTTCTCCACCACTAGCCCAGTCTGAAGAATGCTGCAGTTATTATGCACATGAGATTGTTGGGAATCTGTGGGCTAAGGCCTTTAGTTGAGATTGGGCTGAGTAGTAAGTTGGATGCTCCAGGTGGGGATGTTCCACTTGATTTATATAAATTCAAAGGAACATCTTTAACTTCATCTACCATGTGTGGACCTGAATACTACAATATTTATGGTGACGAGCTGGAGAGGACAACATGCTTTACTAAGAAACTAAAGGAAAAGAAGAAGAGAGATTAAGAGAAACTGGAAACTCAGAAAAAGACAGAAAGATCAAGATGACTTATACAAAAACACAAAATTGGAACAAGTTGATCAACCTTCAAGCGCATACATGACGTAAGAGCAACATCAACAAGTCACAGTCAAAAAAGGACACACACACAGCGCAAGTTGTTTGCCAAGAAGTCATTAGGAAATAGAGCTTGCTGCAAAAGAAACAGAGAAGAGAAATACAGCTCGTATTAAAGCCCCACCAGTGTCTTGAACATCAGACTGCTCAGGCCAGACCGTGCTGTACTCTGTGTCAAGTTCCCTCTTCAACAAGAAATGCGCATTCTGGAGAAGTAAGTGTCAACATTGGTTTTTTTATGGAGCCACAGACAAGCTCCTCTCATCTCACATGTATTTGGCCTATATTGCACTAACGAACGCGGTACAAGGGCATGTGATTGAAGTATCGTCAGCATATAATTTGATGGACATTCACACTAAATTCTACAGCACCTTATGGAACTTTTGCATACATTGGTGTTTACATTTGATTCTTCTGCTGAAGTGCATCGTTTTTTCTGAGTAAAAAAAAAGTAAGAGACTTCCCAGACCTTGTGTCCTGAAACATGCATGGAAGATTACCAAAACATCTACACATTATATCGGAACTGTCAGCTGGAAGCTTTGTCCTCGCCTGTACTGGCTATCATTGTGGTGCCGGATGTGAGAATGTATTTTGGCACACACACGTCCCAGGCGTGTCGTACTAGCCCAGGGTTCATAGCCAGGTGAGGTTAATTTTTTTTTTAAATGTTTGTTGTCTACTTTGAGACATGTAATCTGCAGTGCAGTTCAACCACCGCTTTCATTTCTTTTAAAAATGTCACGAGGCGAGAGTCATAAGTAACAAGTGAATTCTTACCTGCCCTTCGATGACACGTCCGTGGCTCGAGGATTCTTCTGTGAGGAAGCTGCTTAGATCTGGTTAATGGTGTTGCTTACGGATGTGATTTTGAGTTTACATCTGTGAAACTGAGGGAACATGTTTGTCGGAACTAAGATCTAACAACATGAATAGTGTACATACACTATCCAGGTACTGTACTGTTTAAAAAGATGCTTTGTGACGAAAATTTGTGCACCATTGGGGAGCCTATAAACAAATGGCTCAGGACACTTGTACTACTCTTTATTCTGTTTTTGATGCAAAACTACCTGGCTTCATAAATATATATGTGAAAGACACTCTGCGTAGTCAAGCCAAGAGACAGCTCGGGTGAGGAGTTGCTCACCCACTTGATTTACATAATTGATACAACTATTGCTTTGTTGTCTTGCTCGTCAAAGTAGCCTGTTTACGTATGGTTTCTATGATGTAAAAAGAGTTTGCATAATTTAGAGCTTAAGGATCTTAGTCATGTTTCAATGTACGTATACATCAGAGTCTGACCTAAAGTTATGAGGCACACTCACGTTCCCTTGTTTTAGGGGCAGGATTTGGATTAGAGTCCCATTATTCTTATTTTTACATTCACCATCCCTTGTTTTAGGGGTAGGATTTGGGTTAGAGTCCCATTATCCATATTTTTACACTCACCGTCCTTTGTTCTAGGGGCAGGATTTGGGTTAGAGTCCCATTATCCTTTTTTTTACACTCACTGTCCCTTGTTTTAGGGGTAGGATTTGGGTTAGAGTCCCATTATCCTTATTTTTACATGGAGGTTCTCTCTACATGGGGAGCACTCTCACCGTCCCTCGTTTTAGGGACAGGATTTGGATTAGACTCCAAATATCCTTAGATATATAAGGGTTTTCTCCCCTCTCTGGAGTATACCTATTGTCCCTTTTTCTAGGGACAGGAATTTGGGTTTTAGTCCCTCTTTTCTTGTTTCACTTTATTCACACATTGCTATGTTGTTAACCTTTCATATGGTTGGGTGATGGCTTATAGTCCCATTCGCTTTACATTTCTAATTGTTCATGGATCTTATTCCCTTATACATGTCTAAAGTCATTTATCCCTACAAGAGGGATGACTTTATGGGTCTCATTCCTAAGTGTTGATACCTCACGTGAGGGGTGTAAGATGTTTTTTTTAGACACATCTTTATAATGTATGTTGTTTTCCTTACGCAGAAATGTTTCTATTTTTTTGGTTAAATATTCGTTTCTGGCGGGAAGATGGATAATATAGACATTCTTTGTTGTTGTATTTTTATACATTTTTTCGTGTTTTTAAATTGTTCACACTCTTGTTATGGTTGTATTTTACTGTATATCTCTGAGTGTTGAACTATTTCATACTTTCCTTCTTGTACTATGTCTTTCCTTTTCGCATGCCTGTCTGGCCAGTAGGCGTGTCCTGTTTTTCTCCATTTCTAATTTGTAGTTCATTTCTTCGCATTTCTGTGATGCTTATGTATTACTCCTTTTCCTCATTCCTTTGATTCTTTCTGTCCAGTGTTCTTTCCTTTTTGCTTTCATTATGGAAGAAAGGGGATAATCTAGTATCCTTGCACCTTGCTCATATTATATACATGCTTTCTCCACCAGTAGCCCAGTCTGTAGAATGCTGCACTTTTGATGCACATGAAAATGTTAGGAATCTGTGGGCTAAGGCCTATAGTTGAGATTGGGCTGAGCAGTATAATGGATGCTCCTGGTAGGGCTGTTCCACTTGATCTAGATGCAGGTTAAGGTATCCTAGTACAGTGAAATTGGAAGGGGAACTGGCTAAATTTGCAACAGTTTCAGTAAATGCTTTGAGAAATTGTTCTGGTGCTCCAGGGGCACAGTAAATCAATAGGCCAGAGAGCATGTAGGTAGGTGAAAACATAATTAGGAAAGCAAAGTTCTCACAGTCAGGTAGGGGGTCAGCTGTGATGTGGCATTTGAACAGGTTTTTATATATAATAGCAAATCCTCCCCCTTTACCGTTTTTGCGGTCTAACTGCTGGATGAGGTAGCCCGAAGGATAGTTTGTACGAGGACTGGATCAGACTCATTGTTGAGCCAGGTTTCGTTTAGGAATAACGCATCGGGGAACTCATCCTCTAATAGCATACAATTTCAGTGGCATGTTTGGGCAACAACATTTTATAAGGTGCAGGTTCCTTACCTGCATGCTGGGCTTTAGGAGATGATCTAAATGTAGAGGAACAGTGTGGACAGGTGCTGTATTTCTTTGATGGAAGTAGGGAAAGAAGACAACTTTCAAGTACAGTCCCTCTAAGGCGATGGAGATGGTCAGGGGCATAGACACGTTTGCCTGTGGGAGTACAGACAGGGACCATGGCCCCTGGCCCCGACGGACACGGATTGGCGCAAACGGGCTTGCCTTTGGCGTACCAGTGGTGCACCAGCTGTGCGTTGCAATTGGCATTGCTTTAAGTAGGTTCAGCAGCTAGACTTCTGACCGTGAGCTCAACCCCTTGTCTCCAATCAGAAATGAAGCTCCTAATTGGCACCTGCTGCGTCAATGCATTCGGGATGACCTATGGTGGACTGTGGAGCGGGGCGGTAGGAAGGTGTCGGATGGAGGATAAAAAAAGTAACAGGTACGGGCAAACTGCTCGTGCAAGTGCGCTCCAAGTTACAAAATATCAAATCAGATTTAAGTTAAAATTTCTTCATAAAATAGATTTTAAAAGTCATTCAAAAGTGCCTCGCTCAATCGCGAGTACGCTGGGTGTCACGATTGGTATTGCTTTAAGTAGGTTCAACAGCTAGGCTGCTGACCGTGAGCTCCACCCCCTGCCTTCAATCCAGAAATGAAGCTCCTAATTGCCACCTGCTCCCTCCACTCAATCGGGACGACCCGTGGTGGACCGGGGAGCGGGACAGTTGGAAGCTGCCGGATGGAAGATTAAGAAATACCAGGTACGGGCAAAGTGCTAGTGCAAGTATGCTCTAAGTAACAAAATATTATATCAGATTTAAGTTAAAAAGTTCTCCATAAATTCGATTTTAAAAGTCCTGCAAAAGTGCCTCACTCAATTGCACTGCCGCCCACAAGCTAGTGCCAGGAACAAAGGTTTTACCCCGCAATACCTTCTTCAGAACACTCCTGGACAGAAGAAGAACTGCATCTGATCTGCGTAACCCTTTGGACTTCAGAAAGAGGACTGCACCTGATGTAACCTATGGAGAAGAACTCCAAAAGCTGGGCCTGCTCTCACTTGAACCCAGAACAGAAGAGTGAACTCCAAGGGCTAATTGGCTAGCCTCCTGTTAAGCTACAAGGACACAAACACTTCAAAAAGTCCACCTTCCTGAAGAGCCCAGCTGACCAATTTCAATTCAACTTTCCCTTCACTCTGCTGATGGCTTCCTCTGGAGGAAGTCCCAGCCCCCATGCTGGATCCCTATGTTCTGGCACCTTGGATAAGTAGCAGAGTGTATTTCTTCACCCTGCTGGTGTTGATGTTAGCTCCTCCCTAACCCTAAAAGTTGGGACTTAGAAACCTTTGCAAGGATTTTTAACAGAAGAACTAGAGGTTACCACCAGACTGCCACAGAGCAACAGTCGAAAAAGTTAAACTACTGGTTGGACTCAACTTGATGGTTTCCACAGCTAAAATGATCCTGACTTCCAGAAGAGTTTATAGTATGAAAGTAGAATTTTTCACCAGGTAAAGGCCTCCACATCTTCTGTCTGGTGAGAAACCTTCCTTTACAGGGATTTCAACTTCTTCCACTCTGAGCATTCATGTCAAATGTCAGCTGGTTTTTCCAGGACTTATGCCCACATGCATCATTGAGAATTGCATTCGCAAACGGTGCGAATCGCAATTTTCGGCCGTTTGCGAATGCAATTCTCAAATTTAGGATGCATCATGCTTTTCGCAATTTTAGGATTTGCAACCATGTTGCAATTTCTAAAATTGCGATTGCATTTAAGAAATCGCAATTTGAGATTTCTTAAATGCAATGCATGGAACATTTTTAATTTGCGAATTCGCAAATAGGAAGGGGTAAATTAGCATGAAGTTGACCTTCTTGCCAATTTGCGAAAACTTTCAAAAATGCATTTCATGTCCTTGGAACATGTGTGTGTGTGAAACTTGCACTTAAAGTTACATTTCAGGGGTGCAGGGGGGGTCCTTTGGACCCCCCCTGCACCCTTGAAAAATGCATTCACAAATTGCGATTCGCAAAATGCTCATCCCAATTTGTGAAGGCCTTCCCATTCATTCCTATGGGCCTCTTGGCGATTTTTTTGATGCATAGCAATTTGCGATTTCTTAATTGTGATTCCTTAATTTTCGCAATTAAGAAATCGCAAATGTTAACTTTGATGCATGTGGCCATATGTCGGATGGCTATTCAGTCTCGTAGAACTCACCTTGGCCACAGCCTGTTGCCTGACACTGCTGAGGTTTTAATTTCGAATTTCAGAAACTAAATCAGAAGGTAAAACTCTCCAAAGGACCAAACTCGACATGCAACTCGACCTCCACTCCATTGCGGTTGGTCTTTACTTTTGACTTTGACCCAGTCTGGGGTAACCAGATATTAGTGATTGGCGGTTTGAGCTTTCTAGCATTAGAAACACATACAAATTTGAAAAATCTTCTTTTCAGTTCTCTATAACTTAGTTTTCTGATGGTGGTGTTTATTTGCTCATTAAAATGTTCCCATTTTTATAAATCGGGGTGGAAAATGTATTGTGTTGTCTTTCCTACTTTTTTACTGTTTTGATATTGATAAACACTTTACGCATTTCTCCTAAGTTAAACCTGTCTGCTTAGTGCTACAGCTACCAAGGGTTGAGCTCAGGTTCAAGTTATAGAGACCTGATTGAACCTAGTAAGGAAATAGTGCCATTATTACCCCAAAAGGACTAGCTTCCACTTTAACTAATAATCCACTTTCTTAAAATGCCAATCCTCAAAAGATATTAAAGGAAGATTTTTCAATGTATGCAGGATTGTTTATGGTGGGTGATCCCCTTTAGCCTCGTCTTAATTTAGTAGGAAGTGCAATAGTATGCTTGCTATTTTATATTAATAGATTTAAAGTGTGTCTTACTGCGATTGCTGTTTGATCACTTTTATATACATTTGGAAATCAGAACGTGGTTTATGGGTAAATGAAATAAAAAAACTTGTAGGGGTTAAAAAGAGGTTAGATAAAAAGCACTTAGCAAGTTTGAAAAATCTGGAGAATATTTTCATAGGTTAATAGGTGCCTCTTCAAAATACAGAATCAGTATCACATGCTAAATGTTCTGAGACAGAAATCTGGTTGTAAAACATTGAAAAATTACAAATTCCGGAGCTAGGGATGGTATTCACAAAACAAAAGGGGTCCCATTAAAACCCCTTCTACTATGTGAATGTTTAAAAAAAATTGGGGGAAGTACGCAGTGACCCAAGAGACCACTGCCTACTCTAAAGGAAATGTAAACATTTTTTCCGGGTTTTCAAAAGTTATTGTGTGTTTTTGGATTTGTAGTTTTTTTTAATAATTCCTTGTATATGTGTGTGTGTGTGTGTGTGTATATTTATATGTTTAACAATGATGAACTATTGTTGAACTTTTTCATAATGAAAAGTTTCTATTTGTTATGTTTTTGCATAGGTATTTGTGCTGCTCTTGCTAGTGGTTTCTCATAGATTTTGTAACAACATTTTAATTAATCTCCCCTGAAGTCCCAACTTGCATAAACCTTTTGCAGTATGATCTAAAACGCTGCATATATTCAATGTCTTCTTCCAGTTCTTGCCTCTGCTGTTTCAACCTTGTCTGTTCTCTGACATCCTCTTTCCATCTCTGCCCGAGCTATGTGGTTGGCTGCATTGTCTGCCGGTGCTTCCAAATGCCTCTTGTACCCATAGAGTACTGGCCAGGTTGACCCCTATGTAGCACCTGATTGCACAAGGTGCAAATAACCTTTTGTCCATTATTTTGTTGCGTCCAGCTGGGATTATAGAGTACTTCCAAACCACTCATTCCCTTTCGAGCTTAGCGTGCACTGCAGATGTTAATGCATGCAATATCACTGCATCATTTTGTGATGTTTCAGCAGGGTTAGGGCCAATGGATGAAGTGGTAGTTAGCTGCTGCTGTGAATTTTATCCTGAAGACACGATGGTCTTGGATTCTGTGGACAGCAGTTTCCCTCTGCAAAACAGCAATGTCCAATTGCTGTTCAAGCAATTGCTTTAGGCTTGTTCCTAAAGCTTATGACTGTATGCTTTTAGAAGTGAGCCCAGAGGGGGCCAATCAGATAGCTGCCTTCTTTCCTATATATTTGTTCGATGTTTGTTGATTGATTATTTCAATGGTTCCATTGCAGTCCTGCATGACCTATATGGACAATGCCAGTGTGCTGTGTTAGTCTTGTGAGATCTTTGCTTTCTCTTCTGGGTCATGAGTTTCAAAAAAATTACAGTGGAACCCACAGGTTTTTCAAAAAGCTAAGGGCCATATTATCAAGAAAGGGCAATACATTATCACTGCTTTTGACAAGAGGAAACTGCCGCTAAAGGGCTTGATAATATGCTCTCTTGAATTCCTATAGAAGCCCAGGTTAATACCAGAACCTGGGCTTCTATGGGAATTCACAAGGGCATATTATCAAGGCCATTATCGCAGCATTAGCGGCAGTTTCCTGCCGATAAAAGCGGCGATAATGTATCGCCCTTTCTTGATAATATGGCCCTAAGTTTGTTATGAATAACTAAGAGATAGTTCAGTTTTTTCTCAAATGTGTGCATTTCTAAATGTTGCTGCTTTTCTGTACCTAAACATGGTACCATGGTACCAATTACCCTCTGTAAACCTCATTGGACTGGTTGATGTGACTGTATTTATGCAATTCAAAGTAGTTCCAGTCCCATTTTCTGTATTAGAGCTGTTCTTATTTTTTTTGGGTTCATACAAACAATATTTGGAGGATGGCATCAGGAGGAGATCAGACTAAATATTAAAACAATGAAGAGATGGAGGAGAAAATCAGAAAAACCCATAACCCATATTGTGGGAGTTCTTCAAATCTGTATCAGGTGAGAAGGTCTCTGCCAAGAAAGTCACATGCAAAATATGTGACAAGGAGTTCAGCGGTAGATCAGGATAAAACACTCCTTTGGTACTTCTGGGATGCGTATGCATCTAAACAAATGGCATTCCCAGGAGTTCAACATTGTAAACAGAAGGCAGTTGGAGGTGTGGGCGTCCACATCTGGCTCCGTCTTTTAGCACATGATGACTCCGGCACAATACTTCCCCCTGATGTCCTTGCAGCCCAACAGCAGGACTGGGATCTATGCTTGGCCAGAACTGAAATCTTTTATCCGTCTTATAGCACAATTGTATCTCTCGGTAAGCAGCGTTTCAATATTCAGGAGACCCAGGTGTTAACTCATCAGACCACTTGCAAAATTGTTTTTTTATTTCTCTTCCAAAGTTCCCAGTCTGTTTTTCAATTATTTGTAGTTTAATCTAAAAAAAGAAAAGTTACAAAAAGTAATTATAATTGTTGAAAAAAATCAAACCAGGGTTTTTTAAGAACCTCCTTTATTAGGTTAAAAACAGAAATCATTTATAAGTAGATTGTCATGCTCTAAATGTATGTAACTATTGACATTCAGAAGTAGCAATTTTAGATGTTTATTAAAGGATTGCAATATTGGTACAGACAACTTGCAAATGCAATATTCTGTGTAATGATCTATGTACTATTTTGTTCGTTTACAAAACATATATGGGCACATTTATCATTGAAAATTGCATTCGCAAAGGGTCAATTTCCTAAATTGCGATTGCATTTAAGGAATCTCAAATTGAGATTCCTTAAATGTAATGCATCAAAATAAAAGAATTAGCAATTTCGCTAATAGGGGGAGCAAATTACCATGAAGTTGACCTTCATGGTAATTTCTAATTTGCAAAAACTTTGAAAAATGCACTAAAGTGCATTTTACAAAGTTCCATTTTACACACACACATGCCCTTGGGGCATGTGTGTGTGCAAGATGTACTTATAGGCCGATTTCAGGGGTGCAACAGGGTGTCCTTTAGACAACCCTGGCACCCTTGAAATTGCTTTCTCAATTTGCGATTCTCTAATTGAGAATCGCAAATTGAGAATGTCTTCCTATTCATGGGGAGGCATTCCTTAATTGTGATTCGCAATTTGCGAGTCGCAATTAAGGAATTTTAAGAAATTGCTATTCTTTTAGCGATTTCTTCATGCATAGCCTTTTGCAATTCCTTATTAGCTAATCCTTATTTTTCGCTAATATGGAATCGCAAATGACATTGTTGATGCATGTGGGCAATAGTCACTAGAACTTCTACCTAAGTCATGAATATTCGTGAAATACAATACAAATTTCAACATACTATAATTTTCTATCATCACACAGATATTGACCAGCTGAGGTTAGTAGACCACCAGGTGTTATCACTTCACCAAGTTGCACAGTGGGGTGACCAAAGGCCTGGAGTCGTATTTATGAGAATTGTTGCACAGCGCAGCAAGTCACCTTACTGCACTGCACTGCATGACAGGGAAAGGGCAGGAATGCACTGTATTTAAAAGAAAACTGCTCATTCCTCCATTTTCCCCTGCACTGGTGCAATTTTGGTTGCCTAGCGCCAACACAGACACCCTTGAACCATGCAACAGTGCCTGTGTTGTATGCAGGATCACTTTTGTGCAGGAAGGGGCACCATCCCACACAAATACAATCCTGAGAGGTGTATTCCTCTATCTATGTGTGTTGCAGAATGCAGCATAGGTAGGAAGAGGAAGTAAAACAGAGACCTAAATATATTTCTCCTTGCTACGTATCTCCTGGGAAGGATTTTCTTTTCGGCATATTCTCAGGTTTTCCAGTCCTGATAAATTGAGGAATGTGTCAAAAGCGATTAGAGTTGCATGGGAATACCCATGCAACACCGATGGAATGCCTTCCTAGTGCAGAATAAGGCTATGCAGTGATTTTCACAGCGCATCTTTACTTGAGATTTATGAAGCCACTAAGGGCCACGCAAAGTGGCTTGCATGGCTTCGTAAATCTCCTTTTTCAGGTGCGTTGTGCATGTACCACATTCCATGGTGCAAGCGTGATGCAACTGAGGGCATAAATATAGCCCCAGGTGTTTGGCCAGGTCCTGCGCAAAACTAGCAGATTTGGCAATCCAAAGTTGTGTACAACCAGCCTTGGGGTAATCAACCCATGCTATACATGACCAACCTGTCACGTGACAACACCCTGCGCCAGACTCCGCAGAGGGTGGCCAAACCCAGCAGAGCTTGGAGGTTTGCAAAAGGGTTTGCCCTGCTGACAAGCCTTGACTTCAAACTGCTATAGGAGGCCAATCTCCGTTGAGCATGTCTGAAATTACATCTTGCAGGTCTGCTGATGTAAATACATGTGAGTTATTTATGCTAATGCTCTCTGCTCTTTCATTGAGATTCTGGAATGCACACCTAGCAGTGAAAGCCAATATAATCAAAGCATGGACCATGCTCATCCCACCGAAGGATATCTTTTGGCAATCTCTCACCGGGAGGGATGGACGCTGTTTTACAGTTGCGGATGTAGATGCCTCTTCTTTTGTCCCTCTTTCTTTTGCTGCATTAACCTGGCTTCTATGCCAAGCATTAAATGCTTGCATACCAAAGATGTCCCAAAGATGTATTTGGTCACACCTTCCATGACTCTGTTTTTTCATGCACAACGTGCAAAGAAAGCTCCTTTTGTCTATGAGGGAATGTGAAGATACTCAATATGACTGATTTGGTTATGTTCTGGAATCCTAAGTGTACAGATTGTCCTTTTTCTCATTGATCTAAGCATGTTCAACTGGATTTCCTCTATGCTGCTGATCCTGTCGAGAAGCCAAAGCAGAAGTGTAAAAAAGTCTCTATTTCCACAAATAGCTAGCCTTCTTTGCTGCAGTCTCTCTTATGGCAAGAAGTGTAATATCATATGTAAACGGTTAAGAACTACTTGAATGTGGAACTATACATTTACATGAAACCAATAAAATCTCTCCAAATGTCTACAGGCGATAACAAATAATGTCCAAAGGCCTTGCGCTGGAGTCATGATTCTGTTACAGAAGGTTACTGAGGGTGGAGTGCAGGCCCTCCATTAAGAACTGCAGACAACCCAATAAGGGCAGGCAATTTGTTGTCTTGTGTATTGGTCTCACCTTTGCACTGTGTTAAGTTAGCATGAGCTTGTTGGAAGTTTAAACGCCATTTTTCCTTTTCTGTTGCCTCTGCACACAACACATTTTGTTATTACAGCTTTTTGCCTAGTTAGGTATTTTGCTTTACAGGAGAATAACATGTTTGCTTATAATATCAGCCTTGCTTGGTAAGCTATGTCTGTGCAGTGAGTGCCGAGGCCTTCAAGGTTATTTCAACACAGAGCTTATTGTTTGGATTGATCAGCGCACAGAGTAGACATAATATGGATGCAGCTGTGGCCAACTTTGGGTTTAGGCACGTTTCATAATGCACTGCATGAAGCAGGAGACACACACTTGATGAATATCCGTATGCAGAGAGTTGGTGCAGGAGATGATGTGATCTATTTCTGCTGAACCCAAAGGTATGGGCCCACCCTTCTAAACCTAAAGAGACTAGCTAGGGAGGGTAAACTGAGGTTCTATTTAAACGTTTTTCCTTTAGCATTTTAACATGATTTCACCCTTTGTATTTTATGGAATAGTAACCATGCTGTTAACCTTGTTCCTTATAATTTGTTTGCTTGTATTGGCTAAGATACTGCATTTGAGAACACTGCATTAGAAATAAACATTTCAAACTCGCACATGTCCTCATTGACTCCTCGTTCTGGATTGATATGTTAGTATAACGAAAGAGTGTTCATGTGTTCCACGTGTCCTGAGGTGTTTTAAGTCCATGTTCTGGGTTGTCTAATCATTGGGAGTTGGTAAGAACCAATGAGACACTGATTGCTAGTCTGGTAGGGGATTTTGGATACTGAGGTGAGTTTTGGTACACCCTAATTCACTGAGGTTCCAAGTCTCTATGCACAGTTCTGTATAGGAGCAGAAATCCCTGCTACATTGTGTTGCTGTTTTTTGTGGTTTATTTTGTCTACAAAGATCTTATTGTGGAACTATTTTGTAGGGTTTTTTGATAAACCTGTTGTTTACTTTAAATTTTTTTCATTCCCTTTTTTAAAACTATTTACTTAAACATTTCTAATCTTCCCTCCCTCTCCAGTGGGCAACAGATTTGCCCATTGATTGACTCTGGGGAGGTCTGTAGAGGACCATCTGGTGCTGGCATCAGGGGGCTTCCTTTTAATATGTTTAAAGTTGGACTGCTGGGGACGAGATTCTCCAGCAGCCCGAGTGTTTCTAAGAAAAAAAACATTTAAATTAAAGAAAGTGTACAAGGTGCAGTAACTTCATTTCCACTGAAAATGAAAGTTAAATGAGAATCTCAACTCATCTTACTTTCACTGGATTGGTGCTGGAGGCATATCTCAGCCCCCAAGCCCTGATTTGGATAGGGGAGGTGCTTGGGGGTTGCTGCACCAGCGTGATTTCCCAAACACCACTACACATGTTATTATTTGGAGGGGATCCCCGCCCCTCCCCGGAGCATCAGCCTGTGCTCTAGGCCCCATAAGTATTTTTCCCCACCAAGGGGTGGATGAGAATGTTCACCCCCGTCTTCCTCTTAGGGGGCCGAAATCTCACTGGACACCAGGGTTTTTTAGGAAATAGTATTTTTGGGGGGAGGAGCGCCACCCTTTGGAATTGCCCTTTGCTTTTACTCGTCCCGGGCCGATTAGTCTTTCTGCCCCCTGCGAGGGTGGTGAGTGTGGACACCCTGTATTTGACCCCCCTACATGGCAGAAAGCCCACATGACACTGGTGATTACTGCTCCATATTTTTTAATGGGGTGGGGCACCCCATGGGCATAGGCCTGTGCTCATCCCCACACTGGGTGCATTTAGTCTTTCTGACCCCCTGGGAGGTAGATGGGGTGTTCACCCTAATTTTGCCCCTAAGGGGTCATATTTTGAAATCCCTCCAGACACCAGGGGCCTTATTTATGAAGGCCTTGCGCCGCCGGTACGTCACTTTTAACATGGGAAAAAGTGACGCACCGGCGGCGCAAGGCTTTCATAAATGAGGCCCCAGGAACATATTTTATTGCTGTACAAAAAGAAATATGATGTATGAGTGGACCACCCTCGTGTTGGTCCAATCCTTCAGCCCTAAAAACCCAAAAGTCTTTCTGGCCACCTGGGGCTCAGATCCTCTTTTCCATGACAAGCAAGAGGAAATGTTGATTCTTTTGGCCATAGTTTTGACATATGGAGAAGCAGATTACGAGTAAGTCAAAATGTTCTCCTAGTTGCCCTAGTGAATGGTTGCACTATTCGTGACCATGCTCTGCCACCCTGGAAAGCCACTAGGACAAGCTATTTTGAAAACTGGACACCCAGGCCAGTGTGCCTTGCATGAACACCACAATGTGTTCTTACCCACAATGCCCTTCAAACAACAAACTTATCCTAAAATAATGCATTTTCCTCACATTTCTGAGAAGGTGAGTTTCAGAATCTGTGCAGAATTACATATTTCCTGCCATTTAGATTTCCATTATTTGTCCGTATAAAAATGGCTCCCCACATATGTGGCTGACCATAACATCTTCAACATAAAACATAGAGAAATTGGCAATATTTGAAGCGGCATTATTTTGACCCAGGCTGGATGGCCTCTGAGGGGAGACTATTAAACCCAGACATGACATTTCCGAAAACTAGAAACCCGGGAAGTCAATGTTGGTGTGCCTCCTATTGATCTTACACTGGTTGCTTACCGGTAGTAACCTGCAAACCTCAAAATTTGCCAATAATCTCATATTTCATATGCATTTATGTAGTGTAAACTCTTGGAATCTGCAAGGAACAGCAAAGGACCTACCATAGCATTCTCCCTCTTGTTCCAATAAAAAATGCTACTACACTGGCTGAGTTCCCATGACAGGAATTGATCAAACCAGGGTCAATGAGAGTCCTTGCTAAATTCAGATTTTTGTCTGTTTTTTAGAAATTGTTTTCCGGGATCACCCATTGGTTTCATATCTGTTTTCATCACAAACTGGAAGTAGGTTGAAAAGCACAAAAATTACCACAACTGGGGTACCTCTTAGAAAAACACCAAACTGTGGTAAAAAAAAATATTTTTTGATTCATTTGAAAGCTGGGAAGGTGGTGTTTTTAGCTCAGCAAAACTTTTGGTGATGCCATTTTTCTGCGCAGCAGTTTTTTCATTTTGCCCAAACCCCCCAAAATGTAGCTATATTTTATCTATTTTCTTAGTTACCCTCCATGGGAATCCACAAACCCTTAATATTCTTAGTATTCCTATGATGACGGGGAAAAGAAGAAAATTTAGTGTAGATTCCTTATGTGGCAAAAACGCTAAGGAGAATTAGGTGCAAAGTTCCCCAAATAGCCCAAAAAGGACTTATCTCTGGAGTGAAAAAGCAGTTAAGAGGTTAAGTCCGAACACTTCATAAATATTGTCATTTCAGGTGTTGTTAGTGATGTCATCAAGTATTTCATTTATCATGTTGTGAGTGATATGCGAAGATCCTAAGCATTGTATGGTATGGGTTCATGTTATGGCGAGTTTACCAAACCATAACTGGCGAATTTCAGCAGTTTTTTTGTAACCATACGTATATGCCTTTATATATATATATGAGTTATTTTTTTCCACATTGCATCATTCATAAGGTCTTTCTGTATCTGATAGATAGCATTACTTTTGTTGTTTCCCAGGCTATTTGCTTATCTGTATTTAAATGATTTTACGTTGAAAAAGGTGAATGACAGCCTAAGGGATATGGAATTTATTGCAAAAATAGCATTACTGCACATAAACATGTCAATACTCTAAAACCCTGTTTTGTCTGTTCATACACGTGTTTACAGATATTCGTCGGATTAGTGTTCTGTTTCTGTACATATGCAGATTAGCTTTAAAAAAGTATGAATGACAAATTCTGTATGAATAGACCAATGTTTCATCCTCTAAATCCCCAAAATCATTTTTCAAACCAGTTAAACATAAAAGAGCAGTGTCCATCTCTAGTATAGGATGAGAATATTTCCACAATATATCTCTAAGTAGTCGAGATATAGACAAATAAATTAAGCCTCATATATGCTTCAGGTTTCTAACATGCGGTGCATTAAACAGAGTTACATTTCATATTTGAATCAGTTTGTATATTTATTTTCTATCGTCTTTGAAACATTGCCAAGGAATCTAAAAAACATGTTTTCTGATGTTCTGCGTAAAGATAGAATATTGAATGTATTCACGTCACAGATATATTTCACTCCTATCTGAACTACGTTAGTTTCATTGCTCTGTATGTATCTCACAAAACGCTTTCCAACCTTCATGAAAAAGATCTTAAAATATAATGGAAACTGGTTAATTTGAATATTCAGACGCATGATACTTTTAAAATTACTGTCTAATAAGATGCTTTCATGTCGTCCGAGTGAAAGGCCTCAACCACCGAGATTGAGCCCCGTAACCCCTGCTTGCCCTGTGGTTCTGTAAATGGGGATGTTTTTTCATTGAGGGGCTCACCTCTCTATAATTCTATATCACGCATAGGTTTCCAATGATTTATTGAGTGGGGCTGAATTGCAATACTATTATTTTGCTTTGTATGATTTTTTTATAAACTGTCTACACAATTTAATATGAAAGCAAATATGAAGTTTAATCTTTGCACTCATGAAAGTAAGGATAATCATATATGCATTCATCTACTAAACTTGACTTTATCATTAAGATCTAATTCAACAATGCACATTACTTTCCATTGCCATTTGCAAGTTTCCTGCTCAGGACTTTGAGCATGACATGTGGCAAAAAAGGTATTTTAAACCACATATATTTGGATATGTATTTTACAGCACAATTTCGGCATTAAGTCCACTGTAGATATCTGCCTTAACAGCACAACCACATGAGGCCAAAAAAGCGTGCCAAACTTCAACAATGACCTAAAAATGAAGGGGCAGATTTGCAAGCCCCTTGTGCCAAATTTACGCCACCGTTACGTCAGTTCTCTGGCACAGCAGTGGCGTAAACCATGTGCCACTTTGCGCCTTATTTACAACGTGACGAATCTAGGGATGCATCACGTTGTAAAGCCCTGTGTCACATGAAACCTGTGTTCGGTTTCATTTAGGGGGTTCTGGCGCAGGGTCGGTGTCCCATCGCAGGAACGCCTCGTAAAAGTGACGCAGTGAAATAAACAAGATTTCACTGAGTCACATTTACATCTATGCTGCGTCAATACCCTGCGCCTGCTTGAAGCAGGCGTAAGGAGTGATGCAGCATGTTAGGCATAGGGCGCCCCTGAGTATTGCTGGAGCTGAGTAGCCCTTGCTACCCGACTCCAGCAATGCGCCACCAAACCGTCATTGGATGCGACACGCATCGCCCTCTCCTTACACCACGGTGCGCCGCATTGTAGATGCAACACATTTGTGCTGGTGCAGGGAGGGAATTGCCTGTCGCATCTGTTCTGGCGCATCCCTGCCCCATAATCTAATATTAAGAAAGGGGAGTGCCCGAATAATAAACTGGTATTTTGCTGAGGGCTTCAAAAGTTCTCAAACACGAAGGGGCAGATTTTGGAGTTCTGGCGTATCTCTGCAAATCAGCAGGGATGTGCCAGAACAGAGGCGACACGCAATTCCCTCACTGCACCACCACAAATGCATCGCATTTACAGTGGTGCGCACCATGGTGAAAGGAGAGCCCAATGCGTGTCGCATCCTATGGCATAAGGGTGGCGCATTGCTGGAGTCGTGTCGCAAGCGCGACGAGGCTACAACAATGCTCAGGGGTGCCTTATACCTAACATGCTGCGTCACTCCTTACACCTGCTTCAAGCAGGTGCAGGGTATTGACGCAGCATGGACGTAAATGTGACTCAGTAATATCTTGCATATTTCACTGCGTCACTTTTACGAGGCATTCCTGCCTGTGAATCTTGCGCCAGAACGCCCACATGAAACCTAAGGCTGGTTTCATGTGGTGCAGGGCTTTACAACGTGGCGCATCTCCCTAGATGCGTGATTTTGTAAATAAGGCGCAACGTGACGCATGGTTTACGCCGCCGCTGCGTCACAGAAGTGATGCAACGGAGGCGTAACTGTGGCGTAAGGGGCCTGTAAATCTGCCCCGAAATATGTTATCCAAGTTCTATGAACATTGCGAACAAATGCAGGGATTTGGAATGAGTAGGAAAACTCTAGGCACAGTATAGCTATTAAACAACTTTTAATTGTTTTAGAATGGTACAATTTAAAAAATAAAGCTTTGTTGTGTTTGTTTTTTTTAATCCAAGCATCATCAAATTCTCTTCTTTCAGCCACCTATAAAAATTACCTGCTTAAACATTTGCTTTAATTGCAGATATACAGTCAACAAACTCGACTCAAATGCAATGCGATGAAGCACTTTGAAGCAATTTGTTCAGTTGGTAAATAGCGTGCTCATCAGTACTCTATATAAGCAGCACAAGCATGTGAAAATGAGCAACCTTCTTTCCCGATTTGCAATCATTTATACATACAACCCTCGCTAGATAACAGATTTTAAACTCGCGAAGTAGTTTGCAGAGGTGAAGAGCACATCATTTTCTTTTTCAATTACAATATTACATCTAGCACCCATGGGGATTCCATAGCATAATAAGCAAGCAAACATCTCGCGATGAATGAAGAATTGAGAAAGTTCTTCTTCCCCAATAATGTTATAAAGAAAGATACAAATATCTTCAAGTTCCAGATAAGACGGATACAAAAAATCCTTTAACTAAAGTAATAATTTGCAAAAAAGTGATTTTTGACCACTGAAATGTCTTGATTCACTGACATTGTAATATATTCTATTGACTTACAGGTCCGCATAGTGAAGTTAGACTACTCTTTAGAAGTGTCTTAAACGAGGAACTCTCAATTCATACTGCACTGCTTCTAAAACCCCTATTTAGAGCTTGGCAGAGAGCTTCATATGGCCCAAAGCTTGAACCCGACAAACCAGTCTCTAGCCTTTATGGCTGAACGTTTTACCTTTTAATTGGGAGAGTTGCCAGGCTTTTGGTGATGGCAGATATTAGCATGTCGTGCAAATACCACCAAGCTGATGCCCTATTTCTGTTACGGGTTTTATAGCTCCTTTTGGCGGGCCCCATACTTGAAAACACCACATCAGATAGTCAAGCACTCACATGCACCTTGCACACAAGATCATGGAAATCACCAGCATTTCCATCTGTCCATTTGTGGGTGTAGGCTCATTTATTGGGGTTTAAACCAACGTCATCCTTAGGTTGTGCTAGCAGTGGCCATCTTTAAAGGGTCTCCAAAGAATTCGCTCATTACACATGCTCCAAGTTCATGTCCTCCAACAAAGATATGCGCTCATTTCCCCTTTCCATCAGATTCTAAATGGAGGGCAAGGCATGTAGCTAAACCCTGCTTTCAATCCCTCTGTTCTCAAAAACTGCGAGGCAGGGTCATTGGCCATATTCTATGGGCTCCAGCTTCAGGGTGTTGCCTTCGAGAATTCCATGCGTCCAGTCCCCAGCCTCAGACCACACAATGACAGAGCGTTATGCTGTGTCCAGTGAACTCTATTCAAAGGCTATGGCCTTATTAAAGTCCATGCCCCACTATGTAGCCCTAAACATAATGGGTTTGGCATTCTACAATACTCAGAAGGCCCTGGCATGCTACGGACTGTGGCTGAGTCCTGTGTTAATTCGCCCTGCAGCAATAGGTCACTATGCATGCCCTTTAAACATATCAAGTGGGATCTGTGTGCAACCAAGGTCTGAAGTTTGGCCTTGCACAGTCCTCCTACAGGGGATTGTCTTCTAGTCAGTCAAAGCATGGTGAAGCCTGGCAGAAGATCACATCATGCACCCAAACTCCTAGTAAACTGCCTCTCGGTAGCCGCGGTATGCTCTGAGCACATAGCATAGTCTTCAGCCACACACTTCCCCCATTCATCTGGTCCCAGAGGTAAATTATCATGGTCTTTGTCAATGTTGAAAATGTCTTCTTCCCACTTCGCACAATTTCTTAGTTTGGGATTTCCATGTTTGGTGGAATTGTGCCTCTCATTCCAATTCTTCTGCAGCCTCCCCTGCAACCACTCCATTTCATTTGGAGGATTTTTCATCCGAGCGACTCATTCTAGATCCCACTGCAAGTATCTGGTACTTCTTAGGAACATTAATGTCCAAGTGATTCAATCATTTTAATGCCTTTGTAAGATAGTTTCATGTTTGCAATTTGATTATGTCTGACCACCAGCATGCCTCCCAATCTTAGAAAGGCACCATACTCTTTCACTACCTCCAAGAAAAGGCATGTCATTGCTTTAAAAATAACTAATTAAAACCTTACACCAAATGTATTACACTGTAGAGTGCACTAATACGATCAATTTAAGTCAATTAAAAAAACAATCTGTGATCATCTGCTCCTAAGCCATTAATTATCCAACTGCCCTATGAACAGTCTATTGTCAGGTATTGGCCCATGTGCAAGGTCTCTACAACTGCAATTACTTTGATTTTGAAACTAGGCCTGCAGGTGGAAAGAGACCAGATCCTAAAGTCTGAATTCACAACGAACTGATGGAACCCATGGAACATAGTTTCAACCAGACCTGAGTGGCAGGTGCCCTACAAAGTAGCAGTCGCCATATCTCATGTTAATATTGATAAATATGATGTTCATATACATCAAGATATTTGTATGTATAATAACAAACTGGCATCTCCATTGTTGAATTCACCCAATATGACCTCCCCCTCAAGCCAGAGTCAGAAATACATGGTCAGGCAGCAACTGATTTACAGATCATAAGTGAGTGTGAGGGATAAAATCTGATTTCCCCTATGTCAGTGGTATTAGCCATATATATATGTTGTGTTAGCATGATGTATCCATATACTCTTTTATGTTAGTATGCATTCAGTCTAACCTATATCTATTTTTGCTAGTAGGTAGGGGTATATGCTGTTCGTGTGTTCTGTTTACTTCGAGTACGCTGAGACGCCATCTTCCTCTGTAATGTTAGACACGAGCAGTAATCACGTGTTACCTTCCAGTGGTTGTCATGCCCCGGCTCAGTTGAGTTACTGAAAGCAGCTGAATGCATGCTATTCTTCCCCTGCCCTGGGACCCAAGGTTGCAGCTGGCTTTGGGTGCGATAAGCACTGTGCCTGCACTCCCGGGCACCAGGACGAAAGGGATTCACCCCTCCTGACCTCCCCAAAAATAAATAAGCAGAGCTTTGAACTAATCATGTGCGCCATATATGGTCCTTCCTCGAGGACCAATAGCCAAGTAGTGTTTTTCCATTGCTGAAAGTATATATGTGCTGTTTTGAATGTAAGCCAGCAGTCTTCTCTGCGCACCTTGATGGGTGAGGATGAGAGAGGCTCCTCTATAAAGTATTTTGCATAATAAACGATGGAACTTTCTTCACTACAAACTGACAGATTATTTGGTAATTGGTATTGGGGCTATTGGTAAGTATAGCTCCTTAAGGTATTTTTTTGATATGTCAGTTGGCGACTCTGGTGGGACTCCGCGGTGGGGTTGTCGTCCTGTACCCGGTAAAAAAGGACAAAGAAAGGGGAGCTCTGGTCAAGGGGGTAGACTGACCAGAAATTCTGACTTCCTCCGCTCCCGCGATCAGGGGACCCCAGCTGCTAGTGACCCTTCGCCGGAGTCCTACGGGCGTTACCAGGAGCTGACCGTGTTGGTCTTCAGGAGTTGGCAGTGGAGAATACGCAATTGTACCTGCGTGCACCAGGTTAGTGAATTGGTGTCTGTTGGAATGCACTGTTGAGTGGTGCTTTGAAGCAGTTAACTGTATTGGAATTGGTGGTCGGTGTACCAAGGAGAACTTTGGGGGTCTGATGGGGCAGCAGTGTGGCTGCACAGGCAGATGCTCCACGGACTTGTTTGGTGAATAATAGAGACATCGATCAGGTGCCTTGGTGTGGCTTGTGTGGTGCACACCCGGCCAGACTGCTCTCGGAAAAGCCTGTGAATATACCTGGGTAGCCTTCAGGACACATCTGAAGCGACGCTAAGGCAGCAGGCTTAGTCAGAATAGTCCTGAGGGTGAACCAGGAGGATTGCAGGATGGTCTGTAGGTCGGTCTGTGGTTAACTCCTGTCCTACGGTCTCTTGGTAGTCTCTGGACTGCCTGATTTTGGTAGTTGTTGGTCTCGAAATCTGAATGGATTAGTTCTCCATGAACAGGAGTCGATGGGCTCCGTTCTTCTGTTTTGGAAAAGACATGTTGTTTTGAACTTTCTGTTCCTTTGAATGCACTCATGTATGTATTGTTTTGTCTGTACTTCCTATCTTTGAACGGTGAATAGCAGGTTGAGAATGTCTGAACATAGCCATGTTTGAAAGAGTGTTTTTCCTAATGAGATTGAACTGTTGGTGAAAAAGGATGCTGTGTTTTAGTAAATTGTGTTTTGGAGGTTGCTGTCACCGAAAAGACACGCAATTGGATGAAAGTCAGCCTGCCCCACCAGAAGGTAGCCAGAGTCATGATATGTATGTTAAACATGGCATTTCACCTATTTTGTTTAATGCACTGTGGCATAAATATACTAAAGATAACGTGGAACTGCTATGGCCTTTAACCGGGTTTTTCGATGAGAAGAAAATACATTACTTACAGGAACGATTATTTTCCAAACGGAGTCGACAGGCGATGTTTGATTCTTTGAATATGTGGCAAAAGGAAGCAAAGCGTAGATGCATTAGAGCAGAGAATTTTTTTGTTGTTGTTTTTTTTAAGACCTTTATTGCACGTATTATAAGAACACAGCTGTTGGCCTACAACCCAGAAAGAGGGCGGCCGCAAATTATTTCGTGAACATACCTCAATCGCTATAAAAAATCACAATAGTGAAGATCAAAGGCAATGAGTTCAGCATGTTAAAATGAGGATCCTGAGTCTTGTAACAATTCTTATGCAGAGTGTAAGCAGTCTCATTTTAGGATATACCACAACAATAATTCAACACTTCAACAACCCCCCACCCAATCACCCTAGGATTCAGATCATGGCATCAATGAGTATTACAGAAAAGCATACTTTAAATGAGGTAGACGGAATATATATTGCAACACATCATTGGTTGATGTTTGGTCAGGCTATGTGCATCGCAGAAGATTGTCTGAGTAAGAAAAACCATGCCACTGACAGACGGATGACAGGACCTGGGGGCCACCAACATACCTCTTCAATAGATACTCATAAAGGAAAGCAAGAACACCCATACTATTGCCACATCTCAGCTGCGAACATCCACACATTTAATACTAACTAGGGACTCCCTACATCAGCAAGCCGCGACAACATGTATTCTGTGTATGGGCCCCATATATCTCGTGGTCTGGAGGCAACAGGCAGTTCTTCATAGTAACAGGTCAATTGATCCCGACAATATGCCATGTCTTGCAACCATATTTTGACATCTGGAGCTCGCTTTCCCCCCCATGAAACAGCCACTCTGCGCTTAGCAATCTCTAGCGCTAGCACTACTAATCGTCTCACCCCAGCAGACACTCCAGAAACAATGCCCAACAAGCACAAGCGCGGGTCAGTGGCAATCTCGATCAACGTAATTTCGTAGAGGGCTGCAGTTACCGCCACCCAAAACTCATACAACGGTCACACCCCATTTCCAAATGAATAAAGTCAGCATCTTCTGCACCACAACGTACACAATAGGACGTGTCTCGGAGACCATACCTCGCCAATTGTGCAGGCGTATAATACCACTGCTGTAGGAATTTATAGTGAATGAGACGGAAATTGCCATTAGCCGCAAATCAACCGGTCATGGAGCAGCACTCAGACCATTCATCATCAGTCAGAGGGTCCGGCAAACACGCATCCCACTTAGCTTTGGCTATCACACCACCCCCTCCCTCATCCTCCTGTACGTACTGTGTACCGTATCCACTTCACCTTTCTTAAATATTGAGTGAGGATTCACTATCATCGCCTTGAGTGGCAGCGGAAGTACTGCGCTGGCCTCAAGTGCCACATGCGGCGTGTATGGTGGAGCTGATAGCCAGTAAGTAGCAAAATGAGCCTGAGCACAAAGATATTATAGTCTCATGTCCCGCACAGCGAAACCTCCCAACTCATAAGGTTTAGTTAATACATCCCATCTCACTCGCGGCTTCTTCCTTGCCCACGCCAAAGTAATTAATAATGATTGCAGTTGCACAAAAAAAAGGGATGTCAGGGCGATTGGTACGTTAACAAAATAGTACAAAAATTTAGGGAGAACCACCATTTTGATTAGTGAGACTCTATCAGCAAACGAGAGTGGCAGCCGAACCCAACGCGCGACCTGATCTTCCAATTTTGAAATAGCCACCCCTTAGTTGGCCCGAATTGTTTCTTTGCAGTCCCTGTGTACCCATATCCCCAGATAACGCACCGGCTCCATCGCCCACTCCAACGGAAATTCCCAGGGGAAAGGCTGTGTAGAATCCGTGAGGGGTAACAATATGGACTTATCCCAGTTGATGGACAATCCAGAAAAATGCCCAAATCTAATGAATTCCCGAAGTACTTTTTCCAAATTCTGAGCGGGTTCTCTGATGTACAGAACCATATCATCGGTGTACATGGACACCGCTAGGGACCTGAGAGGGAATCGTAAAGCTGTGTCAGCATATCTTTGTCGCAGAATGCATGCCAGGGGCTCTAATATGACAGCGAATAGTAAGGGCGAAAGGGTACAACCTTGCCTAGTCCCCCGCTGAATAGGGAACGGTGCTGACACATGTCCGTTAACCCGCACTCCTGCTATCGGGTTTGTGTATAGCAGAGTGATCAAGGATGTAAAGAAATATGGCACACCCATGTGATGTAGCACTGCAATCATGTATCGCCAGGCCATGGAGTCGAATGCTTTCGCAGCATCCAAAAGCACCGACACTGCAGCAAGATCTGGCTTGAGAAGATGTAGAACTGTGAACAGAGCTCTCAAATTGTGAGTCCTGGAGCAGAGGGGTATGAAACCAGACTGATCCGGCAACACCATAACCGGCAATATCAGTCGTAACCGCGTTGCTAGCACCTTGGCAATAATCTTAACGTCCGTATTCCTCAGGGACAGAGGGCGATACGACTCGCATTGATTCAGGGGCTTCCCCGTTTTCGGAAGTGCAACCAACAATGCCTCCCTCATCGTTGCCGGGAACTGTCCCTGTTCCAACGCTTCCTCCAGAACTATCGCCAAGTGTGGCAAAAGCAGATCCACATACTCTTTTATAAAATTCAGATGGCAAACCATCTGTGCCGGCCGCCCTACCATTCGGCAGAGC
This sequence comes from Lissotriton vulgaris, assembly GCF_964263255.1. Taxonomy (NCBI): domain Eukaryota; kingdom Metazoa; phylum Chordata; class Amphibia; order Caudata; family Salamandridae; genus Lissotriton; species Lissotriton vulgaris. The sequence continues at coordinate 341,225,472 of NC_141694.1, read as the reverse complement.
CGCAATTGCATCCTGAAACTCCCCCTCTGTAATGTGATGCATTAAGAAATCCTGTTGTCCCCTCTACAGCCAGACCAATGCTATGTCCTCCAAATATTGCGCCAACTCGTCCTCACCTGCCGTCTCCCTGTGTCGATACATCTGTTCATTGTATTGTACAAAACAGTCCAAGATGCCAGTTGCCCTAGTCACAGTTGTGTCCCCATCTACTATCTCCTGTACTCCGCAGTGCCTAGCCCAAGGTTCTCTAATTCTGTCTGCCAGTCCACGTCCTGCGCGCCCCCCCCTCACTGTAATACCGCGCTCTGGTGCGTTTGGATAAGAATTTAACCTCCTGATCTGCGAGCTCATTGTATTCAGTTACTTTCCTCCGGATTTCAGCCAACCGAGACTCCTCCGGAAGTAGCTCTTGTTGTCGTTCTAGAGACAATAGTTCACCCTCCAGTCTGTCCATAGAGTCCCTCAGAGACTTGAGGACTCCCGTTTGGAAACCTATAGACGCTCCCCGTATCGTCACCTTGAAGGCTTCCCACACTGTACCCATGTTGTCCACAGACCCGACATTTTTTTGTCAAAAAATTCTTCAATATTTGTTCTTAGTTTTTCACGCAGCACCAGATCCGTCAAAGTACCTGGGGATAAACACCATGAGAAAGGAGCCGGAGTATGCGACGACAACCCCATCTCCATGAGAACGGGAGCATGATCAGAGAGCGTCCGGGGCAAGTGGCTCACTCTCCTGACCCACCCGCTAAGATCTCGCATCACCAACCAATAGTCCAGCCTCGACCACGTGTCATGCGCTGATGTATAGCAAGTACCTTCTCTCACTTCCGGTTGTCCCAGCCGCCATACGTCCACCAGACCAAGTCCATTCATACCATCACGTACTGCATCAGCCGCCCTCCTATGCATATAGGGTCTATCATCCTTCCTATCTAGCGCACCATCCAAGGTCACATTCTAGTCCCCTCCACAGAAAATCGCAGAGGGTGGGAGAGCATATACCTTGTTTTATAGAGTGACATAAAAGTCGGGATCAACAACATTTGAACCATAGACATTGACCATCGTTATCAGCGTACCACATAGTTTCCCATGCAATATAATATATCTACCTTCTTTATCAACTTCTTCATGCAGTGAAAGAAATTGTACATTTTTCTTCATCAAAATCATAACCCCACGAGCATATGAGGAGTAGCTGGATGCTAATCGAGTGCCTGCCCATTGCCTAGCCACTGCCTCTAACGCCCTACCCTTAAGATGTGTCTCCTGAAGAAAGACCACATGTGCCCCATGCCTGTTGAGAAAGGCCAACATTTGTCTCGTCTTCTGTGGTCGGTTTAGACCCCTCACATTCCATGTGATCCAACTGATCTTACCCCCCTCAGCCATATAACCCACCCTTCCCGGAATCCTGAGGCATAGAGAGGGAACAAGCCGCCCAGCACCAAATGCTGAATACAATGCAGCAAACCAAACATCCATCTGCAGAAGTCATCTGAAAAGCAAAGTAATATGACAACCAATAGATCTGAATCCCAGTGTCCACCTCCCCCAACCTCCCACCCATGTAAGTGAAGAAACGTACCCTGACCTTAATTCCCTGGTAACTGGTTGCCCTCCCCCCACCCACTTCAGCACCCGCAACCTGCCAAAGCCTTCCCCAACCCCCCAGACTCCCAACTCTGAACTCCGCTCCAAACAGTTTGTGGGGAACTCCCATATGAGGGGGTGTAGAGGTGCCTAACTCCCGCTAGTAAACTAAGCAGGAGAGGACCAAGCTATTTGTATAAACGTCCAAACCCCGCTCCCCAGCGCTGCGGCCTATGTCATAGCTTTCCTGTAGTGCGCAATTGAATAGGTAATTTTTCAACTATTATCCTGCGCCATGCCAGCATGCAAATATTAATACTCCAGAAAACAGTGCATCAAAGAAAATCCCCAGCAAATAGCCAGCCCCTAGGCCATATCGTTTTATCCGGCTCGTCCCTTTCCACAGAACATAGTCCCAGAAGTCTAGCCGCCGGATCCCAACAGCTCTTAAGTCAAGTAGTGTATAAGCCATAAAGTCTTAGCCAGGGCACTGGCAGTTCCATTGAGTGAGCAAAGACACACAGGCCCACCACCCACCAACAATAGTGATTCACGTCTAGGTCGTCAACTATAAGAATGGTGTGGTAAAGAGTATAGGCACCCTAGCATAGATGATTAAGATTGATGACTATATTGGAGGAGTACATAGGCTCATGCAACTTCATCATATAAGTCCTCCTCCCTGTCCTGCGCTACATTTGAGTCTCGTTTTCTTTTTTTTCTGTTTCTTAGCATAGTCCATGGCTGCCTTAGGAGAAGTAAAGATTTTATTATCGGATGGTGCCCCAATCCGGAGGCGGGCCGGGTATAGCATGGCATATGGAATATCCTCCGCCCTTCTCCCGCGCTAGACGCAAGATCACATTCCTGTCTTTATAGTTAAGTATGCGGGCAATGATGGGACGGGGCGGTGTTCCAGGCGCTGGCCGTTTCGCTAATGAGCGAAGTGCCCGCTCCACTATGAACACTCGGGATAACTGATCCGCCCCAAAGATTTCGATAAACATTCGCTCCATGAAGTCTTCCATCCGGCCAACATTTGTAGATTCCGGGAGTCCCGTGACGCGGATGTTGTTGGGTCGGGACCGCCCTTCCAACTCCTCATTCTTGGCCTGGATAACCGCCAGGACACGTTCCATGTTGAAAACCTTGGCATCTACGGTGGCCAGCCCATCCTCCGTGGCAGACACATTCTGCTCTACCTCTCCCATCCGTTCATTCTGTCTATCAAATTGCGTAGCCATATGATCAAGTCTGTGATTCACAGCTTCCATGGCGCCTTCGATGGACTGCAAGGTCTTTTGCATAGCCACGAGCACGGCCTCTAAATTCGGCGTCCCCCCAGACGCTCCAGCAGACTCCGCATCCAGTGGTGCCTGCGAGGATGACATTGCGGTTTTCCTAGTGTCGAAATTTAATTTGGGCTGATTTCTCTCAGGCCTGCCCATGTTGCCAGCAGTCTGTCACATCCAACAGCACCAGCCGCAATGCGCAATGGAACAGGGAGTAGGCACTACCAGCAGGTCAGACCAGGATCCAGAAGCAGTGAGGGCATTCAGCTCCAAGACCCAGGGAGAGTGAGCCCCAGAAGCCACACAGGTAGCACCCTCGGGCCGGGAGACGCGGTCAAGCGAGGTCCCGTCCGCGCCCCCTAGGACGCCGATCTCTCCTCCTCAGGCCGCCAGCAAACCCACCATCCGTTTAAAGATACAGTCATTTACACTGCCCCAGACGCCACAGCACCGCCAGCCTCTTTATCTAATATCACTGACAGCAGTGTGCAGACATGCGGTGATTCAGCAGTGCATATATACAAAACCAGGGATCCTGTTGAATGGCAGAATCAGCCTTAATTTCAGGGAGGGAAAGCTTCAGGCGCCCTCGGGCCCCACTGCCATTCAGCAAATTGTGTGGTGACTAAGCGCAGGCCACAATCCCACAGGCCGCCAAGCTCCCGCGTCCAGGGCACTGTCAAGCCTGTCTGCAGACCCGGACCTCAGGCATCAACGATATTTCAGGCATCACGGAGTTGCCACAATCATGCTTGTCCCTCGCTTTCGCCCCCGAGCGCACCCCGCCCCCACCGGCCGCAGCGCGCACGGAGCGGCCCAGTGCGGCCCAGCGCCACCTCCGCAGCCCCGGGTTGTCCTAGACCGCTACCCCACTCACCGCCACCAGCGGAGTACGGGACCGGCCCAGGTGACGATCGCTCGCTGCCACCGCCGATCAGAGCCTCCCCGCCGGGCTCGGCGATCACTTCCAGCCATTCGATCTGCACCCGACAGCAATGCCAGTCATCGCAGTAGTCCTCCGCAGCAGGCAGGCTTCAGACGCAGCGTCTGTTCCGGGGCACCACGATGTCGGGTCTCGGCCAGAAGGCCAATCGTCAGCATTCGCCTCCAGAGAAGGGCCGGTTAGCCAGAAACGACGCCAATCGATGCCGCACTGCTTCCCTCATGTACGGTCACAACGCTGGTAAGTTACTAAGGCAGGACATGTAGGATGTTGAGAGGATTGTAGCTCGATCTGGCGGAGCCTCACATAAGTGCGGCCATCTTGCCTGGCGCCCTCTAGCGCCCATTAGAGCAGAGAAGTTATGTAAAATGGAAGGAGGCCAGACGATCACACAGAAAGCTATAGCTTATGATAAGGATCAGACTGAGAAAAATATTGATTGCACGAATAGACAATTCAGGTTGCAGGTAGATAAAAGTTATGTAACTAGGACTGAGCCAGAGGATGAAATAGAGGATTTATTAGATGTGCATCCACCTCCCCCTTAGCGCATATATCCTGTGGTCCCTTTGACTCCAGCTTCGGCTCCTATGACATCGGCCCCCGTAGTATCCTCTTCCCCTGTCTCTATGGGAACTTCTTCTGTTTTTTCTCCTTTAGAATTTGGATCGGCTACTTTAGTGCCTGATGCGTTGTCCTCTCCCACTGCATCCACAGTCGTTTTGGTCTCTCCTTCTCCAGCTTGAGTTTCTCAGTCTTCAAGCATGACCCCCACCCTAGCTGACCAAACTCCCTCTCGTGTTCCGGGGGATATTGGCGCGTGACAGTTGTTTGCTTGATCAGCAGTAGCGTTGGACGAGAAACAGATGGTTGCGAATCAGGCGTCCCAATGGATGCGGAATGCTGTGTATACTATAACTGATATATGGAGTACTCTTAGAGATTATGAACCTGTTATGTGGCAGAATGCCCTGGAGCATATGGCTACCCGTCTGATTTCCTTATGGGAACAGTGTTTCCTGGACAGAAGAACCCCTCAAGTACTGTATGATATTCTAGACCGGGCTCATAAATTTGAATTAGGTTTGGAAGATGTGTACAGGAATGTCAAGACTTTAGTGAAATATCGAGGGCGGCTGCACTTGAAATGTCCAAGTTGTCATTCCCAGCATCCGATGCGGGAAGTTCATCCTATTTACCATCCTGAAATACCCAAATTAAAAAATGATCAGGATCAAAAGACTAGAGCTCGAGTGGAGGCATGATATCAGGGGAAATGGGTCTATACCCCTTGGAAAAGGAGTGAGGTCCTTTCCCTGAAGTCGCAACTCCCCGATCTCTGTAAAAATCCTACTGCTTACTATAAAGAGCTCACCAAGGCGGCCTCTTCGGCTGTCATAACCATAGCTGACATGGAGTTATTTTTTGGTCTACTAGTCTCTGTTGATGTATGGCACCAGGTGCATGATCAGGATCATGCTACGGAGTTGGAAGGGTCTTGGGAACAGATTAAAGAATGGGACAAGGATGCAAAGCCTGGCGATAAACCTAAACCTGAAATTGTGGCTCTGCCAGGACGGATTATTACCTACATGCATTCCTTGATTCCACCCTGAAAGGTGAATTGGGACAAGTTGACAGCATGCAAACAGAAGAAGGATGAGAGCGTTTCGGTTCTCTTTACCAGATTCAAGGGGGTATTTATTGATTTTAGTGGACAGGACTTGTCAGTAGAAGGTGGTGTGCGATTATTTGTTAATCGTTTTATGACGAATCTGTTACCCAACATCTCCACGCGGCTACAAGCTGCTGAGAGACAACTTGGACAACTTCCACACCTTCGGTTATACTGAGCATGGCTCAATATTATGAGCATAGGGAAAATGAAAGCAAGCATAAGTAAGAAAAGAAAGCAAAAGACCTCAAGACACGAGTATTGTTAAAGCAAGATATCAGGGGTCGAGGGCGAGATCAAGGCGGTAGAGGATCCGTCCTGAGGGTGGCGGGAACCGGACGAGGAGGAGATCCAGCTGTTGCTTTGGGAATAAACCAATGCTCTTACTGTAAACAGGAAGGGCATTGGCGAGCTCAGTGTCCAATGTGGCTGGCTCGGAACAGGGCAGTGAGAGGGAGAGGAAGAGGTCGAGGTGGTGTAGATCGAAGTGATATGCGAAGAGAAGAAGCATCGCATGGTGAGTCAGAGAAGAATTACTTTGATAATCCGAGAGGGAGGTAGTATTACAATGAATAATGTGGGTTTGAGGGGACTGATGGGTATGGTTATACATAGGACAGCCATGGACAGAGTAGGGGCCAGGTGTCAGTATCCGTTGATCAGCAACAGCCTTATGTGAGAGGGCGATTGATCGGGACTTCTGACAATTTTCTAGTTGATACGGGTGCGATGAATAGTTCGATTGATCGCTCGCTGGTCCCAGGGGCTGCTCTGTCCGGGCGGAATAATGTTTCTGTGGGATTTTCTGGAATCCCGGTGGTGAGCCCCATCTCTAAACCTATTCCGTTTACAATTGGTCCGGTCACAGTGGACTCTCCGTTTTTATTAACTTCGAATTGCGGAGAAAACCTATTAGGGTTGGATTTGCTGAAGAAGCTACATGCGAAGATTCATTGTCCCCTGATGGGGTTTATTTGATCATACAATCTCCTGGTAGACATACACTGCAATGCTTTACTAAAATTGAACCCCTCCCTCCGGAGCTCGCTGCTATTCCATCGACCCTGTGGGTGACCGGAGATACAGATCGGTCTATCAAGGATTCCGCCTGTTTCTATTACTTTGAAACCTAATGTTCGTTTACCACGCATACCTCAGTACAAAATTTCACCGGCTGGTGAAAGGACTCTGCTCGCCATTATTCAGGACCTGATTGATAAGGGTGTAGTGGAAGAAACAGCTGCCAATATATGCAATAGTCCTATATTGCCCATCTTGAAAAAAGCCCCTGTTGGAAGTGATCCTCCTGACCATGTCGATGCTTACCGTTTTGTAATTGATTTGAGAGAAATTATTAAGATAGTGGTGCCGCCGTATCCTGTGGTTTCTGACATCACTACTATTCTTACTATGATTTCTCCCACTGCTAAGTATTTCTCAGTAATCAAGCTGAAGAATGCCTTCTTTAGCATTCCGATCCATCCTGATAGCCTTCATATTTTCGGCTTCTCCTTATCTGGGTGCAGCTTTCGGTTTTGCCGCACTCCCTAGGGGTACACTGAGAGTCCTAGTATTTATAATCAGGCTTTGAAAGCGGTATTGGATGAATTGATCCTGCCCCTGGTAATGTGCTCCTCCAGTAAGTAGACAATCTGTTAGTGGTTTCCGATACTGAGGATAGCTGCAAGGAAGCCACTGTTAAATTATTGTCTCATTTGGCTGCTAATGGTAGTAAAGTATCCCTCTGTAAATTCCAATATTGTCAACAGGGGGTGACTTATCTTGGTCATCTACTGTCGAAAGAGGGGAGGAGACTAACCCCTGAATGTGTGACTACCATTTCGAATATGTCTGTACCTCGTACTCAGCGTGATGTTCGTGCATTTCTTGGCATAACCTCTTATTGTCGTCAATGGATTCCAAATTTTTCTCTTCTCACAAAACCCCTCTTGTACCTAACCACTAAAGATGTGCATGAAACTCTACCTTGGACTGATGAATGTCAGGAAGCTTTTGACTCTTTGAAATCTGCGCTTTGCTCTGCAACCATCTTGGGTACTCCTCACTACCGAAACCCTTTTGTGCTTTATGTACACAAGGTGGACGGTTGTTCGCTTTCTGTGTTAACACAAGGATTTAGTGGTAAGCAAAGACCTTGTGCTTATTTCTCGGCGGTGTTGGATAACGTCGCCAGATCACTTCCCAGCTGTTTAGGAGCTACTGCTGCAGTTGCGGTGGCCATTCGACAGTCGGAAGGGCTTGTTGTGAACACTGACCTCATAGTGATGGTACTGCATGCTGTGGTACATTATTGAACAAAACGAAGACTCAGCACCTTACGAGTGCGTGTCTTACTGGATATGAATTGACTTTGTTTGCTCCATATGTTACAATTAAGCGGTGTGCCACTCTGAATCCTGCCGCGTTGCTACCCCTTCCTTCGGACGAGAAAAACAATGACGTACATGATTGTACATTTCGGACCGAAGAAGAGATGAAGGGACGGGTAGATCTCACAAACATTCCTCTATCTGACCCCGAAGGGGAATTGTATGTGGATGGGGCTTGTTTCAAGTTACCAGATGGCATATGCGATTACGAACCTCCACACTACAGTTGAGGCTTCTTGAGTACCCCATCAGTTAGCACAGGCAGCTGAGTTAGTGGCATTGCTCCAGGCCTGTGAGTTAATTGAAGGATTGAGGGTAAACATTTACACAGATAGCCAATAGGCCTTTGGCGTGTTCTCAGTGGGAACTTTGCACCACCATCTTTGCCCTTTGAGGTGCTCCAAATGGATTATATCTAACTCGAGCGGGTGAATAGTCTAACGTATGTCCTGGTCGTGGTGTGCACCTTTGGTAAATGGGTGGAGGTCTACCCAACCAATGAAAACACCGCCTTGGCAACAGCAAAAGCTTTGATAAAATAGTTTTTCCCACATTATGGATTGCCTCGGGTGATCTGGACAGATAACGGGGACACTTTAGTGCAGATCTTATCAGACATGTTTGTAATGGGTTGCAAATTAAGCAGTTTCATGCGGCACAACACCCACAGTCTCGGAGACTGGTGGAGAAGTATAATGGAATACTGAAATTGAAATTGGCCAAAATTCAGGAAGGGACTGGGCTGAAGTGGCCCGATGCCCTACCATTAGCATTGATGTCCTTACGAGTTACCCCACATTCCCGATCTGGGATATCACCTTATGAGGTTGTCTTTGGACGACCAGCTAATGTTTGGGGTGTCCCAAGACCCTGAACATTCTGTGAAATTGAATATTCTATGATGACAGATTATCTGTATGCTTTGATTAAAGATCTCCGTTTCATTCATCAACAGGTGTCAGCAGTGTTGCTGCCCCTGTCAGAGGGCCCCGGACATCGTTTGGAACCTGGACAGTAGGTCCTAGTCTGAAATTATCAGCAAAAATCCAGCTTGGACCCTCGGTGGTCCAAACCTTACCAAATTCTTTTGGCCACGCGAATGGCGATGAAAGTGGACGGCAAGATACATTGGATACATGTCTTCCACGTAAAGAAATTGCCTTTCCCGCTTCCGTATGATCAGCAGAACCTGGAAGGAATTTTGACCCAGGAGAGTGAACAAGCCCCTCGCTTTGCCCCTTTTTCTGATGCCCTGGAATTAGGAGATGGGCAAGGAGAAGGAACACCGGGCTCGGAAGGGGTTTGTCATCTGTATCAGTAATTGCCCCGGATTCCGTTGCCCCTGAAGTTGAACGAGAGGTTCATGATATTCCTGTTGCAATGGATGTACCCTCCTCTGTTTTGTTCCCTGATCAGGAAACGCCTGGCCATGTTCCATACAACCTGTGGCCCAGAAAACAACCCGGTACCCCAGATGAAGATGGAAGGAGATAGGGAAAGACTTGAGTAATAGGGTTTGTTAGAAACCTTTCTGGGGTACTGAGCGAGACACTGGACTGAACACGTTGAGAGCCTGGAACATTTTATTTGCTCTGTTCAGAAAGAAAGACTGAATTTCCTGTAAAGGGGGCCCAGGTTGTATTTTTCAAAGGTTGTGTGAGAATATAACTCCAATGTGAGGATCTGTTTTGGTTTTCTTTGTGATGAACGATAGGAGCCTGCCTGTGAGGCTCTAGACGGACACAGGAAAGAAGCACCCTCTGGCAGGTTAGACTGCAATGCCCAAGTGTAGTTGTGGACTTTTCGCTAGCATGTACCCATTTGCTCCCGAAGAGGAACGTCCTCTTGCACCCTATTATTACCCTGCATATATGCCCATTTTTTCTACTTGGACCATGCGTGTCAAAATAGCCTTTGTGGTCACAATAACGATTTTGTTGATAATATTAATGAGAGTGTTTGTATATTTGGAATATCGTCATCCTATGCATTCTGTCTTGGGAACAACTACCTCACATCCTGAACATATATTTTATACTTTGGCCCCACATAAAGAAAGGCACCGTCAGACTTATATGAAAAATGTATTTGTGGAAATGCTTCATCAAACACATAGTGCTACGAATACTACAAATTGTTGGGTTTGTGGCTTTCTGCCCTCCGTTATGCATACATATGATCTATTTATCTTTACCCCTGTTCTATTTAGAAAGTTGTGAAGCATGGTTTAAGTTACTCTCAATGATGTATTTGCATTATATAGTAGACACCCAAAGATATTCGGAGAAGGACTATGAGATGATTTTAGCATATATAGAAACGCACCAAGGTTTTGACCTGAAGGGAAATGATGGAGAGGGATCTCTAGATCAAAATGCATGTATGAACTTGAATACTGAACATGAAAATGTTATGTTATGTTATGTTATGTTATATATTTCTTATAACGCGCACTGCTAGTCGAGACTGTCCTGGCGCGAGAGAAGTTCAGTGTCAGAAACGAAAGAGATGCCAAGAAAAGACATGTGGATTACGTGACTTGCTTGAATAAAAAGGTTTTTAGGTGTTTTTTAAAGTATGTAAGGTTTGTCGTATGTCTCAGATGGTCAGGGAGACTATTCCATAGCTGGGCGGCTCTAACCGTCATGGATTTTCCCCCCAGACGGGCTCTCTTAAATCTGGGAGTGACCAGATGTCTGAGGGAAGCAGATCTCAATTGACGCGGGGGCTGATAAAAGGCAAACCTGGCACTGAGGTATGGTGGGCATGGACCGTGTAAGGCCTTGAAAGCTAGTGTTAGGATTTTGAAGCGCACTCTGAGGGCAACTGGAAGCCAGTGGCCTGGTTGTGTCACCTGGTTGAAAGCTGAAATCCTTGATTTTGCAGAATTCAATTTTACCCAGTATTTTCAGCAGTTTCAGGAAAGAAATGTTACAGATGACAAAGCAATCCTGGTGCCCAAATTAAATGGTACTTCGGCCTTTTGTGTCCTGGGAGCAGGATACATTTCAGTAGGAAAAAGTCAATGTAATTATACTTATCGACTGCGCACCTTTAGTTGTTCCCCATTATTGACTCCCCCTAATGTTTATTTAGTCTGTGAAGAAAATACATATACATGGCTTGCTCGTGGTTGGGCTGGCCGTTGCTATTTGTCTTTCTTGTACCCTCCAGTATATATAGCCCCTTCTAATTATCATAAGGATCATCGATTAGATAAGCTGAGTTTGCCCCTCATTAGAAATGAAAGAGATATAGATACCACTGAAATAGATCAAACAGATACACCTGAGCAGCACTTTATTGATATTTTGAAGGGAGTATTTCCTATTTGGGGACCCATTATCACTAGTAAGGAAGTATGGCGTCTGTCTAGGGTTGTCAAAAGAGTGATCAATACTACTGCAGGCATATTGACCAATTTAACTGCAGAGCTTCAAGCTACGAGACTCATCTGGCTTCAGAATGGAATGGTTTTGACGTAATCTTGGCTGATCAAGGAGGAGCAAGCCACGTGATCGACAGTTCCTGCTGCATGTATATTCCTGACTCCGCTCCTTCGGTTCATTTGGCCATTCAGAATTGCTTCGCTTGGCATCTGAAGCGCATGCAGATATTGGTACCTGGTCTTTATCGAGTTGGTTTTGGGGTCTATTGTCCACCTGGGTGTGGAAAATGTGGATGGTACTGGCAGGTATTGCTGGTCTCACATTCACCTGTTGCCTCTGCATACAGTGTGGGCCCGTTTGTTGCTCTTACTATGCTACTAAACTTGCCTCCTCTGTAACTAGTCCTTCCCCAGCAGCAGTAAAAGCTCAATTAGTGCAGCAGGAAAAAAAGGATATCATGCAGATTGATGAAGGGATTTCTGAAGACTGACTTCCCTGTAAGTTAGCTACATCATGCTAAAAGGGCAATTCTTAGGGATAACATCTGATTTCCCCTATGTCAGTGGTATTAGCTATATATATATATATATACCACAGTTCCACCTAACAATGCTAGTAACGATGCTGTAGAATTAGACAGTGCATCCTTGACTTCTGGCAGTGGTTCTGAGGACAATTCTTCTTTAGCTTCTATGGATACTCCAGAATTAACCGACTTCTCTGTGGTAGATGAGCTGAATTTGTCAGCGAGGACCGGAGATACTCCCTGAGCCTCCGCAACCCTCAGCAACAAAACCAAAGCAGAGCAGCAGCCAAAAACGTCGCAACAGGAGGCGCAATTCCAAAGCGAGGTGCTGCAAGGGGCAACCGGAGGAATTGGAGAAAACCCCAATAAGGGAGAACAATACAGTGATCAACTTGACTGACTTTGTCTTATCTAAAGCAGAGGAACAATTGCTGATGTTAGGACTTTCATTTTGCCCTAAATCTGATTTTTCTTACACTCAGGCGCGCATAGACGTTTTTAAATTCATCAGAAAGATCAAGTTGATGAAGTATTTTCAATTACATCCAAAGCCTGATGTGCCGGCAATAACTAACATTAATACAACATCAGATTCTACTGATGCCTCTCTGCAAGTGAGAAATCTGGAGGGCCTAGACTTTACTGTCCTTGGAACACAATGATAATGAGGACGATACACCTTCTGTAAGTCAAGTGATCCCTGTCAATAAGCCTGCTCCTAGTCCATTTCGAAGCAAATCAACCTTTCTACCTCTCATGCCAAAGGACGCGGTCGATGTTTTCAGTGACCGAGTGATATCAGAACTAAAACAACTGAATAGAACTACTTTGGGAAAGAAGAAACAGTATAACCATCATAATGAACAATATTGGCAATTGATGAAAAAAACTCAAAACGATCAATCAATAATTGTCAACGCTGACGAAGGTGGTAATACAGTACTATGGGCAAAAGTGGACTATATCAAATAAGCCCAAAGACAATTGAATGATCCTCTGTGTTACACCAAGACAATTAAGTTTGCCATGTTATAGAGCAATGATATTACTAGAAAAAAGATCAATCATTGGCAAAAACAAAGCCTCATAACTAAAGCGTTTCACATCCAATTACTCCTGTTTTTTATCTCCTTCCCAAAGTGCACAAATGTATCACCTGGTCATCCTATTATTTCGGCATGTGGGAGTATGAATGAAAATCTTTCTAAATATATTGATTATTTTCTCCAACCACATATGATTTCACTCCCATCTTATCTCAAAGACACTACAGATTTTTTGGTTAAAATCAAAACTGTTAATTGGTGTTCTGAATTTTGTTTTTTGGTGATGGACATTGAATCATTATATACTAGCATTAATCATGTGGAAGGTTTGGAGGCAGCCAAATATTTCTTAGATTTTCATAATTCCATTCTACGTAATCATAATATCATGCTAGTTGAAATATATATATATATATATATGTATTTTTTTACTTAAATTAATTATTTATAAATTTTAAGGTTATTTAAGTATTTATATGTATGTTTCAGTTAATTATATTTATTATTTCAATAATTTTAAATTACTTTTAAGACATTCGATATTTTGACTATATTTTTTATATTAATATTTTTGATTACATTTTTTTGTACTTACCTGTTTGTAGATAGGAATTCGATATTTTTGTATTCTATATTTTGTCAACGATATTTTGGTAAGACTATATTTTTGTAATAAAAAAAGTAGATGCAGACTCCCTTGTACTCAGCAACTTCCGACCTATATCGCTTTTACACTTTCTGGGTAAAATTCTGGCGGCTCATGTTGCAAGTTGTCTTAGTACATTTGTGGAACACTCACACTACCTAGATCCACACCAAGCGGGATTTAGACCCGAACACTCCACCGAATCCATCATTTTGGCAGTTCATGATGAACTCAGGAAGGGGGTGGACCAAAACATCTCGCAGGCTCTAGTGCTCCTGGATTTGTCGGCGGACTTCAACGCCGTCGACTACAATTTATTGGTTGAGCAGGTTGAGAGCACCGGCATCCAGGGCATCCCACTAAAATGGATTTCCTCCTTCCTTAACAACCGCCATCAAGCTGTCCGCCTCTCTGACTTCTCCTCGGAGAAAAAGAGACTCACTTGTGCGCTTCCCCAGGGCTCTTCTCTCTTCCCGCTCCTCTTCAATCTGTACATCCTGCCGCTGATTTTAGATCTATGGAGGAGAGATGTAGCCATTTTTAACTACGCTGATGACCTCCAGCTCATTTTCACCATCGATTCATCTCCCCCAGCAATGGAGACCTTCTGGTCTACCATGATGTTCATCAGAAGCTGGATGAACCTATATCAGTTAAAATTAAACCCAGAAAAGATGGAGCTTGTCCTTACAAGGACCTCAGTCAACCCTTGGAACCCCAATTTTTGGCCACCCTCCATGGGTCATCCACCTTCTCCAGTCAGTGTGGTCAAATGACTCACGGGCCCCATTAGGATGATGGGCGGACTTTGTCTACCTGCCATCCTATCGTAGTACGGGACCGCCCACCATAATGGCGGGGGTCCCGTGGGCAGCATTAGGATGCGCCCGCCACAGTGGCGGGCGCATCCTGCATTCATACCATTGTGGCGGCAGTGCACTCAGCACCGCCCGCCACAATAGCAGGAAGGCATGCTGTGCACTTCCATGTACAGCATGGCAGGCAATGCTGGGGTGTACCATAGGTAGCCCCCATGTCTGGCCCCCCGAGTCCCTGGGGGCCCGCAATGGGCCCCCGTAGGGATTCTCCGCATGCCTTTCCGTGGTGGCATTGCCTCCACGGAAAGGCATTCAGAGAAGCCCATCATAATATGGCTGGCGGTGTCTGATAGACACTGCCACCATATTAATCCTTTTCTGCCCCGGCCGCAAAACGACCGGGCGGAAAAAGTGGCGGTCGGTCTTTCCGTCCGCCGTGGTCCCCCCGCCATACTAATATGGCGGGGGGAATTTAGGTGTGGATGGCGGGCAGATTGCCCCCGCCAGGCTGGTGGTGGCTACCGCCAGCCTGGCAGGGGCAATCCGCCCGCCATCCTAATGGGCCCATTAGTGTTACAATTAGCAGCGACCTTACTCTGAAGACTCAGATCAACTCAGTAGTCTCTTCTTGCTTCTTCCACTTACGCAGGATCCGGAAAATTTGCAGATTTCTCTCCTTTGAGGCCCTTATTCAAGTCACCCTAGCCTTAGTTATGTTGCACATTGGTTATGATAATTCACTCTATGCCGGAATCCCCGCCCATCAGCTACAGCGGCTTCAACTGGTGCAGAATCAAGCAGCCAGACTGGTGTACGGTCAACCCAGATCACATCATGTAAAACCTCTGCTTAAGAGCCTTCATTGGCTCCCAGTTGCCCAGTGATGTCTCTTCGAACTGGTTTGCCTGATCCACAGAGACCTGTCAACCCATGGGCTAGTTTTCATCGCCAATAGAATTCGGCGCTATGTTCCCCTCCGCGCCCTTCGATATGCTAGCTCCAATCTCCTGACCACGCATTCTTTTAAACGGAAAAAACATGGTGGTCTTCGATTTGCATTCCTGGCACCTCAGTTCTGGAACACTCTATCCCCCGAACTACGCCAAATCCATTCCTATTCCATGTTCAGGAAATCCCTCAAGACGTGGCTCTTCTCCCGTGCCTACGATTAATGGCCTCTCTGCTGCACATGTTCACGCACCCTCCACAAAGCGCCAAGAAACCGCTGGTGAACGCGCGCTCTATAAATTCCATTTATCATATCATATCATTATCATTGTATTCAATATTATGTCAGTGATCCGAAATACCACAGGGCCTCAAGACGACCACCAAGGAAGCTACAGGACCTACCACATTCATTGCCACATCCGAAACACACAGGGGCCACAGAACAGCTTCTCAAACCCTGCTGTACAACCAACACTACATGAAACCTTAGGAAAGTGCAATTACCTACAACCCCCAAAAATGGTAACACTCCCCTCTTGACTTCACAGCGCATCATACATGTTCAGGTCAGAAGGTACCATCCGCATCAATAAAATTACCAACAAACACAGACAGACAGACTCACACAAACTATAGGAAAAGTAGAGTATGGGAGGGCTGACAACACTCATGAAACAATAGGTAAAAAGAGGCATCCACAAAACTACTAAGATCGCCCAACTAAATCACCTGCATTAGGGTGAGGGGGAGGATCAAATGACCCACAAAATAAAATGCATTTCACCCATGTCAGAAATTCACTGATTCCTAAAATAACGAACAAAGTGGGGACCCCCAGCAAGTACCTCACCAAAGATTACACAAAAAAGATGCACAGAAAAGCCCCAAAAAGAACAGGCACAGGATTTTCAGAGAACGAGTAACAATGCACGTTTCTCTCTAACAAGCTAACCTACAACCTACAGCTCTTACCCAACACATCTTCAATAAGTTATGTGTTATGCATCTTTGTACATCATCTGCTTTGCATAGGTGTGGCAGCGTCCATGCATAGAAAGAAATCTGCCTAGTCACATGGAGCCTACCTCGACATTTCTACAGCGTTTGCTTAGAGACCTCTCCCACCTCACTTACACTTACACTGAACAAAATGCTAGTATTCTGCAAGCACTGCACAGCGTTCTCCTACACGACACATGGAGCCAACACAAGATCTAGACATCGGCTAGGTCATGCTATGTCTGTTTGCTGATACCTCACACCTTGGGCGCAGACAAACTTTACTTATCACAAGAAATGGCCTCCAAAAAAGCTACATTTCTCAACTACCTGTACCTATGTAGGATTAGGGCCTAGATACAAGCCAGTAGAGTAGAACCCCATAGCGTAGTGGTAAACATCACCCGGTATCTAACCAACCCCACATCGTTACACTTTTCACTGAGCCTTGCTGCATTTAAACTGAGCTTTAGGAGAGGACACTGCTTGGCTCCAAGATTTTCTAGAAAATAGCTTCTTGGAGCTAGAAAGAACACTGCACTAACATGTCTACTCCCAACTCTGTATGTGGTCAGAGGGTGGCCCTTAGCGCATCTAAGGTAGTGTTCTTTTTTAATAAGTGGACCCCACACAGGGAGTTCCAGTGTCAGGCCATTCACCTTGATGTGACAAAGTGAAATGTGTCTATAAGGGAACGGTTGACGGCCTATCTCAGGAATCCTGGGACACTGAGGTAGATAGGTACACATGGCTAGAAGAGAAGGGGAAACCCCTAGTTGTATGTAAACTTACATTGTATTCCTTATGTTTCAGAGGCAAAGAAATTATACTGCTTGGCACCAACGAACATTGAGAAGCAATACAATTTGTACCAGGTAATAATTGGGCACCTCAGTGTTGATGAACACATACTGACAATGTTGGGGGATTGCCTACACCCAGCTTGTCTCTGGATGTTGGGGCCTCTGGACCTTCGTAACCATTCATACTCGACCCTGGTCATCTCAGGAGAAAATGTATCCAAGTTGTACCAACATCCGCTACAGAGGAAACAACTCTATTGTATCAGGCTTAAGAATAAAGAGCTGCTTATTACTTTGGCTGGGCTCAGCACAAGGGCACTTCAGAAGGATTCAAACTGGTTTTTGACACTCAAGTAAATGCAGGAGGGTCCATACCCTGCTTAACCTTACAAACGAAGACAAATGCCCACTGGTTATAAATAACCAGGAGGGAGCTATTTAAAATGTTCAACAATACTGAGCTTTGCCTAAATGCTATCAAGGAAGAACTAAAAGCCATCCGCTTTATGCTGATGCAACATTGGTATGTGTAGTGTTTGATGACCGCGATGGAGGGTGGAGTGTGTGGCAATATCACTGCATCCTGTTATAATTTCATCCCTGAAAATGACCTAGAAACCAGGACGCTGACTCCTGCCATCCATCTACTGTATCATCTGCAAGCTGATATGAAGAAGGAAGGAGGTGCCCTTGATCAGAACTGCTTTATATGCTTCTTTCCTGGATCCCCTGATGGGTGTCTAGAACATAAGAGGGACCCTGAACCTAAGATGGATAAGGGGAACAACCCACCAGGGAAGTAATTAATTAGAACAACATGAAAGGTCAGTTCCCAACAATGTAAAGAACTAATGAGTTCCAAAAATATAAAATGCCAAGTGCCCTCAGAAAAGCTAGTGATGTTTACATTTTTTTATTTTCATTTATATTTATAGAATAATCTCTGTCAAAAGTGCATAGTACAAAAAATACATGGATCATTTAATGAGGACTGCTAATAATTCATATAACATGACCCCAGGAACAATAAGAGTAAAAAACGGCACATACATCCCTCACTCATACTACCAAAGACATACTCACTCCCAAATCATACATATTGACTCAACCACCTAATGCAAATCCGCTAAACAACCAGACAAAAGAAGCGCCGATGCTCGTTTCGGAATAGTGCCACAGTATGGAATTCCTTCATCAGGGCACAATTCATCACAGTAATCTAAGCAGGGAACAGAGTTCCAAGGTATCCAAGTCAGTAAAGAAGGTTCCCGTTCAAAATTTCTGGGCAGGGAAAAGTATATCAGGCCGAGAAGTCCTCAGTGTACTGTAACAAAGAAAATGAACAAACGGCCTTTGAGTGTTCAATGTCGAATACATAAGGGACTTTAAGCGAATTCTGAATAGTCAAAGAACAATAGTCAGTGGTTTTTATAGTTGTTTGGATAATTTTGACCAGGAGATGTAGGTACGGATGTTTGGCGATCCAAAACATAAGATGTGCACAGTAGATACTTGAAACAGGCAGCAGGCATGTTTTTGAATTTCTATGGTGCCTCACAGCTCTAGTCTACCAATGTCGGAGAGGCCGCCGGGGTCGGGAAAGATAGAAAGGAAACATGATCGTCGCCGGCAGAGTCAAAGAATCTCCACCTCCACACCCCACGGGTCTATCCACCGCGCTGACACACGTGCACATCTTATTTTTTGTTCATTTTCCTCGTTACAGCACACTGGGGACTTCTCAGCCTGATATGCTTTTGCCTGCCCAGAAATTTTGAACGGGAACCTTTTTTACTGACTTGGATACCTTGGAACTCTATGCCCTGCTTAAATTACTGTGATGAATTGCGCCCTAAAGAGGGAATTCCATACTGTGGCACTATTCCGAAACGAATGTCGGCGCTTCTTTTGTCTGGTTGTTTAGCAGATTTGCATTAGGTGGTTGAGCTAATATGTATGGTTTGGGAGTGAGTATGTCTTTGGTAGTATGAGTGAGGGATGTATGTGCCGTTTTTTACTCTTATTGTTCCTGGGCTCATGTTACATGAATTATTAGCAGTCCTCATTTAATGATCTATGTATGTTTTGTACTACCCACTTTTGACAGAGATTTTTCTATAAATATAAATGAAAATAAAATAATTTAAACATCACTAGCTTTTCTGTGGGCACTTGGCATTTTATATTTTTGGAACTCATTAGTTCTTTACATTGTTGGGAACTGCCCTTTCATGTTGTTCTAATTAATCCCCTGATGGGTGACCAGACTGTGCCTGTCAATTCTTCCCCTTGTTCTTTGTGTGCTATTTTTATTTGGTTTCCTACAAGTGGGGGATTCCTGCTGTAAAATCACAGCCCACAAGTTAGGTAGAATGCACGTAACTATGGAATAAGAAATGGATAGAACAGATACACAGCAAACCTCGAATAATATGATTGTTATGTAGTATGGGGTAAATGATGTTGAAAATTCAACTAGAGGGGGAAATGTTACCCCTTTTTGTTCTTGCATCAGCCAATGGCTGACTCAAGCACTACCTCCCTGGTGCGGGACATGTCCAATGCCCGACACTAGGGAGTGCCCCCTTTAATCTTCCGGTGCAAAACACCGGAGGTTGCTTTCTTTTCCTTCCACATCCCCCCTGGCCTCACTCCTGCCCATCTGTAACATCAGCATGCCGTGAGGCACTCTGACATCGCAGTTTTCCTAACCGGAGCCGAGGAAAGCCGCAGGTAAGGCAGCACTTGACTCCGATGGGGAAATCAGGCCGAAAACTGCCTCCCGAGCTTTCAGGGAGGCCTCGTTTCTAAGGGGAGAGTCTTCCCTTTCAAATAAGGCCTTCTTGAAAGGGTTTACTGGCCTTGGATTGCAGCATCACTGCGATCCATGGTCAGGAAACCACACTAGACACCAGGGCTGTCTTTTGGGGGTCGGCCCGCGTGGGAATAGGTGACTCCCCCGTGGGGCATATTTGTTTTAAATGGCGGTAAAATTAGCAAGGGGTCGGTCCTCCTGCTCAGTGGCCAACCCCCTGTGGGGGCATTTTTTTTTTATAGTCAGTGTTTTCCTTGGGGCCGCAATCGGCCTCCAGGGAAGCCATAACTATAAAAAAAATAGAGAAAGAGAGATCTCTCTCTCTTCATATATATATATATATATATATATATATTTAGAGAGCGAGATAGGGAGAGTCTCTCTTTCTCTCTGTAGACTACATATGTATATATATGCATCTACAGACATATATAGATGCATATAAACGCGTTTCGCAGCTTCAGCCGCCTTGTCTCGTGACAAAGCGGCTGAAGCTGCGAAACGCGTCGGGTGAAGTCATAACATATTAATATCTTTATTTGGATCTAAAATAGCATCCTTAAAAGAAGCACCAACAGTAATACACATTATAAAAGCTAAAACTAACATCAAATAATCAACTTTGAGTAGATACAGGATTTCCACATTGCATTATGCGTCTCCCTGTTAAACAGACCGCGTGGCATTAAACTAGCTTTAAAAGATAAGGAGGTTGTTGTACCAGTGATTTGCAGTATTGGACTTGTAAGCCAACCCACGCTTGATAAATAATTACAAATATAAAAAAATGAGTTCAGATAAAATGGCAACAACAGTTCGATAGCAGCAAGTCATAAAAAATACAGAAGTAAAAAAAGAACTTTTTTATCAGCTTAAAAATGATATGATTTAATTTAGGCTGTTGCCGACGCGAGGGGAGCATGCGTGAAGTTGCGATATGCAATGCATATATAGGATGTGAGGCCGATATTTAAAGCTGTGTTTTCTGGGCTTAAGGCCGCAATGATTGCCTGTCTGCAGGACCGAAATCCCAACCTGTTCCACTACGCTTTCAATTTGCATCTGCGCTGTGACATGAGTGCTGGGTAAAGACAGACCAAGTGCTCTAGAGTTTCAGCCGCCCTGCCGCACCCTCTGCACCATAATACTTCTGACGTACGACGCCAGCCTGGCAGATCTTTTAAAAATTGCCAATCACCGAGTCTGATGAAGTGATTGTGCTGAAATAAACTTCTTGTGAGGAAATGATTATGGGCTGCAGCATGTTGTTTTATTGACCAGAAAACAGTTATCCTGTGGATTTATTGGGGCTGGCGAACCCCTCTGTGGCCTGCCGAAGTAAAGTTGGCACAGCCTTTCCAACTTCGGAAATGGTGCTCCTCTTGTTTCCGCAGCTCGGGCAGCCGCATTGCAATGTTTTCCACCAAACACCCTTGCGCTCAAGTGGGCACATGAAGCTGTCCTCACCTTGCAGTAGTGTTTGCCTCATGCAGCTCGCTCTCCTTTAGTCCAAGACTGCTTCCATGCTCGACGCTCATGCTGTCACAATGCAAACAACAAGCCCGCACTAAAGAAGTCCCTTCCTACTAAAGGACATTAAAGCTTTTAAAATTGTCACAGAGACACGGAGACTACTATAGGTAATCACTAATACTCACCTGATGAACTACGATAACCAGGATGATAGAGGACATCTGTTCTCCGGCACGCCCACTAAAGGCGGTTTTATTAAATAAATCAAGGAAACAAACAGGTGTTGTTGTCTTTGCCTTTGTGATTCAAGCTCATGACTAAGAGGCGTGGTGCCTCAAAACGCGTCGAGCATGGAAGCAGTCTTGGACTAAAGGAGAGAGAGCTGCATGAGGCAAACACTACCGCAAGGTGAGGACAGCTTTGTGTGCCCACTTGAGCGCAAGGGTGTTTGGTGGAAAACATTGTAACGCGGCTGCACGAGCCGCAGAAACAAGAGGAGCACCATTTCCGAAGTTGGAAAGGCTGTGGAGGGGAATGTTCCCTCTATGTGCAGCAGGCTGTCCCATTGCAAACAACAAGCCCGCACTAAAGAAGTCCCTTCCTACTAAAGGACATTAAAGCTTTTAAAATTGTCACAGAGGCACGGAGCCTACTATAGGTAATCACTAATACTCATCTGATGAACTATGATAACCAGGATGCTAGAGGACATCGATGAAGGGCATTGACGTTCAATCAGAATGTGATATTGAAGAATAATTGATAATACCAGTCAAGAAAGGTAGAAAGTGTGCAATTGCACTGCTTTCGGCTGAGGTTCATACTAATTAGAAGATAATGTCAAAAAAGTAATGTTAAGCATAGTGATGCTCCTGATCCATGCATTTTATTATGTCAATAGACTGTTCCCTGTAAGACAAAAGTTCATCACAATAAAAGCATAGAATGTTAATTTCATGGAAATGAGGATTAATTTGTCGGTGTGGATTGGTTGCTGAATGTGCTGCTGCAGCAATAGCTGTGCTTGGTGCAGCAGTAGGTGGGTTCTCTCTGTAAATGAAAAGGAGGACATTTTTCTGTCCTAGGCTCTATACGAATAATAGCCTGAAATGGATGGACAAATTTAATAAGAATAGACTCATAGGTATTTAAATTCATCAGTTCAGAAGGAATTATTACGAAGTCTTCATTATTATGCACAGCACTAGGAGGCATTTTGTTCTTATCCAATTTGTTATAAAAATATTTAGAAATATGCTGATAAGAATGCAATTCAAAACAATTCTGTGAGTAATAAGTTGCAAAATGTTTCGTCATTATTATTTTCCTTTTTAAATACACCTGAACAGTACAGGTTTGAATTTTAAAACGAGTTTGTTGAAACAAATGGAAGAATAATTTGATGTTTTGGTGTTAGCGAAATCACCTATAACTTTGTAGTATTTTGCTCACAATTATGTATAGTACAACTTTGTACATTCTGTTCCATATTTTCTTCTATTAAAATTTTAGTTTGTGCACGGTTTTCCTGAGGCCCAAAGTAACTAAGCTGAATTTCTTCAGAGACATTTGTTACATCTGATACAGATGCACGGAAAAGACTACTGTTCAATTTTTTTTAACATTAGTGCTGGAATTTTTGCGTAATACAATATTCTGATTAATTTTCTGATTTGAGTATGATTAATTTGTAACATTCTGACTTGATGAAAAACACTTTGGTATACTTTTTTAGAAAGACAAGGCAGGGAATGACTTTGCAAACTAGTATTTTCTCTCACTCCGCAAGAGTCTAGGGCGTGCCACATCTTAATCTTTTGTTTAACACTTTTGATATTATAGTTGGGTAAAAACTTGCATAAGAAAATTAATAGATTCTTAACTTACAGTATAAATACTACTAGAATTGGAAGTGTTCACTGGAGTTTTAAAACGTGTCTCTAAAAGTTCCTCAGGTAACACTTCTTTTGTATTCGTAGGAACAATTTTGTGTTTCACAATAGAACAACCATTTCTAACTTCATAGGTATGAATACTAGTGTCATCTATATGCAAACCATTACTCGGAAGATAACTTCTCATTAAAAAAAGGCTTAAAATTTGATGTATCGTTCCATTCTGCTAGGAAAAATGTCTGAAAAATGTGTTAGTTTCTCTTTTCCATTTACTTTTGGCTTTAATTAAAGGGATCTATGAATGCAATTTTGTCACAGTTAACAGAATTTGTTGACACAGTACAATTGTCTGTCTTAAATAAAGCAAAGCTACATTCAATGTTGTCCATAGTGTAGATGGAAAAGTGAATTGAAGTTGTTAATCCTCTTGTCCATAGTGTAGGTCGAAGGCAGTAGTTGACAAAGAAATGGAGGAATGCTATGTCTCTTTTTAATACAAAATCTGAAGACATACAGTAGAAACATCTATAATTTTAAGAAATGAATGCTGAAATTTATAATGTACAAACGGTAAGGAAATGTGATGACATTGTGAAATTGTCTGTTTAAAATGAATCAAGATTGTATTGAATGTTTTCTGTACTACTGGCGGTATTGGTATCTAGTTGTGAACTCGAGTGAGTGCAGAATTTATTGAAGGCTCTTCTTGGTAGACATAAGAGAAATTTACATGCAAAAGTGAATTGAAGTTGTCAACCCTGCTGTCTGCAGTGTAGATTGAAGGCAGGTGTTGAGACAAAGATTGAAGAATTGTTTTTAGTTACAGATAACAGATTCTGAGGACATAGAATTGTATTTGTGATAAGGAAAACAGTGTTTAATGTAATGCGGGCCTTCATGTAGAAGGAAAGTTCCATTGAAGTTGTAAACCCTGCTGTCTGCACTGTAGATTGAAGGCAGTTGTTGAGACAAAGATTGAAGAATGCTATTTAGTTACAGATAACAGAATCTGAGGACATACAATTCTATTTGTGATAAGGAAAACAGTGTTGAATGTAATGCAGTCCTTCATGTAGAAGTAAAGCTCAATCAAAATTGTCAACCCTGCGTCTGCAGTGTAGATTGAAAGCACTTGTTGAGACAAAGATTGAAGAATGCTATTTAGTTACTTATAACAGAATCTGAGGACATAGAATTCTATTTGTGATAAGGAAAAAAGTGTTTTAATGTAATGCGGTCCTTCATGTAGAAGGAAAGCTCAATTGAAGTTGTCAACCTTGCGGTCTGCAGTTTAGATTGAAGGCAGATGTTGGGGCAAAGATTGAAGAATAGTATTCAGTTACAGATAACAGAATCTGAGGACATAGAATTCTATTTGTGATAAGGAAAAATGTGTTGAATATAATGTGGTCCTTCATGTAGAAGGAAAGCTCAATTGAAGTTGTCAACCCTGCTGTCTGCAGTGTAGATTGAAAGCACTTGTTGAGACAAAGATTGAAGATTGCTATTTAGTTACAGATAACAGAATCTGAGGACATAGAATTCTATTTGTGATAAGGAAATCAGTGTTGAATGTAATGCGGTCCTTCATGTAGAAGGAAAGCTCAATTGAAGTTGTTAACCCTGTGTCTGCAGTGTAGATTGAAGGCACTTGTTGAGACAAAGATTGAAGAATGCTATTTAGTTGCAGATAACAGAATCTGAGGACATAGAATTCTATTTGTGATAAGGAAAACAGTGTTAAATGTAATGCGGTCCTTCATGTAGAAGGAAAGCTCAATTGAAGTTGTCAACTTGCTGTCTGCAGTTTAGATTGAAGGCTCTTGTTGAGACAAAGATTTAAGAATGCTATTTAGTTACAGATAACAGAATCTGAGGACATAGAATTCTATTTGTGATAAGGAAATCAGTGTTGAATGTAATGCGGTCCTTCATGTAGAAGGAAAGCTCAATTGAAGTTGTTAACCCTGCTGTCTGCAATGTAGATTGAAGGCAGTTGTTGAGAGAAAGATTGAAGAATGCTATTTAGTTACAGATAACAGAATCTGAGGACATAGAACTCAATTTGTGATAAGGAAAACAGTGTTGTATATAATGCGGTCCTTCATGTAGAAGGAAAGCTGAATTGAAGTTGTCAACCCTGCTGTCTGCAGTGTAGATTGAAGGCACTTGTTGAGACAAAGATTGAAGAATGCTATTTAGTTACAGATAACTTTGTCTGAGGACATAGAATTCTATTTGTGATAAGGAAAAAAGTGTTGAATGTAATGCGGTCCTTCATGTAGAAGGAGAGATGAATTGAAGTTGTGAACCCTGCTGGGTGCAGTGTAGATCGAAGGTCGTTGTTGACAGAGATCGGTCAATGCAAGTTGTTAAGCCAGTTGTCCGCAGTGTAGATTGAAGGTAGTTGTTGTCAGAAAGATTGAAAAATGGTATTTAGTTACAGATAACAGAATCTGAGGACATAGAATTGTATTTGTGATAAGGAAAACAGTGTTTAATGTAATGCGGACCTTCATTTAGAAGGAAAGCTCATGTGAAGTTGTCAACCCTGCTGTCTGCAGTGTATATTGAAGGCAGTTGTTGAGACAAAGATTGAAGAATGCTATTTAGTTTCAGATAACAGAATCTGAGGACATAGAATTCTATTTGTGATAAGGAACACAGTGTTGAATGTAATGCGGTCCTTCATGTAGAAGGAAAGCTCAATCAAAATTGTTAACCCTGCTGTCTGCAGTGTAGATTGAAGGCAGTTGTTGAGACAAAGAATGAAGAATGCTATTTAGGTACAGATAACAGAATCTGAGGACATAGAATCCAATTTGTGATAAGGAAAACAGTGTTTTATGTAATGCGGTCCTTCATGTAGAAGGAAAGCTCAATTGAAGTTGTCAACCTTGCTGTCTGCAGTGTAGATTGAAGGCAGTTGTTGGGATAAAGATTGAAGAATAGTATTTAGTTACAGATGACAGAATCTGAGGACATACAATTCTATTTGTGATAAGGAAAAAAGTGTTGAATGTAATGCAGTCCTTCATGTAGAAGGAAAGGTGAATTGAAGTTGTGAACCCTGCTGTGTGCAGTGTAGATTGAAGGTTGTTGACAGAAAGATCGGTCAATGCAAGTTGTTAAGCCAGTTGTCGGCAGTGTAGATTGAAGGTAGTTGTTGTCAGAAAGATTGAAGAATGGTATTTAGTTATAGATAACAGAATCTGAGGACATGGAATTCTATTTGTGATAAGGAAAACAGTATTGAATATAATGTGGTCCTTCATGTAGAAGGAAAGCTCAATTGAAGTTGTCAACCCTGCTGTCTGCAGTGTAGATTGAAAGCAGTTGTTGAGACTAAGATTGAAGAATGCTATTTAGTTACAGATAACAGAATCTGAGGACATAGAATTCTATTTGTGATAAGGAAAAAAGTATTGAATGTAATGCGGTCCTTCATGTAGAAGGAAAGGTGAATTGAAGTTGTGAACCCTGCTGTGTGCAGTGTAGATTGAAGGTCGTTGTTGACAGAAAGATCGGTCAATGCAAGTTGTTAAGCCCTCTGTCAGCAGTGTAGATTGAAGGAAGTTGTTGTCAGAAAGATTGAAAAATGGTATTTAGTTACAGATAACAGAATTTGAGGACATAGAATTGTATTTGTGATAAGGAAAACAGTGTTGAATGTGATGCACTTCTTCATGTAGAAGGAAAGCTCAATTGAAGTTGTCAACCCTGCTGTCTGCAGTGTAGATTGAAGGCAGTTGTTGAGACAAAGAATGAAGAATGCTATTTAGTTACAGATAACAGAATCTGAGGACATAGAATTCTATTTGTGATAAGGAAAACAGTGTTGAATGTGATGCAGTTCTTCATGTAGAAGGAAAGCTCAATTGAAGTTGTCAACCCTGCTGTCTGCAGTGTAGATTGAAGGCAGTTGTTGAGACAAAGAATGAAGAATGCTATTTAGTTACAGATAACAGAATCTGAGGACATAGAATTCTATTTGTGATAAGGAAAACAGTGTTTTAATGTAATGCGGTCCTTCATTTAGGAGGAAAGCTCAATTGAAGTAGTCAACCTTGCAGTCTGCTGTTTAGATTGAAGGCATTTGTTGGCACAAAGTTTGAAGAATAGTATTTAGTTACAGATAACAGAATCTAAGGACATAGAATTATATTTGTGATAAGGAAAAATGTGTTGAATGTAATGCGGTCCTCCATGTAGAAGGAAAGGTGAATTGAAGTTGTGAACCCTGCTGTGTGCAGTGTAGATTGAAGGTTGTTGACAGAAAGATCGGTCAATGCAAGTTGTTAAGCCAGTTGTCCGCAGTGTAGATTGAAGGTTGTTGTTGTCAGAAAGATTGAAGAATGGTATTTAGTTATAAATAACAGAATCTGAGGACATAGAATTCTATTTGTGATAAGGAAAACAGTATTGAATATAATGTGGTCCTTCATGTAGAAGGAAAGCTCAATTGAAGTTGTCAACCCTGCTGTCTGCAGTGTAGATTGAAAGCACTTGTTGAGACACAGATTGAAGAATGCTATTTAGTTGCAGATAACAGAATCTGAGGACATAGAATTCTATTTGTGATAAGAAAATCAGTGTTGAATGTAATGCGGTCCTTCATGTAGAAGGAAAGCTCAATTGAAGTTGTTAACCCTGCTGTCTGCAGTGTAGATTGAAGGCACTTGTTGAGACACAGATTGAAGAATGCTATTTAGTTGCAGATAACAGAATCTGAGGACATAGAATTCTATTTGTGATAAGGAAAACAGTGTTAAATGTAATGCGGTCCTTCATGTAGATGGAAAGCTCAATTGAAGTTGTCAACTTGCTGTCTGCAGTGTAGATTGAAGGCACTTGTTGAGACACAGATTGAAGAATGCTATTTAGTTGCAGATAACAGAATCTGAGGACATAGAATTCTATTTGTGATAAGGAAAACAGTGTTGTATATAATGCGGTCCTTCATGTAGAAGGAAAGCTGAATTGAAGTTGTCAACCCTGCTGTCTGCAGTGTAGATTGAAGGCACTTATTGAGACAAAGATTGAAGAATGCTATTTAGTTACAGATAACTTTGTCTGAGGACATAGAATTCTATTTGGTTTAAGGAAAAAAGTGATGCATGTAATGCGGTCCTTCATGTAGAAGGAGAGGTGAATTGAAGTTGTGAACCCTGCTGGGTGCAGTGTAGATCGAAGGTCGTTGTTGACAGAGATCGGTCAATGCAAGTTGTTAAGCCAGTTGTCCGCAGTGTAGATTGAAGGTAGTTGTTG
Organism: Lissotriton vulgaris; assembly: GCF_964263255.1. Classification (NCBI taxonomy): domain Eukaryota; kingdom Metazoa; phylum Chordata; class Amphibia; order Caudata; family Salamandridae; genus Lissotriton; species Lissotriton vulgaris. Next base: position 341,196,944 of record NC_141694.1, on the reverse strand, counting down.
TCAGAAAGATTGAAAATTGGTATTTAGTTACAGATAACAGAATCTGAGGACATAGAATTGTATTTGTGATAAGGAAAACAGTGTTTAATGTAATGCGGACCTTCATTTAGAAGGAAAGCTCATGTGAAGTTGTCAACCCTGCTGTCTGCAGTGTATATTGAAGGCAGTTGTTGAGACAAAGATTGAAGAATGCTATTTAGTTTCAGATAACAGAATCTGAGGACATAGAATTCTATTTGTGATAAGGAACACAGTGGTGAATGTAATGCGGTCCTTCATGTAGAAGGAAAGCTCAATCAAAATTGTTAACCCTGCTGTCTGCAGTGTAGATTGAAGGCAGCTGTTGAGACAAAGAATGAAGAATGCTATTTAGGTACAGATAACAGAAACTGAGGACATAGAATTCTATTTGTGATAAGGAAAACAGTGTTTTAATGTAATGCGGTCCTTCATGTAGAAGGAAAGCTCAATTGAAGTTGTCAACCTTGCTGTCTGCAGTGTAGATTGAAGGCAGTTGTTGGGACAAAGATTGAAGAATAGTATTTAGCTACAGATGACAGAATCTGAGGACATACAATTCTATTTGTGATAAGGAAAAAAGTGTTGAATGTAATGCAGTCCTTCATGTAGAAGGAAAGGTGAATTGAAGTTGTGAACCCTGCTGTGTGCAGTGTAGATTGAAGGTTGTTGACAGAAAGATCGGTCAATGCAAGTTGTTAAGCCAGTTGTCCGCAGTGTTGATTGAAGGTAGTTGTCAGAAAGATTGAAGAATGGTATTTAGTTATAGATAACAGAATCTGAGGAAATAGAATTCTATTTGTGATAAGGAAAACAGTATTGAATATAATGTGGTCCTTCATGTAGAAGGAAAGCTCAATTGAAGTTGTCAACCCTGCTGTCTGCAGTGTAGATTGAAAGCAGTTGTTGAGACTAAGATTGAAGAATGCTATTTAGTTACAGATAACAGAATCTGAGGACATAGAATTCTATTTGTGATAAGGAAAAAAGTATTGAATGTAATGCGGTCCTTCATGTAGAAGGAAAGGTGAATTGAAGTTGTGAACCCTGCTGTGTGCAGTGTAGATTGAAGGTCGTTGTTGACAGAAAGATCGGTCAATGCAAGTTGTTAAGCCCTTTGTCAGCAGTGTAGATTGAAGGAAGTTGTTGTCAGAAGATTGAAAAATGGTATTTAGTTACAGATAACAGAATTTGAGGACATAGAATTGTATTTGTGATAAGGAAAACAGTGTTGAATGTGATGCAGTTCTTCATGTAGAAGGAAAGCTCAATTGAAGTTGTCAACCCTGCTGTCTGCAGTGTAGATTGAAGGCAGTTGTTGAGACAAAGAATGAAGAATGCTATTTAGTTACAGATAACAGAATCTGAGGACATAGAATTCTATTTGTGATAAGGAAAACAGTGTTGAATGTGATGCAGTTCTTCATGTAGAAGGAAAGCTCAATTGAAGTTGTCAACCCTGCTGTCTGCAGTGTAGATTGAAGGCAGTTGTTGAGACAAAGAATGAAGAATGCTATTTAGTTACAGATAACAGAATCTGAGGACATAGAATTCTATTTGTGATAAGGAAAACAGTGTTTTAATGTAATGCGGTCCTTCATTTAGAAGGAAAGCTCAATTGAAGTAGTCAACCTTGCAGTCTGCTGTTTAGATTGAAGGCATTTGTTGGTACAAAGATTGAAGAATAGTATTTAGTTACAGATAACAGAATCTAAGGACATAGAATTATATTTGTGATAAGAAAAATGTGTTGAATGTAATGCGGTCCTCCATGTAGAAGGAAAGGTGAATTGAAGTTGTGAACCCTGCTGTGTGCAGTGTAGATTGAAGGTTGTTGACAGAAAGATCGGTCAATGCAAGTTGTTAAGCCAGTTGTCCGCAGTGTAGATTGAAGGTTGTTGTTGTCAGAAAGATTGAAGAATGGTATTTAGTTATAAATAACAGAATCTGAGGACATAGAATTCTATTTGTGATAAGGAAAACAGTATTGAATATAATGTGGTCCTTCATGTAGAAGGAAAGCTCAATTGAAGTTGTCAACCCTGCTGTCTGCAGTGTAGATTGAAAGCACTTGTTGAGACAAAGATTGAAGAATGCTATTTAGTTACAGATAACAGAATCTGAGGACATAGAATTCTATTTGTGATAAGAAAATCAGTGTTGAATGTAATGCGGTCCTTCATGTAGAAGGAAAGCTCAATTGAAGTTGTTAACCCTGCTGTCTGCAGTGTAGATTGAAGGCACTTGTTGAGACACAGATTGAAGAATGCTATTTAGTTGCAGATAACAGAATCTGAGGACATAGAATTCTATTTGTGATAAGGAAAACAGTGTTAAATGTAATGCGGTCCTTCATGTAGAAGGAAAGCTCAATTGAAGTTGTCAACTTGCTGTCTGCAGTTTAGAATGAAGGCTCTTGTTGAGACAAAGATTTAAGAATGCTATTTAGTTACAGATAACAGAATCTGAGGACATAGAATTCTATTTGTGATAAGGAAAACAGTGTTGAATGTAATGTGGTCCTTCATGTAGAAGGAACGCTCAATTGAAGTTGTTAACCCTGCTGTCTGCACTGTAGATTGAAGGCAGTTGTTGAGAGAAAGATTGAAGAATGCTATTTAGTTACAGATAACAGAATCTGAGGACATAGAACTCAATTTGTGATAAGGAAAACAGTGTTGTATATAATGCGGCCCTTCATGTAGAAGGAAAGCTGAATTGAAGTTGTCAACCCTGCTGTCTGCAGTGTAGATTGAAGGCACTTATTGAGACAAAGATTGAAGAATGCTATTTAGTTACAGATAACTTTGTCTGAGGACATAGAATTCTATTTGTGATAAGGAAAAAAGTGATGCATGTAATGCGGTCCTTCATGTAGAAGGAGAGGTGAATTGAAGTTGTGAACCCTGCTGGGTGCCGTGTAGATCGAAGGTCGTTGTTGACAGAGATCGGTCAATGCAAGTTGTTAAGCCAGTTGTTCGCAGTGTAGATTGAAGGTAGTTGTTGTCAGAAAGATTGAAAAATGGTATTTAGTTACAGATAACAGAATCTGAGGACATAGAATTGTATTTGTGATAAGGAAAACAGTGTTTAATGTAATGCGGACCTTCATTTAGAAGGAAAGCTCATGTGAAGTTGTCAACCCTGCTGTCTGCAGTGTATATTGAAGGCAGTTGTTGAGACAAAGATTGAAGAATGCTATTTAGTTTCAGATAACAGAATCTGAGGACATAGAATTCTATTTGTGATAACGAACACAGTGTTGAATGTAATGCGGTCCTTCATGTAGAAGGAAAGCTCAATCAAAATTGTTAACCCTGCTGTCTGCAGTGTAGATTGAAGGCAGTTGTTGAGACAAAGAATGAAGAATGCTATTTAGGTACAGATAACAGAATCTGAGGACATAGAATTCTATTTGTGATAAGGAAAACAGTGTTTTAATGTAATGCGGTCCTTCATGTAGAAGGAAAGCTCAATTGAAGTTGTCAACCTTGCTGTCTGCAGTGTAGATTGAAGGCAGTTGTTGGGACAAAGATTGAAGAATAGTATTTAGTTACAGATGACAGAATCTGAGGACATACAATTCTATTTGTGATAAGGAAAAAAGTGTTGAATGTAATGCAGTCCTTCATGTAGAAGGAAAGGTGAATTGAAGTTGTGAACCCTGCTGTGTGCAGTGTAGATTGAAGGTTGTTGACAGAAAGATCGGTCAATGCAAGTTGTTAAGCCAGTTGTCCGCAGTGTAGATTGAAGGTAGTTGTTGTCAGAAAGATTGAAGAATGGTATTTAGTTATAGATAACAGAATCTGAGGACATAGAATTCTATTTGTGATAAGGAAAACAGTATTGAATATAATGTGGTCCTTCATGTAGAAGGAAAGCTCAATTGAAGTTGTCAACCCTGCTGTCTGCAGTGTAGATTGAAAGCAGTTGTTGAGACTAAGATTGAAGAATGCTATTTAGTTACAGATAACAGAATCTGAGGACATAGAATTCTATTTGTGATAAGGAAAAAAGTATTGAATGTAATGCGGTCCTTCATGTAGAAGGAAAGGTGAATTGAAGTTGTGAACCCTGCTGTGTGCAGTGTAGATTGAAGGTCGTTGTTGACAGAAAGATCGGTCAATGCAAGTTGTTAAGCCCTTTGTCAGCAGTGTAGATTGAAGGAAGTTGTTGTCAGAAAGATTGAAAAATGGTATTTAGTTACAGATAACAGAATTTGAGGACATAGATTTGTATTTGTGATAAGGAAAACAGTGTTGAATGTGATGCAGTTCTTCATGTAGAAGGAAAGCTCAATTGAAGTTGTCAACCCTGCTGTCTGCAGTGTAGATTGAAGGCAGTTGTTGAGACAAAGAATGAAGAATGCTATTTAGTTACAGATAACAGAATCTGAGGACATAGAATTCTATTTGTGATAAGGAAAACAGTGTTGAATGTGATGCAGTTCTTCATGTAGAAGGAAAGCTCAATTGAAGTTGTCAACCCTGCTGTCTGCAGTGTAGATTGAAGGCAGTTGTTGAGACAAAGAATGAAGAATGCTATTTAGTTACAGATAACAGAATCTGAGGACATAGAATTCTATTTGTGATAAGGAAAACATTGTTTTAATGTAATGCGGTCCTTCATTTAGAAGGAAAGCTCAATTTAAGTAGTCAACCTTGCAGTCTGCTGTTTAGATTGAAGGCATTTGTTGGCACAAAGATTGAAGAATAGTATTTAGTTACAGATAACAGAATCTAAGGACATAGAATTATATTTGTGATAAGGAAAAATGTGTTGAATGTAATGCGGTCCTCCATGTAGAAGGAAAGGTGAAATGAAGTTGTGAACCCTGCTGTGTGCAGTGTAGATTGAAGGTTGTTGGCAGAAAGATCGGTCAATGCAAGTTGTTAAGCCAGTTGTCCGCAGTGTAGATTGAAGGTTGTTGTTGTCAGAAAGATTGAAGAATGGTATTTAGTTATAAATAACAGAATCTGAGGACATAGAATTCTATTTGTGATAAGGAAAACAGTATTGAATATAATGTGGTCCTTCATGTAGAAGGAAAGCTCAATTGAAGTTGTCAACCCTGCTGTCTGCAGTGTAGATTGAAAGCACTTGTTGAGACAAAGATTGAAGAATGCTATTTAGTTACAGATAACAGAATCTGAGGACATAGAATTCTATTTGTGATAAGGAAAACAGTGTTAAATGTAATGCGGTCCTTCATGTAGAAGGAAAGCTCAATTGAAGTTGTCAACTTGCTGTCTGCAGTTTAGAATGAAGGCTCTTGTTGAGACAAAGATTTAAGAATGCTATTTAGTTACAGATAACAGAATCTGAGGACATAGAATTCTATTTGTGATAAGGAAAACAGTGTTGAATGTAATGCTGTCCTTCATGTAGAAGGAACGCTCAATTGAAGTTGTTAACCCTGCTGTCTGCACTGTAGATTGAAGGCAGTTGTTGAGAGAAAGATTGAAGAATGCTATTTAGTTACAGATAACAGAATCTGAGGACATAGAACTCAATTTGTGATAAGGAAAACAGTGTTGTATATAAAGCGGTCCTTCATGTAGAAGGAAAGCTGAATTGAAGTTGTCAACCCTGCTGTCTGCAGTGTAGATTGAAGGCACTTATTGAGACAAAGATTGAAGAATGCTATTTAGTTACAGATAACTTTGTCTGAGGACATAGAATTCTATTTGTGATAAGGAAAAAAGTGATGCATGTAATGCGGTCCTTCATGTAGAAGGAGAGGTGAATTGAAGTTGTGAACCCTGCTGGGTGCAGTGTAGATCGAAGGTCGTTGTTGACAGAGATCGGTCAATGCAAGTTGTTAAGCCAGTTGTCCGCAGTGTAGATTGAAGGTAGTTGTTGTCAGAAAGATTGAAAAATGGTATTTAGTTACAGATAACAGAATCTGAGGACATAGAATTGTATTTGTGATAAGGAAAACAGTGTTTAATGTAATGCGGACCTTCATTTAGAAGGAAAGCTCATGTGAAGTTGTCAACCCTGCTGTCTGCGGTGTATATTGAAGGCAGTTGTTGAGACAAAGAATGAAGAATGCTATTTAGGTACAGATAACAGAATCTGAGGACATAGAATTCTATTTGTGATAAGGAAAACAGTGTTTTAATGTAATGCGGTCCTTCATGTAGAGGGAAAGCTCAATTGAAGTTGTCAACCTTGCTGTCTGCAGTGTAGATTGAAGGCAGTTGTTGGGACAAAGATTGAAGAATAGTATTTAGTTACAGATGACAGAATCTGAGGACATACAATTCAATTTGTGATAAGGAAAAAAGTGTTGAATGTAATGCAGTCCTTCATGTAGAAGGAAAGGTGAATTGAAGTTGTGAACCCTGCTGTGTGCAGTGTAGATTGAAGGTTGTTGACAGAAAGATCGGTCAATGCAAGTTGTTAAGCCAGTTGTCCGCAGTGTAGATTGAAGGTAGTTGTTGTCAGAAAGAAAGAAGAATGGTATTTAGTTATAGATAATAGAATCTGAGGACATAGAATTCTATTTGTGATAAGGAAAACAGTATTGAATATAATGTGGTCCTTCATGTGGAAGGAAAGCTCAATTGAAGTTGTCAACCCTGCTGTCTGCAGTGTAGATTGAAAGCACTTGTTGAGACTAAGATTGAAGAATGCTATTTAGTTACAGATAACAGAATCTGAGGACATAGAAATCTATTTGTGATGAGGAAAAAAGTATTGAATGTAATGCGGTCCTTCATGTAGAAGGAAAGGTGAATTGAAGTTGTGAACCCTGTTGTGTGCAGTGTAGATTGAAGGTCGTTGTTGACAGAAAGATTGGTCAATGCAAGTTTTTAAGCCCTTTGTCAGCAGTGTAGATTGAAGGAAGTTGTTGTCAGAAAGATTGAAAAATGGTATTTAATTACAGATAACAGAATCTGAGGACAAAGAATTATATTTGTGATAAGAAAAAATGTGTTGAATGTAATGCGGTCCTCCATGTAGAAGGAAAGGTGAATTGAAGTTGTGAACCCTGCTGTGTGCAGTGTAGATTGAAGGTTGTTGACAGAAAGATCGGTCAATGCAAGTTGTTAAGCCAGTTGTCCGTAGTGTAGATTGAAGGTAGTTGTTGTCAGAAAGGTAGAAGAATGGTATTTAGTTACAGATAGCAGAATCTGAGGACAGAGAATTGTATTTGTAATAAGGAAAACAGTGTTAAATGTAATGCGGTCCTTCATGTAGAAGGAAAGCTCAATTGAAGTTGTCAACTTGCTGTCTGCAGTTTAGATTGAAGGCTCTTGTTGAGACAAATATTTAAGAATGCTATTTAGTTACAGATAACAGAATCTGAGGACATAGAATTCTATTTGTGATAAGGAAAACAGTGTTGAATGTAATGCGGTCCTTCATGTAGAAGGAACGCTCAATTGAAGTTGTTAACCCTGCTGTCTGCACTGTAGATTGAAGGCAGTTGTTGAGAGAAAGATTGAAGAATGCTATTTAGTTACAGATAACAGAATCTGAGGACATAGAACTCAAATTGTGATAAGGAAAACAGTGTTGTATATAATGCGGTCCTTCATGTAGAAGGAAAGCTGAATTGAAGTTGTCAACCCTGCTGTCTGCAGTGTAGATTGAAGGCACTTGTTGAGACAAAGATTGAAGAATGCTATTTAGTTACAGATAACTTTGTCTGAGGACATAGAATTCTATTTGTGATAAGGAAAAAAGTGTTGAATGTAATGTGGTCCTTCATGTAGAAGGAGAGGTGAATTGAAGTTGTGAACCCTGCTGGGTGCAGTATAGATCGAAGGTCGTTGTTGACAGAGATCGGTCAATGCAAGTTGTTAAGCCAGTTGTCCGCAGTGTAGATTGAAGGTAGTTGTTGTCAGAAAGATTGAAAATGGTATTCAGTTACAGATAACAGAATCTGAGGACATAGAATTGTATTTGTGATAAGGAAAACAGTGTTTAATGTAATGCGGACCATCATTTAGAAGGAAAGCTCATGTGAAGTTGTCAACCCTGCTGTCTGCAATGTATATTGAAGGCAGTTGTTGAGACAAAGATTGAAGAATGCTATTTAGTTTCAGATAACAGAATCTGAGGACATAGAATTCTATTTGTGATAAGGAAAACAGTGTTTTAATGTAATGCGGTCCTTCATGTAGAAGGAAAGCTCAATTGAAGTTGTCAACCTTGCTGTCTGCAGTGTAGATTGAAGGCAGTTGTTGGGACAAAGATTGAAGAATAGTATTTAGTTACAGATGGCATAATCTGAGGACATACAATTCTATTTGTGATAAGGAAAAAAGTGTTGAATGTAATGCAGTTCTTCATGTAGAAGGAAAGGTGAATTGAAGTTGTGAACCCTGCTGTGTGCAGTGTAGATTGAAGGTTGTTGACAGAAAGATCGGTCAATGCAAGTTGTTAAGCCAGTTGTCCGCAGTGTAGATTGAAGGTAGTTGTTGTCAGAAAGATTGAAGAATGGTATTTAGTTATAGATAACAGAAGCTGAGGACATAGAATTCTATTTGTGATAAGGAAAACAGTATTGAATATAATGTGGTCCTTCATGTAGAAGGAAAGCTCAATTGAAGTTGTCAACCCTGCTGTCTGCAGTGTAGATTGAAAGCACTTGTTGAGACTAAGATTGAAGAATGCTATTTAGTTACAGATAACAGAATCTGAGGACATAGAAATCTATTTGTGATAAGGAAAAAAGTATTGAATGTAATGCGGTCCTTCATGTAGAACGAAAGGTGAATTGAAGTTGTGAACCCTGCTGTGTGCAGTGTAGATTGAAGGTCGTTGTTGACAGAAAGATTGGTCAATGCAAGTTGTTAAGCCCTTTGTCAGCAGTGTAGATTGAAGGAAGTTGTTGTCAGAAAGATTGAAAAATGGTATTTAATTACAGATAAAAGAATCTGAGGACATAGAATTGTATTTGTGATAAGGAAAACAGTGTTTAATGTAATGCGGTCCTTCATGTAGAAGGAAAGCTCATGTGAAGTTGTCAACCTTGCTGTTTGCAGTGTAGATTGAAGGCACTTGTTGAGAAAAAGATTAAAGAATGCTATTTAGTTACAGATAACAGAATCTGAGTACATAGACTTCTATTTGTGATAAGGAAAACAGTGTTGAATGTGATGCAGTCCTTCATGTAGAAGGAAAGCTCAATTGAAGTTGTCAACCCTGCTGTCTGCAGTGTAGATTGAAGGCAGTTGTTGAGACAAAGATTGAAGAATGCTATTTAGTTACAGATAACAGAATCTGAGGACATAGAACTCAATTTGTGATAAGGAAAACAGTGTTGTATATAATGCGGTCCTTCATGTAGAAGGAAAGCTGAATTTAAGTTGTCAACCCTGCTGTCTGCAGTGTAGATTGAAGGCACTTATTGAGACAAAGATTGAAGAATGCTATTTAGTTACAGATAACTTTGTCTGAGGACATAGAATTCTATTTGTGATAAGGAAAAAAGTGATGCATGTAATGTGGTCCTTCATGTAGAAGGAGAGGTGAATTGAAGTTGTGAACCCTGCTGGGTGCAGTGTAGATCGAAGGTCGTTGTTGACAGAGATCGGTCAATGCAAGTTGTTAAGCCAGTTGTCCGCAGTGTAGATTGAAGGTAGTTGTTGTCAGAAAGATTGAAAAATGGTATTTAGTTACAGATAACAGAATCTGAGGACATAGAATTGTATTTGTGATAAGGAAAACAGTGTTTAATGTAATGCGGACCTTCATTTAGAAGGAAAGCTCATGTGAAGTTGTCAACCCTGCTGTCTGCAGTGTATATTGAAGGCAGTTGTTGAGACAAAGATTGAAGAATGCTATTTAGTTTCAGATAACAGAATCTGAGGACATAGAATTCTATTTGTGATAAGGAACACAGTGTTGAATGTAATGCGGTCCTTCATGTAGAAGGAAAGCTCAATCAAAATTGTTAACCCTGCTGTCTGCAGTGTAGATTGAAGGCAGTTGTTGAGACAAAGAATGAAGAATGCTATTTAGGTACAGATAACAGAATCTGAGGACATAGAATTCTATTTGTGATAAGGAAAACAGTGTTTTAATGTAATGCGGTCCTTCATGTAGAAGGAAAGCTCAATTGAAGTTGTCAACCTTGCTGTCTGCAGTGTAGATTGAAGGCAGTTGTTGGGACAAAGATTGAAGAATAGTATTTAGTTACAGATGACAGAATCTGAGGACATACAATTCAATTTGTGATAAGGAAAAAAGTGTTGAATGTAATGCAGTCCTTTATGTAGAAGGAAAGGTGAATTGAAGTTGTGAACCCTGCTGTGTGCAGTGTAGATTGAAGGTTGTTGACAGAAAGATCGGTCAATGCAAGTTGTTAAGCCAGTTGTCCGCAGTGTAGATTGAAGGTAGTTGTTGTCAGAAAGATTGAAGAATGGTATTTAGTTATAGATAATAGAATCTGAGGACATAGAATTCTATTTGTGATAAGGAAACAGTATTGAATATAATGTGGTCCTTCATGTGGAAGGAAAGCTCAATTGAAGTTGTCAACCCTGCTGTCTGCAGTGTAGATTGAAAGCACTTGTTGAGACAAAAGATTGAAGAATGCTATTTAGTTACAGATAACAGAATCTGAGGACATAGAATTCTATTTGTGATAAGGAAAAAAGTATTGAATGTAATGCGGTCCTTCATGTAGAAGGAAAGGTGAATTGAAGTTGTGAACCCTGCTGTGTGCAGTGTAGATTGAAGGTCGTTGTTGACAGAAAGATCGGTCAATGCAAGTTGTTAAGCCATTTGTCCGCAGTGTAGATTGAAGGTAGTTGTTGTCAGAAAGATTGAAAAATGGTATTTACTTACAGATAACAGAATCTGAGGACATAGAATTGTATTTGTGATACGGAAAACAGTATTTAATGTAATGCGGTCCTTCATGTAGAAGGAAAGCTCATGTGAAATTGTCAACCTTGCTGTCTGCAGTGTAGATTGAAGGCACTTGTTGAGAAAAAGATTGAAGAATGCTATTTAGTTACAGATAACAGAATCTGAGGACATAGAATTCTATTTGTGATAAGGCAAACAGTGTTAAATGTAATGCAGTCCTTCATGTAGAAGGAAAGCTCAATTGAAGTTGTCAACCCTGCTGTCTGCAGTGTAGATTGAAGGCAGTTGTTGAGACAAAGATTGAAGAATGCTATTTAGTTACAGATAACAGAATCTGAGGACATAGAATTCTATTTGTGATAAGGAACACAGTGTTGAATGTAATACGGTCCTTCATGTAGAAGGAAAGCTCAATCAAAATTGTTAACCCTGCTGTCTGCAGTGTAGATTGAAGGCAGTTGTTGAGACAAAGATTGAAGAATGCTATTTAGTTACAGGTAACAGAATCTGAGGACATAGAATTCTATTTGTGATAAGGAAAACAGTGTTGAATGTAATGCGGTCTTTCATGCAGAAGGAAAGCTCAATTGAAGTTGTCAACCCTGCTGTCTGCAGTGTAGATTGAAGGCAGTTGTTGAGACAAAGAATGAAGAATGCTATTTAGCTACAGATAACAGAATCTGAGGACATAGAATTCTATTTGTGATAAGGAAAACAGTGTTGAATGTAATGCGGTCCTTCATGTAGAAGGAAAGCTCAATTGAAGTTGTCAACCTTGCTGACTGCAGTGTAGATTGAAGGCAGTTGTCGGGACAAAGATTGAAGAATAGTATTTACTTACAGATAACAGAATCTGAGGACATAGAATTCTATTTGTGATAAGGAAAAAAGTGTTGAATGTAATGTGGTCCTTCATGTAGAAGGAAAGGTGAATTGAAGTTGTGAACCCTGCTGTGTGCAGTGTAGATTGAAGGTTGTTGACAGAAAGATCGGTCAATGCAAGTTGTTAAGCCAGTTGACCGCAGTGTAGATTGAAGGTAGTTGTTGTCAGAAAGATTAAAGAATGGTATTTAGTTACAGATAACAGAATCTGAGGACATAGAATTGTATTTGTCATAAGGAAAACAATGTTGAATGTAATGCAGTCCTTCATGTAGAAGGAAAGCTCAATTGAAGTTGTCAACCCTGCTGTCTGCAGTGTAGATTGAAGGCAGCTGTTGAGACAAAAATTGAAGAATTGTATTTAGTTTCAGATAGCAGAATCTGAGGACATAGAATTCTATTTGTCATAAGGAAAACAGTGTTGAATGTCATGCAGTTCTTATTGTAGAAGGAAAGTTGAATATAAGTTGTGAACTTGGCTGTCTACAGAGTAGATCGAAGGTAGTTATTGACAGAAAGATTGGTCACTGCAAATTGGGAACCCAGTAGTCCGCAGTGTAGATTAAATAATTGATAATCCCAGGCAAGAAAGGCAGGAAGTGTGCATCTAAAGCAAGAAAGTTTTGTGGAGTTTGTGATGAGTAGTGGTCGGAGGAGGATGCATTGGTAACAAAGTGTTTATAATCAAGTTTTTGAATAAATATTGGTTGTTTATTTACAGAAGTAAGTTGAAGTATGTCTCTGAAAAGTTAGATTTCTTTTTTTACTAATTAGGTCACCTCATTCAATACGGTGATATGGTGATGATTTGTGGTACACTGAGTTAGCATTCTTTGGCGCTGAGGTTGAATGTAATGCGGTCTTTATTGTAGAAGGAAAGTTCAATTGAAATTGTGAGCTCTGCTGTCTGCAGTGTCGATTGAAGGCAGTTTTTGAGATAAATATTGAAGAATGCTATTTAGTTACAGATAACAGAATCTCTGGACATACAATTGTATTTGTGATAAGGAAAACAGTGTTGAATGTAATGCAGTCCTTAATGTAGAAGGAAAGCTCAATTGAAGTTGTGAACCCTGCTGTGTGCAGTGTAGATTGAAGGTTGTTGACAGAAAGATCGGTCAATGCAAGTTGTTAGGTCAGTTGTCCGCAGTATAGATTGAAGGTAGTTGTTGTCAGAAAGATTGAAGAATGGTATTTAGTTATAGATAACAGAATCTGAGGACATAGAATTCTATTTGTGATAAGGAAAACATTATTGAATATAATGTGGTCCTTCATGTCGAAGGAAAGCTCAATTGAAGTTGTCAACCCTGCTGTCTGCAGTGTAGATTGAAAGCACTTGTTGAGACAAAGATTGAAGAATGCTATTTAGTTACAGATAACAGAATCTGAGGACATAGAATTCTATGTGTGATAAGGAAAAAAGTATTGAATGTAATGCGGTCCTTCATGTAGAAGGAAAGGTGAATTGAAGTTGTGAACCCTGCTGTGTGCAGTGTAGATTGAAGGTCGTTGTTGACAGAAAGATCGGTCAATGCAAGTTGTTAAGCCATTTGTCCGCAGTGTAGATTGAAGGTAGTTGTTGTCAGAAAGATTGAAAAATGGTATTTAGTTACAGATAACAGAATCTGAGGACATAGAATTGTATTTGTGATAAGGAAAACAGTGTTTAATGTAATGCGGTCCTTCATGTAGAAGGAAAGCTCATGTGAAATTGTCAACCTTGCTGTCTGCAGTGTAGATTGAAGGCACTTGTTGAGAAAAAGATTGAAGAATGCTATTTAGTTACAGATAACAGAATCTGAGGACATAGAATTCTATTTGTGATAAGGCAAACAGTGTTGAATGTAATGCAGTCCTTCATGTAGAAGGAAAGCTCAATTGAAGTTGTCAACCCTGCTGTCTGCAGTGTAGATTGAAGGCAGTTGTTGAGACAAAGATTGAAGAATGCTATTTAGTTACAGATAACAGAATCTGAGGACATAGAATTCTATTTGTGATAAGGAACACAGTGTTGAATGTAATACGGTCCTTCATGTAGAAGGAAAGCTCAATCAAAATTGTTAACCCTGCTGTCTGCAGTGTAGATTGAAGGCAGTTGTTGAGACAAAGAATGAAGAATGCTATTTAGTTACAGATAACAGAATCTGAGGACATAGAATTCTATTTGTGATAAGGAAAACAGTGTTTTAATGTAATGCGGTCCTTCATGTAGAAGGAAAGCTCAATAGAAGTTGTCAACCTTGCGGTTTGCAGTGTAGATTGAAGGCAGTTGTTGGGACAAAGATTGAAGAATAGTATTTAGTTACAGATAACAGAATCTGAGGACATGGAATTCTACTTGTGATAAGGTAAAATGTGTTGAATGTAATGCGGTCCTTCATGTAGAAGGAAAGGTGAATTGAAGTTGTGAACCCTGCTGTGTGCAGTGTAGATTGAAGGTTGTTGACAGAAAGATCGGTCAATGCAAGTTGTTAAGCCAGTTGTCGGCAGTGTAGATTGAAGGTTGCTGTTGTCAGAAAGATTGGTATTTAGTTATAGATAACAAAATCTGAGGACATAGAATTCTATTTGTGATAAGGACAACAGTATTGAATATAATGTGGTCCTTCATGTAGAAGGAAAGCTCAATTAAAGTTGTCAACCCTGCTGTCTGCAGTGTAGATTGGAAGCACTTGTTGAGACAAAGATTGAAGAATGCTATTTAGTTACAGATAACAGAATCTGAGGACATAGAATTCTATTTGGGATAAGGAAAAAAGTATTGAATGAAATGCGGTTCTCATGTAGAAGGAAAGGTGAATTGAAGTTGTGAACCCTGCTGTGTGCAGTGTAGATTGAGGGTAGTTGTTGTCAGAAAGATAGAAGAATGGTATTTAGTTACAGATAACATAATCTGAGGACATAGAATTGTATTTGTGATATGGAAAGCAGTGTTTAATGTAATGCGGTTCTTCATGTAGAAGGAAAGCTTAATTGAAGTTGTCAACTTGCTGTCTGCAGTTTAGATTGAAGGCTCTTGTTGAGACAAAGATTGAAAAATGCTAATCAGTTACAGATAACAGAATCTGAGGACATAGAATTCTATTTGTGATAAGGAAATCAGTGCTGAATGTAATGCGGTCCTTCATGTAGAAGGAAAGCTCAATTGAAGTTGTTAACCCTGCTGTCTGCAGTGTAGATTGAAGGCACTTGTTGAGACAAAGATTGAAGAATACTATTTAGTTGCAGATAACAGAATGTGAGGACATAGAATTCTATTTGTAATAAGGAAAACAGTGTTATATGTAATGCGGTCTTTCATGTAGAAGGAAAGCTCAATTGAAGTTGTCAAGCTTACTGTCTGCAGTGTAGATTGAAGGTACTTGTTGAGAAAAAGATTGAAGAATGCTATTTAGTTACAGATAGCAGAATCTGAGGACATAGAATTCTATTTGTGATAAGGAAAACAGTGTTGAATGTAATGCGGTCTTTCATGTAGAAGGAAAGCTCAATTGAAGTTGTCAACCCTGCTGTCTGCAGTGTAGATTGAAGGCAGTTGTTAAGACAAAGATTGAAGAATGCTATTTAGTTACAGATAACAGAATCTGAGGACATAGAATTCTATTTGTGATAAGGAACACAGGGGCATATTACCAACAACTAGCGATAATTTTTGTCTCTAACTTGTTTAGAGACAAAAATTATCGCCGCACATCGGCGATTTTTATCGCAGATAAACCTTGCTATTAACAAGGTTTATCGCAAATGCGATAAAAAACGGCCGAAATGCATGAATATCGCTGAAAAGTCAGCGATATTCATGCATTATCGAGCAAATGCTCTTAGCCATGTTATCCACCTCCCATTGGATAACATGGCTAAGAACTGCTCAGGGCAGGTGTTAGCTTTTGGAGATATTCCCGCTTAGCGCGAATATCTCCAAAAGTTGGTAATAGGAGATAGCGATGTTAGAGACTGTTTTCAGTCTCTAACATCTTGGCACGCCCACTTTGCATCTCATTAGTGATAAATATCACTGACATGCAAAGTGGGGCCCAAGATGGTCGCTATCTCCTACTAGCTGTCGCTAACTGGTGTTAGCGACACCTTGGTAATAGGGAGATAATTTTATCTCCGCTTTCTTGGCTTTTAAAGCCAAAAAAGCGGAGATAAACTCCCTTGATAATATGCCCCTCAGTGTTGAATGTAATGCAGTCCTTCATGTAGAAGGAAAGCTCAATCAAAATTGTTAACCCTGCTGTCTGCAGTGTAGATTGAAGGCAGTTGTTGAGACAAAGAATGAAGAATGCTATTTAGTTACAGATAACAGAATCTGAGGACATAAAATTCTATTTGTGATAAGGAAAACAGTGTTGAATGCAATGCGGTCCTTCATGTAGAAGGAAAGCTCAATTGAAGTTGTCAACCTTGCTGTCTGCAGTGTAGATTGAAGGCAGTTGTTGGGACAAAGATTGAAGAATAGTATTGTTGGACTTGGCCCTTATGGCAGGTTCACCCCTAAACTTTTTGCTTGTAATGGTGACCTAGTGATGGTGATTTTTGGGGTTCTGCGCACTTTCACTGTGTCCCAGCGGAAAGTGCGTGCGCACTCTGAGTGTATGTGATGAGATAGGCCTGCCCTCCCATAGGAATGCATGGGGAATGTATGTGTCCCTGGGAGTTCCTGATGAGTGGGGTGTACAGGTTCAAATTTGATATGTGCAAACCCGTGAGAGTGAATGCTTCGCAATGGTGTATGTGGCATGAGTGTGTCTTGTGTAGAAATGCCACTTCTAGGAATTGGCATATTAATGTAAAATATGCCTGCCGTGTGATTGGCTGGAGCTGGCTGGTGAGCCTGGCTCCAGGAAGGCTCGATGGGTCTGCCCGGTGGTGAGTGGGAGATTAGCATGCTGATGGCTGGGGAGGAGTGTACCTGTGGCCTGAATGAGGCTGGGTTTTCCCCAGACAATGCCGGCTCCGCCCCCTGTGGTGCGACTGATGACCCAAGCCCTGCCAGTGAATAGAGAGGGTGGTTGAGGTAAACAGAGTACTCAAGGACCAGCTGTGACTGGGTCTGCCCCCACCCTGTGCCAGAACAAAGGATTTGGTGTATAAAAATGGGGCTGTGTCCCCACTGAAACTGTTCTCTTCCATGATCCTGCCTGAGGGGGCTGCTGCTGTTGCTGGGCCAGAGGACCGCCACTTGGACTGTCTCCCTACCTGGAGACCCAGTGAGCTGGCTCTGGGCCCAGCCTTGCCCCCTTGCCTGCCTAGAAGGACTTTTGCCGGGCTGGTTGGCCCCTAGCGCCTGGGAGCGCTTTTGGTTGCCTTTTAGCGCTTAAGAGCGCTTTATTTTGCTTACAGCGCCTGGGGAGCGCTTTACCTGCCTAGAGTGCCTGGGAGCGCTTTATTTTCCTTTTGCGGCTGCCCACGCCGATTTTAACGTCCCCTGGCAGGTGCCCACCCCGCCAGGGACCTGGTGCCGTTGTTTTGGCCCCAAGCGAGTGCCCACCTCGCTGCACGATTTACTTTCTGAGGGAGCTCACCCCTCGAAAATCACCGCCGCCGGCCCGTGGATCTGCTCTGAGGCGCTGTCCCGCCTCCATCCCCCCAGGGCCGCGCTGCCATTGGCGGCCCCGGAGAAGGGATTGCCGCTTGGTGATTGGTCCCCGGCTGCAGGGACTCCCGACGCGTCATCTTGAGGCCGCGCAGGGATTGGCCCGACCTCGAGGGCTTCCCCAAGCGCGACCCGGAAGTGCCCGCGGACACAAGGAAGGAACCGGCTGCATCGGCCGGCAAGGCTCTCGCGAGGGAGAGCCCCGGCCGCCAGCGAACAGAGGCAAAGTCCGGCGGAGAAGAGCTGCCGAGCAGAGGAGACGCGCTACTCTCTTAGAGCAGCCGAGGGAGCATCCACAAGAACCCGGTGAGTGCACCCAAGTAGGAGAGGAGGGGGCGTCGGGGCACATTGCCGGTGCCCGCCCCTCCCCTCCAGAGCCAGGGGCCATTGTGGCTGCATCTGTGTTTTGAGTGCCCAGAGAGGCTCTAGGGGGCATTTCTGGTGGCCAGAGCCTGCGAGGCCCCAGCGTTGGCCCCCCCATTGTCGCACCAGTTGCCCAGCACTTTGTGGGCAACTGCCACGTTTAGGCCCTGACATTGGGACTGCCACAGGTGGTGGCGAATGTGGATTTTGCGCTACTGTGTTGCTGTTCCTTGCACCTCTGATTGTATGTAATGCTTCATGTGCTTGACCTTTATACCTCTGAATGGGTAGTTTATTCATCATGTGTGTTGCTTTTACACCTCTGAATGTATGTTATGCATCATGTTTTTTCCTTCCTTAGACCCCTACAGGTATAGCGATACTGTGGTGGTTTTCTTCTTGCTAGTACAGGTGGTACTAGCGAGGCCCAGGTTCCTTGTGTGATCTCCTAGGATAGTGAGGATTGCATAGGTGGTGCTCACCTGGTACCAGTAGTGACTGGTTGTGTGCTATATGTTATTTTTGTGCTACAGTTTTAATTCTATGTGCTAAAAGTGCTAACTTCTAAAAGTGCATACCATTGACAGTGGTCCAGGTGGCCCTGTCTTGTACATATCCCCTGTAAATTCTGCCCGTGCCTGTTGGCACATTGTAAAGTGTGTGTTTATCTAATGTGTTTTGGTGTAATACAAAGTCTATTTTTATATATAACCTTGTGTTGAGTTTCCTTTGTGGTGGGCCTTGGGTGTTGTTGCTGGGGTGCGTGCGCAAATACTTAACTCATATCGCCTCCAAGTTTAGCCTTGCTGCTCGCGCCACGTTACCTAGAGGGTGAGCAGGGGTTATCTTGGCGTGTAACTCCCTTGCCCTGACTTAGGAGTAGTGGTCTCTGACTATCTTACGCGCAAGCCCTGGCCAGCCAGGGATCCCATTTCTAACATTGGCAGCAGCGAGAGGATAAGGATTTGTTGTACCACAATTGGCAACTGGCCGCACTACAAAACTCTGCATTTTAGATGACCACATTTTAGGGGATTATTGTTTTTTGAAGTTCCATTTTCTTCTCCTGAAGGTATCATTGTGCAATTGTGTCAAGTACATTTGTTCCCCTGCCCCGCGCCCAGAGTTTGGTACCTGTGTCACATGTGGTCAGGTTGAGGAATCAGGGGTGGTAGAAACTGCCTTACCAGTCCGAGGGGGGGGTTGTGTGTGAATGAATGGTGTGTGGCACTAGGCAAGTGAGTGTGAGTTCTCTGGGAGAGGGAACTTGCTGAACCTTTGTGAATTGTGTACTCCTGTGTTAGCTCAGGCCCCTAGGTCCCCTGTGTATCTTTTCACTAGAACGTCCACCAGAATGGAGCCTGCTTTTGATTTCTGTGATCTGTTTAGATACAGTATGGGAGAGTTGGTAAGGTTCTGTGAAGAGAGAGACATAGGGGTGGATGAGTCAGACACTCAGTCCGAACTTAGGAGCAGCCTGATCCTGTGGCAAAAGGGTCAGTGGGATCTTGAGCGCAGTGAGGAAAGGGCCCGGGCTTCACACCAGGAGGGTGGTGGGTCTGTGGGGAGCCCTGAAGAGTCTGAGGAGGAGGAAGAAAATTATAGCACATGGACGCCAGCAGATAGTGAGGACCCCATAGATAGGGAGTCCCTTGCTGGATCCAGCGTAGGAGGCAGCGCCTCATCCCTTTACCTGTCCCCAGAGGAGCTGGAAGATAGGAGGAGAAAAAGGGAGCACCAGTTGGCTTTAGAAAAGCTCAGGTTAGAGCATGCCCAGGCTATGGCACAGCTGGGCGTTAGAAAGCAACAGCTAGAGACTCAGAGGGTCTTAGCGCAGGAAAGGATAGAGGAGGCTGAGAGGGCCTCCACCAGAGGCAAAGTAGCTCTGGAGGGTAGACTATCCCCTGCCCGCAGTTTTAATTTTCTGGACTCCCCTGGGCGGGTTGGGTCCAGTGGTGGCAGCTACATAGATTTCAGTGTAGGAAATCCCAGTCCCAGTTCCCCCAGTCTGGTACCTGTTTCCCCAGAGGAGGAGTTAAGGGTGAAGTTCAGGGACAGTAGGAAACTGTCTCACCAGTCTTGGGTGGAGTTTGAGGATGAATGTTGTGATACACTGTTTGATTGGGTAAAGGTTCACACGAAAGATGATTTTGATGTCTTGTTTGATCTGATTGTCAAAGAGCACCTGCTCAGTTGTTGTTCACCAGGGTTGCGCCAACACCTGTTGGGGTGTGGATTTTCTGAAGCATGTGAGCTTGCAGATGAAGCAGACCGCTGGGAGAGGGCCAGAGGTTCTTTAGAGTCCCTAGTGAGTCCAACAGTAGTGGTATAGGTATCTTCCAGCCCAGCGTGGTGGAAGAGGCTCAGTGGAGCAGGAGTCAGTGGGAGGCTGAGAGTCCCCAGAGGCCCGAAGCCCTATCTCAGAACCTGGGTGGTTTCTTGAGGAAACACCAGGTTAGGAACCTAGGCTGTCCAGTTAGTACACTTGAGGAGGATCTCCTAGTGTCTAGGGAACCTGGAGCCTCTGTAACTAGAGTTCCAGGGGTTCCAGTGTCCGGCAGTGCTACTCCAGGAGGGATGGCACAGAAGTCCGAAGTGAGGAGTGATTGGGGGATGAGTTTCCCAGTGGATGCACCAGTGGACCAGGGACTAGCCAGTTGGGCTAGATCTTCTTGGGGGGACCCGGGTGGCGCCACTTCTGTGCTGGGGGATCTCTGCGCACTGTCAGGTGGACAGGAGACGGGAGATCTGCGCCGGGCAGACAGTCACACGACACATGGGTCATGTGTCAGCCTCAGGGGGATGGTGTATGAGTCCCCAGAAGTCCTGGAGTGCCAGGCAATTATTCCACCAAAGGTTTTAGACCGGAGGTTGGGAGGCCAGGTTCAGGATCAGCCTGACTTGAAGGGTAGGACGACTGTAACCAGTGTCCTGACCGGTTCTTCTTCCGGAGGAACCTCTCCAGTTGGGAGAGGGCAGACCTCTGGAAGGGGGTGCAGAGGGTGGGAAAGCCCACCTCTGACCCCGGTGCAACCTGAGGGGTTAAACCCTGGGTTGGAATGGCGTTCTAGGTGTACCCCTCGTCGGAGGTGGAGGAACCCTAGAAGAAGAGGTAGGGGGAGGAGAGCCTTCCTTGAGACTCCTGGTCCGCCTGAGGGTGTAGACCCTAGGCTGGGGAACCAGTGGCAGTCTAGTCCTGTCTTGCAGACAGGAAGAGTGGAGAATGGCTACTATGTGCAAGGGGTTACTACCCCCCACTCTGTGAATAGGCAAGGACTGGTGGCACCTGGGTGGCCCAGGGCCTGGTCCTGGCCGCGGACAGCTCAGGAGTACCAGTGGGGTAGCCCAGTTGGTCCAGACAGTGTGTTGAGAAGGAATCCCATGGGTTCACCGTGGGGTAGAACAGGAGGGTGTCCCTGCAGTTGCGGGCCCGCGTCTGTGTTCTATCGCCCCAAGCAGGGAAGTCCATCGCAGTGGTGATTGTTCTACCCTGCGTTTTGGCTGGAAGGGGGTTGTGTTGGACTTGGCCCTTATGGCAGGTTCACCCCTAAACTTTTTGTTTGTAATGGTGACCTGGTGATGGTGATTTTTGGGGTTCTGCGCACTTTCACTGTGTCCCAGTGGAAAGTGCGTGCGCACTCTGAGTGCATGTGATGAGATAGGCCTGCCCTCCCATAGGAATGCATGGGGAATGTATGTGTCCCTGGTAGTTCCTGATGCGTGGGGTGTACAGGTTCAAATCTGATATGTGCGAACTCGTGAGAGTGAATGCTTCGCAATGGTGTATGTGGCATGAGTGAGTCTTGTGTAGAAATGCCACTTCTAGGACTTGGCATATTAATGTAAAATATGCCTGCCGTGTGATTGGCTGGAGCTGGCTGGTGAGCCTGGCTCCAGGAAGGCTGGATGGGTCTTCCCGGTGGTGAGTGGGAAATTAGCATGCTGATGGCTGGGGAGGAGTGTACCTGTGGCCGGAATGAGGCAGGGTTTTCCCCAGACAATGCTGGCTCCGCCCCCTGTGGTGCGACTGATGACCCAAGCCCTGCCAGTGAATAGAGAGGGTGGTTGAAGTAAACAGAGTACTCAAGGACCAGCTGTGACTGGTTCTGCCCCCACCCTGTGCCAGAACAAAGGATTTGGTGTATAAAAATGGGGCTGTGTCCCCACTGAAACTGTTCTCTTCCAGGATCCTGCCTGAGGGGGCTGCTGCTGTTGCTGGGCCAGAGGACCGCCACTTGGACTGTCTCCCTGCCTGGAGACCCAGTGAGCTGGCTCTGGGCCCAGCCCTACCCCCCTGCCTGCCTAGAAGGACTTTTGCTGGACTGGTTGGCCCCTAGCGCCTGGGAGCGCTTTTGGTTGCCTTTTAGCGCTTAAGAGCACTTTATTTTGCTTACAGCGCCTGGGGAGCGCTTTATCTGCCTAGAGTGCCTGGGAGCGCTTTATTTTCCTTTTGCGGCTGCCCACGCCGATTGTAACGTCCCCTGGCAGGTGCCCACCCCGCCAGGGACCTGGTGCCGTTGTTTTGGCCCCAAGCGAGTGCCCACCTCGCTGCACGATTTACTTTCTGAGGGAGTTCACCCCTCGAAAATCACCGCCGCCGGCCCATGGATCTGCTCTGAGGCGCTGTCCCGCCTCCATCCCCCCAGGGCCGCGCTGCCATTGGCGGCCCCGGAGAAGGGATTGCCACTTGGTGATTGGTCCCCGGCTGCAGGGACTCCCGACGCGTCATCTTGAGGCCGCGCAGGGATTGGCCCGACCTTGAGGGCTTGCCCAAGCGTGACCCGGAAGTGCCCGCGGACACAAGGAGGGAACCGGCTGCATCGGCCGGCAAGGCTCTCAGGAGGGAGAGCCCCGACCGCCGGCGAACAGAGGCAAAGTCCGGCGGAGAAGAGCCGCCGAGCAGAGGAGACTCGCTACTCCCTTAGAGCAGCCGAGGGAGCATCCACAATAACCCGGTGAGTGTACCCAAGTAGGAGAGGAGGGGGCGTCGGGGCACATTGCCGGTGCCCGCCCCTCCCCTTCAGAGCCAGGGGCCATTGTGTCAGAAGGCCCGTTGGGCCTTACTTAAGTCGGAGTCCCCCGAGTGGGATCCTACAGTAGAAGGGGGCATCTTAGTGTTGGAGCCGCGAGAGGCTCCTAAGTGCCACATCTGTTGCAGAGCCCCGAGGCTCCTGGGACATTTTTAAATTCAGAGAGCCCCGAGTGGCTCACGGCGCCACAGTGCTTTTGCGAGCCCAAGAGGCTCAAGGCGCCCTAAGTGTTCCTGGCTCCCCCGTAAGGGACCCCCCCCCCGCCCAGTGAGGCTGCATCTGTGTTTTGAGCGTCCAGAGAGGCTCTAGGGGGCATTTCTGGTGGCCAGAGCCTGCGAGGCCCCAGCGTTGGCCCCCCCATTGTCGCACCAGTTACCCAGCACTTTGTGGGCAACTGCCACGTTTAGGCCCTGACATTGGGACACAGGGACTGCCACAGGTGGTGGCGAATGTGGATTTTGCGCTATTGTTTTGCTGTTCCTTGCACCTCTGATTGTATGTTATGCTTCATGTGCTTTACCTTTACACCTCTGAATTGGTAGTTTATTCATCATGTGTGTTGCTTTTACACCTCTGAATGTATGTTATGCATCATGTCTTTTCCTTCCTTAGACCCATACAGGTATAGCGATACTTAGGTGGTTTCCTTCTTGCTAGTACAGGTGGTACTAGCGAGGCCCAGGTTCCTTGTGTGATCTCCTAGGATAGTGAGGATTGCATAGGTGGTGCTCACCTGGTACCAGTAGTGACTGGTTGTGTGCTATATGTTATTTTTGTGCAACAGTTTTAATTCTATGTGCTAAAAGTGCTAACTTCTAAAAGTGCATACCCTTGACAGTGGTCCAGGTGGCCCTGTCTTGTACATATCCCCTGTAAATTCTGCCCGTGCCTGTTGGCACATTGTAAAGTGTGTGTTTATCTAATGTGTTTTGGTGTAATACAAAGGCTATTTTTATATATAACCTTGTGTGGAGTTTCCTTTGTGGTGGGCCTTGGGTGTTGTTGCTGGGGTGCGTGCGCAAATACTTAACTCATATCGCCTCCAAGTTTAGCCTTGCTGCTCGCGCCACGTTACCTAGAGGGTGAGCAGGGGTTATCTTGGCGTGTAACTCCCTTGCCCTGACTTAGGAGTGGTGGTCTCTGACTAACTTTGGCGCAAGCCCTGGCCAGCCAGGGATCCCATTTTTAACAAGTATTTAGTTACAGATAACAGAATCTGAGGACATAGAATTCTATTTGTGATAAGGAAAAAAGTGTTGAATGTAATGCGGTCCTTCATGTAGAAGGAAAGGTGAATTGAAGTTGTGAACCCTGCTATGTGCAGTGTAGATTGAAGGTTGTTGACAGAAAGATCGGTCAATGCAAGTTGTTAAGCCAGTTGTCCGCAGTGTAGATTGAAGGTAGTTATTGTCAGAAAGATTAAAGAATGGTATTTAGTTACAGATAACAGAATCTGAGGACATAGAATTGTATTTGTCATAAGGAAAACAATGTTGAATGTAATGCAGTCCTTCATGTAGAAGGAAAGCTCAATTGAAGTTGTCAACTTGCTGTCTGCAGTTTAGATTGAAGGCAGCTGTTGAGACAAAAATTGAAGAATTGTATTTAGTTTCAGATAACAGAATCTGAGGACATAGAATTCTATTTGTCATAAGGAAAACAGTGTTGAATGTCATGCAGTTCTTATTGTAGAAGGAAAGTTGAATTCAAGTTGTGAACTCGGCTGTCTACAGAGTAGATCGAAGGTAGTTATTGACAGAAAGATTGGTCACTGCAAATTGGGAACCCAGTAGTCCGCAGTGTAGATTAAATAATTGATAATCCCAGGCAAGAAAGGCAGGAAGTGTGCATCTAAAGCAAGTAAGTTTTGTGGAGTTTGTGATGAGGAGTGGTCGAAGGAGGATGCATTGGTAACAAAGTGTTTATAATCAAGTTTTTGAATAAATATTGGTTGTTTATTTACAGAAGTAAGTTGAAATATGTCTCTGAAATGTTTGATTTTTTTTTTTTTACAAATTAGGTCACCTCATTCAATACGGTGATATGGTGATGATTTGTGGTGCACTGAGTTAGCATTCTTTGGCGCTGAGGTTGAATGTAATGCGGTCCTTATTGTAGAAGGAAAGTTCAATTGAAATTGTGAACTCTGCTGTCTGCAGTGTCGATTGAAGGCAGTTTTTGAGATAAAGATTGAAGAATGCTATTTAGTTACAGATAACAGAATCTGGGGACATACAATTGTATTTGTGATAAGGAAAACAGTGTTGAATGTAATGCAGTCTTTAATGTAGAAGGAAAGCTCAATTGAAGTTGTGAACTCTGCTGTCTGTAGTGTAGATTGAAGGTAGTTGTTGTCTGAAAGATCGGTCAATGGAAGTTGTGAACTCTGCTGTCTGCAGTGTGTATTGAAGACCGTTGTTGAGGCAAAGATTGAAGAATGCTATTTAGTTACAGATAACAGAATCTGAGGACATAGAATTGTATTTGTGATAAGGAAAACAGTGTTGAATGTAATGTGGTCCTTAATGTAGAAGGAAAGCTCAATTGAAGTTGTGAACTGTGTTGTCTGCAGTGTAGTTTGAAGGCAGTTGTTGAGTCAAAGAATGAAGAATGCTATTTATTTACAGATGACAGAAGCTGAGGACATAGAATTGTATTTGTGACAAGGAAAACAGTGTTGAATATAATGCAGGCCTTAATGTAGAAGGAAAGGTGAATTGAAGTTTTGAACCCTGCTTTCTGAAGTGTAGATCAAAGGTAGTTGTTGACAGAAAGATCGGTCAATGCAAGTTGTCAACTCAGTTGTCTGCAATGTAGATTGAAGGTAGTTGTTGACAGAAAGATTGAAGAATACTATTTTGTTACAGATTACAGAATCTGACGACATAGAATTGTATTTGTGATAAGAAAAACAGTGTTGAATGTAATGCATTCCTTAATGTAGAAGGAATGGTGAATTGAAGTTTTGAACCCTGCTTTCTGTAGTGTAGATTAAAGGTAGTTGTTGACAGAAAGATTGGTCAATGCAAGTTGTCAACCCAGTTGTCCACAGTGTAGATTGAAGACAGTTGTTAACACAAAGATTGAAGAATGCTATTTAGTTACAGATAACAGAAATTGAGGTCACAGTAGATTTATTTCTGCTTAAAGGAAAGCAAGGCTAAATGCAATGCTGTCCTTAATATAGAAGGAGAGCTGAATTTGAGTTGTGAACCCAGCTGTTCGCAGTGTAGATTGAAGGCAGCAGTTTCTGATTTAATTTGTACTAAAATGTCAACGTAATTTAAAATTTCCATCAAAGCTTTCGTGTACAAAATCACAAATCATATGTGCAGCAGTAGTTTCTCCTTCTTCACTCTCATTGCCTGTGACAGATACGATTAGTTCTTCAATTATATTCAAAGTAATATCCAAAATCTCATGAGTATGAGGCACATTAAAGGGCCTGTAGTTTGAATTTCAATAAGAAACAGAAGATTTGATAACTATAGACTATATTGGCTCTTTTTTAATATTGTTAGACTTTTAAGCTTTTGTTTATACATGAACGGTAGGAAGTGCGCTAGTTACCCACTGCCATTCATGGGTAGTAGTTACCAAAATGGCTCAATAAAGGGCCTGCTTTTTGAATTTGCATTACAAGAAGGACAATTGTCAACCCCAGCCAAGAAAGGCAGCAAGTGTGCAAATTTCTCACTGCCTTTGGATGGGATAGTTCTTCGAAGAAAAAAGCTTGATAAATGTGTAGTGAGTGATGTTGAGGAGAGTGATCTTTTTTTTTTTTTTGATGAGGTTGATAGAGTATTTGGCATGACAGAAAAGTTCATCGCAATAAATGCATAGAAATTTAAGTTTACCAAAATCAAGATCAATATGCGAGTATGAGCTGCTTGCCGAAGATGCTGTTGCAGCAGTTGATGTGGTTGTTGCAGCAGCAAGTGGGTTGTCATGCAATCTCTGTGTTGCAGCTCAAGTGAAGTTGTTGGGGTGCAACTTTTTAAATGTCGCATCATAGTTGGTGTGCCAAAGGAGTAATGTAGAAGGAAAGCTACATTGAAGGTCTGAATGCAGCTGTCTGCAGTGCAGATTGAAGGCAGTTGTTAACACAATGATCGATGAATGCTATTTTGTACAGTTAACAGAATGTGAGGACACAGTATAATTGTCTCTGCCTTAACGAAAGGAAGGATGAATACAATGCTATTCTTAAGGTAGAAGGAAAGCTGAATTGAAGTTGTGAACCCAGCTGTCCGTAGTGTAGATTGAAGGTAGTTGTTGACAGAAAGATATGTCAAGGCAAGTTGGGAAAGTTAACAGTATCTGTTGACGCAGTATAATTGTGTCTGTCTTAAGGAAAGTAAAGCTGAATACAATGGTGTCTTTAATGTAGAAGGAAAGCTGAATTCAAGTTGTTAATTCAGTTGTCCGCAATGTAGATTGAAGGCAGTTGTTGAGACAAAGATCGAAGAATGCTATTTAACCCCAGATAACAGAATCTGAGGACACAGTATAATAGTCTCTGCCTTAAGGAAAGCAAGGAAGAATACAATAGTGTTGTTAATGTAGAAGGGAAGCTGAATTGAAGTTGTGATCGCAGCTGTCCGCAGTGTAGATTGACAGCAGTTGTTGACACAAAGATCGATGAATGCTATTTAGTCACAGATAACAGAATCTGAGGACACAGTATAATTGTCTCTGTCTTAAGTAAAGCAAAGCTGGATTCAATGATGTCATTAATGTAGAAGGAAAGCTGAAGTGAAGTTGTGAACCCTGATGACTGACATGTATATTGAAGGTGGTACTCAACACAAACATTGATGAATGTTATTTTGTACATTTAATAGAATTTGAGGACATAGTACAGTTGTCTGTGCCTTAAATAAATTGAGACTAATATGTCATACTCTGTTTTAAGAGTTTACGTGTAGATGATTTGTTGATTGAGTGGTAGATGAATAACCAAAAACAAATGATAGGCTGAAAGTGTTCAAATTACCCACTGCCATTCACGGGTAGTAGTTAGCAAGAAGGCTCAATAAAGGGCCTGTACTTTGAATTTCAATAAGAAACAGAAGATTTGATAATCATAGACTATACTGGCTCTTTTTTAATATTGTTAGACTTTTAAGCTTTTGTTTATACATGAATGGCAGGAAGTGCGTAAATTACCCACTGCCATTCAAGAGTAATAGTTACCAAGAAGGCTCAATAAAGGGCCTTCACTTTGAATTTGTATTACAAGAGGGATAATTGATAACCCCAGGTAAGAAAGGCAGCAGGAGATTAATTTTCCTACTGCCTTTGGCCGGGGTAGTTGATAGAATAAAAAGGGCTTGATAAAGGGAGTGCAGTTTGAATAGGAATATGAAATTGAACTATAGTTCATAGCCCCTGTGAAGAAATGCAGTAAGTGCACACATTTTATACTTCCTTCTGGCAGTGCAGTATCTACATGAAAAAGGCTCGTTAAAGGGCCCGCACTTTGAATACAGATATGAAATAGAAGAATAGTTGATAACCATAGCCAAGAAAGGCAGCAAGTAGGTGTGTGTACGTGTAGATGATGTGTTCGTTGAGTGGTAGATGAATAATGTAAAAAATATGAAAGGCTGAAAGTGTCCAAATTACCCACTGCCATTCATGGGTAGTAGTTAGCAA
Source organism: Lissotriton vulgaris (assembly GCF_964263255.1). Lineage (NCBI taxonomy): Eukaryota > Metazoa > Chordata > Amphibia > Caudata > Salamandridae > Lissotriton > Lissotriton vulgaris. Next base: position 341,168,561 of record NC_141694.1, on the reverse strand, counting down.
GAGAGCTCAATAAAGGGCCTGTACTTTGAATTACAATAACAAACAGAAGATTTGATACGCATTGACTATACTGGCTCTTTTTTAATATTGTTTGACTTTTAAGCTTTTGTTTATACATGAACGGTAGGAAGTGCGCTAATTACCCACTGCCATTCATGGGTAGTAGTTACCATAAAGGGTCAATAAAGGGTCTGTACTTTGAATTAGGAAAAAAACAGTAGATTTGATAAACATAGACCATAGTGGCTCTTTTTCAATATTGGTAGACTTTTCTTAAGCTTTTTATTATACATGAATGGTAGGAAGTGCGCAAAAAAAAGTCTGCAGGTGTGCAAATTTTCTACTCCTTTCGGCCGTGGAAGTAGCTAGAACAGAAAGGCTCAAAAGAGGGCCTTGAGTTTGTATCAGTTCATCTGGTATTTCATACACGTCAATTTTCTTGTTAGCAGTATCGGAATTCATTTATTCTAAAGTTTCAACATAATTTAATGCTTCTAGAAAGACTGTATCAAAGCTTTCATCTTTGAAATCATAGCTCGTGTCTGGTGCACTAATTTCCCCTCTTCACTCATTGCCTATGATAGATATGATTAGTTCTCGAATTACACTCAAGTTAATATGCAAAATCTCCTCAGAATGAAGCTGTTACTTATAGGGATATTGTGTTCTTATGTTTTCCTAAATTTTGAAATCAGTCATTCTTTATGACTTTAGGAAAAGGCTGAGGCTGTTATAGCAAAATACAGTACTAAAAAATGTAAAATATGTCTATTCATCTTACCCATTCCAAAATAGTATTGTTTCCACTTTGGTTAGAACAAACAGGTTTGAAAAAGGGCATGAGTTTGAATCAGAATATAAAATTCAAGGATAATTGATAAGCCTAGCCAAAAAAAGGCAGTACGTTGGTGTGTGTTATGTGTAGATGATGTGTTGATTGAGAAGATAAAAAAGGTGAACAATTAGAATGGCTGCAGCGGTGCAAAGTATCCACTGCCTTGTCAGGGAAGTGGATGTTTGTTTTCAAATCTCATTATACAGATAGATTGTTGAATTTCGTAGTGGAGTGTGAGAAATGACTACCACATGAAATGAAGGAATGTAAGTGTACTAAGTTACCATTGCGGCAGTAGGGCTGAAAAATTGCAACACTGGGCCCATTTCAGGGACTCCATTTTGATTTACAATAATACTTTGCAAAGGCAGCAAGAAATGTAGTAGGTAGGTGTATTTGAGGTAGTGGATGTAGAATAAGGTGAAAAGGAAGAAAGGTAGCAGATGCGGAAAGATCCTAGTGTCTTGTAAAGGAAATGGGTGTTTTGTTTTCCAGTACATTACAGAGTGTTAGTCGGATTCTGTAGTGGGAGCGTAAGAAAGGGTTGTTAACCATAGGCAAGAAAGGTAGAAAGTAGGTGTGTGTGTGTACATGTAGATAATGTGTTGATTGAGTGGAAGATGAATAATATACAAAATAAGAATGGCTGCAACGTGACGAAGTACATAAAGAGCAGCTCTCTAAACAAGAAGCACTACTTCCCTGCACTCTTGCTGGCCCCCCCGCAGCCGATTTAGGTGCTGCTACGGGGTTTCTTGGATACACCTATTGCTAACCCTGGGCGAAGCACTACGCTATGCTCGCGGAGTTTGCAAAGTTTGTGCAACTTCGCACTACGCGAGCTGCACGTAGCACAGTGCAAACACGCGTAGTGCAGTGTAGCGTAGTACAGCGCTCATTTTTTGCTTGTTCGCGGTCCTGAATGTCGCAAGCAAAATGACATCCCGGCGAGATTCTCAACGCGGGGAGGTAAAGTTTCTCATTGCATCAAGTGCAGTAGTGTGGCTCACCGGTTAGAGGCGGCAGACCCGAGAGCAGAGGACGGCCCGGGACCAGGGTTCGATTCCCGACGCGGCAGGTTTCTGGACCAGGGTCAGCGGACTCGATAATTCTCTCGCCTCGGTGCCCACTCTGATCAGCGATCACACTCGGCAACTCTGGGCATAAGCTTGCCTCATCTGCACTAACGGCCCCACCAGACCGCCGGGGATGCCTGGTCTCACCCTGGAGATACCCATTAAGGGACCTTCTCTCAGGGAAGCCAGGAAGGGTTTCGCAGCGGTCGAAGCGCGGAGATACTCCTCCGGGAGTCTATCCTAGCGCTATATAAACCCACAATTAATTGTGAGTGGTTGCGCATGCTCGTGACCGCTCTCAATGAGAAACTACCAGTTCACGTTAAGAAAGCTGCAGCTCGAGGAATAATCTACTCAAGCAGCAGAAAACTACAGCTCGCACTGTGCAAGATGCCGTTTTCAATGATTGCACAGTGCCGGATGCTTGTCCGCACTGTGCAATCATTGAAAACGCATCTTGCACAGTGCGAACATGCTACTACGCAGCTCGCGTAGTGCTACGTGGAGTTCGCGTAGTGCGAAGTGGACTTCGCGTAGCTTCGCGTAGCGCTACTTCGTGAACTACGCCCACCCTTAGCTATTGCCGCCATCTTGAGGGGTAGTGGTAGGGTAGCGGTTTAGCTGCCAGTTCCCTCCCACCCTCTTCCGCTATCTATTGGCGACCCCATCTGGCCGCGCAGCGGGCGCGCCGGTGGCGCGCCAAAGGCAAGCCCGTCTGCGCCCGTCCGCGACCATGACGCGGCCGGGGCCGGAGATGCTGCCAGTTGTGGTATCCCAACTCCCATCAGTACAGTAGGCAGATGCTTTTATCCTTAAGGTCTTATAAATGTGCTTTTTTGCACTCTATTCCATCGGACCTCTCCACGTCCACTTACCCTTGCATGTCCTGTAGTTCTAGACCGGAAGCAGGCAGCTCTGAATGTCACTTCTCATTATTACGGCTCCCGGCCAGGCCCCGCTTTAACCGCAAGTCCTTTACTCTTAAGGCGGGTCTTATTAATTGCCGTTCTTTGGTGAAACACTCCTTAGACATCGCTCGGACTCTCAGGGACTCTCAGGGACAATAACTGGGACCTCCTTTTTCTAACTGAAACCTGGCTGGGAGATGAAACCAACCCAGCTTTGTGTCTGGCTAATCCCTTGGGTTACAACATCCTATGCGCCAATCGGCAAAGTAATAACCATGGTGGAGGTGTTGCCATAATCTATAGAGCTCAGTGGACCATCTCGTCCTTTCCTTTTGGCCAAATTGAATCGATAGAAGCGCTGCCTTTCTGTATAAAACTTGCCCCCAACATTACTTGCTCTGGTTTATTAGTATATCGTCCTACAAAGTCCAGCATATCCTACCTTCCTGCTTTCTTAGATTATGTGCTCCAGGCCAGTTCTCGCTATGCAAATTTTACTCTGTTAGGAGACTTTAATCTCCATGTGGAGAATATGTCCCACTCTACTAGTAACAACTTTATTTCTACTCTGAGTGATGGCGGACTAATCCAGCTGGTCTCCTCTACCACTCATAAGGCTGGACACATACTGGACCTTATCTGTTCCAACCTTGAGGAAATCTCCATTAGTACACCCAGTCCGGTGATCTGGTCTGATCACTATTTTATCCCTTTTAGTGATAGATATGATTAGTTCTCGAATTACACTCAAGTTAATATGCAAAATCTCCTCAGAATGAAGCTGTTACTTATAGGGATATTGTGTTCTTATGTTTTCCTAAATTTTGAAATCAGTCATTCTTTATGACTTTAGGAAAAGGCTGAGGCTGTTATAGCAAAATACAGTACTAAAAAATGTAAAATATGTCTATTCATCTTACCCATTCCAAAATAGTATTGTTTCCACTTTGGTTAGAACAAACAGGTTTGAAAAAGGGCATGAGTTTGAATCAGAATATAAAATTCAAGGATAATTGATAAGCCTAGCCCAAAAAAGGCAGTACGTTGGTGTGTGTTATGTGTAGATGATGTGTTGATTGAGAAGATAAAAAAGGTGAACAATTAGAATGGCTGCAGCGGTGCAAAGTATCCACTGCCTTGTCAGGGAAGTGGATGTTTGTTTTCAAATCTCATTATACAGATAGATTGTTGAATTTCGTAGTGGAGTGTGAGAAATGACTACCACATGAAATGAAGGAATGTAAGTGTACTAAGTTACCATTGCGGCAGTAGGGCTGAAAAATTGCAACACTGGGCCCATTTCAGGGACTCCATTTTGATTTACAATAATACTTTGCAAAGGCAGCAAGAAATGTAGTAGGTAGGTGTATTTGAGGTAGTGGATGTAGAATAAGGTGAAAAGGAAGAAAGGTAGCAGATGCGGAAAGATCCTAGTGTCTTGTAAAGGAAATGGGTGTTTTGTTTTCCAGTACATTACAGAGTGTTAGTCGGATTCTGTAGTGGGAGCGTAAGAAAGGGTTGTTAACCATAGGCAAGAAAGGTAGAAAGTAGGTGTGTGTGTGTACATGTAGATAATGTGTTGATTGAGTGGAAGATGAATAATATACAAAATAAGAATGGCTGCAACGTGACGAAGTACATAAAGAGCAGCTCTCTAAACATGAAGCACTACTTCCCTGCACTCTTGCTGGCCCCCCCGCAGCCGATTTAGGTGCTGCTACGGGGTTTCTTGGATACAGCTATTGCTAACCCTGGGCGAAGCACTACGCTATGCTCGCGGAGTTTGCAAAGTTTGCGCAACTTCGCACTAAAGGAGCTGCACGTAGCACAGTGCAAACACGCGTAGTGCAGTGTAGCGTAGTACAGCGCTCATTTTTTGCTTGTTCGCGGTCCTGAATGTCGCAAGCAAAATGACATCCCGGCGAGATTCTCAACGCGGGGAGGTAAAGTTTCTCATTGTGACTGGTTGCGCATGCTCGCGACCGCTCTCAATGAGAAACTACCAGTTCACGTTGAGAAAGCTGCAGCTCGAGGAATAATCTACTCAAGCAGCAGAAAACTACAGCTCGCACTGTGCAAGATGCCGTTTTCAATGATTGCACAGTGCCGGATGCTTGTCCGCACTGTGCAATCATTGAAAACGCATCTTGCACAGTGCGAACATGCTACTACGCAGCTCGCGTAGTGCTACGTGGAGTTCGCGTAGTGCGAAGTGGACTTCGCGTAGCTTCGCGTAGCGCTACTTCGTGAACTACGCCCACCCTTAGCTATTGCCGCCATCTTGGGGGGTAGTGGTAGGGTAGCGGTTTAGCTGCCAGTTCCCTCCCACCCTCTTCCGCTATCTATTGGCGACCCCATCTGGCCGCGCAGCGGGCGCGCCGGTGGCGCGCCAAAGGCAAGCCCGTCTGCGCCCATCCGCGACCATGAAGCGGCCGGGGCCGGAGATGCTGCCAGTTGTGGTATCCCAACTCCCATCAGTACAGTAGGCAGATGCTTTTATCCTTAAGGTCTTATAAATGTGCTTTTTTGCACTCTATTCCATCGGACCTCTCCACGTCCACTTACCCTTGCATGTCCTGTAGTTCTAGACCGGAAGCAGGCAGCTCTGAATGTCACTTCTCATTATTACAGCTCCCGGCCAGGCCCCGCTTTAACCGCAAGTCCTTTACTCTTAAGGCGGGTCTTATTAATTGCAGTTCTTTGGTGAAACACTCCTTAGACATCGCTCAGACTCCCAGGGACTCTCAGGGACAATAACTGGGACCTCCTTTTTCTAACTGAAACCTGGCTGGAAGATGAAACCAACCCAGCTTTGTGTCTGGCTAATCCCTTGGGTTACAACATCCTATGCGCCAATCGGCAAAGTAATAACCATGGTGGAGGTGTTGCCATAATCTATAGAGCTCAGTGGACCATCTCGTCCTTTCCTTTTGGCCAAATTGAATCGATAGAAGCGCTGCCTTTCTGTATAAAACTTGCCCCCAACATTACTTGCTCTGGTTTATTAGTATATCGTCCCCCAAAGTCCAGCATATCCTACCTTCCTGCTTTCTTAGATTATGTGCTCCAGGCCAGTTCTCGCTATGCAAATTTTACTCTGTTAGGAGACTTTAATCTCCATGTGGAGAATATGTCCCACTCTACTAGTAACAACTTTATTTCTACTCTGAGTGATGGCGGACTAATCCAGCTGGTCTCCTCTACCACTCATAAGGCTGGACACATACTGGACCTTATCTGTTCCAACCTTGAGGAAATCTCCATTAGTACACCCAGTCCGGTGATCTGGTCTGATCACTATTTTATCCCTTTTAGTATTTTTCTGTCTCACCAGGACAGACCTAGGTTACCGGCCAAGGAGGTTGGCCGGAACTGGAGTACGGTCACCCTGGATGGCCTAGCTGATCATCTTTCTGCTGCAGCACCTCTGGATGCTTCATACTTAGATTCCCGTTTGACCAATTTTAACAATTGAATTTCTTCCGCTATTGACACCATTGCCCCCCTCAGGCCTATCAAAACTTTTCGATCAGCACCCTCCTCACCTTGGTACTCTGAGGAACTCCGTAAGTGTAAATCGGCGTGTAAACGTCTGGAGCGACGCTGGAGGCACTCTTACTCTGTAGACAGTAAAATTAAATATAAAGCAGCCCTGAAGGAATATCGGAAAAAGATTATCAACCACAAATGATGTTTCCTTGCGGAGAAAATCAATAGGGCACATGGCTCCACCAGGGAAATATTTACAACAGTAAGAACTTTCACTGACCCAGGGGCCCTTAAACGTCAATCCCCGGTATATCAATCCCTCTGCACTCGTCTCTCTGACTACTTCGAGGAAACAATTGCATCCATTTATGATTCCTTCCCTCGCAGTCTTGGTCAAGACACTGACGAAAAACCCATTATATATTCTTCATCAGCTCCAGTCCTTTCAGAATTCGGGGAGATCACTCTAGAACACTCCCTCGCAGAGCTTCTTAAATGTAGGTCAAGCTCACCTAGCAACCCCTGGCCGGCCAAACAATACAAAGTACTGGCCTCTCTTCTTAATCCCTTCCTTAATAACATCTGGAATGACTCTCTCAGGACTGGCATTTACGCGGAATCATGGAAACATGCTCAACTTGTCCCTATTGTTAAAAAAGCTAGCGCAGACCCCGATAACCCAGCCAATTATAGAGCTATTTCCCTTCTCCCTGCCCCTGCCAAGATTCATGAAAAAATGGTGCACCAGCAACTGGCAGGCTTTCTAGAAACCCACTGTTTATTCCACGACTCTCAACATGGATTCCATCCTGGCCACAGCACCGAGCCGGCCCTGATAGAGATGGCTGACTCCGTACGTTGGACGCTGGACGGGGGCTCAAGAGCGGTGTTGGTGCTGCTGGATCTTTCCGCAGCATTTGACACCATCTCCCACCCCGTCCTGCTGGACCGTCTCTGGTCAAAAGGCATTCAGGGTAGGGTTCTGGATTGGCTGTCTTCCTTTCTATCCAATCGAACACAGGCTGTGTTCACACCCCCCTTCATGTCTGAGAGCCGCCCGCTCAAATGGGACATCCCCCAGGGCTCTTCCCTGAGCCCCCTTTTGTTTAATGTTTATTTTTCTCCTCTGGCCGAGCTCATCTCTCAGACAGGAATCAAGGTCACCTCTTATGCTGATGATATTCAGCTTCTGTTCTCCTTTGATGATCCCATTCCGACCACCTATGATCCTCTGAAAGACTGCCTCAGTAAAATTACAGGTTGGATTGACAATAACTTTCTCAGACTGAACGCAGGTAAGACTGAGGTTCTCTTTTTCCATCAACCCTCTCCTTTGGAGTCGAACCTCTGGTGACCATTAGACCTGAGCGCTGCCCCCTCCCCTAAAGATTCTGTAAGAAATCTGGGGGTTAGCTGGGACTCCAATCTGTCCTTTGACAAACAGATTCAGACCATTTCTGCTGCGTGTTTCTCAAAAATAAGGAAGATTAAAAAAATTAGCAACTTCATGCCCAGTAACACCAGGAAAACCCTTGGGCAGGCACTAATAACATCTCACCTTGACTATGCTAATGGTCTTTACCTAGCTCTCTCATCTGGCTTATGTCATAGGTTACAGATAGTTCAAAACGCGGCAGTCTGGCTGATTTGCGGTATTTCTCTTCGAGATCACATATCGCCCCATCGACGGAAATTACACTGGCTGCCAGTCCACAAAAGGGCAGAGTTTAAAGCACTCACCCTGGCTCATCGAGCAATCAAGGGAAAGGGATCCACCTATATCTTTTCCTGCCTCAGACCCTTTAGTAATGCAAGACACCTCCGATCCAATTCAAAATGCCTATTGTCCACCCCCAGATTTAAAAAAGCCCGATCTGGGGAGAAAGCTTTTCGGGTATGTGCTTCCTCACAGTGGAACAATCTTCCCATCTCCATCTGAATGATTCGAGTTACCTTTCCGCAAAACATTGAAAACTTTCCTCTTTTATTAACGACCCTTGGACAAGATCTAGTATTTGAGCAGGAGCGCCGGGACACCCCGTTGGGGTAGCTGCGCGCTATATAAAACACACAAAATAAATGAAGTCTGAAAAAAGAAAGTTACTCATCCTCAGACCCACCCTCTTAGCCTCTGATGACTTACGCTAGCTGAGTACATTGTGGACATTACCAACAGCTATCAAGCATGTGCACAACCTAGAATTCATCTTCAACTCCTCCCTTTGTATGTGTAAGCAAGTCTACTCCGTCTCCTCATACTGCTATAACACCCTCCACATGCTTTGCAACATTTACAGTTGGATTGTAAACAAAAGAAAAACAGTGACAGTCTCAACCTAAGGCCACTCGTTCATATCATCGTGTCACACCGGAAATGCTAGCGGACTCACTCATCGCTCATCCCTGCGGGCTAACAGGCAGTCTAGAGGAGGACCTTGTCCTCTTCCAGGCTTGGCTCACGCAACGCTTGTACGAACTTGCACCTCTCTACTCTCGCTCCCCCATGAGTTCTCACGCTTCTGCGCCATGGTTTACTTCTGCGCTGCACGAAAGCAGAAGACAATGCAAGATAGCAGAAAGAGAATGGTGTTAGTACTATAGCCCATTATCTAAAAGTTCCTATAGGGAGAAGCTGAAAGTCTACCACAGGGATATAATGAGCGCAAAAAAAAAACATATTTGGCCACGAGAATAGAGTCAGCCACAAATTCCAGTAGGGAAATCTTTACGATAGTTAGGGAATTTACATCGCCAAAGACCTTAACATCCAAACTTCCTGCCTCAGAAACTTGGACTAACCAGTTGGCCACTTTTTTCGTGGACAAGGACAAAATTAAAACTATTCAGGCATCATTTCGGAGGCAGGACGCATCTAGGGAATCTGTGTCCACTCCTTCTGTTTCTCTCGTGCCCCTGGTAAGCCACTTTCTTTCGGAGTTTCCGACTCTGTCCCCTCCCGCTTCCCTGGAATTTTTGCTACAGGTAAAATCTGGCTCGCCCTCTGATCCCTGTCCTGCAAAATCTTTAGCTAAGATGGCCCATATTATTAATCCCATCATTAACCCAGTTTTGAATTCTTCTTTGGAGTCAGGGGTGGTTCCTAGCATGTGGAAACAAGCTCATATTCTTCCACTATTAAAGAAGCCTAGCCTGGACCCAAGCATCCATTGTAATTATAGACCTATCTCTCTTCTGCCTGCCTTAGCAAAGGTGTTGGAAAAGCATGTACATGGAACATTATCGACCTTTCTGGAGGAGGGGAATATCCTTCATAATAGCCAATCAGGGTTTCGTTCCAATCTGAGTACTGAGACAGCCCTGTTGGAGGTTACCGAATCCATTAAAGAGGTACTCGACATCGGAGGGAAGGCCATGCTGGTTTTACTCGACCTCTCGGTGGCATTTGATACCATACCTCACAACCGTCTTCTTGCTAGACTACAGGAGACTAGTCTTAGAGGGACTGTATTTGACTGGTTTAAATCGTTTCTATCAGGTCGCCAGCAATCGTTCTGGACCCCTCCTTTCTCAGCCGCCATTCCTTCTTTGGAGGTTGGAGTCCCACCGGGATCCATTCTCAGTCCGACTCTTTTTAATATTTATATGCCCCCGTTGGCTACACTAGTTGAGGTGCACGGCGCCCAAATTGTATCCTATGCTGACGATATGCAGCTACTTTTTACCTGCAACAAAAATTCTAACTTCCCGGGCGATCAAATCAAAGGCTGCCTATCAGCAGTTTTCGCCTGGTTCCAACTGAATCAACTTAGGTGCAATTCAGACAAATCGGAGGTTATTTTCTTTGGAAGTTCACCAGACGATAATTGGAAAACCTGGTGGCCTGCCGACATGTTCCCCCCTTCGTCTGCCACTGAGTCGGCCAAAAACTTAGGGGTAAAAATTGATTGCAGCCTCAATTTTAAATCGCACATCCTTACAGTTGCTGGTCAGTGCTATGCATTTTTAAAATATCTCAAAAAATTCCTTCCACTTTTTCCTTCTCTCACAAGAGGATTATTGTGCAAGCTCTCATAGGATCTCGGCTGGACTATGCAAACATACTTTTCCTCGGTCTGCCGGAGTATCTAATCTCTCGCCTCCAGCTGGTCCAAAATCTGGCTGTCAGGGCAATTTATGGCCTGAGTCGGAGATCAAAGACCTCTGGTCTGCTGAGATCTTTGCACTGGCTCCCGGTGCGAAAACGTATCTTGTTCAAGACACTGACCACTGCCTTCAAATCCTTACATGGAATTGGAGCATCTTACTTGAGGAAAAGGGTGCACTTTTACTATCCTGTCCGGTCCTTGCGATCTGCATCTCTGGCCTTTGCCTCTGTTCCTAACGTCAAGATAGCACGTATTGGCGGGCGCTCTTACAGACTTTTGGCCCCCCAACTATGGAACAAGCTGTCAGTACATCTCAGACAGCTAAACAACCTGCTCTCCTTTAGGAGGGAGCTTAAGACCTGGTTATTTTCACAGTAATCTAGGGCTCTTCTCTCAGCCTGACTAGGTTTCTGAGCGCCGGGACACTCGGTTCGAGTAGCTGAGCACTATACAAAACTCCCATAACATATCTTAGCCTAACCTTGAAGCCAGGGGTTGGGGACTCCCGCCTCCAGCATTTGGTGGCGGCAGTAAGCGATAAACAAAGAAACATTATGTTAGGCATTCCACATCCTAAAATGGCAGAACAATATGACAGGATGAAAAGAGTTCACCACTGCAGCCTCCAGGAACAAGAACATGCCCATAACATCCAAAAGTCAGTCAGCAAACTCATAGCTAAAGCCTAGAGGGGCTAGATAGTCTCTAAATAATAAAAATGTAGCATAGACACACCAAAGCAGGCAAAATATTTGCAGCGCGAGTGACGTGACTCAAATTGGTGTCTGCTCGCATTTTACTGAGGAAAACTCATCGCCTCGGCTCCTGGGTTCGTAGATTCACCTTTGTGGCAGTGAAGTGGCAAGTAAACTCACCACCAATATCAATTAGGCAGAACTGCAGCCAGAGACATCAAATGCTGCTCTAGAGAGGCAAAACCCAGCATATAAGCTCTGCGTTCACAAGGAGCTCACAAAAGGTCTGCCATGTTGCTTCTTCGCTGAAGCCACGCCCCCCTTGGGTCATTAACAAAATTGCATTTAAGACATGTTAGACCTGGAATCCTGGGTCTGGTTTTCTCCTAACGTGTTGCCTTCAGACCTTTTGTTTTTGGTCACTTACTTGTTTGCTGGCCTTAGGACTCTGCACACTTTACCACTGCTAGCCAGTGCTAAAGTGCTTGTGCTTTTTCCCAAAAACATGATAACATTGGCTTAACACCTTCAATGCTATGGGAATTTCCCTGCTGCGCTGACTTTGGCCCATTTCCATTAGTTCATGACGAGCTCAGCTCGTCATGAGTGTAGCAGCAGGCTACTGCATGACGAGCTGGGCTCGTCATGAGCATGGAAGGAGTTAAAGCCAGTTGGCATATTTATTTTATTTGTAAGTCCATAGCAAAGTGGCATTACAAGTGTGCATGGCCTCCAAATGAAATGCTACTAGTGGGCCTGCAGCACTGTTTGTGCCACTCACTTAAGTACCACCTTAAACATGTCTCAGGGCTGCCATTGCAGAGGCAGTGTGTGAAGTTCAAACTGCCATTTTGACCTGGCAAACTAACCTTTTGCCAAGGACAACCCTTCCATTTTAATACAAATGCCACCCCTAGGGTAGGCCATGGACAGCCCAGAGGGCTGGGTGCAATGTATTTAAAAGGCAGGATATGTACTTTTCAGTTTTACATGTCCTGGTATTGAAAAGCTCTTACATCCATTTTTCACTACTGCAAGGCCTATCTCTCACATAAAAAACACAGAATTTACTTTCTTACATTTTGTAAGTTTATTTTTCTAATGGGAAGAGATAACCAGTTCAAGTTTGGTGTCCCTGGAATACCAATTTAAAATCCTAACTTATGGTAAGTCAGATTTTAAATTGCAATTCTAAAAATGCAACTTGCAGATAGCTGGCATTTTCTTGCCTTAGCCATTTGCTGATTGCAGCCTGTCCCCGGGTCACATAACTGGGTGTATCTCACAGGTGGGCTTTGTGTATTCCTCCTAGAGAGCCATGCAGAATGGGGTCGTAGGTGAGACTGGATGGACCGTCAGTGGCAGGATAGGTAGGAGGAGCTGGACCCAGCCCCACTTACACTTAAATAAGCTATGTCATGTCATCACAAAAAGGTCTGCATACCCCCTGTAGTTTGTCTGCAGCTTTGGTCAGGATGACAGGGCATCTGAGCACTTCAAAGGCGTGCTTCCAGAACCTTTTCCGTACTTCAAAGGCACAACTGTGCATAAAAGAAGGACCTCAGACACCAACTCTTTAATACACTTCTGGGCATTTGGACACTCTGCCAGGAAGGACTGCTGTGTAACTACAAGGACTGCCATTCTACTGGACTGCTGCACTAAAGGATCTGCTACCTTGCTAGGCTTACCAGCTGCCCTTGCTGCCCTCTTGTCTGGGGAAGAAGACCTGGACCTGCAACTTCACCTTCAATCTAGGAAACTAGAGTGGCTCCAACAGCTAGACTGCTGGCCTCTCAATATGAGCCTAAGGGGCATAAAAGCTTCCCCAATCAACTCCTGGACCTAGCAGCACTGAGTTCCTTACATCCAAGTGGTGCCTCCTATGTCTTGGACCCTTGGTTCTTAAACCAAGCTTTTGAGCTCTTCCCGACTGCAAATGGGCCTATTCGCACGGAGACCGAGCCTCTCGCACCGAGCATCAGCACAAGTTGCCACTGGCATCTTCATATAGCAGCATCGACAGCCTGCTGGGGACAGGCAATGTGAAGTTCCAGCCTGCGTGTCCGTAATGCCCGGCGTGCTCTTTGCACCATACCGACATCCATGTGCAATGCTTTCCTTGCTCCCTGCAACCCTTTCCAATGCAAACGGGACTCTTGCCACAAAACTTGAGAAGGTAGAAATTCAGAAGGACTAATCTGGTACTATATCTCAACAGCTCTCTATTGTGGTTGGCCTGAACTTTCGGCTTTGATCTGGTCTAGCGTGACCAGATAGCCACGGTTGCCACTTTGTGCTTTTAGGTGTTAATTTTCACTTCATTCTTTAAAAAATGCATAACTCCTGTTATGATTAGATTTTTGTTTTTTTGGTCTTGTTTTATTTATTAAATTCTGCTCTGTTTTTCTAACCTGGTGTGGGATATTGTTGGGTGGTGTTTTCACCGTTTTACTGTTTGAAGTGCTGCACAAATCCTTTACACATAGCATCTAATTTAAGCCTGACTGGTCTGTGTCAAGCTATCAGGGAGTTGAGCACAGGTTATTTTGGGATTTGCTTGTTTCTTACCCAGACAAGAATTGTGGTTGCAACTTGACCAGGGTTCTTACCCCTGTCAACCAGTAAGCCAATTTCTCACAACACAGAAATGTGGCCCACCTGAAATTCATTAGAAAATACACTTCTACTAATTATAGAACCCTTATTTAAAGAAAAATTGTATTAACACATGTACAATTATATGTTTAAATGAATGCTGCACATTCTTAATGTGAATCCATCGAATTATCTTACATTTGCATCACTCAACAGAGGATATATTAACCAGATTAGATAGTTCCCATAATTCCTAAGGAGGACCCTGCATATTTGGGACGAGGGGTCGAAACATTGCTTTATGACCTGTTTAAATTAATATCTTAAAATGATTTAACCTTAGATAACTATATTAATCGAATTACTATATTAATCTTTGCACCGAGACGCCCATGGGCCTTTGTTCGCGCTCTAGAAATATTATTAATAAATAAATAAATGGCATAGTGCCTCTGAGGCACTGGTTATTAGAGAGAACTATAATACTCACACTCTTTAGCCCTATTTTTTCACATACACATTGTATTATGTTTGCTCCCTGCTGTCATTCGAGCCATTAGAAGTTGTTTTGTAGCACATGTCACCTATTCATAATAAATATGGAGTAGCCTGTATTTTGGTCTCTTCACTATTGTGTTGAATATTTAATTAATTTACATTTTACATGGTTTATGTCTAGATAGCCTGTAGTATTATCCGAACTGTGTTAATTGCTCTTTTAAATGCCTGAGTAGGAACTGTTACTGCGATTACATTATGATGCTCTGTTCCCAGTGGTGTAAGGTCTTGCAGAAAACATCAGGGGCTAGATTTATAAACCCCTTGCGCCATTTTTGCGTCACTTTTAACATGAAAACGTGACGCAAAAGTGGTGCAAGGGGCTTGTAAATGTGCCACAGGTACGGCACTGCTGACTCATCAATGGCCTGGCTGATGATGATTCTGACTCAGGCCTGCTTTTTGTGCTCATGCGCCACTTACTCACAGAGTCGTCATCCTCTCACTAAGAAACTGTGGGTTGTAGTTGTAATGTTCATGAGTGTCAATCTATGACAGGTGCTTCTTCTTCTGGGCACACCGATGGAGCCACAGAGTATTCAGGCCTCACCACACGGCCTCACAGTTTAGGTTTTCTTCTCTGTGAAGCAGACGTATACATTCCACTCTAGCTTCAGCTCCTAGCAGTCCTCCTTTTCTAGGTAACCTCTTCTTCGTGCAAATGTACCTCCAGTACCAATAAACACCAGTCGGTCAGCTCACACTGGCAGGCCGCAAAACTTCTAGGTTCCTGAACTCGGTACAAAGGAAAATTGGTAGTCAGCAGCTCAAACCCTGGAGAACAAAAGCGTGTTTCCACTGGTGGGAGACTTGCAATTTGATTTTGTTTGAAGAGAATAATTTACATATTAACTGGCGGGTATTGCGGCATAGATATATCAGAGATAATTTTTAACGCCGTTGTTCATAATATGCCCCTAAATTTTTAAATGAATATCACCGTGTACAACAACAAGGGAAATGTTTGAATTACTGATCTCAAAAAAGCCAAACACATTTGGACACATTTCTTTCATAAACTAAGCAACAAATTAATTGTTGGAGAGTCCCTGCCTGCAAAATGCCTCTTCCCCTGTTGAGTGCCTGATCATTCTGCCTTTACCATGAACATTTTCATTGTTTTGCTGCCAGTGTGTGATCTCAGAGCACACTTTTGGCTTTGAAAAGGAAACCTCGTGTAGACATCCCACCAAGCAGCATAATGAAAAGCTCCAAGAAAAGCATACAGTAGCCCCCTGCTAAAAAGCTGCTGCGATTGTCAGGTACTCCCTCACTCATTGGCAAAATGGCGGCACTGGCTGCGAAAATCAGGTGAGGTTCTTTACATACTATTGTCTAATGCCCAATTGCTGCACAGCTGCGGAGTTCTTTTAATGAAATGGTCCACGTGATGAAGCGGGCAATTCTACGGAAACAAGCACATTTGCAAGATGTCCTGGATTGTGTACAAAAAATGAAGCGCGGATGCCTTGTGACTAATTGTACCAGAGAGGATAACAGCAGCTCTCGAGTTAAAGCATTTTAGTAATCATTTTTATGAAGGGTAAAGCATGTCTACATTAGTGATGTCAAAATACAGTACTAAAACTTGGAAGGGCTTCGTAAATTGTGAAAGGGAAGGTTAGACATTGGGAAATTAAGAGAAATTAAAGAAAGTCTCATTTATCGTACTTGAAGTACAGAGAAGAAAAATAAAACATCTGCTTCAGCTAACTGCAATCCACTTGAAATGCTAACCTTATGGTGGGATGATAATTAACCAACTGTACTCCTTTTTACTTTGTTAGCACAGGACATCTTCCTGCCTTCATCACACGGGTGTTTTTTTTTCTAGCATTCTTCATTCTACAAATATATAGGGTTGGCATTAATTCGAAATATTTCATAAACAGCATCATCACATGAATCATGGAATGTAAGAACTGCACTAGACTGCTAGAAAAGGTATTTCAGAACACATTAAAGGAATTCATCAGGTTTGGTTTAATTGATTAATGTGCCTATTGAGTGTGCACTCTATGCGCATCTTAAAGAAATACTATGGACTCGTTTCTCAAAGAGATTCGTAAGGGTCAAATGTTTCTAGCAGTGCATTTGGAAATCTGCATGATCTTAGAGCTATTTAGAAATTTTCAAATTACAACCATTCAAAGATCTTAGTGCTTATTTAATTATACACGATGTGCAATTTTGTATTAGGAAATACCATCATGGTTAAACAATTTCTCTTTTTAGTGTATCCTATACAGCGTATGCGCTGTATTTGCAAGATTTTTGTTTACCCATAGTGGGCTTACAACAACCCCCCAATAGCTTACCATTTGTTAGCTTCAGCATCGCTCTCATTTGCTTCACTCCTGTTTGTCACAACATGCGGGCATCATGCCCTAATATTGTGTTTGGCCTTCTCCTGGAGCATGGACCAAATGCCTGTGTCCATCCATTGCTTCTGTTTTATAGCTCCTTTTTTGCGTTGAACCTCTTAATTGCTGGACCTTCCAGCCTCGATCCAGTGCTGAGCCCTTTTTTGGCTATTTGGGATATTTCGCACTTAGAGTTCCATAACAGAAGGTATCGACACCAGTTTTAGGTCTTTTTTTTCCAACTTCCTGGAGATTCTAAAGGTACCCAAGGTTTGTGGTTTCTCCTGGAGGGGGAGAGAAAATAGGAAAAATAAAGCTACATTTTGAGTTTTTGGGGAAAAATAGGAGAATGAGCTCTGAATAAACGTTTCAGTTTGTCCCCCTAAAAATTAACCCTGAGCAAAGCACTATGCTACTCTCGAGTAGTTTGGGAAGTTTGCGCTACTTCGCACTACGCGAATTGCACGTAGCACAGTGCAAACATGCCTCACATAGCCTAGAGTAGTGCAGCAATCATTTTTTGCCTGCTCGCGGTCCTCAATGGCAAGTTGGCGACCACGAGCAAGCAAAATGACATCCCGGCGAGACTTTTTCCTCGTTCGCGATTAGCAACATCAAGTTGTCGATCACGAGCGTTGAAAATAAACCTCCCGGCGAGATTCTCAACGCGGGAAGGTCAGGTTTCTCATTGCGACTGGTCAAGTATGGTTGCTACCGCTTGCTATGAAAAACTACCAGTCCGTGTTGAGAAAGCTGCCGCTTGAGTACAAATCTACTTGAGTGGCAGAAAACGACCACTTGCACTGTGCAAGATGCGGTTTTCACTGATTGCACAGTGCGGACAAGCCTCTAGCACCGTGCAATCAGTGCAAACAGCATTTTGCACAGTGCACTATGCAGTTCGTATAGCTACGCGTAACTCACGTAGTGCGAAGTTAAAGAGTAGGGGGTATCAATGGTGCCTCAGAGCATGCAGGGTAAAAACATCATACAATAGAAAGAACAGGGAGGTGCAATGTGAATCAAGGAATTTTGTTAAAAAGAAAGACAAGAGTGAGATCATCAGTTAATGCACTTAAGGAGCTATCCAGGACTAGATAAAAAAAGGTAAAAAATACAGTAAGGCATCATTGTAATACTTCAAGATTTAGGTTATAAACAAACACAAGAGCTTGGTCACAGGAATAGGGAGTTAAGGTTTGTTCGTTCATTAGTAGTCATAAACCGGGGGGGTGCGACAGGGGTGCATCTTGGCCCCATTCCTCCTCAACTTGTACATTAACAAATTGGAGGAATATCTGTTAAAAACTGGAGCCGATTACCCCTTTGTGGGCTGCAAGGGGGTTCCTGTGCTGCTTTATGCAGATGATGCTGTCCTTATTTCTAGGACAGCAAATGGTCTCCAGAAACTTTTAAATTCCTTCTTTAACTTTATGGAGTCCCGTGGCCTAAGCATCAATAACTCTAAGTCCTATGTCATGAAAACAGGCCAGGGTTCTCGAAAAACTAATCTTTTCTGTATAAATGGGGAAAAAATCCCTACCACTAATACTTGTTCATACCTTGGGGTCCTTTTAGATCACAAATTATCCTGGGGCCCCGCTGTTATTAAAAAAAAGGGCGAGATAACACGTGTCAATGCGGCCATACTTGGCTTTGCGAAAAAAATTGGCAATAGCCCGATGGCCGCTCTGCTTAAATTATATCAGGCAAAAAGTGTTGCTGTCGCCTGTTATGGAAGCGAGCTCTGGGGTTATTGTAAGATGCGGGACCTAGAGGTTACAGGAAATAACCTTTTGAAGAAAATACTGAGGCTGCCAATGGGAATTGGCAATTTCTCTGTGCATGAGGAGCTGGGTGTTCCCTATCTAAGTGATAGAATAGCAGTGAACCCTGTATTGTGCTGGATGAACTGCTGGCTTAACAAAGATATACCCCTCACTCATGACATATTAAAAGAAGCCCTAACATTGGATGGAAGGTTCAAGGTCCCGTGGCTGAAGTATATTAATGACTGCTTGACTGCAATTGGCCGGACTGATTTATTTTTAACCCCAAATTCTATCGCCAAACCCGATGTTATTTTTGTAAAAAACGCTATGTTGACAACCAGGTATACTGCCAGGGAGGAGGTCGAGTTACAGAAGGACAGTGTTAGGAAACACGTATTACTTAAAACCTGTCTACAAATGGAACCATATTTATCATGGCCCATGACTGGCTATGAACGCTACTTGTTAACAAGGTTCCGTTTTGACCTATTCCACCTCCTATTGGCGGTGCAAAGTGAGGCTCATCGGGGTGAGGTGTTGCCAGCTTGCGGCTGCGACGGGAAGTCTCCGCAAGATCTGGCACACTTTTTATTCATTTGTCCTTATTACATATTACCCCGGAAACTATACTTAAAACCTGGCCTTAAAAAACTGACTTTTCAACAGATAAAACCTGCACTTTATTACCTCCAGTTATTGAAATGCGACTGCACTTTATTTGTTTGTAATTTTCTGAAATTAGCAATCACTTTCAGGAAAAGTATGGAGGGATAATTATGCTGCTAATGCCCTGGGCATTTTTTATCTTTTATATTGAAATTATTTATATATTTATCATATTTTTAAAATGATTATGCTTCCCGCTGCTTTTATCTCTCATATTGTATAAAGAATTCTGTATCTTACAAATGAATTATCCGGATTGCTTTTAACTGTTTGTTGATGAAATGTAGTTTTATGATTGTAATGTTTACAATCGAATAAAGATATTTGAATTGAGTTAAGGTTTGTTCGTTCATTAGTAGTCGTTTGACCAGTTTTTTAAAGGAAGTAGTAGATGGTTTAGATCTGATCTCAGATGGCAAGGAGTTCCAGATTCTTGAAGCAAGACCTGTGAAAGCACGGTTGTAAGCTCTTTTCTTTTTTCATCTTGGAGATTTCAAGAGAAGAGTGGACGTACTTCTGAGGTTCCAGCTGGAGCCCGATAGCTCAAGCCTATTTGCTAGTTAGGATGGGGTATTGTAGGTAAGGCTTTATGAGTCAGACAAGCTCTCTTGAGTCGGATCCTAGCTTCATTAGATAGCCAATTTAGTTGCAGAAGGTCAGGGAAAATGTGATCATATTTTCTTGAGCCCTTTATAAGCCTAGACGATGTGTTCAAGGTAGCTCTGAGTGGGGCCAAGCTAGCTTTACGAAATCCAGCGAGTGCCACCAGCCCATATTCCAATCTAGGGATAATCAGGGATTGAAAGGCTGGCCTGAGATCTTCGGGGGGGAGAGGTTTGATTTTTTTCAGTGTGTTGAGTTGGAAATTGGCTCCCCTAGTGGTAGCACTGATGTGTGCTTGCATGTTTAAGTGTTTATCAAAGGTGATACCTAAAGACTTGGCAGAGTCTACAACATGCGGTGTGCAGTTCAGAGAAGTTAAGTGTTTAATCCAGTCAAGGGTAGGAGCCGAGTGATGAGGTGGGGCGATCAAAAGAAATTCCGGTTTGAGAGTATTTAGTAGGAGATGTTTCGGAGCTAACCATTGCCGAGTTTGGGCAAGTGCCACATTTAGTGTTTTTATGTCCTCTTGCGAGGAGATCTTCAGGTACAATTGTGCATCATCCATATATATGTGGTATTGAATGTTTGCTCGGTTCAGAATGACCACAAAAGACTCCATAAATAGGTTGAAGAGAGTGGACGAGAGCGCAGAACCTTGGGGTACTCCAATCAATACAGGGGTACTACAAACGAGGGCATGATTCACTTTGATCCTTTGCATGCAGGTGTGCAGGAAGGAGTTAAACCAGTTTACGACCGGGCCTGAGAATTCCATGCTATGATGAAGAAGATCAATCAGGTTTTCAAGTTTGATGGTATCAAAGGCTGAGTACAGGTCCAGAAGGATCAGGAGACAAGGGACTTTTGGTCAAGGGCTCTCATGGCATCATCAACAATGTGCCATTTCAGTAATGTGCCCTGATCTGATATTGTTATGGATTCTGCGACAACCCCGATCCTGGGGGATGTTTCTTAGATAACAAAGTTAGGGTATCAGGTAGAATCTCCAGCATTATTTTCCTTGTTTTTTCAGAGACGTGAGCTGTAAAATCATCACCACTAAGGAGCAGGTATAATGGAGTGGAGTTCTGATTAGAAGACTGGTTAGATTATTCCTTAATGATTTTAAAGAGTTTCCTGGTCTTTTTTTGGCTCCATCCAGTTGTAATGAAGGGTTTGCTGTGCTAAAGTCACCATCCTCACAGCTTTCAGGAACATGCACTGCTGAATAAAAAGCTTATATTTTACCACATTTTTGGAATTCTTCAGAGAGATAGCCCATTTTTCCTATTTTTATGTGCTTTGAACCTAC
The DNA here is from genome assembly GCF_964263255.1 of Lissotriton vulgaris. Classification (NCBI taxonomy): domain Eukaryota; kingdom Metazoa; phylum Chordata; class Amphibia; order Caudata; family Salamandridae; genus Lissotriton; species Lissotriton vulgaris. The sequence goes on along the minus strand of NC_141694.1, from coordinate 341,147,580 downwards.
TTCCAGTTTGTGGAGGTAAACTATTGTGAAACTCATGTGTGATACAGAAAAACTATAGATTTCGGAAAAGTAGACCACATTTCACATTCACCAAGGGGTCATATGTGTAGATCCATTGAGGTATTCACAAAGAAACTAACTGTTGAACCAAAAAAATATTGAAAACGTGGAGGAAAAATGTTTTTGTCACAATGGATGATTTACAAAAACAATATACCATAACGTCTATTAGACGCTTTTGCTTGTGGGGATATATAAGGTGGAAAGGTTCTTCAAGAACACAAGGTACCCATAGCTAAAAAACTGAGTGGCACTGTACAGTGGTTTTTCATTACCAATTGATACTGTGAAATATTTAGAGTGAAAAATGAGTATGAAGGAAACCTATGTATTTCTTAAATGGGCACAAGATATAGAATTTAGTAGCAGTGGTTCTTTGTACATCTCTGAATGTGTGGGTACATATACTAGCATTTGATTTAGATAGCATTTTTTCAAAATGTAATCTTTCTTACACACTGGCTTACTTTTGGAAGGCACAAATGCAGTGAAATAAAATGGGTAATGAGAAATTCTCTACTATTCAATGCTCCCAAATGTCTTCCGATAAAAATGGTGCCTCTGTTCTGTGGTTAGGCCTACTGCCTGCAACAGGAAATGGCCCAAAATACAATTTCAACGCATCACCTTTTTCTCTGGAAAACTGACCCTTTTCTCCAAGATAGGTAGCTATGAATTCGGATCCTAGTCCAGCCCGCACCTAGGGAAACCTAGTAAACTTGTAAACATTTTTAAACAAGACACCTCTAGGAATTAACGTAGGGAGATTTGTGTGGCTCTCATCAGTTATTTTTTTTTACCTAGAATCCCTTGCAAATCTCAAACCTTAACTAAAAAACACATTTTCCTTAAATTTCTGTGATGTAAAGTTCTGGAATCTACGAAGAGTCACAAATTTCTTTCCACACAGCATACCCTCTAGTGAAGGACTGGGCTATTCTAAGGCCCAGCGGTGCCGGGGAACAACACCTGAAACCTTCGTGGGTTACCTGTTCCGGCGTACAAATCACAGAGACACGGGGCACTTCCTTCGGCGTCAAAGATCAGCGTTTATTTACTGCAGGGATACAGAAATCGCAAGAAGTACATAATGTGTAGGTTCTGAGAGACTGCTTCAAATTGCAACAGTGGATCGCTCCTTTTATACATATTTTCGTCATAGCACAACATGGCGAACAAAAGGTTACAACTCAGTTCCCACAGTAAACTTCAAAAGGGTTGTTTTCATGTATTCAGGAGCCCGAAACATAATTATAGTAGCATCGCCGGTTCCCAACTGTAAAAGCACGTTATCCCACCATTAAGTACATTTCATTCTGGCTGTAAACGAGTTAAGAGAAGGAACATAAACAGGTGCAGGGAAGACAAAGACAGACAACAGATTGAAAAAGAGTATAGGGGGGCAATATCGGAAACATGATTGCAGGATCAAAGGATTCGTGCCTAATGCATGGACGGCTGAAACAATAGACCGGCACGGCAAGATGAGCCTCGAGCAGAGCCATCTGCCTTTGCTGTGTCATCCCCCTCGTCATAAAGACACCCTCAAAGGAACATGTGTCTTCCGCGGGAGCTTGGGAATCCCAGGTTCACGAAGCGGACAGTGTCCGTTCGCTGACTACTTGAGGGCAAGAAACAAAATGGATGCTGTATATAAAATGGAACCCGTGGGTTCAGATGGAGAAACCCACGAATAAGACAAACGGTGCTAGGTAGCGTAGCGAAAACGCGTACACCCACTAAACTCGTCATTTGCGGTTCATAGATACCAAACTCGTCCATATTCGAACAAGTCAAAAACGTCATTACGATTCTTACGGAACCTCAGACGCTCCATTTGCCCTCATGTAGGCAAGCACTAGTCAATATCAGAATCGATCTCGATATTCATCAGATCGTTCAGATGTTGCTGCAACATTATTCTATCCATCAATGCTTCCTTGGTAACAGATGGCCGTCTTATACACGTTGTAGCACAGAGGCCACATAAGGCAGGACCACACTGCACGCAAAGACAACACGTGAACAGAAACATCACAACAACCCCGACGATCATCAGAATCTTCCAACCCCAAGTCGACATCAGGCCCCAAAACCATCCTAGTAGCGTCCAATCACCTACGTCCATGTGTATGGACTCGGAGATCTTATGCAACTTCGAGATGGCTTGATATACAGTTGGAGCGTTATCAGGAATGAAAATACAGCAACTCGAATGGATCACCTTGCACACACCACCTCTATCTGCAAGAACAACGTCTAGAACCATACGGTTCTGCAACGTCATAAGCCTATCCGCCTGAAGCTCTGCTGTCAGATTACTAAGAGCACTTGCAGTTATGTTAACAGTCGATTCCACGACACGAGTCAATTGTCTCAGGTTCCTACTATTAACCATAGGTCCCCAAAACGGCAGGAAACCCTTAAAGAAGTCTCCTGCTTCTTGACCGGCAGTGTCCTCTTTGCTAATAACGCCTCTCACAACTCTAGTCTTGTGATAGTCTGAGGCAAATGTGAAAGTCGGTGGCAAAAGATTCGCAATATAACAGGTGCCCGAGAAGTCACGGGGCAACCACGTATATGCGCGATCATAACATACGAAATAGGTACCCTTGGCAGTCAGGAAAACAGGGAAAGAGAGCATTGGTAAAACATACGTTTCAGTACAAGCACTCTTCCCAAGCTGAGCTCGCGGATTTCGACCAAGACCTTGCAAGCCAAAATTACCAAGGTGGGGTACGATCCAGATCGGAGACGAGCTCTTAAGCTGTCTATCACCCACTGATATACTATACTCAGCCTCACTCAGATCCTTGTACGCTCGCACCTCTTCCTCCGGAATAAGCGATGCATCAAAAATATCACTATCTAAGTCAGCAATCGCTATTGCCAAAGTCTTGTCGTACGGGCCGGGACCAAGATCTGCAGAGCGTGGCTCTCGATGGGGGTAGAAATCTAGTGCACTACGGAACATAGTTTGGAATGCCCGAGCTGACCCCTGGGAGCTGTAAGGAAGAACCTAAAACGGAATACCCCTATCCATGATATGTGGCATTAACCCACACACCCAACAGTTAGTAGTATTCATCACCAACTAATGCTGATGTAGGAGTTGGATAAAGGAGTTGTTCATAAATTCCGCATGTCTAACCTGTTCATGTTGGGGCAGAGGGTGAAAGGAATGTGGAGAAACAGTGGGAATAGAATTTAGTTCAGGAGAAGAAGAAGTAGGAGAAGTGGAAGGCAATAACGACTGTATTCCAAAATACACTCCACCCACCAATAGCATAGAAACAGTCAGAAACAGCAGGAATACCTGAAACAGGAAACATTTTGTTTGTACAACCTTATGCAATTTTGATCTTTGCACCGACATCCTCTCTACTTCCGACAGCTTAGAGAACTCCATCCTCTAAAAACCGTCCGTAACGTTCTTGACGCACTTCGTTCTGAGTAGCGATTATCAATTCCCAGGAGTTCCCAGGAATCGACAAAAGTAACCGACCTAGTGTCAGAAACCTGCTAAATAGGAGGAAGTACCCGCACGGCCCTACGGTCAACCCGGATGAAAGGTTTTCTTAAACACACATTCAATTTAATACAAATCTCCTAGCTGTACAAAAAGAGGAACATACATAAAAAGGAACTCAAAAATTAATAAAAATGCAATTATTCATAATGTTCGTAGCAACAGTCTGGGGTAATATGAATTCAAAAATAAAAAAGGGATTTTTTATTAGTCTTTGTCACGTGAACGAAGAAAATATCGACTTCTTACAGGTCGAGTTTGCTCTTCAAATAACTGTTCAGATGGCAAAACAGTGTTCGATCGTTCAGATGACAGTTCAGAACTTTAATTCTCCAATGCTGACGATTCAACAGATGTATCTAGCTGCAATGAATTGTCTCCTACAGGTTGAGCATCACTAAACGGCACAAAACGTAGAGGGGTCTCAGTCTCCGTTGCGGCTATTCCAGTTCTGACCCAGTTGTCTGCTGGCAAAGGGATTGGGACTTTCTTGGTGTGAGTGGCATGCACCCAGTTCTTCCTGCCTTCCAACCGAACTGCAGTCCTTGTCGCCAGCAGAACTTGAAAGGGTCCCACAAATCTTGGCTCGAGATTACGCTTTCTCCCAAAGTTGCGGGTGACTACCCAGTCACCCGGTTGGAGCTGATGTCCAGGACCCTCTGTCTGTGCCGGTAGATGAATTAACCTCAATTTAGCAGTCAGATCATAAAGATAATCAATCAACATTGGATATTCCAGACTATTAAATGCCTTAGGCCTCGGAACTCTCCAAACGTTCGCAGGACGGCCGAACACAATCTCATATGGGCTAAGCCCTACTCGAGAGTGCACAGTCGCCCTGGTCGACAAGAGAGCTAGAGGCAGGGCATCGGGCCATGACAGACCAGTCGTAACTTGAATCTTAGCAAGTTTCAGTTTCAGAGTGCCATTGTACCCTTCCACTAAACCTGCTGACTGGGGATGATTGGCGCTATGGAATTTCTGTTGTATTCCAAGGCCCTTACACACACTCTTCATCACACTCCCCACAAACTCACTTCCGTTATCCGACCATACAATCCGTGGCATTCCATACCGAGGAAAGTATTCCTTCAGTAGGACTTTCGCTGTGGACAGAGCAGTATTATCTTTAAGAGGATAGGCCTCAATCCATCTGGAGAACGCGCAAACCACAACCAAAACGTATTTCAGTTTATTACATCTCTCCATATGGATGAAGTCCAATTGGATAACCTCAAAAGGACATGTAGGAGGAGCAAAATGGCCAGGTGGAGTGGGGGTGCCCTTGCCAGGCGTACATTCGGGTTGCAAGATTCTTAGCTGTTTCTTTAGGAATCTCATCCGCAAACGCATTACCACAACCAACATCATCCGTCACCTTTCGGTGCGCGCTGCATTTAATGATTGCCACCTGCTTAGGCAATGTAAGTGCGTCCAAAAGATCATTCACGAGCTGTCCGTGTTGGATCTTCGTGCCATGCGATGTCATAAATCCTCTTTCTCTCCACAATCGACCAAAGCTATGTGCAACGCCAAATGCATATTGACTATCAGTAAACACATTCACTCGCTTCACCTTAGACAAAACACACGCTCTCGTTAACGCAATCAACTCTGCCGCTTGCGCTGAATTCTGACTCAATCTCGCAGTTTCCACAACCGTACTCAACGTCACCACAGCATACGCAGTCGTCACATCACCATTCGGCAACTTAAAGCATGAACCATCAACATACAGAGTACCATCAGGATCTGCCAATGGAGTGTTTTTTAGGTCAACACGACCCTTCGTTTCTTCTTCAGTTCTTAGATAACAATCATGTGGTGGTACATCATCTGATTCCATATTAGTCGGCAACAATGTCGCCGGATTCAGCACATTACAACGCTTTATTTGGATATGACTTGCCAAAAGTGTCAACTCGTAACCGGACAACCTTGCGCTCGTCAAGTGTTGAGTTTTCGTTCGATTCAAGAGAGTGTCAACTGCATGCGGAACCATAACCGTAAGCATATTCTCCATGACCAGACCTGCGGACTGTCGAATGGACACCGCAGCTGCCGCTGTCCCTCTTAAACAACTCGGCAATGCTCTAGCTACTGGGTCCAAGGTCGAGGAAAAATATGCACATGGACGCTGTTTACCGCCAAATTGTTGCGTCAAGACACTCAACGCACAACCTTCCCTCTCGTGAACGTATAGTGTAAACGGCTTGCTGTAATCAGGAGTACCTAAAACAGGAGCCGAACACAACGCATCACGCAATTCAGAAATTTTTTTCTGACACTCTTCAGTCCATGGCAAAGGAGTCAGAACATCCTTGCACGTGAGAGCTAACAATGGTTTCGCTAGCAAGGAAAAATTTGGAATCCATTGCCTGCAGTATGACGTGATACCTAGAAAGGCAAGCTCATCTCTCTGAGTTGTTGGCACAGTCATTCGAGCAATCGCTGCAATTCTTTCTGGGGTCAACCTTCTTCCCTCCATTGACAATAAGTGACCTAAATAGGTTACTTCTTGACAACAATACTGTAGCTTAGAAGGTGACACCTTCTGATGTAAATCACATAGATGTTGTAACAACGATACTGTAGCAGTTTTGCAAATCTGCTTAGTGTCAGCAGCCACTAACAGATCATCGACATACTGAATCAAGGCCGCACCAGCTGGTAACACAAACGCGTCAAGTTGACTCTTAAGGGCTTGGCTGTAGATCGATGGACTCTCACAGTAGCCCTGAGGAGCGCGTTTAAACCTAAAGCTGCGACCACCTAATGAGAAGCCGAATAGATCTCTGCTTTCCTCAGCAATCGGAATGCTAAAGAAAGCATTCTTCAAATCGATTACCGAGAACCAAGAGGCAGAGGCTGGAATCAGAGTCAGCAAAGCCGTAATGTCGGGCACCACAGGAAATTGTGGGATCACAATTTTATTTACCTCCCTCAAATCAATAACAAAACGATACACAGGAGGTTTAGATGGATCAGTTTGTTTCAAAATAGGTAACACAGGACTATTACACACATTTCCCCGAGTTTCCTCAATAATATCCTTCTTGATCAAGTCATAAATGATCACTAATAGCGCTCGTTCACCATCAAGAGAGATACGATACTGGGGAATATGTGGTAATCGCACATTCGATTTCAATTGGACAACATAAGGTGATATGTCTAGCAGGCCCACGTCATTGGGACCTGTTGCCCAACAAAGACTCATGAAGAGAACTCAATTCCGGTGGGAGCTTATCAAGTGAGAAGTACATAGGAGAGATCACTCTCTGACCTAATGTAAGCTCCATTCCCGCAGGAGAACAATACAGAGAAGCATATAACCGCTTCAGCAAATCCAGGCCCAAAAGATTCTCACCACAACCAGTAGTTAAAATCAAAGAAGCTTCTAGCTCACGCGGCCCAATTGTAAGGGGCAAAGAGCTAGAAACCGGATTGCTAACGGGGGCGCCAGAGAATCCAACGGACACATTCGTTAAGCCAGACAAAGGTGCGCCAGGGAGTTTCGAATGCATGATGGAACTTTTCGCTGCACCAGTGTCCAACAGAAAAGGCTCAACTACGCCCGATGTGGCAACTGCGACGTAAGGCCCTCTCTGATCAACCGGAACTGATACTACTCCCTCTCTTTGTCTATGGCTGTCCTAGTAATTACCGTCAGCATCAATGTCATGCTCGACGTAATAGTCATCCACATGATACTGTGCAGATCTACCAGACGATGAATCGCGCTGATCAAAGCAATTGTTCAAGTCTGATGAAGTGGTAGAACGCTCATTCTGATTTTGAGAGACACCAGGACCTCTACCTCGAGATGCCTGTTGAGGACCACTGCGACCTCCTCGAGCCGAAACACCATTATTTCGGTCACGTAAAACCGGACACTTAAACTTCAAATGGCCCTCACCCCTACAATATGCGCATTGATTATACCCAAGCATAGATCTTGGTGTAGAGGAGTCAGTACGCGACTGCGTCCTAGAAGACTGTGATTGCGATCGATTTTGCTGTTGTGAGTCATTTTCATTCGAGCGCGGAGGATACGCTTGCTGCAACAAAACCTTAGTTTTAAGATCCTTCGTTTTCTTATCTGCACGATCACTTTCTTCCTTTTCTCTATTTTCGTAGTATTGAGCCGTAGCTAAAATTTGAGCAGTGGTAGAAACAGCCCACGAACTTTCGGAATTTTTAAATTTGTTGCTTAGTTCAGGCAACAAATTCGACACAAATTTGTCAACAAACAGTCGCTGACCTCCGTCAGTGCTCATATCCTGACCACTATGATCGATAAATGCCTCCTCAAATCTAGTAAAGAAATCGGAAACACTCTCGTCTTTCTTTTGCTTGCACGCAGACAATTTATCCCAGTTAACTCTCATTGCGGGCATAAGTGTCTTCATAAGTGTAATGATCCTTTGGGGCAGATCCGTAATGAGCTGTTCAGGCTTAGCCCCACCAACTTGTCGTCCGTCAGCCACCGCAAGAGCAGCCCAATCACCACCTAACTCAGCTATGTGATTCTCTTGATGGATTTTTGCCCAAATTGGTTGAGGTACTACGTTACCGAACAACATGTCGATATCGGCGAGGTTCATAATAGTAGCATCCACTAATTGCGATAACTCCTTATAATAACCTGCCGGATTTTTCCGGGGGTCGGGCAAAGATTGTTTCACCTGCAAAACTTCTGATCGCTTCCATGGGAGGTGTATCCAAACTCTCTGGAAGTGTGGCAAAATTGCAGGATTAGCAGCAGCATCACCTGGCATCCACACTGGGGGAACTTCTCGCATAGGATACTGACCAGGTTGAGCAATCCACTCCTCAGTGTCGTCATTAAACAATGCTCGAGGATGCACTATGGATCGAAAAGCTAACAGACGCTCTAAAGCACGTCGAACATTACCACCCACAATCATACCGTTCGAAAACTGATTCTGGAGTTCAGTCATTTCGGGCGGTACATTGTCTACCTCATCATTATCCCACTCTTCTCGTAAGGATTTACACATTTCCTCAAACACGAATCTTTGTGTGGGCTCATTAAATTGAGAAAACGTGTCAAAAACTATGCGCGGAGTGTACTTAACAGGATGCCTAATCCATTTACGCGTCACTTTCACTAACGTCTCACTCTCCCTACCACCAGGAATTTGACTTCGTCTCTGAGAGACATCCGAAACATCGGACCCAAGTATCGGTCCGAATGGAGAGTAAAGATTAGCAACAACATTAGGTATGCGACTACGGGCAGAAGGAGAAGAGGAGAGAAGTACAGGGGCAACAACATGAGGACTGAACGTAGGAGCAGTAGGAGTAGCCAAGAGAGCAGAAGTAGCAGGAACAATAGACTGAGAAGGTATAGGCGGTGGAGCAGTAGGAAGAAGGGCAGGTAAGGGAGCAGGGACAACTTGAGGAACAAGAGGATTCGGAAGGACAGGACCAACAGCAGGCTGACCAGCAGCTGCCGGAACAACAGGTTGAGGAACAGGAGGAACCACAGGAGCTGTAGTATCCTGTGCATATGGAGGTGGTGATTTCAACAGATAGGACAACAAAGGGTCCTCTGCTGTTTCTTCTCCCTTCTTATCAGAACTCGACGGTAAAACCGGATAACATTTATCCACCGCCATATGATGCAGTCTAGCAAAAACTTCCTTTTCCTTTTCGTCTTTGTCTTGCTGATACTGTTCTGCATTTCTCATCACCGTAACGATACCTTCTCTCTTATTTTTCTTAATCCGTTTGATTTCTTTCTGCTTGGCCTCTTTGCGCCATAACCAAAAGGAATCAAACATGGCCGGCCTAGCTTTCTTTTTAAACAATTTTGCTTCGAGATTATCTAAAATTGCAGTTTCGAAACTACCATGGGGTGGCCAACTAAGGGCACCATCATCTTTAGTGTAACGGATCCAATATTCATTATATACGATAGGACCCACTCCGTGGTGACTATAGAGCTCATAAATTGGAGTTCCAACTGGAGGTATCGGACAAGAGTCCTCCAATCGGGAATCCGTACCGCAACATTTAAGGAAACCGAACAAAGTACTACGGCCAGGCATCGTGCACACTAACCGAGTTTACAAACTTCAAGGGTTATCGATTTACGATGTCCTCGCAAAAATGCAAGACCCTCGGTTTTTGGCAATTGCAATCGTCAAATAAAAACCCAACAACTAAGAACCAACAACTAAGAACCACAAATGCAATGAACCATGCAACCAACCAAGTTTCAACAACAACAACCAAGGTTTCTGGGAGCGACCCACAAATACTTAACTGAAAGAACAATGGCGTCACCAGGAAGGCCCGTCTATCGTCTCGCTGTACAAAGGACTACGCCAGGCGCCAAAACAGGTCGACAGTCAGGGCATCAGTCCGTCGCAGCCGTCAGGAGGCGGGAAACTTCACGGGAAAAGTCTTCGGACCACTTATTTCGACAACAGGATCGATGAAGCGGGGTGCACCTTCCCTCGGAGATTTCACACAAAGTTCCTCACGATCGTAGGGCTTTGGACCGGTACCGCTGATGTCCGACGTTGGGCGCCAACTGAAGGACTGGGCTATTCTAAGGCCCAGCGGTGCCAGGGAACAACACCTGAAACCTTCGTGGGTTACCTGTTCCGGCGTACAAATCACAGAGACACGGGACACTTCCTTCGGCGTCAAAGATCAGCGTTTATTTACTGCAGGGATACAGAAATTGCAAGAAGTACACAATGTGTAGGTTCTGAGAGACTGCTTCGAATTGCAACAGTGGATCGCTCCTTTTATACATATTTTCGTCATAGCACAACATGGCGAACAAAAGGTTACAACTCAGTTCCCACAGTAAACTTCAAAAGGGTTGTTTTCATGTATTCAGGAGCTCGAAACATAATTACAGTAGCATCGCCGGTTCCCAACTGTAAAAGCACGTTATCCCACCATTAAGTACATTTCATTCTGGCTGTAAACAAGTTAAGAGAAGGAACAGAAACAGGTGCAGGGAAGACAAAGACAGACAACAGATTGAAAAAGAGTATAGGGGGTAATATCGGAAACATGATTGCAGGATCAAAGGATTCGTGCCTAATGCATGCACGGCTGAAACAATAGACCGGCACGGCAAAATGAGCCTCGAGCGGAGCCATCTGCCTTTGCTGTGTCATCCCCCTCGTCATAAAGACACCCTCAAAGGAACATGTGTCTTCCGCGAGAGCTTGGGAATCCCAGGTTCATGAAGCGGACAGTGTCCGTTCACTGACTACTTGAGGGCAAGAAACAAAATGGATGCTGTATCTAAAATGGAACCCGTGGGTTCAGATGGAAAAACCCACGAATAAGACAAACGGTGATAGGTAGCGTAGCGAAAATGCGTACACCCACTAAACTCTTCATTTGCGGTTCATAGATACCAAACTCGTCCATATTCGAACAAGTCAAAAACGTCATTACGATTCTTACGGAACCTCACTAGGACTCCTGATAAAAAAAGTACCTCACATGTGTGGTTGGGTCTTGTAACCGTGAAAGGAAACAGCCGAAAACACAACAATGGGGCATCACTTTTCCCCACTCGAAACTGACATGTTATTTGCAAAGTGGGTTGCTGTGGATTTTGGGCACTGGCTCAACCTGCACTAAGGGAAGCCTAGCAAACTTCCACATTTTTATAAACTAGACACCAGGAGGAAATCCAAAGTGAATTGCATGGCTCTCAGAAGGCTTGTTCTACCAAGAATCCTTTGCAAACAAACTTTGACTAAAAAAACAAATGTTCCTCACAAGTACTGGAATCTATGGGAAGCCACAAACTTGCTTCCATCAAATATTACCCCAAGTCTCCCAATAATATAGGTAGCCAAGCTCTGTGGCTAAGCCTAGTGCCAGCAACAGAAAATAACCCAAAACACAACATAGAAATTCACAGTTTTACACTGAAAATTGACCTTTTTTTGAGTGTGGTTAGCCGTGGATTTTGGACCGTAACTCAGCGGGCACCTATGCAGTTGAAAACTACTCCAAACGTGAGTCTGTAGGGAACTCCAGATCAGGTTTTCCGACTAGCTTGTCACTGCCACAGCCACAACAGCAGCCGCAAGCGGTGAGTGCCACCACTGCTGTGACCCTAATACCAGCTTGCCAACGCCAAGCCAGTCCTGAAGGTGGAAGTCGGAATGCCACAAGGGGCTTCCGCCGCAACTGCTGTGCCCTAGCGGTGGGGGCATTGACCCTCCATCCAGTCGGTGAGGGCCTTGAGGACTTGAGGACTGTCTCTATGCGGCACAGTGCGGTGCTGTGCAGCAGCTAAGTGGATTGGAGGCAGACAACTAGCCTATGGCGACAATCGCAGCCGTTAGAGGCGGCTGGCGAGTGTGCTCTGAGTGGAGCCTGGGGACCCGGGCCAACTAGTTTTGTGTGGCTTTCGGATAGCAGCTCAGGTACCCCACTCGTCTGCCTGCTTGCCAGTCAGCCTAACTGCTTGACAGTCAGCCTGACAGCCAGCATGCCCAGCTCCAACAAGAAGCTACAGGAGGCGGAGCTACTAGTGCAACAGGGAGTGCCAGAGTACCAGAGAGCCAGCCCAAGTCACCCTGTCACCCCACCTCCACAACCATCTAACTAGTCAATTGATGCCAGGAGGTAGGTGACATCAAGCTGGGGGTGGCTTAACTCACAGCACTCAGTGGCAGTGGCAGGAGTAACTGCATGCCACCATTCACCTTGCTTTCCTGGCTCCTTTGGCTCTCTCTGGTTCTCTCAAAGCACTCCCTAAAATTATCCATACAACTGACAACTGTGGTAGCTGGGAGCCGGACCAGGGCTGGGAAACTCCATTAGTCCTATAACCAAATACAGGCCAGGGAGTGCCATAAGAACCTCCAAAGGGGAGGCAGGGAGGGAGGGAGGCGCTGATTGACCAGGACTGACTGAGAATCCATCCACACCAGCTCACTAGCATCAGCTCTGCTCCTGAGGGAGCAAACAGGCAAAAAAGGAACACAAAGTATAGAATAACATTTAAAAAAACATTTCAGACACACTAAGCGTACCAGCCGGTGAACAACCAGGGTAGCCGGAGGCAGGTCTGAGGTCTAGAGGGACCAAAGGGTCCAAAAGGGTCCAAAGGGAGGCTAAAGAGCAACCCCAAGGGGCAAAAAGCATCGATCAACCAGGCAACAAGAACGATATGAGGTTTGGCAGAGTAAAGTGGTCCCTGACAAGATCCAAACCAAAACCTAAGCAAAGGAAAGGCAAGGGTGATGGCACCCCTAAGCTCGCCCCTGACTTCAACATAACAAGTGGCAAGAAAAGAAGGCGATACAGCCATGAGCAACATGGACATCTACCCTCCTCTTAGCTCCCCCTGCGGTAATACAAATGCCAGTGAAACCAACAACCCCAAGACTATAAAAAATCTACAAACCACTACCCACTCGAAGCTGGCACCAAAGAGCCAAAAGCTAAAAGAGCTTATAAACATTGAGGGGTACCTCAAAGGAAAAATCCATACATCATTCAGCCAAAAATCTATACAAAATGTTCCTTTCTAAAAGACCCTGGAATAGCTATTACATAAAGAAGTTGCAAACCCCCTCTGCAACCAAGGATACTTGATCATATCCCACAGACTACCGCCAACCCGGCTGTACCACTGTCACTTACAAAGGACAAATTCCACGAAAAGACAACGGCCACCAACAAACAAGACATAGGCATCAGGAAAAACAGCAAGGCCAACATCCTAAGAGGGGACAGAGCCTGCAGAGAGTCTGCCCAGTAGACACCCAGAAACATAAAAGGTAGTCCAACAAGAAACCTAAAGGCTAAAAAAAAAAACGATACTGGAAAATAAGAGCCAGCCGGTCATAGAACCCTAAAATACTTCAAAACAAGGGGAAATAATGACCAAGCGGACCCTATGGACCCCCAAGGCCTTTCTCCAGAATTGAGTCAGTGGACAGAACAAAACCTCTGGCCCCTGTCATCACAACCTAAAGCAGCTCTCCCTTACAGACATTTATCAAACAAGCTGATGCCTTGGCAGCCTTTAATTAAAACTCTGTCAACACACCATCCACGCGCTGCCAGTGGCTTCCCTATGAAGACTCCTACTCAACGGAGGGTGACATGACCTTCCTTTCCTAATAGGAATGGGAGGAATTTGTTGCCTCATACTGCTTTAAGCCTGTCTTAGCCTATTCCCCAACGACAGCCTCAAGCGCGCCCCGGGCAGAGAGAACAACTCCACAGGACCAACATATACAGTACCTATTTGGGCAACCATATTAAGTTCTATGCAATACTTAGCTACGGTGCTTCAATACCAATCCCATAAATTGGACTTACAGCTCACGGGTCCTTTAAACTTTAACAGATTTTATTTCAGAGATAGACAGGAAGCTAGCAAAACTCATCGGTCTCATGAAGCGAGGGCAAGAAGCGGCTCAAGGAACCCAAACTCCACAACCAGAATGCACCTGTGCCCCAATAATTGACAAACTACTAAATTTGCCATCAAGGTTAGGAGATTTACTATCAGACTTAAAAACGAACATTACAACGCACAAGTACCCAATTGACGGACCACCTAGGACACCCGGGAACCATAAAACAGGGTCCACACCAATTAGTTTACACCACCCCCCAGGAGGCAGGGAAGCAACAGCAACAATTAAAGAGGGCGTAGCCAAAAAAAACCACTCGCTTCTGAAAGCATGCTGCAAACAAAAAAGGAAGGGAAGGAACAGGAAGTTAGCCGCCTTGGGTTTTTGTGGCAAAAATCTGCCTCAGGCAAGCCCTGCGGCATTCAAGGACATCAGGTGTGGCATACCTCCACGTTGGCTGACAGGGCAGAATACCCCATCACAAGATCTGGCATCACCCCGGCATCAACCTCTGGGTCATCTTCAATATTATCACCACAAAGCGTCCCAATAGACAATAACAACCAGGAGATCATTCAAATAAGAAGGCAGCTAGCCACACGATGCAAGAATTTAACAAGGTCACCAGTGCGGTACAACTTCCCAAACCCCCCAAACTGAGAGACGATCCAACGAACAACTTTAGGGGTTCATCACAATGGTCAAAGAGGGAGAATGGGCATAGTATCAACACACCAGATAAAGCTCAGACATTAGCTGATCTTCAACAAACTTTCTAAACCAACGCCAACCAAGTAGCCAGCCAGAACAATTGTGCTCTACAAAGGTCCATACATCATGAGCCAATCCCCTCCCAGGAAACAGAGGCCAGAGGTGTAAAGGGAACAGACACCATCATATTTTTTCCCGAGCATTAAACTCTGGGTAGAGCAGACACACTAAACAGAGGTAATATACTGCAGCTCCTACACTCCATCACAAGCCTAGAAAACCTAAGCTCAGTAGATTTGCTCTCTAAAGGATTGCAACCAACTAACAACCCGCATTGCCCAGAGGCAAGTAAAACAAGATGGAATACTAGTGAGTCAGTATACAAAATTACAAAAGAAAAAAACATATTCCTACATTGCAGATAAACTGAAAGGCGAATGGAAACCACCCTACCCAACTACCTTTCTAAATGCCCCTACTAATGGACCACCCAAAACAACCACCTAAGTATTAAAAGGAGCACATAGCAGCACCCAAGGTGCACACCCTACCCGCACAAAAGTCACCGACCTGAACACAGGCCTCTGGCACTTAGGCATAACACCATCATCAATAACTCAGAACTGAACACAAATACAGCGAGCAATAACAATGGAGCAATCCAATTGACAAGCGGTGCCCTCGTGTGCCCTCTCCACCAATAGCCCCAGCAGAGCGACGCAACATCTGTATGTGCATTTGGAATATTAATGGCCTAGCTAGCAAGACTAAGACCCACAAGGTATTAATTATTAAACTACATAAAAACATTTGATGTGATACTGCTCCAGGAAACCTGGAAGGTCAAGGCATTTGAACTTCAGGGGTACACGTCACACTTTGTTCCAGCAAAAAAGGGATCTGATTTTGGTCATCACTCGGGGAGACTGATGATACTTGCCTCAAAAACCACAATAGGAGAAATCTCATCAATAGAGGCCCAAATTGAAGCTCCAAGTGCCATCCAGGCAGTAAAGATAACGCTTAGGTTCAACACTGAATGCCAGGAAATTATAATATTCAACACCTATGTGCACCCCAAACAAAAATCAAAAGCTGCAAAAGAGCTGGTTAAAGAAATAAAAAGGGTTATGGAAGAACAGGACGTTGACCACATCATCCTGGCAGGCGATTTCAATTTGCATCTTCTTGGGTCTGGGCAAGAGGAGGACACAGTACAAGACCAAACCGCTGCTTGGGAAATACCGATTCAGGGCCTAGCAAACGTTGAGAAACCAACAAGATACTCGAAGCACCTGCTTCAGGAACTCAAACACCTAAAATGAGAGCACTGAATGACCACTTTGAGGAGGAAAACCCACCATCTACTACATTTCATTCATCAAAAGCCTCCTCTTACCTAGACTTTACCTTCATAACCATACCTATCTTCAATATAGTCACCTCCTTTAGAATAGGTGACAACAAACATAGCGATCACCTACCCCAGGAAGTGATACTGAAAGCAAACACAGCTCACACACTACAGGCACGTAAAATCATTGGCACAGAAGGAACCTCAAATCTCAAGCGAATAAGATGTATAGCCCAACAACAGCAAAGAAATATCAACCATTGCTAAAACATTGCACAACCAAGGAACAGATACACCAATCAAACCAGTGAAAGGATGGGAAAGCTTTACGACAACTCTTAGGAAAGGGATGAAATTGCGACAAACTGCGGCCATCTCGACAAGGATGGCAACAGTCCAGAATCAAAAAACCTCAAATGCACAATAAACCAAACATTAAGGTGGCTTCACAAAATCCTGAAAAACCCAGATCTGCAAGGTGACCTGCGGAAACCGACGGCACTTATAAAAAGAAAGGAATGGGATACAAAAAGATGACAAACTATGGCCCAAGTTACTTCATGACACCAAACAAAAGAACAGCGCAAAGAGCAACAGAATCCAATGACCAAACCACCCAGGAATAAATTCTACCATAACAGAGCCTGTCTGGGTAGATTATCTTTTTAGCTACTTCAACAACAAAGTGCAAAAGGAAGACGAAGTAGACAAAGAACCGGGGATCATGAGAAAGGGCAGAGGCAACATCCATAGGGGAGAAATGGCCCAGAACCCCACGCAAGCAAGGCACAATTACTCCCCTCAGAGCATACAACAATATCAAGGAGTTGACTTTGCAGCATGCTCTGACCCTTCATCATCCAACAATGAACAGCACTATGGTATAACTGCGACGCAGAAAGTGACAAATAGCCAGGGTAGACTCGCAAGTACCCCAGGCCCCAATGGAATTCCACTTTTCAATGACATAAAATGTGCAACAACAATCCCGGATTCCTGGAAAGGATCAATTATCAGCCCCATCTTCAAACAAGGCGACAGGAAAGCTCCAAACAACTATCAACTAATGTCTCTTATCGACATTGAGGCAAAGTATTACCTGGGAAAAATCTTGGAAGAACTAACATCTTCGCCATCAGAAAACTCTATTATGCCAATAAACGAAACTGGGTTTTGTCGTGGTCAAGGAACCACCACTAACATCATAGCATTAGCCTTGTTGATGGATGCGACTACTGAGGCAAAGTAGCCCCTATTTCTATGTTTTATAGACTACACCACAGCCTTCGACCACGTTGACCGCGCCAAACTATGGCAAAAACTGGAAAGCTATGGACTACCAAAACCCCTCCTAGACCATCCGATACTATTACATACTGAAACCAGGATTAGGATTAAACTAAGTGTAGGGACTCATCTCTCAAAGCGAATAGCCACCTCTAAAGAGTTAAGAAAGGGTGCGTTATAGCGCCTTTACTCAGTAACCTTTTCTTAGCTTATCTCCAAGGGGAACTGGACAAGAGCACATCACACGCTCCAAAACTGGGAAAAACCTTGTGGTCAAACCCGTTATACTCGGATGACGTAGTGTTGATAAATCAGACCCCTATCTGCCTGCAACATCTTTTGAATGCCACCAACAGCTTCTCACAACACAGTACCATAAAAATCAATCTTAAGAAAACAAAAATCATGGCAGTGAAGTACCACAAAAAGAAAAAAATCAACTGGTATTTAGACGGGCAATGTCAGGACCAAATAACTAGCTAAAATATCTAGGAATCTTCCAGGATCATAAAAGCTTATTCAAACCCCAGCTGGAGTCCCTTCGGAGAAAGGGAGCTACAACCTACCTAGCGATGAAGCCCCTGTAGAAAATGCTGTCTGATCTAACATTCGACCCTTTGCTACAGATGATAAGTGCAAAGCTACAACCAGCGCTAATGTACGGGAGCGAATCGCTAAAAGGGAGAGATGCTGCAGCCTTGGAAAAAGTAAGCTAACTCCTACAGAGCAATTTTCCATCTTCCAAATTATGTCTCATCGGCCCAAATACTTTTAGAATTTGGACTTCAAAAAGAATCATTGGAAAGGAGGGGCGCTTATCTAAAAAGTTGACACAAGATCCGAAGCGTTGATGCAGGATCCCTAAACTCACATCTTTGAGCTGTTTTGCCCAAAAAAATCACCTGCCAGGGAGTACCTGCTCAACTCCCTAAAGGTATTGGGATTGAAGGACCTTTGGGGAACCTCCATATACCACCAGACCTTCATAAATACTGTGACAATGGTAACAAAAATGGTATCCGTTCTAGAAGACAAAGGGACACTGGCTGAAAGTGGCTGGACAGTGCTTAGCGACTACTAAGCACTCAAACCGCAACCTTACCTGAAAATGGGAGTCAAAACGAGGAAAAAAGAAAAATTCCTAAAGTTGTGGCTGGGTGTTGTTCCGATCATCCCACACCTTTCACCATCAGAAAGGCAATCAGGACCGCAGTCCTGTCACCTATGCAGAAGAGGAAACGAGAATCTTGTCCACATCATCTGCATTTGCCCCATTTTAAAGGACATAAGAAGCACTTTGCAACAACCATCACTCAAGCGATACAGTAACTAAGAGACTTAAACACGCATCGCAAGTGGACACTGGTTAAATAAAAATAGCTGGGCCGGGTGGTACTCGAAGTCAGACTCATCAAGCCTTGCAATAGCACCTTTGTGACACACAGGTACTTTAGATCCAATGAAGGTTGAATGCGCAAATATGTGAACTTTAATAGAATGTATAACTACAGCTGTTTAGCTTGTAAAGCACCCGCCAGCTCAGTTTTTCCTGATGCACAAGCACCTTAGACCAGCTGAAGAGCGTAATGCCAAAATGCGAAATATTAATATACTGTATAATGATGGCTTTTAGTATTGTTTTATCAATTGAATTATGTAGAAAGAAATTTTTATTTTTAGGTGTATGCAAAGGTTTTAATTAATCATGCATAATAAAAATCACTCACTCCCTTTGGGGAACCTCCATATACCACCAGACCTTCATAAATACTGTGACAATGGTAACAAAAATGGTATCCGTTCTAGAAGACAAAGGGACACTGGCTGAAAGTGGCTGGACAGTGCTTAGCGACTACTAAGCACTCAAACCGCAACCTTACCTGAAAATGGGAGTCAAAACGAGGATAAAAGAAAAATTCCTAAAGTTGTGGCTGGGTGTTGTTCCGATCATCCCACACCTTTCACCATCAGAAAGGCAATCAGGACCGCAGTCCTGTCACCTATGCAGAAGAGGAAACGAGAATCTTGTCCACATCATCTGCATTTGCCCCATTTTAAAGGACATAAGAAGCACTTTGTAACAACCATTACTCAAGCGATACAGTAACTAAGAGACTTAAACACGCATCGCAAGTGGACACTGGTTAAATAAAAATAGCTGGGCCGGGTGGTACTCGAAGTCAGACTCATCAAGCCTTGCAATAGCACCTTAGTGACACACAGGTACTTTAGATCCAATGAAGGTTGAATGCGCAAATATGTGAACTTTAATAGAATGTATAACTACAGCTGTTTAGCTTGTAAAGCACCCGCCAGCTCAGTTTTTCCTGATGCACAAGCACCTTAGACCAGCTGAAGAGCGTAATGCCAAAATGCGAAATATTAATATACTGTATAATGATTGCTTTTAGTAATGTTTTATCAATTGAATTATGTAGAAAGAAATGTTTATTTTTAGGTGTATGCAAAGGTTTTAATTAATCATGCATAATAAAAATCACTCACTCCCTCACTATGCAAAATCTAGCCTACCTGAACATGTTTGAAAAATAGGCAACTAGGGAAGTCAGGGGTGCATGACTTGCGTGGCCTTCACCAGGTAATTGTATCCAGAAGCCTTTTCAAATGACAAACTTTGGTAAGAAACACACATTTTCTTCACATTTCTGTGACTGAATATTCTGGAATCTGCAGGGAACAAGACATTTCCAACCTCACTAAGTTTAAAAATGTCTCCTATAAGAACTTGTGTAGGTGGGCAAAGAGGCCATGTCACAAAAGCCCGATAGCACTAGATTGAGAGATAAGGAATAGGGGTAGCCGCTGTATTTGAGGCCATGTGTTGGAATGGGTGAATGCAATGTCAATGAATGTCAAGGCCCAATGACAATTTCAGTAAATGCAATGTCAATGTATTCCTTAGTAGGGATGGGCAGAATTTGCGTAAGCGCGTTACGCAAATCTCTGCAAAATGGTAAAAAATCTCTGTGAACACGCAGAAATTCTACAAACACGCGGAATTGCTTGTTCGGGATGCTTTTCTACTTTTTGCAATCGCTGTGTGCGTGCTCGGGGGAAATATCTCGCGAACACGCATTTGAGAACGCGAACAAGCAAAAAGTTTCACGAAGTCGCGGAGTGCAGAATTTTGAGCAATTTTGCGTTCTCCGCGGAACGCAAAATTACCCAAATTCCGCAAATTCCGCTAACAGAATGGAATTTACAGCCCAGGCCTATTCCATAGCCAGTGCCCACATAACCACATAATTGCCCGCCTATGCAATGTCAATGTATACTGTAACTTTTTCCCACATAGCAGTGCCAACCTCAGCAATAATTATACCAATGTATGTCATAATTCATGTGAGTATGATAATATTATTGTTGCCAATAAGAAAAATATCAATGTACGTTTGGATCAAAGCAAACATGTCCTTGACAATGCAAGTATGAATGATGTAAATTGACAAAATGACAACTGTATGCACGATATTGATAATGTTGATAAAAATTATAACATTGGCTCCCATATTATTCTTAGGATTTCCAGTGAACTTACATCATGTCTGTCTGATTCACCCAAGGTGACCTCCCTATTGACCCTAAGTAATGTAATGTCCAGTATTTGTGAAGCGCAAACAATTACCCGAAGGTGTCAAGGCGCTGGGGCCGTCGGGAAGATTAAGCAAGCTATTGCCCAGAGTCACATGGTGCTGGCCATGATCCCCAGCATCGAGTGTCAGTCACCCTGGCCGCCGTGCCACACCTCTTCCACAGAGTCAGAGATACGTGGTGAAACAGTTCCTGTGACAACACCCATGCCTATTGAGTACCAGGTCACAGGTGGGGTCACCCATTAACTGAAAGCAAACACACACACCCAGGGAAAACCCTGATTGATTTCACAGATAGATAGTTGAACCACAAAGAAGTCTGAGGTAATTGGCCCCAATGAAACATGTTTGGCCAAAGGTTCATGTTCCCCAGAAATACCAGAAAGCTAGATATCACATATAGATTGGCACACTAAACCAATCAGGATACGACACGCACACCACAAGTAGTGATCATGTGTTCCTAATGCTGAACATCTTGACAAATATACAGTGCCCCACATAAGCTCTCCCTGTGTTCAAGAGTAATCTGTGTCCTTATCAGATGTACACATTCGATTGATTTATTACGAAGATGCTCTTTAGGAATGTAGAGATCATTTTATAATGTACCTCATGAACTTTTTAAATTGCTGGGCAAACACGTTGTACATCAAGATATTTTGAACAAACACACTCTGTCCAGGCTCTCCCAGCCACAGAGTTTAATTAAACCAACCTGTTTATGTTTTACCAAACACCTCTTGACTTTTTAATTATTTAAGGAAAATACATATCCTAGCAACACATGCTGTGTCGCCACCCATGCAAACCTATGAACCACAGACGTTTTTGAAAACTAGACAACTAGAGAAGTCCCGTTAGAAGCACCTTTTGTGGGTCCTATGAGATTTTCTTCCACACTATTCTCTGCAAACCTCACACTTTGCCTGAAATATGCATTTCTGTGTGTGAGAACTGGAGTCACCAATTCCATGGGGGTAGCTTGGCGTGACCAAGAAGGCACCCAAAATCTTAGGTGTAAAGTAGCAGTGCAGCACACACTCCCACTGAGAGAGGAAACACACACAATAATTGACACCACATCAGCTGGTCTATTAAAATCAATATACTTTTATCTAGCTCAAATTCAGGGCTGGCAAATAATTCAGGGTAATCAATTCAGCATTAACTCATTAGCAACATTTCATTGTAAGCATATGTAAATCCATTTCATGAGGACTCAGGCAACATTTCATTATAAAAGCACAGGTAAGGAATTCCTTATAGGAGAACTCAATCAACATTTCATTAAGCAGGTTTCGGTACCAATGTGGGTCCTCAGCAGGGGCCGAAGCAAGGTCAATAAAAACAGTGTGGCATATTCAGCATTTACCTCTCAGCTCCTGCTTAAGCAGTCTACAGAGAACAGTCCCCAAATGAGGGGTTAATTCTACGACGATTTAGGTCCTAGAATGCTTCCGGGTGGCACGAGGCAGCGCCAGCAATCCCCAGGCCGCAGCGATGAGGATGGCAGCGCTCTCTGAGGGGTATTGGACCTTGGCTGCGGCGGTGAGTCGGGCCGGCAGCGCTTCGAAGGGGGCACAGTGCTTGGGTTCAACACGGTGTGGGGGCCCAAAGGCAGCCCAGGCAATAGCGATTTGGTAATGGCAGTTCTTGGACACCCAAGCAGCTTCCAACAGGCACAGTTCTGGGCAGGCCAGTGCAAGGAGGCTTCATCGCTTAGAAGTGGGAACGCTTAGAAGGCAGTTCAGGCAGTTTAGCAAGACAATTGGGACAGGACAACACTGGGAAGCACAGGCTGAGCAAGGGAGCGCATGGATGATACAGCGCTAATACCTGGTTGATCCCTCAGCAGTCCTTCTTGTTAATAGGTGTTCTCTTGGCGCTTGATGGCTTCTGCACCCTTTTCAGGTAGTTCCTTGGGGGCCATATCAGTGGGTTTGGTAGAGTCCCTTACTCAACTGAGAAGGCAGTGCCTAGGCCCAGTCACTTCCAGTGGTATAGGTTCCTCCTCTAGGCTCTACCATCTAAAAATCCTGAAGAGCTTCCCTCAGGTCCAATGATGCCCCAACTGACAGGCAGATTTCCCTCCTTTCCACTCTCTAAGGCGGCAAAGTGAGACCCCTCCCCTATTTCGTAAGGTTCCAGGAGCTTCCACAGTCTAGCTATGGGCAGAAAAGGGAGGCTGGTGTTGCTACAGTATCTTAATGTCCCAGCCAGCTCCTGGCTACTAGTGTGCTACTAGAAAAGTCCACTCCGCAGTAGCAGGGGCCTGTGGCAACCATGGTAGTAGGAGAGAGCACCTGCACCTTAGCACTGATTAGCAGTGGTAAGGTGCCCAGAGACCTAGGGCCAACAAAAAAAAGGTGGTGGAAAAAACAAGGCACGGGTGAAAAACAAAACAGGGAAAGACCACCCTAGGGCTGACAGGTCTAACACTGTGATAGAAACTTCTGGAATACACAGCAATCTAAAAATATTCCTACTGCTCAGCATTAGCCCATTTGTGCTGATAAAAACACTGGTGCACTTGTGTGGCTTGGCCTAGTACCCGCAACAAAAGTGGATCAAAATAAGGTCAAAGGAATTCCATGGCGAGGCCGCGATCAGCAATCATGTTCATGGTGTGATGCAATGCAAAGGTGTGCTTTTCCAGAATAATCTATTTGTCTCTACGAGACCATCTAAGGTACCAAGCAAAACATTTTGTATTGTTGAATCTGTCTAGGAACACTTTTGTATGTGTAGGTGTAACCACTTTCTCCACACAATACAAAGGTGTCATTTGAAACAATTTGTTTGCACTGCACTGGAGCTGCCCAAATAACCGAGTGGCCTGGTATACATTGTAGACACTGTTTTGAAGTATCCTTGAACATATTACTTACAGGATGCCTTAATGACGGTCACAAGATTCCACGAATTCTAGGGAACTTTAGTCAGGTGACGTTTGCCCTTATGAGAGCCAAGAAGTAGCTACAGGTCAAAACATTGACATCCCCTCCCTAAGTTGCTTTCAAAACATTTTATAGTTTGCTAAATGAACCTCGAACTCTTCATCTTTTTAGATACGAACAAACCAGACATTCTGTTTCTTATAGAAACCTGGTTCTGCCCCGACTCCTTGACGGATGTTCTAGCGGCTCTTCCCTACTCCTATTATGCTATATGCGTCGATCGGCCTGCGGGGAAGGTTGGAGGCGGGGTAGCCCTGATTGTTCGTTCTAATCTCCACTTTCAACTATTATCACTTCCCCCCATCATGGCGGTCGACTTTTTGATTGTCCGATCTGTTTCTTTCTTGGTCCCTCTTACCTGTGCACTTATCTATCGCCCACCGCAGCAAATGTTGCACTTTAACAGCAACCTCACAATGCATTCCCAGATCAGCACGGTGGTCTCATCTTGTTTCCTGACCCTTCGTACAATACGCAAGATCTCTCGTTTTTTTTCTTTTTCAGATCTTAAACTCGTTCTTTTGGCCATGGTCATGTCACGACTTGACCATGGCAACATTTTGTACACTGGCGCTCCTGCCTATGATCTTCGACACCTTCAACTTATCCAAAACCATGCAGCTCGACTCATCCATAAACTTCCCAAATCTCACCACGTTACCCCTCTGTTAAAAGCTCTGCACTGGCTTCCCATCCGGGAGCGTACCTTTTTTAAGATGGGATGTATGACCTTTCAGGCCCTGGCAGGTATTGCACCAGCCTTTAATAATTCTCAAATTAAAGCGTACGTCCCCAACAGAGATCTGCGCACCTCTACTCAATTTCTACTCTCCGAAATCAGGGGGCCTGAAGTTCTCCACCTTGGCTCCGACCTTCTGCAATACTCTCCCATTTACCATAAGGTCCTCTCCCACCTATCTTGACTTCCGCAAAGCCCCCAAGACCCTCCTTTTCTCACCCTAGCTCCTAGTTTGAGTCCTTAGCGTCAAGAAACCGCATGGCCATCGAGCGCTTTACAAGTCTCTTAACTTCTTAACTTCAACTTTGTATGAACAGACAGGATCTCAGCGTACATTTATTCGATATTGAATCATATACCACTGGTTAAAGGCCAGGTCTCCTGCTTGTGTACCCGCTCAAGAGTCGAGGCAGCAATCTGTCCCGGCATAGCTGCTCCACCCTGCTGGTCGCCCGCTGTGCTCACAGGCCCCTCTGCGTGACTGTACTCCGTAATTGTTTTTCTGCATTCTTCTGTACCCCGTACTTGTTTCCCTTATATTTCCTATGTTCCTTAGATTCTGCTATGTTTTCTGAGCTGTTCTTGGCCCCCTGTGTTTCACCGTTTTTCCTGCCACTGCAATCCCTGAGACCTGCCCACCGATCCAGCCCGCTCCCGCCCCCTACCTCTGCTCCTGCCCCCTCCCCTTCTTATTGCAACCGCTGCGGGGGAGCGTTTGTGAACCCTTGACCACTGGTTCAAAGCCAGAACTCTCCCCAGCAGCCTCGCCTGTCTGCCGGTCTCCTGCCTGTGTCCCTCTTCAGGGTTCAAATCAGCAGACCGTCTGGTGCCGCTGCTACAACCTGCTATTCAGTCGCTGTGCTCCGAGGCCCCCCTACGTGACTGTACTCCGTAATCGTTTTCCTTTATTCTTCTGTACCCCGTAATTGAATCCCTTTTATTTCTTCTGTTCCTTACATTATGCTATCTTTTCTGCGCTGTTCTTGGCCCCTTTGTTTTGCCATTTTTCCCACCGCTGCAGCCCCTGCAGCCTTGCCCACCAATCCAGCCCGCTCCCACCAGCTACCTCTGCTCCCACCCCTCCCCTTCTCATGGCGACCACAGTGCGGTTGTGCAGCGGGTGCGCCGAAGGTACGCCTTAGGCAAGCCCGTCTGTACCCATCCGTTCTTGGACCGCACCAAGCGCCAGACCTCCTGGCCCCCGCGACCACCACAAAACCCAACACAGGTACAACACCAACACCCTCCACACACTCAAGGCCGGGCGAATCTCCACCTGCTTCTAGGCCACCCCAAAGCTCACCCACAGACCTCTGACCTGCTGAAAGTGCAGGTACACCAGTCAGCGCACTCCTGCACGCCCTGCCCATCACACCACTACACACAGCAACAATCTCAGCAGCATATTACTCAACACCTGCTCAGTCCACAAGCACCCCGTCAAACTCTGGGACCTGCTTGACTCCTCATCCCTGGAGGTCACCTTCCTGACAGAGACCTGGATGATCACCTCCTCGGTGTGATGAACCAAAATATTTACAATACTCCTTCTCAGGGGTCTTACCAATAAGTAGTCCATTCAAAGGTGGCAAAGAAATCAACAGAGAATCTGAAATATTAAAAGACATCTTTATTATAATTAATTGTGAGGCTCTGTCCCCCAGTCACACCTAAAGCAACTGGATGAGGGAGTCTGCCTGCATGGCCTCCGCACAGACCTTTTATACAAAATATTGTGCCCTAGGCACACATTCCTGCTTTGAAGTACATTATTGTTGGTCGCTCCCAGGACGTGTACACAAAGCACCACTTTCAAGATAAGTCCAGGCCATAAAAGGATCGCACACATGCTTGGTTTCCTGTTCGATCAGGCCGGACAAACCCATCATAAAACCTTCAACCCAGATGGATGAACATGTCGTAAAGGAAAGGCAGAAACAGATGGAAAGGAGATAGAGGAGTGGGAACGGCGTGCCATAAAATCGGACACGTCCTGCTCTTTGATCTTTATTGCGCCAGATGTTGAACAAGGAACTGGCTTGGCAGGGTTAGCCTCAAGCAACAGGTTCAGCTTTGGTCAGGTCATGCAGAAGTCAGCACAAACCCATGCTAGGGTTATGTCCTTTAGATGCTTGTTCTGCCATGGTGAGAGCCTACTGTAAGGGCAATGCACAGAAATGGCTGCTATTCACAAGATGAAACCCAAGGGTTCAAACAGAACCTTCAAATACACAGTGAATCCATTGATGTAACATGATGAAAACACTCATGCATGCTGCATTCGTTATTTGCGGTTCGCTGATACCAAATTCATAACAGAATCATGATATTTAAAACACAGGTTCAGAATTTTCAGAACCACAGACCATCCTTTTGCCCTTACATAGGCAATAACCTATACTCATGCTAATCTGAGTCCAGGTCTATATTCATCACTAACTGGTGTTGATGTAGAAACTGTACAAAATGAATTATCAGTAAACTCTGACCTAACCAGTTCATGTTCAGGTAAAATATGAAACTCATGTGAAGAAACAGTAGAAAAGGAAAGAGTAGGTTGGGAAGTTGGTGCAGACGTCAATTGTGTAGGAGAAACAAACCAGAATATAGTAGCTAATAGAATACATAAAAGTATTAAAATAGATAAAGCTATACCACACTTAGAGAACAACATTCTATAACGTCTGTTTTTCATCTCTTGCTTTTTATCGTCATTCCTCAATACAATCTCCATTTTCTAACGTCGCTCACGCAATCTTGATAGAGTACTTCAGCTGTGATTATTAGTAGGTCATAGGGACACTGCAAGTCCTGCAGGCCTACTGCCACTACTCAGGTCACAAACTGAACCGTTGGTACTCCTACGTGACCCTGCAACTGGCAAATGGTAACCAATCAAAAATTGAACAAAAACCATAATACAATTTCAGAAAAAGCAAGAGAAAAAAACAAAACAAAAGTCAAATGCAAAATACTTGCACAATCCTAAGCAGACAGCAAATCCTAGAATTATCTAATAACATTTTATATAGATTCTTATGCATTTTAGTAATTTATTATATGTTCAAGTGAAACAGTGGTGTTCCTGATCAATGCTCTCAGATGAAAAGGGATACTCTTTCACAGAGAGTGGACTTTATTCTGCTTTTACTAAACAGAATAGCACTTTAAAACAATGCCAGCAAAGCAGCAAAAATTAGTTTCCAAACTTCAATTGTATACAAGCTCACAGAAAATACCCAGAGTCCGTCAAAGCCTCTCCTTGCAGGCTTCTATTGTCCATCAAATCCGCTTCCAGTGTCTTCTTCGCGTTGGGCCTCTTCAATTCAGGCTTTTTCATGAGAAAGCAATACTGTTTAGTTGGAGTGCCCTCCTGGCAAAACACTCACAGCTCACTTGAAAGTCTCAATGTCTCAAAACAATGCACCAGTGTCTCTTCTTTGTGTCAGACACTACAAATGATGTGCTCTTCATTGATCAACGGCACAAAGCATCTCATGCAGATCCAAGCACTACTTAGAAATGACCCAGCAAGATCAGCAGCACTTTCAGACTCCAACACTCATTATTTAGTGTCAGAGGATGCTCAAGCTGCTCTCTCATGGGCACCAGGATGTAGTGCCTTTTTCCAAACGTGGATCCTTGGGTGCACTGGCTTTTCCACTGGAACAAAGCAAAAGAGGCGTGAATGTGGCCAAAACTCAGGCCAAGGGCTCAAGAGAATGTACACTGACAGAGGTTTCCAGCACATAACAGGTACAGAGCCCAAACAACGAATAAAGAATCAGCTCCTCCTTTCTTCTGCAACGCCTTTCGCAAATCAAATGCCTTGCTTTGGAGGTACCACTGATGTCGCGCTGATGATCGCTGTCCAGCTTCGCGACTTTCTTGTTGCGAGAATTGTAGAGCCAGGAAATCTGTTCATCTTATAGTGGTCACTGATGGGGAGTGAGCTTAGTGTTGATCACAGGTCTGCAGGGAATCACTCTTCCTTTAACTCTGGAAGGTCTAGCAGAACCTAGTGATGTAGGGAATGTAACACAATTGTTAGTTTCCTTCAAATCAAGCACAAAAAACAGTTCATGTGTTTTAACAAGGGGACTGCAAGCTGGTGGCCTGCAATCTGCAAGGGAGTGGCCACGCGCCATGGGACAATTCTGGTCCAGAACACACTGCCATTTTCAAAAAACAATTTCAAACATAAGGGCGGTAGGAAAAACAGTGTCTCTAGGTTTTTCAATTGTGTTTCCGTGTGAGAGCATATCCTTCATCATCTAAGGGTAGATAACTACTCGAAAATTCTATCTAAATGGATGTCTTCACATATGGTGTCATTGTCTAATGGGGCAAATACATATTCTCCTCAATGATTAAACCTAGGTGTTCCTAAATTTCTTATCTAGAACATCTCAAATAAAAAATAGCATGGTTCAGATTATCAAGGACATGGAGAAAAGTCCCTTTAAAAAATGTGCATCAGGTGCACTATGCAATACTAAGGCTAACGATCAAATGTGCAGACAAAGGACAAACACTAGAAAGTCCTGATATTTGTATGATTAGAATACATCTGATCCCACCAAAAATTAAAACAGCAGGAACACAAGAGAACTGAAAAATTAAAAATAGACATTGAAAATTCGTCATGTTCAAAAGGGTAAACATAAGATATCTCCTATTGAGATGGAAAATGTGTCTTACTATAATATTGGGTCAGTTAACCAGTCTATCACTACCCTGACAGTCAGTCTGAAAAAAAAACATTGAAGTAGGCCTGAGGAAAATTGTTTAAAACCAGTCTGGTCACACAAAGGGGAATTATACATAACATGGGGGGTTCCTGATACATTACTATAGTCTAGAAGTATGCACATAAACAATACACCTATAATAAATGGGCTGACTGGTGAAAGGAATATGGGAAAAGGGGAAATGGAATTAAGACACAACTAAAATCCCTAATAACTAAGCATAATGCGACATTGGTCAGGGGAGAAGCAACAAAAGAAAAATCTATAGGAAGAACAAGAGTTTGCTTGGGTGCCTCAGGCATGTGACACAGCACCAAGAGTAAGGGGAATACACAAAAAGCCAAAGTTACACACATTCTAACTCCACCATGTACAGTAATCTTAGCTAATGTTCCAATTCCTTCTTCAGGGAGAGAAAAATGAAACCTAGTTTCCTTTCAAGGGACAAAGCCATATGCTATTTGGGAAACAAAACATGATTGAATAATGCAATATAGAAATTAGGTCACCTTTAGTCACAGATCTATAATTCTATCCTTAGGTCCAATCAAGGATACATAACAATTTAGGGCTTCCTATTCCTTTAAGGGAATGTGCAGTAAGGAAGTAACATCAGGTGATACACTTTGAACCTGTTATATTTGTTTAGTTTTCTTCAATATCAATATAGCCAAATGTAGGCATGCACTGGTAAAAGTGCTGCCTATCTTCCTCACAGTATGCAAACCATATCTGTGAAATTTATCATTATACCAAAGTCATCCAACTGTTTTGTGCAATGGTACGTATCGTCATACAGACCCCTTCACAACACAGGAGAACTTGTAATGGTAACAACATAAAACAAAACATACACAAAATAAAAAAAAATGCACAATGCACATGTCAAGCCATCACTTTATGCACTGTAAACCTTCAGCCCAAAATGCAATATTACATGAACATTTTTTGTCTGTTAAAGAAATGACGCAAAAACACATCTTTTGTCAATTAGCCAAACTCACGTGTCTTCTCTTCTTAAAAACAATCCATAAACAATATGTTGGCAAAAGCAGAAAAATACACAACACCAAAAACACATTGGGACGTACAGAAAAATAATTTCACATTACTTAACTGTTATTCTGTTGTCAGTGCACTTCGCAACATCAAACCACCATATTGTTACCGTTCTAAAAGAAATTATTACACTGATACTCCATATGAATATGGCACCTATAATGTGCACTGAAAAAAAATAATACCTAATGAGCAATTTTTAAAGTAGGCCTATAGCCTTCAAAATTGTGTTAAAAAGGCTGCATGTTATTTTTATCTAAGACTGGATGCAACACTTCATTTTCTGTAAAATAAACACAGCTAGCAAACATTATTTTTCTTAGCGTGGAAACACAATGTATCAGTTCTGCCAAGCATTTAACACTATCTCTAAAGAAACCCTTATTTTCGTTTAAATCAAGTATTTTCATTTAATTGAAGTTTTCACGAGAAACCAGAAACCTCACCCTTAGCAGCCCATTCAGAGAGGTAATTCTGCATTCCTTGGAAGCAAAGTCCTAATTAAGAGGTTGTAAATGTCAACACATGAGGGCCTTCTCCATTATTTACGGGGAAACACTTAAAAGAGAACATCTCAGCGAGCGCACTGAGCCAGCCTTTGCAAATTCTCCCGGCCCCCGGCCTCTGCCACAGTGAAGCTGACAAAGCCAGTAGGCTCTATCTAATCCTGCAATAATTCAATCTATTTTGAAAAATAATTTCTCTTTTTTTTAGATGCCAAAATTATCTCAATTCCCAGATCATTAAACTACATTTACTGTCAATATTTCTCCAAACCTGAAGACACACAGACCACTTTTTTCAGAGTAAATGCTTTGTTGCAATCCTATGGTACACACTTCATCAGTGTTAAATAAGCAAAACTTTCCATAGGCCTAGCTGAAGGTAGAACCTTCAACCCTAATATTAAAAAAAGCCTGTGTACTGGCACATTAACCCACTGAATCATGAGAAAGCACAACCTCATATCAAAACCTAAATGCATGCATTTGCTTAAGGCTGAGACACTTTAAAGAGTACTCTGAATGAAAGCAAAATGCAGTTTAAACAGTTATTTTGCTCAAAATCGACTTTCACATTTTGAGCATTAAAAAATGAATATCCTACAATGTTCTTGCATAATATGGATTACTAGAATGTCTATTACATAACCCATGAGTCAGGTATTTGAAAATAATAATTTATACGTCATAAAAATGAGCTTGCTTGCGCCTATGGCAAGCGAAATCATACACACGAATACTTGTCATTTTAGTGATGCAACATAACGTAAATCACATTTTAATGCTAGGAGGTCATAGTATGAGTGTTAAGCTTTATAAATATTAAAAAACGATTTTTGTAGCACTAATTTTTAATAATTATTTTTGATAATTAATAATTATTTTTTTCTAATAAAACCAATTATTCCTTTTTTGTGATTGTTCTACATATAAAAGCCTGCTGCATCTCTTGCCTATTATTTAGATGCATTAACTCACAAACCTGAGTGCATATGCCTAACTTAAAACACGTCACATTCTGCGTCACATTTTGGGCCACTTTTATGTAAAAGGGCCGTCATGCAAAATTCCACCCGTGTTTAACTGCAAAAGTGCTGGCTGAATAAACATTCCTATCAAATATACTGCAGCTAAAACGTTTTGCCTGTGAACATTTAATAAAGTGCATTTAAGAAAAACGCTGTAAATGTATTCATTTTTGCAAAAATAGGTAATTTCGTTTTTGTCTGGGGCCTTATTTATATCCATTTAATGTGACCCACACACATTGAGCTAATTTCAGACATAAACAGAAAGTGTTGAAACATTTAGGACACACAATACAGCACTCTCTAACCATTTCTTGTAAATAGCGCCGTCGCAATTTGCAACAAAACCCACAAACAAAATAGACATTTAAACACACATTTCAAACACACATTTAAGCACACATTTAAAACCCACAAATCAACACTCAGGACGAAAACAGGATAGTCCGGACTGTACGTAGCTTTAAGTCATATTTACAAGAAACACTTCTCAACAGTGTTAAAACCAAAAAATACACTCAATTCACTAGCTGTAGCTGGCAGAACACCAAAAATCGTTCTGATATCCATTCATAAAATTGCACAGAGCAAAGGATCCTTGTTATGTATTATGTCATATTTTAATTCCCTGGGGATACAAAATCACCAAGGAAGAAATATGTTTGTAAATCTAACCTATTTAGATAAACCGGCTAATTAAAACCTATACAAAGTTGACCAACACAAATCTTCAAATTTGCTAAGATCAGGCATCTTATAGCTCACTAATCTAGCTTCAAACTTCAGGGGGCTATCTCTATCGATACACTTGTAAATTTACAAGACCCTTGGTTATTGAAAATTGCAATCTTCAAATAATACTAAGGACTAAACAAAGAACAACAAAGGACTGGGAGCGACCCACTTATACCTCAAGTAAAGCAGATTACCTGCCTACACAAATTGCAATTCGCAAATACACACCTATACAAACTTATCAAAGCTATACCAAACAAATAGTTGTTCAAATTCTAACTGCCAAATTCTAACTGCACTAACAGTCTCTTTCTTAAAAAGTTATGCCAAAAGAGGGTTGCTCAGTCAGGAGTGACACCTTTTGGAGAGTTTTAAGTCAGAAAAATCAAAAATATACTGGGCCGCAAAGACAGAGAATCCCCCAGAACCTCCGTGCACTGAGTACCTCTTTTAGTAGATTTCTGTCTTGCCTTCCCCAGCAGATTTCCGTTCTCTGACAAAATTACTCTTCCAGATAATCACTTCATGATGAGGCCCGCGTTGGTCGCGCCATCTGATGAACCAAAATATTTACAATACTCCTTCTCAGGGGTCTTACCAATAAGTAGTCCATTCAAAGGTGGCAAAGAAATCAACAGAGAATCTGAAATATGAAAAGACATCTTTATTATAATTAATTGTGAGGCTCCGTCGCCCAGTCACACCTAAAGCAACTGGATGAGGGAGTCTGCCTGCATGGCCTCCGCACAGACCTTTTATACAAAATATTGTACCCTAGGCACACATTCCTGCTTTGAAGTACATTATTGTTGGTCGCTCCCAGGACGTGCACACAAAGCACCACTTTCAAGATAAGTCCAGGCCATAAAAGGATCGCACACATGCTTGGTTTCCTGTTCGATCAGGCCAGACAAACCCTTCATAAAACCTTCAACCCAGATGGATGAACATGTCGTAAAGGAAAGGCAGAAACAGATGGAAAGGAGATAGAGGAGTGGGAACGGTGTGCCATAAAATCGGACATGTCCTGCTCTTTGATCTTTATTGAGCCAGCTGTTGAACAAGGAACTGGCTTGGCAGGGTTAGCCTCAAGCAACAGGGTCAGCTTTCGTCAGGTCATGCAGAAGTCAGAACAAACCCATGCTAGGGTTATGTCCTTTAAATGCTTGTTTTGCCATGGTGAGAGCCTACTGTAAGGGCAATGCACAGAAACGGCTGCTATTCACAAGATGAAACCCAAGGGTTCAAACAGAACCTTCAAATACACAGTGAATCCATTGGTATAACATGATGAAAACACTCATGCATGCCGCATTCGTTATTTGCGGTTCGCTGATACCAAATTCATAACAGAATCATGGAATTTAAAACACAGGTTCAGAATTTTCAGAACCACAGGTGCTTGACAAAGCCATAGCCAGACCGGATGGCTACAATATCACCCGCAGGGACCTTAACAATAAACCAGGAGGAGGAATCGCCATCATCCACAGGGACACTTTCAGAATCTCAACCAACACCGAAGACAGTTCCAGATCCAAGTCGACCACAACACCACCCTCAGAGGAACCCTCATCTACAGACCCCTGGGACCCCGACCTCAGTTCAGTGAATCCATCACCGACCTCATCAGCATGCAGGCCCTCGCCTCCACAGACAACATCCTCCTCGGAGACCTGAACTTCCACCTCGAGAACACCAATGACAGCAACTCCACAATGCTGATCGCCAACCTCAGACTTAAACAGCTCATCAAGACAACCACCCACCCCGCCGGACACACGCTTGACCCCATCTTCTCAGCCAGCAACAACATCACCTTCAGCCACACCACCAAAGTCCCCTGGACCAACCACCACTGCATCCACTTCTCCTTAAAGAAACACACCACGCACAACCAACAACCGCGGCTCTCACACAACAGCTGGAACAAAGTCTCTGAAGACCAGCTCATCACCACCCTCATCCGAGACCCTCCACTAGAGCCCTCCGATACGATACAGCAGCACACAACCTCAGACCATGGATCGACGACTGCACCAACACCCTCGCCCCGACCAAGGAATCCTCAAACAGGCACACCAACACAAGAGCGATCTGGATCAAAGCCGACCTCCAGAACTCCAAGCACACCTGCCGAAGAGTTGAGAAGCAGTGGCGCAATGGCCAAACACCAGATAACCACACAGCCCTCCTGAATGCCAGACGCAAGCACCACCAACTCATCCAATCCGCCAAAAGAACCTCCATTAAGGAACACATCAACAACAACACTCACGATAGCAAAGAGCTTTTCAACATCGTGAAAGAACTCGCCGCCCCAGCTCCAGCTCCACCGACATCCCACTGTCACATGAACTCTGTGACTCCCTGGACACGTTCTTCCACAGCAAGATCGCAGACATCCACAACAGCTTTGATACCCAGACACCTTGACAGATGCCGACACCCCCGGCTCAACACCCACAAAACACACCGACCCTCTGCTCTCCTGGCAAAATGTCAACGACAAAGAAACCATCAAAATCATGAGCACCATCCACTCTGGCTCACCGTCTGACCCCTGCCCCACCACAAGAACTTCCAACCCATCTCCCTGCTCCCGTTTCTGGCGAAAGTCATTGAGAAGGCCGCCAACAGACAACTGACCTACTTCCAGGAGGAGTATAACGTCCTGGACTCCTCCCAATCTGGGACCGCAGCAATCACAGCACCAAAACTGCCCTCATCGCCGCCACCAACGACATCAGGGCCCTACTCGACAACAGTGTCACTGCGGCCTTCATCCCTGTGATCCTCTCTATTGCCTTCAACACCATCTGCCACCACACCCTGTGCACCCGCCTCCACGACTCTGGGACCTGAGGCAAAACCCTGGACTGGATCACCTCCTTCCTCACTGGCAGAATCCAGAGAGTCCCCCTCTCCCCATTCTGACCCTTTGACACTTCAATCACCAGCGGCATGCCCCAAGGATCATCCCTCAGCCCAACCTTCTTCAACATCTACATGGCTCCGCTCGCCAACATCATCTGAGCACACCATCTCAACATCATCTCTTACGCCGGTGACACCCAGCTGATCCTCTCTTTCACCAAGGACCCGGTCACTGCCAAATTCAACCTCCATGAGGGAATGAAGGCCGTTGCAGACTGGATGAAGACTATCCAGCTGAAACTGAACTCGGACAAGATGGAAGTCCTCATCCCCGGCTGAACCCCTCAGCATAGGATGACTCCTGGTTGCCGGCCGTGCTGGGAGCTGCCCCTACACCCACAAACCATGCACACAATCTGGGGTTCATTCTGGACTCAGCACTCTCTGTGACCCAGCAAGTCAATGCTGTCTCCTCCTCCTGCTTCAACAACCGCTGCATGCTCTGTAAGATCTACATATGGATCCCCACTGAAACGGTCACCAAGCACTCGTCAGCAGCAGGATGGACTATGGCAACACCCCATAAGCGGGAACCTCGGCCACACTCCAGAAAAGGCTCCAACGCATATAAAACGCCTTCGAACGCCTCATCCTCGCACTCCCTTGCCAAAGCTACATCACCCCCCACGTGGGAGACCTGCACTAGCTCCCAGTCAATAAGTCACCTTCAAGCTCCTCACCCACGCTCACAAAGCACTCCAGGACGCCAGACTAGCATACCTCAATAAACGACTGTCCTTCTACACCACAAACCGACAGCTTAGCCCCGCTGACCTCACCCTCGCCACTGTCTCACCCATCTGCCGGATGACCACCGGCGGCAGATCATTCTCCCACCTCGCCACCAAGACATGGAACACCCTCCCCGTCCACCTGCGCCAGACCCAGGACCTGCTGGCCTTCAGGAGACTCCTTAAGACCTGGCTGTTCAATCAGCAGCTGCTGCTCCCCCCTCCCTAGTGCATTGCGAACCTTACGGGTAAGTAGCGCGCTATACAAATAATTGATTGATTGATTGATATACAACCTTGGAATCCATTCAGTGACTTGTTCTATGTTATTCTATACATACTGCTTCACTGTCTGAGACTGCATTCTTTTCACACATATAAATGCATACCAAAACATATATCATCCCTATACTAAAAATGTGAAAACCATCATGTAAGATATTGTGTCCTGTATTCGTTTTCAATATCATTGACTGTGATAGAAGTTACTAATTGTATCATGGTCAATGTAAACTCCCACACTGCCCCAGTTCAGGAAGATCTCAAGACCTTGCATTTCAGTTGACCCTAGCACTCAACTGAGCTGCTCCTCCACCTCAGTGCCTTGAGACCCTCACAGGTGAGTAGTTGAGCTTTACCAACCCTGATTGAATGCTTGATTGAGGTTGAAAGTAGAAGTTTTGATGTATGAGTCCCATGAGGCATTTTCTCTGACTTATTACACTTACTGTGGTTCTCATGGGCAATCAGGATTGCCCTTGTGTTGTGTAAATAAGTTCAATAAAAAGCACATCAAAAACTAGTCAAGACTTTATGGTTTGCCACGCAGGGTACTCTGTGACAAAATGCCTTACATTCCATCTATTATTATGTGTAGTGTGGGGATTATAAAACACTTGTTCATCAGTGAACATAACACCTACCATGTTCTGATGGTGGATTAAGGTGTTGAGCAGGCCATAAGCAAGTTAAATATTTTTTCAAGTAGAGGAAAATATATATAGCTGCTTTCCTAGTGAAGTAGTGGCCAACAGAAGGTAGGTATCCATGCACATCCATTGAAATGTTTACCTAATGGCAGCTACACCTCAGTCAGTTTCCCAATATTTCACTTTTTATGGTACGGTATAAAGGAAGTAGGAAAACACATGCTGGCTGAGATGAGTACTGTGGACTGTAAACTTGACTCTCCAGACTCTTTCCTTTCTTAGAGAAGACTTTACAATGACAACGTCATTGAGTCTTTTTAGATGTTTCAGGAATGTGTTTGCCAAGTGTTGATCCTGTAGCCGTACCATATCCTCCATAGCACAGGAAGTAGAGTGTGCTGCTTCTGCAG
The DNA here is from genome assembly GCF_964263255.1 of Lissotriton vulgaris. Lineage (NCBI taxonomy): Eukaryota > Metazoa > Chordata > Amphibia > Caudata > Salamandridae > Lissotriton > Lissotriton vulgaris. The sequence continues at coordinate 341,109,858 of NC_141694.1, read as the reverse complement.
CAGTTAGACTTTAAATGATGGCCAAATTCCTGTGGTGGTCAGAGGATAACAAAACGTATGCATTGTATGCTGCTATTTGGATGAGGTGGGTAAATGTCTTCTTCTACCAATTGCACGTTTTATGGCTTGCATAGCTGGTCATTCTTAACCACTCTTCCCATGTACTTGTTATAATCAAGTATACTGGTGGGCTTGTGAACTTTAGCCAATTGACCCCAAACCATAACAAGCGAAGTGCTCTAATTGTGAATTGTTGTGAGCATGTACACAACACGCTAGTAGCGAACCTGACTGCGAGCAATACTTTGGAATGCAACGCAGTGCCCTGGGATTTTTGGATCTTCTTTTAGACAAGCTTCTGTGGGAATCCTTTGCTATGACAATGAACTGTACCATGCCAACTTTGTACAGCTCGCTGAAAAGCACTACTCCCAATTAGAAGTTGCCCAAAAAAAGGTTAAAACCTTTGTGAAGGAGTGGCTAGACAACCTCCCACATAATCATTCCAGTGACTCCCAGCATAGGAGGGCAACCGACAGAGTTAAGAGTAAAGTTCTTCCTTGTATACACTCTCAAGCTATACACAAGCCAGTCAAGCTCTCACACAGCATGTACAACGTGATGCCAAAGCGATCTCTTTTGCTTTCAATGAACAGCAGCCGCCCTTTGGACAGAATCAAGGACTCACCAATCACAATATTTTTTCCAGGAGTATAAATTTCTGACAACCTGACAGACAAATACTCCATGACAGGCTGAATTTTGAACAACCTATCATGGCCTTGGTTAGTCTTCAGGCAATGCAGCTGAAGGACTGGGCTATTTTAAGGCCCAGCGGTGCAAGGGGACAACACCTGAAACCTTCGTGGGTTACCTGTTCCGGCGTACAAATCACAGAGACACGGGACACTTCCTTCGGCGTCAAAGATCAGCGTTTATTTACTGCAGGGATACAGAGATCGCTAGAAGTACAACATAGTGTAGGTTCTGAGAGTCTGCTTCGAATTGAAAAAGTGGATCGCTCCTTTTATACACATATTCGCCATACGAACAAAAGGTTACAACTCGGTTCCCACAGTAAACTTCAAAAGGGTCGCATTCATGTTTTCAGAAGCCCGGAATATAATTACAGTAGCACTGCCGGTTCCCAACTGTAAAAGCACGCTATCCCACCATTAGGCACATTCCATTCTGGTTATAAACAAACGAAGAGAAGGGACAGACACAGGGAGCCTAGTGCATGCAAGGCTGAAACAATAGACCGGCACGGCAAGATGAGCCTCGAGCAGAGCCATCTGCCTTTGCCGTGTCATTCCCCTAGACATAAACACACACTCAAAGGGATATGCATCTTCCGCAAGAGCTTGGGAGTCCCAGGGTCACCAGGTGGACATTGTTCGTTCGCCGGCTACGTGAGGGCAAGAAACAAAATGGATGGCGTACCTAAAATGGAACCCGAGGGTTCAGATGAAGAAACCTGTAAATAAGACGAACCCTTCTGAGTAGTGTAGCGAAAACACGTACACCCACTAAACTCGTCATTTGCGGTTCGTAGATACCAAACTCATCCATAATCGGTCAAGCCCAAAACGTCATTACGATTCTCACGGAACCTCAGATGCTCCTTTTGCCCTCATGTAGGCAAGCACTAGTCGATATCAGAATCAATATCGATATTGATCAGATCATTCAGATGTTGCTGGAACATTATCTTATCCATCAATTTCTCTCTGGTAACAGATGGCCTTCTTATACACGTTGTAGCACAGAGGCTACATAAGGCAGGACCACACTGTACGCAAAGACAACACGTGAACAGAAACGTCACAACAACCCCTACAATCATCAGAATCTTCCAACCCCAAGTCGACATCAGACCCCAAAACCACCCTAGAAGCGTCCAATCACCTTCGTCCACGTGTATGGACTTGGAGATTTTATGCAACTTCGAGATGGCTTGATAAACAGTTGGAGCGTTATCAGGTATGAAAATACAGCAGCTCAAATGGATCACCTCTCACACACCACCTCTATCTGCGAGAACAACATCTAGAACCATACGGTTCTGTAACGTCATAAGTCTATCCGCTTGAAGCTCTGCTGTCAGGTTACCAAGAGCACTTGCAGTTATATTAGCAGTCGATTCCACCACACGAGTCAACTGTCTCAGGTTCCTACTATTGACCATAGGTCCCCAAAACGGTAGGAAACCATTAAAGAAGTCTCCTGCTTCTTGACCGGCAGTGTCCTCTTTACTAATAATGCCTCTAACAACTCTGGTCTTGTGATAGTCTGAGGCAACTGTAAAAGTCGGTGGTAAAAGATTCGCAATATAACAGGTGCCCGAAAAGTCACGAGGCAACCACGTATAAGCGCGATCATAGCACACAAAATAGGTACCCTTGGCAGTCAGGAAGACAGGGGAAGAGAGCATCGGTAAAACGTACGTCTCAGTACAAGCACTCTTCCCAAGCTGAGCTCTCGGATTTCGACCAAGACCTTGCAGACAAAAATGACCTAGGTGGGGTACGATCCAGATCGGAGACGAGCTCTTAAGCTGTCTATCACCCACTGACCTACTATACTCAGCCTCACTCAGATCCTTGTATGCTCGCACCTCTTCCTCTGGAATAAGCGATGCATCGAAAATATCTCTATCTAGATCAGCAATCGCTATCGCCAAAGACTTGTGGTACGGGCCGGGACCAAGGTCTGTGGAGCGTGGCTCTCGACGGAGGTAGGAATCTAGTGCACTGCAGAACATGGTTTGGAATGCTCGAGCTGACCCCTGGGAGCTATAGGGAAGAACCAAATACGGAATACCCTTATCCATGGTATGTGGCATTAACCCACACACCCAACAGTTGGTAGTATTCATCACCAACTGATGCTAATGCAGAAGTTGGACAAAGGAATTGTTCATAAATTCCGCACGTCTAACCTGTTCATGTTGGGGCAGAAGATGAAAGGAATGTGGAGAAATAGTGGGAACAGAATTCAGATCATGAGAAGGAGGGGTAGGTGAGGTGGAAGGCAACAACGACTGAATCCCGAAGTACACTCCACCCACCAGTAGCATAGAAACAGTTAGGAACAACATGGAAACCTGAAACAAAAAAGATTTTGTTCGCAAAATCAAATGTAATTTGGATCATTGCGCCGACATCCTCTCCATTTCCGACAGCTTAGAGAACTCCATCCTCTAAAAACCGTCCGTAACGTTCTTGACGCACCTCGTTCTGAGTAGCGATTATCAATTCCCAGGAGTTCCCAGAAACCGACAAAAGTAACCGACCTAGTGTCAGTAACCTGCTAATCAGAAGGAGGTACCCGCACGGCCCTACGGTCAACCCAGATGGTAGGTTTAATCAATTAAACATTCAATTTTAATATAAGTCTCCTAGTTGCACGGAAGAGAAACACACGTGATATAAAAGAACTCAAAAATCAGGGAAAAAAAATTCAAATGTCCACATTGTTCATAGCAACAGTGAGGGGGTAATGTACATTCAAAAATAGAAGGAACATTTTTTATTTGTCCCTTTCACGCGATCGAAGAAAATATCGACATTTTCCAGGTCGAGTTTGCTCTTCAAACAACGGTTCAGATGGCAAAACAGTGTTTGATTGTTCAGATGACAGTTCAGAACTTGAATTCTCCAATGCTGAAAACGAAGGTACAGTTCCAGATGATTCAACAGATGTATCTGACTGAACTGAATCGTTCTCTACAAGTTGAGCATCACTAAATGGCACGTAGTGTGGAATGGCATCGGTCTCAGTCGGGGCAACTCCTTTCTTTATCCAGTTATCTGCTGGCAAAGGAAGCAGGACTTTCTTTGTATGGTTGGCATGCACCCAATGCTTCCTGCCGTCCAGCCGAACTGCAGTCCTTGTTGCCAACAGAACTTGGTAGGGTCCCACAAACCTCGGCTCAAGATTCCGTTTTCTCCCAAAATTGCGGGTTACCACCCAGTCGCCAGGTTGGAGCCGATGACCAGGTCCTTCTGTTTGTGCCGGTAGAGCCTCGAAAACCTGTTGATGAATCAAACTCAATTTAGCAGTCAGATCGTAAAGATAGTCAATCAACATTGGATATTCAAGACTGTCAAACTCCTTAGGCCTTGGAACTCCCCAAATGTTCGCAGGACGGCCAAACACAATCTCATATGGGCTAAGCCCTACTCGAGAGTGCACAGTCGCCCTGGTCGATAAGAGAGCTAAAGGCAATGCGTCAGGACATGATAAACCAGTTGTTGCTTGAATTTTAGCAAGTTTCAGTTTCAGAGTACCATTGTGCCCTTCCACTAAACCCGCCGACTGGGGATGATTAGCACTATGAAATTTTTGGCGAATTCCCAGGCCCTTAAACACTCTTCATCACACTTCCCACAAACTCACTTCCATTATCCGACCATACGATCCGTGGCATGCCATACCTAGGGAAGTATTCCTTGAGCAGAACTTTTGCTGTGGACAGGGCAGTATTATCCTTAAGAGGGTAGGCCTCAATCCATCTGGAGAATGCGCAAACCACAACCAACACATATTTCAGATTATTGCATCTCTCCATATGGATGAAGTCCAATTGGATAACTTCAAAGGGGCATGTAGGAGGAGCAAAATGACCAGGTGGAGTGGGGGTGCCCTTGCCAGGATTATGCATCAAACATACCATACAGTTCTTAACCACTCTCTCAGCACACTTAGCAATCCCATCATTCTTCCATACCGGAGACAACAACTTACATATACCTTTCGCGCTAATATGTGACATGCCGTGGGCCATAGTAACAACGGCAAGCACATATGCGTCCGGTAACATCCATCTCTGATATTCTGACAAATCAACCCAACATCCATTCGTGTCTAACTTCCCCGTGCTTTCTTTCCACTTAGTCTTTTCAGTTTCGGTAGCCTCATTCTGAATCACTTTCACACTCTCAACTGTGTCCTCACACATACCAGTCTCCGCCGGCCATCTCACTGAACTCGTAACATACATTCGACTCATCAATTTCTTGGCCGTTTCCTTAGCAATCTCATCCGCAAACGCGTTACCATGGCCAACATCATCTGTAACTTTTCGATGCGCGCTGCATTTAATGATTGCCACCTGCTTAGGCAATGTAAGTGCATCCAAAAGAGCTGTCCGTGTTGGATCTTCGTGCCCTGCGACGTCATAAATCCTCTTTCTCTCCACAATCGACCAAAGCTATGCGCTACGCCAAATGCATACTGACTTCTGTAAACACATTCACTCGCTTCCCTTTAGACAAAACACACGCTCTCGGTAACGCAATCAATTCTGCTGCTTGCGCTGAATTCTGACTCAATCTCGCAGTTTCCACAACCGTACTCAACGTCACTACAGCATACATAGTCGTCACATCACCATTCGGCAACTTGAAGCATGAACCATCAACGTACAAAGTACCATCGGGATCTACCAATGGAGTGTTTTTCAGGTCAATACGACCTTTTGTCTCTTCTTCAGTTCTTAAGTAACAATCATGTGGCGCTACATCACCTGATTCCATATTGATCGGCAACAATGTTGCTGGGTTCAACACATTACAACGTTTTATCTGTATATGACTTGCCAAAAGTGTCAACTCATAACCGGACAACCTTGCGCTCGTCAGATGTTGAGTCTTGGTTCGATTCAAGAGAGTGTCAACTGCATGCGGAACCATTACTGTAAGCATATTATCAATGACCAGACCTGCGGACTGTCGAATGGACACCGCAGCTGCCGCTGTCGCTCTTAGACAACTCGGCAATGCTCTAGCTACTGGGTCTAAGGTTGAAGAAAAATATGCACATGGACGCTGTTTGCCGCCAAATTGTTGCGTCAAGACACTCAACGCACAACCTTCTCTCTCGTGAACGTATAGTGTAAACGGCTTGCTGTAATCAGGAGTACCTAACACAGGAGCCGAACACAACGCATCACACAATTCAGAAAAACTTTTCTGACACTCTTCAGTCCATGGCAAAGGAGTCGGAACATCCTTGCACGTGAGAGCTAACAATGGCTTCGCTAACAATAAAAAGTTTGGAATCCATTGTCTGCAGTATGACGTGATACCTAGAAAGGCACGTACATCTCTCTGAGTTGTTGGCACAGTCATTCGAGCAATCGCTGCAATTCTTTCTGGGGTCAACCTTCTTCCCTCCTTTGACAATAAGTGACCTAAATAGGTTACTTCTTGACAACAATACTGTAGCTTAGAAGGTGACACCTTGTGATGTAAGTCACATAAATGCTGTAACAACAATACTGTAGCAATTTTGCAAAGTTGCTCAGTGTCGGCAGCAACTAACAGGTCATCAACGTATTGAATCAAAGCAGCACCAGTCGGTAACACAAATGAATCAAGTTGACTCTTAAGGGCCTGACTGTAGATCGATGGACTCTCACAGTAGCCCTGTGGTGCGCGTTTAAACCTAAAACTGCGACCACCTAATGAGAAGCCGAATAGATCTCTGCTTTCCTCAGCAATCGGAATGCTAAAGAAAGCATTCTTTAGGTCGATCACTGAGAACCAGGAGGCAGAGGCTGGAATCAGGGTCAGCAAAGCTGTAATGTCAGGCACCACTGGAAACTGTGGGAGCACAATTTTATTCACTTCTCTCAAATCAATTACAAAACGGTACACAGGAGGCTTGGATGGATCAGTTTGTTTCAAAATTGTTAAGACAGGACTATTACACATATTTCCCTGAGTTTCTTCAATAACATCCTTTTCGATCAAATCGTAAATGATCGCTAATAGCGCTCGCTCGCCATCAAGAGAGATACGATAATGGGGAATATGTGGTAATCGCACATTTGATTTCAATTGGACTACATAAGGTGGTATGTCCAGTAGGCCCACATCATTGGGACCTGTTACCCATAAAGACTCAGGAAGGGAACTCAATTCCGGCGGGAACTTATCAGTTGACAAGTACATTGGAGAGATCACTCTCTTACCTAATGTAAGCTCCACTCCCGTAGGAGAGCAGTACAGAGTCGCATATAACCACTTTAACAAATCCAGACCCAAGAGATTCTCACCACAACCAGTAGTTACAATCAAAGGAGCCTCTAGCTCACGTGGGCCGATCGTAAGGGACAAAGGCTAGAAACTGGATTGCTAACCGGGGCACCAGAGAATCCAACGGAAACATTCGTTAAGCCAGACAAAGGTGCGCCAGGGAGTTTCGAATGCATGATGGAACTTTTTGCTGCACCAGTGTCCAACAGAAAAGGCTCAACTACGCCCGATGTGGCAACTGCGACGTAAGGCCCTCTCTGATCAACCGGAACTGATACTACTCCCTCTCTTTGTCTATGGCTGGCCTAGTAATTGTCATCTGCACCAATCTCATGCTCAACATAATAGTCCTCCACATGATACTGTGCAGATCTACCCAACGATGTATTTCGCTGATCAAAACAATTATTCACGTCCAATGAAGGAGTAGAACGCTCATTTTGATTTTGAGAGGTGCCACGACCTCTACCTCGAGATGCCTGCTGAGGACCACTACGACCTCCTCCGGCCGAAACACCATTATTTCGGTCACGTAAAACGGGACAATTAAACTTTAAATGGCCCTCTACCCTACAATATGCACACTGATTATACCCAAGCATAGATGTGGATGCAGAGGAGTCAGAGAGTGACTGCATCCTAGAAAACTGCGCTTGCGGTCGATATTGCTGTTGCGAGTCATTTTGATTCGAGCGCGGAGGATACGCTTGCTGCAACAAGACCTAAGTTTTAAGCTCTTTCGTTTTCTTGTCTGCACGATCATTCTCTTCTTTTCCCTATTCTCATAATACTGAGCCGTCGCTAATATTTGAGCAGTGGTTGAAACAGCCCATGCACTTTCTGAATTTTTCAATTTGTTGCATAGCTCAGGTAACAGATTTAACACAAACTTATGAACGAACAACCGCTGACCTCCCTCAGTGCTCATATCCTGACCACTATGATCAATAAATGCCTCCTCAAATCTAGTAAAGAAATCGGAGACACTCTCGTCTTTCTTTTGCTTGCAAGCGGACAATTTATCCCAGTTCACCCTCATCGCTGGCATGAGTGTTTTCATGAGCGTAATGATTCTTTGGGGCAGGTCCGTAATTAGCTGTTTAGGCTTAGCCCCACCAACTTGCCGTCCATCAGCCGCTACAAGTGCAGCCCAATCTCCACCTAACTCAGCTGCATGATTCTCTTGACGAATTTTCACCCAAATCGGTTGCGGTACGACATTACCAAACAGCATGTCGATGTAAGAAAGGTTCATAATAGAAGCATCCACTAATTGGGATAACTCCTTGTAATAACCTGCAGGATTCTTCCGCGGGTCAGGCAAAGATTGTTTCACCTGCAAAACTTCTGATCGCTTCCATGGGAGATGTATCCAAACTCTCTGGAAGTGTGGCAAAATTGGAGGATTGGCAGCAGCATTACCTGGCATCCACACTAGGGGAACCTCTCGCATATGATACTGACCAGATGTCGGTTTCGGATCATCGGAGTCGTCGTCAAACAACACTCGAGAAGGCACTGTAGTCCTAAAAGCTAACAATCGTTCTAATACACGACGTACATCTCCACCTACGATCATACCGTTCGAAAACTGATTCTGAAGTTCAGTCATATCAGGCGGTACATTATCTAACTCATCATTATCCCACTCTTCTCTCAAGGATTTGCACATCTCCTCGAACACGAATCTCTGTGTGGGCTGATTAAACTGAGAGAATGTATCAAAAACTATGCGCGAAGTGTACTTGGCAGGGTGTCTAATCCACCTACGTGCCATAGTCACTAGCGTCGCACTCTCCCTTCCACCAGGGATTTGACGCCGTCTCTGAGAGATGTCAGAGGCATCGGACTCAAGTAACGATCCGAAAAGTGGAGAATAGAGATTAGCAACAGAATTAGGTATACGATTACGAACAGGAGGAGAAGAGGAGAGAAGTACAGGAACAACAACATGAGTACTAAACGTAGGAGCAGTAGGAGTAGCCAAGATAGCAGGAGTAGTAGTAACAATAGACTGAGAAGGCACAGGCAAAGGAGCAGTAGGAAGAAGAGCAGGTAAAGGAGCTGGTAAAGGAGCAGGGCCCACTTGAGGAACAAGAGGATTCGGGGGAACAGGACCAACGACAGGCTGACCGGCAGCCGCCGGAACAACAGGCGGAAGAACAGGAGGAACTGCAGGAGCTATAGTACCCTGTACATAAGGAGGTGGTGATTTCAATAAATAAGATAACAAAGGATCCTCTTTCGATTCTTTTCCCTTCTTTTCAGAACTTGACGGTAAAACCAGATAACATTTATCCACCGCCATGCGATGCAGTCTAGTAGAAACCTCCTTTTCCTTCTCTGCTTTATCTCGCTGATACTGTTCTGCACCTTGCATTATCGTAATGATACCCTCTCTCTTACTTTTCTTAATCTGCTTGATTTCTTTCTGTTTGGCCTCTTTGCGCCATAACCGAAAGGAATCAAACATTGCTGGCCTAGCTTTCTTTTTAAACAATTTTGCTTCGAGATTATCTAAAATCTCAGTTTCAAAACTACCTGGGGTGGTCAACTAAGGACACCATCTTTTTTCGTATAACGGATCCAACATTCATTATATACAATAGGGCCCACTCCGTGTCGACTATAGAGCTCATATATCGGAGTTCCAACTGGAGGTATCGGACACGAGTCCTCCAACCGGGAATCCGTGTTGCAACACTTAAGGAAACCAAACAAAATACTACGGCCAGGCATCGTGCACACTAACCGAGTTTCAAACTTCAAGGGTTATCGAATTATGATATCCTCGCAAAAATACGAGACCCTCGGTTTTTGGCAATTGCAATCGTCAAAGAAAAACCCAACAACTAAGAATCAACAACTAAGAACCACAAATGCAATGGAACCATGCAAACAACCAAGTTTCAACAACAAAGCAAATGTCCCAAAAAGGAACCAAAGAATTACCAACTAAGGACTGGGAGCGACCCACAAATACTTAACTGAAAGAACAATGGCGTCACCAGGAAGGCCCGTCTATCGTCTCGCCGTACAAAGGACTACGCCAGACGCCAAAACAGGTCGACAGTCAGGGCATCAGTCCGTCGCAGCCGTCTGGAAGCGGGAATCTTCGCGGGAAAAATCTTCGGACCGCTTATTTCGACAACAGGATCGATGAAGCGGGGTACACCTTCCCGCGGAGATTTCACACAAAGTTCCTCACGATCGTCAGGCTTTGGACCGGTACCGCTGATGTCGCCCTACGTTGGGCGCCAACTGAAGGACTGGGCTATTTTAAGGCCCAGCGGTGCCAGGGGACAACACCTGAAACCTTCGTGGGTTACCTGTTCCGGCGTACAAATCACAGAGACATGGGACACTTCCTTCGGCATCAAAGATCAGCGTTTATTTACTGCAGGGATACAGAGATCGCTAGAAGTACAACATAGTGTAGGTTCTGAGAGTCTGCTTCGAATTGAAAAAGTGGATCGCTCCTTTTATACACATATTCGCCATACGAACAAAAGGTTACAACTCGGTTCCCGCAGTAAACTTCAAAAGGGTCGCATTCATGTTTTCAGAAGCCCGGAACATAATTACAGTAGCACTGCCGGTTCCCAAATGTAAAAGCACGCTATCCCACCATTAGGCACATTCCATTCTGGTTCTAAACAAACGAAGAGAAGGAACAGAAACAGGTGCAAGGAAAACAAAGACAGACAACAGATTGAAAAGAGTGTGGGGGCAATATCGGAAGCATGATCACAGGATCAAAGGATTTGAGCCTAGCGCATGCAAGGCTGAAACAATAGACCGGCACGGCAAGATGAGCCTCGAGCAGAGCCATCTGCCTTTGCCGTGTCATTCCCCTAGTCATAAAGACACACTCAAAGGGATATGCATCTTCCGCAAGAGCTTGGGAGTCCCAGGGTCACCAGGCGGACATTGTTCGTTTGCCGGCTACGTGAGGGCAAGAAACAAAATGGATGCCATACCTAAAATGGAACCCGAGGGTTCAGATGAAGAAACCCGTAAATAAGACGAACCCTTCTGAGTAGTGTAGCGAAAACACGTACACCCACTAAACTCGTCATTTGCGGTTCGTAGATACCAAACTCATCCATAATCGGTCAAGCCCAAAATGTCATTACGATTCTCACGGAACCTCACAGCTGTATTATCATTGAAATGCATTATACAATGTAAAAGCAAAAACTGATCTCTGCAAAGGGACAGCAGGACTGCCATCTTCATGTCCCTCAGAAGAGATGGTAGGTGAGTTGTTGGAAAGAACGTCGCCAACTGAAAATCTACTTCCAAGATCTGTTCCATCTTCCTCCTCCTCAGCTGCTGTCTCAGTATTTACTGTCACAGTCTTTGACTCTGCCTCAGAGCTGTCCTCCATAACCTAAGTTAGGGCTTGGGCAGCAGTCATCCACCAAGAAGCCATCTTTACTCACTGTCTAAAACCTTCCTTGTAAAACACAGTCCTACGTAGAAGGCAGAAAATTTTTTGTAAATTACTCAATAGGTGTGTTAGATGTGTACAACAGTAAATAAACACAAAATAAATTAGCTGGTACACTGAATTTGCTGGTTCCCCAAAGACACTAAAATAAAATAAAATAAAATACAAATGAAAGACAAAGTATTGCTTCACCCTGCCTCATACTCAATACCACAGCATGCTTTTGTCATTGTTCATGCAAAAAGTTATTGTGATGGAGCTATCTACATTGGAACTCACAAAGTGCACATTCACTTAGTATCACCTGCAACTTTGTGCACAGGAATGCTCCTTGTGGAAATGCACAGTGCTATCACCACGGTCACTGGAATTATGCAGTGGTAGAGCACCCAATTACTTGATAGTGTTCACCACATTATGCGTCAAGAAAAGGCAAACATGCAGTATAACACAGCACTTTTTTGACAGTTTTACTTCATTATTTTGGGATTTCAACTGCCTAGCCAAAGGTTTCATTTCACCTCACCTTAACTCATAAAGAAATAACCAACTGAAAGATAACCCGTAAACTTTGTGCAGTGCCTTTCACTGCATGCCGAAAAATTGTTACCACATGTTTAGTGTGTCTTTGAACATTTTTTATAAATGTGTGTTTTTCCGGGGGGAGGGGGCAAAATTTCCCCACCAGTGGAAAACAAACATTTATTTTAAAAAAGAGCCCCAAAGGGGGTCAACCCATGACTTCAGGGCCAACCCCTACTATTTTACTTTTTAGGAAATGAGTGATTTCTCCTGGGGTGCCACAATTGGCCACCAGGGAAAACATACATTTCCCTAAAACATTTCAGCTGAAGACGGGGTCAGCCCATATGAGGAGGGCTGACCAGTGACAGTTTCACAGGGCCAACCCCTACTATTTCACTTTTTAGGAAATTAGTGATTTCTCCTTGGGTGCCACAATTGGCCACTGGGGAAAACATACATTTCCCAAAAACATTTCAGCCGAAGACGGGGTCAGCCCATATGTTAGGAGGGCTGACCCCAAGGGGGTAGGCCAGTTTACCACAAAGTCTTCCCCCCCATTCAATGTCTTGCTTACTTCCACAGGAGATCAATCATGCCCCCTAGGAGAAAAAAACATTTCCTGTTTTTTTTATGTTCACACAAATGGGGGTCGACCTGTACAGTACAAGGGCCGACCCCCTAATCAATTTCCCTTGTGGTCTAGTGAATTTCCTGGCTGTGGATCCACAACCAGGAAACTGTTTCTCGAAGGCCTCATTAGAAAGTGGAGGTTCTCTGGTTTCCAATTAGGCCTCCATGAAAAGTGGGGAGACCATTTTAGGCTTTTATTTTCCACCAGTGTGGAAGAGAGCACTTGCTTTGTTGCTTTTGCAGCTCAGGAATGGAATCTGCAATGTCAGAGTGACTCGAGGTACACACAACACAGAAGGGTGGGAGAAGGGTGTGGGGGCTGACAAGGGATTTATTTTGAGCACACACCAGAGGATCCTTTCCAGCCCTCCCCAGTGTCAGCCAATGTCTGACACACACACTAGGGGGGGGGGGATGCTGCTGTTGGTCATTCGCTGATAGTTGCACTAAAGGGGTTAAGCACTCCATATGAGTGCAAGTGTTTTCAGTCTGTCTCCCATATTCCATCCAAATAGCTTTAATTCCCTACCACCCACTTCTTTTTCCAATGTCCATCTTTGTGACACAGAATACACTTATCCTTGCACTGCACAGTGCAACTGTTATTCTGTGTGCATTCCAAATTAAGAATGCTATAACATTATTTCCTACACCACTTCACTCAACTCTGCACCAATCTACTCTATGCCACTGCACTCTACCCCAGTGTACTCTATGCCACTTGACTCTACTCTGCACCACTCTATGCAACCCCACTGCACTCTCTGCCATTGCACTCGATGCAACTCTACTCAACACCAATACAGATTTCTCTGCACTACTCTATTCTATGCCACTGCACTCTATGCCACTCTACTCTGCACCACTTTCCACTGCTGCACTTTAAGCCACTCTACTCTACGCTACAGCACTGCACTCTACGCCACTCTACTCTGCACCACTGTACGATATGCCTCTGCACTCTAGGCCACTCTACTCTACGCTGCTACACTCTACACCAGTGTACTCTATGCTACTCTACTCTACAACACTTTTTGTCACTGCAGTCTATCCCACTCTAGTCTGCACCACTCCATGCCACTGCACTATATGTCACTCTACTCTGGACTACTGCACTCTACCCCACTGCTCTCTGTGCACCCCTCCACTCTATATCACTGCATTCTACGACACTTATCTCTACTCTGCACCGCTTTACTCTACTCCACATCATTCTATGCCACTCTACTCTACTCTGCACCACTCTACTGTATACCACTGCGCACCATGCCACCCCACTCTGTGCTACTGCACTCTACTTCACTGCACTCTGCTCTGCACAAATATACTCTATCTCACTGCACTTTACTCTGCACCACTGCACTATATGCCACTTAAATCTGCACCACGCTACTCTATGCCACTGCACTCTGTGTACTTTACTCTGCTCCACTCTACTCAACACCACTCTACACTAAGCCACTGTACTCCACTCTGCAACACACTGCTGTACACCATTGCACATCACACCACTGACTGTACATGACTGCAGTCTACTCTGCACCACTGCACACTATGCCACTGTAACCTAAGTCACTTGAGTCTGCACCACTCTACTCTATAGCACTACACTGTATGCCACTGTACTCTATGCTGCTCTACTCTGCACCACTCTACTCTACTTCACTCCACTGCACTCTATGCTGCTTTCCCTTATGCCACTGCTCTCTACACCACTACACTTTCCACCCCTGCACTCAATGCCACTATACTCTGCACCACTCTTCGACATTACACTCTATGCCACCCTAGTCTACTTGCACCACTCTACTGTAAATCATCATACTCTATGCCACTACACTATATGCCACTCTACTCCATTCTGTACAACTCCACTCTATTGCACTGCACTGCACGCAATTCCAATCTACTCTACTTTATGTCACTCTAGTTTATGCCACTCCACTTGATGCCACTCCACTTCAGTGTATGCCACTAGACGAGACTCGACTTTCTGCCAGGCCTCTCCATTGTATGCCATTCTATGTCACACTGCTGTACACCAAGCCACTTCACACCACACAGTGTCACTCCATGCCACTCTACCCCACTTCACACAATGCCACTCTACTCTTCAGCACTCTACTTTGCGCCACTCTATCCTTCACTGCTCAACTCTATGCTATTCTACTCTGCGCTACTTTACTCTACCCTACTTCACTCTACCTTATTCCACTACATGCCACTCCATGCCACTCTAATCCACTTCACTTTATGCAACTTTACTCTATGCCACTCTACTTCACTCTGTGCCACACTACCCCACTCCACTCTACACAACTCCATACCACTCTGCACCATGCCACTCCATTCTACTTCACTTTGCTCCACTCCACTCTACTCTGCTCTGCACCACGGAGTTCTCTGCCACAGTACTGTATCCCAGTCCATTATGATCTGCATCACTTTATTCTATGCCACTTGACTTTACACCACCATATCTCCGCTGCACCAATCTACTCTATGCCGCTTTACTCTACTCTGCACCACTGTATGATTCTGCATTTTACACCACTGCACTCTGCACCACTGCACTCTACTCTGCAGCACTATACTCTTTGCCACTGCACTCTGTGCTACTGTACTTTGCACCACTCTATGCCACTGCAGTCCATGCCACTACACTCTGCACCAATATACTCTATTCTGCACCACACTTTTCTATGCTACTGCACTCTGCGCCACTGCACTCTATGCCCCTCTACTCTGCACTACTCTACTCTATGCAATTGCACTACGTGGCACTGCACTGTACTCCACTGCACTCTACTCCACTGCACTCTACATCACTGCACTCTACATCACTGCACTTTCCTTTCCAGCACTCTAATCTGCAACACTGCACTTTATGCCATTGCACTCTACGACACTCTATTGTTCACCACTCTACTCTGAGCCACTTCACTCTACGTCACTGCACTCTACACCAGTCCGCTCAATTCCAGTCCACTCCACTGTATGCCATTCTATGCCATTAGATTCTACCTTAAACCACTTAACACCTCACAGTTCCACTCTATGCCACTCTACCCCACTCCACATAAAGCCACTCTATTCTATGTCACTCTACTCTACTACAAGCTATTCCACTCTACTCTGTGAGACTCTGTTCTACACCACTTTACTCGATGATACTCTACTCTGCGCCACTTCACTCTACCCCAATTCACTCTACCCTCTTCTACTATATGCAATGCCTAACCACTTTGTGTCATGCCACTCCATTCTACTCCACTCTGACCCACTCCATTCTATGAAACTCTACACCACTCTAGTCAACCCCACTGTCTTCTATGCCACTCACCTCTACTCAAATCTACTTTATGCCACTCCACTCCATGCCACTCCACTCAAGTCGACTTAATGTCACTCCACTCTACTCTCTGCCACTCCACTCTACATTACTCCACTTCACTGTATGCTTCTCCACTCTACACTACTCTACTTTATGCTACTCCACTCTATGCCACTTCACTCTATGCCATTCTACTCCAGTCCACTTTAAGCCACACCACTCTATACCATGCTACTCCAATCCACTCCACTCAGCTGTACAACGTGGCTAAAAGACACTGACAAATCCAATAGCTCTTGCATTGGCAAAACCTACTGGCTTCGCCAATGCTTCTTTTCCTATGGGAAAGAAGAGCCCCTTCCCCCATCTGACACCAATTTTGCGAGTGCTCTCTTCCACTTCCTACTCTGGCATGGGATTTACTCCTGCTCTTACCAACAGTAAATCTCAGACTATTTTGAGTTTGGCAGCATTCAGCCTTGTCCCACTAAAGGAGTCAAAGCCCCAAAACAGTGACTATTGGGTGAAGGCTCCAAAAGAATCTTACCAATGAGGGACCTTCCTCTGCTGTGAATTTAGAATTTCTCCCACTCAGAGCTTTTCTGCCAAAAATGAAAGGCTTCAACAGGGTTTCGTCCTACTAATATCTTTCCTCGTGGAACCTATCACTGCCCCAGCGTGCTGCCTTGCCCAGCTAAGAATTCCCATTTCAGAGACTAAGTCAGAAGGATAACGTATAGCCAGTACAAACTTGATATCTGTATCTGACCTGCCCTCCATCGTGTTTTGCATTAACTCATGCTTCGGCACCAGGCAATGATTTTTTATGCTATTAGCATTTTAAACTTTAAAAATTCATATTGCTTGCTCCCTTCTTCGGATTATTGTCAGTTTGGTGTTGTTTTGTTTTTTAAATTATTTTCTATTTTTATAAATTGTAGTGTGATGTTTTTGTGTTTTGTTTTTGACTTTTGAACTGTTTTGGTACTTCTAAATGCTTTACACATTTAATTAAGTTAAGCTTGCCTGTTTGTTCGATGGCTACCTTTGATTGAGCTCAACTTGGACCTAACAAGAATAGTGCCATTATTGTTTGTGGTGGATTACCATCGACCCCAACTAATATTCCACTTTCTCACTTCCAGCATCCCCAAATCCCTCCTAGATGCATGAGGAGATCGATAAGGTAAGTACGAACATTTCTGTTTCTTGATGTATGCTTGTTATCTTGAGTGCTGACAACCCCTTGTTTATTTTTTCTTGCAATTTTCTACACACTTCACTGTCAACAGATGGTCATCTAAACTGGTTTCCTGAACATTAAAAAAAATTCTGACCATTCCAAAATGACTGTCCATGTATGCATCTATGATCAGGCTTTGTTTAATTTAACAAATGTTAAAGATAGCTGCAGCAGAAATGTGTGCACCCACAATGGCCATATTTGAATTGGATTTATTAAATAAATCAAATGCATCCAGCAATGGTCACAGTAGTTGTGCACACATCCACAGCAGCCATCTTGGAATGGCATTTGTTAAACATATCAAAATACATTTGAAGATGCCCACCACTGAAGGGTGCGCATCCTCTGAAGCCACATTGTCACATATGTTGTTATGTTGAAATACATTTGAAGATGGTTGCTGTGGATTTAAGCGTGTATGGAGCAGCTAGCTGAGACGAAAACATCACTGACAAAGTGAATAGGTTTCAGCTTGGAGATTTTGTTTAAGTAGAATTGCAATAAGCACACTGGAACATTTGTCGTATTTAGGGGCTGGTCAAATGTTTGAAATACATCCTGTCAAAAGAGAAATGCCTGGTCCGAGGTCCATACATATGCATCATTTGTTTTCGTGGTCTTCCCACTGTAGAACTGCATCTTCTCTCTCCCTTCTACCAAAGAAAAAAACAGTTAAGAACATAATTATAATTGTCACAGTGATAACCATTTTGGGGTAATCAGATAAGCTGAACTGTTGGTGAAACCAAGAGAAGCAGCAATGTTAAAAGTAACTCACGGTGAGATGAATGGTAAGAAAAAAACAACAAGGAAATAAAGTAACCTTTAGGATGAGAACAATTGTTTAATGAATGTAGAGAAGGTTAGATACGGGTGAAAATTCATCTTTTCCTGCATCCCTTCTTTCGCTCTACTCAGCCCGCAGTCTCCCAGCAGATATCATTTGCATTGTTACTTGTGCCTTTTCTCTGCTGATCAAAGTTTCTCTGACCTTCTGGTGTCTCTATGTGCTCCTTAATCTCAGTCTCCTCGCTTATAGTCCACTTTTGACGTGTTTACCTACTTCTGCCCACATTTCCCCTTGATATACCTCCCTTCCTTCATACCCATTTCACTACTGCTGTGTTTTCCACTTCTTCTGTAATATGCTTATGTAAGTGTATTGTGGAAAGTAAATTATTAATTGAAGTGGATGGTAGGCCATCAAAAGTAATACAGTCCCTATCTTGTTAGGTCTAGTGAAGGGTTTCATTAATTTAATTTATGGCACAGAGCAGACAAGTTTAACTTAACAAAATTTGTAAAACATTTAGGAGTACCAGAATGGTTAAAAATTCAAACACAGAGTACAATCAAAATCCCACTGCCCACCAGGAGACATCCCACGGGGATGTGTTGCTCCAGAGGATGAGCACCTTTGTTTTTTTGGTGTTGAGTTTGAGGCAGTTATCCAGTGGGTGACACTAGGCATGTATAGGTGGAAGTTGGCCTTGGTAGTGGTGGGGTCTGTGAATAGAGAGAGGATGAGCTGAGTGTTGTCAGCATAAGATATGATATTCCGTCCATAGGTCCTGTCCAAGATGGTCAGTGGGATCATATAGGTGTTGAACATGGTTGAAATGAGTGAAACCCTTGGGGAACACAGCAGATGATGTCCTTGGGCCCGAGGTTTAGAAAGGAAGGCGGATGCTCTGGGTTCTTCTGTTGAGGAAGGATGCGATCCACTTGGGAGCATCCCTTTGAATCCCCATCTGATGGAGACTTTTTAGGAGGGTGTGTTGGGGCATGGTGTAAAAAGCTGTCAAGAAGTCCAGAAGGATCAGGGTGGTTGTTTCTCCCTGGTCTAGGAGAGTCCTGATATCATTGGTGGTTGTTATTAGGGTGGATTCTGTGCTGTGGTTCGAGCTGAACCCAGCTTGGGATGGGTCTAGAAGGTTGTTGTTCTCTAGGCAGTTAGTTAGTTGGCGATTAATGGCTTTTTCAAGAACTTTGGCAGTGAACGAGAGCAGGGAAATTGGACAGTAGTTCTTGATGACTTGCAGGTGTTTCGTTGGGGTCATCAAGGTAAAAGTTGAGGTCAAGTGCACTAGAGAGTAACTGTTATATGTGAGGAGGTGTAGTGCAGGGCAATTTTGCAGTTTACTCTTTTTGTTGTTTACCCCCATAAAAGCGTAATTGAAAAAACACAGGGGTATATCTGTGATTGAATGAAATACTTTATTGTGCGGTTACTTAAAACCTTTACAATGTTGCTGTTAAAGATTATAAAAATGAAGGTTCAACATTTTTCATGTGCAAAAGACACAACATTAAAACCCCTCAAATCAATACTAGGACACTTCAAAACAATAGGAGAGTGTAGTTAAAACTTTCCAGGGTAAATTGATTGCCTAGGACCTTTGCAGCGAAATCGACAGAGTCAAAAAGCTGTCTAAAAACCTGTAAAAAGATATCAGTAATCAGGAGTTCCCTAGGTAGACCTAAAGCAGCATTAGTATGCAGCCGGGTTAGGAGAGTTTTGCTGCTCTATTGGCTCCCAGCGATATTGCTGCTCCATTATCAAATTTAGTAAACCAAATGTTCAGCTTGTATTGTCTGAGTTCAGGGCTGCGATTATGGCTTGCCGACATGTACGTACTCTGAGGTTGTTCCATTTGTCCCACAATAAGGACCGTGTGTCAGTAAGCATGGCGCGACATGCGCAAACTATTTGTTCCATTGCTTCGGATTAGTCGCTGCACTGCCTGCATTTAGTTAGTTAGTTAGTTAGTTAAAAGATTTCTAAAGCACAGAGCTGCCCCAGCAAAGGGGCGTCCCAGCGCTGTCAGACCTGAAACAGAAAATTCAAGAGGGTACCGCACAAGTATCTAGATCATATTCTATACAGAAGTGAACAGAAAAGTTTTAATAGCTTTCCGAAACACAAGCAGGTCCTCCATGGCCTGAATGCTTAATGGCAAGGAATTCCATAGCTTAGCAGCTAAAAACCGAAACGAGAACCCTAGGGCTAGAGCTACGCCATTCGGGCAAATGCTTTAGAAAAGACCATTCTCCCATCTTCAGGGCCATGAACTTTAGTTTCCAAAAAAGTGCAAACATGCTCATTAAGTAGGAAGATTCCACCCCTGGTATAAAATCAGAAATTACCGCCCAGGCATGTTTTCTTTCTGACAAGGATAACCTATCAGAGTGGAATGACCACAGTAGGATGCTTCTCTGATGACTGCATTCAGCGCCGGCTGGGAGGGGTTTGATCCCCAATATTCCATGACTCTAAGTAATTGCAGACAATGGTCCAGGTGATGCCCGTGGTTGTGGCTGGAGTAGCAATTCAGTATTTCGTTCCAAAGTCTGGCCTCCAGGCTGCCCTCCCGGGCGTTTCGCAGTCTGTTACAAAGCTTTATAAACACACCTGCCTCAGCGCTGTGATTGTCTAATAGGCCTAATTCAAGCCTAACTTGAGACGGTGATGCAGATCTTGGCAGGCCAAAGGGTGCGTTTAAAAATGTTGATGGTCAGTTGATTTAATAAAGTACTTATTGCGCACTTCATGATCTCATGTCCGTATAGCAGAGATTTGGTAATCTTTCCTTCATCACCTTCAACATTGGGGTGAGACTCAGGCCTAGTAGTCGTTTCGACAGTTTCGCAGGAACAACCTCAAGTGACAAGGCTTTGGCCCTTAGTGCTTCTTTCTGCTTTGTAAACAAAACTTTTGGGGTCAATGAAAATTCCCAGATATTTGTAATGGGGTACTGATTTGATCTTTTTGTTGTCAAAGAACCACCCTCCACTCTGCCGCTTTTGCCTCCCAAAGGAAATTGTTTTCGTTTTTGATAAGTTTAGCTCAAGGAAATTTTGATGGTGTACGGGAGCAACTCAGCAAGTAGCCCCTGAAGGCTGACCTTTGAATTACTTAAGAGGACTAAGTCATCAGCGTACAACAAATTGCTGATGCGGTTTCCGTCTAATTGAAGGGGATGACTGTTATCACTATCAAGAATAGGAGATAGGTCTGAAATAAACAAGTTAAAAAGAAGTGGAGCCAGGACACATCCTTGTTTAACACCACTTTTGGTCTTGATCTTCTTGGAGACATTCAAGCCGTCCCCCAACTTATTTCTGATCCAGGTTTCCGAGTGGAGTTTGATCAATGCGTTTAGAAGGGCCCAAGGTACACCCCCCCGCCCTAGTTTTTGGCCTAACCGACCCCGGGGCACCCGATCATAGGCCGCTTGGAAATCGGCAAAGCAGCAGTGAACTTGACTGCGTTGGACTGCTGCTTTCTCTGTCAAGATGGTAAAAGTGAGTAAATTGCTTGTGGTTCCAGAGTTAGCCACAAAGCTGGTCTGATTGAAAGGGAGGCGCTTTGTAGAGTCTGCCCAAGCCAACAGCTCTTCTAGCAGGGCTTTAAGTGGGCCGGGTCTCAAGGGGTCTGAGCACCTGCAGTTTTTTAAAGGGGGCCTCGAAACGGGTCTCTATCGGGCTCTGTTTTGAGCCCTGGCACAGGCTCTCCGTTTTTTTTACCGGACTGCACTGACAGCACTTTGCTGTCACTGCAGTCAGGACAAAAGTGCCAGGGCGCAAAACAGCCCGCTAGAGACCCGTTTCGAGCCAGCTAGCACATCAATGTGCGCTGCCCACACTGCTCACTTCTCACTAGTGGAGAAGTTACAGCATGACGGAATGCCAGGTGAGCGTTGTGGGGGAATGTAAATCCTTTAAGGAGAGTCATTTTCTTTCTGGATTTCCCTTCTCTTTCTGAAAACGCAAGAGCAGCAACATTGTGGTAGGGTCACCAGGGCTTTAATTGAAAGCTTTTTCAATATTATATGTAACGAGCCATAGTTGCAGCTTTTTTATCTTATGCAACTGATAACCATTGACAAAGCCAATAGTCCTTACTTTTTATAGGTATGATGTTACTTGTCTCACATATCTGGATGCAATGACAGAAACACCAAAATACAAGTCGGTCGGCACACTATGCTAAACACAGATTTTTGGCAAGTGTTTTAAAGCCACGCCCCAAATTGCACTGGCCACACCCTTTTGAGAGACCCCCCAGTTTTTTCATTCCACTTAAAGCCCTGTCTTCTAGTAAAATGCTGGCATAGTATATGAAGTCAATGTTGAGAATAGCTATCATTCTATAGTTACTGGGATCGTTTCTCTTTCCAATTTTATAAATTGGATGAATGGATGAATGATACCGCCTTTCCAAGACTCCGGAATGGTGTTATTTAGCCTATACTTAAGAAACAGGGGGGCCAAGTATTCTGATCACAAATCGACGTCTGATTTAAACAGGGCTTGAGGAAGACCATTGGACCCTGGTGCTCCTTCGGCCCTGGCTTTCTGAATTGAGCAAGCAATGTTGTTTTTTTGCATTTCTAGTACGACTGATATCTCTGTTGTTAAATCATCACTCTTCTGCTGTCCATCTTTTGTTGTTTCTGCCTTTACATAGTCGACTGGAATTCTGTGGCCGGGCGAACCTGGACTCTTTTCTTTAGAGAATGGTGTGAGGGGATTGGCTAATGGGAAAGAGATGGAATGATCTTCCCTGGTCGTGTGGTCACTAGAGTGTGATGTTAAAAACTGGCTGGAACACGCCTCACAGGTCATGATGAAGATACTGATCCGTCATGCCCAAGAAAAAGGTGAGAAATGAATGGCCGAAATTGATGCGTTAATAACGGAAATAAATGGGTTGGAACCCAAAGACCTCATTGAAAAGAATTTTGCCATACTAAAAAAAGTTATGGATGAACATCAAATCTATTTAAAGGAAAAGAAAGTAAAAAAAAATAAGGCGAGATGACAGGGACTATAGAGACGGACGAATATACACGTTCGCTAAGAAATTCGATCAGATTCAAGGGGCAGAAGAAAGAAAGAGAGTACGTGAGGAAAGGGAGACAAGTGAAGATGCGCGATCTGAGAGTGGTGCTTCCACCGCATCTGTAAATAGTACCAGGTCTAACTCAATAACCGAGCTCCCTTTAGGAGAGGGGGCCTCCTCCCTTCAGAAGGAGCTGGCCAAAATACGCACGAGCAGTCGCCTGCAACAAAAAAAGGACCAACCCAAACCCCTAAGGGTACCACCAAGACAAGGAGGGGCGGAAGGCGGGCAAAGGCCAGGTACAGAAACGGGAGCAATATGCAAAACAGGGACGGGAACCAAACAGAAATAATGCATTTGTCAACCCCCACCCATGAAACTGTTGTCTCAGAATGTACTGCTGATTTAAAAATTGTTAACCTGTCGAATAAAGTGCTTGATGAAGATGAACTGGCTGTCCTGAGTAAAGGTCTCAGTTTTTGTCCAGCTCAAAATGGTGATATGACCAATGTTCACATTGATCTCTTCAAATTTATAAGACTTTTGAAATTAAAATACTTTTTTTCACGCCAAACACAGGGTTCCACCACAGAGAGGGGCTAACCCACAAGTCCCACACTCAGTGGCTGACATTCGTACTGCCCTATTACTATACAACCTGGATGAAGAACAGGAACAGGACATGACTACGATGTTGAGGGATTTGGAAATAGAACAGGACTACAGTATGGACAGCCAGCTTAGATGCAAGTCCACTTTCACACCCACCTTCAACTATCATCCAAGCATCGACACCTTTTATGAAAGGGTGTCCACGGATCTATACAAATTGGAGGATACAGGAGCACTTTCCAACATTCCTAACCACAACATTACCGCTAAACAGCGACAGGCCCTTGAAAGACTTAAGGCTGACAAAACAATTGTTATCAAATAGGCAGATAAGGGCGGTAATGTTGTGGTTATGAATCTCTGTGACTATATGACCGAAATCAACCGTCAACTCAGTGACACTAGTTGCTACAGACGCATCTCCCACAATCCCATCAATGGAGTAACCTGTATGATTACAGCTAAATTGATGGAATGGAAAGAAACTGGACTCTTATCTGAGGATGAACTAAAGTACCTTAGGGCGATTAAGCCAAAATTCCCCTGCATATACATCTTGCCTAAAGTTCATAAGGGGGGGGCCTTCCCACCAGGACGCCTAATCATTTCCGGAATTGGGTCTCCAACAGAGAAAATCTCCGAATTCGTAGATCTTCATCTACAGAAATATGTGGTGGCCCTCCCCTCATACATAAGGGACAGCAAAGACATTCTAGTCAAGTTGAATGACTATCAGTGGTCAGACGAACTCTCCTTCGTCACATTTGACGTCGAGAGTTTATATACCTGTATACACAGAGACTCCGGTATAGAGGCATTACAATCCTTCCTGGACAGGGAACCAGCTGACAAACATGACTTTAACAACATGATACTGGACATGACTGACATAATCCTCAACAACAACTATTTTCTACATGACTCTGTCTGGTATCACCAGACCCCTGGCACTGCTATGGGTTCTAAGGCTGCGCCATCGTATGCCTGCCTGTTCATGGGCCATTTCGAAAAGATGCATGCTTGGAACAAATGTGCCTCCCCCTGGACTGAACATATCGTGTTCTGGGGGAGGTACATTGACGATATTATTGTTCTTTGGTCTGGTTCAATGGAATCTCTACAACAATTTCACATGTATCTTAACAACAACAAATACAATGTAAAACTGACTATGACACACAACAAGGAAACCATCAACTTTCTGGACATTTGTTTTTATGTCAAGGAAGGTGTGGTACAAAGTAGTCTATACAGGAAGGAAACCTCATGCAATGCGGTATTGCATGCGGACAGTGCCCACCCTCACTCTGTAATCAATAATATACCATACGGTGAGATGGTGAGACTACGCAGAAATTGCAGCGAAGAAAACATCTATGCCCAAAATCTGGCCACTGCAAAAAACAGGTTTCTAAAGAGGGGCTATAATCAAAAAGTGGTCAATGTTGCCATACAAAAAGCAAGGAACCTACGCAGGGAAGATACTTTACTGACCAAATCTCATGACACCCCCACAAAAAAGGACCGTAGCATTACCTTCACGACCCAATACAACTCCAACAGCAATAAAGTTCACAATGTACTTAGAAAACACTGGGAAGTTCTACAAAATGCCCTGGTCTACGTGATCTCATACCAACTAGACCACTCATCTCATACAGAAAGGGAAGATCCCTCAGGGACAATTTATGTCAAAGTTACATAACTACCCCACGTGAATCATGGTTTCCACCCAAACCTTTGGGCTTTTACACATGTGGGTCATGTATTGTCTGTGATTCAGGCCTAAATGAAATCACCAACTTCACATACAACACATCAAAAAATCATAAGATAAACAGCTTCATCAATTGTAACACCACACACGTGATCTACGTATTGGGATGTAGCTGCAACATTATCTATGTGGGGAGCACTGTCCGCCCTTTAAAATTAAGAATTCAAGAGCATCGGAGGGCGATCATTGGTCAAGACAAACGCTACCCAGTGAGTTCACATTACGACGAAAAACATCCGGGGGACACCTCCTTTTGGTTTAATGTAATTGATCACATATCACAGGACAAAAGAGGGGGTGACCGAGAATTGGCGGTCAGGCAGAGGGAAGCCAAGTGGATTTGCCGCTTGCGAGCAACGCTAAAGGGGCAAAATACTGACAAAGAGCTTCACTATTTTCTCGAATAAAATAATAATGCCACCGCCCCTGTCATTTTCCCTATTCGTCAATTATTCTGATAATAAGAACTAAACGTATAAATAATGGTAAAAATCTGTATATACCGTGTTGGGTAATTACAATTCCAGGGACAAGTAGAGGGCTGAGCCAGAGTTATATTGTACTGTATTGTACTGTAAATTGTTCTGAACAGACCTTCTTTAATATGCAAATGTCTACTGTGTGAAAAAACTGTTTATACCGCATTGAATTGTTGATTTTCACACCCAGGAGTGTTTCTGTAACATATGTGATACGCACTCACCATATGGGTATCCCTCTTGCTCGGAAACATCCTTCTGTGGTATTTTATTCCTTTTTCTATTCTTTCATTGTTACCTGCACTTAAATTGAAATCCTGCTCTTTGATCACAATTGCACCCATTTTTTCACGATAGTTTGGGACAAACAGACACTGGGTTTCCTACTTCTATCACCTCCAGTCCAATTTTACTTTGAGGGACAGGCTATATTCTACCCATAACTGCATTTTAAATATACTTCGTGTATCAATCGCACCATTCAAAGATGGCCGCCATGGCCTCTCTAGACCCCACACAACCAACTTTTGTTCCCGAGAACTAGTTAGACAAAAAAACGCAATTATCATCAATGTTGAATCAGTATACCACATAAGCTGCTATACCTTCGGCATTACATATTTACTCAGCCTTTATTATATAAATAAACAGGCACGGCCGCATCAATTGTTATTGTGGCTGATTTATAACGCGTGATCATATGCACTAAGAGAATATTTCTTTTTACTTTTATCCAAAACTTGTCGACGTATTGTTGTCGACTTATCGTCCTTCTTTCAAATATACGTGTGGGGTATTCCATATTTTCGTTATATTCAGAGATGGCCGCCATCATAGACATGGGATTACGTTGATTCGCTTCGGGTCAGTCCCGGAACCACGTGACCGCTTCCCAGGGCCTGCATACTTCCTTTAAATATGGCGTACACATACATACCCCCGCTTCCAATAATCCATGGGGAGGAGCACGGGACTGCAGAGATCTTTTCACAGGTACGTAACATTATGGGGAATTTGAGCTCACCGCTTGCCTTTTGGGAATGCCATTACTCTTGGTGATGCCTGATCGCTTGTTTATTTTCAGGTCCCGCACCCTACGAACATTATTGTAACTGGTCCAGACGCCATTCGTTTTCCTGTGTACATCGACCCCCCCTTCTTCTATGCCGATCCTTCAAGGTATTGTGCACTGACTGGCGGTGCCCTATTGTCTAGCGTCCCGGGGAGCTTGTGATTTCGGGGTGTTGTGCTGGTCTTTGATAATGGGTGGAGGTCGATACAGACCGTTCACCGCCCATTGTATCAGCGGGAGGAGGGAACATTCTAATACTGTTACTTTCAGCGGCCTGCTCCTCTCTCTATATTGTCATGGTATCGTGTCTTTGACTCGGTGTTTATCATCCATACAACAAATGTCACGAGCCACTCATTGGCGTCCATTGCTGTTCTGTGGGGCTTTCCTTGCATGTTGGATACTTCAGGAAATATGTATGTCTTGCTTATATGCCGTGATATTTAAAAATGTCTGAAATAGCACATGACCGGTGTAGTCTGAATTGGTTCTTAATAACGGGGGGAGGTCGATACCGATCGAACTTCCACCCATCGTACTAGTGGGAGGAGGGATTCAACCAATATTATTTTTTCAAGTATCCTATTCCTAACCCCTTGTTTCCAATATCATATCTCTGATTGAATTGTTTATCACCTATACAAACAGTGTTACGAGTTACTAATTAGCTTCTACCAATACTTTAGAGGGCTTTCCCTATACATTTGATATTTCTGGAAACATGCATGTTTTATTAATACGCTTCGATCTATTTAAATAGGTCTGATATAGCACATCACCAGTGTATCTTGTTTAAACATAGGGCCTGGACAAAAGTTTTGTAATCCTCTTCACGTAGAATATAATATAACACCTGTGCATTTCTTATATACAGGGGGCCAGGATAAATATTCGTTGACTTTCTCAGCTCAACACTGTAGCTAACTTGGGAGACTCAGACAACCATTCCACTTGGAACTGTGCGCCAATTCCATTCAGGTACAAACTAGCTTTTTGGCATTAATAAACAAGTCTATAAGGGAATATCTTTCCTTAATTATTGTCATCCCCTCGTTTTTTGTTAGGCACAAGTTTGGGTTCGGGAGTTTAGTTCACATATCTCGCTTCCCCTCTCAATGTTGCACCACATCGAGATGTGGAATATTATAAGCACCACGTGTATTTGAGACGTACTCTATCTAATTTGGAACATGACTTGTAGATGAATATGTCTGTTCACTAATTTGCATTAGGAACTCGTCTCATTCATGGGGGCAGTGTCATCAATAAACTATATTATCGTATCTCAATTTCAGGAATACTTTGGGATCATTTTGCGATCATCCTTCAGCACCAGCTTCATAGGTGCGATCATATCCAGGACTATCGTATTTGAATGATTATCCATTATATGGTGAGCCCTTATACTTCTCGGATACATACTGCGGTATTTGAAGGGGATCCTGGTGACCACACTTTAACGCCTATGCACCTTGAAGTGACTTCGGTAATCATACTACCACTCTGACGCTTTATTCTATATCTTGACTATGGTCATTATGACCACACACTTTTTGACACTTATTCTTTCAGATCTGTAGTAAGCACTATGCATGGCACAATTGCACGAATCTTCTTGGGTGCCCTTTTCTCCAATTGGCACAGTTCGGTGATTTTATCTCACGTCAAGCTTTATGGCTTGAACTCGCCTTGTGGTAGCAATGTACCGGTGAGGGTGTACTTGCATCCACAAGAAGCTAGCAAACCTGCCATTGGCAGGTGATTTTTTTTTTTTTTTTAATATGATTGGATCTATTGGTACATCTTTTAGACATTTTTACTCTATGGTTGTAAATCAGTTGGACGAATGTCATTTTATATGTATATTTAAACACAAGGCAAATCAAATGCTTATGCATGTCAATATCTTTTTGCAGCCCTGATGAAATTCCCTAGGCACGAAAGGGAATGAAACACGTTGACTGTGCCGTTGTATTTTAAAAGGAAAATAAAGAATGCATTAAAGAAAGGAACAGAAGATTCACATAATCAATGAACTTTTTTGTGCTATTGACTTCATCGAGTGCACCTCTCTATTCTTTTGTATTATTGCAACTGATAACCATTGACAAAGCCAATAGTCCTTACTTTTTGTAGGTATGATGTTACTTGTCTCACATATCTGGATGCAATGACAGAAACACCAAAATACAAGTCGGGCGGCACACTATGCTAAACACAGATTTTTAGCAAGTGTTTTAAAGCCACGCCCCAAATTGCACTGGCCACACCCTTTTGAGAGACCCCCCAGTTTTTTCATTCCACTTAAAGCCCTGTCTTCTAGTAAAATTCTGGCATAGTATATGAACTCAATGTTGAGAATAGCTATCATTCTATAGTTACTGGGATCGTTTCTCTTTCCAATTTTATAGATTGGAAGAATGGATGAATGATACCGCCTTTCCAAGACTCCGGAATGGTGTTATTTAGCCTATAGTTAAGAAACAGGGGGGCCAAGTATTCTGATCACAAATCGACGTCTGATTTAAACAGGGCTTGGGGAAGACCATTGGACCCTGGTGCTCCTTCGGCCCTGGCTTTCTGAATTGAGCAAGCAATGTTGTTTTTTTGCATTTCTAGTGCGACTGAGATCTCTGTTGTTAAGTCATCGCTCTTCTGCTGTCCATCTTTTGTTGTTTCTTCCTTTACATAGTCGACTGGAATTCTGTGGCCGGGCGAACCTGGACTCTTTTCTTTGGAGAATGGTGTCAGGGGATCGGCTAATGGGAAAGAGATGGAATGATCTTCCCTGGTCGTGTGGTCACTAGAGTGTGATGTTAAAAACTGGCTTCGTTCACCTGCACTAATATTTGCACTGCAGTAACCACTTCCTCCTTGTAAGTCCCTGTTCACAAGAGACCAAAATAGCTTGGCGTTGGAAGTGTTAGTTGGGGTATATGTATCAATAATGACATTTACAGGTTAAAAAAATGTCACAGTGAAATTATATTTTTAGTCTGATATTACAAAATTAAGGAAAAACAATGAAACACAAAATGAATTACTCTGATATTAATCCCTTTCGATTAATTATAGAGTAATTATTGGCTTTGAAATAACATGAACTACCCACAGTAGACTGGGTCGCACAGAAAAAGACACTAAAATAAAATGTTACTTCTGCTGGTATCTCATGAGACTTTTTTTTCACTTGAGGTACGCCCTTGCTTAAAACAAAAAGTGACAAGTGATACCAGCAAATCACATTCTGCTTTGACAGCGTAATTTTGTGATGAATTTTCACAAGAAAATGTATATGATTTTGCACGCTCTGAGTACATCAGTTATGCATTGAAGTTGAAAGCAGTCTCAAACACGTTTTCACCTTAAGGCCACGGTAAAGAAAAAAAAAAACATCTGCTGCACTAAGCTCGATTAATTTTTTGTTTGCTGAGCGGGAGCTCCGCATCTAGGGGCATATTACCAAGCAATAGCAATAATTTTCGCTATTGCTTGGTTAGAGAGAAAAATTTACCACTGAGCTGCGGCAAGGTTTATCGCAAATGCGATAAAAATCGCCGCAAAGCATGAATATCGCTGAAAAGTCAGCGATATTCATGCATTAGCGAGCTAATGCTCTTAGCCATGTTATCCACCTCCCATTTGATAACATGGCTAAGAACTGCTCAGGGCAGGTGTTAGCTTTTGGAGATATTTGCGCTTAGCGCGAAAATCTCCAAAAGTTGGTAATAGGAGATAGCGATGTTAGCGACTGTTTTCAGTCGCTAACATCTTGGCGCGCCCACTTTGCATATCATTAGTGATAAATATCACTGACATGCAAAGTGGGGCCCAAGATGGTCGCTATCTCCTACTAGCTGTCGCTAACTGGTGTTAGCGACAGCTAGGTAATAGGGAGATCATTTTATCTCCGCTTTCTTGGCTTTTAAAGCCAAAAAAGCGGAGATAAACCCCCTTGATAATATGCCCCCTAGACCCTAGCCCGACAGTCCTTATGTCTCCCACTGTTCCCCAGCTATTAGTGATTCAGGATTTAGAGTTGTTGGCCTCAAAACCAGACATTAAAGACGCAAGGAACTCTCAGAGTACCCCACCATATTAGATGGTTTAACTTAAAGTTGAATTATTCATCTCTGATAGGCACACACTTTTGAGAATACACTAGTGTAAGAGCAAAAGATCTACTGCTCCTAAACACTGAGGGGCCGATCAGGATCGCGGACGGACTTGCGTCCGTCCGCGACCCCAGAGCAGGAGGGAACCTCCGCATGGGCATGCGGAGTTCCCTCCTGTGCAATTAGGATGTGACCGCCACCCTGGCGGTCACATCCTCTATTTTTAACATTGCGGCGGGTGCAGCTTCAAGCTGCACCCGCGGCAATGTTAAAAATGCACGCATTGCTTTTGCATGCAGAAAGAGGCAGGCACCGTGCGGTGCCTGCCGCTTTCTGCATGCAAATGCAGGGGGGTACCATAGGTACCCCCCATGTGCACCCCCCACCCCCCCTTCACCTAGGGGGCCCGCAACGGGCCCCCGCAGTGAAGTTCCGTATGCTTTTCCACGGCGGGAAACGCGCCGCGGAAAAGCATAATTCACTGCCCATCCTAATATGGTGGACGGTGTCTGAGAGACACCGTCACCATATTAGAGCTTTTCCGCCGCGGTTGTAAGCCAACCGCGGCGGAAAAGCTGCGGACGGAAACCAGGACCCACCAGCCATCCTAATGTGGCGGTGGGTCCTTGGTCAGTCCGCTGCGGTTTTTCCGCATCCTCGGGGCCGGCGGTGGCTTCCGCCGGCCCCGAGGATGCGGAAAAACCGCTATCCTGATCGGCCCCTGAATGAGGCTTACGACTTTTTCAAACCACTACAACAGTTGTGGGCACAACATAGAATGTTAACGGCAAATGTTATGATCATATTGGTCTTATTTTCAAAATTTTGAGGGCCAATCCACGTTTTCTCCTAAATGGCACACTCTGACTACTTCAGACGTGTGACTGACTCAAATGTTTAAGAGATTTGTTTTGGCATGATTCAGCCACACACTATATTACTAAGAAAATGTAACTGGACTTAACTCGGGAGGATTTTTCTCCATCTGTGCTACATTAAAGACAGAGATACAGTGCGGCAGGGAAAGGGGTGCTGTGAGCCAGTGTCTGTTGATGGTCTGTTGATGGTTCTCTTTCAGGCAGTGGGCACAGCCGATGGGGGTACTTCTCACCTTATCGTTCCTTCTTGGAAATCATTCTAGCCCACTAGAGAATAAGTTCATAGATGGGAGTGTTCATCAGCTGC
Organism: Lissotriton vulgaris; assembly: GCF_964263255.1. NCBI lineage: Eukaryota > Metazoa > Chordata > Amphibia > Caudata > Salamandridae > Lissotriton > Lissotriton vulgaris. Next base: position 341,077,542 of record NC_141694.1, on the reverse strand, counting down.
TCAACTGAGTAAAATAAAGACCTTTGAATGTTTCAGAGTAAACAATGAATAACTCTTTTTAAAATAATATTTTAGGAAAAATATATCCTAACGCCATTTAAATGTTATACATTTAATAATATCTTAATACCTTGCGAAAGGGATAAAGATCTTGATAAGGACTCGTAATTCACTTTTACATGAGATGGATCACTACGGTTGGCTGTTAGGCCATGCAGAAGAGAGAAACCGCGAAAAATATGAACATTTTTCCCAACCTACTACAAGACTTACATAGGTTCTGGCAGGGGCTTTAGGACACGTATGCAATTAAGTATTTGTTCAGGACGTGTTTAGAAAATCATTTACCAAGGTTAGGGTTGCGCTGGTCCATCCTCATGATACGAATATAGACATAACTCAGATGGAGGTGTAGTTCTTTATAATTAAAGCGTTTTAAGGCAGTGACAGAACCCCTGTCCCCAATCTGTAGGAGAGGTACAAAAACAATGAGGCATGCAAGTCAAAATTCTAGGGGTTAACCGTTGGAAGATGGCACTCATACCTGATAACAAAACACGATTTTGATGAGAACAACTGGTAAAGGTGCACATCTTTGCGCTAATTGCATGATTAGTGACTTCTTGTGTATATTAACATGTTTTGCAATTATAGAGTTTATGAGAAATCTTTTTGCTAGAATGGAGGATGTTATTATTTTTAGGATAGCTTATGTTTTGATAGATGTCCCCTGAGGTAATACAATGTAGAAGCATGCTTTGGAGAGAAGAGAATTAACAGAGGAAAGAGAGATATTAGGATTTTCATAGAGGCAGAGTGGAGAGCATGGAGTAGTAAGAGGGAATGTTGATAGATAGCGGACAATGCAGGTGATGTGTGAGAGAAAGTTGTTTATCCACTTTCATCTAGCCACTTCTTGTCACATATTTTTGAGGTCAAACCAAGCAATCACATGAAAATCGTGTGAGACCATAAAAAAAATACATAGTATAAAAAAAAACGAAACCACAAAAGCTGACCTGTGTCAATGTCAAGTCAAGAATAACTTTATTCGGTCTGAATCAGACCATAAAACATAAATACATACATCAGTTAAAAATCTAGATTCATAAATAAGACTAAATTGTCTTAGCAATAATCATGTTGTATCATTAAAAGCCTAAAAAAGACCTGGGATACATCTTGAACAAATATATTGATTGTTAAATTCAGTGGACCTCATTTATGAAAAGTGACGCATTGCTGCGTGAAAACAGCGATGCGTCACTTTTCACTGCGCTCTCCCTGCGACACTAACGATGTGTCATATTTACAGTATGACGCATCATGTCTCAAGGAGTTACAGATACGTCAGTATTTCTGACGTATTTGTAGGCGCAAAAGTGACGCATTGCTGGAGTGTGTCACAAAAGTGACGCAACTTCTGCAATGTGTACTTTCACATGGGCAAGTCCCATGTTGTTAGTGCCTGCGTCAGTCTTATGCCTGCCATGAGGCAGGCGTAAAATTTTGACGCATTAACAGCCAAGAAATGGCGCAGTGAAATCTTATAGATTTCACTGCGTCACTTCTATGACTCTTACTTGCGTAAAACGCCCCCCCTTGCATGCATTATACCTGGCGCAGGTATAATGTGGCGCAGGGGTTTACAAAGTGACGCATCTACCTAGATGCGTCACTTTGTAAATATGTCGCAACAAGGCGCATTTTTTAATCCACTGATGCGTCACAAAAAGTGACGCACCGCTGGTGTAAAAGTGATGCACAGCCTTATAAATGAGGCCCAGTGTGACCTAAAACATTGCCTCGATTGAGAGCCCTTCAATACAAGGTATACAAACAGTGGTTTTTAATGTAAAATACTACCATATTTGAGCCCGGCTAGTAATGCCTCGGGTACACATATTGTACAACAGTTTTTTAAAAATAGATAAACATATAAACGAATTGTAATCAAAACAGTATAACATGGTAAAATACATTATGTGCGGGATCAACTTCCCCCTTCAGCTGACCCTGCAATGAAGCACTATTAATCAACAAGGTCCACCTCACGTAGGGTCAGTGTGTATCCTGTTGTTAATGGAATACACAAAATGTGTTAAAATACCCCTCACACACCAAAAGGGCCCTTGGTGTCATGCTTCATCATCGGGGTCCTTAATGGGAAACATGTTGACCCACACAGGAAAGGAAGCACATTAACCCGCTTGTTCTTTCCGAATGACCTTTTTTTAACAATACCAGCCAGTGTTTATTAAATAGTTTTTTCTATCACCAGGCCAGGTATTTTTTAACATCACGTATTTATCTCACCCCTGACCCCCCTGACACTCACTCCATTTTACTCACATAGCACTTTCATCTCAAAAGGTGCTCCAGCGTAGTCGCTCGTCGCAGCACTGCCCCGTCCGGCAGCCGGGCAGGAAGACCCCGATGATGAAGCATGACACCAAGGGCCCTTTTGGTGTGTGAGGGGTATTTTAACACATTTTGTGTATTCCATTAACAACAGGATACACACTGACCCTACGTGAGGTGGACCTTGTTGATTAATAGTACTTTGTTAAGAGGAGGACGTGCCCACCTTGGTGCCTCATAGCACCACCTCTTCACTCCCCCCTTTGATTTCTTGACTTCCTAGACAGCGCGCAGCTGTGGGAATTCTTTCTCAACCGTTATATTGAGAATGCCAGTATTTCTGGACATACACAGAACTACCAAATTGTTCATTTCTGTGTCTCATTTTTTATCCACACGTTCACATACATCACAGTTACTCCACGCACATAGTCACCACACACTCAGTTAGTTAGCCTTTCATCATGGAGGATGCAGGCGGCCTCACTATCGATGATGAGGAAGTCAACAGGATCTTAGCAACCCTCCGACCCTTCGAAGGGCTGAGCAATTCTGAATCAGGCACAAACGATGGCGATTGGGATGAACTAGCAGGCCTAAGAACAACACAGATAAAGACAGCTCTGCATGGCCTACTCATGTCTGAGTACCTCAAAACAAAAACAGTCCCTCCTGACCTAATAGTAAAGAATGAACCCTTCATTTTCACCCATGACTTGGAATTTAAACGAGACTGGTCTTTGATAAGTTGGAGGTGCACCAGGGACTGGCTAGTCCTAATCATAAAAACTGCCACCAAACTTACACAAGAACTCAAAATAGAGATAACGAAACTCGAGGTAAAAATCAAGAGTTATATATCCCCAGCCGCCCTAAAAAAGAGACTAGAGGAACTCAGCCAAGAGATGACAGACTTCGAACTCACCCTGAAGAAAAGTAAATACAAAAAACATAAAAAAGACACAGAGGGGTTCACACAAGAACGCATATACCCATATACTAAAAAAGACTATGTGTCCAAGAATCACAGTAGCGATCAGGACACGGACTATTCTGATACTAGCTCAAACAGTTCAGGTTCTAGTAGGAACAGCAATCAGGGTGCTAGAGGTGGAGTACCATCCCACAGAAGACCATATCTACAAAGCGGCGGCGGCTGGGCACCTTTCCAAGGGCCGCCCGGCTACATGCATTATCCACCAGCACCACCCTATATGGGCAATCAGTTCCAACCTTGGAACCAGCAGGCACCTTCATATAATTACTATGGTCCCCCGCCTTTTTTAGGCCAGCGCCAAGGCCCCCGAAGGGGAAGAAATCGAAGAGGCACACATGTGCACTGGAACCAACAACCAGCAGGGCCCCACTGTCAACCCGGAGCCAAACAGCGTCAACCAATCGGGGAACCTAGTGGTTAATCTGTCCGAACTACAATTAACAGAAGCCCAAGTGAAGGTTCTGTCAAAGGGGCTAGGTTTTGTCCCTACTAATAAGATGGATAAATTCAAAATCTGCCAAGAAATGAAAGAGTTCATATGGAAATTGAAGCTAAGAGCCTTTTTTCAGAACTCTGGTCATGAGATCATTGACCAATCAGACACGGATTTAAAGAAAAAATCTACTTTTACCCCACTAGATTCTACCATACCAGTAGAACTACTGGCATTTGAGAAAGCGGTCACGGAGGACCTACAAAAATTGCCCACTGATGCAAGTACCACTTATCAGAACATGTCTAAAATGGAGAGAGTTGCACTACAAGAACTTGCCAACAATCAGGACATCGTGATTAAGCCAGCCGATAAAGGCGGGGCTACGGTCATACAGACCTATGCAAATTACGATAGGGAATGCAAAAAATTGTTGGAAGATAGACGCAACTACCAAGTCCTCAGAGAAGATCCAACAGAGGAGGTCAGGATATGCATTCTAATAATGATTGAAGAAGCCACAGCACATGACTGGCTATCCAAAAAAGAAAGTGAATTCCTGATTCAGGACAACCCCAGAACACCCTATTTTTACACGATACCAAAGATTCATAAGGATGCTCCCTATCCACCGGGACGCCCTATTGTATCCGGTATCGAGTCAATTCTAGAACCCTTGTCAAAATTTGCTGACGCATTCCTGAGACCTATAGTGCAAGCAACCAGTACCTATTTGAAAGACACCAAGGCTGACCTGCAACTGGTCAATGAGGTATTTTTTGATCAAGAACAGGACCTCCTCATAGGTTTGGATGTGGAGAGCTTCTACACGAGCCTCCCCCACCAGGAAACTCTGGAAATAATAGAAGAAGTCCTTTTCTCCACACCTTGGAGATACCACACACCGAGACAGGTGGTACTTGAATGTATCTCTCTATCCCTCAAGAAAAACTACTTTCAATACGAGGACACTTACTATCTACAAAAGCACGGCACCAGCATGGGGAGCACTTGCGCCCCTAGTCTGGCCGGTTTGTGCGTGCATCACTTGGAGACAACAAAGATCCTCAGCGATCACAATCCCTACAAAAACCACGTGGTAACGTGGAAAAGGTACATAGACGATGTGCTAGTGATTTGAAGAGGTGATCTAGAGTCAGTCAACAATTTCATGATATGGCTAAACCAACAAGACAGGTTTCTAAAATTCACGCACACAGTCTCCAAAGAGAACCTGGTGTTTCTGGATTTGAATATTTATCCCATCAATGGAAAACTAGAAACATGCACCCACTTTAAACCCACGGCTAAGAACAGCCTGTTACTTTATGACAGCTTTCACCCGCGCCACCTACGTGAAAACCTACCCTATGGACAATTCCTTCGTTTGCGGCGTAATTGCAGCAACATTAAGAACTTCAAGACCCAGGCAGCAGATTTGGAGTGCAAACTACTGAATAGAAATTATCCGAGAACCATTGTTAAGAAAGGCCTAAAAAGAGCCCGCAATAACTACAGAGAGGCCTTATTGGAAGAAACATGTAACAAAGAACCAGATCCGAGACCCATCTGTGTAACAACGTACAACACTAACTCCAACCGTATCACTAAGATTGTGAGCAAGCATTGGAGAATGCTTAACTGTGGCAAACTCGATTTCCCAAAACCCATGTTTTCACATAGGAGAGGCAAAAACCTCAAGGACATGTTGGTCCACACAAGACCTAGGAACATGGGGTTGAATGCACCTTCAAGACTCACAACAGTTGGGGGACATCATCCATGCGGCTCATGCGCATCCTGCCAATATATGCAGAAAAGCCACTTGGTCACTTTCTCCAATCAAACCACGTGGGAGCAACGCTCTTTCACCAATTGCAATAGCCGCAACGTGGTGTACCTAATCACCTGCCCGTGTAAAAAAGAATATGTAGGCATGACCAGCAGGCCAGTGAAAATACGCATGGGTGAACACCGCAGCAATGTACGCTGCAAAAAACCCACAACCAGAATGGCTACACACTATGTGACAATGGGTCATAGTATCCATGATCTGAAATGGACTGTCATTGAAGCTTTCAAAAGTGACAAGGGCCTCCTATCTAAGGAACAACGCTGGGTGTACTGGTTGGGTACACATCAGACAGGCCTCAATGACGAGATACCCTGGTCACAACTAAACTCTTAATTAGCCTTACTCCATCTCCTTTATTTGGGACTTCAGTTTGCCAACAATAGCCCAGCTATGTATGTTTACATCATACAAGCCATTCATACACTTAAAAGCAAAGTAAGCATGATACACCACATGCATGTTCGTTTTTCTCTCACTCGCCATGCACGTATAACCTGTCCCTTGTGAATACCCCTCAGTTTACTCTTCTTCATAGGCTAGGCTTGACTAAAAAATCTGCGAATCTTAAACAAACTTTTCCCATTAAGGACTTCCAATAATGCACATGCTCTCCTGTTGCCATGCATGTGTAAACTGTCCCCTGATAATAACCCTCAGTTTACTCTTCCTCTTAGGCTAGGTTAAACCAAAAAATCTGGTTATCTCTAAAAAACTTTCCCCATTAAGGGCTTCCAAAACAGCACAAGCTCCCCTGCTGCCGACGATCCTTTGCTCCGCGCGTGCGCGGTGAACTATCTCTTCAACTGCATGCGTGAAGACTTCACACTGCCTTGCGCATGCGCAGTGTGATCAGTGCGGCGTCTGCGATGGGGGCGAATGGTTCTATTGTCTTGGCTTAAAAAACGATACTTGAGCCAATCCCACCAGGTAGCGGCCTGGAATGGGAAACTACTAACAAATACGATCGTAACGATTTTAAGGCATATTTGTATATTTAACAATGGCCACCGCAGTAACTACTTGTTTGGACTCCTTTTCCCGGGCACACCTGTCCTGAGTCCTCGACCATCAATCAATTAACGAGGCATTTTCCAATTAACCAAACAACATAAATACCCGCCCTTTCCTCCCTCCTCACAAACACGGAAGCCACTGACAAAGGAGGAAGCACAATCGTGCTGGGGGTTGAGTAAGTACGGCATAGCCGACTGGGACAAACAGCTGATGACTTGGTTTGTAACTAAGTAAACCCTGAGAAAAACGCTAAGACTGCCCTAAATAGCATACAGGGATAAGAACCTCTTCCTTTTTCCTTTTTCTCCCCCCTTTTTCCCTTGCTCCATCTCTGCAGTTGGATCCTCAAATACCCTTTGTCCAGAGCTGGCTCATGGGGCATTGCTCCCTACCTCCCTAAGTATGTTTTTACAATTGATTGCATACCTTCTCAGGCTAACCTACTGAACTGTGTCCCTGTTATATGTGTGTTTGACTGAATGCATTTGATCACCTTAATGTTTCATAACGGAATACCTTTCCAAAATCACAGGTTTCAAAACACGGCAGTCCTTGTGTATTTGTTCCTCTTTTCTTTTTTTAACTTTCTCCTTACAGGTAACTTAGGTCTAAGCGCATTGGGATCCGCGCAGTAATAACCTCCCGCTCTTGTCTTGCAGGCATACTACATCAGAATTCCTGTTTTAGTTAGGGCTGTGTATATTCATAAAATATATATATATATATATACACATTGATAGTAATAGTACCATTACACTAGTTTGTGCATACACCTTTATATATTTTTCTTTTTATTGTGGAAAGACATCAGTGAGTGACAGGGGGATCTGAACCCGGTCCTGACGAAGGGGCATGGCGCCCCGAAACATGTTGACCCACACAGGAAAGGAAGCACATTAACCCGCTTGTTTTTTCCGAATCACCTTTTTTTAACAATACCAGCCAGTGTTTATTAAATAGTTTTTTCTATCACCAGGCCAGGTATTTTTTAACATCACACATTTATCTCACCCCTGACCCCACTGACACTCACTCCATTTCACTCACATAGCACTTTCATCTCAAAAGGTGCTCCAGCGTAGTCGCTCGTCGAGGGGTATTTTAAGACATTTTGTGTATTCCATTAACAACAGGATACACACTGACCCTACGTGAGGTGGACCTTGTTGATTAATAGTGCTTCATTGCAGGGTCAGCTAAAACGAAGACAGAGCCGAGAACAGGACCTTTCTTATTGCAGCCGACACGTTGGTACGAGCCGGTCTGAGCAACCAACTCGGTTGCATTTCAAAATCGAAGCGGTGCGGTGCCCTCTCGAAGCAGTGCAGGCAGTGGTTCGGTGACGATCGTCAAGATGCCGTTCGTGAGGCCAAGGATTATGGTGCAAAGTGAGGCTGTGCTCATTGTGGTGCTGGCAGGCTACGGTGCAGGCGACAGAATCGGTCTAAATACTGGTCGGACAGCAACAGAGTTGGCGAAGTCTGTGCAGCATGTAGAGATGCGGTGTGGAGTGCGGTGCCCACAGGATGCGGTGCAAGCAGCTGCTCTTTGACGGAGTAGGTGAGACCAGGGTTGCATTGCAAAGTGAGGCAGTGCTCTCTGTAGTGCCTTAGGGACAAGGAATCCCGCACCGGAATCGGTTTCAGAGACAGTGCTCAGAAGAACGGTGAGGTCTTTGCTGTTCATGAGACCTCTTCATTGGGGGGCAAGCTCCACTTCAAGCCTTAGAGACACTTTGCAAGCAGGATACACACACACACAGTTCCTCTCCTTGGGGAAATAGCCACTGCAGGCCAACCCCAGAAAGCACACAGCAAAGAGGCAATACTTCTCCTCCAGTTCCTCCCACCTCTTCTCCTTGGAAGAGGTTCCTCTTGATTTCCTGAAGTAGTCAAAAAGTCTGGGGTTTTGATCCCTCTTTTTATACAGCAACATCCTTTGTTCTCTGTGGCAGAGCAGCTCTTTACCCAGCCAAACCAATTCTGTCCTCTCTACCTACCTTCTAAAAATGGTATCAATCCCAGAATGTAGAATAGATGCATCTTAACATTCTGAGTTCAGGCATATCAAACTTTATTTTCCTATCTTGTTCCCATGGGCAGTAATACTCAAAATATGCTATGAGTAAACTTCCCATTTTTTTGTATTGGGGAAAAATAGCCTTACAATAGTGAAAAAAATAAAATTGGCAGTATTTCCCTATCAGGACATGTCACACACATCAGGGTATGTCCTCACTTTCGCAAACACTGCACCCTGCCCACGGGGGTACCTTGGGCCTCCCTTAGGGGTGACTAACATGTAAGCAAACGGAAGGGTAGTGCCTGGCAAGTGGGTGAATTTGCCTGGTCAACATGGCAGTACCAGACTGCACACAGGCTCGGCAATGGCAAGCCTGAGTTACATTTACAGGCTGCTTATGTTGGCGGCATAATCAGTGCTGGAGGCCCATTAGCAGCATTTGATTTACAGGCCTTGGGCACACACAGTTCACTGTACTACGGACTGTGTAATACATCAAATGAGCCAATTATGGAAACCCCAATCCATACAATAATTTACAAAGGGCGCAATTGCACTTTGGCACTGAGAAGCAGTGGCAAAGTGCCCAAAGCATGTAGACCCGCAAAACAACATCCAACATGCAGAAAAAGCACAAGAGTCAAAGGCAAAATTATTGGGGAAACCCAGTTCAGTGATGCCAGGTCTAACAGTGACGCTTGAATTGGCTTCACAGAAACATCAGCCTTCCTGACACAGAACAGTTCATGAGAAACCTATCACACTGAAAAGCAGTGTCCCCCAATTGGTGTTTGACACCTTTAGCACAGCCAATGTCCCTATTATAAGGGGTAAACCATCTTCATTGATGTAAATGAAACATTCACCAAAGTTTAATTGCAATGTTTTATTTTTCAATAAAATTATTGATTAACCTATGCTATGCTGGATAGAGATAATCTGGGAGCCTGAGCAGGGAAACCACAGGTAAATATCAATTCTGAAAAGGGTAAGCACTCAATCCTTCCACAAAGAAAAAGAGGGAGAACAAGAAAAAGTAAGAAAAAACAAAATCACTGGGTGGGTCTCCTACACATGAATCTAATGAACAGCATTACAACTTACGACTAACTTACGGCCGCCACCAATGACATCAGGACCCTGCTTGACAACGGAGAAACAGCGGCCCTCATCCTCCTGGACCTATCAGCTGCATTCAACACGGTCTGTCACTGTACACTACGAACACGCCTACACGACGCCGTAATCCAAGAGAAGGCCCTGGACTGAACCACTTCCTTCCGCTTCAGCAAATCTCAGAGCGTCCGTCTCCCCCTCTTCCGCTCCAGTGACACTGAGATCATCTGCTGTGTACCCCAGGGCTCCTTCCTCAGCCCGACGCTGTTCAACATCTACATGGCAATCCTCGCCCACGTCACCCGACACCATGACCTCAACATCATATCCTACACCGATGACACCCAGCTGATCCTCTTCCTCACCAAAGACCCTCACACCACCATAACCAACCTCCACGAATGCATGACGGTCGTCGCCGAATGGATGAGGAGCAGCCGAATGAAGCTGAACTCGGACAAGACGGAAGTCCTCATCCTCAGCTCCATCCCTTTAGCCTGGGATGACTACTGGTGGCTGACAACACTAGGAACAGCCCCAACACCCACCAACCACACACGCAACCTGGGGGTTATCCTCGACTCCACCCTCTCCATGACTAAACAGGTCAACGCGGTCTCCTCATCCTGCTACAACACCCTCCGAATGCTCTGCAGGATCCTCAAGTGGATCCCCACTAAAACTAGAAGAACAGTCACCCAGGCCCTCATCACAAGCAGGCTGGACTATGGAAACGCCCTCTAAGGGGGAACATCGGCCAAGCTCCTGAGACGACTGCAACGCATCCAGAACACCTAGGCACATCTGATCCTCGACATCCCCCGCCGCAGCCACATCACACCCCACCTGAGAGACCTGCACTAGCTCCCCATCACCAAGAGGATTGCCTTCAAGCTCCTCATCCACGCACACAAAGCTCTCCACAACACCGGCTCAGCATACCTCAACAGACGACTCAGCTTCTACACCCCCACCCACCAGCTCCGCCGGCCTAGCCCTCACCACAGTCCCACGCATCCGAAGAACATCTGCTGGTGGCAGATCCTTCTCCCACCTCTTCGATCAGTAGCAGCACCCCACGCCTTGAGACCCTCACAGGTATGTAGTGCGCTTAATAAGTGTCCTGATTGATTGATTGATTGATTGATTGACTTATGCAAACATGATAATGTTAAATCACCTGACAGGTTTCAGGATACTGATACACGGTCCTCTTGATCCTTTTAGGATACATCCGACAGATGCTCGGAGAGAGGAGGATGGTCAAAAAGAAGATCAGAAGAGCATGAGAAACAAAGAAAGGACTCACAATGCTTGTGTTAATATGTAATCAAACAAGAAGATAAATCTAAAACATCAAAATCTCAATTTAAAAAGAAGAAGGTAGCCAAATTATAAGTCAGGCATGCCTCGAATTTTGAGGACTCTGCTTCTAAACAGGGAGTGGGCATTGACAATGCTGGACAGCGCAGCAGAAACACAACAGTTTAGCAGAACCTGATGGATTGTTTGGTGGGAGTAGTACTGAGTGGTTATATCACGCTGGAAACACTGGATATCAGGGTACGCGCTACACACCGTTTATATCAATTCCAGCTATGATTGGAAGTGGACTTACCCAGATTTATAAATGTCCTCTTTTGGGAGGAACTCGCTCAAGGTTATGCCATTTTGCTGGCCAAAAACGATTGGCCACCTGACTTCATAATGGATTGACCAAAGGGGGAAACAGTGATTTTACCAGCCTCCTCTGACTTTATTACAGAATCAACTAAGTAATCATGTGCCAGGGAGTGTGCTTTAGCGCTAGCTGCTGCATTATACTGCAACCATGTGCGGTAGGATGGTGGTTCACCTTATCATGACATACCTTTAAAGACAACCCCACATCATCAAAACAATACCCTATAGAAACTGTAGCAAAATAAGAAGTTAGGGAGATGCTAAGACAACTTGAATATCAAGGTGTGATTGAAAGTTGCACCTCTTTAATGAATAATCCTCTATTTCCAGTAATGAAACTGGATCAATCATATTGTCCGGTGTCAGATTATAGACATTTGAACACAGCTGCTCGCACATTTGCAGTACAAAATGCACATAGTACTGCAACAATGAGTAACATTGTGTGGAAAAAATACAAAACAACACTTGATATTTCAAAAGGATTCGTCTGCCAAAATATAGCAACTGAAAGCAGATATTTGACTGCCTTCACAGCGCTAGGCTCTCGAAATAATCCTGTCATTTACCTCAGGGGTATAAGAATAGCCTCAGGCTGTTTTCAGCCAGAGTCACAGAAATACTTCAAAATGTTGATGATCAGGCATTGTCATGTGTCAATGACATATAGTTAATGGACAATGACCTGATGGAGCACTTGACCAGGGTGGACCATATCACATTGGGGTTCGCTCACAAGGGCTGCAAATTCAATCTTGAAAAATAAAAATTGCCCACCTAAGTGTCTTGTTTCTGGGATACGAGTTGTCAACTGAGGGCAAGAGCCTGTCAGTGCCGTTTGTGGAAAAATGTGCAGTACTCCAACCGCCAATGATTACAATGCACATTAGGATTTATAAATTTTGACTGAACATTTATTCATAATTAAACAGAATGGGTAAAACCATTCTATGACCTCATAAGGGGTAGGTTTTTAAAGTGCACATTGGATACAGGAACACATGGAACTTCTTTGTTCTGTATAAGCTGATATGATAACTTCTTAACACTTGCTCAAACGTGTGAATGCTACACATCTGGTGATACACGTCATTGCGGTTACATCAGGATACACATATGTCAAGTTGATTGAAGGTGACACAGTACCAATTGCATATAAATCACATCTCTACACAAATGCTGAAATGCATGTTGCACTGACTGAAAAGATTCTGAGAGCTGTTCAGACTGCTGTAGTGAGTGGGATTGGGCAGAGTTCGCTGAGTTCTAAACTCTGCCGCGACACGTGGAGTCCTGCAAGCGGCACAGTGCGTTAGGTTGTGCCAATCACGGAAATTTTCAGAGCCAGGTGTTTGTCCTGAGCTAGAAAATCAGCGTGAACTGTGCCATGCACTGCACAAGAGAGCGCTGTTTCTTCTGCTGCACGTGTAGATGTTCTACTGGAGCAGCAGCTTTCTCAAAGTGAACAGAAGGTTTCTCAACGTGAGTGGTAGCGGCCATCTCTGACTTCCCGCAAAGAGAAATCTCATTGGAGGTGGTCTGGAGTAAGATTTTCCTCGCTCGCCAACTTAACTTTGGTGAGTGCAAGCCAGGAACAAACACCACTGGAGCAGAGTATTTTGGAACTCCACACACTACGTCGAGCTGGAAAAACTCCACAAGCGGAGTGGAATTTCATGCCCATGCCTAGTAGTGAGAGAGTGTGCCCTGGTTGAAGGGAAACAGTGTATTGTTGTGACCTTGGTACTGATATTGGAGATAGTTACCAGAGCTTGTGTTCGAAATGCAAAACCTCGACATCCAAGGTGGATGCAATGGGCAAACTCCCTCTCTGCAACAGACAAAAACTGTAGATTTGACTATACATTACAAACACAAGCATTCCTCCAGTACGAGCAAGAATATCCTCTGCCTAATGAAATAATGCCTCTAGATTGCTATAACGACATCATTTACACTAATGGTTTCTGCACAACCTGCCAGAGGGACAAAACAGCAATATTCTGCCGCATGCGCAGTCATGAAAGGCCACATGTGCGATTTGTAATTCCATCCTGAAAAAACCTACACTCAATTACAGGGTGACTGCTTGGCAGAACTCAAGGCTCTGGTACTGACACTACAGAATACGGATGCTGGATTCCACACGCTCATTGTGTGTGGTTCGTAATATTGTGTGCAGTTGTATAATGAATATCTTAATTATTGGAGGCAGAAAGGATTCAGGTATTTGAAAGTCTGCACAGTGACGCACAAGATGCTTTAAGAACAGGAGGCAAAGCTGAAAGAATGCTTTCGACTGACTCATGTAATATCCAGAGTCAGCAGCTTGTTGGCGTGCATGTTGCAGGGAATTCATTAGCTGATGTAGCCACAAAAACAATGGTTTGCACCGCCATGGTTTCCTGCGATAACTCGTTCAAGTAGGAGAATAGACAGAGACATCATGATGGATGTCAATGCTCCACGCAAGGAAACACACCTGCCGAAAGGCTTTCCACTCCAGTACTCCTACAAATTAGATGCACAAAACATGCCATATGTTCAGATTCCAGGAGTGGCAGATAGAGTGATACCAAACAGTGATAGCAGCCTATGAATAATACTGGCTGCACATGAGGGTCTAGCTTTGGCACAGGCAGGGGTAAGGTTAGGTTAAGCTGATTTGTAAAGTGCACGGCTTCCCCAGCAAAGGGGCGTCCTGGCACTGAAACCAGATTAGTGCCGCTGGTAGACAACAGAACAACTTATAACGAAGGGAACAAAAATGTTTATTAGCTTTACGGAAGAGCAGATAAAGCTGTAGACGAATGAAAACGGGAAGGGAATTCCAGAGTCTAGAAGCCAGCACCCGAAAAGAGTGGCCATCAACACAAGCCCTCCTCACCCTAGGGACAGCCGCAAATTCTGTCCCATAGAGCAGAGGTTTCACAAAATGCTGGGCAATGAGGAGTTGAGGATTTTAAAGGTGATACAGAGGGCCTTGAATTCAATACGCCTAGCAACAGGCAGCCAATGAAGGCGGTGTATTGCATTCAAAATAGAACAACGTCTTGGCAAGCCAAGGAGTGCTCGGGCTGCTGCGTGCTGGACGCTTTGAAGTCTGACAATCTCAGCCTGATTAGCCCTAATGTAGAGGGATCTATCATAGTCCAGTCTGGACAAAATTAAAGCCTGGAAGACAACCTGCCTGGCTGAGGGATCGAAGAAGTCCAGAAGGGGTTTAAGCCCCAGCAGCAGCCCAAAGCACGTCTAAGCCACCTTTTTAGTTTGAGTTCTAAAGTTAAGGGCAGTGTCAAGCCAGACCCACAAGTTCTTTACCGCCAGTTTAGGGGCTGGTGCCAACCCCAATGCAGCGGGTTACAAATGTTCGCACCACAACTCTGGGTCTCTCCCCACCAACAAAACTCAGACTTACTAGCGTTAAGCTGTAAACAGTTGGCAGTCATCCACCCAGCAACAGCCTCGAGATTGCTGCAAAACTTGCAAGGGTCTCGAGTAGTGTCATCGGTGTAGGTGACTACCAACTGGGTATCGTCTGCATACAACACCACTGTGAGCCCTCTGTTTTTAGCCACCGCTGCCAGTGTTTGCATATATAGATTGAACAGGGTGGGGCTCAAAGCTTAACCCTGAGGAACCCCCTGCTTGATGGCATAGACTCTAGATGAAAAAGGAGGGGAGGTCAACTGGAAAGTCCGCCTAGATAAAAAGGAGGCAAACAAACCCAGGGCGCCGTCCGCTATGTCTACCTCCACCAAGCGCCTGAGCAGGATCTGATGGGAAACCATGTCAAACGCGGCACTGAGATCAAGCAGAATCAGTGCCGATGTATGACCGGCGTCTAAGGCCCATCTCAGATGTTCGGTGATGGCAAGAAGAGCGGATTTCGTGCTGTGATGAGGACGGAATACATTCTGAGATGGGTCTAGAAGATTGTTAACCTTCAGTCAGGATAGTATTGACATGGACCTCAGAAATTTTCGAGACCCAGGGCAGGACTGAGATGAGTCGGAAACTCTCCAACTTAGTCGCATTCAAGTTAGGTTTCTTTAATATGGGAACCACTTTAGCATGCTTCCAAGTGCAAGGCACAGTCGCCGTGGAGACTGCCGCAATTTCTCTATTGCAGCAACGCTATTGGTGACTGGGTCTTTAAAAACAGACCAAGGACTTTGTCCTGAGATGTGGCATCTGTCAGCAGATGAAAGGTTCCACAGTAGCGCACCCACCCCAGAAACATTATGGCTACAGCGATCGGCAGATGCCCAAACTGTTATAAAGGATCTGTGACTCTATCAGGACATAAGCACTTGGTACTTTACATTCTGAGCAGGGTCTGGTATTTTGCTTTCGGGCTTACAAAGAGTCCAAGTAAAGTTTGGGTGTGACTCTGCACTTCTCATCTCCGTATCATTCCAAGGAAAACACGGTCATAGAGAGAAACAACCAAGATTTAAAGCAACCTTTAACTGCAAGGTTACTAGGCTACAGTCTCTGTTGGGTCCATCACCAATATGGGGTTCAGAGGCTTTGAATAACATGCCAGGAAGTTCCCTGGGATGTGGTAAATAAATTTACCGTATACTGAATTTCTATGCGGTATAAGTTCAATAAAATAGCTCAATCAAATGAGAGGCAGAGTCCGTGGAATCTGAGTTTATAAGGGTTTTATTCCATGTAATGGAATGGTTCGAACCATGGTATCATGTTCCATCACCACGAAGGTTCAGGAAGGGATAGACAATGCTTTATTAACAATGCACATTATATATAGTAAAAGCATACAATGGTGATGGATACAGAAGGCGTAACAGCTGAAAGAAACGAGATAAGAACATATGTGCGTAACAGAAGGCGTGCACGAGGGCGTACACGGAGGTGTGTGCTAGAAATGCCACAGGAAAGTGTCACAAGTGGGTGGATTCATAAAGGAATCCTGCAGTGTCAGCAGAAATATATGGCTGGATGCGCGCGCAGGCAACATGACGTGTGATTGACGTGGAACTGGAGGGTGAAGGGGACTTGACATTTAGCACTATATGGGGAGACAGAAGTCTGGAATGTCAGAACAACCTAAACCCAATCATATCTGATATCTTGTGTTTGAGGAACTGTATTATCTAGAAGGAAAGGTCTTTCGGGTAAAGGCTATTCTATATTGACTGCTAGTGCGTGCATATATGTCTACGTGTAATGCGAGGGGCCATGGGCCTACCATGGTAACAGGAGCAATGAATTACTTTGCACGGAGACAGAAAGGCCGGGCCCTTTGCTCTGCAGCTGGGGAGATGTTTACCTAAAACACTAGACAGGAATGTATTTTCGAGGAGCGGAGCAGATAACTTGAAGGCTGAATTGTCTTGGCAGGCAAGCAGGCCGAGCCGGGCACCGCTCGCCACGCAGGGAGTAAGGCAAGGGTCATGGATGCAGATCCAGGCTGTAGCTTTCTGAGGCAGAAGGCAGGAAGGGCTCGATGGCAGAAATCAGGGCCTAACTCAACAGAGCCAGGAAAACGTGAAAGTGCACCATGTAAAGACGGTGGCACGGCATACTTAGGAACAGAATTATCGACCCATCCATGGTGGATCTGATAGAGGACATGTTAACATTGGACGCAAATGTATTTGCGTCTTCATATCTGGTCATGGAGGGAAATTACATGTACTTGAAGCACGTACATGGAGCCGTTGGGGTCTACGTTAGGGGACACAATTGACCATAAAAATTCCAATTACCTCATTCCCTCCTTGTCCCCTACGGACCCTTCATGATATATCAATCTTCATTAGTCTATCGATTTGTTCATATAACATCATTTGCTCTTCCTTTTTCAGGCGGGATTTAGAACGTGGACTTGGATGAGGAATACATGATGTGGCGCACAAGCCGCAAATCGCTGGCCCACATTGTAAACATAGGCAACAACTGAATACTATGAGAAGGGCTATTCCGAGGAAGGATAGGACTTTCCATCCCCAGGCTGATAACACGCTCCAGAGCCAACCGGACCAAGTCCAGGTGCCTGGGTTCTGGTGTATCTGACTTGCAATCTTGTGGAGACGGGTTATGGCTCTATATACTGATGGTGCATTTTCTGGAATGAAAACACAGCAACTCGATCCGATGACTCTACAAGCTCCGCCCCTATCGGCCAGGATGACGTCAAGAACAAGACGATTCTGAAGAACAACAAGTCTCATAGCAGACTGTTCCTCTGTTAGGTTGCCTAGGGCGGAAGTGGTTTCATTCACTACTGCTTCAAGGGTTCTAGTTAATTTACGTATCAGTTTACTATTCGAGACAGTACCTAAATAGGGAAAGAAACCTTTATTAAAGTCTGTGTATTGCTCCCATGCTGTTTCTGTATAGTCGACAATCGGGAGATCTCTCTTGGGTCTATTGTGTACTAGATGGGAGTCCCTATGATAATCAGGTGGGGCTAGGAAAACAGGTGGCAGAAGGAAGGCAATGTAGCAAGTACCATCCCAATCTAGAGGTAAGCGAAAATAAGCTGTATGACCGCAAATGAAATAGGAGTGACGGGAAGCTTTGAATGTAGATTTGCCCTTATCACTGAATTCGATCACAGTAGTACATTTACTATGACCTAGGTGCACTGAACCATTCTTTCTGACACATAATTCACCTTTGACTGGTAATACTGACATAGCGGGTAAGTCTGGTTTTGTATCGGACTGGACATTCAGAATCATGAGGTTAAGTGTAAAATTACCTAATCCATACACTTCGTTTTCTAGATCGGTCCCTGTCCTTTGTGGAAGACCCTCCTTGTCAGGGAAACATACTTTATGCATAACCGTGTTCAGATTTCACCATACCCAATTGCCCTGGTAAACTATGGAATCAGAATTTAAAGAGTTCATTAAACTAAACCATGCACCACAGGAACCATTGTGTGTGAACGGGTACGGAAAGAGGGGCAGAACTCCCTTGTATTTCTGATAGGGAGGGAGTCGGCCACATATCCAACAATTTGTAGCGTTGCTGGTCTGATGAGAATGATGTAACATACTGATGAAAGTATTGTTGCGCAGCGCAAGTCGGTAAGATAACTCGTGAGGGGGCAATTCACTGAAAGTATGCTCGACAGTATCATTTGAGGAAGAATGTGCATGTACAGAGATAGGAAAGTACATGTGTAATAATATGCTTGCAGCAATAATCGTAAGACTCAGAAAAAACATAATCAATAATGTAACAATACAATGGCTACGGAGAGATTTACAATATTTCTCTTTCTTGATCTGTTTCTGTCTATCTCTCTCTCTATTGGGGTCTAACTGATACATGTCAGGAACCTGTCTAACCGCTTCACCTAGGGGAGGACTTAAACAATTAAACTGTCTGACTTGCTAGACCTCAACTTCATGCCGAACTCCTGCTGCGGAGTTTTTTCTACCAGGGGGAGTTTAGTATCAGTCTCTGGAATGGGGCAGGGCTCGGAGTCTGTTTTTGGCGGCAGTCCATGGTATTTTTTAATGTGACTCGAGTGGAGCCAGCCTTTGCGGCCCTCCACCTTAACTGCGGTCCTTGTGGTTAACAGTACAAGCTTCGGCTCCTGCCAGCGGGGCTCCAGCGGACTCCTCCTATCGAAATTCCGGATAAACACTACGTCTCCAGGGACGATCTTGTGTGGTTTCACCTCGGTGTTGTCGGGAAAGGCTGCAGCTACCTGTGAACGACATGATTGTAGTGTAGACATCAAGGAGGCAAGGTAATCTGTCATCATATTACAGTCAACATCTGTGATCTTACGAGGCAAAGGCGTCCCCCACATATTCGGCGGCCTACCAAAGACCACCGCGTACGGGGATAGCCCTGTTCTTGAATGGGCTACCATTCTCATGTAGAAAAGTGCAACTGGTAAGGCTATAATCCAATCTACTCCCTTCTCTCTACATACTTTTGCAAGGCGTGTTTTCAGGGTCTGATTGTGTCTCTCTACGAGACCTGCTGCCTCGGGATGTCAGACACAGTGGAACTTCCACTGATATCCTAGCAGGAGTGATACCTGCTTCATAAGCTCGGACGAGAATGGCTGACCATTATCTGAGTACACGATACGGGGCAAACCGTACCTGGGGATAAATTCACGTACCAGCTGCTTGGCAGTGGTCGGAGCAGTATAATCTGGGACTGGATATGCTTCTGTCCATCGGGAGAGTGCACATACAACTACGAGGACATACTTGAATCCTCGACAACGTTCCATCTGGATATAATCCATCTGGAGGACTTCAAAAGGCTGATCGGGAGGATGAAATCCACCTTGCTCTACGGGAATGCTTTTACCTGGATTGAACTGACAACAGATCATGCAAGTACGCACTTTCTGTTTTGCTGCTGCTCGTAAATGCTTATTGAACCAAAGGTTTTGAATACTGTCTAACATGGCTTTTTCTCCTAGGTGTGCAGGACTATGTGCTGTGTTAATGATAACTTGAACCATAGAGTCGGGGAGAAACCATGTGGCTTTTCCCTTCGTCATCCATCCCTGTTCTGTCTGTATCCCTCCTAGTTCAGTCCATTTCTTAATTTCGTCTGGTGTAGCATGTGTCTGTATGTCAATTACATCTAGGGCGGGATCCCTAACTGTCATGCAATGTGTCGGTGTCGGGACTACTGTCTTTGTCATATCAGTTGTGTGAGTATGAGTCTGAGCTGTATGCTTGGCTGTTCGATCTGCCAGGTCATTACCCTGGGAAATGGTATCTGTAACTTTCGTATGTGCTTTGCACTTCATGATGGCTATGGCTGTAGGCAAATGTATTGCTTCTAACAGAGCTTGAATGAGGGGTCCGTGCTGGATCTTGGCACTGTGAGAGGTCAAGAAACCTCTCTCTTGCCAGAGGACTCCGAAGTCGTGTACAACTCCGAAGGCATAACGGGAATCTGTGTATATGTTAACTTTCTTATTCTTGGCTCGAATGCAGGCTTGGGTCAGAGCGATGAGCTCTGCTGCTTGAGCTGACAGGGTGTCAATACGATGTGTTTCTATGACTTCAGTTTCTGTCGTGACTGCGTAGGCGGCCACTAACTCTCCTGTACTTGTTCTCATACATGAACCATCCACATAAAGTGTCAGGTCTGGATCTGGTAATGCAATATCTGTCAAGTCTTGTCTGGGTTTCGTCGTAATGGTAATGACTTCAACACAATCATGTGCCAAAGGGTCTGTCTCACTTAATGGTAAAAGTGTAGCAGGATTCAATGTATTGCAGCGTCTGATTTCTATGTGTGGCTGAAACAATGTCAATTCATAACCTGTCAGTCGTGCTATAGTCAAATGCTGAGTCTGTGTTCTGTTCAAAAGGACTTCCACGGAATGTGGAACCTGTACTGTCAATTGGTGTCCTAATACTATGGAGTCACTTTGTCTAATCGCTAGAGCTGTCGCTGCAACTGATTTCAAGCACGCAGGCAGAGCCTGGGCTACTGGATCCAATGTACTAGAAAAATATGCACACGGTTTGTGTGAACCTGCTTGATCCTGGGTGAGTACTGACAATGCCGTACCTTCGCGTTCTGTGACAAAAAGTGTAAAAGGCTTGTTGTAACATGGTATTGCTAAAACTGGTGCTTGACATAAGGCTTTCTTTAATCCGTCAAAGGCTTGTGTATGTTCCTGAGTCCAAGGGAGGACAGTCGAAGACGCTGCCTCCTGTGTTGTCAACTGTATGAGTGGCTTAGCTAGGAATGCATATTGTGGAATCCATTGTCTGCAATAGGAAGTGAGTCCAATAAAAGCTCGTACTTCTTTCTGTGTCTTGGGTTGCGGAAGATGGGCAATTAACTGTATTCGTTCAGGTGTAAGCTGCCTACCCCACTTGGTTAGCAAGTGCCCAAGATACACCACTTGCTGAGCACAGAATTGTTTTACAAAAGGGGGTGGTGATGAACAGAGTGTCTGAATTGAGCAGACCACTCTTACCCAGTCCAAAGATCAGGGCTTGATCCATCACCGTTATTTATCTCACTGCCCCATCCCAGCTCAGAACCTGGCTATATGCAAATCAGTCTGTCCCTGGCCCAGTGCATCATGGGAACAGGGCAGACTAAACTACCAAGCCAATTCTTTACCAGAAAGGAGACAAGCTACCGGGGACCGGTTTCTGGCATTTCAGCCTCTTCGGCCCGGCTTGCTTGAATCCTGATGGAGCAGTGAGAAAGGGACTCATGTCTGAGTATACCCTGCCACACCTATAGTGGCCAAAATCGATTTACAAAAGGGGGTGGTGATGAACAGAGTGTCTGAATTGAGCAGACCACTCTTACCCAGTCCAAAGATCAGGGCTTGATCCATCACCGTTATTTATCTCACTGCCCCATCCCAGCTCAGAACCTGGCTATATGCAAATCAGTCTGTCCCTGGCCCAGTGCATCATGGGAACAGGGCAGACTAAACTACCAAGCCAATTCTTTACCAGAAAGGAGACAAGCTACCGGGGACCGGTTTCTGGCATTTCAGCCTCTTCGGCCCGGCTTGCTTGAATCCTGATGGAGCAGTGAGAAAGGGACTCATGTCTGAGTATACCCTGCCACACCTATAGTGGCCAAAATCGATTTACAAAAGGGGGTGGTGATGAACAGAGTGTCTGAATTGAGCAGACCACTCTTACCCAGTCCAAAGATCAGGGCTTGATCCATCACCGTTATTTATCTCACTGCCCCATCCCAGCTCAGAACCTGGCTATATGCAAATCAGTCTGTCCCTGGCCCAGTGCATCATGGGAACAGGGCAGACTAAACTACCAAGCCAATTCTTTACCAGAAAGGAGACAAGCTACCGGGGACCGGTTTCTGGCATTTCAGCCTCTTCGGCCCGGCTTGCTTGAATCCTGATGGAGCAGTGAGAAAGGGACTCATGTCTGAGTATACCCTGCCACACCTATAGTGGCCAAAATCGATTTACAAAAGGGGGTGGTGATGAACAGAGTGTCTGAATTGAGCAGACCACTCTTACCCAGTCCAAAGATCAGGGCTTGATCCATCACCGTTATTTATCTCACTGCCCCATCCCAGCTCAGAACCTGGCTATATGCAAATCAGTCTGTCCCTGGCCCAGTGCATCATGGGAACAGGGCAGACTAAACTACCAAGCCAATTCTTTACCAGAAAGGAGACAAGCTACCGGGGACCGGTTTCTGGCATTTCAGCCTCTTCGGCCCGGCTTGCTTGAATCCTGATGGAGCAGTGAGAAAGGGGCTCATGTCTGAGTAAACCCTGCCACACCTATAGTGGCCAAAATCGATTTACAAAAGGGGGTGGTGATGAACAGAGTGTCTGAATTGAGCAGACCACTCTTACCCAGTCCAAAGATCAGGGCTTGATCCATCACCGTTATTTATCTCACTGCCCCATCCCAGCTCAGAACCTGGCTATATGCAAATCAGTCTGTCCCTGGCCCAGTGCATCATGGGAACAGGGCAGACTAAACTACCAAGCCAATTCTTTACCAGAAAGGAGACAAGCTACCGGGGACCGGTTTCTGGCATTTCAGCCTCTTCGGCCCGGCTTGCTTGAATCCTGATGGAGCAGTGAGAAAGGGACTCATGTCTGAGTATACCCTGCCACACCTATAGTGGCCAAAATCGATTTACAAAAGGGGGTGGTGATGAACAGAGTGTCTGAATTGAGCAGACCACTCTTACCCAGTCCAAAGATCAGGGCTTGATCCATCACCGTTATTTATCTCACTGCCCCATCCCAGCTCAGAACCTGGCTATATGCAAATCAGTCTGTCCCTGGCACAGTGCATCATGGGAACAGGGCAGACTAAACTACCAAGCCAATTCTTTACCAGAAAGGAGACAAGCTACCGGGGACCGGTTTCTGGCATTTCAGCCTCTTCGGCCCGGCTTGCTTGAATCCGGATTCAAGCAAACCGGGCCGAAGACGGCTGTAATGCCAGAAACCGGTCCCCGGGAGCTTGTTTCCTTCCCAGTGTAAGAATCGGCTTTTGTAGTTTGGTTTGCCCTGTTCCCATCATGCACTGGGACAGGAACAGACTAATTTGCATACAGTCAGGTTCTGAAACTGGGATGGTGCAGTGAGCTAAAAAACGGTGTTGGATCTAGCCCTGATCTCTTGACTGGGTGAGAGCTTTCTGCTTAATTCAGAGACTCTGTCCCTCACCACCCCTTGTTGTAAATATTTTTGTCCACCCTAAGCGTGGAAGGGTATTCTCAGATGTGAGACCCTTGCTCATTGCACCATCAGGATTCAAGCAAACCGGGCCGAAGACGGCTGTAATGCCAGAAACCGGTCCCCGGGAGCTTGTTTCCTTCCCAGTGTAAGAATTGGCTTTTGTAGTTTGGTTTGCCCTGTTCCCATCATGCACTGGGACAGGAACAGACTAATTTGCATACAGTCAGGTTCTGAAACTGGGATGGTGCAGTGAGCTAAAAAACGGTGTTGGATCTAGCCCTGATCTCTTGACTGGGTGAGAGCTTTCTGCTTAATTCAGAGACTCTGTCCCTCACCACCCCTTGTTGTAAATATTTTTGTCCACCCTAAGCGTGGAAGGGTATTCTCAGATGTGAGACCCTTGCTCATTGCACCATCAGGATTCAAGCAAACCGGGCCGAAGACGGCTGTAATGCCGGAAACCGGTCCCCGGGAGCTTGTTTCCTTCCCAGTGTAAGAATTGGCTTTTGTAGTTTGGTTTGCCCTGTTCCCATCATGCACTGGGACAGGAACAGACTAATTTGCATACAGTCAGGTTCTGAAACTGGGATGGCGCAGTGAGCTAAAAAACGGTGTTGGATCTAGCCCTGATCTCTTGACTGGGTGAGAGCTTTCTGCTTAATTCAGAGACTCTGTCCCTCACCACCCCTTGTTGTAAATATTTTTGTCCACCCTAAGCGTGGAAGGGTATTCTCAGATGTGAGACCCTTGCTCATTGCACCATCAGGATTCAAGCAAACCGGGCCGAAGACGGCTGTAATGCCAGAAACCGGTCCCCGGGAGCTTGTTTCCTTCCCAGTGTAAGAATTGGCTTTTGTAGTTTGGTTTGCCCTGTTCCCATCATGCACTGGGACAGGAACAGACTAATTTGCATACAGTCAGGTTCTGAAACTGGGATGGTGCAGTGAGCTAAAAAACGGTGTTGGATCTAGCCCTGATCTCTTGACTGGGTGAGAGCTTTCTGCTTAATTCAGAGACTCTGTCCCCCACCACCCCTTGTTGTAAATATTTTTGTCCACCCTAAGCGTGGAAGGGTATTCTCAGATGTGAGACCCTTGCTCATTGCACCATCAGGATTCAAGCAAACCGGGCCGAAGACGGCTGTAATGCCAGAAACCGGTCCCCGGGAGCTTGTTTCCTTCCCAGTGTAAGAATTGGCTTTTGTAGTTTGGTTTGCCCTGTTCCCATCATGCACTGGGACAGGAACAGACTAATTTGCATACAGTCAGGTTCTGAAACTGGGATGGTGCAGTGAGCTAAAAAACGGTGTTGGATCTAGCCCTGATCTCTTGACTGGGTGAGAGCTTTCTGCTTAATTCAGAGACTCTGTCCCTCACCACCCCTTGTTGTAAATATTTTTGTCCACCCTAAGCGTGGAAGGGTATTCTCAGATGTGAGACCCTTGCTCATTGCACCATCAGGATTCAAGCAAACCGGGCCGAAGACGGCTGTAATGCCAGAAACCGGTCCCCGGGAGCTTGTTTCCTTCCCAGTGTAAGAATTGGCTTTTGTAGTTTGGTTTGCCCTGTTCCCATCATGCACTGGGACAGGAACAGACTAATTTGCATACAGTCAGGTTCTGAAACTGGGATGGTGCAGTGAGCTAAAAAACGGTGTTGGATCTAGCCCTGATCTCTTGACTGGGTGAGAGCTTTCTGCTTAATTCAGAGACTCTGTCCCTCACCACCCCTTGTTGTAAATATTTTTGTCCACCCTAAGCGTGGAAGGGTATTCTCAGATGTGAGACCCTTGCTCATTGCACCATCAGGATTCAAGCAAACTGGGCCGAAGACGGCTGTAATGCCAGAAACCGGTCCCCGGGAGCTTGTTTCCTTCCCAGTGTAAGAATTGGCTTTTGTAGTTTGGTTTGCCCTGTTGCCATCATGCACTGGGACAGGAACAGACTAATTTGCATACAGTCAGGTTCTGAAACTGGGATGGTGCAGTGAGCTAAAAAACGGTGTTGGATCTAGCCCTGATCTCTTGACTGGGTGAGAGCTTTCTGCTTAATTCAGAGACTCTGTCCCTCACCACCCCTTGTTGTAAATATTTTTGTCCACCCTAAGCGTGGAAGGGTATTCTCAGATGTGAGACCCTTGCTCATTGCACCATCAGGATTCAAGCAAACCGGGCCGAAGACGGCTGTAATGCCAGAAACCGGTCCCCGGGAGCTTGTTTCCTTCCCAGTGTAAGAATTGGCTTTTGTAGTTTGGTTTGCCCTGTTCCCATCATGCACTGGGACAGGAACAGACTAATTTGCATACAGTCAGGTTCTGAAACTGGGATGGTGCAGTGAGCTAAAAAACAGTGTTGGATCTAGCCCTGATCTCTTGACTGGGTGAGAGCTTTCTGCTTAATTCAGAGACTCTGTCCCTCACCACCCCTTGTTGTAAATATTTTTGTCCACCCTAAGCGTGGAAGGGTATTCTCAGATGTGAGACCCTTGCTCATTGCACCATCAGGATTCAAGCAAACCGGGCCGAAGACGGCTGTAATGCCAGAAACCGGTCCCCGGGAGCTTGTTTCCTTCCCAGTGTAAGAATTGGCTTTTGTAGTTTGGTTTGCCCTGTTCCCATCATGCACTGGGACAGGAACAGACTAATTTGCATACAGTCAGGTTCTGAAACTGGGATGGTGCAGTGAGCTAAAAAAAGGTGTTGGATCTAGCCCTGATCTCTTGACTGGGTGAGAGCTTTCTGCTTAATTCAGAGACTCTGTCCCTCACCACCCCTTGTTGTAAATATTTTTGTCCACCCTAAGCGTGGAAGGGTATTCTCAGATGTGAGACCCTTGCTCATTGCACCCTCAGGATTCAAGCAAACCGGGCCGAAGACGGCTGTAATGCCAGAAACCGGTCCCCGGGAGCTTGTTTCCTTCCCAGTGTAAGAATTGGCTTTTGTAGTTTGGTTTGCCCTGTTCCCATCATGCACTGGGACAGGAACAGACTAATTTGCATACAGTCAGGTTCTGAAACTGGGATGGTGCAGTGAGCTAAAAAACGGTGTTGGATCTAGCCCTGATCTCTTGACTGGGTGAGAGCTTTCTGCTTAATTCAGAGACTCTGTCCCTCACCACCCCTTGTTGTAAATATTTTTGTCCACCCTAAGCGTGGAAGGGTATTCTCAGATGTGAGACCCTTGCTCATTGCACCATCAGGATTCAAGCAAACCGGGCCGAAGACGGCTGTAATGCCAGAAACCGGTCCCCGGGAGCTTGTTTCCTTCCCAGTGTAAGAATTGGCTTTTGTAGTTTGGTTTGCCCTGTTCCCATCATGCACTGGGACAGGAACAGACTAATTTGCATACAGTCAGGTTCTGAAACTGGGATGGTGCAGTGAGCTAAAAAACGGTGTTGGATCTAGCCCTGATCTCTTGACTGGGTGAGAGCTTTCTGCTTAATTCAGAGACTCTGTCCCTCACCACCCCTTGTTGTAAATATTTTTGTCCACCCTAAGCGTGGAAGGGTATTCTCAGATGTGAGACCCTTGCTCATTGCACCATCAGGATTCAAGCAAACCGGGCCGAAGACGGCTGTAATGCCAGAAACCGGTCCCCGGGAGCTTGTTTCCTTCCCAGTGTAAGAATTGGCTTTTGTAGTTTGGTTTGCCCTGTTCCCATCATGCACTGGGACAGGAACAGACTAATTTGCATACAGTCAGGTTCTGAAACTGGGATGGTGCAGTGAGCTAAAAAACAGTGTTGGATCTAGCCCTGATCTCTTGACTGGGTGAGAGCTTTCTGCTTAATTCAGAGACTCTGTCCCTCACCACCCCTTGTTGTAAATATTTTTGTCCACCCTAAGCGTGGAAGGGTATTCTCAGATGTGAGACCCTTGCTCATTGCACCATCAGGATTCAAGCAAACCGGGCCGAAGACGGCTGTAATGCCAGAAACCGGTCCCCGGGAGCTTGTTTCCTTCCCAGTGTAAGAATTGGCTTTTGTAGTTTGGTTTGCCCTGTTCCCATCATGCACTGGGACAGGAACAGACTAATTTGCATACAGTCAGGTTCTGAAACTGGGATGGTGCAGTGAGCTAAAAAAAGGTGTTGGATCTAGCCCTGATCTCTTGACTGGGTGAGAGCTTTCTGCTTAATTCAGAGACTCTGTCCCTCACCACCCCTTGTTGTAAATATTTTTGTCCACCCTAAGCGTGGAAGGGTATTCTCAGATGTGAGACCCTTGCTCATTGCACCCTCAGGATTCAAGCAAACCGGGCCGAAGACGGCTGTAATGCCAGAAACCGGTCCCCGGGAGCTTGTTTCCTTCCCAGTGTAAGAATTGGCTTTTGTAGTTTGGTTTGCCCTGTTCCCATCATGCACTGGGACAGGAACAGACTAATTTGCATACAGTCAGGTTCTGAAACTGGGATGGTGCAGTGAGCTAAAAAACGGTGTTGGATCTAGCCCTGATCTCTTGACTGGGTGAGAGCTTTCTGCTTAATTCAGAGACTCTGTCCCTCACCACCCCTTGTTGTAAATATTTTTGTCCACCCTAAGCGTGGAAGGGTATTCTCAGATGTGAGACCCTTGCTCATTGCACCATCAGGATTCAAGCAAACCGGGCCGAAGACGGCTGTAATGCCAGAAACCGGTGCCCGGGAGCTTGTTTCCTTCCCAGTGTAAGAATTGGCTTTTGTAGTTTGGTTTGCCCTGTTCCCATCATGCACTGGGACAGGAACAGACTAATTTGCATACAGTCAGGTTCTGAAACTGGGATGGTGCAGTGAGCTAAAAAACGGTGTTGGATCTAGCCCTGATCTCTTGACTGGGTGAGAGCTTTCTGCTTAATTCAGAGACTCTGTCCCTCACCACCCCTTGTTGTAAATATAGAGCACAGAATTGTAGCTTCGAAGGAGACACCTTGTGTCCCTTGTCCGCCAAGAAAAGCAAGACTGTCAGTGATGCTTGTTCACATTCAGGTTCGCTACGGGCGGTGATCAGTAGATCATCGACGTACTGAAGTAGGGCAGTATCGGGTGGCATGTGAATACTGTCTAGTTGTCGTTTTAATGCTTGACTGTAGATGCTGGGGCTTTCTGTGAATCCTTGAGGTGCGCGTGCAAATTTGAAGCTTCGGCCATTTAAACAGAATCCGAAGAGGTATTGGCTTTCTGGATCAATAGGAACACTAAAGAAGGCGTTCTTGAGATCGATTACAGTGAAGAACGTCGCTTCGGAATCAATGGCAGTCAATAGGGACGAAATGTCGGGGACCACGGGATATTGTGGTACAATACATTTATTCAATTCTCGTAAATCGATGACTAATCGATAAACTGGAGGTGCATTTGGATCTGTACGTTTAATAATTGGAATGATAGGGGAATTTCATAGGTTGGAGTCGGTTTCTACAACCACTCCTTGTGCAATGAGCTCGTCAATGATTTTCAGTAAAGCCACTACAGCATCTGGTGGTAACTTGTATTGTCGAATGCGTGGTAGTACTACTCCTGGCTTGAGTGTGACACGATATGGAGTAATGTGCATGCAACCTACATCAGTGTGGCCTTGTGCCCATAAATGTGCAGGAACATTCTGTAATCTGGGATCAATATCTCTCAACACGTAGTGACCCTTAAAGTCACGCAAAAACAATCTTACTCCTTCCGGAGAACAACAAATTACAGCTCCTAGAGCTTTCAGAGTCTTAATTCCAAGTAAGTTTTCTGGACATGATTTCGTGAGCAATAAATCTGTAGTGCGGGACAATGGACCAACTGCAAGGTGGACTGGTTTCGATACTTCATTAGCAATAGGTTTTTCTGAAAATCCAAGGGAAACATTCTGTGAGCCTGAGAGGGGTGCCCCTGGAACCTCGTCGTGACTGATTGTTGTCCTGCTTGCCCCTGTGTCAATCAAAAACTTTCTATCTTTCCCTAATACCTGACTATGTACATAAGGACCCTCTTGATCTACAGGGACCTCAATAAGAGGCAAGCCAACCTCCCTCTCTAGGCTGTTTAATGTGTATCGCTGATAATCGGGGTAGTCGGTTTGTGCATACTGGTACATCTGCTGTGTTGTATGTTGTGTTGCGGCAATGGGCTGTGGCTGTGGTACCGCTACAGTCTGTTGTGCAGCCTGCATAGGCTGTATATTCTGTGGAACATGTTGTTGGACCTGGTCCTGTCTAGGAGGACGCGGTCTCTCTTTAGTTTTACCTGTGGCTATGTTGTGTTTCAAAACTGTACAATCGTTTACATAGTGACCTGGCTGTTTACAATAGTTGCATGTCCCTTTAACAGGAGCTGCCGAATTATTGGACTGTGGTTGTGTCGTGCCCTTTTTATGAACGTCTGCTGGAACTGACTGGGCAACTAGCATTTTCATTTTCGTGTCTTTCATACATCTCTGTTCGTGATCATGTTCTTCCCTGATTCTGTTCTGGTGGTACTGTAACATCTGTAACATTTGTGAAGGCGAATTAGCTTGCCATGTGCTCTCGACTTTCAATACACGGTTCTTAACCTGGGGCAATGAATTCTCGACTAATTTGGATACAAAAAGGTGTGGGTATGACTCGCTACTTGCTTTCAGGCCACTATTAATAATAAAGCATTTCTCAAATCGGGAATAAAAATCACTAGTGTCTTCATCAGGTTTCTGTTTGCAGGCTGAGATTGCATCCCAGTCCTCCTTTTTAGTTGCTAACAATCGTGGCAAAACCTGTACTAACAATCTTGGTAATGCTTTAGTTTTATCCCCAAGACCTAGACCTGGGGTTCGACCATTTTCTTCCGTTTCTAATGCAGCCCAATCAATCTTTTTATCTCCCACCTCCCATTCTTTTTCTTTGAGTTTCTCGTAAATACCTGCAGGCAATAATACTTTCAATATTTTCATAATGTCGGGATAGGTATAATCTCCCATGAGTAACATGTCTTTTATTTCACGGTGAAAACCTGCAGGGTCTTTATCATGACTGGGCACTATTTTCTTCATTTCTAATAATTCCATTTTAGTTATAGGCGTGTATACATACACACATGTGAGGGTATCATCAGTATTCCTGACTGGATGTACTTCTCGTAAGGGATTCTGTTTGTCAAAGTCAAAATGTAATGGTTTCCTGACTGGGGGTGGAACGGAAACAAGATGTGGAGTCAAGAAGGTTCTATATTTGTGACGTTGTTCTAAAATCGTTTCAATTAGATCGGTACCTAGACCTCTCCATCGTCTCAGGAGTAAGTCTTGCAATAAGTTATATAACGGACCTGGATCAGACGCTTGGTTTTCATACTGTATAATGAGATGCTGGGTCATGTATATACCAGCTAATCGTTGTTCTTTGGGAGTAAGACTTAAAAACTTTTGCACTACTGAATCGTCTTTATATATGCTGTCATCTCCGGCCCACTGTACTGCGGACCGGGCTAGTTCCTGATCACGTAAGGTATTGAGTTCTTGATAACCTATCCTTTCTTTCAGTACTTTGTCAGTCATTTGGAATACATGTTCAAGGGTACATCGCTCTGGTATCGGACAAAGGTAACGTTTCTTGTTTTCGAACGTTTCTTGTTTACGAATGGGTCTGTCGAAGGGCCTATCAAAAGAATGTGGTCTAGGAAGTTTCTCTCTGCCTACATATCCTATCATCTTTTTGTCTGACTGTTGCAAGATTTCTGCTGGATCCTCTGTATCATCCTCCTCCTGCGAGGAAGTTGGTTCGTCTGATTCGAGTGGCTCTTCAGGTTCTCGATGGGCATGTATTTCTATTATTTCTTTACAGATCTTTCTAACCATAGCATGTACACTTTTCTCTCTATCATGTTTGCCATCCGCAATATTCTGGCTCCATCTGTTCAATCTATCCATTTCACTCTGTGGAAAACCTGCCTGATCTTGTTCTCTTATTAAACAATTAACCAAAAATCGCATGATTAAACCTTTGTTCTCAACTTTCTGACGTGACATGGCTTCAGCAACACTCTCCGGTCCTTCTCCTGTTCTAATAAAATAATACAATTTGTCTAGATGTTCTGGCATTTCTGGTAATAATTGCAAATAATCTGTAACACGTCTTAAACGTAGGGACGCTAACAACATGGGTCCTGTTGTACCAGGCACTGTGTCATATCTGCAATCTGTAAGTTCTTTTCTAAGCTGTTCGGCCGGAGCACCTTTAGGTGTCCGCGCCATTGCGAATTCTCTCATTGTCACTCGGTGTAACGGTGGGGGTGTTTGATAACCTCCTGTAGCACCTCCTGAGGCGGAGGCTTGAGCATAATCTGGCTGTAGGGTCGGTACCTGCTGTAGCTGGGTTGGAACCTGGACCGTGCCAGTCCCAAAAGGATTATGTGGATGTAATTGTTGAATACCAGGGGGAACAACGGGTGCGGGTGCAGGAAGCGAACCGGGAGGAGGGAATGATCTGGGAGGGGTCTGTTGTTGCGGACCTGGTGGCTGTGGCTGGTGATCATGGGGTAGGTTACCGTCAGCAGGTGGTACACGGGCAGGTACATTGGTATATGCGGGAGCTACATCGTCTAAATAGGAAGAAATGAAAATGTCTGCTGCGGTCTTATGACGTAATGTAGTCGGAACCAATAGAGGGGGCAGATTTTTCGGTGTTTCCGGGGTCGCCTTGGGCAGGCCCTCGGCCAGGACTGGATACAATCCTGTCAAAATGGCATTACTCTGTCTGTCGTGTTGTTCCATTCTAACTCGTTCTCCTTCTTCTAGTAGTTCTTTTTCTTTGGCTTTTTCAGAATCCTCTCTACTTTTCTCTGCTTTTCTGAGTGCTTTCTCTGTCCGTCTGTGTGATTCTTTACGCCATAATTCAATGGCATCTTTCTGTGACTGTCTGGCTTTCTTTTTCCACAACGCTTCTTCTACTCTCATGATGCACTCAGCATCCCATGTCCCTGTAGCGGGCCATTTCTGATTCTCTTCTAAGTCCTTAGTATAATCCATCCACAAGTCGAGATATAATACGGCATCTAAGCCGTGCTTGTGGTACATAAAATAACCGGGAGTGTCCCTGGGTGGGATGGGAACAGCTTCCTCAAGTATCCCTTTTCTAGTTCCTATCTGTCTCAGTTTAGAGAATAGAGGCATCCTGTAACTCGATACTTGATACTTGATACTTACTCGGATTTGGACACAGCTAATACAATAAACACAGGAATGAAGATCAAACAATCATTCATACCACGACATTAAAATACATTTAAACATTTCAAGACGGACAATAACTAGATAACTGGATACTGGATATACTGCTAAACAGTACAGATACACTGCTAAAACAGTGCAGACCGGGTCAGTGTACCCAAACCCGTCTTGACCGGACACAAATTAATGCACCCGTCTAGAAGCGTCCCCAGCAACGGTACTCACCGGGAAGCACAGAACAGAAGGCCTCGGAAACTCGACTGGACTGGACCGGACCGGACTCAACTCGACACGTGACGTAGGTACTTCGGAACTGGTGGGCCTCTAGACACCTCGGACCTTGCTCTCTCGGCTGGGCTCTGGTCGGGATCCTCCGCACTCCTCAACGCCTCGTCTGGATGTCGATCGCAGTCTCCGTCACCTCCGTAGGCCTGAGGGAGATACAGGAAATCCTGCGGGTACGCGTAATTGTCCGTCACGGCTGTGGCAGGGGGCAAGGCCTGCAACGCATCGCCGGCGTGTAAGGTGGGGGAGGGGTTCCTATTCGGGCGCCAAATTATGTGGTAAATAAATTTACCGTATACTGAATTTCTATGCGGTATAAGTTCAATAAAATAGCTCAATCAAATGAGAGGCAGAGTCCGTGGAATCTGAGTTTATAAGGGTTTTATTCCATGTAATGGAATGGTTCGAACCATGGTATCATGTTCCATCACCACGAAGGTTCAGGAAGGGATAGACAATGCTTTATTAACAGTGCACATTATATATAGTAAAAGCATACAATGGTGATGGATACAGAAGGCGTAACAGCTGAAAGAAACGAGATAAGAACATATGTGCGTAACAGAAGGCGTGCACGAGGGCGTACACGGAGGTGTGTGCTAGAAACGTCACAGGAAAGTGTCACAAGTGGGTGGATTCATAGAGGCATCCTGCAGTGTCAGCAGAAATATATGGCTGGATGCGCGCGCAGGCAACATGACGTGTGATTGACGTGGAACTGGAGGGTGAAGGGGACTTGACATTTAGCACTATATGGGGAGACAGAAGTCTGGCATGTCAGAACAACCTAAACCCAATCATATCTGATATCTTGTGTTTGAGGAACTGTATTATCTAGAAGGAAAGGTCTTTTGGGTAAAGGCTATTCTATATTGACTGCTAGTGCGTGCATATATGTCTACGTGTAATGCGAGGGGCCATGGGCCTACCATGGTAACAGGAGCAATGAATTACTTTGCACGGAGACAGAAAGGCCGGGCCCTTTGCTCTGCAGCTGGGGAGATGTTTACCTAAAACACTAGACAGGAATGTATTTTCGAGGAGCGGAGCAGATAACTTGAAGGCTGAATTGTCTTGGCAGGCAAGCAGGCCGAGCCGGGCACCGCTCGCCGCGCAGGGAGTAAGGCAAGGGTCATGGATGCAGATCCAGGCTGTAGCTTTCTGAGGCAGAAGACAGGAAGGGCTCGATGGCAGAAATCAGGGCCTAACTCAACAGAGCCAGGAAAACGTGAAAGTGCACCATGTAAAGACGGTGGCACGGCATACTTAGGAACAGAATTATCGATCCATCCATGGTGGATCTGATAGAGGACATGTTAACGTTGGACGCAAATGTATTTGCGTCTTCATATCTGGTCATGGAGGGAAATTACATGTACTTGAAGCACGTACATGGAGCCGTTGGGGTCTACGTTAGGGGACACAATTGACCATAAAAATTCCAATTACCTCAGGGAGGTGGCATTCCTTACGAGATCCTGTTTAGGCTTTTGATATGGGTCTCAATCCCGATAATGCCAGCACAGTGGCAGCGGGAACACCATTTGATAATAATGAATGTTTGAATGTTTTACAGGAATTGAATAACATCTGGGTTGAACAAAGTAATGTCAAAGTAAAATGCACCACCACTGGAGAAGTGAAGGCTGTTGTAGCAAGAATGGCCGGGCATCTGATCAGGGAAATGATTGTGGACAAAAAAGAGTTTTGGCCATCCTCTGACTGTCTTGGCTGTTGAAGGTATACAAACTGTACTTCTTCCACACCTTGCCGTACGCAGAGATAAGAGGTTTGTATCGATCTGATCCAACCCCACTATATTGCCGATTCTCAACAGTAAGCCACATGGGATCCTGAGAAGCTACCAATCTCCTCTTGCTGCCATTCAGGAAGTTCAGATTGAAGCTTTAATTGCAAATGAAGCCTGTTCTCTTCCACGTGAGACAAGTGCAAACAGCAAAGAAGAATGCCTTCTACTTGTTTCAAAAACGACTATTGTGCAGTCTGCAATTACAGAAACACAGATTTTAATTTGGAATCCAGAGATGAACAAGACCTTTGCCAACAGACCACATAACGGGTCTTCTAATAATTTGATGCTGCACAAGATAGACCAGAGTGCATCTGGATATTTCAATGACTTTGATGACTTCTCCTCTGATGCATCAACGGTTTCATCAACAACACCACCAATGCCCTTTGATCTAAAAGTGCATGCCTTCTATCCTTGGTTAAAAAGAACATACATTGTTTCACCATGGTTACACCTTTGGATTACAATTGCATTTCTTCTCTTAGTACTTTGGATTGGTTTTGTGACAGTGTTCTCCCTGCTCTTAAATGGACACTTTATCCCTGTATGCTCTGCAGTACACACTGTGAATTTAGTTCTAAAACCACACTCATCATCACACTGTGAACAAAGAGACTAGTGCCTGGTAAACTTTTCAGCTGCTTCAGTTCCAGATGGAATTGTATGGGACAAAATATCATTTGATTTGTATGGTCCTATTGAATTATTACAAATTCCACATTTGTTTAAAATGTCCTTAAATTATATTATCACCCCTAGCACATTTTCAAATAGTGGGACAGTAACAATGTGTATGAAATGTGTGTTTCCTTCTGATGAGTTTTATGATGGTACGGATAATTTTGATGAGATGTCATCATTTTTTGCACAGAGCTAGTACACCACATGAAGTGTTTAACTTTAAACAATGGGAACATTGCCCTAAACCACCACTGTCTAGTTCAAAATCATTTGACGCTTAACCACTTAAAACTCAACCAAGACAAAACCGAAATACTCCTCATCTCAAACAAAGAGGAGAACACATATATTTCAGAATGGCTAAAAGCTGTGGATGCTCTTAACAGCAATCACACTCTGACCTACTCCGTTAAGTCATTAGGAATTACCCTAGACTCAAAACTCGACATGGCCAATCACATCAAGAACTCTGCAAAGAGTGCATTCGTCAACTTGAAGTTACTTAACAAAATAAAACAATTCATCCCAAGCAATTACCGCAAACAAGCCACCCAATTACTGGTGCTATCCAGACTTGCCTATGGGAATGCCACCCTCACTGGTACAACAATATTGCACCTAGCCCCCCTCAAAACCACTCTCAACGCAGCAGACAGAATGGTCACTAGAATCAGGAAATACGATCACATCTCACCAGCACTCAGAGAACTAAAATGGATCCCAATAGAACTGCGTGCCAGATACAGAACTGCCTGCCTCACACATAAAGCCCTGCAAATAGGTAAACCTGAGTATTTGGCTGCCAACTCAAGAGGGCAGCTCAGACAAGGGCCCGCATGAGCTCTAGTGCCCTACTATTCATCCCCATGAAAACAAGCAAACAAAAAACTGCTGCACGGTCCTTCGCTGGTAATGCAGCCAAAATTTGCAATGCCATTCCAGCCGATATTAGGATCCTCCAACCTTCACAAAATTAAAAAAACAACTTAAAATCCTTTTCCTTAACCGCTCCCTCCTGAATGGATAGCCGCCATCAATACACTTTTCCCTGCTCGTCATCTCTTCCTGACATTGTAGCTCTAAGACTTTCCTCCTCCCTGCTAATCGACCCCTAATTGCTCCTCTCCTCCCTTAATAGGTTTAACCCCAAGACAACGTGCTCTCTATGAGGTTATCTCAGGACTCACGGACAACCTCAATTCTGCTCAGCACACTTGGATTTCCAAACCTATTATGTTGAACCCTGCTTTATTGTATCTGCCCAGCATGTAGAACGTCTGATGAATCTGAACTTCACATACTCTTTTTCTGTCCGGTTTACCGAGAGGTTCGCAAGAAATGGATAGTTCCCCTATGCAGAAATCTGGGATTTGTGGAGTGTTTGGTTGCTCATAGAGTACTGAAATCCAATCTGTCTGATCATATTGTGTTTGCAGTGGCCAAATATCTGGGTGCTATCTGGTGTCTGAGAAGGAAATGCATTAGTGCTGGCAACTGACCCTAATGCACCAAGGACTTGATAGTGTAATAAGGAACTCTGATTTTAAACGACAATGTTTGACTTTATACTGTATAAATTTCTATTTTTAAAACAAAGTTTTTAAATGAATGTTCTAAACGTCTTTTATGGTAAAAATTTTACCGAAATAAAGATTTCTTTGAATTGAATTGTATCAACCCCTGGACAGCTTGCACGCTAAGATGTTTTCTCAGGACTCACATACTACCTCAATGCTGCTCAGCACACTTGGACTACCAAACTTATATGTAGAATACTGTTTATTGTATGGATCTTCCTCAAAAAACTGTTGTAAAGTGCTCCGATACCCTTGGGTCAGGCTAGCACTATATAAAACTCCTTAAATAAAATAAATGAATAAATTTGCACAGAAGTTTGATTATTTTTCCTGGTTATTACTGGGGCTCCCGGTTCTATGGTATTTTTTAAAAAATATTTAATTTTTTAGTTATCCATATTTATTTTCTTATAATTTTATCTGTATTTATCCACATTTTATTTTGTCGCAAGCAAAAATGCAAGATGTAGCTAGTCTAGTATTTCTCCACATTTATTTCAATAGGTAATGCACACTTGGTTGTTATAGGTTTAGATGGATTTTAACAAACAGATGCTTTTGTTACTTGAAGTTAATAAATTGCAGTCCTTGTAATGTAACCATAACTGTCTTATGCACCACATCACAGACATTGATTTACGCACATATGATTTAATGTCAATGTATTATGCAAAGCAATATGACACCTTGCATTATGATGACTAGGGCTATAGCGCTATAAAAGAAATTAAACACAAAAGTGGAATATAAATCGTTTTTTGTGTAAATACTGGGACAAACCAACACATCTAAAATTCCTACAGTGTGTGCATATCTCTTAGCTACAGGGTCGGAACAAAGTCAAAAGCAGGCCTCGGTTAAGCACCTGTGAAGTGATAAGCTGAGCTCATTTGTTTTCCCTCAATTGCTTTTAGGTATGCATCTTCCTCCTCACTGGGCCCCACCTCCCATAGCTTCCAGCCAGGATACTTAAACAAAAGGAGGCCTGATGGCCCCTTCATGTCGACCTTTGTTATGGGCTCAGTTGAAATTTGATAGGGCATCTCGAACAGGCTTTTCTTCTCCTATCACACAGTAGCAAAGATAAACATATTTATTGACATTTTTCCGTTGCTATTTATAAATACAGACAGAAGATAAATATTTTTCCGTCTTTATTTACATGCAAAAATCAGTTTAAACAAAACACCGGGCGCCTTAGTTATGACACATCTGCCCCAGCCACATTTTATTATAGGCTTGCACCATCACCTGCAAAGAAAAATATGTCAACTGACACTTAGCTGATATATTCTTCTTTCTTTCTCTCCCAGCTCTCTGTACAGGGTTTGATTTTTGGAGGGACAC
Organism: Lissotriton vulgaris; assembly: GCF_964263255.1. Classification (NCBI taxonomy): domain Eukaryota; kingdom Metazoa; phylum Chordata; class Amphibia; order Caudata; family Salamandridae; genus Lissotriton; species Lissotriton vulgaris. The sequence goes on along the minus strand of NC_141694.1, from coordinate 341,039,036 downwards.
AGCAGAGGTAAAATCTATCTGGGGAACTAGAGAATGGCAGGCTCAGGGAACTGAGGCTTTATTTAGGGCCAGTTTAATACCTGAACAAAACTGTGCAACAGACTATGGGGGTCATTACGATTGCGGTTTTTCCGCATCCTCAGGGCCGGCGGAAGCCACCGCCGGCCCCGGGGATGCGGAAAAACCGCAGCGGAGTGACCAAAGACCCACCGCCACATTAGGATGGCTGGTGGGTCCTGGTTTCCGTCCGCAGCTTTTCCGCAGCGGGCGGATTACAACCGCAGCGGAAAAGCTCTAATATGGTGACGGTGTCTTCCAGACACCGTCCACCATATTAGGATGGCCAGTGAGTTATGCTTTTCCGTGGTGGGTTTTCCGCCGTGGAAAAGCATACGGAACTTCACTGCGGGGGCCCGTTGCGGGCCCCCTAGGTGAAGGGGGGTGGGGGGTGCACATGGGGGGTACCTATGGTACCCCCCTGCATTTGCATGCAGAAAGCAGCAGGCACCGCGCGGTGCCTGCCTCTTTCTGCATGCAAATGCTATGCGTGCATTTTTAACATTGCCGCGGGTGCAGCTTGAAGCTGCACCCGCGGCAATGTTAAAAATAGAGGATGTGACCGCCAGGGTGGCGGTCACATCCTAATTGCACAGGAGGGCACTCCGCATGCCATGCGGAGGTTCCCTCCCGCTCTGGGGTCGCGGACGGACGCAAGTCCGTCCGCGATCCTAATCGACCCCTATGTGTCTTGGTCTTGCCAAAGTTAAAGCCCTGAACAAACCACGGGTTCCCGCTCTTACATGATTCGACAACTGGCAGCAAATAACATCATACAATGAGCATACTATTGATACTGTGCTGCGTAAAAGTAGACATAACTCATCTGATCTCAATTGGAAGAAATGGTTAGTGTGGACACCAGACACTAACAAATGTCAGGCTAGATTCCTGGGCTACACAAGGGATTTACAATACATTGGCCTGATGTGCGATGTACAGAACATTTAGGAGTGGAAACCACTTAAGGTGTTGGGAAGTTGTGCTTGGATTGGCTGAAAACCTTGACTCAATCCTGGATAAAACATACTTGTCTCCGTTATCTGATGTCCTGGATTTATGACACTTTTTAGTGGGTCCACGGAAACCACAACAAAAGTGCTTCCTTTACGCTGTATATAGCAAGTTATTGAAAATGCTTCAACAAGAAGCTGCTTAAGATTTCCAGGTTTCATTTAGAACAAGCTCTTTCAGTTGTGGAAACAGGATAACCATATTATCATCTAGAATTTCATTGTCTCATCCACAATAGATTTGCCTCAACAAGATTTGTCTCCATTTCAACATGGGCAGTCCCAGCTTAGGTCAATTCTATTGTTGAGCTGGATATTAAAACCATTATGTTCTGGCTAAGTACCATGGTGACACGTTAACGTCACAAACCTGTTTTTACCTTATCATCTTTCGGAGCAACAGATACTTTGCCACTGGATTCAAGCCAGCCGGGCTGAAGACGGCTGGAATGCCAGAAACCGGTCCTCGGAAGCTTGTTTCCGGTCCAGGGAAGACATGGCTTGGCAGTTCGGGCTGGACTGTTCCCGTGAGGCACAGGGTCAGACTGATTTGCATATAGCCATGTCTGAACTGGGGTGGCAAAGTGGGCTAAAGAACGGTGATGGATTACACCCAGATCTTTTGACTGATTGTGAGTGTTTGATTGATTCAGATGCTCCGTCCATCACCACCCCCTTTTGTATCGCTTTTGGCCACCACAAGTGTGGCAGGGTATGCTCAGACATGAGTCCCTTGCTCAATTTGCCACTGGATTCAAGCAAGCCGGGCTGAAGACGGCTGGAATGCCAGAAACCGGTCCTCGGAAGCTTGTTTCCGGTCCAGGTAAGACATGGCTTGGCAGTTCGGGCTGGACTATTCCCCATGAGGCACAGGGTCAGACTGATTTGCATATAGCCATGTCTGAACTGGGGTGGCAGAGTGGGCTAAAGAACGGTGATGGATTAAACCCAGATCTTTTGACTGAGTGTGAGTGTTTGATTGATTCAGATGCTCCTTCCATCACCACCCCCTTTTGTATAGCTTTTGGCCACCACAAGTGTTGCAGGGTATGCTCAGACTTGAGTCCCTTGCTCACTTTGCCACTGGATTCAAGCAAGCCGGGCTGAAGACGGCTGGAATGCCAGAAACTGTTCCTCGGAAGCTTGTTTCTGGTCCAGGGAAGACATGGCTTGGCAGTTCGGGCTGGACTGTTCCCATAAGGCACAGGGTCAGACTGATTTGCATATAACCATGTCTGAACTGGGGTGGCAAAGTGGGCTGAAGAACGGTGATGGGTTACACCCAGATCTTTTGAATGGTTGTGAGTGTTTGATTGATTCAGATGCTCCTTCCATCACCACCCCCTTTTGTATAGCTTTTGGCCACCACAAGTGTTGCAGGGTATGCTCAGATGTGAGTCCCTTGCTCACTTTGCCACTGGATTCAAGCAAACCGGGCTGAAGACGGCTGGAATGCCAGAAACTGGTCCTCGGAAGCTTGTTTCTGGTCCAGGGAAGACATGGCTTGGCAGTTCGGGCTGGACTGTTCCCATAAGGCACAGGGTCAGACTGATTTGCATATAGCCATGTCTGAAATGGGGTGGCAAAGTGGGCTGAAGAACGGTGATGGGTTACACCCAGATCTTTTGAATGGTTGTGAGTGTTTGATTGATTCAGATGCTCCGTCCATCACCACCCCCTTTTGTATCGCTTTTGGCCACCACAAGTGTGGCAGGGTATGCTCAGACGTGAGTCCCTTGCTCACTTTGCCACTGGATTCAAGCAAGCTGAGCTGAAGACGGCTGGAATGCCAGAACGCGTTGCCATAGTCGAGTCTGCTGGTGACCAGGGCGTGAGTGACTGTCTTTTGGTGTTCGAGGGGGATCCATTTGAAGGTCTTACGAAGGAGGCGGAGGGTGTGGAAGCATGAAGATGAGACAGAGTTGATCTGGCGATCCATTTTGAGCTCGGAGTCCAGGATGAATCCCAGGTTGCGTGCGTGGTCTGTGGAGGTTAGCGGGTTTCCGAGGGTGGTGGGCCACCAGGTAAAGCTCCAGGCGTCGGGGTTTGGGCCAATGATGAGTACTTCTGTTTTGTTGGTGTTTAGTTGTAGGCAGCTGTTTTTCACCAATTTGGCAACGGCTCCCATGCCTTCTCGAAAGTTGTGTCTGGCGGTGTTGGGCTCGTTGGATAGGTAGAGGATGAGCTGGGTGTCGTTTGCATATGACACGATGTTGAGTCTGTAGGTTCTGACGATGGGGGCAAGTGGAGCCATGTAGACGTTGAAGAGGAGCTCTGGGGGACTCCGCAGGTGGTAGGTGTGGGGTCTGAGAGGAAAGGGGGGAGTCTGACCCGTTGCGTCCTGCCGGAGAGGAAGGAGCAGATCCAGTCAAGGGCCTTGTCCTGTATTCCTGCGTCGTTGAGTCTGCGTATTAGGGTGCGGTGGGAGACTGTGTCGAACGCCGCTGATAGGTCTAGGAGGATGAGGGCTACTGTTTCTCCTTTGTCCAGTAGGGTGTGGATGTCGTCTGTTGCGGCGAGGTGGGCGGTTTCGGTACTGTGGTTTTTTCTGAAGCCGGATTGGGAGGAGTCGAGGATGTTGTGTTCTTCAATGAATGTGGCGAGTTGACTGTTGATGGCTTTCTCGATGACTTTCGCTGGAAAGGGAGCAGGGAGATGGTCTGTAGTTTTGAGGTCGGTGGGGTCCGCTGAGGGTTTCTTCAGGAGGGGGTTGACCTCAGCGTGTTTCCAGTCGTCGGGGAACAAGGCGGTTGCCAGGGAGCGGTTGATGATGTGGCAGAGCATGGGTGCGATGGTGTCAGCGTCTCTGTTGAAGAGGTGGTGGGGGCAGGGGTCCGTGGGGACCCCTGAGTGGATTGATGTCATTGTCTTCAGTGTGTCTTTGGTGGTGAGGGCTGTCCAGTCATCAATCGCTGGTTTCCGGGTGTCGAGGGTGGTTGGTGAGGGTTCAGTGTGTTGGTTGTCTTCGTCGAAGTTGTCGTAGATGCTCTTGATTTTGTGGTGGAAAAAGGTGCTGAGTTTGTCGCAGAGGTCTTGTGAGGGAGGGATGTCAGTAGACTCGCTGGTGGGTTGGGCGAACTCCTTGATGATGCTGAAGAGTTCCTTGCTGTTGTGTGCGTGGGTGGAGATTCTGTCTTTAATCGCTTTTTTCCTCGTTTCTCTGATGAGTTGATGGTGAGCGTTGGTGGCGGCTCTGAAGTTGTTGTGGGCTTCTGTGGATTTGGTGTTTCTCCAGGCCTTTTCGAGGCGGCGGCATGTGCGCCTAGACTCTCGAAGTTCGGTGGTAAACCATCTGGCTTTCTTGGCACGGGTATTGTTGTTTTTCTTGAGGGGGTCTATGGTGTTGGTGCTGTCCGAGAGCCATCTATGCAGGGTTCGGGCTGCGGTGTTGGGGTCGTCGTTTTCCGCTATGGTTGGGGTGGAGTTGTTGAGTGAGGAGATGAGCTGGTCGTCGGTGATTTTGGTTCAGTTTCTTTGTGGAAGCAGGTGCTGGTGTCTGTGGATGGTGGGTGTTCTGAAGGTGAAGTGAACGCAACTATGGTCGGTCCATGGGAGTTCGGTGGTGTGGCTGAAGGTGATGGAGTTTCATGTTTTGAAGAGGGGTCGAGGGTGTGTCCTGCTGAGTGCATGGGCTCGGTCACAATCTGGCAGAGTCCAATGTTGTGGAGGTTGTCTAGGAGGCATGTGGTGTTGGGGTCCAGTTGATTGTCGAGGTGGAAGTTGAGGTCTCCCAGCAGGGTGTAGTTGGTGGATGCGATGGCCTGTGGGGAGATAATGTCCATGATGGATTTGGCGAAGGGCTCGCAGGGTCCAGGGGGTCGGTAGATGAGGGTTCCTTGGAGGGCGGCAGAGGGGCTGGCCAGTATCTTGAAGTGAAGGTGTTCCATCAGTTCTGTGGACTCGTCAGGGATTGTGCTCAGGCAGAGGCTGGATTTGTGGACGAAGGCAATTTCTCCTCCTGGGTGGGTGGGGCGGTCCTTCCTGTAGATCTTGTATCCTTGGGGGATGGCGATGACGATGTCCGGTCCTGAGGTGGTGCTGGTCCAGGTTTCAGGGAAGAATGCTACGTCCGGGGTGGTGCTGTCGAGGAGGTCCCAGATTTCTGTGGCGTGTTTGTGGAGGGATCAGACGTTGAGGAGGATGCATTGCAGGGTCTTCGGTTCGGTTGTGTTCTTGTTGGCGGGTTGTGCTGGATCCGTGTTCTTGGCGGTGCTGCAGGTGTGCCAGCAGCGGTGACAGCTGAAGGGTCCATGGGTGTCGGCTGGTGATGCTAGCTTGCAGTTGTTGTTGCAGCTTGGGTTAAGTGCGTGGAGTGCTGCTGGGTCGTAGCGTTGGCGGGGCGGAGGTCCAGGGTTCCTGGTGCTAGTCGCGGACGGGTCGTGGACGGGCGCAGACGTGCTTGCCTTTTACGCGCCTTCGGTGCACCAGCGGCGCGCCCGCAGCCCGCGGCCGCTGCGGGCTGCGGGCGCGCCGCGGTGATGGATTAAACTTAGATCTTTTGACTGGGTGTGAGTGTTTGATTGATTCAGATGCTCCGTCCTTCACCACCCCCTTTTGTATCGCTTTTGGCCACCACAAGTGTGGCAGGATATGCTCAGACGTGAGTCCCTTGCTCACTTTGCCACTGGATTCAAGCAAGCCGTGCTGAAGACGGCTGGAATGCCAGAAACCGGTCCTCGGAAGCCTGTTTCCGGTCCAGGGAAGACATGGCTTGGCAGTTCGGGCTGGACTGTTCCTATGAGGCACAGGCTCAGACTGATTTGAATATACCCATGTCTGAACTGGGGTGGCAGAGTGGGCTAAAGAACAGTGATGGATTAAACCCTGAACTTTTGACTGGGTGTGAGTGTTTGATTGATTCAGATGCTCCGTCCATCACCACCCCCTTTTGTATCGCTTTTGGCCACCACAAGTGTGGCAGGGTATGCTCAGACGTGAGTCCCTTGCTCACTTTGCCACTGGATTTAAGGAAGCCGGGCTGAAGACGGCTGGAATGCCAGAAACCGGTCCTCGGAAGCTTGTTTCCGGTCCAGGGAAGACATGGCTTGGCAGTTCGGGCTGGACTGTTCCCATGAGGCACAGGGTCAGACTGATTTGCATAAAGCCATGTCTGAACATGGGTGGCAGAGTGGGCTAAAGAATGGTGATGGATTAAACCCAGATCTTTTGACTGGGTGTGAGAGTTTGATTGATTCAGATGCTCTGTCCATCACCACCCCCTTTTGTATTGATTTGCATATGGCCATGTCTGAACTGGGGTGGTGTGGAGTGCAAAAAATGATGGATTTAGGCCCAGATCTCTGTACTGGGGTGAATGTATGACATTTTTCTAAATTCTGTCCATCAAATGTTGTTTTTGCATTTGTCACCCCGAGTGGGAAGGGTATGCTCAGACGTGAGTCCCATGCTCTCCACACCACTGGAGTCAAGCTATCCTGGCTGATGATGGCTGATAGCCAGAAACCGGTCCTAGGATGCTTGATTCCGGTCCAGGAAAGCCATGGCTTGACAGTTCGGGCTGGACTGTTACCATGAGGCACAGGGTCAAGGCTGATTTGCATATGACCATGTCTGAACTGGGATGGTGTGGAGTGCAAGAAAATGATGGATTTAGGCCCAGATCTCTGTACTGGGGTGAATGTATGACTTTGTTCTGCATTCTGTCCATCAACTGTTGTTTTTGCCGTGGTGTTGAATCAGCCGCTCCATACTACACTTGAATGCCCTTCCCCAAGGGTTGCACAAGTTTTCAGCTGTCCTGGAGGCAGTGCATTCTCTATTACAGGGCACATTTTTAAAAGTCGCGCTAAGGAACAAACAAGGAAAGTGTGCCGTGTATATACAATAAGGCCACTGATATTTGGAAAAAATGCAGGCTGCTCAATCCACACCCACTCCTGAAGATCAGCATATAATCTCCTTTGTATCTTAAAGGCATTCAAAGCACGCTACATACCCTTGAGATCAGAAGCCAATCTGCTTTGCACCTTTCAACCATATCCAATATTTTTCACAGCTACAGTACACTACCATCAATTTCAGGAAGATAACAACTACGACTCCCATAAAACCACAACATGGACAGAGGAAATCTCATCAGTGATCCTGTGCCGGTGTCATGGGCAAGACAGAGAAAGTAATGACAACCGCAGACGTCTCTGAAGAATAATAGCCCAAGAGCAGATGTACACACGCCATTCCCGTAACCTTAACATCTAAGATGTGCCTTGTAAGATATACTCGTAAATTGGAGGCCAATGATCTTCCACTGCACATGTCAGAGATAAACCACAGTAAGATTCTACAACCACTCAACACATTTTGAACGCCATAATATTATAGAGCAGTGAACAACAAGCAACTTTATGCAGAGAGATAACCAGGACTGGACAAGTAGGAGCAAACAAAATGTCCAGCTTTACTAAAAATTAAATGTTGATCCTAGCCCAATAGGTACAGCCTCATTTAAAGCTCCTCAAAGGGCTGAATGTCACACAGAAGAACATTAGCAAGAGATATTAAATGCTATGGCAAAGCAGATCATAGTTGAAAGATGACAATAACAACATTCAAATAATGCCGTATGACGGCCATTAAAGAACAACTTCACAGACAGACTTTAGTATTGGCTAATAGGGCTGTACTACATACCTTTGGTGTCATGTAGAATGACAGGGCATGAACAAAATTATCAGACCAAATCAAGGGGAATGTTTGATCTGATACAGATTATTTAAGTATGAAAATGCACAATTTGCCTACAAGTCTTAAGTATCATGCAAAATGGGTAAAGGTGTAGGGTGAAATAATTGAGGGTGAGAGGAAAATGCATAGATTTAGGAAGGGAGGCACCTGATGGCATGATGACTCAGTCCAGAAAAATAATTTCTGGATGTGTGGGGTCTATGAAGTGAGCGATCCTTCTCTAAGTAGTTGGATTAAAGAAAGCTTTACTGTTGCACAAGGTGCCCTCGACACACACAACTCCTAAACACGTCTTCACCTCATCCTAGCAGCAGCTGACATACTGGTCACTGCTAGAACCTTAGAACCTATTAAAATGCTATCATTACTTAATGAAGTGTACTTCATGTACACTTACAACACCTTCCCTTCTAACTAACTGCAAAAGTTAAAATTATATTGTTAAGTTTCTCTACACATGTATTTTCTACAACATCTTTACTGCTTATTTTTCGGTGGGGTCTTACTGCTTCTGCACATTGCCTGTAAGTGGCCATATTTTTTTACAAAACATGCAACATTTTCCAATTGCAGGACAAACCGATTGTTGCCAATATGATTTTTAGAGCCACATCTATAGCAAAGTTGTAAGAAAGACTTGGGGGCAGATTTATGAGGGGGTTGCGCCTCTTTGCGCCGCAATTGTGTCACTTTATTTGATGCAACTGCGGCGCAAACAATGCGCCGTGACGCATCTAGGAGATGCGTCACGTTGTAAAGCATTGCGCCATAAGGAGGCGTTCATGCGCAGGGGGGGACGTTCCTGCGCAGGAACGCCTACTGAAAGTGGCTGAGTGAAATCTATGGGATTTCACTCAGTCACTTTCAGGGCAATGCTGCGTCAAAACCCTGCGCCTGCTTGAAGCAGGCGTAGGTCTTGACGCAGCATTGTGCACATGGTGTACCCCCGAACCTTGCTGGAGCTGCGTCGCGCTTGCGACGCAACTCCAGCAATGCGCCACATTTCCGGCACAGATGCGTCACGCATCTGTGCCGTTTTTGCACCATGGGTGGCGGAGCTGTGGTGCACTGTGGCGCATGTTAACTGGCGCATCCCTGGGGATGTGCCAATTAACATAAATCTGCCCCATTCTTTTTGCCCTGAGAATCCCTATTTTTGTTACTGATACTGGTGGTAACTGCCTTTGAGGGTGCCTTAGGCTCTGCTAACCAGGCCCAGGGTGAGTGTTCAGATTAAAAATGTATATGGCAATTAGGTGTAATTATAATTGCCACTGATAACCTATATGTAAGTCCCTAGAATATGGTAGGGCATGTAGGTTTAGAGGCCTAGCAGCTTTGAGGCACCTAAGTGTACACTGCTGCTTTGCCTGCTGTCATTTTAAAAGTCAGCCCTTCTGTTCAAGTTGCTTTTAAATTGAGATTAAATGCAAAATCGACTTTGGATCTAAAGGTACTTCCACAATATGAAACTACCTTATTCTTACATATAAGTCACCTCTAAGATCTACCCTAGGTGCATCCAGGGTGGGTGGCATGTAAAAGTAAGCAGGGACATTTGTAAGGATGTTTTATATGCCTTGGTTTATGGAACATCTACCAATTTCATATTTTACCATTGTAGCATGCTTAGTTCCATAGGCTAACATTGGCATACTGTATTACCATGTAACGATTAACTGGAGGGAGCTAAAATAATATTTCAAGGACTTAAACGATTGGTAATGATACACCCAAAAACTTTCCATTGTTAAATGTATTATTTCCAATGTAAAATATAAGTAGCACTTTCTTTTCTGTGAGTCAAAATCCAGCCTTCTAGCAGCCTCTCCTGATTGGCCGGCCCTTAACAGGCTTAACCAAACTGCTTTGATGAGTGATAAGTGGCCTGCATAGAGACAGAGGTTATCTGGTGGGGGGAGCTCTGCAGCTGCAGGACACATGCCAGGAAGGTAGCTGGGCACACAAAGTGGTCTTCAAAGAGAAAAGGACTGTAAAGAATGCCAGCCAGGCCTACTCCCTCTTCCTGTACCCCCCAGTCAGATGGGAGCCCCAGCAATGGTATTTGCAGGAGGTCTGGAAAGGGAGTGTTTGGGGAAATAAGTCACACCAGCAGTTTGGTTTAGCAAGCTCTAACTCCCAAGGAGAGAAACTCTCCATCTTGAATTTTAAAGTACAGTGCTTTGTGGAACAATACAATGTCAGACTTTGGATGAAATTGTCATGCTTTTGGGTGTAACCCTGTACCCCATTGGTCAGAGTTGCCTCTCTGCTTGTTGCCTCAGAACATTGGATAAATATGTGCAAGCTGCATACCATCTCAAATCTTCTGCCTGAAATTACAAGGAGAAGTGGGACTGCCTTGCTTGAACCCTGGTCTGCACCCTCAAGGATTGCTTTCTGAAGGACAGATCCTACTGCACACTGGGAACTACAGCCCTGAGGACTTTGCCTTGCTTCAAAAAGGATTAAGGAGTGGACTCCCTGAAGGAAAAAGTTTAACAAAGTTGAGCTGCACCTTCTCCCCTATGAAGTCCCCAGCCTGGAGTGTGTCCAGTGGACTTTGAAGGATTTGGCCAGGTACATTGTGGAAATTGTAGTTCGAACTTCGGAGGAGCAACTCAGAGACTTTGCATTTTTGTTGTGGACACAGTGAACCCTCAAGAGGAACTTCATGTAGAATTCCAGAAGTTTGGAGAAGTTTGAAGCAACAAATGGAAAATGCTCCATAAGGTGACCTACCAGTCGACCAGAATCAGGTCTTCGATGTTGAACTGCGACACGGCCTGGATTCCAGGTTCGTCACACAGAAAGGTCCGGTGCTCAAGACTTCCAGGATTCAAATTCCTGCCTGAAGAGGCACCTCCTTAAACTGCAAGAAACAATCCTCCACAAATGTCTCTAAGTGCAAACATTTTGAACGATTAGTGTATCTGACCAGGCTCTATCGTGGGTGTCTTCATACTTTGACTTTGTCCAGGTCAAGCACGATCTAGGGCCATATTATACCCTTAATTGCACCCTGTGCACATTTTAAAATGTGCACTGCATTAGGGTGAACCCCCTGCCCCCAGGGCAGCCGAGAACTTGTGCTGCTCATTCATGTGAGAAAAAGGAGTGGCTGCTTTGAAGTCTTTCTGCATTTTCACCGTGCAGGTGGCACCTCTCTGCACTTTTAAAGGGGAAGGATTAGAGAACCCCTTGCTGGTGGGTGCAGTGAGGGACTGCACTCACATGTAAGAGAATGTCTGGGGGTTCCATGGGACACCTTCTCCCCCATCAGAGGGCTGCAATCAGGGGTAGCACTCATAGTGTGCCACCTTTTAGGTTGCGCACTGTCAGAGCACGTCCTGAGTGCTTCTTTGCCTCTGTACCCACGTCTTTGCAGAGGCAAAGGAATTCCCTCGTTTGCATAGGGCCATGCCCCCTTGCAAATGAGGGAATGCCATCTTGGGGAATTGCTGCTGGTGTATGTGAGCAAGCGCTTTCAGTATTTCAGAAGGGGACGACCAAGTGTCTGCGGCCTCTTCTATGTTACCAAAGTGCCAAGGGGTGCACAAAGCAAGCACAAAGGCTCGTTGCACCCTGGGGCACTTCTATATTATGTCCCCAGATGTCGTAAGTTGGTGCTTTATGTTTTTAAGCATTAGAATGTTAAGCATTAGAAAGTGTGTATTCTTGAACATTTCAGATCTCCAGGTTTCTATGTTGGATATTTGTCATTTTGGTGGCATTTGAGTCATAGAAATATTTCCTATTTTTATAAATTGGTTGTGGATTTTTATCAAGTGTTGTGTCCTACTGATTTAATGTATTGGGGTTTTTAAATGCTTCACACATCTGTATCCTAAGTTAAGCCTGCCTGCTCCTTGCCAGCTACCAAGGGTTGTGCAAGGTGATCATTTATTGAGACCTTGTCTGGACCATATTTTGCATTGGCTACCTTATTGCTAGTGGTAGGTGCCTTGTTACCCCTTTCAATAATCCAACTTCCAAAAAAGTAAATTTTGTTTTCAAAATGTTTTTTTTCTTTTCCATGCATGTTGACTAAACATAGTACCACTCTGCAAGATTCAGTGCTAAAGTAGATTTGAGTTTACTGACATGCCCAATCCAAGATGGCTGCCATAACATTCACCAACCATTCACGCTTTGGGATATAATGACGTTGTGTACCCTCTCTGCACTTTGGCTTAAGGCATTAGGATTAGCCTGGGTGTGCACATGCCTCACTCGCAGGGAAACAGTTATGCACAGTCACCACTTATTGCCACACTGATCACATGCACTCTCCATGATGATGGCCATGTAAGATTCCCTATCATTGAGTCATACTCAGGCCATGCAACAGTCTCTACCCACACCTTATTGCTCTCAATTTCAGTCAGTTCTGGATTGCGCTACAGCTGCTTCAAAGAAACAGGAACCCAATATTCCCAAAGTGAGGTTTCTGGAGTTGGTGGGCACCCAACAGATTTTTGCTTGTCCCAATATGAAGTGAGGGATCCTACTTGAAGTATTCTGATTAAAGAAAGCATATTGATGCGAAAAGCCCCCACAACACACTCGCCTCCTGCACACATCTTTGCTTTCAAGATCCTAACACCAACTGACATACTTGTCCTTCCTAAAACCTTAGAACCAATTAAACATTACCGTTCTAACATTACAATTTTATCATGACTTTACAAAGCGTACTTCATGTAGACTTACAACAGTCTACAGACAGAGGGCAGAAATGAATGGCTTATGTACTGATTTCCCATACTCTGAGGCAAATGTATATATATATTCTTTTCCAAGGCATAGCGTCATTATTATGTCACTACAACGGACTTATGGTGTATAACATTTAATACATAGGGTTGAAATGTACAGAATTTTCGATATAAAGGACAAATTTATCGTTCAGTCATCATATGAACGGCCACACTGTTTTAAATCAAGAAGTATTCTATGTATATTGACTGAAATCCTTGCAATGGATATAACATTGTACAGTGTTAAAATGGCGCCCAAGAAAAGGTTACATCTTAAGTTATAAAATTCTTTTGGTCCGTTATTGATGTTTATTATCCTGAAATGGAATGGTGCGCTTTTTGGTTTGGTGTGTGTAAACCTTGGTTAAATAGCAGTAACTCTAAGCACTCCCCATCAGTGAGCAAGGACGTGAAGTCCGAAACGTGTCTGATGGCTTGCACCGCACTTGAATAAAACTTTATGGAATATCCAAGACTGACTCGGGCTGTTCATTGGAGTTTGCGTACCTGTCAGTGCTAGAAAGCACATTTCTTGGCAAGTCGGATTTGCATATATATATATATTGTTCACCAAATTGCCTGTAGCATTCAGGAGGCACACGACAGGCCTCCGCCCTCCGGGCTTCATATGCAGCGCGTCTCCCCACTTCGCAAGTCATTAAAATGCCCGACGCGCTTCTAGGAACACTCCCGTCATCAGGGGCTGCCATCAGCGAGACTCGTTTGTGCACCGTTAGATTCTGGGTCTTTTATTCATTCAAATCCCACAGTAGGCGTGTGCTAAGTGCGCCGTCATACCGAGTTTGGCTGGGATTTGTAGTCCTTTGCGATGCACTCTAAATATTTCCTTTTAAGTAAAGACAAGAGTCACTGAAAATGAAAGCATATTTCTAGCCTATAGTAGGCTGCGTTGTGGTTCGATGCGCTGTGAATTAATCGAAGGAGTCCTGTGCCACACCTCCAACCAGTTTGGAAGCGCCGGCCTCAAACTGATGTCAGACGTTTCTTGTTACAGCTGTTGATGGTGCTCTCCCCACGACCAGGCGGCCGTGCTGTAAATTGTTCACCAAATTGCCTGTAGCATTCAGGAGGCACACGACAGGCCTCCTCCCTCCGGACTTCATATGCAGCGCGTCTCCCCACTTCGCAAGACTCAGGAAGGTAAGGTTTTAAAATGTGTCTTTTATTAAACTCCCCCTGCACAAAGCCCTATGCGTCACCTCACCCACCCCCCACCGCGAGTCATGCCATCAACACAACCCTTTACAGAAATAGGGACTTTCTCTATATTTATGCACAACATTCAAATGCCATTAAGATGTACTTTTTAAAATATGAATCAGCTTGGTATGTGCATTGCACATATTTGTAATTAAACTTAAACCTACAACTGTATATGTATTTATGTCGTTTGTATTGCCTTTCCTTGACCACTCGTTTTCACAATCCCAGGAGAGTCGATTTTACTCACCTAGATGTCTCTTCCGGATCTGGAAGTATTGCCTATTCTGCAAGTTATGTTATGTTATAAAGAATTTGTAGCGCGCACTAATACTCTGGAGTGTCCTGGAGTGAGAGTGAACCTGGGCAAAGAGGTAGGAGCCAATTAAATGAGTTGACTGAACAGATGTGTCTTTAAACGTTTTTGAAGAGTGGAAGGTCTTGAGTAAGCTGAAGGTCCGCAGGAAGCGAGTTCCAGGCTTCTGCTGTTTTAACAGAAAGCGACTGGCCTCCCAGACGGTCTCTGTGGAAGTGCGGAATTACCATCCAACGTTGAGAAGCAAACCGCAGAGGACGGTTCGGCACATATAAAGTGAAGATATATAGGTCTATGGCCATGAAGGGGCCTGTGTGCAAGGGTAAGGTCCTTTACCAGCGAAGTCTCCGGTGAACGGGTGGAGGGTAGGCTTTGGATTTACCTTTCACCCTTTCAGCACTAGTAAATCACTCTATGCATATGTAAATATTTGCTTTTTAAATGTGTGAATTCTAGTTATATAGACAATGCCTTCTGGTTTGAGCCTTTAGGCCCACATTTACATGAGGTCTGCGCCGCCGGTGTGTCATTTTTTTATGATGATCTGGTGGCCTAAGCCTCTCACTCATATCTGTGATGTGATGCAAAGCCACTCTGCGTGGTTTTGCATTGCCGCCCTGATAGATATAGAGTAAGGCATGCCAGCCCAAAGCTGTGGCCTCGTAGACAGGAATGAAATGCCTCTTCTAAATGAGGTCCCGAGTTCTTAGCAAACGGACCTTGTAGCACATGGGACAAATCCACATTTAGGCGCTTAAATTAAGGTCATAAAATGTTTACGTATTCTTGTTCATTCTAGAAAAAAAAATACCAATACATTGCAATTACTTTATTTAAGTGAAAGCCCGTTTGCCTTTTCGAAAAAGAGATTAGTTGACTGCACAAAGCCCAAATTGTAATCCCCTCACATAAGATACCACAGATGGTCTTGTATTTGGTGCAGGGTGTTTTTATAATAATAGCTTCAATCACTATCAACTGTGCTCAGTGACAGATGCGGCATTTATAAAAGTGCTGGTACTCTCTGTAATAACTTCAGCACGCTTGGTATTCTCTCAGCATAATATGTAAAAGAAACATAGACTAAATGCAATCAACCACTAATCCTGATCATATGTCTTTGTTCCAGATGGCCGCATGACTGGTGCAGGAACGTAGCAGTAATTTTACTACCAACTCTGCACCCTGATTGTAAAAGCAAATAAAGAAATGATGCAGCTTTAGCAGAGCTCTTACTTTCAGTTACTCCCTGAATACGACATTACAGCACATATGCCAATTTAATTTATATCAAGGATCTTAGCTGTACTCTTTATTTACTACAGTGTGCCATTCTAAAACATCCCTGAGAAATTAAAGCACACCTTTCACGAATATTTATTGTAATGTTCATGTAAACAGAGCCTGCTGTCAGACACAAAGAAGGCTAATGTCACAAACATAGGAAAATCGGAGGAGAAAGATTGAAATAACCAAATAACAGTTTTAAAAATGTGTCAAGTTTCAAGTTTATTGTTTGATTACTTAAAATCATGACAAAATTGTTAAGACCATATAACTCACCTATACATATGTTAATTTAAAAAGGAGCAAAGAGGGACTTTGATTAGTACAACCATAATGCAATAGATTCACAATAAAATTCGATGACATTTAAAAATTGTCTGGATGTGCATTTATCTTTTACAGATCAAGCTCATTAAGTAACATGGCAGTCACTGAATAGTTTTAAAAAGGTTTAAAAGAGGGGAACAAGTCAATGTGACAGCTGGTTTTAAAATGCTGAAGTCGGTGTCCATGTGGACCTTGCTGGAGCGGGCCGTGGCTGCTTGAGTTTTTATTCCAGAATGATATCTGGACCAACCGGCGAAAGGATTGCTGCCTTTTCTTTCTCCAAAAATTTTGCAGCTCTGGCAACAAATTTTGTAAACCGAATGTTCAGCTTTATATTGTTCTGGTTCATAGCTGCCATTATTGCCTGGCGACATGTGCAAGCACCTAATTTGATCCACTCAACTCTAAATAAGGTCCTTCTATCACGTAACAGAGCGGGACATGCGCGGGATATATGTTCCAGGCTTTCAGAGTGGTAGCCGCATTCCCTGCATTCGATTTTATGATTAAGGCACCGCCGTTGTGGTAGATGTTTTAAAAAGGGCCATGAATTTGACCTTCCAGAATATTGAGTAAGTACTTGATAGGTTTATAGTCTGAGATGATGGCCCATTCGTGCTTCCTTCTGGATAGTTTGGCCCTGTCAGAGTGGAAAGACCAGGACCGAACGTTTCGCTTAATTACGCTCTTCAATGCCTGTTGTGAGGGGTATGTTCCCCAGTATTCCGAGACTCGGAGGAGCTGGAGGGATTGGTCCAGGTGGTGCTGATGTTTTTGAACGGAGGCACTGGTCGAAATTTCGTTCCAGAGTTTGATCTCAAGACTATTTTCCCTGGAATTGCTCAGTTTTTTGCAGAACTTAATGAAAGCACCAGTCTCGACACTGTTATGGTCTATCAGACCGAATTCTAGTCTGACTTGTGCCGGAGAGGAGGACCTCGGTAAGCGCCATGCTCGCTTGAAGATTCTGGTGATTGATTCATTGAGTACAATGTTTTCTGAGCCCATCATAATATGGTGGCTATGTGAAAGAGAATTTGTGATCTTGGCCTTCATCACTTTGAGCCGAGGGGTTAGGCTTGGTCCTAGTAGGTGTTTTGAGAGTTTTGCTGTCGCAACCTCCAGCGACAGTGCCTTAACCTTGATGGCGTCTTTTTGTTTAGTGAAAGTAGCTCTGGAGTCAAGACAAATTCCTAGGTATTTGTAGTGTGCCACTGTATCAATGCTTTTGTTATTAAAGAACCACCTGCTTTTCCTGCTTCTGTTTGCTAAAATGAAATTTTTTTTTTTGACAGGTTCAATTCAAGGGCGTTTTCAGATGTATAAGCTAGAAGTTCGTCAAGAAGCCTCTGCAAACCAACCTTTGTGTGACTCAATAGCACAAGGTTGTCGGCGTATAGCAGGTTGCTGATGCGGGTCCTGTCTAGTTGGGGCGGGTGGGAGTTGACCTTGTCAAGTATGGAGGATAAGTCAGAAATAAACAGGTTCAAAAGAAGGGGCACCAAAACGCATCCTTGTTTGACGCCACTTCCTGTTTGGATCTTTTGTGAGACATGGGACCCGTCGCCCAACTTAATCCTTATCCAGGTCTGTGTGTGGAGTTGGATGATAGCTTGTAGGACGGCCGGCGGTATACTCCAGCGCCACAATTTATGCCGTAGGTGGCCGCGTGGCACTCGGTCGAAAGCCGCCTTAAAGTCAACGAAGCAGCAATATAGTTGCATACGACAGACAGTTTTAAAAATGTGTCTTTCTGAAAAGTAATTTAGTGGGAGGGCATGTTACTTAGTATTACTAGATGCAAACCACTGCACGGATCCATCATTTTCTAAACAGTTGCATACAGTCAGCAAAACATACACTAATATCAGTGGTCCATGTATCACAGAGATATTCTTGGTTCATGGCAGTGGAGGCAATTGGGTCAGTTAATACCAGACATCCTTCTGTTTTATTAATTTGTGTGTAGAGTAGATTATTGCAACTTTTAGCCACATTTTGCTCACCTGGGGGAGTATTACTCACAGGGGTCACTTTTCCTGTGATTAACGACGCACCTTTTGAAAGGTGCACCAGTACAAACAAGGAAATTGCACCCTATCATGGTGAACGCGCTGCTCTCAGGGTTGCCACAAACATTAGCTGCCTTTCAAGTAAAAGAGGCAGCAGCTCTTTGCAAGTCATTCTGTGTTTCACTCTACAGGCAGTTAACCTGCATGCACTTTCAGGAGGGGAAAAGAGATCCCCTAGCAGGCAGGTGCAGTGGGTAACTACACAGACTGACAGGGATTGTCTAGGGATTCATGGACCCCCTTCCCCCCTCTTGAGGGCTGTCTTCTGGGGATGCATTGACAGTGCACCACCTTTTTGATGCACTGTCAGTTTGCCTCCTGCAGGCTTCTTTACTTTGTGCCCGCATCCGTAATACGGTGCGGGCGCAGAGACAAAGAGATTCCCTCATTTGCATGGGGCCATGCCCCCACACAAATAAAGGAACGTCCTCTCACTATAGCCCTGGTGCACATGTGGCTGCACAAATATTTGCAACCCCTGCCATAATACTAAAATGCCCTGAGCATGCTTAAATCTGGACCCCAACAGATTCCAGAAAACATGTATTTAAGTTGCAGAGGGAGGACCACTGACCAACTGCAAAACTTTGAATCACTCCCAAAAGGGGTTCCACTCTTTTCTAATTAAGTTTATTGGTTTTATGAAACTAAACAGTGTAACATAGGAGACACAAGTTCTGTAACATTAGAATACAAATAGGAGTACCAAGACACAATGGAGCATGTCAAGATAAAAGGGTAGGCACAACATAGTCTGTTTATACAGGTAATCTCAGTTCCAGTGTTCCAGATAGATACGCTGCCAACTCTGAGTCGCAACAACACCACCGGCCCTCAAGAAGACCAAATTGTATGCATAGTCGCCAGCAAGAAACTCACTTCACTAGACATTTACAGGTATTGAGTTATATACAGGACTGTCTCCAGGGGTCCCATTGCCACCTTCTACCATGCAATCATCCGGACTTCAAACAGTGACTGCTGCATGGTTTCAATGAGTGTCGTCAATTTTGTTCATGCAATTCCGGAAGACCCAGAATGCGCACATTGGAGTGCATTTCCAAGCCTTAATTTTTTTGCTTTAGTGACTGCTGCCCCAACTGGAGAGGGAACCTCTAGGAAGAAATAAAGTGGGATCAGCAAGTCTTCCACTCAAGTCAATTTAGGACTCAGCCGAGCAGCTCAGGTCTCAAAATGTTACAGCAAGGTTTAGGTCCTTCTGCCACACCTCAGACACAGCTTGTTTATAACTGAGGGGCATGAGCAGGCCAGGACCTTTATCACCTTTGCAATTGACGTTCTCGGCAATGAGGTAAGGTGGGCTGTTGCTCACAAATCTCATGGCAGTGTATGAACTGACTTCTCCAATACAAGGGTACTCTGCTCACAACTGCTGCTGATCAACTCACCTAATGCAAAGGGGTGTCAGAGTGCCAATTGCCTGCTAAAATCAGAGGCTGTGAAAAAATGGGGTGCCTCAGGCAGTGCTCAACCATGGGTCTCAGCTTACAGACTCCAGGGAGAGGACAATCAGGTCTGTCTCTACCCTCTTTCGCATATTTGATGTTCCCTGCCTGTTTAACTGAAGTGTCTCCTCCGGCACCCTCTCTGCATATGTAGAAGTGGAGTGGAGCTTTGGTCCTCCCCGCAGCCTCAGATTTGCAGCAGCCATGGCCCTTTACCCAAGTGGGGTCTTTCTCCTTGTTCGGGTCTACGTTGCCACACAACTGCCAAGACTTCCACACTGGGCAACCTCCGCTGAAGAATAAGATGCAGTCGCTATGCAAGAAGCCCACCAGAGGAGGGCAGTCAGGTTCGATCTCGGTTACGCCGCCACTCCCTAGCCCAGCTGTCGGGTCTGCTCATTTCATCTCATCACTGCATCCTCTCTTTGCCACTGGCCACAGTATCAAACCCCAAACAGCTTCCACAGGTCCTTCTTCAGTTTCCTCTCTTTATTTTTCCTTCTGGGGCCTTACTTATCCATGGCATGCAGTCGGGCATACAGCGTCTGTTCTGGTAGGTCCCCCCATCCCTCTCCCCGTGACCCAGTCTCCGCAGAGAATGGCTGCAACAATATAAACTGTTATCCCAAGTAGATTCCCCCCTGAGCTCACTGTGTATGTGCAGTAGCATCAGAGTTAGGTGCCTATTTAAGGGTTATTGATGGATTATATATTTTGTGGTCAGAGCTTCACAGAGGTGTGGCCATCTTGTGGCTCTGCTCTCTGGAACCCACCAAAGTTTTACCCTTTATGGTTTCACTGTCGTTTAATCTCTCTCAAAAGATAACCCTGTAATTATATACCTGAACCCATACTCACATATTTGTGCAGGTCTCTGTGAACTGCAAAATGGTAATGCTTCTGTCCCAGAACCCGCAGAAAGAAATGTGTGATCTGCACCTTCGACCCAGGTGCTATCTAAGTTTGGCTTGGGTTTTCTTAGCTCCCATTGATAAATTAAAAGGGATTATTACATGACCAGTAAAGAATTCCCATTGAGATGCAGGTTAGGCGCTGGTGAAAGCCATAATTTCACCCACATAATTGGTTCTTTGCTTCGAAGGCAAAGATACAAATCCTGCAATAATTTGTTTCTGAAATCATGAATTAAGAGGTAATGAGACCACTTCGTTCTTGTCTGGATGGGGAGTCAAATCCTCCTTTTTCTTACATAGACAAATATAATAGTAAAACAATTGAGTTACTTTCAACGTATGCTCTTGTAGATTGAGACATTTTAGGACAGAGTATTAGGAAACAAATTGTCAATGTATTTAGGATGGCTATTGTTTTTTTTGGGATAACTCTGTAGGTTTCACCAATATTTTGCGTTATGTATTATTGACTGATATGGTTTTAACTATTTACTCTACTATGGAATAGTAATGTATTTGAATCATTTGTTGCAAATTGGTAATAAATGTATTTAAGCTTTTGTATTTGAGGACATGTAACATTTTTCTTACCCGAAGTTTATGCATGCTTATTTTTTAGATATTGTATAAGGCTGCATTTGGACGTAAATAATAGTGATTCTATTCCCAAAAACTACTCACAGAACATTCTTTGTGTACTGAGCAGTTTCAACTCTTGATTTTAGGTCAAGTCTGTGTGAGCTCATGCCAGGGCACTCGTTTGCAAGACTTATTGTTTACAGTAAAGAGCTTTGAGACCACCTATGGCTTACTATTTCTTGGCATCTGTGTCAGCCTTCATTGCAGTCTCCTAATTGATCAGTGCAGGATGAGCGTCATTTCTGTGGAGCAGAGATCAAGCACTGGTTGATTCAATTTAATCAGCACCCTTCTGCTGCTCCCGATGTGATTGAGGTACTATTTCTTCTTCCCCATCACCCTACCTCTGCACCCATCTCCTACTCCCTCACTCCCCTTGTTTTGTTCCTTCTATACCCCCATCCCACTGTCCATTATTCCTGACTTCTGTAGTTTCCTGCTAGACGCATTTTTTTTTAGGAGTGTGATGTACTACATTTTACACCCACCAATCACAGGCTTCATCAGCGAGGCGATCCTGCTAATAAAAGTGACCGGGCACATGTGCCCTGGGCCAGTTATCAGTATTATACCACAGTGTCTGTGTGATATCCTTACCAAATATGTGGGCTTAGAGTCCACTACCTTACAATGGCGATTAGGGGATATGTGCTGGCAGTTAGTTTGCGGTTCCTCGTGGGAGAAATTCAGCCTCAGTCTACGGCATCATTTCACCTACTGCCAGCACGACAGTAACTGGCCCTTGACCAAAGCAAAACCTGTCTCCTAATCCTCCTAGATCTATCCTCGGCCATCAACATGGTCAACCATGAAAAACACCTCAAACTCCCCCTGGCACCTTTAAAAGCCTGCCTCAACGAGGCCGCCAGACTACTAACAGGCTCAAGGAAATTCGACCACATTTCACCACATCTGAAAGCTCTGAACTGGCTTCCTCTACAAGCCAGAATCCGACTCAAATTGGCATGTATCACACACAAGGCATTATACTCAAACACCCCTGCATATCTTGCCCGGAAACTTGTGATATGCGGAGGAACCAGAAACTCCTGGTCAACCAGAGACCTCTTAGGCAAGCGTCCAGAGCACACAATAAGAGTAAACAGACCTGTTTGTCTGACAGTGGTAATAGTAGGGATAGACCAGAGAAAGCGTATAGTTTTCAAATGGTTTTATTCACCCACAGTATTCCCAACCTGGGAATCACTGTCAAACACAAATCCAGCCGACACGTGTTTTGTCACAGCATATGGCTGTGACTGTTCAGGGCTGATGTGAATGATCAAAGGCGTGGTCGGGAAACCGGTGATAATTCTAACCCGGTCCTAATCGGGTGGTGTAAGACTTAAATTGGCGGCACCAATCGGATTGCCGGTGCCGCTCTGTAAATAACAGGACTTGTTATATCTACAAGTTCTGGTAGATATAACAAGTCCTGCTATTTACAGAGCGGCACCGCTTTGTCCGGTCTATCCCTACTATTACCACTGTCAGACAAACAGGTCTGTTTACTCTTATTGTGTGCTCTGGACGCTTGCCTAATTTACAGAAAAGGAGGTCCCCTGTCCTTCTTTCTTTACAGAGGTTAAGGTTTTCCTCTGACCAAGAAGCACCAACCGAATTATTCTTTTTGAGAACTCACTGACTATTACTCTACCGTAACAAGTTGAGCGCCACTTTTTCTGAACACTACAAAAACCGACTCGCAGAACTCTCACCAGAGACCTCTTGCTCCAACCTGCATATTTTCAGAAAAAGAAAACTTACAACTGGGCCTTATCTGGGAATACACCAAGAATATGGAACTCACTCCCTCCCGCGATATGAAGAATCCTTATTCTGGTGCACTTGAAAAAAGATGCCAAAACCTTCCTAATGGGTAAATTCCTCATCTAAATGTTACTTTCTAATCATCTGGAGACCTTGCTCTACTTTCGTCTAATGCATTCCCCTGGAGTACCCAGACCCTATTCACCCGGTGCCTCCGGGCATCCCACCATGACCCTGGGACCTTGTTTCCCATATATTGTAAATGTAAAATGCAATTACCTCTCCTTTTATCACCAATGAATCCAGCACCATCCCCACTCCAAGTCTTTTGTCTACTACTGTTGATTCCTGCAAAGTGCTCTGATACCCTCATGGGTCAAGTTTGCACTCTATAAAAACTCTAAATAAACAAATAAATAAGACGAGAATTAAACCACCGGGGAGTGAGTACAATGGCATCCACCAATGAGTCCCTGTGGCACCCGTCTACTGTGCAGCCCTCGCAGTACTGACCGGCCTTAAAGTGGGAGAGAAGTGACTGGTCATCTCCCACAGTCTGATGCTCAGGTTGCCCTCCACCTCCAGAGTCAGAGATGAACAGGAGGGGTCATCGCCAACAAGAAAATGTGCCCCGGATCCCCCTCAAGGTATGACAGGGCCTGTGCCGGTATATGCCCATGCCTCCTGCTGTTTGTTCAGGAGAGGAAGAGTGCCCTCTCCGAAAAGTGCACAAAAACCCTGCTGCATAGCCTGTACCCAAGCAGCAGTAGTGAGTGACTGGTATGCGGCCGCCCGATAAGGGCTAACACCGTGCCAAAAGAAGTCACACCTGCAGTTTGTGACCCCACCGACATCAACCAAGACACGGCCCGTAGCATGAGAGTGGGCCACCGGCAATGCAGCAGTGAAGGACTGTAGAGCACTATCCCTGCCTGAGTGGCACAGATACTGCCAACCCATGGAGAAGCAGAATGAACCTAGTGGGTATCACCTGTTATGCCCCCGTACGTGCTCATGCATTTGTAGGCTGCCCTGCCTGTCGCTGTGTGTTCCGGTAGGAAGAGCACTTGTGCCACGGAGGTGCAACAGGAGTGGGATGGCAGCATCTTGGAGTCCCTAGTGGATGTGGGGAGAGTCTGCCGGCTAAGTGAGGTACTGCTGGCTGGTGAGAGATGACTGGGAGAGTGAACTGGACTACTGCACCTGTATGCGGTTTTACCCCATGACTGCAGAGGCCAACAGTCAGAAGAAAGACTGCTGTGACCTGGGAGAAGTGCCACAGAGCCACCTGGCGGCAGCCCAGTACACCAAACCGTGATGAGTGACTGACTCGGAAATGACACAGCCTTGGAGGGGGCTCTCATTTTTGTGACAGAAAAGCCGTCTAGCCAAAAGAAGAGTCTATTGTAGCAACTCGAAAGGAACGTGCCCATGACAGATGCCGCCTAACCAGGCCGGTGCTGCGTGCCCCTGTATCTGTATCTTCAGCACCTTCTTACACCGTGCCTGACTGTGAGACAAGGTCAGCAGAATCAGGAAACTTTTACGGCCTGACCAAAGTGGTGGCTGTAGCGCCACCTGGTGGTCGCTTGATACACCACAACTGGCCATAGTGATTTTTGTACAGTGTACATACAGGCCTAGCATGGTTAAAGACAGGCCGCACATCATAAACACAACCTGCAATGACCTACGACCTGGTCCCAGGCTGAAAACACAGTAAAAGGAAAAGAAGCCCTAATAAAGCACTCACACACAGCTCAAAACCAGCAGAAGTGGTAAGGAAGAACTGAGAATGGAGCAGGGAGCACCACATACCCCCTAGTGAATGTATCTTGTTACTGCAGGGAGAAACATAGACTGTTTGCCCTCACTAGACAGAACAAATTGATCACCTTCCTCAAAAGCTCTGTCATTAAGCCAGTCGAACTTAGAACTACAGCCCCATCACCTTGAGCCCCACTATTGGGCCAGAGAGCAAACAGAGAGCTAACTGCTAGACTGATAGCCAGCACTGCACAAAGAAAAAACAGGGACTGGAAAGGAAAACCATGCACGTTCTTTACCGACTGTAGGCCACCACTGCAAGCACGAAGAATGCTCTGGGAGCCAGGCCACAGACTCAGGCCTTTGCCCAGAATGACTGATGGCGGATGAAGGTGCCAGGCACCACAGCAAGGGACTCCTAACCTCCTCACCGAGCCCCAGCAAAGATGGCTGCCTGCAGCACAGCAAAAGCCAAAGCTATGAACCCACATGCAGCCATGCAAAGTTCAGTGTGAAAGACTCAGCACCGCTCCAAAGAGATGGAAAGCGACAAGTAGCGCACCAAGAAAAAGCAGTAAGCCTCATGAAAACATGCGTTGTGCGTGCACCCCAGTGGTTGGCTGAGGCAACCATAAGAGAGGAAACTGCAACTCACATCCCCAGGTGGGCTGCCCAGTGTTTTGAAAGGGAGAGACAGTGAACCCCAGCAGAGGGAGAGAAACCGCAAGTAGCCCAAAGCTTCCCCACAAAGTAAACTGCCAGGACAGTAAAGGAAACAGAGTGAAATCAAAGGCAGTGCCCAAGAAGATGAAAGAAAGCAGAGAAGGAGAAGTTGGTGTTCACCCCCATGCTAGGTCATGCTCATCAGCTTTCAAGTACTGCCCGCTGCCTACCTGAGCAGGCTGAGTTTGCACTGGCCGGAGAGAAGAGGCCCACGACAAGGAGAAGAAGTTACTGAAAAGAGAGGAGGGGGCATCCAAGGCACCAGGACAGGGCACCAATGAAGAAGAACCAAGAGACAGATGTACGACAATTGGCAATTGAGTCTTGCAAATTGTGCCAAATTGTGAGTTGCTATTTGCGAGTCGCAATTGCCAATGTACAAAAGTGTCTGATTCCCAAAGGGGTCGGAAATTGCATGCCTCATGCATATTAATGAGGCTGTCGCAATTTGCGACCCCAAATCTGAATGGCTAGCACTCCCTGGGATGAAGGCCTGCTGGTGTCAGCAGACCTCCATGTCTGGGACTGATTTTCAATAAATATTTTTTTTTAAATGCAGCCCTTTTTCCTTAAAGGAAAATTAAATGCATTAAAAAAAGCAATCGTTTTTGTTTACATTTTTAAAGGCAGGTAGTGGTCATTGGGACAACTGCCTGCTGTGAAAAAATGTTTGCGCACCCATTCACAAAGGGGAAGGGGTTTCCTGGGGACCCCTTCCTGTTTGCGAATGGTTTACCCCCTCTTGAAGAGGGTGGTATACTGAGAATGTTTTTCGAACACAATTGCAGTCGCAAAATATTCTTACCTAGGGTTCAGACTTGCTATTAAAAAGGGATGTCCTTAGAACGCCTCTTACCAATAGCGATTTGCTAACCCTATTTTGCGAGTCGCTATTTAATTAGCGACTCACAAAATAGGGATAGTACATGGCCCACAGGTTTTTTGCATGCGCAAAACAGCCTAAAACTCACTAGAGCATGCAAAAATCTGTCGTACATCTGGCCCCAAGAGAGCAAAATCTTAGTTGCCCTGAAGCCTGCACCCTGAAACTTAACAGCACTGGCAGGGGCCAGAAAGAGAGATACCTCGCCAAAGAGAAGAAGCAATGCTACACACAATAGAGGCTGCACCACCACAGCATTAAACATGTCACAAGAAGTGCCCAACCCTGCCAAGCATGCCTGAACAGAGGTAGAAACATGCGTCATAACATTGCAGACTTGAGATGTAAGCACTATGACCTTGAGCGAAGAAGGTGATTCTCTATCCAGGTAGAGGAGCACCATGAAGATCCCTTGAGCACAGGATGGGGCCTGCGAGAGCTCTACAAAGAGCACAAGCATGTACTAGTGACAACAGAACTGTGGCAGGTCCTCAGCCAAGAAAAGACACAGGCGTAAGAACCAGAGGTGAACAACAAGATGTCCATGTGGAGCAAGCAATAACATATGGCATGACGCCACATCAGACTGAGGATCCTGGTCAGAAGAAGGAAAGAGTGTGGCAGGATGCCACATCGCGAAGGAGGAGAAGAGAGTGGCACGATGCCACAGGGTGAACAACCATCCCAAGTTTGCAAGCAAAATGGGAGATGAGAGATAAGACTGAGGACTCATGCCTCTACTGGAGAGGGCATCCATCAACGCAGGACAGCCACTGGAATGCATATATGTCACTGGGTACAGCCCCACAGGTGGACCAACTGTAAGCAGCCAGCATGCACGAACACTGTCCAAGCCCCACTCTTCAAAGTGCTACTGTTCTGACACCTGGCAACGGCTGCTTCACATAAATGACATCCAGGGAAGCAACTGCCCATGCCAATATCAAAATTACAAATAGCTACTAAGTCCCCCCAGTCCTCCTCATTCAAAGCAAAACATCGCCACCTGTAGCCCAAGTGTAGGAAGGTAAACATCATCATTACCCCATGCATCACCAGAAACACCTAAGGAGCAAAACATCACCAGAGTGGATCCAAATGCCTGAAACGTCCAGTGAACAACAAAACATTTCTGGTGCTGTGGGAGATTGAACACAATTCACAGAAAACCTGTGTTATGGGAAGCACTATTCACTGGCTCACTACACGTGATAATTTCTTCTTTCTTCTTCATACATTAATAGTCAAATCTCAACATATGAAATCTATCACAAAACAAATTCATGCGAATCTTATATCCGCAGTCTCAAAAATCAGACTGCTGATGTAACCATCATACAAAACATACAAAGCAAGGTATGAAAAATAAAATATGAATGACTCTCATCAAACCGATGGGTGTATTTCTTTGCTTCAAGATTGCTTTTATTCTTCTTAATTATCAGAAGAAGTGCCAATTAGAATTCTTCAATCAACTCTCCATCATTACACAAGTGAAGTCATATCCCAATGCATTTCGGTATGCACCTTCATCAGGGGAATGTACTACAAATAACAAAGAATTCATCAAATCATAACCACAAAATACATTTCTATTTACAATCACAATTGTGTTTGATTAAAGTAATAAACAGAAACCAGAAGATCTCATGATGTTTAAAACACACTCTGTGCGTGATTGACCCTCATGCTCGCAAAAGTTCATCAAATATTCTCCATTAGCCTTATAATCCAAACTAAAAACCGAGTGAGCAACCCCATGTGACCTACACCTCTTGCTAGGTGCCTGCATGCAAACCCAAACCATCAAAATATACATAATCTGCCTCATATCAAATAATGCCATGTCTAAGTCCGCTTACCTTCATAAACTACAATAGAGGCAGCATTAATCAAAGTTCGTGTTCTTCTTATCTGTAACAACATGTAAGCCAAACACTGAACTTACTGCTATGGTGGAAGAATTTAGTAGAGAAAGATTTATCTCTGCATGAATTAAGAAGAATAAAAGCAATCTTGAAGCAAAGAAATACACCCATCGGTTTGATGAGAGTCATTCATATTTTATTTTTCATACCTTGCTTTGTATGTTTTGTATGATGGTTACATCAGCAGTCTGATTTTTGAGACTGCGGATATAAGATTCGCATGAATTTGTTTTGTGATAGATTTCATATGTTGAGATTTGACTATTAATGTATGAAGAAGAAAGAAGAAATTATCACGTGTAGTGAGCCAGTGAATAGTGCTTCCCATAACACAGGTTTTCTGTGAATTGTGTTCATTTCATACTAACTTGACTGGGGCTAGTCAAGATATGGGTAAGCACCGGTTTTAAATAATGAAATGAAGGGATATAAACTTGTTTAAATAAGGAGTGCATATTACATATTATTGTTTGCTGTGGGAGATTGGCCACTCAGAAACTTTCTGTGTGCCCAATGCACCTGAGGCCTGCTTAAGAGAGCATACTCGACCTTTGGACTATCCACACTTGGGGTTGCACGAGGTTTGGCCATAGCCCTGTTGGGAGATCTGCAGTGACCCCTTGGTGCGGCCTTCAAGGGGCCCTGCACAGCCCACACAGTCATGTGATATTCCAGGGGCAAGGGTCTCAAGGGAACTTCGTTCAGAGGAGAATCCTGACAAGAGAGATGCGTCTGCAGCAGCTCCATGAAAGGCACAGGGTAGCATGGAGGTCACAGATGGAAAATGGTCATACGAAGACTATCAGGTGATGGCATGTGAACCTGATTTCAGACGGACTGAGCACAAAGACCCTGAAACACCACACTGTGTGACTGCCAGACCGACTTGGGTGTAGTCCCGTTGGCAGTTCCTCAGTGATGCCTTTACACGCCCAATGAGTGGCCCCACGCAGTCCACACAATCTCATGACAGCCCAGCTGAAAGGGCCTCAATGAGACTCCTGCGAGAGGGGAGACCTGGCACAAGAGAGAATTCTGCAGTTGCTCCACCAGTGGACACTTGTAAAGATCATCGCCTTCAAGAAAGACTCTCTTCTCATCATCCTCTGTCTTTGCAGGTTGGCTGCCAATTGGTGCCTGAGCGCCTTCAAGAAGATATCTGAAGTGGACTCCGCCACTTCTCTGGATGCACTGCTGTTGAACTGTGTAAATAGTGTCCAACACCAAGATACCAGGCTGGTCCAAACTACATCGCTGAGGTAGAGTAAATCCTTAAGTCTGTGCTGTCCAGAGATCCAGCACCTCCCAGCTGATGGCCTGAAGAGACTCAATGGTGCTCTGTATTGTGTTTATTTCTTCCCCATAGGTTGGACTTTTGTTTCAATAAAGTTTAAGAGGGATGTAGTGACCTTCTGGACACGTTGTAATCTTCAGGAGTGTGACGTGCTACACTTTACACCCACCGGTCAGACATCACCGGTCAGGTGACCCTGCTAATAAAAGGGGCCGGGGCACGTGCCCTGAGCCAGTTATCAGTACCGTACTACTGTGTCTGTGTGCTATTGCTACCAAGTAGGTGGGCCTAGCGACCACTACTTTACTTCTCTCTCCCTCTTTCACTCATGTTGATTCCCCTTGTGCTGCTTCCTCCCTCGTGTTGCTTCCCACCGCACCCACCCCTATTTTTGGTATTGCTTTCAAAAAAGGCGCCATGATGCGATCACTGCTGCCCATGTCAAAGCACTTTTTTTCTTGTTTTGAAAATTCACATTAGGTTACACTTCCTTCCGTGCAATGCATGGATGTGGTTGTGAAAGCCAGTGTTTAGTGAAACTAAGAAAACTGGGTCAGACTGGCCTATAGAGAAATTGCAACTTGTGTCCAAAGACAGTCAGATCTGGGAAAGAGACAATCACATACGGCCACATGCATCAACCTATTTAGGAAGTGCAAACGGTGCGAATCGGTAAATTCGGCTGTTTGCGATTCCTAAATAATTTTTGGGATGCATCATGCATTTTTGTGAAATTCGCTATTTTTAGCGATTTCCAAAAATGTGATTCCTTAAAAGCAATGCATGATTGTTTTGAAAATTGCGAATTCGCAATTAGGGGGTGCAAATTACCATGAGGGTGAACCTCGTGGTAATTTGCGAAAAAGTATTAAAATGTTCAAATTTGCATTTTAACACCTTGGGTGCTTGAGAGATTCCCCTCCTGTGCTGCAGTCCCTGAATCCCCATTGTTCATGACGACTCGGCTCGTCATGAGCACAGCTCAAACGTGCCTCATGACGAGCTGAGCTCGTCACGAGCAGCGAAGGGGTTAAACACTGTCATGTTACAGACACACATGTCCTTAGGATACCAAGGTTTATCTGCCGCAGCTCGGCGATAATTTTTTCACGCTAACCAAGCAATAGCGATATTTATCGCTATTGCTTGGTAATATGCCCCCAGATTTCTAGACGCCAACTGGAGCAGCACGTTTCCTATTAACTCATCACTGCAGTGGAGCAGCAGAAGTTAAATGTCATTGGTGAAGTACATAGGCTGCACTTGCACATTAATTGCAACTTCGGGGAGACATGTTTTGAAAAGCATTATGGCCACAAAATCCCCGCTGGCGTCCAGCGATCAACAGTGCTCAGTAAATATAGTTCGTGCCTTGAGGTGACTGAAACTGTGTCACCGCTGCACACGTACCTCCATCCTGCCTTTGCACAAGATTTCCATTTCTTTTTAAGTTAAAATAAAGGTGGCATTACATAGTTCACAGTGTTAAATTCCTGTCATTACAATAGAATTTGCTGCAATAAAGATAAATTAATCGGACTTACGATTTTAAATAGAAATATTAAAACGATAGAAGTGGATCATAAATAGCAGTAGAATAACACAATTCTAGTAATGTTTGGGGGATTCAAGGGGGTTTTAAAACTTCTTGCTGAGATGGTTGTAACTGGGAACATCGTCTGGCACATGCATGAAGGTATAATGTAGCAGGTGACCACAAATCCAGACGTTTTGCTTCCATATGTATGGGGTATACAAAGGAGGTATTCATGGAGCAGATTTCATCTGCAGTCAGACATTGCTTTATTTTTGTGCTCCAGAGAGACTGTATTTAAAATTGAAGCACACATTTTGGTGCATGTTAAAACACATGGCCCATGAAAAAATATGAAACTGAGGCCTAGTCAGTCTAAAATGCTTGTGCTGAATTAACGTGTTTTTGCAGTGTAGAGAAAAGTGGCCTTTTTAGCTCTGAAGATTAATAGAATGTGTTCTCTTTTCCCAGTTCATTCTTTTGCGTCTAGATTCACTATTCCTGTCTTAAGAGACTTTGGCTTGTTGCATATTTGAATAAACATGTTTAGTTTAAAACACCTCTTTTTATAATATGTGTGAATTAACAAATGCACCAAATACTACACATGGGACTAAATGCTTTTTTGCATGACAAGTTATCTAAAACATTAAAGCATGGGTATGAATTAACTGTGTGCGCTTTTAAAATTTACACTAAAGCATAAAAATTCTATGTTGTACATTGCACATTTTTTGCATGTTGTAAATAACCAATCATAAAAGCTGCTTTAAACTAATAGCTTGGCTAGGTGAACATTTATAACGGATATAAGTATGTGGGAGGGAAACATAATGGACTGATTTACATGAAATTAATACTCTCTTTTGGTTGTTTTGTTTTGGGCCTAAATTAACATGGATGCCTGTGAATCCATCAAGGCTATGACTTGCATTAAAAAGAAGAGAGCATGCACAGATGACACCACCTCGCCTCAAACCACCAAGGAGTCAAGGCCACTGTAAACTGTGCAATCTTGTGATTGTGCCAATGTACCAGTTAGCTAAAGTATCCTTTTAGCCTGTGCTGTGACAGGAAGGATGAGGAAAAGATAGAAAACATTTTCCTAGCAAATGTTACAAACATATAAAATGTATTTACTCATTTATGCTTCTTTTGTTAAAACCGGTATAATTTAGAATTTCCAATGAGTCAGGATAATGAGACCTCATGCCAAACATTGACTGACCAATCACGTACAAGCTTTTCTTAAAAATTCAACATTTTGTGTAGTCTGCCAAGAATTAGAAAATAAATAATGACCTCTTAGGGGGTGTGGGGGCTCTTCTCTTTAAGTCAGGGGGCCTCTGTCAGAGAGGGAGAAGAGAGGAAAGGCAGCAGATTAGATAGGACATTCTATGGGTTAGGTACAAGAAACGTCGCTGGAGGAAATTGCTGCTACCTGGGTGAGATTGCGTCTAAGGAGAGTTAGGTGGGGGGGTTCCCTTGCACATGTTTTTTTCAGAAAGTTCTGGCACGTCCTATTTGGCGGCAGGCCTCTTTACTAATGAATAAAGGGTCAGAGAAAAATGAACTTTTGACTAAAAAATAAAACCCCTTTAAAATACTCAACAACTCTCTTCATTGGCTTAAAAAATAATTGCATTTTTGCCTGTTCATGTTTATTTAAAGTCTCCTGAACTTAATACATGATGTCAAGGGCCCAACACCTTTTCAGCAGGAAATTATAGGTAGCATGAGGGTTTTTCATTGAGAAATTACCGCTGCATCAGTATCCAACCTGTGAGTGTGGCAAACAGCATACCACAATGCCTTAAAGGCAATTTTTGTGAAATCCTTCCAATTTACAATGATTTGCTGAAATGCAACCGCTTATAACAAATCAATAATTTTAACCTTAAGTGTAACCTTCTCCCATCAAGATGAGAGACTTCCTTAGAAAACATGAGTAACAGAAAAATAAAGTTTAGTTCCAAAAATTAGGTTAAATTGAGACCATACTTGTTTCCAGAAATTGTATACAATTGGACAAGAGAATAAGATATGAAATAAACCAGTATTTGGAGAGGAACATGTCCAACAGGCATCTGGTACAGTCCCAAATATTTAGCTTAAAGCATGTAGTGTAAATAAAAGTCTATTCTAAACAAAAAACAGCGTTTGTATTATGTTAGCAGCTCTGGATGATTTACGTATTTTGGTCTATACGTTATTCCATCAAGACACTGGCCAGGAAATCATGCGATCACGTTCCCATGCCTCTTCTATTTTGGATTTCTGCCTAACAGTGTCTTTACCTTGTAGATAACTGTATATAGTGGAAGCTTTGGGTGTAGTTTTTAACAAAGTGTGAAGTTGTGAGGATGAGTCCGAGATATTGGAAGCAGTAGGTGTGGCAGGTACTTGGGTGTATTTATCCATCACAGCTTTTTTAAGTAGATTGTATTTATGAATAAATGAGGCAGGGAGATTGACTAAGTGAAGAAAAAGGTAAAAAATCCAAATGTGAGTACAACTGATGGATCCATATTAAACCTTTTTGTTGCCAAGTCTTTCAATAGAATGGCTTATTACGAATAGTCAGGTTTTTGTTGTGCCAAATTGTTGAGTTGAGGAAGGAATCAACATTACTATGTGTAGGGAGGAATGCAGGTTCCGGGGGCCTCATTTATGAGGCCCCTTGCGCCATCGGAACTTCACTTTTCATGAAGTTCCGTGGCGCAGAAACCAGCGTGGTATTTATCAGGCAGCAGTACGCCAGTTTTTGTGGCGTACTGCTGCCTGATAAATATCAGTCCCTTTAACGCAGTGTTCTGCGTTAAAGGGGCGTGCAATGGGTGTTGCTGCGGGCGTTCCCACAACATCCATGGCCTTTTGACACTGCCCCAGATTTACGATAAATCGTAACTCTGAAGCAGTGCCAAAAGCTTACGCCTCCCCAGGGGAGGCGTAAGGGAGGCGCAACAGGGAGAAATGTCTTTTTTTCTCCTCGTATTTCCTTTTTCTATGTGTGCTGCATTCTACAGCACACATAGAAAGAGGAAAAGCCTCTTGTGATTATTTTTGTACAGAAAGGTTTCCCTTCCTGTACAAAAATAATCTTCCCCGCAACGCAGGCACCCTTGCACCATTGTGCAAGGGTGCCTGCGCTGGCGCAGGCAGGCCATTGTGCGCCGGCGGAGGGGAAAAGGACAGGAATGCGCCGTATCTTATCGATACGGCGCTTTTCTGCCCTTTTCTTTTGCCGTAGGGAAGTGCAGCAGGAAGGCCTGCTGCGCTTCCCTGCGGCAAAAAGTCATAAATGTGGCCCCAGGAGTTTAGAGGTCAGTTTGATTTTGGGAGTGGACAAGGCCTGTGGTTTGCGTGAGAAGGAAAGATATTCATAATAGGATAACAAAAGATGCTCAGTTGTAGTCCATAAAGGACAGTCTTCTGTAGGATTAAGCAACCAAAGTGAGGCTTGACGTAAGAGAAATGCTTTCTAATATGCCTGAAAGTCAGGAAAGTTAACCCCACCGTCTGTTTTATGGCGAAATAATTTAAGTAGAGACATTCAGGACTTCTTATTATTCCATAAGACGGTAGAAAGGGTGGTGTTCATTTTCTTAAAAAATGTGTTAGGAATAGGGACCGGGATGTTGGAAATGGTATATAGAATTATAGGTGACAGCATCATCTTTATAGTGTCCAGGCGGCCCCACCAGGATAAAGAAAGGGGATGCCATTTAGTGGCTAAATCCAAAATCTTTTGTATGCATTAATTCATGCCTAATGCTATTGTTTCTTATATTGAAGAAGTAATGTTTAATCCTAGATACTTAGGGGGTCATTAGGATGGCGGACGGAAGGACGTACACCGGCATGAAGTAGGCGGAAAATGCCTTTTTTCAGTCCGCCAGACGCGGCCAGTCCATCCGCCATATTAGGATGGGAAGCACTGTCAAATTTACGTATGCTGCGGAAGAACAAGCACTGCCGCGTACAAACACCCGACCCCGCGGCGGACGTAACCAACCTGAGACACCGCCATACGGAATGACGTCTCGACCGTCCACGTAATCACGATAGCAGATAAGACACAGCAAATCGCAGCAGAAAAACCACCAGCCTGAACACAGCGTTCACCACAGCGGAGAGGCAAAACATTGCAGACAGATACCCACCACAGGCAGATCGCCGTCATGGACCCAGCTCTGAACGCATTTCCGATCCTCTTCGTGCTCCACTACCAGGAAGTCATGGACCGCCACCGATGACGCAGGTACGCAAACACACCAATGGCTGCGGGGCTGTGACGTGGGGAGTGGGAGGTGCATGTTGGGGAAACAGCATTAACGATAGCACCAATATATCAACAATGCAAGGAGACAACCAGGAATGACACTCAG
The DNA here is from genome assembly GCF_964263255.1 of Lissotriton vulgaris. Classification (NCBI taxonomy): domain Eukaryota; kingdom Metazoa; phylum Chordata; class Amphibia; order Caudata; family Salamandridae; genus Lissotriton; species Lissotriton vulgaris. Next base: position 341,003,972 of record NC_141694.1, on the reverse strand, counting down.
AAACCACTACATACAAATAAATTGTTTTATTGCACAAATTAGTAAAAAACCCCTAGAGTAGGCAGGAGCATGGGCACTGGATACAAACCGAAAAGGTATATCTGAGGTAGCACATGAGAGGGCACAATGCAGCATCCTAACAGGAACAGGGCAGTGTTCATAACACTGTACAAAGGGGGGTGGTGATGGACGGAGCATCGCAATGGTGCATCATTTGAAATTCAACACTCACTGGCGTCGCAATGGCGGAGCATGCATTCCGCGGGCGGGGCAGGCAAACACATACATTTGAATGTGCAAGTGGGAATGGCAGTTGGTACCCCCACTTTCAGTCACATTGCAGCACCTACCGCGGACCACCGGGCGTGGCCGCTCACCCACCGTGGTCCTGGACAGTCACCCATCGCTGGGCCTGGCCGGTCACCCACCGCCCATTGTGAGCGGTGGGTGACTGCCCGTTGCTGGCGGTTGGTGACCGCCGGGTGTGGGCGATGGTTGACCGGCAAGGGCCAACCATGCCAGGCTGACATCAATACACAGGGCGGTCACCCACCACCTGCACCCAGCAGTCGCCCACCGCCCGCACCCGTCGATCACCCACTGCCCGCACCCGGTGGTCACCCACCGCCCGCACCCGGTGGTGGGTGACCGGCCAGGCCCGGCAGTGGGTTAGCGGCCAGGGCCAACCATACCAGGCTTACATCAATACACAGGGCGGTCCCCCACTGCCCGCACCCGGCGGTCACCCACCGCGTGCACCCGGCGATCACCCACCACCCACACCCGGCGATCACCCACCGCCTGCACCTGGCGGTCACCTACCGCCCGCACCCGGCGGTCACCCACCGCCCGCCCCGGCTGTCACCCACCGCCCACACCCGGCGTTGGGTGACTGGCCAGGCTCGGCGATCTGCAGTGGGTGCTGCTATGTGACTGTAAGGGGGGATACCAACTGGCATTTCAACTTGTACATTCAAATGTATGTGTTAGCCTGCCCCACCCACGCAGAATACGTGCTCCGGCATTGCGATGCCAGTGAGTGATGATTTTCAAAAGATGCACCGTCGCTGTAGTGCGCACATGCGGTTTGCGGGGTGTGACCGTGATGGTCCTTGACCAGGCAGCAAATGATATGCACTATTGCAGTATCATGGATCATCTTATGTGTTGGGGGAAGGCGTACCCGGATGGCGTGTGTACACACACTGCATGTCTCCGCACACATGTAATGTTCATAGTTGTACATGTGTATCAGGACATGTCCTGAATGCTTCAGGATTCATTATGTAATGTCAATGGCCCGTGTACACGTGCCTAATTTATGTCCATTGCTTACATGTGTGGCCATACTATTGACCTTACCAGTGGTGAACCAAGGCCAGTGATGTGAGCCCAAGTTGCAACAGATGTGCATGGCTATGTGTTGACGTCTTGGTTTTGAGGTCACACGTTTCTATTGGTACACATCTACACAGTACATCAAGGCTGTGTACTCACATTCTGAAGCTGTCGTGAGTGTATGGTGTGTGTGTGACAGTAGCATTGATGGGGGTATACATGCATACTGTGTATGCGTATGTGTGTCGCCTGTTATATGCCCATGCCTGTCATGTGAGGATGCAGAGAATTGTAGGTGGGGTCATGGGTGCATGATGACAAGGAGGGTGTGGTCCATGTTCGTGTTGTGTGTGCACGTCCATGTGTGTCTGTGGGGACGCTTGTCCAGAATTGGGCAATCAGTCATGTTATGTTGGCTGTTCTTTCAACATGTGTGCACGTAACATTGGACATGTTTGCACACAGGATGTTGTTTGTGGGTGTACATTGTGTGTGTAGTCAGCTGTAGCGCCTTATATTTCAGTCACAATATAACAACACAAACACCAGTGCAGATAGCTTCACTTGGCCACTGAACAGTTCAAATAAGTAGCTGTTTTGAGTAAAGCAACAACAACTTGCTTACGAAGTAGCAACGTACACATTTTTAATATTTCTTTTTGGTTTCTTCACCTTTTGTAACACTATTTTTTAGTGCATGGAAATACAAACGATTTTTATGTACACAATATATACAACAATTATAGAAATAAATAAAGAATAGCATTTACACACTTCAAAAATTCTTGGCCATTCAGTCTTACAAAGCTCATTCACACAAACCAACAACCTGGGTGAATAAACAAAAATAGGTCTCCGTATCTGGACTGTTATTGTGAACTGATGGAGAAAATCCTTTTGCGTTTTATCAATTTTTAAAGTCTTTGCAGAACGCAGATCAAAAGAGTGTCCACATCTCTAACTAATGGTTTTGAAATCGTTGTGGAACAATAAGTTTGAACCAGATATGGGACCAAGCTAGTCGACGCGTTTCGAACCCCTATTAGTGGCGGGGTTCTCCTCAGGACCAAAAAGAGTGCTGAAACAATAGAAAAACACTACTTTAGGATCGTAATCTTAAAGAAGAGACTTGCCCCCTACATCAGACTTCAGCAGCAGCCTTATCATACCTTAATAGCTTGACCAGTAGTCCAAAAGTGAAGAGATAGTATTTCCAAGGGAAGTGCACGCAGGGGCTGTGGAGGGAACAAAACACAAAAACATGCGCAGCCTGTTCTTGCGGAATTTTTTTTTTTTCTATGGCGGTAATAGAAATAAAAAAACAAATGTTTGAAGTGATTCAAAAAGGCTTCGATCAAGTTTTTGTCGGGCCAAAAGAACTAGCCTATTTACAAAACAAAAACCCTAGAACCCCAGTGTTCTATGTGCTACCTAAAATGCACAAAGACGAATTAAACCCACAAGGCCGCCCCATAATTTATGGCTGTGAGTCACTCTTCGAACCGGTGGCTAAATACATTGATTTCTTTTTTAAACCATTTATTGATACCATTCCTGCTCATCTGAGAGACACCACCGCTTTTCTGAACAGAATAGCTACCATCCACTTTGACAGTAATAGACAGCTTTTAGTCACACTGGACGTGGTGTCACTTTATACTCAAATTCCGCAAGAACAGGCTCTTGAAACATTGACAGTCTTTCTGGAGAACAGGGAAATACCAGTGAGGGTCCCTACGGATTTCATTTTAGAGCTGGCCCACTTTGCATTACAGAAAAACTTCTTTACTTTTGACGCAGAGTTCTTCTACCAAATAAAGGGGGTAGCGATGGGATGCCCCTTCACCCCAGAATTAGCAATGATGTTTATGGGACTATTTGAAGAGAAATTTATATATAACAATAATCCGTACAGTAACTGCATTTCCAACTACATGTGTTACATAGACGACGTGTTCCTTATCTGGACAGGAGGACATGAAGAACTAAATCAATTCGACGGATGGCTCGACTCAAGAACCAACGACATCAAGTTCACAGTCACGGCATCCAATGACTCCATCACATTCCTGGACGTGAAAGTAGAAGCCGATGAAGGAAGCTTAAGTACCACCTTGTTCCGAATGCCATCAGACAGGAACAAAGCATTACATTTTACCAGCAACCATCCACGCAGCCTAAGACAGAATCTACCATTCGGACAATTTCTTAGGATTCGACGAAATTGTTCGGGGAAAGAAGAGTACTTTGAGCACGCTGGCCATTTAAAGGACCGTCTCATCCAAAGAGGATACCCAAAAAAACTGCTAAAAAACTTCCTCAAAAGAGCATGGTGGACCCCACGAGAGACCTTACTTGAAAAGAAAATCAAACCTGATTTGAAAAGATTGGTTTGTGTTACCACTTTCTGCCCAGCAGCAAACCAACATAAAAAACTCATAATGTCAAATTGGCATTTATTGAAGGTTCTCCACGAAGACTTCACCGCACCTCCACTATTTGCGTACAAAAAAAGAGAAAAGCATGGCTAACCATATTGTGAGAGCTGCCCTTCCGATTGTGAAAGCTCCAAAATTGCGAAGCTTGTTTGGACTACCCCCAACCAAAGGACATCATAAGTGCGGGACTTGTACCTGCTGTGATGAGACTATAGAGGACTCTGTTTTTACTTTTGATAACATCTATTGGAAGCATGATACTTTCACGAACTGCAAAACCAAAAATGTGGTTTATGCCATAGTCTGTCCATGTCGTTTGGTCTACATTGGGAAAACTACACAAGAAGTCAGAAATCGAATTACACAACATAAATCCCGGATCCGCAGAGGGGTTGAAAATGCCCCACTGGTGAACCACTGGATTAATTCAAAACACGAGCAAACCGACCTCAGATGGACAGTCCTTTCTAAAATCGAAAGGGACCCACGGGGTGGTGACTAAACATGAGCGGATTTTGCGGATTGGCAATCCGCGAATTTGCGGATTTGCAAACTCGCAATCCGCAAAATCCGCGAATTCCCGCGAATTTGCGGATTTTTTTTTTTTTGTGTGTTCGCCCGTGTTTCTGCCAGTTCGCGAGGGTTTTTACAATTTCGCAATTTGCGAACTTACCTGTCGGGTCGCAAGTTTTGCGAACTTGTTGTTTCTACGTGTCCAACCTGTTTGGGACACTCTTCTTCATCACTGCCACTCTCTGTCACCACTGCCACTCTCTGACTACTCATGCCACCCTCTGGCCCACCCATGCCACCCTCTGTTTCATCACCACACCCTCTGGTTGTCCAGTGTACATTATTTTTGGCAAAGCAAAGCACACCTTCCCTGCCTCAAGTGACCTGAATTAATTTGGGGCTGATTAATGTGTCACAGAATATTTTTTTAGCTGGCACCTGCTTCCTTAGTGCGCCCTGATTAGTGATCTTTTGCACTTGCTAAGTGCTTTCATTGTTGCAAAATTAGTTACAACACCTGCCCTGCCCCAACTGACAATAATGAATTAGGGGCTGATTAATGGATTTTAACTTCCAGCCTGGCTCCTGCTTGTCTCCCTTAGCTGTAATTCAGGACCTTTGTGGCATATGTGTAACTATTCTGAGGTTCAGAGCAGGGTCACATAATAGTTGCAACTGGCAACTGAACTCTGGAGGGGCCCCTCAGGAAGCACTACAGGAAATGGCTACTAATGATGAGCCTGAACTTTTGAACCTGGTAAGTAGTTACTTTCAGTTTTGCTAAAATCGTATTTCTGCAATTTCGCACTTATTCGCGGGGCGCGAACTCACGCGAACAGTGCGAGCAGTGCGAGCAAAATCCGCTGCTCGCGGATTTGCGGATTTTTCAGGAAATTCGCAAATCTCGCGGATTGCGGATTTCCCGAAAATCCGCAAAATCCGCGAGCGGAACGGATTTTCCGCCCATGCCTAGTGGTGACCTGGACGCCAAGCTATGCCAGCGTGAAGCGCTGTTGATAATGAAATTTAATACAGCACTGAGGGGCCTTAACGAAATTTCGGAAATGTATAAACCTAACAGCTAAATTCCCTTCATCTCTGTAATTTGGCACTGTGGCTACAGCGTCCGATTTTTTATGCCACTCATCCTTTAATTCATCCATGTAGGGGACTACATTACACCAAACTAATTATGAATGGCTCCACGATATGCGATCCATATCCATGCTTTATTTCACCCAAATGCTCCATTCAAATCCGCCGATACTTTGACCTAACTACATATCCCAGAACCGCGTGGGACTGTACCTAACCAGGAAGTAACAGTCGTGGCAGCATAGCGAGTGAAGACGAATCATCCCGCACGCTCGTGAGAAGTGCCGAAGTCCTTTCCAACCAGTACGTGACTGTAGATTCCTTAGCTGTGAGTTTTTGATAGCGGACCCATACGTAACGGTTAGACTTACACACCGTTCCCGTTTTTTTCATAGCGGTGGATCGGTGCAAGCCCTCCTCCCTAGCAACGAGGAAAGACAGAGAATCTATGGCGAGTTAGACGCCATTGTTCTAGCGGGTAAGCCTCCTCCCCTGAATTGGCTTAGTTAGACGGACTGCTTGAGAGTGAATGGTGTGACTAAATGCAGCGCATGTTTTTGTGTTTTGTTCCCTCCACAGCCCCCGCGTGCACTTCCCTTGGAAATACTATCTCTTCACTTTTGGATTACTGGTCAAGCTATTAAGGTATGATAAGGCTGCTGCTGAAGTCTGATATAGGGGGCAAGTCTCTTCTTTAAGATTACGATCCTAAAGTAGTGTTTTTCTATTGTTTCAGCACTCTTTTTGGTCCTGAGGAGAACCCCGCCACTAATAGGGGTTCGAAACGCGTCAACCAGCTTGGTCCCATATCTGTTTCAAACGTATTGTTCCACAACGATTTCAAAACCATTAGTTAGAGATGTGGACACACTTTTGATCTGCGTTCTGCAAAGACTTTAAAAATTGATAAAACGCAAAGGGATTTTCTCCATCAGTTCACAATAACAGTCCAGATACGGAGACCTATTTTTGTTTATTCACCCAGGTTGTTGATTTGTGTGAATGAGCTTTGCATGACTGAATGGCCAAGAATGTTTGAAGTGTGTAAATGCTATTCTTTATTTATTTCTATAATTGTTGTATATATTGTGTACATAAAAATCGTTTGTATTTCCATGCACTAAAAAATAGTGTTATAAAAGGTGAAGAAACCAAAAAGAAATATTAAAAATGTGTACGTTGCTACTTCGTAAGCAAGTTGTTGTTGCTTTACTCAAAACAGCTACTTATTTGAACTGTTCAGTGGCCAAGGGAAGCTCTTGGCACTGGTTTTTGTGTTGTTATATTGTTCTAGTTTGACTCAGCCGTGCTGAGTAAGGAGTCAAGGCCCTTGTGTGTTTTTCTTATATTTCAGTCACGTCACACATACAATCAGTGTCTGCAACATGTATAATTTGTATTGTGTTGGTCAAGATGTGATAGTGTGTCACAGCTGTGCGTTGTTGGTCAATTGACATCTGCTCCCATCTACTCCCACACAGGAGGGCTCCAAATGTCCATCGACCATACACTGTGCTGGAGGACATGGTTGAAGAGGAGGTAATCCGCAAATTCCGGCTGAACAGACGGAGATTGCAGGACCTTGTAGCCTAATTGTCACCTCATCTGCAGCCACGCAGGCCATATCCAGGAGCAATTACACCCACAGCAAAGGTGATGGCGGCACTTCACTTCTTCGCAACAGGCACTTTCCAGTACACAGTTGGTCTTGCCGGGGGAATGTCCCAATCCATGTTCAGCATGGTACTGCGGGATGTGCTGGATACCATGATGTGTTACAAGGATGATTACATCCATTTCCCATGTCCGGCAGAGCTGGCTGCAGTGAAAGGTTACTTCTATGCCCTGGGCCAGATCCCACACGTAGTGGGTGCCATTGATGGGACACATATCGGTCTGATTCCACCCCAGGCACGTGAAGCCGTATATCGCAATAGGAATCACTACCATTCTATAAATGTGCAAGTGGTGTGCCTTGCTGACAACATCATCTCCCATGTGTGTGCAAGATTTCCTGGGTCCGCACATGACTCCTACATCCTGCGGAGCTGCATTGTCCCCCAACTGATGGCTAATTTGCATCAAGAACGTGCGTGGCTTGTAGGTGAGTGTGCTGTGATGACTACTGTGTTGTATGTGTGCCATGCTGTTCCCACCAATCCTGGTAATGATGTATGTGTCTGTCATCCCCCCACCCAGGCGACTCTGCGTACCCAAACCGTCCGTGACTGCTGAGCCCCCTACGGAATACGACTACCCCAGGAGAAATGCGCTATAATGAGGCCCCTGGGAGGACACGTCGGGTGGTGGAATGTACATTTGGACTGCTGAAGTCTAGGCTACGCTGCCTGGATAGAACCGGAGGGGCCCTACAATACTCACCAGGAAAAGTAACCAAAATCATGATTGCCTGCTGCATGCTCCACAACCTGGCCTTACACAACAATATTGCACTGATCATGGAACCTGCAGACCAACAGGTTGCTCCGCCTCCCATACCACCCATGTCCAGTGATGAGGAGAGTGGGGAGGAAGAAGGTGTGGACCAGAGGCGTCAGCTCATTGCTCGTTACTTTCCTCGAATGTGAGTAACTACCTCTTGTACTGGTGTTCAACGCGTGATGTATGCTCGCTGGTGATGTGTGGATGTGGTGTCTGGATGCTGCCTGTCCTGGTATGTTCAGTTCGCAAATGGGTGTGGGAGATGGTGTACATCCAATGCTCCCTGATGTGTGTCCTGTGATCCGCTTAATTAGTGATGAGTGTGGTTTGTGGATGTTGCTGTACAATGTGGTGTGATGGGTGTGATTCAGTTTCCTGACCTGTGCTTGTTGTTCTCTCATTATCCCTAGGTCACTCCCACAGAGGCATGATTCTCAAGAACAATGATACCTGCACCTGGTAATGACAAGTACTTTGACAAACCTGTGATTAAACATGAAGGTCACACAGCATTGAGTGTTTACGTGGTGTTTATTTACAGGGTGTGGATTACTGATTGCGCATATTTACAAATAGGTGTTGGAGGGAAGTGAGAGTTTAAAGTCATGTCAGATGAAAACACAGTGGGGACACCACATTGTGTGATGTACACCTAGTCCAACAGACGTGTGCCAATGCTTGGCATTGTGGGGCAAGATAGTCCGCAGAGTGAATGCCAGGCTCAAGGAAGGGTGAAGTCAGTGGTGGACACTCTTTGAGCGGGTGGATGGTGCATTGCCACTGCTCTCAGCTGGATCCAGCCTTGGACGGCCCCTCGGTCTTGGAGCCGGAGTGGTGCCATCTGTGGGGGCAGGTTGTTCTCGGACCACCTCCCTGTCAGTGGCCTCAGGTGATGGTGGCGGTGGTGTTGGTGCCCTGTCTCACTGACCACTTGGGGGAGGGCGAGGTGGTGTTTGTGCCCTGTCCTGCTGGCCAAATGGGGGAGGGGGAGGTGGTGTGGCGCGGGATAACCACTCCCTCCAGAGAGCTGTTTGCTGCCCCATGAGGTCAACAATTTGGCCCAATCGGGTGTCCACGGACCAAACAGCTGGCAGGTGTGTAGCGAGTCTTGGTGTGCCCGATCGGCCTGTGCCTGTGACCCCTTGTAGGAGGCTTCCACTCTGGCAATGGCATCAGGGTATCTGTCCCAGGATGGGCTGGGTGTTGTTCCCGACCTTGCCTTGCACCTGCGCTTCTGTTTGTGACCTGTGGCATCACTTGTGTCCTCCCCCGTCCACTCTCACCTGCTAGCCTGAGATGTCGATGGCCCATCATGTGACGATGGGTCAGGCAGTGTGGCACAGGCAGGAGTGGTGGTGGTGGTGGTAGCTGCACAGTTCACAATGGCAGGTGTTGGTGTTGTGACACTGGCCAAGGTGGTGGAGGCAGTGATGTCCTGGGAGTCTGATGGCCCTGGAAGTGTGCTTGGCCAAGTATTATCCTCTGCAGCCGAGGTGTCCATGGATTCTTCTCCAGAGAGTCCTGGCTGTGAGGGGGGCGACTGGTGCTGGCGGCTGCTGGTTTTGCCTGTCAAGTTTCGATCACCTGAGGGCCAAGAATTTAACAATCAATGCTGTGGACATGACAGGTTTGTTGTTGTTACATTACACATTACTATGCAATCAGGACATGGTTGTTGGTGTTATCATGTTGGTGTGGTAGACAGTAAAAGGCATTATGGTGGTGTGGAGGTGGGTAGACAATACTGTGATACGTGTGGTCCGGTCCTGCTATTGGATGGTGCCCCTGTGAAGATGGCTACCTACCTGTAGGTTTGAAGGAGGAGATGCACTGGTCAGCAAATGGTGGCTGGACTCCATCTTGTTCTGGGATGGGACATGCAGGCCTGTTGGGAGCTGTAGTGCTGGTCTCTCACCCAATCCCCCACCCTTCCTGTAGACATGGGTGCCTGTTAAGGGTTGTAGTGCTGGACCCATCCCCCCACCCACCCCCACCCTCCCTGTAGACATGGGGGCATGTTGGGAGTTGTAGTGCTGGACCCACCCCCCCACTCACCCCCAACCTCCCTGTAGACATGGGGGCCTGTTGGGAGATGTAGTGCCGGCCCCACCCACCCACCCCCACCCTCCCTGTAGACATGGGGGCATGTTGGGAGTTGTAGTGCTGGTCTCTCAACAACCCCCCCACCCACCTCCACTCTCCCTGTAGACATGGGTGCCTGTTGGGAGTTGTAGTGCTGGTCTGTCACCCCCCCCCCCAAACACACACACCCTTCTTGTAGACATGGGGGCCTATTGGGAGTTGTAGTGCTGGACCCCCCCACCCTCCTTGTAGACATGGGGACCTGTTGGGAGTTGTAGTGCTGGTCTCTCACTCACATGTCCACCCACCCCCACCCTCCCTGTAGACATGGGAGCCTGTTGGGAGTTGTGGTGTTAGTTGATTTGACAACATGCCCACCTGGGAACGTAGGAGGCAACATTTGTGCTTGGTCAAGGTGGGTGCATTTGAGCCCAGGCCTTCACATTTGTGTGACTGTGTGGTCCACATGCATGGATTGGAGCCTGGGAGATGTGTCTTGGCAGTTATGCAAGGCAGACCATGACAGTGTGATAGTGCTCATTGGTTTGTACTTACCAGCCTCAAGTTCCTCTTCTATTCCTTCCAGGCTCTCAGGGTGCAGTATGCCCAGCACCTTCTCCTCCCATTCGGCAAATGGTATAGGCTCCGGGGGAGGGCCGCCGCCAGTGTGTTGTGCCCGCTGGTGGTTCTTGGCCCTGATGCCTTTCACCCTTGCCTTGAGGTCGTGCCACCGCCTCTGGATCTCGTGTTTGGTGCGTGGCACAGCCCCTAAAGCATTCACTCTGGTCACTATCCTGTTCCACATGTTGGTTTTGGTTGCCAAGGTGGTCTGCTGGACTAGATTGCCGAAGAGAGGTGGTTCGACACGGATGATTTCATCCACCATGATCTTCAACTCAGTGTCTGTGAACTTGGGGGTTTTCTTGGGTGCCATGGTGTGTGATGTGCAAGGTGTGGGTGGGGTGGGGTAGGGTGTGAAGGTGTGTGGTATGTAGGAATGGTGTTGTGGGGGTTTGTGTGGTGGGTGTGTTGGTGTGCAGGTTGTATGTGTGTTTGTGTGTGTCAGCTGTTTGTACTGTTCTGCCTCTTTCCTCCAGCTGTGCTGTGATGCAAAGGATTGTGGTAATGGGAGGGATTCCTTTTATAGTCTGTGTGGTTGTTGTGACCCAATGGTTGTTGCCAGTCAGGTGTTCTGTGGATGTGGTGACTTGGGTTCTCTTGTTTGTGCTGGGGGGGGGGGGGGGGTGTCCTTGGGGTGTGTAGTTGTTGGGGGTGTTTGTTTCAGGTGGGTGTGTGTCCTGTTTTGTGTGTTTTCTATTTCCTTCCGTACGCGATTTTTGAATCGGTTTGACAGCAGGGGTGATGTTCGTTTGGCCTCCCGCAGTCATGCTAGTTTGTCGATGATTCCACGGCGGTCGTGGGAGCTGGTGAGTTCCGTTGGGATTCCGGAGTTACCATAATCGTGCGGCTGGACCCTCCGCAGGTCGTGCAGCGGTTGGGCCTGTTTCCGCGGTGTATTCATCTGCAGCGGTGGGACTTTCTGTGGTACCGTCCCGTACAGCGGTCTTTCATGTGATCTGTCCGCCGCGGTCGGTGTTTAATGTGATCCGTCCGCTGCGGTCGGTGTTTGCTGTCACTGATATCCTAATCGCTACCGCAGATTATCCGCGGAGCGGGCAGGAGTATTTTTGCCGCGACCATGGCGGATGGAACACGTTTCCGTCCGCCATCCTAATTGACCCCTTGGTGTGTTTAGTGCTCCAAGTAAAGTTGGAAGAACTGAAATCCGACTTAAAGTGTACTTAGTTAAGGGTAAAATCGCACATTTATCGTTATTCAATTTGTAACCAGAGATATTAGAGTAAGCTTGTACTTCCGCCAAAAAGGCAGGAATTGAGTCACTTGGTTTTGACATAAAAAGCAAGATATCATCAGAGTAGGCTGCAAGTTTAATATGGGAATTTAATGATTAAAAAACATGCAAATTTGGGTTTGACATGATTTAGAGAGAAAAGTTTCCAAAGGTAAATTAAAAAGGAAAGTGGAAAGAGGGCATCCTTGACGTACTCCTCTCCCTATATCAAAGAATGGGGATACCAAATCTTTGGCGCAGACAGCCGCACAAGGGTTGGATTAGAGAAGAGAGATTAAGGATGTAAATTTAGGGCCAAAACCAAACCATTTGAGGGTGTAAAACAAATAAGTCCACTCAACATTAACAAATGCCTTTTCAGCATCTAATGCTATCGCCGCAAGGGATCGATTTAGATGGGAAGATTTCGATAAAACTTTAAAAAGGAGTTGTGTATTATCAGTTATGAATCTACCCTTGATGAATCCAGATTGTTCTTTTCCCAACAGATCAGGTAAGTATGAATCTAATCGTATAGCTAATGCTTTGGAGAAGATTTTTGAGTCAATGTTAACCAAGGATATGGGCCTATAATTTTTTACAATATTTCGAATCTTTGCCTTCTTTGGGGATGATGCTATACTGAACAGGGATGAACCCAAATAGAGTCACTGGGACCTGGGTAGATAAGTGTTATGGACAAAGGGGTCCCGGACTTACAGGAACAAGATATGTACAATAGAAGAAAAACTTAGCGTAGATGAGAAAAAGGAGAAACAAATCGAAAGTACAATGTTTTTATTCACAAAGCACTTATATAAACCTTATCATAGGTTATACGATGTGTATCAAAGACAAATTATTATACCTTTTCAAATTATTTTGTGCCCACGTAAGAAAAGGGATGGAGGAGGGGGAAGTGCTGTGAGAGAGTTCAGTGAAAATAAGTGAAGATAAACACAGTATTCATTTATAATACACATAAATCCAATGTTCAATATTCATATATACAATGTAAATGTAAATGTAAATGTATTGCGACTTATATAGCGCACATATCACCCGAAGGCATCAAGGCGCTTGCCTTGGAAACCCGTCCTGGCTTTTCCCTGTGAGATAACCCCTACTGGGCATCCCCAAGGTGAAAGCCAGGCATCCCTCAGCGGGTGGGCTGCCATAGTGGAGATTAAGCAGCTATTGCCCAGTGTTGCAGCGTGGGACCCCATGATTAGAATAGGCACCGAGGCGAGAATTATCGAGTCCGTGGACATTTTTGGGTTCAGGACCCTGCCGCGTCGGGAATTGAACCCTGGTCCCGGGCCAGACCTCTGCATCAGGGTCTGCCGCACTAATCAGTGAGCCACACAATCCTGAAATGGTCGCCCTAAATCGGGGCGACATGAAAGATCAGCACATGTCACTGCAATTTTTATAAACCAAACTCCTATGAAAGCTGTACAAATCCTGCTGGCGATAGGAGTTGGTGAGGTAGGCGAAAGTAGTCTACGTTTCGATCCTATAACATGTAGGGATAGTTGCCCTTACAGCGCGGGTCTTCTTCAGGACTGGGGGGCGGTGGGCTGACCTCCTAGGGTTAAAAGAGTGAGAAACTAATCAGGGTCAAGGGTCTATAAAAGATCCCTAGCTCGCCATAGCAGGATAAACCCACTTGGCCAAGTCATTAAAAACACATACATAGAGCGAGGACTATTAGACCACTGAGGTTGTCATGACATTATAAGGAAAACAATCCGCTAAATTAGGAATAGGTATAGGATATCTAAATCCATAGTAAGATGTTAGTTGCTATAAAGGAAATACCTTTAGGGATGAACATGTAGACGGGCGTGCCAGAGACCGCGTGGTCTGATCCACTCGACCTCGTAGTGATCTGGGGGCCCGAACGGAATAAAGTAAGGGTACATTTAAATTATAGCGAAAAAGAACACACCACGAGACCGGGCACCATCAGTGATTTACCTCATTGCTTGGGGATCGAAGTCCGAAAGGTTAATGAATTCGGATATCCGTATCTAGGAGTAAAGGGAGAGGGGGAAAGGACTTGAGTTATGTGTCCGGTTACCATCGGATTTCTAAAATTGAAAGGGTCTCAAAGTACAACGAAAAACGAACATTTCAGACTCACCTTTTCAACTTGTTTAGAGCACCGGGTGTCGCGCTACGGAGTCTGAAGGCAGTGAATGCTCGCGTCTCCCGTAACCAGGTAGTCGGAAGAGAAGGGGGCGTGGGCACGCTTATAACGCGTAGGATGGAAAGTAAGGAAAGACTCTAGTGCTCTAGGGCTATAGGCTCATTCGGTTGCCAGGTAACCAAAAAACAACACCGTAACATCCTGGAGGAGTCCGTGTGAATGAATTAAAACCAGTGATTACCTCACAGTTACCACGCCATTGAGAGTGCGATATGCAACCCATAGTCACAGTTTTCTCTGGTTTTAAAGGTAAAAAGCATATTTGGATCCTAAACTCGGCGCCTACTAAACGCATACGATCAGTTAAACACATGTGCGTGTACCCAACATGGTAGTAAAACACAAGACATATAAATATGTGTGTATGGCAGGGATGGCAGGTGACTACCAGTAGTAAAATCTTCTCAGATTTGCTGGTTGTGCCGGACATATTGGGATCATAAGATCTACACCTACTGAACGCATGCAGTCAGTTAAACACAAGTGCCTGTACCAACCCAACATGGTGGTAAAACACACGATATATACATATATGTGCATGGCAGTGGTGGCAGGTGCTTAAAAGTAGTAAAGAAAAACATTTACAAATTAGCTAGTTATGCCGGACTACTTACGTTAAAAACAGGTTGTATACAATCGAAAAATGTGATTACTTCAACATATGTGTGTGTACCTACCCAACACGGTGGTAAAACACACGACATTTTTACATATAGTAGTAATGGCAGAGGCCAGAGAATAGTCAAAGGAAAAAGTTTACAGGATAGCCAGTTGTGCAAAACTACTCTCAGACTCATTTAGACCATTTTGCACAGAATCAAAGGAGTCTATCCACTTGAGTTCTCTGACATTAAGGATGGGAGCTATATTACCCCCCCCCGGGACCCAGTTTTACATGTTCAAGTACAATCCACTTAAAACTTTCAGGTAGATGGTTTTCTTTTATACAGTGCTCAACCATCGGAGCACAAATCACTTCACATCCGATGCGGCTGCAATGTTGCCAAAAACGTATTTTTGCACACTGTTCCGTTTGACCGACATAGATTAAATCACACGGGCAGATTATGCAATACACCACGTCCGTGGTGTTGCAGTTGGTATGTGATTTTAATTTGATGCGGTGATGCTTGAAATGAAATTCCTTCATTTGAATAGCCGATGGACAGGTTTTATAGTTGCCACATTTGTAGTGACCCACAATTGGTGGAAGGTTCCAAAGTGAAGTAAGGGTAGATACAGACGTGGTATCCAAAAATGAACATACTACATGATCATGAATGTTTTTGGCCTTCTTAAAGGAATACAAGCGTAAGCTATTACTGCCCAGGTCTTCTGAAATCATGGTCCAATGTTTGTTTATAGCTTTTTTAATTGAATTGCTCTTAGTGGAAAACGTGGTTAAACATATTAGGCGTTGGTCCTTATTGTTGGTTCGTTCACTTAGTTGTAACAAAGATTCTCGTGGGTTGAACCACGCTCTCTTCCTTGTCTTTTTTGTTAAACGCCTAGGGTAGCCCCGTTCAATGAGGCGGTCCATTAGGTTCTCTGATTGCTCCATGTAATCATCCTTCTTACTGCAATTACGGCGGATCCTCAAAAATTGGCCGAAGGGCAAATTGTCCCTAAGGCCCCTCGGGTGGTGACTGGAGTATTGAAGTAATGAGTTCCGGTCTGCTGGTTTTCTAAAGAGAGTCGTATGCAGTACTTCATCTTCAGCGATGATGGAGATCCAGGAAGTTTATTTTGGTCTTGTTAAATTGGATGGAAAATTAGATATCCTGACATTTCATGTTCAGCCAGATGTAGAATTCCATAATTTCAGTTTCTGTGCCACTCCAAACAAGGAGGATATCGTCGATATATTGCATCCATAGTTGTATATTCGACCTGAAAGGATTCTTTTGTACATATCTTGTTCCTGTAAACTGGGACCCCTTTCTCCATAACACTTCTTTGGGGGTGAGGAAGATATGTGCTTCTGAGAGCTTTTAACACCATCGCTGCTGATGGTATCCTTCTCCTTTGCTGGGCCCTAATGTAAATGGGTTTTGCTCATGACGAGCTCAGCTCGTCATGAGCACATGAGAGGTATACCTCATGACGAGCTGAGCTCGTCATGAGCATCGAAGGGATTAATAGTTCTTGGTGTATTAGATCTAACTCTAGGGAATATCGGTCTGGCAGAGTATGTTAAGGTTTTTGGATATTCGAAAAAAAGTGCAGGAGGAAGTGATCATGGGGTTGTGTTTCAGAAGCATATAGTGATTTGTAAAAGGGAGAAAATTCATTCAAAATTTCAGCATCTTTAAATTTTAAATTTGATTGATCATCATAGATAAATTCAATATTTAGATTGTTGTGTTTAATTTGTTAGTAATTGGCAAGTATTTTCCCTGCTTTATTTTTACCCCCATAACATTTTGTGCTGGACTTTAACAAATATAATGAGGCATCCTCCGTTGACTTCATATTAAATTGTATTTTGGCATTTATGAGAGCTGTGAGACAATCCTTCGAGTGTGAAGTGTAATAAGAGCACTCCAGTCTTTTAATATCCTGAAGGAGATCCTTAGTGAATTTACGGGAATGTTTTTGTTTCTTTGCAACAAAGCCTATTATGAAATCTCTTGCTGAGGGTTTGAATGCATCCCATATAGTTGAGAACGGCATGGAATGAGTCTGATTCACCACAAAAACCTTGTCAAAAAAGGTAGTGGAGGAAGCAGTAAACTTTAGATCTAAGAGGAGGGCATTATAAAAATGCCATCTTCTTGGATCTGTAACTTTAGGTAGATTATTATCAAGGCCAATTGATACAGGGGCACGATCTGATATTAAAATGGGAGCAATCTATGCATTTGTAAGAGTTTGCGAAATGGTATGAGAGACAAATATATAATCAATTCTTGATTGAGTATGATGGGATGGGGAATAAAAAGCGTACTCTCCAGTGGTTGGATTACAAAGACACCAAGCATCCAGGAGTTTATGATGAGTGATATCATGAACAAAAGACTTACGTGGCTTGTTTGGAACGAATGAGACTCTAGAATTTCTGTCAATAAATAGGTCAAAAGTCTGATTACAATTACCAGCTAGAATTAAATTGTCTTCCATTCAGTGAGTAATTTTCTTGGCCAGTGTGGGCCAAAAAGAGGGTTCACCACATGTAGGGGCATAAACATTTAGAAGAGAGACTGGAACACCCTTCATAGACAATTTAACATTCAGCCATCTGCCAGAAAAATCTGATTCTTGCGACACAAGTGAGAACAAAAGGAATTTCCAACATAATATCATTACTACATTTCATTTGCCATCACCTAGGGAGAAGAAAACCTCCCCCACCCAACCTTTTTTAACTTTAATGATTCAACATCCGAGAGGTGAGTTTCTTGAAAAAATATGTCAGCATCTAATTTGGCTGAATGGGTCAGGATTCTTTGCCTATTGATGGGAGAGTTTAATCCCTTAACATTCCATGTGATCAATTTTATTGACATAAGTAATTAAAAATAAATTGAACTAAAAATGTAAAACAAAAGTCCAATTCATCATAACAACAATATAGAGTGTGAAAGAAGGAAATTAGAAAGTAAATGATTGATTCGATGTCAGAGTAAAGAAAAGGAAACAGATCAAGTAGCCAAAGCGAAGAATGTGAGTCGAATACAAGAATAAGAAAAAGGAAAAACCAGGTATATAGGTAATAAGAGGGCAAATAAATAAAAATATTCATAGCTGTAATGACCAAAATAGTGATAAAAACGGAAAGATAAGAATAAGTGGAAAAACAGGAGACACCAGCAAAAGAAAAAATACGACCTGATAATGCAAGACAAAAAACTAAATACACGACGAATAACATATCTAAGAAAATGCAGGAAGATAACATACCTACAAAAATAAGACTCAGGGATACACAGGAGGGGAGATGGAACCACATGGAATAGGCAACACATCCGTGGTCAGGCAAATGGAGGATCGAGGAGAAACCACGATATGGGGGGTCAAAAAACTGTGAAGACGACAAATAATAAGGATTAGGAGAAATATTAGAACAGACAGGTAGAATATATATTGGATCAATTGATAACAGGAATACCAACATTACGATTAAACAACTTGACATTAAGTGTAACTTTGTGAGAACAGCAAGTATAACAAAAACTATAGAGAATCATTCCTTAAGTAACGGGATGCTATGAAAAAGAAAACAGAGTCTGAACAACCTGTGAAAGAAATAACATTCATCAAGTGTTAAAAGAAGAAGAGGGCCTAGAAGAATCCATATCATCTGTTTTGTAAGAGTTTATGAAGCTTTGTAAATGTGTTGGATCTTCGTACATCGTTGTTCTGTTGTTCTACGTAACCTTGAAGAGGCACGGATGAAAAAGGCCATATCAGGCTCCCAAGGAACGTAGATCAGCTCTCATGTTGAGGAAAGCCTTAAGTCTATTAGCAGTAGCTTCAGCATAGTCCTGTGTGAAAAATAAAGACGAGCCTGACCATGTAATTCTTGGAGAAGCTTTGACCGCTGTGGGTACTTTCAACAAAGCTGTATATTCCAAGAAGTATAAGATGATTCCTCTTGGTCTTTGTGAGGAAGTAAAATGAGATGGAATGCGTCCCAGCCTATAGAGCTCGTTGAATGTTGATTATATTTCCTTCTGGCATGTGAAGTAGTTTAGGGAGAAATGATTTGAAGAAGGTAAGTGAGTCTGATCCTTTAAGTCCTTCTCTCAGGCCGTAAATACGCAAGTTGTTCCTTCTGTTGCCATTTTCGAGATCCTCAACCTGTTTCTGAAGTGTAGAGACCTGAGAATATAATTAAGAAACATTTACACATGTCTCGTTTCAGGAAGAAACTGTATTCTCGACTGAAGATACCCTTGTGTCTAGTTGAGACCAATTATCCGTTAAGATTTGCAGCTTGGTGTTAGTCTCTTCCATAAAGGGTCGAAGGGCCCTAATTTCCTCAAGCAACAATTCCAGAGGTACAGGCGATATTGACTCGGGAGATGAGGGAGGGTCTTTTTTAAGACGTTTAGTGACAGATTTCCCAGGAGTTCCAGAGGAAGTATCCATATTTGTTTTTAAGTACTGAGGCGTGGATAGTAGAGAGTCCTCAAATTTAGAAAAGTCAGTGAAAATCTCTGAGTTTTTTATAAAGATGTGCTACTTGGATGAAGAGGGACGGATTGCCTTTATTCTGCACATATAACGCTGACTGAACACTCCCTCTTCCAGTCAACAGTGAGAAAATAAATAAAAACATTCTCTAAGAGGGCTCGCTAAACATCTCAAAATGGCCACCAAACACATTCTTCACAGATCCCTCAGTAGTCTTTTAACAGCAATATATAACATCGCACCCGAATTTTCTGAAGAGAAATCATGTAATTTCCAGATGCTGGAGAATGCTGGGTGCATAAAAAAAAACAATTAGTGTAAGTATTAGTTGACACGTCGTGCTTACTTCCAGTCAGCAGTATGAAAATAGTGAGAGGTGTTCTCTATGAGGGCTTGCTGGAGATCACAAAATGGCAACCAAGCAGTTTCTCCACAAATCATTCAATAATCTGTAACAACACTATATAACATCATACCTTCAATGTTTTGAAGAGGAATCATGCAATGTCTAGATGCTGGGGTATACTGGACTATCAAAAAATATTTTGTATAAAATTCAGCTCCAATTATATATTGTCCACGATCGCGTTAGAAATTCAAAATGGCCGCTGTGAAAATACATGACCGATACGGACCAACATTTTTTAAAATAAAGCTACTTGCTGGTTATGAAGGAGGGCGCAGAGGGTCTCCTATCTGTCATCCAACCTTCATCGGCCCGCATTTGTCTTCAATGAGTCGCTGAGGGGTCTGGGTATCTCTGAGACCTCTCGGAGAGTTTCACCCGTGTGCCGCCATCTCCGTTGGGTGCCAAGCCACTAAGATTTCCATTTCTAATAACTGACTCTAGCCGCTCATTGCTTGACCGCATATCACTATGAAATTCACTACCAATGATTGTGCTGCCTTTCACACACACACAAGACCTCTCGGTAAGCCCCCACTAACCTCCCTTTTCATGTCCCTGCTCGGTTCACTGCATGAGTGTCCTCATACAGTCATCTTCACGCTGTCTGCAGTGAACTCGGAAGCAAAGCAATGGAGAGGATGCGGCGCGATGGCTTAAGCTGCCGACTTTTGAACCAGGTTTAACTCTCAATGTGGGCTGCATATTCTATGATTTTATGTGAATCACTTAATCTCTCTGTATTAAAAAATAAAATGGATTTGTCCTTGTGTAAAGTAATTTGTTCTCATGTAAAGCACTACAATTCCTTTGAGTTGAGTTCACGCTATATAACGCACTGCTAGAAGTCAATAAAACTAAACCTAGAAATCAGCCACAGAGCTAGTCAAGTCAAGTCAATCTGTACAAAATCAAGTGAAGTCAGCACTGAAACGGCAAAGCCCTTCCTTTACCTTACTGCACTTTTTAATCTTAAAGTATTTTATATACCGACCTCATGCTGACATCCTTATGCAAATATTTCTATAAATTGGAAAACACAGCTGATACATGTATGGAACAGAACCTGACAATTTGCATGACCTAATCTTTGGCTTAGTGCACAATTTTTCCTCAGCTGTGTCTTAGTATTGACTTGGTATTCCCTGAATATCACTTTCCTGCTTGTGCACCAAATTTCAGGGTCCATATCTCTTGTTCTGCTCATTAGAAAATAGAATCAACTACAGGATAACCTGCATACTGATTTATTAATCTCCTGATGCACCTGTCAGATTGTTTACCTGGCTGGAAGAGCTATTTTAAGCACAGTCATCCCAGATGTTTTCCATGTTGCTTTCTCTCCCACCTCCTTGCCTCCTGTTGTGTGTGTTGCTACTTCCCTCGCACCGTTCTGTTGTCTGTGTTGCTTCTTTCCTCCTGCCTTTCCACCATCCTTTTGACTCCGTACAACCTAGAACCTACAACCCCCACCAAGCCCCACTATAAGAAACAATATGCTATGATGTGGGCCTTGCCTTGGGCCTATGACACCAGTGCTGGCAGTGTCATAGCACTTTTTTTTACCCACCCTCATGTTGTCCATGTTGTCATTTCCCTCCCAGTGTTCTTGTTTCCCACTCACCCTAAGAAAAAAATGCTGTGTTGCAGCCAATGACTGCCATGCAGTAAAATTGTTATCCTAATTTTAAGTTATGCTGCACAGCAGCAGGACTGATCAACAACATGGTTAAAAACATTGGCAAATCCACAAGCTCTCTCACAGGAGAGACATATTGGCTTTGCCAATGCTTGTTTTATATTCTGCTCAGTAAAACAGGAGGAGCGTGTTCAAGAGAGAGTGAAAAGGTGTGAGGAAGGAATAGATTGCAGGTGACTGGGAGAATGATGGTCTTTTATTTTAAAATTTTTGTATAGCGCTAGCTAGACCCGTAGGTATCAGAGCGCTTCACATACACATTGTGAAAAACAGAAGGGCCTTACATTACCTAGAAGGCTGACAGTAAGTAAGCAAACCACGGATAAAGAATGCAACATGAACAATAAATACCTGTGCAATGGAGGGGGAGAGAAAAAAAAAGAAAACAAGTTGATAAGCATAGTCCATTGACCAACAATCCTTGAATGGGAGTCAACTCGGAATATTGAGGTCTAGGTTCGTTGACGTGGTTCAGGAAAGTATTTGTTAAGGAGATGGAGTTTGAGGTCCCTTTTGAAACAGGAGAAGGAGGGGTTGCATATGAGGACCCCAGGGAGAGAGTTCCATATCCTGGGAGCGTTGCCAGAAAATGATCTATTAGGTGGTTTTCTTTTTCATTTTTGGTGGAATGAGAAGGAGGTAGTTGGAGCTTCTCAGTGTTCTGGCTTGACCTGCTCTTACCAGTTTGTTGTTCAGGTAGTTGGGGGCCGAAGAGTGAAGGGTTTTGTATGTGATGCAGGCCAGCTTGTAAATACATCTCCCTTCAATGGGAAGCCATTTGAGGGAGTTGAGAGATGGAGTGATTTGATCAAAACTTTTTACTCCAGATACAAGTCGAGCGGCCATGCTCAGCACTGCCCTTAGAGGGGCTAGGTGAGCTTTTGGAGTCCCTGTAAGGATGGTGTTTACGTAGTCGATTTTAGAGAGAACCAGGGATTGAACTACTGTCTTCATCATGGGGAAGAAAAGGTTTCAATTTCTTGAGGTGTTTTTGAAGTGGGCCTCCATTGATAGATTCTTGTTAAGGGTGATGCCTAGAGACTTAACAGAGTCGGATAGAACGAGGGGAGAGTTTAGGGCAACCAGATTCTTGAGCCACTCTTGGATAGGACGTTGGTTGCTTTTTGGAGAGAATAGGATCAGTTCCGTTTTATTTGGGTTGAGCTTTAAGTGTTGACATTGAACCAAGTTTGGATCTCCGTTAGAGTGGTATTGAGGTGTTGGATGTCATCGGGGGACTTGATTTTGAAATTGATTTGGGTGTCATCCGCGTAAAGGTGGTAACACACTCCAGCTTTTTTCAAGATGATTGTGAGGGGCTCCATGAAGAGAATGAAGAGGGACGGGGAAAGGATCGAGCCTTGTGGTACCCCAAGTGTGACTTTTGTTGGCTTCGAGAGACAGGAGTTGATTTTAATTTGTTGTGAGCGATGTTGGAGGAAAGAGGTAAACCATTTTAGTACAGTACCATTTATGCTGAAGCGCTTCAACAAGGTCTTCAGACGAGCTGGATGATATACTGTGTCGAATGCCGCAGATAGATCAATAAGGATGAGAAGGCAGGCATCACCATCGTCTAAGGCTTTGCAAATGTCGTCCTAGATGTTGACTATGGCTGTTTCCTTGCTACAGCCTTTCCTGAATCCCGATTGAAAGGTGTCAAAGAGGTTGTACTCATCAATGTGTTTATTGGGTTGGTGGAGAACACATGATTCCAATGTTTTTGCAAGGAATGCGAGGTTTGAAATAGGTTTAAGGTTGTTAAGATCATTAGGGTCGGCCTCTGGTTTCTTGAGCATGGGCGTGATTTGTCCTAGCTGAAGCGAGATTCGGACACAACCTGAGGTGAGAGAGGTGTTGATGATTTTTGTCAGAAAGGGGAAATGGCGTGGTTGAGTTCTTTTATGATTGTGGAAGGGAGGGAATCCATGGTGCAGGAGGAAGGTTTTAGATGAGAAATTATCTTGAAGACCTCATTTTCCGCCATGAGCTCAAAGTCAGACCAGTGCGCATTGTTTTTAGCTGGAGGCCAGTCTGATTGTCCTTATACTGAACTCTTTCTGCGTGGTCAAGAGCAGTAGAAGGGGGGCAGGTTATGAGGGAAGGAGTGTTTGCAGTTTGTATGAAGGATTGATCAATTTTAGAGACTTTTTTACTGAAGAAGGTGGCAATTTCTTCACATCGCACATTTGCGGCTTCGATATCTTGAGAGGGAGTGCCATTAGTTTGGCTTTTGACAATGCTGAAGAGTTCTCTCAGTCTGTTTTTCACCAGATCTAGTTGGCTATGGAAAAAGGACGCCTTTTCACTAAATATTAGTTTTTTGTATGTCTGCAGAGCAGATCTAAGTTGTGTTAGGTGTAAGGTTGAGAGGTTAAACCTCCAAGCCCTTTCCGTTTGTCTGAGTTGTCGCCGTTCATCGTTTAGCTCCACGTCAAACTAGGGTTTGCCTCTGTTGTTTGAGCTTGAGTGGAGCTACTTGGTCTAAACCTATGTCATTTTTGAGTTAAAGTGTGTAGTGAGGTCATCAGCCGTCCATGATGAGGGATGGAGCTGCAGATGGGGATGAATCATGGATTCAAGTTCGGACAAAGGGACTTTTTTAATGTTTCTGGTTTAGAGTTTGTTTCGGTTTGATGTCACAGATAGGTTGGTGGCTGACAGGTGTGTCAATCCTGAACAGAATGAGGTGGTGGTCTGACCAGTCAATGGGAGAAATCGCTCTCACAGAGACCAGTTCGTTGTTGGTAGAGTTGCACCTTTGATGTGAGTTGGCTTATTGCAGAGTTGTTTGAGGTTATGTATTTCCAGAAGGTTGGATAGGTTCAGGATAGTGGAGTTTTTTGGATCGTTCCATTGGATATTGAGGTCACCCAGGAACAGGTCTTTGGTATCTTTCAAGGAGAACCGTGTTATTAGGTCTGTTAGTTCTTCGGGAAAAAGAGAACGTTCTCCAGGCGGATGGAAGATGGTGTGGAATTTGATGGATGAGGTGCCCTTGGTGGGGAGTTCGACACCCAGGTATTCAAACGTTAGGTATTCTGCAGGTTTGAGATTGGTAATCTGTATTCCTGCTTTGTGGATGATGGCTAGTCCCCCCCGTTTTGATCGACCTGTCTTATTGTACCCTGGGGGGGTGAGAATGTCAAGGATGTGGTTAGAGTGGACATTGAGCCATGATTCAGTGAGGAAAGTGATGTCAATTTCTTCAGCGAGAAGAGCTTCAGCAATGTCAGTAGCATGTTGTACTGCTGATCTGCAGTTTAGGAGCATGCAAAAGAGAGGACAGGGAGCTTTGATGATGGGGGGAGTAAGGTGGATAGAGGTGTATTGGGCAGGTGGTCTAGGCGAGTGGACAGTAGTAGGGATTCTGTTAGTGCCAATAATAACAGGGATGTGGAAAGGGGCAGACTTCTGTTCGGAAGCGAGGTAAGAGTCATTGATCTCATCTGGTTTCGGTACTGAAAAGGGCTGGCTATACCAGTTGGGTCTAAGTGCCTGACTGGCTGCTGGACTGGGGGGTTGAGGGGTGCTCTGGGGGTCCATGGGAGGTGTATTGAGTGGGGCCATGGGAGTTGAATTGAGTGGGGTAGGGGCAGAAGTACCCATGAGGGAGGGAGCACGGTGGCTTGGCTCTGTTGAGGAGGATTTGCTGTAAGTGAAGGAAATCAGCAGTAAGGGAGTTAATTTTCATCTCCATTCTGTTCAGTTGCTGTGTTACTGAAATGAAAAAGTTTGAGGTTGAGACTGACTTGGGTCGATGGAGGGAGATTTAACAGGGTCAGGGATAGGATGGAGTCCCTGGGATTAGGGGAGGGAAGAAGTTGTACACAGGGAGCCGTATTTGTCATGTTCCCATTCGAGGAGTTCAGAGGAGAAGAAGTGAGACTAGTGTCCAGGTGAGGAGGGAGAGAAATTCTAGGCAGGGCGTCTGAGTTCTGGGTCATGTCAGAGAGATTAGCGGTGGAGGTAAGTTGTGTATGTGGGAGTGCTGTAGCGAAAGGGGAGTGTACAGAGGAAGGAGGGGGAGAGAGACTATAGGATTGGAAATGACGTTAGATCCGGGGGGAGGTAGGGTCAGGGGAACAGGGACTGTGTAGGGGTCGGCGAAGATTGTGAGGGAGGGTTCAGATTATCAGGGGTCGGGAGGGGAGTGTCTAAGGGGATTTTAGTCGCAGGAGGGGTAAGGTTAGAGATCAAACTGTCAAGGTCAGCCTTGTGGGGATTGTTAGGTGTGAGTTTGTCGCTCCTGGTGTGCTCAGTTGATGTTATAGTGGTGGGTGTTTGACAACAGAGAGTAATGATTGGGGTAGTGTGATTGTAGTGAGTGATGTTGGATGTCCATGAGTTGAAGAGAGGGTCTTCAGGGCAGGGAGATTGGATCAGTTCCACTTTATTAGTGAGGGTGGGGAGGGATGGGGGAGAAAGGGTTTGATGGCTCAGTTGAGTAAACGCGGAGAGAAGTGTGGGGAAGTGGCAGCCAAAGGTGGTGAGGTGCGGGTCAGTGGCCTGTATGAGAATGGTTCCAGTACTGTAGATATAAATGGTGAGTTCCCCTTTAAAGGTCAGGGATATGGTGGTGGAGATTTTTTCACCATAGAGAATGATTACTGACTTGGCGACTTGAAGGTGAAGAGAGAAGGTGTTTTTCCATTTAGCCGGGCGATTGGTGTAAAAAATGAAGTTAGTTTTCATGCTGCCGTTGGACGTTGGACGCTGAGTGATAGTTATCTGCCTTGAGTGTTTCCGGGTGTTGCTTTATAGTACTGTGTTTGAAGTTCTTTTTAGCATTACTGGTCATTTTGATAGGATAGTTAATGGACCAGGAGTTAGGTCCGTAACGTACAAGCGTATAGTTTCGGGTGGGGTTATGTGGTCGCATGATTGAAAGGTAGAAAAGTCGAGACGTAGTCAGCAGTCAAGTAGTAGGCTGGGGTGGTGGATTATCCTCAGTTAAGAAGGTAGACGGAGATTGGTGAAACAATTTTGACCATACTACTTTTTGTAACTAGTTGACAATTATTTATCTGGTAGATTTATAAGAAGGAGGCCTGGAAGTGGCTTTCACCCTTTTAACTTTGTGACAGAGATTGGCAACTGGCACGGGCAATCTTTACAGGGGATTTTTACACATGCCACGTGGGCCACTGTCAAAATTAGCACTTGGTAAAGAATAGTAAAAATAAGAATAAATCAGCAACTTAGAACACAGCCAGTAATCACTGGCAGACATTATACTCAGCGTCAACCTGTAACAACAATCATAGCAGGCACAGTATCACATAAGGCGAGAACTCTATTCTGTGCCAACCTCATAAGATAAAGTCTGGTAGACCACAATCTCTTAAACATCAGGAAATAGACTTAATACCATAACTTACAGTAGGTAATAAATCAAACCTAGACCACAGTAGAGAAATAAAACATCAGACAGTAGGTAAAACCTAATAACCATAAAAGCACATCTATAAGCATAAATCAAGGTACATAAAACATACTACAAACATTACATTTCCTAGCACCTATAAAAAGCCCTCTAGGGCCTTGCGCCGTCCAAAAATAATAGTCCCCTGGGCCAACTGCCCATCTCTAAGAGGCTCAAATGCCCTCTGTCCTGTCTGTCAGGGCGTGCTGCTAATGCAGCGACAGTCACAGGTGCACATTTGGCCCAAACCTAAACGTGGAAGCTGCCCACTATTTGCTGGGCAGCTGGGCATCTTCAATGAAGGGCCTAAACATTGCAGCTGGCACTAAGAGCTGCGCAGATGTGCAGGCAAAGGTACCTCAGGTGAGATATTTTGTCACAGATACAGACATCTATTATTTATTATGCGTTAGTAAATATTAAAAGTGATGTATAGAAATATTTATAAGTAACATAATTTTATTTTGATAAAAGCTTAATGGTACTTACATTTTTTAATTAAAAATGTAATTAAAAAATGTTAAATATTGTATAATTAAAGGTACGATATTTTAAGATATTCTTCTTAACATTAAATTATATTCATTTATATTTTAACTATTTTATATAATTTAGACTAATTTAACATTACTTTATATGGGGGTTTATTCCAAGTCTCTTTCTCCATCATTTTCTATGGGAGGGTGTTGGAGCATCATTTGTTGGTTATTTGTGGTGCTGGGCTTCCATCAGCTGCGAGCTCCAGTAATTTATTACTGTTTTGGGTCCATTGTGGCTCTAATTACTTTACAAATACAGTTTACGTACAGCAACGGATTTACTCTTTTGTAGGTGGGTGCACATCTCTCCCTAAACCCCTTGTTAATCCAAGTTAACCCTTTCTTAAGCCCTTCCTAACCCTCCCTAAAGCCCATCTATTTTGTGGTAAGCACTGCTCCTTTTTCAACCACTCCAAGTCCCTACCTTCATTGTTTTCTGTTGGAGGGTGTTGCATTTGTAGTGGTTGGCCATGTGTGGTGCCTGTCTTTCTGCTGTTCTTTTTTGGCAGTAGTAACTTGCACTCAAACATTTTCTTTTTTTAGTGGGTGGATACTTGTAAGTCAACACTTTTGAGTTCAGTTCTGATTTTGTGAATAGCCAAAAGTAGTAAAATTACTCAAATTTGTGAGAGCAAATTACATGAATAAATTAACCAAAAGTGTAAGGCACCTTTGTGAATAGCTTAGGACAATTTCAGACAAAAAATATAAAAAGAGAATAAAGTGTGAAATTTAACACATCAGAAACAGCCAATAATTTTCAGTAAAAACGCATCATTTAAATGATAGTCAGATTAAAAAAGCATTAGCTCAGGATTAGTAAAAACATGCAGCCACATTCCGTCTGTCCTGGTATGGGCTTTAGCCATAAATACCTCTTTTATCAATTATCTTTGAGTCACTGTTCATTAAAATATATATTATATATATATATATATATATATATATATATATATATATATATATATATATATATATATATATATATATATATATATATATATATATATATATATATATATATATATATAACCTACTGGCTATCGCCAGTAGGTATATATAGTTAGGATTTTTTCCCTATGGGATTTTTGAAAATTCTATGTCTAATAACTTTGGCGTTTGTGGACGGAATCGGCTGAAATTTTCAGGAAAATGGCACATTTTGTTTCTGAGCAGCCCCTGAAAATTTGGTGGGGTTTCGTCAAGGGGGGGCCGAGAAAAAAGGGGGGTTCCAAAACGCGTTTTTCCCATTCATTTTTCCATAGGGCGGTTGGACTCACTTTTAGCTCGAACGGCTGAATGGATTTGCACGAAACTTGGCAAAATTGTAGGGACTGTTAGCCCGATGTGCCTTTGCTAGGTCTCAATATATGTGCTCCAGTAGTTTTTGAGAAATTAACGTTCAAAACAAGATATATATCTGTAACAGCGCTCCGGGCAGCGATCCGGTCCGCTTACTTTTCGCGAAACGGAACTTTGCGCGCAGAAAGCTGATTGGCTCTCCGGTGTCTGTCAACATTCTAAACAGTCCGGAGCGGCCGCCATCTTATCTCTCGGTAGGATCGAGAGAGAAGAAGAGGTGAAAAACGAAGGGGGAATTTATTGAAAGGGGGCAAGGTATACCCCTCTTGACCCCCTAGGAATGTTGTTGGGGTTATTAAAGGGTCCAGTGGGGAAAATAAAATAAAAATGATTTTTCACGGTAGAAGCGCTTCACGGGCCGCGAACTGGGCCGCAAACTGGTAGCGAAACGGGAATTCGCCATTTTGTGCTTCGTTTTAATTGTTTAGAGACAAAAATTATCGCCGCACATCGGCCACAATGCATGAATATCGCTGAAAAGTCAGCGTTATTCATGCATTATCCAGCAAATGCTCTTAGCCATGTTATCCACCTTCCATTGGATAACATGGCTAAAAACTGCTCTGTGCGTGAGCTTTTTTTTTTTTTTTTTGCTGCGTGACGTTTGTTAACGTTCGATTCGATGGAAATCAGGAAGTGTTGACCACCATTTTGTCACTGCGAGTAAATATTTTGTTATAAATGAATCCTTATTGATAAACATTGTCTGCGCCATCTTGCGTTTTTGTCCAATGCCACAATTTTGTCGTGCACGGCAGCCATTTTAGATGCCTTGACCAGGGCCACTCTCTGCACGCCGCCGATCCTCAGCATGGCTCCCCACCCTCGCAAGCATCTCCCCCACGCACTGGTCACCCCCGCTCTTTCTCTCATGCATGGGCCATATACTTCCCCCCATCTGCGCTGCTCTTCTCTGAGAATCACACCCTGTGCCCGCCCGACACCTCCCTTTCACCCTATTCACTATCGCACCCTCTGACACTCCTCTTCCTCTGTGTCCGATTGTCCAGGCCGGACCTAGGCTATCACCTAGCCCTGCGGATGTAGTTTATGGCCCCAGCTGTAGAGTATCCAGACATGCCAACCCTCCCGATTCAGGCGTGAGACTACTGATTTCAGTGCTAGTCTCCCGCCTCCCGATTCCTGCAAGCAAAAACCCGGGGGCATATTACCAACAACTAGCGATAATTTTTGTCTCTAACTTGTTTAGAGACAAAAATTATCGCCGCACATCGGCGAATTTTATCGCACATAAACCTTGCTATTAGCAAGGTTTATCGCAAATGCGATAAAAAACGGCCGCAATGCATGAATATCGTTGAAAAGTCAGCGATATTCATGCATTATCCAGCAAATGCTCTTAGCCATGTTATCCACTTCCCATTGGATAACATGGCTAAAACTGCTTAGGGCAGGTGTTAGGTTTTGGAGATATTCGCGCTTAGCGCGAATATCTCCAAAAGTTGGTAATAGGAGATAGCGATGGTTAGGGACTGTTTCCAGTCGCTAAAATCTTGGCACGCCCACTTTGCATGTCATTAGTGATAAATATCACTGATATGCAAAGCGGGGCCCAAGATGGTCGCTATCTCCTTTTAGCTGTCACTAACTGGTGTTAGCGACAGCTTGGTAATAGGGAGATAATTTTATCTCTTTTTTTTTTGGCTTTTGAAGCCCAAAAATGCGGAAATAAACCCCCTTGATAATATGCCCCATGATTTCTCGGGGGTTTCAGCTGACAGGGCTTGGTATTGTGTTACGTGCTAATTCTTCCAGGAAACGTCAGAGGGTCGATGCAGGGGTTCTAGAAGGGGTGATAAACCATTTAAGCCTCATGAACAAGCGCATGGTCTTTTAAAGATTTGTGAAGTACTCGGGGCGGCGGTGTGTGTGTGCCCTCTTTCAGGAGCGGGCGGGGGGGGCACTGCCAGCAACTTGCCAGGCCAGGCAGTGTTCAACACGTGCATCACCCTTTCTCTGCCTGCTATTGCGCTCCATGCTTCGGAAAGGTAAGAAAAAGAACGTGCATTTGAGTTTGAAATGTCCGATCTTGTTGCAGTACACTTGCAAAGCCCACACATGACAATAACCCGATTCAAGGCCCCATTCACTCGATTTTTTAAACATATATAGCACTCCAACAAAGTTAGATTTTAAAACTGTATTAACATTTAACTATAATGAACGGAACAAAAACTGTAAAAACATTTAAACATTTTTCACCCAAAAAAGCAACAATGGTCAGAAGCTGTCTTTTGTGCGAATAGTCCCAAGGCAGCACAACGTGCAGAGTTCTGGACGGCACCCAGGTGATGTCGCCTGGGTGCCGCACTGGTTTTGGGATCCTACAATGCTGCTCCGAAAATTGGCATGGGGCGTCCCGGGTGGGGCGGGGGGAGGCCTCGTCAGTAGCGGTCTGTTGTGCGAATAGTCCCAAGGCAGCAGAACGCGCTGAGATGTTGATGGCACCCAGGTGATGTCCAGTAAACTGCCGCACTGGTTTTGGTATCCTACAATGCTGCTCCGAAAATTTGCGTGCGGCGGCCCGGGGGGGGGGGGGGGCGTGGGGGAGGCGGCGTGAATGGGCCTCCCCAGGTGGCGGCCATCCAGTTGAGTTGCGCCCGCTCTTGCGGCTACAGCGTCTCGCTCACCATGTTGTTGAGTTGCTCCCACTCTTGCAGTGCAGCGATAGGCGCCTGCCACATGACTCTTAAAATGGCGGACGGCTCTTCGGTTTTGGGCCTGGTCCACTGAAATGGCCCTGGGACACCTTGGAACTCGGACGCTTGCCTGCTAGGGCTTGGGCTCCATTCTCGAAAAGCGTCCCCTCAGCCGTGAAGATTCTACAAAAGTCTTGGGGGCCCCCGACTCCCGCAGGCTTCCGGTGGGGAGCGGCTGCCATGATTGCTCGCGGAATGACCACGACGGAGCCACGAGATGGTGGTGCTCTCATGCTGACGCCAGCTTCAGTCTGAATGATCCAGAAACAAGGTGGGGCTTTTATCGTTTGGGAAAAAAAAATGTTCTAAACCAATGAAAAGTGTTATTTTTAGGTCATATGACCAAGCCTTCCATCTTTAGGAAACCAAAAGTAAAATGATCCAATGAAAAGTTTTATAAACAAGTCACATGACCTGTTATGCGGCATAGGACTACAAAAAGCGTAGAAAATCCGTTGGCACGTGAGGCGGCGTCAGTAGCGGACCGATGTGCGAATAGGCCGAAGGCAGCACAACGCGCCGAGATCCGGATGGCACCGAGTTAGTGTCCAGCAAGTTGCTGCACTGATGTGGCTATCCTACAATGCTGCGCCGAAAGACGGCGTGCCCAGCTGAGTTGCGGTCACTCTTGCGGTACAGTGACTCGAACGCGCCGAGATCCGGATGGCACCGAGGTGGTGTCCAGCAAATTGCCGCACTGGTGTGGCCATCCTACAATGCTGCGCCGAAAGACGGCGTGTCCAGCTGAGTTGCGGTCACTCTTGCGGTACAGTGACTCGAACGCGCCGAGATCCGGATGGCACCGAGGTGGTGTCCAGCAAATTGCCGCACTGGTGTGGCCATCCTACAATGCTGCGCCGAAAGACGGCGTGTCCAGCTGAGTTGCAGTCACTCTTGCGGTACAGTGAGTCGAACGCGCAGAGATCCGGATGGCACCGAGGTTGTGTCCAGCAAGTTGCCGCACTGGTGTGGCCATCCTACAATGCTGCGCCGAAAGTCGGCGTGGGGTGCCCCGTTGGCTTATGAGGTGATGTCAGTAGTGGACCGATGTGTGAATAGGTCGGAACCAGCACAAGGCGCCAAGATCCGAATGGCAAGTCCTGGATGTTGAGTGCCTCAGTTGAGATTTCTGAGCAGTGCTTGTAAGACTGTCTGAAGCTTATTTGCACCTGCTGCAGCTTCACTATTGCCCTGGTGTGGCCAAAGGTCGCACATGACATAGGCGGCCGGCTCCCGAGGTCCGGCTGAACTTTTTTCCTTTTCCTTTCTGCTTCTTTTCCTACAATCCGTTTCATCTGAAGACACGACCAGGTCCCTGAATGTGTGCAGGGGGACGCTATTGATTGAATGAAAATGGCGGCTTGACACAAAGCTGACTCAAGCGTTGCTGTTGATGCTATACAGACAAAAATTGGTTTTCAGTTTGTACATTCTTCAAGATTTTTTTTTCTATCCAAGTCTGATTGAGAGTTTGTAGAAAAATGGCTTCAGATTTTCCACATACTACTCTTCAACATTCTTCCTAAATGTAACAATGTGAAACTCACTAGGAGAACGGCTGTTTCTGTTTCCTTTCAAAATGCTGCCAACAATATTTTCTGAATGGAAGACACCATCTTGTAGCATAAAGGGCCGAAAGGGGTTCTGGTCTGGCCGATGGTTGGTGGAGACATTTTGACTATATCTTGGACCTGCCCGGCCTCGCACAAAATGGCGCCGGTATAAATGGGACTCGTAACTCCTTGCCCGCAAATGTATATCTAGAAAATGTTATTGTAAGTGGCCCTGTCGTATTTTAATTACAAAATGTACGTCCACCGATTCCGCAACTGTTAGACACCTTTGTTCTTGCAACCTAATGGCCCGCTCGTTACGTTCCTCTACAGTGTAAATGTCTCCTCATCATATACGATTTCAGTTTGCTCCGTGGCCGGCCCACGTGGTTATAGGCCCGTATTTGTATACTGACATTTTCACAATAAAGGTTTTTAAAACAAAACACGGTAGTAGTATTTACATTGGTAAAGTTTTTACTTTTAGTCACTGTTTTCGAATCAGTAAAAGGCAAGTGAAATAAAGCAGTCCAATTACATGACGGATAAAAGGTATAATATGTAGGAACGCAGTAAAGATAAATGGTCAAGGGCAGTTGTGTTTTTCATTTCTGCAACATAAAGTGATCGATAAGAATCTGATAATCAGGCGTATCGGCGACTAAGACAGCAGGCCGAATCTCTTTTACTCAACGGCTCCGTCATGGAAGGAAGAAACGCCCTTTTTCTCGAAAAAGGAATATATTTTACTTGCAGGACAGTTGTAAATTTTCCGGGAAAGTACATTAGCCTGGAATATTATAACATATATGTTTTAAAAAAAATAATGTTCGAAAACAATAAAAAGCGTAATTTTTAGGTCATATGACCAAGCTTTTCATCATTAAAATAACAAAAGCAAAATGAACCAATGAAAAGTTTTATTAACAAGTCACATGACCTGTTATGCTTACGTTACGCGCTGCGCGCCGCGCCTCTGATCACTTCCGGGTGCGCTAACGCGGCGTGTCATATAACGCATTACGCGACAACGTAGGTCAAGAATATAGTCAAAATGTCTCCACCAACCAGCGTTCGGAACACAACCCCTTTCAGCAGTCCAAAAAGTTCTGTTAAATGACAACAGAGGGGACAGGCAACAAGAACCATCAGTCAAAGAGGGGAGGGCAAGTTCTTCTCTTCCGGGTCATGTTGGGGCGCTACCGGAACTGATCGAATTGGTAGTCTACAGTGTTTCTGGATGTTTCAGACTAAAGCTGGCGTCAGCATGAGAGCACTACCATCTCGTAGCTCCGTCGTGGCCATTCCACGAGCAATCATGGCAGCCGCTCCCCACCAGAAGCCTGCGGGAGTCGGAGGCCCCCAAGACTTTTGTAGAATCTTCACGGCTGAGGGGACGCTTTCGAGAATGGGACCCAAGCCCTATCAGGGAAGCGTCCGAGTTCAAAGGTGTCCCAGGGCCATTTTAGTGGACCAGGCCCAAAACCGAAGAGCCGGCCGCCATTTTGAGAGTCCTGTGGCAGCCGCCTATCGCTGCACCGCAAGAGCGGGAGCAACTCAACTACATGATGAGCGAGACGCTGTAGTCGCAAGAGCGGGCGGTAAACAGCTGAATGGCGGAAGAGGCACAGTGTAGCAAAAGCGGGCGGAATGGCAACTGAAACGGTAAAGGGGCGCCCCACTACAGCGTGTCTTCAGGTCAAACGGATTGTGGGACAAGGTCCAGAATTGAAGAGTCATCAAAAGGCAAAAAGTTCCGCCGGACCCCGGGAGCCGGCCGCCTATGTCGGGGGCGATCTCAGGCTACACCAGTGCTATAAGACTTGGGGAGGGTGTCGGAGCCAAGCGTCTTCTCCGAGTCCATGGCCATCACACCGCCCCTCAGGGGCCTCCGTCAAGCTGTTTAGGAAGGTAACATATCACATTGTTTTCTAATGCAGTCAGGTCCACAAACGACACTCACTTACTTTGAGAATAGTGAAGCTGCAGTAGGTGGAAATAAGCTTCAGACAGTGTTACAAGCACTGCTCAGAACTCTTAACTATGGCACCCAACATCCAGAACTTATGCCATTTGAGAATGGCAGTGACATTGAAGCAACTCAGGGACCAAAACCATTAACGTACTTTCACGTATGAAAATCTTACTTGGGGAGGGGGCAGGAGCGAAGCGCCCCCTCCCAGTCCGCGCCACCACACCGTATGTTGAAAATCTGAAGCCATCGTTCTACAAAGTCAACCAACCTTGGATTGAAAAATCTAGAAAAATGTACAAACTGAAAACCAGTTTTGGTCTGCATAGCATCAGTAGCAACGCTTGCTATCAGAGTGCATGAGTTTCATGCTCGATCGATGGAGCTAGCCGGATCGGGCAATAAAAAGTATAAAATAGTTATGTAAATAGTTATTTAATAAAATGTTTTACCCTGTTTCTTTGCTGGTGTGTTGTCTATATTTTTAATATTTGCATTGGGTTTGTTGTTATTTTGGGCGGGGTGGGTGACGGAGTCGAGCTGTCTTGCAGCCCTCATGGTGTGGAGCTCAGTTCATCTCACTATTTTCGTATTTCTCATGAAGGGTTGTTCCTAATATTTCTATTTTAGCGAGGTCAAAAAGAGATCCAATTAGTGGCCTACTGATTTTGCTCGATTACTTTTATTTTTTTACACGATTTTTCACTATCTGCAAAGACTAAACAGAGTATTACGACTTTGTGCTTGTTTGTAAATAGAGAATGATCCAAAGAGAACCAATTCTAAAACAGTAAATGCTTGGATAACAATCAATCAAATGGAGAGACAAGCAGGCACGACGGATTACAACGGGGGCAAAGGCCTGCGTTAACTACCGTTCACTATCTGCAAACAGAGAGTACTACTAAGAGAAAAGAGGGGAGGGGGGGGGCAGCGTTCAAAGCACATCAGCGTGCATAAATACGAAAATGTTTTTATCTATCAAGTACTTGACATTTTAAAGCTTTTCATATTTGCTATTAAAAAACCAATGAAATTCACAGAAAAAACCATAGGTTATAGTGGATATATAGTTAGGAATTTGCATTTACAAAACCTTGAAAATTCAATGAAAAAACCATTGGTTTTAGGCCATATATAGTTAGGGATTTGCATTTACA
Source organism: Lissotriton vulgaris (assembly GCF_964263255.1). NCBI lineage: Eukaryota > Metazoa > Chordata > Amphibia > Caudata > Salamandridae > Lissotriton > Lissotriton vulgaris. The sequence continues at coordinate 340,968,028 of NC_141694.1, read as the reverse complement.
AAACCTTATTTTACTCGCATAAAACCATTGAAATTCCATAGTTCCATATAAGCGCTAACTATATATCGCGCACCCGCAATCCACTGCTGATGATGTCACATATTACATCATTCATGACATGGTTAGTGACATCACTGATGACATCACTGATGACGCTTAAAGATATATATATATTTTTTTAACCTTAATTAGACAAAATCCACACGTGCACATATCACAAACGTTCAAAAAACACAATATGTCGGACTCCCGTTATGCTGCCGGTTAGCTGCCCGGTTAACGTACCAGGAAGCACCTTTACCGCGAAAAATCGCAATTTTTTTTTTCTTTTGCCCCGCAGGGAACTTTAATAGCCCCCTCATCAATCCTAGGGGTTCAGGAGGGGTCTGCCTTACCCCTTTCATTCATTTACACCTTTTTTTTTTCCACCTCTTGTCTCTCGATCCTACCGAGAGACAAGATGGCGGCCGCTCTGGACTGTTTACAATGTTGACAGCCAATCAGCTACTCCTCAGGATTTTTTTTTTTTTGGGCCCCGCGTGGTTTTATAATATCCCCCTCATCAATCCTATGGGGTCAGAAGGGGTCTACCTTGCCCTCTTTCCTTCATTTCCCCCTTTGTTTTGGTCTCCTCTTGTCTCTTGATCCTACCGAGAGACAAGATGGCGGCCGCTCCGGACTGTTTACAATGTTGACAGCCAATCAGCTCCTCCTCAGACTCCCGTTACACTGCTGGTTAGCTTCCCGGTTAGCTGCCCGGTTAGCTGCCCGGTTCGCTTACCAAGACGCGTCTCTACGGCGAAAAAATCGGATTTTTAATTTTTTAATTTTTTTATTTTTTGGGGCCCCGCGTGGCTCTATAATATCCCCCTCATCAATCCTAGGGGGTCAGAAGGGGTCTACCTTGCCCCCTTTCCTTCATTTCCCCCTTTGTTTTGGCCTCCTCTTGTCTCGAAATTTCGATAAAGAGCATGCACGCAACAGAGAATTGCTCACTTTCTTCTGCTTGGACTCTGTCCCTGTGAGTGTCAGGGGTGGTGACAGACTCTTAAAGTTAAGGAGGTTGGAATCACGGTATATTATAGACTTGTTGAGTAAAATGCCAACTGGACTGAACATGCATGAGGATCTAGCTGTACACCTGGGATGATTTGATTTGAATTGACAGCAACATTGCTTCACGTTCTTTATTTGTTTTCAATGAGCATGATGAATGAATTTCTATTGAATTTTTTCCATGAGGGTTGTGTTACGTTGCAAGCATTATGATGCATTTATGCCCATCCTGGGCCTTATAACATAAAGAGGAATATGGGACTATAGTTTGTGTTAATATTGTAGCCATATGGCGCTTGGGATCAAATTTCGATTTACAATCTTATTTTAACACTATATATTGCACCCACTCGGAATGGACAGATGCCGGCTGAAATTGCACTTGCCCATTCAGGGCGTGATTCTATGATTTACACTGTCGCATTGTGTGCTTTCTTTAATTCGATATACACTGGTGTATTATTGGCAGCATTACACATTGCGATTACAATCACTCTAAGATGGCGACCGCCACTTTTTCAATTTGATTTGTTATGGTAGTCCTATCTTTATGTTTACTACCCAAGCAACGCGGGTGTTTAAATACAAGTTGATGTTTGTAGCCAGCGTCTCATTACTGACGAAGGCCGAGTGCCGAAAGCGCTTTGTGAGATATTAAATGAACTTTGTGTAACCTGCCTTTGGAGTGCTGCCTCCTGTTTCCCGAGGATTGCGGGGAGGGATTGTTGGAGCAGTCATTGACGTCGGGTGCGCCCCCGACTGGCAGGCACCCGCCTTTGAGTGCGACAGGCTGGTGCGAGTGGAGCGGTTATATATATATATATATATATATATATATATTACCTACTGGCAGTCGCCAGTAGGTAGTTATAGCTAGGATTGGCTACCATAGGAAATTCTGAACATTCTATTGGGAAGAACTTTGGCGCTTATTGAGGGATCTGCCTGTAATTTTCATTAAAATTGTCTCGCTGCGCTCCGCTCCTTCCCTGAAAGTTTCACGGGGATTCGTGAAGTGGGGGCTGAGAAAAAAGGGGGGTCCCAAAACGTGTTTTCTACATGTTAATTTCGATAGGACGGTCTGACAAGTCTACAGCCCGAACCGCTGAACGGAATTACACCAAACTTGGCCAAATTGTAGGGACTGGTATGCAGATGTGCCTTTGCTATGTTTGGTGAAAATTGCTCCAGTGGTTTTTATGAAAATTAACTTCAAAAACACATATATATCTATAGGCCCTCTCCGAGCGTTCACAGGTGCGCGTATCGGGGAGCGCACCCAGCGCGCTACGGGAGTGCGCGTGCGGAAAGCTGATTGGCTGTCGGGTGTCTGTCAACATTCTAAACAGTCCGAGAGTCCGCCATCTTGTGTCTCGGTAGAATCGAGACACAAGAGGTGAAAGAAGAAAGGGGGATATAATTAAAAGGGGGCAGAGTAGACACCCCCTGACCCCCTAGGTTTTTCTGAGGGGGGCCTAGAAGGACTTTGAAGGGCTAAAAAACTTTTTTTATTTTTTTTATTATTTTCGCGGGGTAAGCGCTGGCGGCGCTCCCCGGTACGCTCTCCGTTACGCGAACCCTGAGTGCACCACGGGGAAAAACAGTGTAAAAAAATAGAGTAAAAATATAATTTTGAGTGTTTATGGGAAAGTGATGCATTGCTGGAGTTGCGTCACTTTTGTGACACACTCAAGCAATGCATCACTTTCCTATAAACACTCAACTTTATTTTTTTACTCTATTTTTCAAAAGTGACGCAACTCCAGCAATGCATCCTTTCACATGGGGGAAAGTCCCATGTAAAAGGGCCTGTGTCAGTCTTACGGCTGCTGTTAAGCAGGTGCAAGAATTGGACGCACAGCGTCATAAAAGTGACGCCGTGATATCTTTTAGATTTCACTGCATCACCTCTACAACCCTTTCTTGCGTCAATATACCCCTTTTGCATACATTACAGCTGACGTAGGTATAATGTGGCGCAGGGGTTTACAAAGTGACGCATCTATCTAGATGCGTCACTTTGTAAATATGACTCAACAAGGTGCAATTTATACAGCCCAGGTGTGTCACATAAAGTGATGCACTGGTGGCGTAAAAGTGAGGCATGGCCTCATAAATGAGGCCTTCAGTGTTCTACTCATGCATCATATTTAATTTATGACGCATTATGTCGCAAGTACTTACAGATACGTCAGTATTTCCGACGTATCTATAAGTGTGTCACAAAAATGATGCAACTCCAGCAATGCATCCTTTCACATGGGGCAAGTCCTATGTGAAAGGGCCTGCATCAGTCTTACTCCTGCTGTGAGGCAGGCCCAAGATTTTGACACAACGGCGTCCTAAAAGTGATGCAGTGAAATCTCATAATGTGGCGTAGGGGTTTACAAAGTGATGCATCTACCTAGATGCGTCACTTTGTAAATATGACTCATGAAGGTGCATTTTTTACAGCACTGGTTCGTCACGAAAAGTGATGTACCGGTGGCGTAAAAGTGACGCATGGCCTCATAAATGAGGCCTTCAGTCTTCTACTCATGCGTCATACTAAATATATGACGCATTATGTCGCAAGTACTTACAGATACATCAGTATTTCAGAAGTATCTGTAAGCGCAAAAGTGATGCATTGCTGGAGTGTGTCACAAAAATTATGCAACTCCAGCAATGCATCCTTTCACATGGGGCAAGTCCTATGTGAGAGGGCCTGCATCAGTCTTACTCCTGCTGTGAGGCAGGCCCAAGATTTTGTCACAACGGCGTCCTAAAAGTGACGCAGTGAAATCTCATAGATATCACTGCGTCACCTCTATGACCCTTTCTTGCGTCAATTTGCCCCTTTTGCATATATTACACCTGACATAGGTATAATGTGGCGCAGGGGTTTACAAAGTGACGCATCTACCCAGGTGCGTCACTTTGTAAATATGACTGAATAAGGTGCATTTTCTACAGCACTGGTGCGTCACAAAAAGTGACGCATCGGTGGCGTAAAAGTGACGCATGGCCTCATAAATGAGGCCTTCAGTCTTCTACTCATGCGTCATATTTAATTTATGACGCATTATGTTGCAAGTACTTACAGATACGTCAGTATTTCAGATGTATCTGTAAGCGCAAAAGTGATGCATTGCTAGAGTGTGTCACAAAAATGATGCAACTCCAGCAATGCATCTTTTCTTACCCTTTCACACCCCGTTCCTTTTCTACATTTTCTTTGAATATCCACATTCCCCATGTTTACTCTCCTTCTCCTCACTCTCCTTCCCCACACTCACCTTCTTTCAGTCCCCCTATTTCACTTCCTTTCTCCTCTCATACCTTTCTGTGCTTTCTTACTCATTTTCCTCTCCTTTATCAATGCACTCCACTTCACTTACTCTTTTTCATTTTTTTAAAAACATAGCTCTTTGATGAAAATTGGAGGTAGTTCTGAAAAAACTTTTTTTTTCTTCTTTTTTCTTTTTTTAGAACAAAAGCATAAACAGGGAATGGAACTGCTCAACAGGAGAAAAAAACAAACCAAATTTAGGGCTGGGAACAGCAGCGATGGTTCTCCAATGCAAAATAGCTGATCACAGTCTCTGCATTTAAGGACGCCTTTGTTAAAAGCAGGCTGAATATTCGGCACCAGCTCTTGCGATCGCCCCCTCACCGATGTTGTTGGTCCTCCGGTTGATGTAGAGGCCCCATCACTGAGAACCTCTCGTGCCAGAGCCCTGACACTTTCCCGGGCAAAATTCTGGGGGCGCCTCCTCTCCACATGGCGAATCATTGTGGAGCTCCCAAAAGAATATTTCTTAGTGGGGTCACCCGGTGACAGGACTGTGTGACAAATCCTGCACTCCACTTTTGGAGCATTTACTTTCTTCTGGTCATCAGGAATTGAAAAAAACTTACAAATAAAGTGTTCTTTTACTTTCGGCTGAGGAACCTCTTCATCAAGGAATTCATTGGAGTCATCTTCACTGCTGGATGGTCTGGCAGCCATGATAATCCAAGATATCCAACAAAGAACCGAGAGCAAAAAGGCAGGTCTTGCAGTCACAAAAGTGAAAGAAGAAGTGAAGGAAATGGGTGGGGATTTCATTCTTTGTAAAAAAAACTCCTAGCAACCAATGAAAAGAGTAATTTTAAGGTCACATGACTTGACGCGCTTACGCTGCGCGCACCGAAGCGCTTCCGGGGGCGCTTACGCGACGCGAACATAGGCGCTTCCGGGGGGGCATACGCGGCGCAAACGTAGGCGCTTCCGGGGGCACTTACGCGGCGCGCCTAAGTGACGTTTCGATAGTTTCACGGAAATGCAAAATCATTTTCATTTCGTAAATCAAAAATACTGCTTTTATATGTATGGTACTAAATGTCTTGCGTTATTATTTACTTTTCATACATATTTTTTTACACGAACACAGAAATAGCGCTCTGGGTGCGCTCTCCGGAGAGCTTACCGGTGCGCGCACCCAGAGCACCCCAGGAAAAAATATTATTATAAAAAAAATTATTAACTATTAATACTTACACAAAACAGCAAATAAAAATAAAAAATCGTAGGTTACAAACTCGATATAGAAAGGAATTAGCTTTTAAAAAACCTTTGAAATTCACTGAAAAAAACAGAGGTTTCACAATCGTTATAGTTAGGAATTAGCATTATAAAAACCTTTGAGGGGGCGTGGCCAAGATGGCGGGCTGAGGGGTCGCATTTGCTGTGAGCTCCGCCGGACCTGAGCCCTTAACCTCCTAATTTAGCACTGGTCTCCCCCCCTGGACCATGCATTTGGCGAGATATAGGCGCTGGATGTCGGAGTGGAGGCTGTGAGGGCGGAAATCGCCAGCATTGGAGGCTGAATGGTCCCGGAGTCCTGGTCGGGTGCGAAGAGGGCCTTTGGCCGGGAGCGGAAGTGGAGCCGAGGCTTGGTTTGGAAGACTACCCGCCTTAGTGACTGCGGAGGAGCCGCCGTTGCTTCTCGTCTGACCCCGACCTTTACCACAGCACCCTACCCTGCGGCGATCCCCGAGGAGTTGAGCGGCTTGGTGCCCGGAGGCGGGGCATCGAAGGAGGGAGCCGCGGGGCTGGGCATTACGCGAGGCCGTGGCTTTGGCCTATTCCTCCGGACGGCGAAAGCACCAGGAATCGCGAGGCGCTGCGCTCGCCCGATAACCCAGCGGAGGTACCCTCTGGGTAAGGGACTGCGTCCCCGGAACCAGAAGTACTGAGAAGGGGGTCGAGAGACTTGATACTGCGGCCCTGGAAGATCTCGCACGTGGCACCGAAACTGCGGCCTACCTCTCCAGGAGCCACGGTGGCGCACTTGTGGAGGGATTTAGCGGAGATTGGATACCTATATCCCCCCCGGAAAGACCCCTCGGCCGACGCCGATTCATCGCCTTTGAGAGACTGGGGAAGAAGGCGTTTGGTGTGAAAGGTCCGGTACAGACTTGGAGGTAAAGCGGTGGTGCATTGGGCATTAGCGCGGCCCCCCATGCTGAGGCGCCCGAGAGGAATTTGAGAGGGGGGCCATCTGAAGAGGAGTCGGGGAGTTTGCTGGTGGTGTCGGCGGTGGTGGACGAGGGCACAGGACCGGACGGGTCGGGCCTGGAGACTCGGGTGGGACGCCAGTCCCCGGGTTGAACGGATCGTGGGCCGCTCCATTGCTGGATGAGACCTGCTGGAGGTGTGGACAGAGACCCCCGTGGCTGTTGGTAGTGGGGCACGTAGCAGTAGCGGCCTGGCCGGAGAATCGACTAGCGGCTTTGTCGAGGCCCCGGCGAACAAGGCGCCCTAGTAGACTCAATGGCGAACAACAAAGGGTCCAAGAAGGGGGATCGCACCCTACCAGACATGTTGGGCAGGAATGCCGCGAGACAGGATAGGGGGCAGCCATCTCCGAGTCTTCTGGGCGGCTCCCAAGGAGCGAGTGGAGGGGAGCCCCCGGTCACGAGATCCTTCCTTGAGTCCCTCTTCGGCACATTGTGGGACGACTTCCAAACACTCAAGTAGGAGGTGGCGGGTGAGGTCCGGGAGATACGACGGGAGGTGGATGGCCTGGGAGAAAGAGTGGCAATGGTGGAGGGCGCTGGCCATGCCAGGGACGAGGAGATTACGCAGTTGCAGCAAGAGGTTATAAGGCTCCGGGACCAGAATCTTGATCTTCAGTCACATACCGAGGACCTTGAAAACCGTTCCCGGAGGAACAACATCCGAGTCCGGGGTGTTCCGTCCCGAGAAGAGGGGGAGGATGTGGCTGCATACCTGCGGGACCTATTCAGAGAGGTGCTGGGTGAATCGGCTGATTTCCCTATTCGTATCGATAGGGCGCACAGAGTAGGCCTACAGCGCAGGGCATCGGCGCCCCCCCGGACATCTTGGCCTTCCTGCCGGACTATTCCCTGAAAGAACGAATACTCCGCGAAGCACGGAAGAGATCGTCCATGGACTTTAGGGGTCACCATGTGGCACTCTACCAGGATCTTGCAGCGTACACCCTGCAGAAATGCAAGGCCTTTAAAATTGCGACAGATTTTTCTTCGGGAGCATGGCACTCAATACTCCTGGGGGCACCCTTTCCGCCTTATTTTCCGGTGGAACGGGACTCTACACCAGCTGCTGTCCCTTCAGGATACATGTGGGGTGCTGGGTATCACTGCTACGGACGACGGAACATTCACACCTCACCAGCGCCGTATCACCAGGGATGGCTGGCAGACGATCCTTGGCCGGCGGTCGTTGGCCTCCTCAACGCGACCGGGTTCGCCTACTGCAGCTGCGGACCTGGATGACGCACCACGAGCTATAGTCACCGACGCTGCGACAAGTGAAGTTGCGCTGACAGCTTGAATGAACTCCGGGGGGAGATTGACATCGCCATGACTGTAACGCAGGTTTGGGGGTTCAGGGGGGCGGGGGGACGGGGTAGTGCATAGTGGCTGGACGTCCACTTTTTTGACTTTCCACAGGCTTGTCCGTTACGGACCGGACTTGGACAATGGTTTCTGTTGGGATGTTGGGGGATCCGGGGGGTGGGGTCGGGGTTGTTGGGACAGTTCCATTTGCGGGTGGGGTCTGGGGTCAGTTTGGGAGTTGGAGGGGGGAAACAGTTCTTGGGGGGATAGGAAGGGGGGGGACAGGCAAGGGGGAGGGATCCGGGTGTTGGCGGGGGTGGGGGGGATCGTCCAGTGCACAATGGGGTTCCTTGTTATTCAGACAATGCGCATGCTTCTTGGTTTGCTTAGACTTGACTGCCGCAATTACAGTTTTGACTTTCTATTTGATTTGCTGAAGAGAGGGGGGGGGACGGGGTGGGCTGTCCAGTGCTTGTTGTTGCCTATGGCTATCCGGATCGATCGATCACTTCTGCCCCACACGTGATAGTGCTCTGTTCCCTATTATGTCACCTCTATCACACGGCAGCGTTTGTGCCCCTGCTGCCCTGGTACTGTGGGGCCCCATTGCTTCCTGCTACACCCCTTTGCATGCCTCCTGACACTTGCAAGGTAGTGACTCTGAATGTCCGGGGGCTGAATAATCCAGTCAAGAGAAGGGCTGTGCTCTCACTTCTGGAGAATACGCGGGCGGACATTTGTCTTCTCCAGGAGACGCACCTCCTATCGCAAGACACGCACAGACTCCGTTCTTATAAGTTCCCTTCACAGTTCTTCTCCTCTTGTACTACTAAAACGGCTGGGGTGGCGATACTAGTAGCCAGACACTTTAGGGGAGAGGTCCTCCACAAGTTTACAGAACAAAAGGGCAGGCTCCTTGCATATCGGTTCAAGATAGGGGGCCTCCTGTTTACGATCGTGTCCCTATATAGCCCTAATGAAAGGCAGGACCGCTTCTTGCAGACCGCAATCGAGGATATCACTTCCTCCCAGGACCGTCATATTATACTCGGCGGTGATTTCAACATGGTCTTTAACTCTGCAATGGATAGATCGGCGCAACGCTCCCCGCAGGTAGGGGAACTCTCTGCGGACCATAAGGCTCAGCTGGAGGAGGTTGACCTCCTTGATTTGTGGCGATACATGCACCCCACGGATAGGGACTACTCGTACTATTCCCATGCGCACAAGACGTACGCGAGATTGGACCATCTTTTGGTTACTTCCCCGGTGCAGGCGCTAACCTCGGGGTCAGAGATAGGTGTGATCTCCCTTTCGGACCACGCCCCAGTTGAGGCTACATTGTGTTTGCCGCCGGCCGTTTCTCGGCCCAGACCATGGCGTCTACGTGACACACTTTTACATAGGAAGGAGGTGGTGGTCCGTATTGAGGAGGCGATCCGGGACTATCAGTCCCATAATGACAACGCCGACACTAGCCGGGCCACGCAATGGGCGGCGCTAAAGGCGGTGATTCGTGGGGAATTCTTGGCAATTTCCGCGGCTGACAACAAAGAACGGCAGGCCAAGAGAGATGAACTCACAGGTCGGGTTAGACAATTGGAGCAGATACATCGTAGGACTGGGGCTCCCCGGATTTGGAGGCAGCTTAAGGAAGCGAGGAAGCTTCTGGCAGCCTTGGATCTCAATCGGGCCGAGTATGCGGCACTCCGGCTGCGTCACACCTTTTATACTGGAGGAGACCGCTGTGGCAAATTGCTGACCCACAAGCTTCGGGTGACACGTCAGAATCAGCTAGTTAAGGAAATTTCTGATCAGGCAGGGAACGTGGAGACGGAGGACGCTCGGATCGCGGCCGTTTTCCGCGAGTTTTACAAGGACCTCTACACTGGAGAGCCCCCGGACGAGATAGCTATGACTGCCTATTTGGATTCGGTTACGTTGCCATCCCTGGATCCTTTGCAGGTGGAGTATTTGGATAGAGGCATCCGGATAGAGGAGGTGATCTCTGCTATTGCCAGACTTAAACATGGCAAGGTGCCTGGTCCAGATGGCTTCACGGCCCTCTATTATAAAACCTTCTGCACATCTTTAGCCCCTGTACTCACGCATCTCTTCAATTCCTTTGCTGATCCCGGAACTATTACACCTGATCTACTTCGGGCCTCTGTTACAGTTATCCCTAAGCCTGGGAAGGATCCGAAACACTGTGGGTCCTACCGACCGATTTCTCTTTTAAATATTGATTTGAAGCTGTACACTGGGATTTTGGCCGCACGCCTAGCTCTTCACTTGCCCGGTCTCATCGACCCTGACCAAGCAGGGTTTGTCCCTGGGAGACAGTGGACAATACGAAACGGATTGCCCACCTTTTAGAGAAGGCTTCCCGGATTCTGGGAGAACGAATGATGCTGGCGGTAGACGCCGAGAAGGCTTTTGACCGAGTCCACTGGCCCTTTCTGGAGCGCGTTTTAATGAAAGCGGGGATAGGGGATAAGTTCCGATCCATGATTCTTAACTGTTATAAACAACCATCTGCTGTAGTCCGGGTTAACGGGTTTACGTCTGCAACCTTTGACATTGAACGCGGTACCCGGCAGGGCTGCCCGCTCTCGCCCTTACTCTTTGCTCCCCCATTTTTGGAGCCGTTCGCTCAACGGGTGCGTGATAATCCTGCGGTGACCGGAATACGGATGGGGGGCTTCACGCACGCTATCAGCCTCTACGCAGAGGATGTCATCCTGTCCATTGACAGACCCCGGACGGCCCTTCCGGCGTGTATAGAGGAATTGGATTCCTTCGGCTCGGTAGCGGGGTTTAAAATGAATATGGGGAAGTCGCTGGCTTTAGACATCTCCCTCAAGCCGGCTACCAGAGCCTATTTGCAACACGGGTTTCATATGCTTTGGTCTTTGGGTGCAGTACCTTACCTGGGGATTCAGATTGCGCCCACTCTGCCGGCCATGGTATCGGCCAATTATCAAGCCCTAGGAGCAAAAATTAGTGAGGAATTAGGGCGATGGAATCGCGGGACACTCTCTTGACTGGGCAGGATAGCTGCTGTCAAAATGACGATTTTGCCACAAGTACTTTATCTTTTCCGGGCCTTGCCGCTCCAATCGCCGGTTGGGTGGATACCGCAACTACAGGCAGATGTTTCACGCTTTGTTTGGCAGGGTAAGAAGCCTAGAATGCGCAGAGCCCTCTCGCTGCTGGCCCCCGAAGCGGACGGTTTGGGGATACCAGATTTCCGCAAATACTTCCAGGCTGCGCAGCTCCGATATCTAGTGGAATGGAGTAGATGGGAGTCCGATAAACATTGGCTCTTCCAGGACCAGGCGGTGGCGGGGAGACCTTTGCAGGAGATTCCTTTCTTGCGTAGTCCCCATAGGCCTAAAAACCTCTACGCTTCCTTTATTACGAGGGTCCCCCTACGGGTATGGGACGCTACTAACCTTCCACACGGTCTCACCACGTTCCCGTCCCCGCTCACACCGCTAGTAGACAACCCAGATTTCACACCAGGACTGGAGAGAGGGGCGTTCACGCATTGGAGGCAGGCGGGGTGTCGAGCCCTGTGCCATTTGTATAGCCCTGAAGGGGTTGTCCCCTTCTCCCAACTTCGTCAGGAGTTTTCACTACCGGAGAGCGACCAACACCACTATATGCAGGCTCGCCACTGGGCCCTCCAGCCGCAAGTGAGAGAGTCAGCCGATAGGCTTTTTCTTCCTTACGAAAAGTGGCTCTTATTGTGCACATCGGATGCCAAATTGATCACAGATCTCTACAAGCTTCTGCAACCACCTGCAACACACAGTTATCACCCCGGGAGGGAGCGCTGGGAAAGGGAATTGGGGAGGACACTAAGCCCTAGGGAATGGGAGCACATATCTTATAGGGCACGGCACTCGGCATACCACATGGGGCTCACTGATACTCTGACCAAGGTCTCCACCTACTGGTATTACACACCTGAACGAGTCTACGAATTTGGTCATAACAAGGAGGACACATGTTGGAGGGGGTGCGGGCACCGGGGGACACTCACGCACATTCTATGGGAATGCCCGTTGCTGGAGCCTTACTGGAAGGAAGTGTTGGATAATATTGACACACACTTCAACATCGAATTACCACGCTTCCCTGATTACACCTTGTTGGGGCTTCCAAACGGATTGATGTACCCCCTCAGATCCCGTAGGGGCAGACAGATAGCGATAGCTCTAGGCTCTGCAGTCCAAAACATTTTAATACACTGGCACACTGCTACAATACCGTCCACCACAGGTTGGCTCCATAGGCTGTGGCATGTGTTGGGGATGGAGAGAATGTCCCTCACGGTGGCGGGGGATGTGGAACAATTCAGGGAGCTCTGGCAGCCATTTCATTCCCTATTGCTCACGGAATTTAGAGAACTCACCTGCCCTAGGTGCCTCCGCCTTCTGCGGCTTCCAAGCCCAATGGGGCCTGCCCAGTGATTTTTTTACTGAACTTTTTCTCCAAGTTAGGCATAGCTTGAAGTATTTTCCTTCTGGTTGGGGACTGTGCACTGGACGAGGGGTGGGGAGGGAGGGGGAAGGGGAGTTGGGGGAAGGGAGTTGGGTCGTTGGGGTTCGGGGTGGGGTTGTGCGGGGAAAGTCATTTCATGCTGTGACAGAACATGATGTATATTTCAGTGGGGGTGTAACCCTTCAAGATGATCTTGGCTGAGGGTGCACTTGAGCTTTGTGGGTTATTTCTGCCCTGTCGTATTGCTCTTTGAAGATATGTCTTGTCCCAACATGTTATGTCGAATAAAATACTTTAAACCTAAAAAACCTTTGAAATTCACTGAAAAAACCATAGGTTTAACACCAGTTATAGTTATCTGGACATTTTACTCATACAAAACCATTGAAATACCCATGTTATAGTTAGTTGGACTTACTATAACTCGCGCGCCCGCAATCCACTGCTGATGATGTCACATATTACATCATTCATGACATGGTCAGTGACATCACTGATGACATCTCAAATGACATCAATGATGACATCACTGATGACATCATCCATGTGGTAATACGATGCACCTCCTCACACTCTAATCTAACCTTTGATACACCCAGTGTTAAATATAAACTACCATTCCTGAAATAATTGACTCACCAATACCAGTAACTACATACGCACTCACTGATTGCTAGGTCTACACACACATCCACTCATTCACCCATACAATCACTCATACATACGGACACTCATCAATAGAACACTATCATATCCAGTCATATACCTATACAGACACTTACACACTGACACTCATTCACAGACTTACTCAAACACCTAGTCAGTTATGCAGAGAATCAATCACACTCCCATTTCCTCAACTACAAAGTTATACACACCAAACCTTACTTATTAAAATATATAGTAACACATACTTACTCTCTTTTACAATCACTGAAACAAGTACACATTGAACCATACAGTCACTTACACAATCACAGGCTCTCATGTATAGTCATTTATATATGTCAACTCTCACATGCCCTGTGTTTTACATATGTACTTACTTGGACATGTAGCACTGAGATATCCTTTCACTCACCAACACACCCATGCACACATAGTCAACCGCCCATACAGCTGTTTCCACATGAACTCTTGAACCCATACACCAAGTGAATCAACTGCTCACACATCTATGCACAGACTCACACACCTCCCAGCCACCCACACACACACTCAGCCTCACATACAAATTCTTGGGCAACCAATCAATAACCCATATAGCCACTCATATAGCTACTGATCAACATATGCAGCAGTTTACACAACAACATACCTACTGATGCACACATTCAGACAGTTTAGTCACTAACCCATGCATTTAGTAAGACACATTTAAATCCTTCATCCAGACACTTATAGATCCACTCATTCTTCAATATATAAAACATATTTAAACTTTACAGAAACACACAGACACTGGATGTTGTCATCAGTGATGTCATCAGTGATATCATTTGAGATGTCATCAGTGATGTCATCAGTGATGTCACTGACCATGTCATGAATGATGTAATATGTGACATCATCAGCAGTGTATTGCGGGCGCGCAAATTATAGAGAGTCCAACCAACTATAACGTGGGAATTTCAATGGTTTTGTATTAGTAAAATGTCCAGCTAACTATAACTGGTGTTAAACCTATGGTTTTTTCAGTAAATTTCAAAGGTTTTTTAAATGCTAATTCCTAACTATAACGATTGTGAAACCTCTGTTTTTTTTCAGTGAATATATATATATATATATATATTCACTGAAAAAACCATAGGTTTTACACACGTTATAGTTAGGAAGTAGCATTTAAAAAACCTATGAAATTCACTGAAAAAAACATAGGTTTGACACATGTTATAGTTAGCTGGATATTTCACTTATATAAAACCAATGAAATTCCCCATTGTAGTTACTTCAGCTAACTATAACTCGCGCACCTGCAATGCACTGCTGATGATGTCACACATCACATCACTCATGACATCATCTATTAAATGGGTTAGTTTTGAAAATTACATATATTTTATATATGTAGATCAGAAAGTTGGTTGAAAAAAAATTGTAGTATATAAGTGTATAATTGGTTGCTTTTTGGGTGACAAATAGATCTATAACTGACTGATTAAAAATATCTTAATGAGTACATGTGTTACTGAGTAATATTTAAATATATACCTATCTATGTCTGTCTATCAGTTTCTATTTTAGTGGCTAAATGTGTTGATAAGTAGCTTTATCACTGATACATTATATCTATATAGGTTATTGTTTCTTTATTATTACCAAAAGTATCTCAGTGTCTAAGTGTTAATATGCTACATTAGGAGATTTTACATATTCCATTCATGCAAGAGTCAGTGACATACTATTCCTATATGTTGTAGGCAGCATATGTCAGATACTAGATATTATCAGTGATATCAAGAGTAATGTCACTAACAATGTGATGAGTGATGTAATATGTAACATCATCAGCAGTGCATTGCGGGCGCGCGAGTTATAGTTAGCTGAAGTAACTATAACGGGGAATTTCATTGGTTTTATATAAGTGAAATGTCCAGCTAACTATAACATGTGCCAAACCTATGGTTTTTTCAGTGAATTTCATAGGTTTTTTAAATGCTACTTCCTAACTATAACGTGTGTAAAACCTATGGTTTTTTCAGTGAATTTCATAGGTTTTTCAAATGATACTTCCTAACTATAACGTGTGTAAAACCTATGGTTTTTTCAGTGAATTTCATAGGTTTTTTGAATGCTAGTTCCTAACTATAAAGGATATACCTGAAATAAATATCGACATATCAATCTTACGTGCACGACCGAGTGCGCGCACCCACCTATTTATTTTGTGAAAGCTTTGCAATTTAAACCTAATGAATTTCTTCATAGACCAATGAAAGAACTTATAGTACGTTAAAGACACTGAACCTAGGCTTTTTTTTTGTCAAATAAACCTTTTAATTAAATGAAGCCGAATTTCTTTTTAATCGTTCGTGCTTGACTGGATGTACACACCTTAATATTTTTTTTAAAAATATAAAAGGTTTTATAATTTAACAATTGTATACTTAAATCGAGCTCTAAAAATATGTAAAATCCGTATGTGTTTGAATTCACTTCTTTTCACATTATCAAACTTCGCTGAAGAAGATCGCTACTTCCAAATCACGTTCGTAACTAGATAGTGTCACCGCGTACACGTCCTGAGACGCGCATGTGAAGTCATGTGACTTGAAAAGAACACTTCCAATTGGTTCTTAGTAGTTTCTATTCTGGAATTTACACGCAGCACTCCACCCACTTTCCTCACTATCTTTTCTACTCTCAAGAGACAACAACGTTGAACATCTTCCGGAAGACTTTGCTGAAATGGCCGCATTCATCTTCCGAATCTGAAGGAAATAAGCGACCACCTTTAAGAAGAAAAAAGGAATCTTTCATTTGGCAATTTTTCACTTATCCTGAAGATCAAAAGAAAGTGAATGCGCCAAAAGTAACCTGCACGATATGCAAATCGGAGCTCTCAAGGGGAAATCCAAATAGAAAATATTCCTTTTCCATACATACCATGCAGCGGCATGTTAAACAAAGGCACCCTGAGCATTATGCAAAAGCATCGACAAGAGCCCTGGCCACGCTATTACCATCAGAGGTGGCCAGCACATCTTCTGGTGGACGACCTGTATCTCCATCGAGTGCTGCGATGGACTTGAGACCATATCTTGCGAAGGTGCATATGAAATGCAACGAGTGTGGAGAAATACTTTTGTACGGAGAGCAGAGCCTCATTCTTATTAGACTCAAAATTGAAAGTCATAAATGCCCCAAGAAAAGATACATTTCTTCACTTCATTTTGATAGTATGACATACTAAAAAATGTCGGTGCAACTTTAAGAAATCAAAAGCATCATAACACTTGTTTCCAAAAAAAAAAAAAAAAGTTCTTTTCAGAACTAACTCTTTGTACCAAAACGAGCTCCAAGAGCATATTATGAGATGTTTTTCGCCGCTTTCTTTTAGTGCGCGACCGGGTGCGCGCACCCACCTATCGCGCGCAGGACCTGAGACGCGCATGTGAAGTCATGTGACTTCAAAACAACACTTCCAATTGGTTCTTAGTAGTTTCTATTCTGGAATTTACACGCAGCACTCCACCCACTTCCCACAGTTTCTTTTCTACTCTCAAGAGAGAACAACATTGAAAATCTTCCAGAGACTTTCCTGAAATGGCTGCCGTTCCGCATTCATCTTCCGAATCTGAAGGAAATGAGTGAACACCTTTAAGAAGAAAAAAGGAGGCCACGCTATTACCATCAGAAGTGGCCAGCACATCTTCTGCAGGACGACCTGTATCTCCATCGAGTGCTGAGATGGACTTCAGACCATATCTTGCGAAGGTGCACATGAAATGCAAGGACTGTGGAAAACTTCTTCTATACGGAGAGCAGAGCCTTATTGTAATTAAACTCAAAATTGAGAGTCATAAATGCTCCGAGAAAAGATAAATTTCTTCACTTTATTTTGATAGTATGACATACTAAAAAATGTCGTTGCAACTTTAAAAAATCAAAAGCATCATAACACTTGTTTCAAAAAAAAAAAAAAAGAAAAAAAAAGTTCTTTTCAGAACTAACTCTTTGTACCAAAACGAGCTCCAAGAGCATACTATGAGATGTTTTTTGCCGCTTTCTTTTAGTGCGCGACCGGGTGCGCGCACCCACCTATCGCGTACAGGACCTGAGATGTGCATGTGAAGTCATGTGACTTGAAAACAACTCTTCCAATTGGTTCTTAGTAGTTTCTATTCTCCAATTTACACGGAACACTCCACCCACTTCCCTAGAGAAAAAGTTTATTGAAAAACTTTTAAACCCTCCTCTTCTCAAACATTCGACATCTTTCACATAGCAGTGTAGTAAATAACACTAGATCCACTCCGTCCCTTAATTACAAGGGACATATTGCTGTGTGAAAACAACTTTTGTTGTCACACGATAATGTGAAATACTGAGCCTGTTACAGAATTTTCTTTCACATATATGTTACCATTCTCCTTCAAGCACTAACACCGTAAAGAATACCACCGATAGCAGTGATATTTTTTACACAGAGAACGGGCGCCACAATCTTGCAACATTATATATCTACATAGAATAACATAATAAAAACATAACACTGCAAAGGCCGAAATCTCTACTAAATGCAGATTTGTAACATAAAGGGCACATTTATGTTAACTACTTCATACCCAGATATCCACCAGTTAATGTACACCACAGTATGCTGTTGCTCCGTAACCCATGGTGTGCCACATTTAAAATGAGGCGCACCATGGCAGAAAGACAGCATACATGTGTAATATATCTGTGCAGAAAAAACAATACATTACTAGAGTTGTATGGCAAATGTAATGCAGCTACAACAAGGCTCACCAGTGCACTTTGTGGCATATTATCAAGCAATAGCGATAATTATCTCTATTGCTTGGTTATAGACTAAAAATTTACTGCAGCGCTGCGGCGATTTTTACCGCAAATAAACCTTGGTATTGACAAGGTTTAACGGAAATGCGGTAAAAATCGTTGCAAGCATGAATATCGCAGAAAAGTCAGCATTATTCATGCAATACCGGCCTAATGCTATTAGCCATGTTATCCACCTCCCATTGGATAACAAGGCTAAGAACTGCTCAGGGCAGGTGTTACCTTTTAGAGATATTCCCGCTTAGCGCAAATATTTCCAAAAGCTAGTAATAGGAGATAGCAAGGTTAGAGACTATTTTCAGTTGCTGACATCTTGGCACGCCCACTTTGCATCTCATTAGATATAAATATAACTGACATGCAAAATGTGGCCCAAAATGGTCGCTATCTCCTCCTACCTGTCGCTAACTGGTGTTAGCGGCAGCTAGGTAATAGAGAGATAATTTTATCTCTGCTTTCTTGCCTTTTAAAGCCAAAAAACACAGATAAACCCCCTTGATAATATACCCCTATATTCAAATTGCTGCGTCAAGACCTACGCCTGCTTCAATCACATGCACAGTTTTGAAACAGCATGGGCCTGAAAGTCAATGAGTAAAATCTCATAAATTACAGTCAGCCACTTTCAAGACGCATTACTTCAGAGGAACACTTCTATATGATACAGGGCTTTAGAATGACACATATCTTCTCTTTATAGAGACCCCTCAGGTTTTTTTAACAGCTGTTAAATCCTTCCATACTCATCACAAAGCCCCTCCATCACGAGCATTGCCTCAGCTGTCCTCAGGACGGACAACATTTGTGATGAACTTGCCACTGTGCTTGCGCAACACTAAAATTGCGCTTCCTTGACACGTTCTATTCACTAAGCAGAACCATGACGGAACCACTCTATCATGAACACACCTCAACCATGGCTCAGAAAGGAGTAGCTCTATCATGACCATACAAGTACCACTAAGCCACCCAGCCCCCTAATCTTGAGGCAGAATTAGCACTGCAACACAGGATTTAAGGTCCTGCAAAGAACACCATGTAACATTTAATATCATATCCACCATTGTTTTCATATATCAGTATTGCTAAACTCACTCAGTGAAATGTCGCTCATTTTATTAAATCACTTTTAAAGCATGCCTTCTAACAATGCACCCAATGCTATGTGAAAGTGTTTAATATAAAAGATGACATTGCTTTAACGAGGATAGACAAATAAATAACACAATGATGTAAAAAATTCTTTATTATATATACTTACCTAAAAAAAAAGAAAAAAAAAGTACATTTCTTATTAAAACGTAGCACCTGTGGAAGAAAATTAAAAATAAGATTATAAAGTATATTTATTAAAGAAAAAACAATAGGAGACAATAAGAGAGATGCAGAGAAAACTCTCAGATATTATTAATTAAACTTACCTTATAAATATAATATCTGTGGAGGAGAGTAAAAAAAAATCTGTTATAATACATATTTCTGAATGCAATGTAACAAAATAAGTGAAACAACATATTAAATGGTTTATTTTTGCTGTCCTCAGAATACATTGATTTTCACTATCAAGAGTGATTTCAATATTAATCATCATATAACAGCGGGGAAAAAAAAACACAATCAAAATGATTGTGTTTAAAAAACCCATACAAAATCTGCATACATACTATAAATACCTGAAAAAAACATGTCTTAAATGTTTTCCTCAAATTGGCAATTTCTTGAGTAAGCACACTACATCTTCCACAGTTACAAACTAATTAAAGTATACCACTTATTTTTCAAGATATCTCAACAAAGCCCCGTGCAGGTATCTCCCATAAAAAATCTATTTGAAAGACACAGTTTCTTCTCTCATACCTTTCCGCGTGGCCAAATTGTATAAGCTAACTCATTATCTTTTAAATACGTTTCCCAAAAACTTGCGTCCATATAAGTTTTAAAATAATTTTCAAAAGTACTCATTTTCTTCTCTCATATTTTTCCACGTGGCCAAATACTATGAGTTAAGTAGTTTTTTTCTGAAATTATTTAATCTTAGTCTTATCTATTGTTTTCTGAACCTTCACAATTAAAATTTGTAACATATTTTATACCATCAAACATTAAGTAAATTTGTACCTGATGTTATCACTATGCCAAACACAAATTTCATTTCTAGATTTGTACACCCTCATTTACATGATATTTGTAAACTAGTAGGTTTCAGGGGCCTTATTTATGAAGGCCTTGCGTCAGTTTTGCGCCGCCGGTGCGTCACTTTTTGTGACGCACCAGCGGTGTATAAAATGCGCCCTGTTGCGCCATATTTAAAAAGTGACGCATCTAGGTAGATGCGTCACTTTTTAAACCCCTGCGCCACATTATACCTGCGTCAGGTATAATGTATGCAGAGGGGGCGTTCCCCCGCAAAAAGCCTCGTAATAGTGACGCAGTGAAATCTATGAGATTTCACTGCGTCACTTTTAGGACGCTGTTGCGTCAAAATCTTGCTCCTGCCTCACAGCAGGCGTAAGACTGACGCAAGCCCTTTCACATGGGGCTTTCCCCATGTGAAAGGACGCATTGCTGGAGTTGCGTCACTTTTGTGACACACTCCAGCAATGCGTCACTTTTGCGCTTACAGATACGTCAGAAATACTGACGTATCTGTAACTCCTTGCGACATGATGCATCATACATTAAATATGACGCATCAGGAATGTCGCAAGGAGTGTGCAGTGAAAAGTGACGCATAGCTGTTTTCACGCAGCGATGCGTCACTTTTCATAAATGAGGCCCCAGATCTTTACAGTATACATCTTCCTACAGCAAGTTATTCTACTGAAATTTGGGCTCCAAAAATAACAAATAAGAGTTAGTTAAGGCAAAAGGCAAACGTTTTTTAAAAGTCAATTGGCTATCATTGCAAAGCGTCCAGCCACTAGCACACTTCAAATAAGCTGTATAATGTCCTGATGATGTAGAAGGCCCTTCATGAAAAATAATGGCTACAGTTACAAATGTTCTTCTAGAAATAGGAACTTGAGAAGCCACAACATTTTTAATTAAAGTTGACAATTTACTCCCATCAGCTCTGCATCGTTGAAACATTAAAATTACATATTGTCCGTATCTATGGATAAATAAAGTTGATAACATTTCAGACTTGCATTGAGAACAGACCATGTTCTGATGCAAATCTTTAACTAGTTTATTAAAAGGCACTTCTTTCCAGTCTGGTAATGTCAAATATAAAAATCTTTCACTGGGTATCTCAGTACTACTTAAAAATGAGCAATTATCACACTTATGTTCCCATTTATAAGAAAGGCCAAAAAGACTATCAATATCTACACCTTCATCTTCCAAAACTGTAAACATATACATGATAAATTCCTGACAATCTTGCTGAATATTCTGAGAAAATTGATTTACTCCTGCACATATGTCTAAAACATTCCTTAGTTCTGAAACACTTGCTACTTCACTATCACCACTACTACACATTTCAAATATAGAATTTAAAGAGTAGCAAAATGTATGCTCCTGATTTTCTATAATCTGTTCCTTAACATTTTTCAGAAAGAAAACAACATTAACTACTACATTTGCATAGCAGTTGACACCAGACCTATTTTCCAACTTAAATCCAACAATCTCTTCAATACTAACAGTTTTGCTATGGCTACCAACAACAGCTACATCTTTTTTTCATCGTTTCTCGACTACTTCAGCACATTTGTCCTCATTTTTCCTTTTCTGACCAACTATACGCCTTTCAATTAAAGGATATTGAGGTAAACTTGGAGCATATTCTCTTCTTAACCTATTATACTCCTTCACACAATGTAAATCTGCACTAATCTTTGTCTCATCATAATCAATTAGATAAAGTCCACATTAAGTTCTAACTCGTGATAGAGCAACATACGCCATACCCTCTTTGAATACAGTGCTTCCAATATTTACCAAAGCACAATCTACACTTAAACCTTGAGATTTATGTATAGTCACTGCATATGTCAAACAAATTGGAAATTGCTTACGACGGACATATAAGTCTTTCACAAGCAAAAAACGAGTTGAACATCAACTAATTTGTTGGACTTCCTCAATCCCATCAAATTTTATCCTCAAAAATTCAATCTCATCTCTATTTGTATAATTGACAAAACCAACAACATTACCCATTGCTCCATTTACCAATCCTCTTTCTACATGTAAATTTCTCCTTAAAATTATCCGACAATTTAAACATACATACAGATTTTTCTCTAAACCAGCAGTTTTAGATATAGTTTTTTGAAGAGAATCCAATTTTAATTTCAACTTTTCAGACAAAACAATAGTACTACCTTCATGCTCTATTCTATCTTTAGCTTCCAGTTTCTTAATTTCTTGATTTTCTAAATTCAACATTTTCTCATTAAAAACTGAACATTCTTTCAGAGTTGGCATCAAGCATATCACTGACTTATCTGCTACCTCTTTACTATATATTTTCTCAGGTACATTATCTTCATTAGGAAACAGCTTGGAAAGTAATCGTGTTCATAGAGTGTGTTTCGCATATTCAGTTAATTTTCCAATCCTAATATCTTGAAGAATACTTCCATATTTAGTATCCTTTGCCTGTCGCATATTTTGAATCAGTTCAGTATATCTGAAATGTGACCATATATTTACATTTCCAATACTGCCCAGGCACCTTCTGGTCTCCTCGTGTGTAACAGTTTCAAATACAGGTTGTCCTTTCACAGGAGTTAGCTGCAGTAGATCTCCAAAAACTATGACATGTTTACCTCCAAATAACACATCATACTCTGTCTTAAGTGTCTGTTGCATTCTTAAATGCACAAAAGCAAGCATTAAATTGGATACCATGCTTACTTCATCAATAATAAGAAGTTTCATTTTTTTAAGGACTCTAGAAAGTTCAAAACAAGCTTCTCCAGATAGCTTTTGATATTGTAATTTATTTTCATGTTCAACTGGCAGCATCAGTAAACGATGTAAAGTAACACCTTTAATATTATGTGCTGCCAATCCAGTTGGAGCAGTAACAACACACGACAGTGTTGACTGAGTTGTTTGCTGTAAATATGTAGTAATTCCTTTAATTAGGAAACTTTTACCAGTCCCAGCTTCTCCACTTACATATAATCGAATAGGTTCAAATGACATACATGAGCAATCTTTTCTCTCATGACGAAAGCCATGCTCAATGTGCTCTGTCACTTCATCATATATCTGTCTTTGCTCAACATTAAACTGCTTCTTTAATTCTTCTAAGTCGATTACTTCCTCTTGATCTTGCTGCATTGCGCTTTCCACCTCATTCATGGCAGTGGCAGCTTCATTTTGGATAATTGGTTGTCCCAGTGGATCTTGACTTAATGAAGCCGAACTTTGACTACCTTGTGAACTATCTCTAGCAATCTCCGCTGCAATTGTCGCTTCTTGCTCTATTTCATCATTCAACATTTGGAGATAATTACTAAAAACAGGATATTCAATATTACTTTTAGATGCGTTGAATGAATCTTCATAACTATCAAAGTCTCCAAGTAGTTCCTCTTCTCTACGCCATGGTATAAAGAGTTGCAAAAGAGCAAAATAGTAAAATTCTCTTTTATCAGGTGTTTCGCAACTCAGTTTCCGATGATTTATCAAGTGTCCTTTTCTTTGTTTTACCAGACATCCTTCATGTCCAATTACAGCATGTACACCTTTATCAATGTTCTCCGTAACATTCCTTTTAAAAGTATAATTTTGAAGTATTTCATACAGACAAATGTTTTCAAGCAGAGTACTTCTATTTGGATAGTATGTATCCATCATATTTGTTTTCAAAATGTCTGTACTGTTTGGTTCTTTCTGGGCTAAATATTAAATTTCTTGCACAGGTTTCAGAACACAGTTTCGTGTTTCTGCTAGGCCCAAACTCACCCAGAGAATAGTCCTTGATTTCGCATAAAGACTTGCTGATGATAATCTGTCACAACATTCATATGCTCCAATTTCTCGATGAGACACCATCTTCAAACTGTACATATACAATTTCTTGCTTAGGCTCTTTTCATGAGAAATGTCTTCCCACATCTCCTTCAGTTCCGTCTTTTCAGATTTCGTGATGTAAGACGTTACATATCGAGCCACAGCAATAGAGTTGTCTGCAACATATGGTATGTCCATGTTAGCATTCCACATGGACAAAATGACTGGGTTATAGTCATTAATATATTTGGATTCTTCACCTCTTCTTAAATTGTACGTATTTTTAGGTGACCTCCTTCTGATATTATGTCGCAAACATGACATCAAATTGTTGACTCTTCCTTTTGAAAGTACCGGTCGTGCAAATCCAAAGCGACATTTGGTGTAGAATTTGCTCTTTGATTTGAATTTTCGCCGACAATATTTTCCACAGCGATGACTTTGAAAACGTAACACTTTTCCTCTTAAGTCCTTATCAGTTGTACTATTAGGTATGTCACAAGTGGCATACTGTTCAATAAAAGACAGTACAGTCTCATCCGAGTCTATTCCAAATTTAGGAGCATCCTTGATCCATAGCAGCATATGAATATGAGGAGCACCTCTTGCTTGATATTCTTTTCTCCAAAAGAAATCCAGTACTTCACCAAGAGGCGGATTTTTCTTGTTTGTAATGAAATACATCATAGCTTCAAATCTATGATTAAAATATCTGCAAACATTAACTGGATCTAATGAACACAGTTCTCCAGGTGTCTTGTAGTTTATGTTTTCTATGTTTGCATTCGCCTCCTGAAGAAATTCAAGTAAATCTTCCCAAGCATACTCTGCACAGCTTAGAGTTAAAAACCATGTTGGTGCTCCTAAGTTTCTAAGCATGCACTTCAAATCTCCATGACGACGGTACCAATACTCATTAGTACCCCGCTGACAAGCCATTAAATTAATTAGATGTGAATCCAAAACACTATCTTTCTGTTGCACTTTATCCATAAATTCCTTTGCTGAAATATTTTGCAGATGTACACCACTTTTTAAGATATGATTTACTGCATAAGACAGACCAGATAAGTCACTCTCAAACAAAAGATGAAACAAATATGGAATGCATTGGCGAAACCTTGGATCTTCTGCATATAATCTTGTTGTCCGGTACTCAGATGCAGGAATCTGCATAGGTCGATCATCATATCGTGTACCTTCACCTGTAGGAAATAACTGTGGAAAACAACGACCTTCCAAACTTTCTTCCCACACACTAATAGGATTTCCTTTCGCCTTTTTCATCTGAAATAATTCAATAGCATTCCCTATTGCTTCTTTGGAATGCAGTGGATGAACACTGTAATGTTCATAAATTTCTTCAGATCTGGATACATCAACTTTTTCAATTTGTCCACTAGACAAATCACTATCCTCTTCTTCACTTACATCTTCTTGTTCTACGTATACATCTTTGTAATACTTATTATTTTGCACTAAATACAACGTTGCCTTTTTCACTTTCCTAACATCCACTAAATCTTGCCAGATTTTCTTACTCTTTGTAGGTACACCATTAACTAGAATAACTAGAGGTTCCTCTTCTACATTTTCAACACCAATTGTTTTCATATTTTTTTTTAATCAAGAGGCAAATACACAACTCTACCCTTTAATCCTCTTTGTAAATCTGAAGGATTTAATTTACCAGTCTTAGGCTCCATTCGAACAATAGCCTGAAAAGGATGTACACATTGAATCAGAATCGTCTCATAAGTATTTAAATCCATCAATTCTGATGGAATATTTACCAACTCTAGATTATTATGAACAGCTCTAGCAGGCATTTTATTTTCATTTAATTTATTATAACAATATTTACAAACACGTTGCTCAAAACCCAAATCAAAATAGTTTTCCACCAACAAACAAGTTGCAAAATCTTTCCATTGACCATTACTTTCATCTTCACTTTTTAAATATAAATCAACTAACCTAGTTTGACTTTTGTAATGAATGCGTCGACAACAGACACAAGAAAAATTTGGTTTCTCACCTCAATTACCTTAAACTTTATTATTTCCTGTTCAAAATTTTCAATATTAACATTTCCAACATTTTCTAACACATTTCCTTCTATAATTATATCAGTTTCTGCATTATCTTCCTCTGGACCAAAATAACTTACCTCAATTTCTGCACAAATCTTCTTAACATCTAATTCACATCCATACAAAAGAGCACTATTTAACTGTTTCAGTTTAAGTGCTGGACTTTTTGCATAGTACAACTTTCTCACTAATTTTCTCATTTTAGTATGATGCACTGCTAACATCCGGAAGTGATGAAAGACAATCTGGCATATTTTTTTAGAAAGACAAGCCAGAGAATGGCCTTGCAGACCTATTTTCTCTCGCACTCTGCATTGATCTAATTCTTGCAACATTTTAATTTTTTTTTCGACTTTCTTTAGTGTACTTACGTAAGAAATTGCGAAAGAAATCAATTGAATCCTGTCGTACACTACAAATGCTACTACAATTCCAACTGTAAACAGGAGCATTAGGACGTCCCTCTAAATCTTCTCTACCCATAACATCTTCTGCATTTCTAACCACAATATTCTCTTTCTCAATAACACAACCATCCTTCACCTCATACGCTCGACCACTGGTGTCAACTGCATGCAACAGATCGTTACTTTGAAAGTAACTCTCTTCATTAAAAAATCGCTCAGAAGTTGAAGTATGCATCCACTTCCCGGAAAACACTTTACAAAAATTACTCCTATTTATGTGTCTCTTCCATTTACTTTTACCTTTCAAAACTCGAATCGCCTTATTTAAAATATTTATTCTATTAAGTATTAAAATAAATAATTTTCTTTTTGTCTCAAATGCGCGCTCAACAATACCCTCTATATATTGTTTCTTCTTAAAAAAAGCAGATCTTCTCTTAGAAACTTTCTCCTTTTGTAATAAATTTGAAACGACTCTGTTGTAAAACATACGCTTCCTGATTTGGCTGAATTGATTACTCCGGGTTTTACTGTACACTCTTTCATCTCTCCTAATTCCAGAAACATTTTTATCTTTGATTCCATATCTCCTTTTAGATACTGATATCGTTTTCTCCTTCTGAACTTCAATATTAACATTTTTCCTTCCCAAAATTCCTTTCAAAAACTTTTTAGTTTGCTTACCAGGAGCACTCTTCTTTCTATCCGTCCTCTCCTTCTTAGAAAATATTGCAAAACTTTTCTTCTTCAAACTGTAAGTCCGTTTGTAGAGTTTCTTTTTTTCAATTCTGGTCGGCATCTAAATTTAAAATTTTGATGAAATTGTCAATCTGTAAAACACAAAAATAACAAATATTATAGTTCACTACTAGCATATACCGTACAAATTAAAACCACACATTCATTTTCTAATGAAATACAAATAATAACATCTGTTTTAGCTTTATAGACAATTTGAAAAAAAATTTTTAAAGCATACAAACAGTACACTTTTTTCAAGAACTATCGGTCATCATAGGTGTTTTAATCTTTTTTACTACGATCTCTTTTACACTTCATGAGAACATATCTTATCACTCTCATGAAGCACTTCATCAACAAATATATCAAGAAAACTGTCATCACGAATGCTTTGCTATCAAATTTTTTTTTATTTATTCATAAGTTCATAATTTAGAAGAATTTCCAACATTCGTTCATCAGGGACTTCTTCAAGTCCATTGTCCTCATCTTCTTCTATCAGCTCTAAATAGGCTGAACCTAAGGATATGTCCATAAAATCATTATTTTCATCAGTTTCCTCATGAAAAACCGCGTCTAAAATTTCCTCCATCAGTTCATTAATGATGTCAAAATAAATTTGATTCTCTTCTGACCAATTCTCCATAATTAGTTTGTTTTTATTCTTCTGTATCCTTTTAAAAAAATATAGAGACTAAATTATATCTTTTTACATAAGTGTATAACTGAAAAGTACCTTTACTAATTTTTAAACTACATATATTTTTATAATCTCTAACTTATTAACTCTATATATTGTAAGATACCACATTCCTCTTGTTTTGTTAAAGAAATTGGCAATATAACTCTAAACATTGACACTGAGCTTTTTTTTCCATTAAATAATTACTGTTGTTAAAAGACATTTCACTGTAAAATTTATTTTTAGATTTTCTAGATATCTGAAATATTTATTACCTGTACAATAATTTTTAGAGACCCATTTTTTTAGTTCATCACTACAAAGTGCAATATAAATTTATGCTCTCTGAAGAAAAGGATCACACTATACAAACCATTTAATTCACTTAACAGATTACTACTTCCCACAGAGACAGTTCCATTTATGTTACAACAGCATACTACCATGTAAATGTCTTAGCATATGCAAAATGTCATACTAACCATGAAGAACCACCTCATAATAAAGCTCTACATTAATATGTAAAAAAGTGCCTATACATAGTATAATCACAGATATGCAGGAAACATGAGCATTACATTAGATCCATATCATAATACCTCTCTGTAAATAAAGGTGAAACACTGCCAAACATAATACAACAAGATTTAAAAAATAATGAGCACTTCACAAGTATTAATTAAAAGAAACCTGAAAGAATTATACTCCAATGATTTCTAAATCTCAACTCCTTCCAAAAGAACACATGCACCAAGCTCATTAAAAAATAATTTGAACTGTCAATGGAGAACATCTCAAAAAACATATCTAGTATAAGCAGATAGAACCACATGTGAAAAATTTAAGATAAAATCATGTTCTAAATATTTCAAAAAATATTCTTTATTATTTTCATCACCACCCACAGAAATTGCCAAAGCAAAAAAGTAACTCACCTGAAAAAAGAATATATACTCTCAAATTATCAATTCAAATGGCAGGTTGTTGCTTTCAGGCACCAAACACTCTAAAAATGGAAATAATAAAATGGTATTAACTTATTACAAACGTATTTCCTACACATTATACAATCATTATAGCATTGAACAAGCATAACTAATAAGTTCCCCAAAATCCTCTACATTAAAACTAAATACAAAATTTCTCATTTATAAAAGCATTGTGCCACAGATATGTCACTTTTGCCCATGTTAAAATTCATGCACCTACAACAGTAGGCTTTCATAACTAAGAGGCCAAGTCACAAAAAAACAAAAGCCTTATTTATGAAGACCTTGCGCCGCCAGTGCGTCACTTTTAGCATGGGAAAAGTGACGCACCGGTGGCGCAAGGCCGTCATAAATAAGGCCCCATGTCCATAGACCAAAACTACAGGACCAGCATTATACGCATGCAAGCAGTACACTTGCACAGAACCACAAAACCCCAAGGGCCACCATGTTAATATATATCCTTAATATAATAAACCTCTGAGAATGGATACATATTTGCGCGGCAGCCCATACCAGAAATTTGGCATCCTCTGACTCTGATCCACTACCAAACACCCTGACCCCCCCCTCCCTCTTCACTAAACTCCGAACTTCACCCCACCCGGACCCCCTATTACAAACCCCCTACCTACCCTCCCTGCCCAAGGCCACCATGAGCCTCGAACCACCCCTGGTAAAGTTATAAGACACAGCATTACTAAAACTCAAAGAATAGGCAACAGGCAGATAAACTAAATAGTACATAAAGACACATATTGTTTACATTATCCCATTGAAAAACATGTAGTATTTTTTTTTAAATCTATCATGCAACTGGCACTCTTGAACCGCTTTCAAAACGCCTACTTTAAACCTTTACATTTCATTTTTAAACCATACACTTTCAATTACATTATTTATTTATTTACAATTCCTGTAATGTTACACACCTTTTCTAAAATACTCCAGTCCCTGTTATTTATAAGGATTTATTTTCATTCTTCATCAGTGATACTTTCTTAACATATAATGAAAATCACTGTAACGTTTCAAGCGACAAAGCTAACACGGTAAAAATAACTCTCCATTTGCTTTCCTTTAAGAATGTAGATTATCTACCCCACGCATGCGATTCATGATACTTGCATTTGGCAGCGAATACCGACCTTGAATCGGAAGACATGAACAAGAGCTCCAGTGTCACATTTAAAACTTAACGTAGCATCTGCTCGCACACATATCTTTCACTTAGCTAATATTCACAGAGAACAGCATTCGTGTAAAAAAAAAATTGACCTTCCTTTACAATTTGCTCAAATGACTCCCTTATTTTTTAACGCATCCTCCACTTCAAGACAGGCTATTTTTTTGATAACTACTAAGCAATATTTAAGTGACTAGACTGCTAGAAAATTTATCAAGTCATTCTGCTCCTCTTCACTGCATAGCCGGCGACCTATTTCTGTGGAGTTGCTATAGAACCGGTAGTCCTGCGCCGTTTCCTTTACCATCTTGGTAAATTCAAAATGGATGTCCCTCCTGTCTTCGCAAACGAGCCGGACCCCTTAGAACTATTTCGACAGAGAATGCTTCTCTACTACGGCACCTTAGCACTCTCAACTTTGAATACTTCATATCGATTATCATTTCGATATTCGTATTTCACCTGTGTGCAACCTGTATTTCATTGCCTGAGCTGTGATTTCACGTGGGCCCTGGACTTATGTCTCTGCAATTTGGTACCTCCTGAAGCGAATTACAATCACCTCATGAATCCGTTAATTGATCATGAACAGCTTTGTTACAACGGAGGGTTTATGGCCTTTGCAGCGATACAAGGAGTTCTGGGTCATTGGAATATATTCGCAGCGGCGCAAGATTTCCTAACAGAGAGCTACATCGAAAACCCACCGAGCTGTCCTATGATGGTAAAAGAGGCTCCAATAATGACAGATCATGAATGCTGCTTTCCTCTTCTCAATTGGATGGCTGACATGTTTTCAGATGATAACAGTGATTTCCTGTTAGAAGCAGTTGCTACCTACTTTGCCTACACAATGGACGGATAACTCTTTCCTAACAGAGAGCTACATCGAAAACCCACCGAGCTGTCCTCTGATGGTAAAAGAGGCTCCGATAATGACAGATCATGAATCCTGCTTTCCTCTTCTCAATTGGATAGCTGACATGTTTTCAGATGATAACAGTGATTTCCTGTTACAAGCAGAAGCTACCTACTTTGCCTACACAATGCTTCGATAACTCTTATGCAAGCCATTGACGTTCTCATTTCCTTTTGCCTCCCTATATTCTTCACGTTCTTTTGGATATTTTCTTATGAAGAACAGACCTATTGGCTTTACTAACAGTGGACATTATGATTTCGTGCTGGTTAAATTCTGGTCTTTTATGTGGACTAAATTTTTTTCTTCAGCTACTCGATTTTCAACTCTAATCTCAACAATTCTATTGCATATCTTATCTTATGTTATTTCAAACGTACTCGATGCAAAACTCGCTAATATATGCTACATGTGCCCTGATTAATGTGTAAATGTAAAACGAGTTTTTATAACTGTAAACGCCATTTCGCCTCTCAACTGCTTATTTCCGCCTCACACGCCTCTGCTCCTTTAATTTTCCATAAAAATATTTTTTTTAAAATACATAACAGAAAAATATTTTCTTTCAATAATATTTCCATTGTTTCTTGTGCTGTATTTCAAATGCAATACTGCAACCTTCAAAAGATATCTCAATACAGTAGTTCTCCTCAATAGTGATTTGCGCACCATCCAACAGATTACATACATGCACCTCTCACCATTTTGTCGCTTTTGGCGCCTTTTTTTCCCCTCACACAGTAATATAACAAAAACTTAATAGTGCTTCGCATGTAGACAGCTGATTGATAAACTGATGATGTATAACCACTAGCATTTTCATATATGGTTCCTAAACTGAAAGGCCAGAGTCCTTCTTCCATTTATTAAAATATAATATACTTCCTTATAAGAGTGTACAATTAATTTTGCAAACTATATTCATTTTTCTTCAACTATAGCGTTTGTATTCCATGTACTACTGACAATACCAATTACTGTGCTTTTTTCAATTTCTGTACTCATACATAATGATTTGCCTTCAAAACAGTTCATTTCTGGTAAACATTTCAAATATTCACGTTCTCTCTTTTAATCCATAATCTCAACAGAAATGATTATATATTGAAAAACTATTCATGTGTTCCACGTAACCTCAGCTGTACTGCTCTGGACCTTATTTATGAAGACCTTGCGCCACCGGTGCGTCATTTTTTAAAATGGGAAAAAGTGACGCACCGGTGGCGCAAGGCCTTCATGAATAAAGCCCTGAATGTTTTCTTTTCTCGACCTCACTTACTGATACTCGAACCTGCAAGCCTATAACGGCCCGTGAACTCTTTCTTAGTAGGTCGCGCACCGTACAGACAGTTGTACCTCTGTTAAAAAAAATGTATTTCTATTACCAAGCACCGCCAAAGTTCCGCTTGACTCAGAGTTAATCACTGCTCCCACGCTTCTACAGGCCAGAAACTATGTCGTATTTCACTCCTTATCACCCTTTCATCTCCACAATAACAAACAGTTCTCCGCCAGCCACCAGAGAACAGAGTCAGATGCAGAGGCACCAACAAGTGAAATACAACATACCCTCTGCTCTGAGAAAGCAACCAAGCGGTAATTGTGAAAGAAAACATTCAGTAGCGCTTTAAAAATACCAATGCAATTATATAATTATTTTTTTGAAAACGTTCCAATTACTTTGATAGGACTATCTGTGTGTGCCTCCACAGCAAACTTCCTCAGCCCGGACTGAAGGCAGACACAGACAGACACACACAATAACATAACACAGGGCAACGGAGACGGAAAACAGAAGGGACATGAAGATGCAGTCAAACAGCAAGACTGAGAGAGATACTTTTATACTCCGTTTGCTACCTCAATGTACGAACACATTTACTGCACAAATCTGTGTACAACCTCATGGTCAAAACTTTTCATTTTATTTCACTCGGCCACCTCCCTTTCTCACTCCACCAGTGCAAACCGCGACCACAAACCGCACTATAATTTTGTCGTCTTACAAAAACTTTGTGAATACCTTAATCATTACCACTTTAGCCCCCTTCCCCCTCCCTCTCGCCCCACCCCCACCAGTGCAGGCCACGGCCACCAACCAGCCTGAAATTTTGTCGACTGACAAAAACTTTACGAATTCATTAACCATTAGCATTTTTTGACGACGGTATCACTAGTAATTTACCATTTCTCTCTCTTTCTGCATTATCTGTCTCTCTGCTAATATCATTTCTTCACTTCCTGAACAACTTCTCTCATTATATATAAACGCTTCAAAATTACAAAAATAATTACTCTCTATATTAAAAAATATTTTTTACTGCGTATTCAACATTTAAATGAAAAAATTAGTTTTAGAAATACAACACATTATGACAGCAAAAAATTAGTTTTTACGAGGAAAATCAATCATTGTTTGTGACTAAACTATATTTTACGGTACATGACAAAACAAGCTGTTACAGACTTACCTTTACCAATGCTTTGTACGATGTACAACAGTGACAGACACAAAACAGATATTCGTTTGACGGAACTGTCTATTAAGCTTCTATCACTGCAACCAAAATTCAATGGCACAGATATCCAGTCAATACACACTCATATAACTCTCTTCAGCCAATCACATTTCGTCACGCAAAATTGTAAAATCAAATTTACATTTCAATTGGTTGTCCTTCACAATATTTTCAATCTCACGTGAAAGTCACCCATCACCAACTGCCATCTCCGGCTATTTCCATGGTAACACCTCATTCTGCACCTGGCTGAAGGCACAGCTCAAAAGTTCATGTCTCAACGTTCTACAGCAAACTAAGAAGACTGTTTTCCCTCCAGAAACACCTGCCAATCCACAGCTCTGTTACATGTCATTTTTTTCACACCCAATAGTACTTTTCGTTTAACATAAACATTAACATGCAACGTACTCTTCAATCTCCAGTTATTACAATCAACCAATCATTTTTTTTTTTTAACCACACCCAGCCTCATCCTTTTTTTTATCCTGACTTTCAGCTTCTAACTACCATTCCACTTCCAGAACCGATCGGAGGACGACTACATATCCCTTGAAAATGAAGGTCTGGCTAATAGGACACAGTTATATTCACTGGAGTGAAAAATATGCAGCAAGCAGACGAATTTGCAACCTTGGTTTAACAAATGTACACATAACGTGGATTGGCCAAAGAGGATTGAAATGTCACCAATTGATTCCATTGGTGAAAACTTTTATGCATCTCCCAGAACCAGACCTTATAATTGTGCACTGTGGTGAGAACGATCTAGGCACAATCACTGGGGTAGGTCTGGAAATGCTTCTTAAAGACACCTTTCGACAATTGATGACACTTTTTCCTCAAACTGCCTTGGTATATTCCAATGTATGCCAAAGACAGAAATGGAATTGGTCCAATCAACATTGTGCACAAATTGAGAAAGCAAGGAGACATGTAAATAAATCTGTTTCTGCTTTCTTCAGAGATTATAGCATGGGTTCTATTTATCACAACAACTTTTGTTACCACATGCAAGACGTCTATAGGAGAGACGGTGTTCATTTCTCGAATGAGGGAAACAGAATCTTCCTCTGCAACATCAGGCTCTGCATCGGTACTTACTTATAAATGCAGAAAACACTCAATTAACACAAGGGCTCTTTTCAGAGCCACCTTATATCTAAGCACTCAAACTTCTGATTTATCTCCATTTTTACACTCTTGTAAATAGGTGTGCGCGACCGGGTGCGCGCACCCCGCAACTTTAAAAAAAAATATATATATCTTTTCGCGTTTAAGAGCCTTGCTGCACACCCCGAGAAAACCTACGCAGCAAGACTATCTCTACCTTCTCCCCTTTCCATGTTTCAACGCTTTGAAATGAACAATATATTTACTCGCAGTGACAAAATGGCGGTCAACACTTCCTGATTTCCTTCGAATCAAACGTTAACAGACGTCACGCAGCAGAAAAAAATTCCGCTCACGCACAGCAGCTTGGGTGCGCGCACCCGTGCGCGCGTATAGATATATAATTGACTTTAACTTTAATTGTCTCAGCAACAACTGAACGGATTTACACCATTCCAAAAAAAGCGTAATCTGCGAACCGGATTCTACAGTTTTGCCAAATTTCTTATAAATCCATTCAGCCGTTCGACCTGTAGCAGAGTCTAAAGGTCCTATGGAAAAGGGACCCCCCTTTTATCTCAGCCCCCACTTGACCAATCCCCCCCAAAGTTTCAGGAAAGGAGCGCAGCGGACCGAGCCATCTTCTATGAGAAATTCGCTGAGATTCTTCAACCAGGGCCAAAGTTATTCCAAATAGAATGTTGAGGATTTCCTATGGAAACTAGGTCCTAACTATAACTACCTACTGGCGACCGCCAGTAGGTAATATATATATATATATATATATATATATATATATCCCAAATCCTGGATTAGATACCGCGCTTAACTCACGCCGAAACCAAACAGGACACGGACCCAGTCTTCTTGGTGCTTCAAATATTTATTTTAGCCTGATGTCTGAGACGCGTTTCGTGGCACGAACGCCGCTTGTTCACTCGACAATTACATTTGCGCGCGAAGGCTTTTTAAAGTGACAGTGCTGTTGTGAATCATTTACCACGTGATTTTCTATAGTCATAGACATGGAAAAAATATATATATCTACTGTGATCCTCGTAAAATACATTTCATTTGACACTGGTTAAAACCTTTAAATGAATAAACTTGATGTACGTATAATACATTTGTATATTTGATAAATTATCACAAGTTAAAATTCATAGGTCTGTTGATTACATTTTGTTAGATTTTGTTAAATTTTTTGTAAAATACAGTAATTCATTAACCAATTGCATCAATTGTATTTTCGTATCATTTATATTTTTCTTATTCCATGATCAGTGACAATAAGTTATAAAGTGCTCTTAAGTGATAGTGTTTCCACACTATTAAAAAATTTTGTTATGTATTATTCTTTGTTTTAGCTTTAAATATCCTCATTCACTTATCTGTTCCCCTTTTTGTACCTATTCATATATGTTTACATCTATTTACACAGTTTTTACGTTCCATCGACATCATATTTAGAATCAATCATTTAGTATCATTAGTCTACACTTTCATCCTCTTATGTCACCTTTACTTGCTTTTTTGTCATATGTGTTGGTTTTTGTTGGTACACCTTTTCTCACCTAGATAACTGTGTTTAGTCACCCCTTAACTTTTGTGCATTCTGTTAAATCACAATCCATAAAATATTTATAAAATATTTACAATATCCTGTAAAACTCATATATACCTCATTTGTTCTTATAAAAATATATATATACATTATTTACACCTTAAAACACATTATTATATGTTACATACTAAAATTAGTATTGGTCAGGGGTGTCATTTCTAAGATATCTTACATAATATTGATTTTGAAGGAGCAGGTGCCCAGTTTGTTTCATACACATATTTTATACATGGTTTAACTAAGATAGACACGTATACATATCCTCCGTAAGATTCAATCCATTAGGATGTTTTGAATCCAACAAAAGAATGTATCGCGTCTCTAACTTTCTTAACTTGTTTTCCCGGTCCCCACCTCTCCTATTCGGTGATATTGCATCAATGAGATAGAATTTTAACCCTTTATTGTTGGATGTATGATGCTTCTTAAAATGGCGAGCCACCGGATAAGTATTGTCCATATTCGTTATGGCTCGCAGACGCTGTAGTATACGTACATGAGCCTGAAGTTTACTCGATCCTACATAGATCAACCCACATAGGCAAGTTAAAACGTATACTGTGTATTCAGTTTTACAATTCAGCATCTTATTAATCAAGTAGGGTTTTGTTCTAAAGGGACTGAGGAAAGTTTTGGTATTTATACCATGTGTGCAGGCTTTACAAGTGGGACATCATTTAAAACCCTTTAGGCTTTGATACCAAGTAGGCTTGCCAATTATTTCTGGATCTGACACCACCAGTGCGTCTCTCATTGAGGGACCTCTACTGTACGTAATGGACACCCTCTGCGGTAGCAGGGGTCCTAATACTGGGCCACTTAAGACTGTGGGCCATGCATCTTGAATAATTCTTTGTATAGTCTTGTGTTGTTTGCTGTATCCTACAACCAAACGAAAATTATTGGCATCCAGATTCTGTTGGCTCGTCTGTGATTCTATATTTAGTTGATCATGCTTGTCTGTTTTCCCAGCCAATAGTACCTCTCTCTCAGCTAGGTTAGTTTTTGCTGTGGCTTGATTTATAATCTTGTTGGAGTAACCCCTGGCTAGGAATCTCTCTTTACTTTGCTGTTGGGCTAGCTCTAATTCTTCCTGGGTACTGCATATCCTCTTTATCCTTAGCATTTCCCCGTAGGGAATGCTGTTCACTAAATGATGGGGATATGAACTTGAGGCATGCAGTAGGGAGTTCCCTGCCGTTTTCTTCCTATGGAGTGTTGTTTGTAAGGTATCATTTATAACAAACACTTCAGTGTCCAAGAAACTCACCCTTGTTTCACTTATCTCAGCCGTGAATTTTAAATTTAATTGATTGTTGTTTATTTCTTCCAAGATGATTTCCGCCTCCCCCTTTGTTCCATGCCAAATTACAAATAAATCATCTATAAACCTTAGCCACATTTTGACTTTTGTTCTTACAGTGTCAGCATGTACTCCTCCCAGGATTAGTTCCTCCCATTTGCCCATATGTAGGCATGAATAGCTTGGGGAGAAACTAGCCCCCATGGCTACACCTTGTGTTTGGCAATACAGTAAATGATTAAACATAAACACATTGTTGTGTGAACAAAATCTAATCATTGCTACCAGCATTTCGTTATGTTGGTGGAAAATAGGAGCCCTATTTCTCAAATAATATTCCACTGCTTTTAAACCATCTTCATGCTTTATACTAGTATATAATGATGTTACATCTATTGCCATCATGATGTATTCGCCATTCCACTGAAAGTCAATTATTTTGTTCAAAAAGTCACTCGTGTCCCTTACATACGATAGCAATGATTTGACATGTTCTTGAAGGAAAAAGTCTACATAGACTGATGTTTTTTCCAGTAAACTGTTTCTGGCACTAATAATAGGATGTCCCGGTGGTTTATTACAGTCCTTATGTACTTTGGGTATAAAGTAAACTGTTGGCACAGTTGGATTTTCGTTTTTCAGATACTTATACTCATTCTCGCTGATGAGATTTTTATTTCGCCAGCTTGATAGTTTCTTATAATAGGCTTGGTACATTTCTTTCAATTTGCCAATATCAGTTCTGGAATAACATTGTCTATCATTTAGCTGTTTCATGGCCTCTTTCATATATTCCTCATAGGGCCACAATACTATATTTCCCCCTTTATCGCTGTTACGGATTATAACTTCCTTGTTGGCAGAGAGTTTTTTCATGAGCTGGAAATACATGTGATCTTGATTTCGATGTTTTTGCGTGACAATACTCGTTCCAATGTTTTTGTTAAATTTTTTTATTTTTTGAGATACCACTTCATGAAACGTATCTATGGCATCGTGTAGCATTATTGGGCAATATTTTGATTTTGGTCTAAAATTTGTTAAACCAGCTCCTTTACTTTGTGATGTTATTGCTCTTTCATCAGGTGTACATGCTTGACCACTTTCTTGATTCCATAAATCCTCCAGTTCTTGTTCCATGTCTATGTCTTGAGCTGGTATCATAGATGGTGGAATTTCCTCAGATTCTTGTGAGGATTTCTTCATGGCGTATAGTTTTTTTAACTTCAACTTTCTCACTCCTTTATACACATCCATCCGGGTGTTAGGATAGTCAAAG
Organism: Lissotriton vulgaris; assembly: GCF_964263255.1. Lineage (NCBI taxonomy): Eukaryota > Metazoa > Chordata > Amphibia > Caudata > Salamandridae > Lissotriton > Lissotriton vulgaris. The sequence continues at coordinate 340,929,263 of NC_141694.1, read as the reverse complement.
TTATTTGGTGGACAGTATGATAAGCCCAGACTCAAGGTATTTACCTCTTTCGGTGTTAATTTCAAGTTTGATAGGTTGATTATTGTTCGTTTTGTTTATTTTTCCAGTAATTCCTTTTCCTTCGGGGTTGCGTTTGTGGTTTGCCCGCTTCCGTGTGTTTGAGAGCGGGTCATTGGTCTCAAAGTTGCCATTCTTTGAGCAGCTAAAATCTCCATCTCTTCCCCCGGCGATGGTCTCACTCCTGTTGATGTTGTAGGCGCATTTCTCAATTCAGAGTCATCATCGATGTTTGAGGTATATTGGTCACTGGATATGGTTCCAGCTTCTTCCTCTGTTGGTCTTGGATATATATATATATATATATGTAAGGTAAAAGCAAGCTTTCATTTTCAATGTTTAAGCTGCAGCTGTAATAATAATCTGTTACTTATCTTTCTCCTTTGTTGCAGGCTCTGGCAGCAGGCATTAGTCACAACTCAACAGTACTAACAATATATTTGAGTAGTTACATTGTTCATTATTACTGGTGATTAGAGATGTTACAAATGGACTGGAATAATGAAGTTAGAGACAGCCTTTTTGAAATAGGGATTGCAGAGCCCTGATTATTATACAGAGATTATGTTATTATCTCAAAGTGAATACACGTCACTTCGTGAACATTACACCTATTGAGTGCCGCTATGTTAGTCACTAACCAACAAGTATCCTTTACAAAACATTTTGTCTCCCTATACTTATAGTGGTAAGTACAAATATTTCAGAATAAGATATTGATTCACGCTAATATTGTTAAAAACATTAATAAATTGTGCTTTCGAGATAAATAGTTTAAAAAGTAATCTTAAATATTGTAAAATAAACTAATAGAATGTAATTTAAAAAAATTAATAATATTAAATATAAATATATGCTCAGATTAACACACACATATTTGTGTGTATGTTTATATCCACATATATCCACATATATTTAATGTATTACTATTTAAATATATATATATATATATATATATATATATATATATATATATATATATATATATATATATATATATATATATATTGCATTATATTACCATTGTTAATTTTTAAAATTGTCTTATCTATATAAATAAGTCTTTTTCACTGCAATGTACACACATTATGATTCATTTAGGAAAGAATATGATCTGCATATCATTTCTGTGCAAGGCATTTTTCTGGAAACATTGCATCAACCCTTTGTATTTACACTATTGTTTGCCATTCAAAGATGGCACCCACAGTAACTATATTGTTAATGTCTCTTGAGTCTTTGTTTATGTCTATTACAAGTGTAGGGAGCACTGTGAGTATGTGATCAATGCTGTGAGAGGAACAGGAGTACAGAAAGAGGCAAGAGGGAGCAGAAAGACAGAATAGATGTGGAGAAAGACACAAGGGGGTGTAGAAAGAAGGACAAGAGCTGGAGAAAAAAACGAAGGAAGTGCAGAAAGAAAGAACAGAGGTGCAAAGAGAGGCATGAAAGGTGCAGAAAGAGGGATAACGGGTGCAGAAAGAAGCAAGAAAAATGCGGAAAGAAGCAACAGAGGTGCAGAAAGAGGGAAAGGTGTGTAGAAAGGGGCAAGAGAGGTGCAGAAATAAGCAACAGAGGTGCAGAAAGAGGGAGGAGGGATGAGTAAGAGACAAGAGGGGTGCATAAAGAAGCCAGAAAGGTACAGAAAGAAGCAAAAGAAGTGCAAAAAAAGGAACAAAGGTACAGAAAGAGGCAAGAGGGGAGCAAAAAGAGGGAAGAATGGTACAGAAAGAGGCACAAGGGTTGCAGAAAGAAGACACAGAGGTGAAGGAAGAAGTAAGAGAAGTATAGAAAGAAGAAACAGAGGTGCAGAAAGAGGGCTGAGGGATGGAAAAAGAAGAAAAAGAAGTGAAGAAAGATTCAACAGAGATGTAGAAAGCGGGAACAGGTGGGTAGAAAGTGGCGAGAGGGGTGCAGAAAGAAGCAAGCGATGTGCAGAAAGAAGCAAAAGAAAAGCAGAATTAAGGAACAGGGATGCAAAAAGAGGCAAACGGGGTGTAGAAAGACAGAAAAGGGGTAGAAAAAGAGGCAAGGGGTATATAAAGAAGCAAGAGAACTGGAGAAAGAAACAAAAGAAGTGAAGAAAGCATGAACAGAGGTGTAGAGGGAGGCAATAAAGGTGCAGAAAAAGGGAAAAGGGGTACAGAAAGAGGCATGAGATATGCAGAAAGAAGCAAGAGAAGTGCAGAAAGAAGCAACAGAGGAACAGAAAGAGAGAAGAGGGATGGAAAAAGAAGTGCAGAAAGAAGCAGCAGAGATTCGAAAAGGGGAACAGGTGTGTAGAAAGTGACGAGAGGGGTGCAGAAATAAGCAAGCGAGGTGCAGAAAGAAACATAAGAAAAGCAGAAAGAAGGAACAGGGGTACAGAAAGAGGCAGAAGGGGAACAGAAAGAGGGAAGAAGGGAACCGAAAGAGGCACAAGGTTTGCAGAAAGAAGGCACAGAGATGCAGAAAGAAGTAAGAGAAGTACAGAAAGAAGCAACAGAGGTACAGAAAGAGGAATGAGGGATGGAAAAATAGGAAAGAGAAGTGCAGAAAGAAGCAACAGAGATTCAAAAATGGGGAACAGGTGTGCAGAAATTGGTGAGAGGGGTGCAGAAATAAGCAAGCGAGGTGCAGAAAGAAACAAAAGAAAAGCAGAAAGAAGGGACAGGGGTGCAGAAAGAGGCAAGAGGGGTGTAGAAAGACAGAAGCAGTGTAGAGAAAGTTGCAATGGGGTGTAGAAAGATGCAAAAGAGCTGGAGAAAGAAACAAAAGAAGTGCAAAAAGAAGGAACAAAGGAGCAGAGAGAGGCAAGAAAGTTACAGAAAGAGGGAAACAGGGTACAGAGAGAGGCATGAGGGGTGCACAAAGAAAAAGAGAATTGCAGAAAGAAGCGACAAAGGTGCAGAAAGAGGGAATACGAGGGCAGAAAGGGGCAAGAGAGGTGCAGAAAGAAGCAACAGATGTGCAGAAAGAGGGAAGAGGGATTGAGAAAGAGGCAAGAGGGGTGCAGAAAGAAGCAAGAAAGTTACAGAAAGAAATAAAAGAAGTGCAACACAAAGGAACAGAGGTGCAGAAAGAGGCAAAAGGGGAGCAGAAAGAGGGAAGAAGGGTGCAGAAAGAGGTACAAGGGTTACCGAAAGAAGGCACAGAGATGCAGAAAGAAGGAAGAGAAGTGCAGAAAGAAGCAATAGAGGTGCAGAAAGAGAGAACAGGGGCGGAGAAAGTAGCGAGAGGGGTGCAGAAAAAAGCAAGAAAGGTGATTACAGAAACAAAACAAAAGCAGAAAGAAGGAACAGGGGTGCAGAAAGAGGCAAGAGTAGTGCAGAAAGATGCAACCGAGGTACAGAAAGAGACAACAGGGCTGCAAAAAGGGGGAAAGGGGCGCAGAAAGGGGCATGAGGGGTACACAAAGAAGTAAGAAAGGTACAGAAAGAAGCTACAGAGGTGCAGAAAGAGACACGAGGGGTGCAGAAAGAAACAAGAAAGTGCAGAAAGAAGCAACAGACGTGTAGAAAGAGGGAAGAGGGATGAGGAAAGAGGTAAGTGGGGTGCAGAAAGAAGCAACAGAGGTGCAGAAAGAGGCAAGAGGGATGGAGAAAGAGGCAAGAGGGGTGCAAACACAAGCAAGAGAGATGCAGAAAGAAACTAAAGAAATACAGAAAGAAGGTACAGAGGTGCAGGAAGATGCAGGAGGGGTGCAGAAAGAGGGAAGAGGAATGCAGAAAGAGACAGGGGAGGTGCAGAAAGAAGCAAGAGTGACTTGCACACGATTAGCACCAATTTAACACCAAATTTAGCAATAAGTAACAGGTGACCATTCTATGTTTACAAAGGACGTTCCAGCACGCTATAACACTTGTCGCTGCATTTTTGGTAACTTTTGAGCCGTTTGAGCTAGAAAAAAAAGGCTTTTTCTGTTAAAATCTGCAGATTAGGCGGCACATGATGGATTATGTGGCTAAAGCGGAAAATGTATATTTGTGCAAAGGTTGGTGCAGCCAACCAGAGGCATAATTCCAGTGGCCCGGCTCATACCTCTGACTAGGTCCAAAAGTCCTCCTCAGTGATTCATTCTTTTTTTGTCTTATTGAGTTCATAGTTTAGCTTCTATGGAAAGAGGAAGGCTAAACCTGAGGTTACCACTCCACAACACAGACTACTATACCTCATAATTGCTCTCCATAACCCATAATCCCACTCCACATAAATCCTATACACTGAATACCACATCATTTCTATCCACATATTTTCACTGCACAACATACCGCATAATTCCACTACACTCAATGTACATCCACTCTATTCTGAAAAACATTAGTAAAAAACTTTAACATTTAAAACACTAATAGCTTTAACTCTTACAAATGAGAGAACTATTAGTTTACAAATGCTTCTAAAACTGGTAGTCACGTTTGCAGAGTGTTGGGGAAAGGGGGCTGGGCCTCCAACCAGCGTTAAGGAATTTCACTGCGTTGGACTTCCAGGAGGTACCAGGAGGCCCCCAAAGTCCCTCAGGAGTAAAGTGGACTTCACCCCCCAACCAGTACTATGCCAGGAGGCGTGTTTACAGAGTGGTTGAGAAAGGGGAGGTGTGGCCTCCGAAGACCTATTAGCAATCCCACTGTGTTGGAATTAGTGGAGGTAACAGTAGGGGTAGTTGGCCCCCAAGGACAAACTTGGGCACCAACTACCCTTCCTATTACCTCCAGTAAGTCCCACACAGCAACATTGCTAATTTCTCATAGCAAGCCACACCAATTTCCCCACCACTCTGCAAACAAGCTCCCTGGGACGCTCTTGGATGGGGATTAAAGCCTTGTTCACTGCTGGAGGTCCTTAGGGGCCAATTAGCCTACCTGTTACCTCCAGTAAGACCCACACAGTGGGATTGCTGACAGATTGTAGCAGGCTATGCCCCCTTTCTCCACCATTCTGCAAACATGCCTCCTGGATTGTTCTGTGTTGGGGGATTAATTAAGTCCCCTTGAATCCTGAGGGTCCCTGGAGGCCAACTAGCCCACCAGGAACCTCCGGTAAGCCCCACACAGCTGGATTACTGAGAGTGGGATGAAGTCTACTTTAGTCCTGAGGTCCTCAGGACACAAGAGGACCTCATTGCCTCACCAGCAGTGCACCAAGAGGCTTGATTGCAGAGTGGTTTAAAAAGGGGAATGGCCTCACACCACTTCTCAGCAATCCCACTGTGTGGGGATTACTAGAGGTACTTGGTGGCCTAGTTGGCCCCCAGGGATCCTTAAGATTCAAAGGGACTTAATCTCCCAAATTAGAATGTGTCAGGAGGCGCGTTTGCAGAGTGGTGCCGGGAGGGGAAGGGGCCTCCAGCAAGATGTCATCTTTTTATTTCATTGCTAGAAGAGGGAAGTGTGGCCCCCTTTCTTTTAAAAATGTTGGGGCCCAGGGTACCCCATGCCCCAGGACCAGACTCATTTAAAAAATGTAAAAAGTAAAAAAAAGGGAAGGGGGCTATGCGGCCCCCCTCCTTTGCTCGATTTTGTCCCTGGAGACCCATCCCCTGGGGCACGGCCTCCTTTATTTTTATAATACTTATAGGAAAGGGAGGCTGTGTGGCACGCCCCCCCTCCCAGCATTTTTAAAGCATCAGAGAGGTGGTGGTCCCTGGGGCGGAGGTCTTCAATGGACCCCCACTCTTTATTTAAAATTGCCCCAGGGAGGTGATGGTACACACATATCTATAATCATCTAAGCCTCTGGGTTGTGACGGTCTCCGGGGCTTGGGAGGCACACATAATTACGAATGCCTCAGAGAGGTGGGGGTCCCGGGGGAAGCGTTGGGAGCAGTAGCACCCCCATGCAGTTTTTTAAAAAAGTCCTTGGGAGGTGGCGGTCCCCGGGGCTGTGGGAGACCCCAGGGGTCAATCAGGGGTCAATTTCCTCCCCAGTGAACTCCCCAGTGACCCCATCCCCCAGTGCTCAGCCAATCATTTTGAGCTATATTTTGGACTAACTAAGCAATTACCTGCCAGGAAGAAGGGATGGAAAAGTTGTCAGGAGGAACTGCCACTTTGCTGCTTGCTCTGCTGTGTTGGCATCCTGTTTGCTGCTTCTGTCTTGGACAGTGAAATGACTTGATTGTACTTTCACCCTCCTGCTGTTTGAGTTTTCTCCACCTTTTGGATGTCTCACGGAGATAAAAGACTTCAGAGAACTCATTGGAATAAAGAAACCTGCCAGGAAGAAGAGCTGGATGAGCTGCCAGTGGGGGTACTACTCCTTTGCTGTGTTGTTGCTTGTTTGGGTTAGCCTGAAGTTGCTGCTTCTGCCCTAGGAAGTGAAAGGACTGGACTAAACTTTCTTTACTTGTGCTGCATATCTTTCAGAGCTTGAAGTAGAGCTTCCCTGCTGTTCTGAAGTCTCAGGGACAGCAAAGATTTCAGCAACCTCTGGCTACCACCTCTGGCAACGTGGTTTCAATTGCCACAGAGGGAGGAAAGCAACCAACATTGTCACTGACTCCGTTGCGGGCTCTGTGTCCTGAAGGCACTGCAGAGGGCTCTGCCACATCTTGCACTGCAACCCTGGTCTCACCGATGACGATAACAGCCGCCACTGAGACGCTACTTGTACCATAACCTGTGGGCACTGCACTCTGCACCGCCTACCTTCACTTCACCGCCCTGGTCTCACTGATGCCATCGCTGCCTGCTGATTTCAACATCTGTGATCATATCGTGGTGCTGGGGTACAGCTCGTAAGCATCATGACGCACCACCCCATCCAACACCACAGTTCGGACCAACCAACGCCAGCTGCCTGAAACCAACTCTGTTGCCTGCACCGTGACCTGTCAGTAATGCAACAAGCACTGCACTCACTCCGCACCGCAGCCCTGGTTTCACTGACGCCACTGGATGACCGTCACCAAGGTACTGCACACCGCACTGCTACGCTTTGCATCACAACCACGATGGTTGCAATGACCGGCCTGCACCAATGTGATCCGCCGCAACACAAAGGGTACTGTTTACGAGTCTGCCAAAAAACCCTGACTGACGCTGTCAGATGGAATTGTTGGATTCTGTTGTTTTCAGCACCGCAGTGGCAGCAGACTGAGCTACTGAGTTCAAGGAACTGCATTTTTAAAGTATTCTTGCAAAGTGAACATTGTTAAGTACTGTATGTTGGATTTTTATTTTTTTGTTCTTGTTGTAAGTAGAAAATATTGGATTTTTTCTAAACTGGTGTGTGTCCTTTTGTAATGATGTCACTGTATTACTGTTGGTTATGTGAAAATGCTTTACACACTGCCTCTGAGATAAGCCTGACTGCTCGTGCCAAGCTACCAAGGGGGTGAGCAGGGGTTATTTTAGGAGTGTAAATCCCTTACCCTGACTAGGAAAAATGGGCCCTATTTTGACAAAGGTACCTACCTCTGCCAACTAGAGACCCCCATTTCTAACAGTGACCCAGTTGATTTTCCCTATCACTATGGATTTTGGATATAAGGTAAAAGGCAGGTGTTCTTGAATACTGAAAGCGTAGGAATTGATCATCTTCAATACTTAAGAGTCCTTGAACACACCATTCAGTATTGTACTGCATCCCAAAAATCTGTACTCTGATATTTTTTTACTTAACTGCTTGTCCATAGGCCAAATGACTAGAGGCATTGAAGGACTCACCGAGCCGTGAGGGGAACGGCATATCACCCAGGCATTCCGCTCCAGTGTGCGGGGGCAGGCAATCAAGAACCAGGACCATCACTGCTACCGCCGAGAGGGCTGAACCACAAGCCCCAGGTGCCCCGGTGGTCGCAGCTCTCGGCTGTCACAACAGAGCGCCCGGAGGCGCGATAAAGCTGAGGAGCACCGGGCGCTCACTGGGGGCATTGAAGGTCTCACCGAGCCGTGAGGGGAACGGCATATCACCCAGGCATTCCACTCCAGTGTGCGGGGGCAGGCAATCGAGAACCAGGACCATCACTGCTACCGCCGAGAGGGCTGAACCACAAGCCCCAGGTGCCCCGGCGGTCGCAGCTCTCGGCTGTCACAACAGAGCACCTGGAGGCGCGATAAAGCTGAGGAACACCTCTCGCCCCGCGAGTCGCGCGCGGGAGGCGCCAGGGAGAAGCCCGGGACAAGGGCGGGCTGTCTGTGGCCGTCCGGGGCAGGAGGAGGCAGGGCAGGGCCACGACCCCTGGCAGATCGGACATCGGATACAGAACAGGTTCATCCCGTTATGAGTGCCTAATCTCTTTATATACTAGTGTTCATATTGATATTGTCAATCGATTAAATGGCTAAACTGCGCTCATGTAAAACTCCTGCACTAGCTGGGACTATGGACAATTTTATGATCAAGATGGTCACAAAAATTAATTCTGACCATCGCCAGTCGCTGAGTCGGACTACTCCCCCCCTTCGCCCGCTGCAGACTCTGTTGTTGTAGTTTTACATAATCCTGAGGACAAGGATATGAACGAGGGAGCCCTATCCGCCCCCCCCCCCTTGTAGCGCCAGACTTGGACCTTGCTTCTACATCGGCGGATATTCTTGTCAGCGATGACGTCTTGCCATCTTCTCCCACTGCTGTTCCATCTCTGATCCGCCGCCCAGTTAGGACTTGTAGAAGACTGATCAACAAGCGTGGGGGGCATCGTAAGACTAAGAATTCTGTAAGCTCTCAGCCTGTTCGGGTGGAGGCAACAAATGACAATAGTACTTTGGGGGGTAATGAAGCTGTAAATGGTGACCATCTTCAGCTACTTGCAGACATGATGACCTCTAAATTGGAGCTATTGATCAAACCTATAATGACAAAAGTAGATATGGTGACAAAGGAAGTAGCTAGATTAAGTTTACTCTTGTCCCCTCCAGCGCAAATAACTGCTGAAAATACTACAAATGTACATCAAAATGCCACCTCTGAGGGTGTTGTAGTAAATGGGGTTGATTATAAATTAGATCAAGTCTCAAAGGAGGTCTCCAGACTTGGGTGCCTTTTGTCTACTCATTTGTCACGGACCAAGACGCCCCAGATCGCAGGCCCGGGTGTATCTGCTACGGCAGATACGACAGTGGCCTCTGGATCAAATAGCAGTAAGGGGGCTAAAAGCACAGCCATGGGGCCATCTATAATTCCTGCAAGCTCTGCCCAACCTCTGTTAACACCTGATATTATAGCTCCTACTTCATTGAAGCCAATAGTTGCTAACAAAACAGGCGTCAATAACATGGGGGGCCACTGGGGAAGAAAAAACCTGTAGTGAATCTACCTCCTGAATGTGCACCATGTACAGTGGTCCTAACAAATGTTCCGACAGTAGACCCAAACTCATTTGAAGCCCGGGAAGAGCTAACTAGCTTCCTAGGAAATAAAGTCATTGCTTGGCTAAACAAGTATTGTGGGTTTCCCATCGCCTTTTGCAATGACATAGTGTCAGTGCGCAGGGTTGAATGGATTGGCACCTCAAGAAAATCCTGCAGAGGCGACTGTGTTATTGTAAATTTAAGACACCCACAGCATGTTGCAACTGTATTATTAAGGGCGGCCTCCTTACCGGTCACTGAGGACAATATAAGTGTACGCCCATTGGGGTTTTTCTACAACCACCTGAGCATGACCCCTACTCCTAACTCCTATGTAGGTCACCATACTCCTACCTACCCCTCAAATAGACAGGCCTTCTTTCCTGGATTACCACAAGTTCAACAACCATCTATAAACATGGACTCATATTGGTATAACCTGTGTAGGCCTAATCCTCAAGTATTCCCAGCCTTGCCTTTGTTTAATCGGTTTGCCCCACTATCATCTTTAAGCGAAAATGATTGACTGCCTATAAATGAGGGTACCCTAAATGCACATTGCCGAATAATGACTTGGAACATTGCCGGTATTAGGGCTAAGGCAGGGATTAATGATTGGATTAGCTTACTGAAGACCTTTGACATCATTGCTCTTCAAGAAACTTGGGACCCTTTGAACATTTTCTCTTTGGATGGCTATACACATTTTTTTGTGCCTGCTTCTAGCGGAGGGGCTGGCAGACCAAAGGAGGGCTTGTTAACTTTGTTTAAAACGTCTCTAAAAGGGGTGTTAACACAACACAATTCAGGTTCCCAAAACTGTTTGATCGTTGAACTCAATCCCCCTACTTTTTCAAATAGTTTGTTTATTAATTTTTATAATTCTAGCCCTAATGTTGATACTAGGCAGAATTTAGATATTATTGATTCCTTTTTGTCAGTCTATAGAACCAAGGTAAAGGAGTTCGCAGTCATTCTCCTAGGTGATTTTAACATTCACCCCTGCACCCAGACATGCACAAGTTCTTTAGAAGAGGGGCCTCCGTTCTCTTCATTAACACATTTTGAGCATTCTACTAGGGGGGAAACCCTTGAGTCTTATCTGAATGCTTGGAATCTGTACGAGTCTGGTTGTGGGGAATTAGATAGTAGAACTCCTACCTTCAAAGGTAATGGCGACGGTACTGTAATCGATTACATATTTATGTCTTGCCAGATTTTAGAGAGGGTGGTTCACTATGGCGCCATTGTCTCAGTATTTAGCGACCATAACCCTGTAGTAGTGGAGGTATTGTCAACTGCCTTTTTAACACAGTGTGGGCCAGATGGGAATAGAGGCCAAGATGTGGTGTTAAGGGACCAGGGTCGCAGACTGAAGTGGTCTTCTGTTGTTCCCGAGGACGTCCTTCAAGCGGTCCTTGTTAGTACTGAAAATGATGCAAGGGCGTCAAATAATCAAGTAATGTCTGCCTTTGGTAACATTTGTAACTCCATTGACACTAGTCTGACAAACAATAAAAAATTGTCTAAGCCCAGAGAGAAGAAGTGGTTTGACCATGCGTGTTCAAGAGCTCACGCCGATTTGCTCAAGGCCCTTAAAGCTGTCCCTAAAAACCGTCCACTAATAACCATATTAAGATCTTCGTACAAAAAAGCTATAGAGAATAGAAAGAAGGAGATCAGGGAATTAGCTTGGTCAGAATTGTCTGACCCTGAGTTTGTTAAAAATAGTGCTGACTTTTGGAGGATAGTAAATCAGCCTGTTTTCTCAGATAAGAATCAGGCTTCCCTTGAATTAAACATCCCGGACGGTGATAGGATTAACCATTTTGAGTCGATATACTCGAGCAACCTAGTGGATGATTTGGTAGATAGCCTTTCTCTTTCTCAGGAGACACAGGGTGTTATTTTTGAGGCCTCGGAAGTCGAAATTGCCATTGACCAGACCTTAAAAAATAAGGCACCCGGGCCGGATGGAGTCCCAGCTGACTTTTTTAAAACGGATACAAAGCTTTGGTCGAGGGTGTTGTGCGGTGTTTTTAATGCTATAACCAGAAACAGTATTCCAGCATCCTGGAAGGAGTCTGTAATTATTCCCGTCTTTAAGAAGGGAAGTAGGGTAGACCCAGCATGTTACCGCCCGATATCTTTAATTGATTCATCAGTAAAAATTTTGGGCAGGGTCATCCTACTTAGACTTCAGGCTTGGCTGGATGATAGAGGGGTCCTGTCCAACCTGCAGTACGGTTTTAGAACTAAACGGGGTACTATGGACCAGTGCCTTAATCTGCAGATGTTAGTGGACAAATACACTAGGGCTAAAGATGGGTCGTTATATTTAGGGTTCATGGACTTATCTTCCGCCTTTGACCTTGTGAATCGCACTAAACTGTGGCACATTCTTGCCGATTTGGGTCTTGATTGTGCGCTTGTTAACCTTCTAGCCGATCTCCACTCAGACCTCCAGGCCTCAGTCAGGGTTGACTCAGGGGGGCGTCGTACCAGTCGTTTCAAGTCCAAAAGAGGGGTGAGACAGGGGTGCATTCTGGCACCCCTGCTCTTCACAGTCTATATTAACGCCCTCAAATCTGAATTAAAGAATGCTACGCCGGACATACCGCGTATAGGGTAGACAAGTGTTCCTGTCCTCCTGTACGCGGATGACGCGGTGCTTCTGTCCCGCACAGGCGTGGGTCTTCAGCGGTTATTGGATGCTTTTGGCCTTTTTATGACGTCTTTAGACCTTAAGATAAATGCCAAAAAATCACAAGTTATGATGGTGGGTAAAGGCTCACGCTGCAAGAAAGTTAAAACTTTCTATTGCAGCAATGCAGAAATGCAAAGAGTTTCGACATTCCCGTAGCTAGGTGTTACGTTTGAAGATAAAGGGAGCTGGGGCCCTCAAATAAGAAATAGAAATAGCGCCCTAGTAAGAACATCTTCTGCCATCCTGAGTTTCAGCAGAAGGCTGGGTGCTAGGCCAGTCCCAGCCCTCATGACCATCTACAACGCCAAGTGCGTGTCTGTTGCAACTTATGGTTGTTCCTTATGGGGATATGGCTCGATAGACCGTCTTCAGGCTTCTGAAAATAAATTTATTAGATCAGTCTTGTCTGTACCCCAGTCAACACCATCTTATTCTGTCCATTCTGAACTGGGGGCTGATTTTATAACAGACAAAATTCGAGTGGCCCCTCTAATCATGTGGCCTAAAATTTGGCTTAATAACGAACTAACTCTAAATAAGGCCATTTTGAGGGACTGTCTCCTACTCGACAACGCCCACAAAATTAAGTGGTTACCTTATGTCAAAAATGGTTTTAGCGCTCTGGGACGACCTAACCTCTTTTCTTCACCGGAGTCGATATCCCGGGCCGATATTGTTAGAACCAAAAGCGATATGCTCTTGAGGCTGTCGCTAATAAGAGAGGAAAAGGAACTAACAAAACCCTTGGTTAGAGCACACCTTTTGGTTGCAAACCCACCAGGCCCTGAATTCTACCTCACTCTGGTTAACCGCCCCTTTCACAGGTTTTTATTAACTCACTTCTGCATGAACATGATTCACCTGATATTAGGACAGTACACAACCTGGTGCAAACCTGATGAATTTCTTCCTTGTTCTTGTGATAGCTTCTCTATCCAAGATACTATGCACTTTACCATGTTTTGTGGGCATTTTTTAGCAGAAAGGAGGAAGTATCTTGTGCCAATCTTAAAAAAGGTAGGGTTTCTGCAAGTTAGACCAGCACTTTGTTATTTGCAGATGTTAAATGACCCTAGCACTGTCTTTCATGTAGCCAATTACTTGGTGTGTGCGGTGCGCACCAAGAAAGGACTCATGGTGAAAGAGAGTTTGGACACATTGTCATGAAGTATTGCACCTTGCACTTTAGTGGTCAAACATTTTTATTAATGAATATCAAGTTTAAGGGGATGGCGGAACGATATATTTTTAACTTCTTATGACATAGTTTTTATATAGTGATGATTTTTAAAATTTCTTGTATCTTTGTTTTTAGCTAAATCATGCTATATGGTTTTTACTTTTAAAGTTGTATACCTTTTTAACTATTGTATAATGTGTGTTTCTTAATTATGATTGTTTGTTTCTTTTTGTACCGTGCATTTTTTTGATATTCATTTATCGAAATAAAGATTTTGACTGACTGACTGACTGACTAGATTTCCTACTGTATCTGAATTTTGGATCACAGTGTCTGTTTGTTTATACAGATTGTCCATCAATTTCAGATAATCCTTCTGCTGTATTATGTTTCCCTTTTAAATTTCTCTTTGTATCACTGTATACGATTTTTAGATCCTGCATGATCAGTTCATTGAAATAACAAGGGTGTCCTTTGGTAGGCTTGGCATAAGCTTAGACCTTGTTTTGAAGTCAGTAAGCCAGTCATCATATACATCTAATCCTTCATGAGTGATCAGATCGTCTTCAATTACGATGCCATAGATCTCCAAGGCCTCATTCTCCAGTTCGTATGGTTCTTTCATTAGTTGTATGTCTACTACCTTTAATTGATATGGATTTTTATTTTTATTACTAATGCTAATCTTAGCTTTAGAGTCAGGCTGCATCATAAAGAACATTTTTAGCATCATAGATCATACGTATGTGAAGAGCGCTATCCTTGAGCGTGCATAGTTCATGTCTTATTCCAGGCAAAAGAAAAGTCCAAAGGCTAAAATCTGTTCTTCCTCTTTGGATAATGTCAGATATGCCAAATTTATGATTGTATTCTTATGATCATTTATTATTTGCTTTTATATGATGCTTTTTTGCCACCTGGCTACTATTTTTGAATTTCCAAATCCACCACGTCTTTCCCTCCTCTTTCTCTTCCTCTGTGTTCCCAAAAATAACTTTTGGTTTTCGCTGTGACGCTGGTAGCCGTGACAGTACTCGTGAATAGAGCGTGACTACCCAATAAATAAATCTCATAGGTTTGCACAGTTTCCTTTAAAAAAAGGAAGTACACTCCCATTTCTCCCTTTTTGAACTTGAACAGCCTTTTCTGGTTAAAAAAAGAATACATTGAATGAGTGAATGAGTGTATGAGCTGTGCATAGATGTTAGTATGAGTAGATGAGTGGTGCATGGGTGATTGAATAAGTGTATAAGTGGTAAGCATGAGCGGGAAATCCGTTACGCCCGCGGATTTTGCGGATTTTTGGGAAATCCGCAATCCGCGAATTTTGCGGATTTCCCGCAAAATCCGCAAAAAAAAATCCGCGGACGTAACGGGTTCAAAAGTTGAACCCCTACACATGTAACTATTTTACAATGGCACCAGCAAGCTGCCAGCTAGATAAAACGAAGCAGGTGCTGCTTTATTTTATCTAAGTGCTTCCTGTGCAAGCTAACTTTGTAACTATTTTACAACGGCGCTGGCAGCTTGCTGGCGCCATTGTAAAATAGTTACATCATACATGCCAACATTAACATTTTGTACAATTTCGCAATTTGCGAAATTGTACAAAACCCTCGCGAACTTGCAGAAACCCGTACGAACACAAAAAAAACATCCGCAAAATCCGCGAGAATTCGCGGATTTTGCGGATTTTCGCAATCTGCAAATTCGCAAATCCGCAAATTCGCGGATTGCCAATCCGCAAAATCCGCCCATGCCTAATAAGTGGTGTGTGAATGTTAGAATGAGTGCAAGACTGGTGTCTGTGTGATTTTATGAGTGTATTAGCAGTGCCTGTGTAATTGTATGACTGCATGGGTTGTACCTGGATGATCACATTACTTCATAGGAACTGCCTGGGTACGTAGATGAGTACATGGGTAGTGTCTCGGTGATTGAATGAGTGCATGGGTAGCGCCTGGGTGATTGGATGAGTGCATGGGTTGTACCAGTGTGTTTGGATAAGTGCATGGGCAGTCCATGGGTGATTGTGTGAGTGCATGAGTAGTGCCTGGGTATTTGAATGAGTGCATGGGTAGTGTCTGGGTGATTGCATGAATAGACGGATAGTGCCTTGGAGATTGGATTACTGCCTGAGTAGTAACTGGCTGAGTGGATATGTGCATAGGTAGTGCCAGGGTAATTGTATGACTGCATGCATAGTGTCTGGGTGATTGGATGAGTGTCTGGGTAGTGCCTGGTTGATTGTATAAGTGCATGAGGTATACCTGGATGATTGCATTAGGGCATTGGAACAGCCTGGGAAATTAGATGAGAGTAGGGGTAGTGTCAGGGTGATAGCATGACTGCATATGTGCCGAAATGACTGTATAAGTGCATGAGTAGTGCCAGGGTGATTGTATGAGTACTTGGGTAGTGCTTGAGTGAATAAATGAGTGCATGAGAATTGCCTGGGTGATAGGATGTGTGCATGTGTAGTATCAGGGTAATTTTATAACTACCTGGGAAGTGTGTGGTTGATTGAATAAGTGTATGGTTAGTAGCTGGGTGATTGTATAAATATATGGCTAGTGCCTAGGTGATTGGATGAGTGTATGGGTAGCGCATGGGTGATTGCATGAGTGCATAAGTATTGTCGGGGTGATTGCATGAGTGCATCATTATTGCCTGAGTGATTGCATGGGTAGAGCCTAGGAAACTGTATAATTGCATAAGCAGTGCCTGGTTGTTAGCATTATTGCGTGGTAGTACCTGGGCGATTGGATACATGTATGGCTAGTGCCAGGGCGATTGGATAAGTGCATAAGTATTGCTTGGGTGATTGTATGAGTGCATGGGAAGTGGCTGGGTAATTGTATGACTGCATGAGTAGTGCCTGGGTGATTCGATGAGTGTACGAGTACTCCCTGAGTGATTGAATGAGTGTATGGGTAGTAGCAGGGTGATTGGATAAGTGCATGAGTAGCACTTGGGTGAATTGCTTACTGCATGGTCAGTGCCTGGGTGATTGCTTTGGTAAAGCCTGCGTAATTGTGTGAATTGTGTGAATGCATGGGTAGTGCCTAGTTGATTGGATGAGTGTCTGGGAAGTGTCTGGGTATTTGGATGATTGTATGGGTAGTGCCAGGGTGATTGGATGAGTGCATGGGTAGTGCCTGGGTGATTGTATAGCTACATTGGTAGTGGCTGGGTGATTGTATGACTGCATGATTCCAATTTGTCCTGTGTAGTTACTGCAACAACAGGATTAGCTGCACATAGTATTGAAGGAGTTACCCTTCATTCGTTATTAATGCTGCCTGTTGAACATGAAAACAAATTAGTATACAACAAATGATCTGGTGATGTTTTTCACAAAGTGGCAAGAGTATTAAATAAATTGAAGCTCCTAATTATTGATGAAGTCAGCATGGTGTCTAACCTAATGCTACCTTTTATACATTTAAAAATGCAGCAAATATTAAATGCTAAGTATGACATGCTTTTTGGATGAAAACACGTAGGGGCTGATTATGTTGCAGCCCGCAAAGGCCCAGACCGATGGTTTACTTTCCAACCACCGCTTTATTATGCTGGCAGTCGGAAAGTAAACCAGACGGTCATTCCAGCCTGCTCGTTGGCCAGTCGGGCCTGCCAGTAATCCCAGAGGGTGGGCCTTTCCGGCCTTGGGATTACGATGCATGCTTTCCGACATGGTATCCATGCTGGCCTGTCCGACATGGAAGCCATGTAGGAACGCATGTTTGTAGGCCCACAACAGGGCCCACTTGGGTCCGCGGCCTCCGGTTGGGGGACGATAGGACACCTATGGTGCCTCTCGGTTGATCCCTGCACACCATTTCAGCTACCTTGAGGTGCCTGTAATGATGTGCAGGGACAAACAGCTCCTCCCATTTCCCTATGAGGCTATGTATTCATCCGGTTTACATACGCAATGCATGCTCCCAAAGGGAAATGCTGGAATGCGACCGAACAGTGTTCAGTCGTATCCTAAAAAGGTGGTCGGGCAAGCTCTCCGTGTGTCCATCGGTCCCAGGACCGATTCGGTGTCCGACATCGAAATAGGCCCCTTAATATTCTTTAGAGACCCGCTTCAACTAACTCCAATCAAAGGACAACCTGTATTCAAAGCACTACTACATATTAAAACTAGGAATTCACTAGGAAGTATTGGAAATATAAATGTTTGGGAAAAACTTTGAATACAAAGAGTAAATCAGAAATACACACCAAGCATCAGACATATATTACAGAGATACGCTAAAGGACATAAGTGTGGAAGTCCCTACAAAAGAAGGAAATAAAGCATTACAAACCCGTCCCATCAAAAATCTGTTTCTAACTAATGTTTCAGCTGCATAAGTAATGTCTAATTTTGTTGAGGAAGAGAACTTTGTTTAACCCCTTCCATGCTGGGCCGATTTTCCTCGTGTGCTAGGCTTTTAAAGAATCAATGGCTTTATGACGGCCCCCAGCCGTCATCAGCACACGAGCACTGTAATGCATGACGGATGGGGGCCGTCATCAGCATGGAAGGGGTTAATGTCAACCCTTGAAGAGTGTAGTAAATTCAATGAACAATTACTGCAACTGAAAAAAGAAGCGATCATCAAAATCAGAGCAAGTGATAAAACAGAACATCAATAAGTTACAGTGCGACTAACAGAAAAAGTACAATCAAAATTGGATAGTTTCGAAAAGACTGTGTTGAAAACTGCAGGATTAGAACAACACTTACGTATCTGTAAAAATTGTCATGTAACTTTAAGTCACAATTTAAATGTTGAAGAAGGGCTAGTGAATGGTGCAATGGCTAAAGTTATGCAATTTAATAATTATCCAATCAGAAATGATGTGGAATACATAGCCATAAAATATGATGATGTTGGTGAAGTTAAGCAGACTGATAGATGCGTTGTATGTTTCCTACTTGTGAAAGATTTGTCTGTCCAGCAAAAGCATTTCCCAGTGTTTTTACTGTATGCAGTAACTATCCACAAATCACAAGGATTACGTGTAGATACAGCTCTTAATAATATTGGTAGTATTCAAAGAAGGAATGTCATATGTAGCTTTGCAACAAACTAGAAAATTGTATGGTTTATTCCTGATTGAGTTTGATGGGAAGAAAGTAAGTGCTGGTGTGAGCTGTGTAAGGGAGTATAATTGGTTAACAGGTCAATATGCTCCTCATTTAGGCCAGTATCCTGTGTCTGAGAAAACAATAATGTGTCCAAAGCATAAAGTATCAAAGCAGTCTAACAGAGCTGAACAGAAAGATGAAGAAAAATAGAAAAAGACAAGGTCCTAAGAAAAGAAAACTACACCACAATGAGGAAGTGGAAGACTATCACTTTGATAGTAAATCTGGAGTGAACTGTTATGCAAATGTAGTATTAAATGGACTGCACCATTTGCCTCATTGTACAAATTCTATTAAAGAAAAAGTAGATAAAAGAATGTCTTCACAGCTATGTAGTTAACTTGAAGAATTAAGAAGTGGCAGAACTGTTATGCAAACTGCTTTTGGAATAAGACAACTTACAGATGAGTGTACTGTGTCAGTAGTGTTTTCTCAAAATCTTCAGCAGGATGCTCAAGAATTTGTAATGGTAATGCTAGGACTATTAGAGGGAGAAGGTGTGAATATCAATGAATTGTTTTGTTTAACTTATAAATGGACCTATTACTGTGTAGATTGCACTCTGTGGTGACAATGACCTAGGTACCTTAACTGTAGTAGGACTGGAAATCCTGATTAAGGATACCTTTACTGCATTGATTATGCTTTTCCCTCTCACTGTCTAGGAGTACTCTAATGTATGCTAAAGGCAGAAATAGAGGTGGTCTAATGAATTCTATCCACTGATTGACAATGCCAGGAAACATAATAATATAACTGTTTCTGCTTTCCTCAGAGGCCATACCATGGGCTCTATCTACAACAACCTGCGTTTTAACATTCATGGAATCTATAGAAGTGATAGAGTTTACTTTACAGATGAAGTGAACAGGGTGTTTATAAGAAACCTGAAGCTCTGCATATAGCCTTATACTCAGTCTATAACTTTCTTATCAACACTCTCAATACAAAGTCTCTTGTCAGAGACACCAAGGAGCCCAAAATATTGGTCATTTTCTTGTAAAAAAAATGTTAAGACATTTTGAATTTTTCAATGATGTTGCGTTGATCGCGATGTCATTGTGAAATCGGAAAACTAAAGCAGACATTCAACGACCACCAACACATACACAAATTTTAACTTAAAATATTCATTCTAAGTTTTACAAAACACACATTAGTAACTGCATCACTGCTTAAATGACATGTTTGTACACATAGTTTTTTAATAAACTGGGTTTGAACCTTACTTTCAATCTTCGAAATGATGCTTATAATCTCCATGACTTCGGTAACTGTGATGATAGCGCCTTTTTGAAGAGGTATAAAACAACATATCTGCACACATTTTGCAGTATTTTAGATACTAGGGGCAAGGCCTTCATAAATAAGGCCCTAGGGGTTTATTACTGCTCTGTTTAAAGTCCTATATTCATAGTGAGTTTGTATAAAGAAAATCTTTTAAACCGATGTTTCATTTTTACAATTACTCATAGAGTCGTGAAGACATCTGTAATCGCAACAATCACACCTTTTAAAAAAAAGTGTAAAACACATATATGCACACCTTTTACATTATATTAGACACTAGAGGTTTATTAGTGCACTGTTTGTATATAAACCATCTTTAAAACCAATTTTCCGTTTTCTTTGTGACGCCGGTCATTGTGATGATACCCGTAGCCGCGATCATAGCAAATACGTTGCGGAATGACGAAACAAACATTTCATAGCTGCCACTACATACAAAACTTATAACTGCAAAAGAGATTATAACGAACACAATAAACACATAATTATCTAAAAGACTTTTGTCCTGTAGTTCCTAAAAATACATAGGATCTGCGCATTCAGGCAAGACAACATAAACTAGGGATTGATGTGTATACTGATTCTAGACATCCCCAAAGGATATGTTAGCCTTTAGAACAGCTATCTCACACAGCCACAATAAGCCTCCGAACCTTATAAAGGAGCGAATAGTTTCTGGCAACTATCGAACATGACAACCCTTGACCCTTCAGGGACTGTGGAAACAGTGCAGTACAATTGTGCTCACTTAGTCACAGAGAGATACACAGAATAAACCATGCATATGTTTTCAATAAGCATTTATTGAACAAGGGTCATTCTGGTATAAAAGTTGTTTGCTGTGCCAATCATTAGACAGACACAGATGTATAAGATTACCAGCACCAGCAGAGTAAACAAAAGTTAGAATTCTACTATGGTGCTAAGACGGTGAATATATGCAGCCATATAGATACATGACAGTAATCAAGCATACTCCTAAGATGCAAGCCATAACTAAGAGTACCTAAGTGTATCTAGCATGTCTGTGGGATGTCATATCACTGCATGTTGTAGCTTCTGCATGCCAGGACTTCAGCATCTGGTATCAGAGTGAAGCTTCTCCTCTGCCTATCTAGTCTTGGTATGTTTTTTTATACAATAAAGCTAGCCTTGGGGTTTCTTACATAATCACTGTGTTGGAATATGATTATTATTATTATGCGCCTAGAATAATACCTATGATTATGCAAAGTAGTTCTTTCACCCTAGGATGAAGATGACCATGACTTTTATGCGAAGTATGTTCATGCTGTTATGTATGTCATGTGCAGGGACTTTTCTAAGAATCCTCATGCATAATAAATTAGGCTAGTTTCCAAGAAACCGGCCTCTTTTACTCTTTTATTCAGCACATAACTGGGTAAAAGGTCAGAGCTAGAACCGTTGTGCAGAGCAGGGTAAGACAAAAATAGGTCAAAGGTTGTGAGCTACCAAGGCCTACATTGAGGTACATTGGGGTACACAGCACTCTATATTAGCATGTATAATGCCCATATTATTTCTATACCACAGTGTTGAACTCTTTAAGTGGAATTTGTGACTGCATGCATCACTGTATTGGTAAGTCTCTGATTCACTGTTCAAGTATTTAATTAGATCTGTGAGACAGTGCATCAGTTTATCAATGGTTCTGTAACAAACTACCTGACTGTCTCAGTAAATCTATGACTGGGTGCACCAGTGTTTCATTGGGTCTGTGATTGGTTGTATGAGTTTGTCAGTCACTCTGTGAGTTGGTGCACAAGTGCCTTTGTAAGTAAGTATATGACTGTCTGACTGGATCTGTGAGTGGATAGGTGATTGTCTAAATTGGTGAGTGAGTGGGTGCATGAGTGTCTAAGTGGGTCAGTGAGTGAATGCATGAGTCTCTAAGTGGGTCTATGACTGGGAGCATGAGTGTCTGAGTGGTTCGGTGATTAGGTGCTTGAGTCTCTGAATGCATAAGTCTCTGAGTGCGTATGTGAGGAGGTATATGAGTGTCTGAGTTGATCTGTAAATGCGAGTATGAGGGTCTCATGGGTCTTTGAATGAAAGCATAAGTCTCTGAGTGGGTGAGTGAAAGGGTACATGCATCAGTCTTTGAGTGGGTTTGTGACTGGGAGGGTGGGAGTCTGGCTTTGTCTGTGAGTGGATGCGTGGATCTTTGAATGGGTGAGTGACTAAGTGCATGTATAGTTGAGTGATTCTGTGAGTGGGTCTGTAAGTCTTTGAGTGTATGAGTGAATGACTGAGTGTGTAAGACTCTAAGAGGGTATGTGAGTTAGTTTATCAGTGAATGTATGAGTGTATGAGTTGGTGTATGAGTGTCTTAGTGGATTTGTAACTGGGTGTATGAGTGTCTCACTGGGTCTGTCAGTGGGTGCATGAGTGTCGCAGTGGGTCTGTGTGTGGCTTTAAGAGTCTCTAAGTAGGTATGAGACTGTACACATATGTCTATAAGTGGCCTCTCTAAGTAGGTGCATGAGTCTCTCAGGGGTCTGGACATAGGTCCATCACTCTCTGAGTGAGTCTGTAAGTGTGTGCATGAGTACCCGAATGGGTATGTGAGTGGGAGCATGGGTATCTGACTGGGTATGTGACTGGATGCATAGGTGTGTGAGTGGGTATGTGAATGAGTGTATAAGTGTCTGATTGATTTTGTGAATGTGTACATGAGTCTGTGACCGCCAAGTGTGTACACATATATATATTTTTATATTTCCATCAATATTCACAATGACGTCACAATATTCACAATGTCCCCATAAGGGTACACAGTGGCCAAACTGGCATTAAATATTCGCTTAAAAAAACTAAGGTTACAGAGACTTAAGTTAACTATTACTCAAGCCCTCACATGGTACTGCTTATGACCTTATATATTGCATCATTCAAGGCATGGTCAGTGACATCACCGATAACATCACTGATGACATCTCAATTGACATCAATGGTGACAATCCAAAGACTCAGTATTATTCAAAAGTTTATGAGTGTTAAATATATAAACCAAGGTATAAAGATGAATCAGTGTGTGTATGAGTGCCTGTATGGATGATTCTTTGGGCACGTGACTGACTGTGCAGGTGAGTGATGAGGTGTCTCAGTGAATGTATGGGTGTGTGGCTAGGTCATGTGATTATCTTTGTCAGTCTGTCAGTTGGTATCTAAGTGGCTGTATGGGTTGGTGAATGGGTATTTGAGTGGCTGCATGGGTGATTGATTAGTTGCCTGAGTACCTGTTTGGGTGTATGAGTATCTATGTGGGTCGATGATGGGGTATATGACTACCTACATGGATGAGTGCATGGGTGAGTCAGTGGCTGTATGGGTTAATGAGTGCTGTGTTGGTAAGTGAATGGATGTGTCAGTGGTATATGGGTGGATAACTGCATATGTGAAAGGCAGTATAGGTGAGTGCTGGAGTATATGAGTGACTGTATGTGTGAGTGAGTGATTGTGAGAGTAGCTGTTGGGGTGAGTGTGTGCTTGTGTCAGTGACTTTATAGGTGAGTATCTGTATGAATGAATGAGTGGGTGTGTGTATAACTGTATATGTGAGTAGGTGGCTGTGTGATTGACTCCATGGGTGAGTGAGTAGGTGTATGAGTAGCTCTATGTGTGACTGAGAGTGTATGATTGGTCGTATGGGTGTATGTGTGAATATATCAGTGGCTGAATTAGTCAGTGAGTTAGTGTATTAGTGGATGTATGGGTAACTGAGTGGATGGATGTATAGACCTATAAATCATGAGTGGGTGTGGAAGTACTGGTATGGGTGATCAATGGTTTTGAGAATAGAAATGTAGACGTTGGAGTGGGTGTATGAAAAGTTATATTGGGGTATGAGTGAGTGCATCAGATATTATTTGGCTGATGTCATCAGTGATCTCATCATTGATGTCATTTGAAATGTCATCAGTAATATCACTGACCATGTCATGAATGATGTAATATGAAAGGTCATAAGCAGTGCATTGTGGGAGCGCAAGTTATAGTTAGCTCAGCTAACTATAGCTTCTCAATTTCTCTGGTTTTGTAAGAGTGAAACCTGAGCCTAACTATAATGTCTGTGTAACCTTTGGGTTTTTCAATAAAATTCTAAGGTTTTTCTATTCTATTTCCTAACTAAAACATCCCAGTAACCTTTGTTTTTTCGGTGAATTTCTAAGATTTATAAAATGCTAATTTGTAACAATAACATCCCTGTAACCTTTGTTTTTTTTCAGTGAATGTCTGTGGTATTTTAACATGTAGCCACATTTGCCGAGTGGTGGAGAAAGGGGGCTGTGGCCCCGACCAGATCTTGGGAATCCCGCTGTGTAGGACTTACAGGAGGAACCAGAAGGGCTTCTGGGTCCCCAAGGTCCCTTAGGAGTAAAGTGGACATCATTACCCAACCAGCAGAGCACCATGAGCAACGTTTGTAGAGTGATCTAGAAAGGGGGTGTGGCCTCCAAAGACCTTTTAGCAATGCCGCTGTTTGGGACTTATTGGAGATAACCAGAGGGGTAGTTGGCCCACACAACAGGATTGCTGAGACCTGGTAGGAGACCACTCCCCCTTTCTCCGCCACTCTGCAAATGCACCTCCTGGTGCACTACTTTTCGGGGGATGAAGTCCTCTTGGCTATTGAGGGTCCACGGGGCCAACTAACCCTCCTGTTACCTCAAGCAAGTCCCACGCAGTGGGTTTTCTGAGAGGTTTTCAGTTGCCACATCCCCTTTCTCCTCCACTGCAATGCAATGCTTTACTAGTTGGGTGATAAAGTCCCCTAGGATCTTTAGAGTCCTGCTCTTTAGAATTCTGCTCTTGCTTGCTGAAAGCAGAGCAGAATTGCTATGGCTTGGTGGAAGCAATGCTCCTAGCAACCACAGAAAACTGCAATGACCCGGGGGTGGGCACCCCAGGACATTGCTCAATCTGGCCCTGGGGGTTGGAGGTCCAGAGGGCCATGTATGACTCTAGGAGGAGGCCGCTCCATTCTTCTTTTAGGGCCTGCCCCGGGGAGGTGGTGGTCCCCGGGAACTGGGGGCTCTGTGAGGTCACCTAAGCCAAATATAAAAAGCCGCAGGAGGTGATGGTCCCCGGAACAAGGACGGTCTGTGAGGCCGCCATATTATTGTCATTAGCCCTGGGGAAGTGGTGGTCCCAGGGGCAGAGGGGATCAGTGAGGCACCCTAAGCCATATATAAAAAGCCTGGGGAGGTGATGGTACCCTGGACAGAGGAGGTCCATGAGGCCCCCCGTATTACTGTAATTAGCCCTGGAGAAGTAGCTGTCCTCATGCTGGGCCCACCCGCATACATAATAAAAAGTACCCCGGGGAGGAGGTGGTCCTCGGGCTTTGATAATCCGTAGAAGAAGAGTCCTGTGTGCCCCCTCCTATTTTTATAGTATGCCCCAGTGACCTGGCACACCTGGGGATTATTTAACAACAAGAGCTGAAACCAGCACTTTTTTTCCACAAACCGGTGAGTATCGCGATTTTGTTGCAAAATCTTTTAAAAACATGCTTTTATGCCATGGCAGGGTCCCAGGTGGACATTGGCTTGGGGTTCAGAGTATTCCTGCCCCCTTTTCCTATTTTGACTTTTTTTTCTTTAGACTCAGTGAAGCCAAGTCCCAAGGTGGCTGTCAACACTTCCTGGTTGAGATGCTGCCAGCCAATCAGAGCTGTGCATTTGGGGTTTTGAGAATGGTAGTGTGGAAGTTGGAGTGGGTGTATGAAAAATGTTATGGGGTGTGAGTGGGTGCATCAGAGATTCTGTGGATGATGTCATGAGTGATATAATATGTGAGCAGTGCATTGAGGGGGTAGGAGTTATAGTTAGCTCACTGAAAAAAAATATAGGTTTCCAACACGTTATAGCTAGGAATTAGCATTTAAAAAACATTAGAAATTCACTGAAAAAACAATAGGTTTCACATATGTTATAGTTAGCTGGACATTTCACTCATACAAAACCATTGAAACTCCCCCGTTATAGTTAGTTCAGCTAACTCTAACTCACTAACTCTAACTATAACTTACGCGCTGGCAATGCACTGCTGATGACATCACATATTACATCACTTATGACATGGTCAGTGACATCCCTCATGACATCACTGATGAAATCATCCAGTGAATGTGTGTCTTTCTGAAAAATAAATATTTTTTATATATGTATATCTAAAGGTTGATGTAAGAATAAATGGGTAAATTAGTGTCTAAATGGATGTTTTTTTTGTAAATTTGATTGTATAACTGACTTATTAAGTGTATCTTAGTGAATACATGTATTAGTGAGTAATGTTGAAATATATAAATATATGTATCAGTGTCTCAGTTTGTGTATAAGTGGCTGCATGGGTTAGTGAGTAGCTACATGAGTGTCTATATGGGCTATTAGTTGGTATTTTGAGTATCAGAATGAGTGTCTGTATGATTTGGTAGGGGTGTTACTTAGCGCACAGATGCATGAATGACTAACTCACTGTTTGTATGTGTTTTGAAGACAGCATGTGTGTAGGACTGTATGGGTGGATGAGTGTGTGTATGGGTGTGTTAGTGAGCGAATGGCTGTCTCAATAGTATATGTGAGTATTGATGTATATAAGTGAGTATATGTGAGAGTGAGAGATTGGAAGAGTTATTGTATAAATACGTATTTGTTTCTATAAGTGAGTGTACATTTCTGTATAAGTAAGTGTAGTGGTGTGTGTATAGCTGTATATGCAAGTAAATGGATGTTTGATAGTTTAATTGCAATTGTGAGTATGTGTGTGAGTAACTCTATGGATGAGTATCGGAGTGTAACAGGATGTGTAGGTGTATGAGTACATATGATGAGTGAGTCCATGTATGAGTAACTATATAGTACTGTTGGTGAATGAGTAGATGTGTATGTAGATGTTGGAATTACTGAATAGGTGGTTGTAACTGGTATTGGTGTCACCATTTTGTTGAAAATTGTATTTTCTATTTTTGAGTGTGTGTATCAAAGGTTATATTAGGATGAGAGGATGTCTGCCACTCTTTCACAAGGATGATGTCATCAGTGATGTCATTTGAGATGTCATTAGTGATGTCTTGAGTGATGTCACTGACATGTCTTTTTTTTGTGTCCTCATTTTGCTCTTGGAAAACCACATAGGAGCACTAGGAGAGGGAGATGAACTGTACTGTCACAGGTAACCTGGTAGTGTCATCTACCAACTGGTATTGACACTCAGTATTGTTCAAGCTCTCCAAGAAGTGCGCCGCGAGATGTTAACCATAAAAGAGCAGTGTTGCTGCTATTCAAAACCCACTGTGGATCGGGGGGAGGCCATAGGGAGGAGAGTAGACCAAGCAGCGTTAATCATCGGACAGTGGGGGGAAATCCCCCCCCCCAACGGTCTTTAAACCCAGTTCAAAAGGTGCCAAAAGCCACGTTTTTCTGGGTTACCAGATCTTGATAGATCGATTTTAGACGTTTGCAGGACTGATATACGCCAATATAACAGGGTGGGAGGCAGTGATTCTTTCCATTTCCTGCATATTTCTCTCCTTGCCAATAGGATACAATAGAACAGAAGTTTTTTGACAGGACCATGGATTTCCAATGATGTTCTGAAAATTACAAGCATTGCGTTGATTAAGATTTGATACCCCAAAGATGTTGACAACAGAGTACTGATAGAGTCCCAATAAAGTGACAGCAATGGGCATTCGAAGAACATATGTAAGTCTGAGGCTCCCAGCACCCCACATTTAGGGCACGCCACGGTGGAGTCTATAGAAAATTTTGATAACCTCTGTGGAGAATAGTACGCTCTATGAAGCGTGAAAAGATGGTTCCTACACAACCATGCTGGCTTCACTTTGTCCCACAGGATCTTAAAGGAGGAGTACCAGATATTCTCAAGATCTTTTCCAATAAATGAAGAACTCCACAATGTTTCGGGTAGTTTGAACTCTCCGTTGACCTCTCCTAGTAACAAATTGTACCAGACTGAGATCTCTTTAGTTACAGGAGGTTTGTCCTTCATCAGGGATAGTATTCTGCTCTCCCCTCCCATTTGGAATCTGCCCCTGACAGTACTCTGTGCATTGTCCCAGCTCACTATCTGTAGATATTTAAATCTAGAGAGACCCAACCCCACTCTGTCTGATAAGTAGTCCCAAGATAGCAAGACACCATCTAAGTAAAGGTCCCCCCAAACCTCTAGACCAGCCTCTCTCAATGGTGTTGCCAAGCTGTCAAGAAGCCACGCCGGACAACCGGGAGAGTCCCACAGTGGAGACCTATTTGCAAAGTATCCCAGCTTTATGGTACCTCTTAGTTTAACCCGTGTCTTTGTAAAACCCAACAAAATCTTCAACTTAACCTTTTTAAAAAACTTAGGATCCCCGAATTTAAGCAAAAAACCCTGCTGGCCTACCCCCTCTCCTCTAAGTAGTGCGGCAAACATACTGCCTATCCCTACATTAATCAGCATTTTAAGCAGCATCCTGGCATGGGAAAATTGAAAAGCCCAGGTGTAAAGTTGTAAATCAGTTGCTGCCAATCCCCCATTTTCTCTACGGCGCCTGATCTTTTTCCATGGTATCCGTGGTATGTGGTCATTCCAAATAAAATAACTAATTTGGCCTTGCAGTTTTGATAAAATAGAGGGTTCAAAATGTAACGGGACAGTATTAAACAAAAAGGTGATTTTGGGTGAAATAGACATTTTGACCAGGTTAGCTCTACCCAAGATGGAAAGGGGGAGCGAAGACCAAGACCTCATAAGCTTTCTACAATTCCTCGCAACTATGTCAAAGTTCAGCGGTACGATGTTATCAATGTCCTTTACGATGGTGAGACCCAGATATCTCATAGAATGGCTTAACTGAGCCCCTGCCACTGGCTCAGCCTCATTCCACAGCATCATCTCCGTTTTGGATGCATTGATTTGATATCCAGATACCTCGCCATAGTTATGTGCCAGTGTAATAACTGCGGGGAGTGCTGTACGCAGATCTGAGGAGAAAATAAGGATGTCGTCTGCATACAGGGCTACTTTCCTCTCCCATCCCCCATATATAAAAGGCTTGATGTTAACCTCGTCCCTCAGCCGTTGGGCAAAGGGTTCGATATATAAGTCAAATAGGAGAGGGGAGAGGGGGCAGCCCTGCCTAGTTCCCCGAGTGATGTTAAAAGGGGCAGACAATTACCCATTGATCAATAGAGAAGCTGTGGGGTTCCGATATAGTAGGCTCACTACTCTGCGGAAACCCTCCCCTATGTTGAACTTAGCCAAGACCCCCGACAGGAATGCCCAATTCACCCTGTCAAAGGCCTTGGTGGCATCCAACGTGATCACAGCTAGGGGCAAAGAGTCCGCAGTCGCCATATCAAAAGCTCCCCGTAGATCGTAAGTCAGCTCAAAGAGCTGACGACCCTTCACAAACCCTCGTTGGTCCTGATGTAGAATGCAGGGTGCCACCTCCCCCAGTCTTCTGGCAAGGACAGATGTAAATAGTTTGTAGTCTGTATTTAAAATGGAGATCGGTCTGTATGAACCGCAGCTATCAGCTGGTTTACCAGGCTTCAATATCAGAGTGATTGAAGCTTCATTCCAGGAATCGGGTGGGGACAGCCCCTCCTGGAAGATCTGGTTGAACAACTGGGTTAAGGCAGGGGCTATTATTGGTAATATGGCCAGATAGACCTCCGAAGGGAGACCATCAGGACCTGAAGCCTTGCCCTTCTTACTATCAGTGATAGCTCTAATGATCTCTTCATTTGTAATGGGTCTGTCTAAGGTAGTTTTCTGGTCAGGCGTAAGCGAAGGAAGGGATATTCCAGTCAGCCAATCATCTGCTTGCCTCACCTTGATAGCTTTATCTTCATGATAGATGTCTTTAAAAAAATCACGAAAGGCATTTCTGATGACGCTATCTACCAAGTTGACCACTCCTTCAACTTTAATATGGTCAATGTTGTTTCTAACTCGATCTGTTTTTACCTTCCATGCCAGGAGTTTTCCTGCACATTCTCCATATTCAAAATGGGCCATCTTACTGGCCTCCCATCTCTGGAGGACTCGTGCATTAAGGGTTGAACCCAGTTCCCCTTTTAATGTAGTTAGCTCATTTTGCCAGTCTTTATAAATTTCTGATGTCACTGTAGGATGTAACAGGATATTATCCTGCACCCTAGCCATATTGGCTTGCAGCGAGGTGATCGTGTCTCTATCGATCTTCCTTCTATACGAGACCTTGTTGGTGATTAGGCCTTGCAGAAAAGCCTTAAATGCATCCCAGACACAACCTGGGGAAGCGAACCCTATGTTATTATCGAAAAACCCCTGTACTTCTGTTTTTAAGAAGGAAATATTGTCTGGAGCATTAAGGGGGGAACGATCAAACGACCATTCTAGGTGTGGTATTCAACAGGCCGACCAATTCCAGGCACAATGCTGCATGATCTGATAGATGGAAAGAAAGAAAATAAATACTTTGCACGGATTTGACTAATTCCTGACTGACCAGCGCTAGATCTATCCTTGACTGGTGGTGGTACTTATAATTTCGGAATGAGATGCCCTGTTTTAGCCCGGATTTAAGTCTCCATGGGGCAGATTTATGTTAACTGGCGCACCCCGAGGGATGCGCCAGTTAACGTGCGCCACAGTGCGCCACAGCGACGCCACCCATGGTGCGCCGCATTTATAATGCGGCGCACCATGGTGCAAAACCGGCACAGATGCGTGAGGCATCTGTGCCGGAAATGTGGCGCATTGCTGGAGTTGCGTCGCAAGCGCGACACAGCTCCAGCAAGGCTCGGGGGTGCCCCATCTTCACAATGCTGCGTCAAGACCTACGCCTGCTTCAAGCAGGCGCAGGGTTTTGACGCAGCATTGGCCTGAAAGTGATTGAGTGAAATCTCATAGATTTCACTCAGCCACTTTCAGGAGGCGTTCCTGCGCAGGAACGCCACCCCTGCGCAGGAACGCCTCCTTATGGCGCAGTGCTTTACAACGTGACGCATCTCCTAGATGCGTCACGTTTTAAAGAGGGTTCATTGTTTGCGCCACAGTTGCGTCGAATAAAGTGACGCAATTGCGGCGCAAAGAGGTGCAACGGCCTCATAAATCTGCCCCATATGTCTACGTATCCAAACTCCTTCATTTTTTCAATTAGGAAGGCCCTAGTTTTAGATGGAAGTATCGGTCTGTTTGATGGGGATTTATCCAGATTGGGATCCAGGACCATATTCAAATCTCCGGCCAAAATGATTGGTTCCGGATAAAGAAGGAGATGAGAAAACACTGAACTGAGAACTGAGGGATCATCCTGGTTAGGCCCATAATAGCCCACTATGGTGACTAAGGCCCCGGCTATAACTACCGAGACAATGAGCCATCTGCCCCCTGAGTCTGCATGTTTATCAACTAGTCTTGCTTTTTATGATTTTTTAAAGATGATCGCCACTCCTCTGGTATTACAATTTTGTGTAGAAGATACGCAGAAATCAACCCAACTATTTTTTTTAACAAAAGCAAGAATTTCATTTTCTGTGAGATGGGTGTCTTGAAGTATGAGTACCTGGGCGTCGGAATCGCGAAGGTATTGCATAATCTTCCACTTTCTTGGACTAGAACGCAGGCCATTAATGTTCCAGGAAAGAACTTTTAGCTTATCCATGGATGCAGTTTCCACTCCGCCACCACCCAATGCCAAAACTCATGGCAAGGAAACATCTACTAGCAATACCGACTTTTACCTCCAGAGCTATACCTCTCCATAACCCAAAAAATAACAACGAGCAAAAAATGAGGACTTTTTTAAAGATTTTTTCCTGCACGCCCCCATCGTGCCCCCCTAAACCTCCCCCCACCCCATGTGAAACCCTTGCTCTATCTATCTGGAAATACCAGAAGATAGCGCCCCTCCTGAGTTCCTGTCCTAACTAACCATTTCCTTTTACCTGTGCATGAGTGGGAGAAAAAAAAGAACGAGAACAGAACAGAAAGAGAAAGATAGAGACCTTTTAATAGAGGAACAGGACATTAATTTTATAGTTTTGTGGTATTCATTACATTTTTTGCAGATTTCCTAATCTAATGGAGAATCACTTTAGGTTTCTCTAGAAATTACGCTAATAGCAACATCTGTTTTCCTTCTCCATCTCCATTAACGCTACTCGAGGATTTATCTAAGCTCATTTTTGTTTTTTCAAAGCAATACTTTTCTGTTTTAACTTGAGGTCCCCTTATTTTTATCCTTATCTCTCCCCAAAGAGAATAACAGCTCATCAGCTACCTGCACCGATCGTATGTTGTGCATTGTATTGTTGTACATAATCTTCAATGCCGCTGGAAAAACCAACTGAGCTACCGCACCTAAGCTCCTAAAGGCATCTAGCCTCCTCCCAAACTCCTACTGTTTGTCCAGCGTGTCCCTTGAGAGGTCCGATCTGATCTGAAAATTAAAACCCTTCCCACTCAATGCCTTCTGCTTTAGGGCCAAACTCAAGATGGACTCTTTTAAGGTATAGGTGTGAAAATTCACAAGTATTTTCCTCGGCTTTGTTCTTTGGGGATTCCTCCTAAAAGGATCTCTATGGACACGTTGAATGTCCAGAGACCACTCCTCAACCGATTGATCCAGTCTCAAAGATTCTTTTAACAGTTGGATAATATATTGCTTGATGTCCGAGCCTTCGCTGCCTTCTGGGATGTTAAGAATACGAAGGTTGCTACGGCGCGCATTGTTCTCCAAGGACTCCATCCTCTCCGCCAGCATCAAGTCCTCTTTTTTGAGCTTAACAATATTCATCTTAGCTTCGTCAAGGTACAGAGACATACCTGTCACTTTATCCTCCAATCTTTCCGTTCTTAAGGCAAGGCTGCCTACTTTGCTATCTAAAGACTTGCAAAAATCAGGAATTTCAGATTGTGTAGCTGCTGAAGCCTCAAAGCCTTTCTTGATATCTGCTGATAGAGATGAAAACATAGCCTGGAGATATAAAGCTAAAGGTGGATCCACCCCACTGCCTGAGTAGGCATCGGAGGCCGTAGCCCCCCGTAGTTCCTCCTGTAGTAGCTCGGTGTTTAACAGCAGCTCCGATGACAACGACCCAGAATTAGGTACCAACGACAATGGCATCGCAACCAAGTGTGTAGGAGGGGGTGAGAGAGTTGGCGAGGGAGTCGGCTGGTTCGTGGAATGGGTATAGCCTTTTAAGTTTTCTACACGGGTAACTATCGGTGGTTCCATAGAGTATAATCGGTCCGTTTGTACCGGAATATCTGGAAGAAGGACGGTCGGCGATCCATGAAGATTAGTCTGGACTAAGGGGCCATCTACGTTGATCTCACTTTCAGCCTCGACCCCGACTTCTATATTTACTTCTTCATCCTCCACCTCAGCCAACCTGAGAGGGGTATTTACTGTAACAGAGATAAGACCAGTAGCAGGAACAGGCATTGAAATAGAGGTGTTTAAATCTGTGTCTATGGCTAATGCAGTAGACGCCATTGTAAGAGGGGTGGCTTCAGGTAGTTGTTGGTCAGAAAGACGCAAGATTTGCGGAACAACCTTAAAATAGGACCGCAAAGACGGCGTTATCCTAGACCCTACGTTGTTAGCTGCCTTAGCGTTTTTGGCACTTTTGGAGCTCTTTGCCGTTTTACATGTAAAGGCACGTTTCGCTTTAACCTCACCGGTTAGGTATGAGGAGACTTTACTTTTTGAGGGAACCTCCTGCGCTTTCTGACTTGAAACTGCTGCCTCCTCTGGGCTCTGCTCTGCCTCAGCCCCCACCCCCAGGTCAGTGGCCCCCCCAGCTATTTTGTGCTTCCTACTGAAAGTGCCTCTTCCCCTCCTTCTGTCTTTAGGTTTTGAATTTATGTTTGGGGTGTTCCCTTTTACATTGCTTTCAATAGGAGGTGACAGACCAGGGGTTAATCTAGTATCGGAGCCCTCCAGATTCGCAGGCGCCGATATCCCAGATATTGTGTTATGCAGCTCCGAGCTCCCCAGCCTGCTATGACCCCCCTGTCTGTAGCGTTTCAACGGCCTCGGCAACCACATCCCCCCCTACACCCCCTACCAGATACCAGGGAGATGCCGGAGCTGAAGCTGGATTCCGCCAAGTTTCTTCGTGATCCCAAGAGAAGGCTGCAAATCTTCGTCCCACGGCGGAGCTCCAGCGCGGCTAGACTCCAAAGCTGCCAGCCGAAAGCAGCCTGCCTCGTCCCCTTGCGAGAAAGCTGAAAATCAGATCGCCTCCCTACTCCGGTCAGCTGGGAGTCGAAGGGCGGGGTAAGCCCAGCTGCACGCGCTACAATACACCCAGATGCAAAATCGCCGGCAGGATCGCCTCTCAGCGCAGGAACACCAGAAACGGCTCCGGGCCCGAGAAAGCACTCTCTGCCTCCACACATCAGGCAACAAACACTGAGGCACTCGGACACTGAATATCCTTAAAAGATACCCGCACCCGCCATTCCGCCGACCGCCGCACCGATGATTCGCCGAACTCTCACTCCCTCACTCGATGCTCACTCGCAGACCATTCTGGACAGGAACTCAGGTCAGAGCACCGCGACAGCTCAACTAGCTGCCGCCATGTTTCCCCCGAGGGTCACTGACCATGTCATGAGTGATGTAATATATGACGTCATCAGCAGTGCAATGCGGGCGCACGAGTTATAGTTAGCTGAACTAACTATAACAGGGGAATTTCAATGGTTTTGTATGAGTGAATTGTCCAACTAATTATACCATGTGTGAAACCTATGGTTTTTTCAGTGATTTTCTAAGGTTTTTTAAATGCAAATTCTTAACTATAACGTGTGTGAAACCTATGTTTTTTTCAGTGAATTTGCAAGGTTTTTTAAATGATAATTTTTAAATGTATTACTTATTATAATTCTTTCTTTTTATACTAATTTCCCAAAATTTTGTTATAAATATTTATATTTATTTTATTTATTAAGTTATATTTCATATTCATAATGTAAAATAATAACAAAACAAAATTAAAAAATATTTTAGTATTAATGATTTTTTTCCAATATATTAAAAATAAAATCTATATAATTCCTTTTTTATTGTTTTTTTGGGGGATAATCGTACCGTACGCATATGGTGATCGCACCGTACTTTTTACCGGTAATTGTACTCTGCGCGTACCGGCGCACACGTTACGAATAAGCTTTGACGTTACACGTCGCATAAATGCTTCTGCGTGACGTCATGTACTGCGCGCCGTACGCGTACGGCGCGAATGTTTGTAATATATATTCATGTATTTAATGTACATATTAAGGGAAGACATTATCTGGGATAATCATAAAAATAGTTTTTTCAAACTTTTAATGAGCATATATTACTTCGAAAAGCAATTACGCAAATCGCAGCGGTACGTCATACGAACTTACAGCGTAAAAGCACCGTAAGCGTACGCAAAGCATGTGACTTTAAAAGAAGAGATTTGATTGGTTCATAATACTTCCTATTCCAACTTTTGAAAGACCCCTCCCATTTTAATCATCCTACTTTGACTTTCTAAGAAGAAGCATCTCTTCTGTGAATCCTGTCAAAATAGAGGAAAGATCACCATGGCTACACCTATGGAGTCTTCTTCCAGCAATTCTTCTGAGGGATAATTAATTCCTGAAGAGCCTCAGAAGAAAAAAAAAGAAGCACTGATTTGGAAGTTTTTTACTTTCCCTGAAGGGGAAAAAAAGGTTAATGCTCCGCTAGTAACCTGCAAAATATAATAGACAACTCTTTCCAGGGGCGATCCATCAAAGAAATACTCATTTGGCACAGTGAGTATGGTGCGACACGTGAACAACTTGCAGCCCAACAACTTTGCAAGAGCTGCAACACGGATGTTGCAGGAGAACCCACCGCCTGCTGTATCAAGTACATCGACTGCACCCCCACCACAGTCCACAGCCTCACATTGAACCTGATTTTGAAGAACTAAAAATTCTTTGCATTTATTGAAATGAACTATTGTGTTATGGGGAACAGTCAATTGACCTCATAAAATGCAGGAAGCGGGAGCATCGTTGTCCACAACATTAATTTTTTTATTTTGTTCCTGTTGTACACTTTTTTGGTTCCAGTTTAATTTTTTTGATAAAAAAAAACTTTAAAAAAGTACAAAAAAATATAAAACTAAAAAGACATAAAAACAGTTCTTCTCAGAACTACCTCCACTTGTAAAAAGAAAGAGCTATATTTCTATGATATTGTGTAAAACTTTGTTTGAATGAATTAGTAGTGCATAAATGAATGAAGCACTTGAATGTAACATATGCACATAAATATGTTACAAGTCTATGCTTCAATCTGCACTGCTGGTGAAACTGCCTGGATACATTTGTATGTGTTAGGGGCGGATTTACA
Source organism: Lissotriton vulgaris (assembly GCF_964263255.1). Taxonomy (NCBI): domain Eukaryota; kingdom Metazoa; phylum Chordata; class Amphibia; order Caudata; family Salamandridae; genus Lissotriton; species Lissotriton vulgaris. The sequence goes on along the minus strand of NC_141694.1, from coordinate 340,893,209 downwards.
ACCCCCTTGTGCCTCTTTTACACAGCCGTTGCATCACTTTTGTGACGCAGCAGTGGTGAAAAAGGTATGCCATGGTGTGTGGTATTTACAATGTGACGCATCTGAAAGGTGCATTACATTGTAAAGCTGTGCGCCAGAAGGAGGCTTTCCTGTGCAGGGGGGGGGGTGTTCTGGTGCAGGAACGCCTCCTAAAGGTGACTGAGTGAAGTCTATAAGATTTCATTCAGTCACTTTTGGGCTTATGCTGCATCAAAACCCTGCACCTGCTTGAAGCAGGTGTTAGGATTGACACGTACATAAACAAAGGAAGAGTGTCCGTCAGTATAGCGTTTTATATGGTGGAGATAGCACGTAAGAATATGAGGCCAGCTGTGGTTGGTCAAAGGACTGGACCAACTTTCAAGAAAAAATACATGATTTTTTCAGGAAACCCTCACTCACCCTAGTGGTGACATGCTTCATCATCGGGTCCACTGGGGAGATCGAGTACCTCCCCAGTGTGCTACGACGCCAGGAGACTGCGGAGCAGGTTTTGTGAGAGTGAAGAGTGAAAAAAAGTGTGTGGTTAAAAATGTCAGAGGTTGTCCCAAAAAATCATTTATTCACTGGTCAACTTGACATAATAAAAGTAAAGACTATGTGCAGGGAAACTATCCAAAAGAAATACTGGTGTTTCCCTGTTAGGGGAAGGTCAACATGTTTCTGCCCTTTAAGTGTGTGAATTTACAGGGCTTTCGTCAGGACCAGTAAGCGAGTGTTACCTCAGCAGGTATAAGCGCGCTAAGGCCTACCCTGCCGTAGGCAGTGAAAGTTAAAAAGTAGCACTATGTGTAAAAAGGTGCGTTTAAAAGTACAAACCAAAAGGCTGGGGGATTTAGCCTCTATTGCGAGGAGCCCAGAAGTCTGTAAGTAGACAAACAGAGAACACACAAGACATAAACACAAGAACAAATAGTCAATATTTATCAAGTTTTGTTGCCATTAGACTGTGGTGTGGCGTGATACGTGCTAACAAACCTATCAAAGGCCGTGGCCGTGATGGATTGCGTTGTAGACTAAAGGTTGTGCCCAAGAGCCATAGTGATGGGCCTCAACTAGTGCCAGATTCGAGTGATCTGACACAAGGCATTACGCAATTTGTGAGGTAATGTAAATGGAGGCTTGCAGTGCTAAGTCCATCCGTGTGGGAAGCCAGTCGGCTGCCCGTATTTATAACATTACCTATAGTAAGGAGGCGGAGAAGTAATCCCCTTGGTGATGCATAGGAAACGGAGCTACGTAGTGTTTATGCGTAGCCACGCTGGCCGTGAATTAGGGAACTTAAAATCGGCACGCAAAATAGTGAAATAATGGAAATATAAGCGAAACAATCCTCACTTGTACTCAATGTGAACCACGCCCCATAGATTCAGGGGGGGGGTGGGAGCGACAATGGCACACCCTATCAAGGTAAAAACACACAAACATACGGAGAGTTCAAGGAAACTGGCAGAATTACACACACAAACACTTAGCTTGTTAAGATGTCCAAAAGGTAGGTCTTACGCCCGCAACGCCCGGCACCCACTCAGCACCTAGCTGTCCCCCGCTGGATCTCGTGGATCGCGAGCAAGGGGCGAGCCCGGCGCTAAGAGGGGGAGGCGTCGAGGCGTCTGCCAATTGGACGCGTTTGTTCGAAAACGAGGCTTGGGAAGCAAGCCCCGCGTTGCCGCGAGCGGATCGCTCGCGTCTTTCTGAGCGAAAATGAGGCTTGGAATACACACATGGTGCGCATGCGCGCACAGGAATAGAGTCACAGGTTGTATCTACAACGAGGCTTGGCACGCAAGCCTCCAAGGATCAGCAGGTCCGTTATTGATCCTTGAGTCCGTTTTTTTGACGCGGACTTCTGTGTTAATGTGCAAGGTCATGGCTCATTAGGCTGATACACTGGCCCAAAGATTGGTCACAAAAATAAGGCATAAGGGAAAAGAACCCCCAGAGGTACTGTGTCCAAGAAGTTACTACTAGTGGTGCATCGTTTTTATATTGTTGGAGCTACAACGAGAAGGTTCTTAATATCACATGTTTAGGACAATGATCTGGGGTATTGTCCCACAGGAAAAAGAGTCACTGCTGGTCAATATTACTGTTTCAGAACGCTAGCCCAGGGTATTTGATCATTTAATCCTTGGATATGTGTATTGAGTCTATAGACCCAGCGTTGCTCCTTTTCAAACAGGATGTTCTCTCTGTTCCTGGGGTTATTGACCTGTTCTATTACTGTCCAGGTCATGTCATTGGGAGTATGATTAGCCTGCAGAAATTGTTCGCTGAGTTTGGTGGTTACTTTCTTACAGCGAACATTACTGCGATGTTCGCCAATGCGTGTCTTGACTTTCCGGGTTGTCATGCCCACATATCTCTTGGCACATGGGCAGGTAATCAAGTATATAACGTTCATGGAGTTACAGTTGGTATGGGATTTTTGGGTCCATACTTTGCCCGGTTCCAGATTTAACTGTTTAGTGTGGGTGGTTAAATGACAGACACTGCAGTCTGTGCATGGAAAATGGCCAGTAATGGGGGGTAAATGCCATGGTTCAGTGACGGATCTGGTAAGTGATGATGGGCATTTTAAAGGCCTTGTGTGGACCAGGGCATTCTTGAGACTTCTGCCCTTTTTGAAGGAAAAGAGTGGTTTTTCCCAGTCACCAATACTACTGGTGATAGTTCTCCAGTTCTTATTTATTGATTTTTTGACATTGTCTGAAAGCGTGCTATATGTAGTAACACACGTTAATGGGACATCAGTGTCAATTTTCACATTCTCTTCAAGGAGGGCTTCCCGAGGCTGGTTACGGGCCCTGGTCTGTCCTTTATTGAGGATTCGTTGAGGGTAGCCTCTTTGTCTCAGTTTGACAGTTAGGTCCTTTGCCTGTGTCTTATAGTCTGTAGTGCTGCTGCAATTTCTTCTTAAACGGAGGTATTGCCCATAGGGTAGGTTTTCGCGCAGTGGCCTTGGATGGAAGCTGCTGAATTGCAGAAGGTTGTTCCTTGCCGTAGGTTTGTGATGGGTCACAGTGGTGAGAGATGTTCCCTCGATCTTTATCACTACGTCCAAGAAAACTATTTGTTCCTTGTTGTAATTGTGAGTGAATTTTAGATAAGGGTCAAGGGTATTGAGCCAGCTCAGGAAATCAATCAGATTGTTTTCAGTACCCGTCCATAGTATGAGAATGTCATCAATTTACCTCCTCCATAATCCTATGGAGGAGGCAAAAGGGTTGGATGTGGGTAGGATATGCTTGGCCTCAAAATCGTATACGTACAACCCCGCTACGCTAGGAGCGAAGGTGCTGCCCATTGAGGTCCCCGTGCATTGAAGGTACAGTTGCCCTTTATACTCAAAATAATTTTCTTTAAGTGCCATCCTTGCACATTGTAAGATGAAAGCCTTTGGTGTGACGTATTCCCAAGTCACTGTGTCCAGTGCTTGTGCCAGTACCCGTAGTGTTTCTTCCTGCGGGATACTGGTGTACAGACTCTCTATGTCCATTTTGACCAGAATGACAGAGTCTGGTTCAAAAGAGATGTCATTCAATAGCCTGAGAAGGCTTTTTGTGTCCTTCAAGTAGGTGCTGGAGTTTTGCACTATTGGCTTTAAATAATGGTCGCAGAAGGTGGATAGAGGTTCCAATACTGAGCCAATACCAGACACTATGGGGCGTCCTGGTGGCGGTGATACATTTTTGTGTGTTTTTGGCAATGTATAAAAATACGGGATCGTGGGACCCCCTGCCATAAGGTATGCCGCCTCATGAGGTGAGATATGTTCATTCAGCTCAGCCTCTCGCACAAGTGTAGATATTCGTGCTTTCATTTCAGCAGTAGGGTCTGTGGTAAGAGGGGTATAGTTCGTCCTGTCATTCAGAAGAGTTAGACAGACTTTGTCGTAATCCTCAGTATCCTGGATGACAATCCCACCACCCTTGTCAGCGGGTTTAATGACAATGTCTTTGTCATTTTTCAAGTTCTCAAGGGCTTTGTGTTCTGCCGCCGAGAAATTGTTGAACCGTTTGGGATTCTCAAGGGCTTCCAGATCTTTTGTAACCGCCTGTTCAAAAGCCGTGATCGCTGCTGGTACAGTATGTGGTGGTGGCATGAAAGTTGATTTTGGTCTGAATGTTGTGTCAAACTCCTGTTCGTTGATTTCAGACTGCTCTTTGGACTCAAAAAACGCCTTGAGTTTAAGTTTTCTAAAGAACTGTGCGAGCTCGCAATGGAGTCGAAATTTATCCGGACGTGAAGTAGAGACAAAACCGAGGCCTCTCTCCAGGACTTTCGTTTCGTCTGGTGTGAGAATTTTCTTTGAGAGGTTTGTTACAAGACTTAAATTGCACTCGTGCTGGCTGTTGCTGTCCGACTGCGGGTGTGTTTCCCCACTGCGTCTTCGTCCTCCCAGGTCACTTGTGTGTTCCCTCTGCTCCGGCCCCGTCCCCGCCCGCCTCTCCCTAAAAAAGGCATAGGAGGGTGGTTTTGGGGAAAAAGGGGTTGCATATAGGGGTTCCAGTTCATCATCGGGAACTGGGGTTGTTGGTAAAACAAAGGTGGTGGACCATTGTTTGGTTGTCCATAATTCTGCCATCTCGGTTGTTGTGTAGGGTAATTAAATCTGCCTCTACCCCCTCTGCGTCCACTTTGTTTTGGGCTCTGGTTGCTCGTAGTGCTCCCACTGGACGAGTGGCTGTCTGAGTCATCAGATTTGTTAGTGTCCTTTTTTGGTGCACTGTAGTTGGGATCAGAGTAGGGGTAAATACTCTCAAATTTAAATTTCTTTAAATCCTTTTGGAATTTCGTTAGTTTTGCTTGCATCAGATTATCTTTGTATTCTACAAGGTCTCTATTAATTTCGTCCAACTTTTTTTTATATCCAGTTATCGTAGCTTTAAAATGAGCTTCTGTCTGTTGGATCTCGACCTGTAGGGTTTCTGATAGGCGGAGTGCTGTTTTTATGATCAGCACTAGCCAGTCTCTTGTGCAATGCCATGCAATCATGGCCCAATCCCTTCTGAAAGTGGCATCATTCAAAAATATCCTTGGAGCATTGGTGACCAATAGCCCTTTAGGCGCTGAATTGGAGGTGAGATATTGTTTAAGAATTGTGCCATGTAAAATGGTTTGAATTCTATCACGCTTTAGTTCTGTCAATTGTTCCCATTCTGCTGTGTGTGACACTGCTTGTGCTATTGCTGGGTCTGCAAATATGTTTGGATCTGCCAGTAGTTCATCTATTTCCTCCGTAGTGAATGTTAATCCCAGATTTGGTGTCGCCATTTTGGTTTCTATAGATACCAGGTGTTATATCTATGAGAAACGTATTTTGATTTATCAATGGAAATGAAACTCTCACTGCTGTGTGCAGCTAAATATCCGTCAACAAAAGGAGAGACAGGGTTCAAGGGCACTCTTAGTCCCCAATCAGTAAGTACATAAACAAAGGAAGAGTGTCCGTCAGTATAGCGTTTTATATGGATTGACACAGCATTGTGAGCATAGGGCCCCAAGAGCATTACTGGAGCTGCGTTGCACTTGCAACGCAAATCAAGCAATGCACCGCCTTCACAGCACAGATACATCACATATCTGTGCCATTTTTGCACCATGTTGTAAATACGGTGCATCCATGGTGGTGATGTCACAGTGCACAATAACTGCTATTTCTCTGGGGATGTACCACTTATTGTACATCTGCTGATTGGTGTTTTAATGTAGTGAATGGATTACTACACACTGATCAATGAGTCACTACAAAACTATAACAAGAGTGACAGAGTGTTTGGTGGAAGTGTAAGTATAGAGACTGGGGAATTGAAGGTATAAAACACAAGTTTGCCGGTGCATAGAACAGTGCATGCATAGCCTATAGGGGTGTAAGCAGTCCATGACCTAAGGACCACTTTGCCCCATGAGTACTTGGGTACTGGCTGAATGATTACAATTCTGCAAGGAGACTATCTGGCTGAATGTATAGCAGCTTCACTTTTAGAACAGTGTATAGATAAGCACAGTGCAGTGTGGCTTACTGTAGTACTGAAACAGTAGTATGCTAGTGTTTGCTGGAAGTGTAAGGATACAGACTGGGGAATTGAAAGTATAAAAGACAAGTTTGCTGGTGCATAGAAGACTGCATGCACAGTCTATAGGGGTTTGAAGCAGTCTATGGCCTAAGGCCTGTTTTAATCCATGAGTACCTAGATAGTGAGTGGATGATTACAGTTCTGCAAGGAAAGTGCCTGATTGAATTTATTACAGCTTCAGTTTTACCACAGTACACAGATAAGCAAATACTGGTGAATGACTACAATATTGAAACAGTAGTGTGAGAGTGTTTGGTGAAAGTGTAAGGATACAGATTGATGAATTGAAGGGATAAAGACAAGTTTGCAGGTACGTAGAAGACTGTAACCATAGTCTATTAGGGTTTTAAGCAGTCCATGGCCTAAGGTCTACTTTGCTCCATAATTACTTGGGTACTGACTGGATGATTACAATTCTACAAGGAGAGTGACTGACTTAATTTAAAAGAGCTTCATTTTTAGCACAGTGCATAGATAAGAACATTCTGCTAAATGGCTCTCTACAATAATAAAACAACAGTAACTGAGTGTTTGAAGGAAGTGTAGAGGGCAAAGAATTTAAAAAATGTATATGACAATCTATAAGTGCTACACTTTTGTTACAGTGAATGTTTTGATAAATAGTACTCAAACCATTAATATTCTATAATAATACATTTATTCTTGTAACATCTCATAATTTAATAGAGATTCTAAAATGTTTTTATCAGGTATTTAATTTTCTTGGTTATCAATTTTAAAAGTTATATGATCAAACTTGATGTCATCTTATGCTTCCACAAAATTAGCATCCAAGGTTTCATCTAGGAAATCACAGCTGATATCTGCAGGACTCATTTCTTCGTCTTCATTCTCGCTGCCCGTGAAAGGTATGTTTAGCTCTTCTATGAGACTCTTGCTAATTTCAAAATCGTCTTCCATATTGTTCTGGTTTTTTTTCTGTATTGAATTTCTTATGTTGTAGGTCCTTGTACAAAAACATAAACACTTCATTTTATCATTTTTCCTAATACATAACACAAAACTAGCTTTATCAACTATTTTGCCCTTTAAAAAATAGTATACAAATACCATTCTCAACTACTTTATAAGATTATATAAATATAATTATTTATATGAATGTTCAGTTTTTAAATGTTCTTCCATTTTCAAACCAGTCACTCCTTATCACTATAGGAAAAAACTCAAGTTGTTATAATAAAATGCACTACTAACAAAAGTACAATATGTCTATTCACCTTACCTGTTCCAAACTAGTAGATGTGTTGTAGTAAACTGCAAAGAATACTGGTACACTCAGTATATACATATTAATTTTTGAAATTTCTTTAAAAGATAAAAACCATCTTTACACACTTATGTACTCCATCCATGTTTTGTTACTTCAGCTCTGTAGAAACACATTCCATAGACCATTTTGAACAGTTACGTATACTTACCTTAAACATAATAAATAACAAAAAAATATATATATTATTAAATTAGCATCTGTGGAAGACAAAAAAAGTACAGTTACAATACATCTTTTACAACACAAAATAATTTATAAAGCATTTCATTTTTCCTTTTTTGCTGTTCTCAGAATATATTGAATTTCACTAGAAACAGTGAGTTCAATAGTACTCATCACATAACAGCGCACAAAAAAAGACAATCAATAAGATTATTTTTTTAAAGCCATTCAACATTCTCAATAACAATCAAAAAAATAAAAATAAATCATATGTTAAATGTTTTTTTCTAACAGCAATTTCTTACGTAACTATGAGATATGTCAAACAATCTTAAAATAACAAAACACTATCATTAATTTTCATACACTGCAAATAAAGTTATTTACAAATATATGCTGACAAAATATACAACAAATAGTCCTTAATGGTTTTACATGCTTTTCCTCATGGCCAAATAGTATATCTAAATTTGTTAGCTTGGAAGGTCTTCAATACTAATTCTCAGCATCCGTCTCCAACCTTTCTGATGCAAAACCAGCGACACCATTTGCAATGTCCCCCAGGGGTCATCCCTCAACTTGATGCTATTCAACATCTACATCGCACCCTCACACAAGTGGCCCGCCATTACAACCTGAACATTATCTGCTAAGACAACGAACACCCAACTCATCTTCTCCCTCACCAAGGAGCCACATACCACCGAAAGACGTCACCAACTGTATAAGGATCAACTCTCTAAATATCAACTCGGACAAACACCTACAATGATTACAACGAGTCCAAAACACTTCCTCCCGACTGATCATCAATGTCCCCTGCCGCAGCCGCATCACCCACCACCTGAGAGATCTACACTGGCTTCACGTCAACAAGAGGATCACCTTCAAGCTCCTCACCCTCGCTTACAAAGTACTCTACAACACCAGAACAACCTACCTTAACAGCAGTAATCCTGAAAGGCCACATTTTGTTCCTAAAATTTTGGCTTTAAAAATGTTAGGTAAGAATTTGGTAATAGGCAAACGTTGTTTAAAAACCAATTGACTATCATTACAATATAGCAAACCTTTCAGACATTTAAATAAACAGTATAATGTCCAGATGTTGTAGAAGGTCCATCATTAATAATATTTGCTACAGCTACAAACGTTCTTCCTGATATTGATAGTTGAGTACCTACAACATTATTAATTAATGTTTCCAATTTTCTTCCATCAGCTCGTTGCAGCATTAAAATTACATACTGCCCATATCTTTGTATAAATATTGTTGATGACACTTCTGATTTACATGGCTACACTCCATGTTTTGACTTGCTCCTGTAACTAGATTGTTAAAAGACACTGATTCACAGTCTGGTAAACTCAAATATATACATCTTTCACTGTCTATGTTGGTGCTACATGTAAACAAACAATTTTCACAGTCATGTTGCCATTTATAAGAAAGGCCAAAAAGGTTTTCAATATCTATACCTTCATCTTCTAATACAACAAGCATATACATTACAAATTCCTGACAATCTTGCTGTATATTCTGCATACATTGAGTACAACCAGAACATATGTCCAAAACATTTTGAATAACAGAAACACTTTGTACTTTTACTTTTATCACTACTACATTTCTCATAAACAGAATACAACACTGAACAGAATCTTTCTTCCCGATTTTCAACAATTTGATGTTGCAAACTTTCAAGAAAAAAAACAACATTAACAACTACATTAGCATAGCAGTTCACACCAGAACTATTTTCAAACTGATAACCAACATTGTCTTCAACACTGTCCTTTTTCTTTTTGCTTGCAATCACAACTTCATCTTGTTTTTTTCTTTCTCTACAGCTTCACTACAGATATTCTCAAATCCTCTTTTTCTACCTACCACATGGTTTTCAATCACTGGATATTGACCTATATTGGGTGCATATTCTCTTCTTAACCTATTATACTCTTTCACACAATTCGCATCTGCACTAATTTTTGTCAAAATCAATCAAGTACAATCCAGATAAAGTTCTCGCTCGAGACAAAGCAACATATGCCATACCTTCTTTAAACACAGTACTTCCAATATTCACTATAGCACTATCTACACTTAAACCTTGAGATTTATGAATGGTCACTGCATACGCCAAAGAAATAGGAAACTGTTTTCTATGAACATACAAATCTTTTACAAGCAAAAACCAAGCTGAACAATGACTAAATTGTTGTACTTCTTCAATTTCATCAAATTTGATTTTCAAAAATTCAATACCATCTCTATTTACATAACTAACAAAATCAACAATTTTACCCATTGCTCCATTTACTAAACCTTTTTCCACATTTAAATTACGTCGTAAAATTACCCTACAGTTTACTCATGCATATACATTATTTTCTAAACCAGCAGTTTCACTTATCGATTTCTCTAAAGAATCCAATTTCCTCTTCAACTTTTCAGTCAAAATAATAGTGATTCCTTCATGTTCTATTTTATCAATAGCTTCCAATTGAATAATTTCTTCATTTTCCAACTTTAAAATTTCTTCATTGAATATAGAACATTCACGCAGTGTTGGCATTAAGTAGATTACGGATTTGTTTTCTGCAATTCTCATATATATTTTCTCAGGAACAATATTTTCATTTGGAAACAAATTGGAAAGTAATTGTCTCTGTAAAGCTTGTTTGCCATGTTCTGTCACTTTTCCAATTCTTATCTCTTGAAGATATTTCCATAATCAGCATCATTTGCCTAATGCATATTTGTAATATGTTCCTTATATTCAAAAAATTACCAAATGTTAAAATTTCCAATGCTCCCCAAAGACTTTCTGGTATCTTCATGCACCAGTGTTTTAAACACTGGTTGTCCTTTTACAGGAGTAAGTTGTAGTAGATTTCCAAAAACGATGACGTGCTTTCCTCCAAATATTACGTCATACTCTGGTTTAAGAATTTGCTGCATTCTCAAATGCACAAAGGCAAGCATTAAGTTTGATACCATGCTTACCTCATCAATAATGAGAAGTTTCATTTTCTTCAACACTTGAAACTTCACAGCACGCTTCTCCAGATAGCTTGTAGTATTCCAATTTGTTTTCATGCTTTACTTGTAGCATTAATAAACAATGTAAAGTAATTCCTTTAATATTGTGTGCCGCCAACCTAGTTGTAGCAGTGACAACATAAGACAAATGCGACTCAGTTGTTTTCTGTAGATAAGTTGTCATTACTTTAATTAAAAAATAAATTCCTGTTCCAGCTTGTTCACTCATGTACATTCGGATAGGTTGAAATGATGAGCAGAGCAGTCTTTATTTTCATGAAGTAATCCATGGTTAATCTGTTCTCTCACTTGCTCATATATTTGTTTCTGCTAAACATTTAGTTGTTCTTCCAAGTTTCCTAAGTTTGTTACATCTTCTTGAGCTTGATACATTGCTGTTTCCACCTCTTCCATAGCAGTTGCTGCTTCATTTTGAACAATTGGTTCTCCTAGTGGATCCTGACTCAACGGAGCAGAAGTTTGACTGTCTTGAGAATTGTCTCTAGCAATCTCAGCTGCAATTGTAGCTTCTTGCTCAGTTTCGTCGTTCAACATTTTCACATAATTAGCAAAAACAGAACATTCTATAGTATCTTTACTTGCGTTGAATGAATCTTCATAGCTCACAAAATCTCCAAGTAATTTCAATTCTGACCGCCATGGCTTGAAAAGTTGCAAAAGAGCTAAATAGTCAAATTCCCTTTTGTCAGGAGTTTCGCAACTCAGTTTACGGTGATTAATCAAATGTCCTTTTCTTTGTTTTAGCAAACATTCTTCAGAACCATTCATGGCATATATACCATTATTGATGTTTCTGTAATATTCTGTTGAAAAATATAGTTTTGGAGCACTTCATAGAGATAAATGATCCCAAGATGATGACTTCTATTTGGATAATATGTATCCAACATATTAGTTTCTACAATTTCTGTACTTTCTGGCTCTTTTTCAGCTAAATATTCAATTTCTTGTACAGATTTAAGTACTCGATTTCGTGTTGCAGTAAGACTAAACTCACCCAAATTATTCTTCTAGATGTGGAGTATAGACTTTCAGATGATAAGCGATCCGAGCATTCATATGCTCCAATTTCTCGATGAGATAACATCTTCAAACTGTAACTATATCACGTCTTACTTAGTGGGAAATCTCTTACCACATTTCCTTCAATTCCGTCTTTTCTGATTTTGTTATATAAGATGTTACATATCGAGCAACAGAAATGGAATTGTCCACAACATATTGAATATTCATGTTAGCATTCCACATGGACAAAATGACTGGGTTGTAGTCATTTATGTATTTTGACTCTTCATTTCTTCTTAAGTTGTATGTATTTTTTAGGGACTTTCTTGTTATAGAATGTCGCAAAGATGACATAAAACTGTTCATTCTTCCTTTCGATATTACAGGACGTGGAAATCCAAAACGACATTTGGTGTTGAATTTGTCCTTAGATTTGTACTTTCAACAACAGTATTTCCTACAACGATGGCTTTGGAATCATAAGACGTGTTGTCTTAAGTCCTTATCTAGTGTACTTTTGGGTATATCACATGTAGCATATTTTTCTATAAAAGACACCACAGTATCATCTGAGTCTGTTCCAAATTTGGGAGCATCTTTGATCCATATAAGCATATGTATGAGAGGTGCACCTCTCGTTTGATACTCCTTTCTCCCAAAAAAATCCAGAAACTCCCCAAGAGGAGGATTTTTTTTATTGGTGATAAAAGACATCATAGCTTGAAATCTATGATTGAAATACCTGCATACATTAACTGGATCCAAAGAGCACAATTCTCCAGGTATCTTGTATTCAATATTTAGCATATTTGGATTTGCCTCTCGAAGAAATGTAAGTAAATCATCCCAAGCATATTCAGCACAGCTTAGAGTAAGGAAGCATGTAGGAGTTCTTAAGTTACTTAGCATAAATTTAAGTTCTCCTTGACAATGGTACCAGTACTCATTAGTACCACGCTGACATGCCATGAGATTAATTAGCTGAGATTCCAAAACATTATCTTTCTGCAGTACATAAATTCCTTTGCCGAAACATTTTGCAGATGTACACCTGTTTTCAATATATGGTTTACTGCATAAGAAAGTCCCGACAAATCACTCTCAAACAAAAGATGAAACAAATACGGAATACATTGTCGAAATCTTGGATCTTCTGCATACAATCTTGATGTACCAGTACTCATTAGTACCACGCTGACATGCCATGAGATTAATTAGCTGAGATTCCAAAACATTATCTTTCTGCAGTACATAAATTCCTTTGCCGAAACATTTTGCAGATGTACACCTGTTTTCAATACATGGTTTACTGCATAGGAAAGTCCCGACAAATCACTCTCAAACAAAAGATGAAACAAATACGGAATACATTGTCGAAATCTTGGATCTTCTGCATACAATCTTGATGTCCGGTATTCAGATGCAGGAATCTGTACAGGTCGGTCAGCATATCATCCTCCTTTTCCTGTGGGAAACAACTGAGGGAAACAGCAAGCTTCCAAGCTTTTTTCCCATAAACTAATTGGACTTCCCTTTGCTTCTTTTATTTGGAATAACTCAATAGTATTCCCCATAACTTCTTTAGAATGAAGTGGATGAACACTGTAATGTTCGTAGATTTCTTCAGTTCTGGACACATCCACTTTTTCAATTTGTCCAGATGGTGAGTCACTATCTTCTTCTACATTTATTTCTTCTTCTCTCACATACACATTTTTATAACACTGATTATTGTTTACCAGATACAACATTGCCTTCTTCACTTTCCTAACATCCACTAATTCTTGCCAGATGTTCTTACTCTTAGTAGGAATGCCATTAACAAGAATAACTAAAGGTTCATCTTCTACATTTTCTACACCAATTCTTTCAATATTTGTCTTTAAATCTAGAGGTAAATATACAACTCTTCCCTTTAATCCTCTCTGTAAATCTGAAGGAGGCAATTTTCCTGTTTTAGGCTCCATACGAACAATAGCCTGAAATGGATGCACACATTGAATAAGAATAGCCTCATAAGTATTTAAATCCATCAGTTCAGAAGGAATATTTACCAACTCAAGATTATTATGCACAGCTCTAGCATGCATTTTCTTCTCATCTAATTTGTTATAACAATATTTACAAATACGCTGATCAGAACTCAAATCAAAACAATTCCCTACCAACAAATAAGTTGCAAATTCCATCCACTCATTATTATTTTCCTTTTCAATTTTTATATACAGATCAACAGTCCTGGTCTGATTTTTATAATGAGTTCGTCGACAAAAAATACAAGAATAATTTGGCCTTTCACCTGAAATCACCTTAATCACCTTAAACTTTGCAATTTCCTGCTCAGAATTGTCTGTACTACAATGTTGTACATTATCTTCCACATTTCCTTCTATTAAAGTAACAATTTCTGCACTGTCTTCCTCAGGACCAAAGTACCTAACCTGAATTTCATCACAAACATTCATTCCATCTGATATAAATCCACGCAAAAGAGCACTGTTCAACTTTTTTAACACTAGTTGTGGACTTTTTGCATAATAAAATCTACTGACTAATTTCGTCATTTCAGTATGATGTACTGCTAACATCCTGAAATGGTGAAAAACACTTTGACATACTTTTTCAGAAAGACAAGCCAGAGAATGATCTTCCAAACCAGTATTTTTTTCTCACTCTGCAAGGGTCTAGCCCTTGCAACACTTATCTTAGCATTGTTACGGAAGAAATTGCGTAAAAAAATCAATAGATTTCTGCCGTACACTACAAATACTACTGCAATTCCAAGTGTACACTGGCGCTTTAGGACGTCTCCCTAAAACTTCATCAGCTAACACCTCTTCTACATTTCTAGGAACAATGTTCTCTTTCTCAATAGGACAACCATTTGAAACCTCATAAGCACGACCACTAGTGTCAACTGCATGCTACAAATCATTACTCTGAAGATAACTCTCTTCATTAAAAAAAGGCTCAGAACTTGAACTATGGTGGTCATTAGGATGGGGGAGTGAAACGTTTTCCGTCCAGCATGGTCGCGGCAAAAATACTCCCGACCGCTCCGTGGATAATTCACAGTAGCGATTAGGATATTACAGCAAACACCGACCGCGGCAGACGGATCACATTAAACACCGACCGCGGCGGACAGATCACATGAAAGACCGCCGCAAGCGGACGGTACCAAAGAAAGACCCTCTGCCGCAGACGCATTCACCGCAGAAAGAGGCCCAACTGCCACAAGACCTGCGGAGGTTCCGGCTACACGATTAGGATAACCCCACCATCTCACCGGAACTCACCACCTCCCATAACCGCCGTGGAAAAAAATCATCGATAAACGGAGCATGACTCCGGAAGGACCAAACGAACATCACCCCTGCAGTCAAACCGTTTCAGAAATGGCAGACAGAAGTAAATAGAAAACACACGAAACAGGACACACACCCACCTGAAACACCCACCCCCAACAACTACACACCCCAATGACACCCCCACCAGCACAAACAAGAGCACCCAAGTCACCACACCCATAGAACACCTGACTGGCAACAACCATTGGGACACAGCAACCACACAGAGTATAAAATGAATCCCTCCCATTACCACAATCCTTTGCATCACAGCACAGCTGGAAGAAAGAGGCAGAATAGCACAAACAGCAGACACACACAAACACACATACAACCAGCACACAGAGACACCCACCACACAAACCCCCACAACACCATCCCTACATACCACACAGCTGCACACCCCACCCCACCCCACCAACACCTTGCACATCACACACCACATCACACACCATGGCACCCAAGAAAAACCCCAAGATCACAGAGAGTGAGTTGAAGGTCATGGTGGACGAAATCATCCGGGTCGAACCACATCTGTTCGGTAACCTAGTCCAGCAGACCACCTTGGCAACCAAAACCAACATGTTGGACAGGATAGTGACCAGTGTGAATGCTTCAGGGACCGTGCCATGCACCAAACACGAGATCCAGAGGTGGTGGCATGACCTCAAGGCAAGGGTGTAAGGCATCAGGGCCAAGAACCACCTGCGGGCACACCGCACTGGCGGCGGCACTCCCCCGGAGCCTATACCATTTACCGAATGGGAGGAGAAGGTGCTGGGCATACTGCACCCTGAGAGCCTGGAAGGAATAGAAGAGGGACTTGAGGCTGGTAAGTACAAACCAATGACCACTATCACACTGTTATGGTCTGCCTTGCACAACTGCTAAGACACATCTCCCAGACTCCAATCCATGCATGTCGACCACACAGTCACCCAAATATGAAGGCCTGGGCTCAAATGCACCCACCATGACCAAGCACAAATGTTGCCTCCTATGTTCCCAGGGGAGCATGTTGTCAAAGCAGCCAACACCACATCTCCCAACAGGCCCCCATGTCTACAGGGAGGGTGGGGGTGGGTTGGGTGGTGGGTGGGAGACCAGCACTACAACTCCCAACAGGCCCCTATGTCTACAGGGAGGGTGGGGTGGGTGGGGTGGTGGGTGAGAGACCAGTACTACAACTCCCAACAGGCCCCCATGTCTACAGTGAGGGTGGGGGGGTGGGTCCAGCACTACAACTCCCAACAGGCCCCCATGTCTACAGGGAGGGTGAGGGTGGGGGGGTCGGTGGGTCCAGCACTACAACTCCCAACAGGCCCCCATGTCTACAGGGAGGGTGGGGGTGGGTTCCAGCACTACAACTCCCAACAGGCCCCCTTGTCTACAGGGAGGGTGGGGGTGGGTGGGGTGGTGGGTGAGAGTCCAGCACTACAACTCCCATCAGGCCCCCATTTCTAGAGGGAGGGTGGGGGTGGGTAGGGGGGTGCATCCAGCACTACAACTCCCAACAGGCCCCCATGTCCCATCCCAGAGCAAGAAGGAGTCCGCCCACCATTTGCTGACCAGTGCATCTCCTCCTTCAAACCTACAGGTAGGTAGCCATCTTCACAGGGGCACCATCCAATAGCAGGACCGGACCACACATATCCAAGTATTGTCTCCCCACCTCCACACCACCATAATGCCCAGTACTGTCTACCACACCAACATGATGACACCAACAACCATGTCCTGATTCCATAGTTATTTGTTATGTAACAACAACAAACCTGTCATGTCCACATCATTGATTGTTAAATTATTTTCCCTCAGGTGATCGGGCACACCAAGACTCGCTACACACCTGCCAGCTGTTGCGGTCCGTGGACACGCGAATGGGACAAATTGTTGACCTCATGGGGCAGCAAACAGCTCTTTGGAGGGAGTGGTTATCCCGCGCCACTCCACCTCCCCCTCCTCCAAGTGGCCAGTGGGACAGGGCACCATCACCACCTCTCCCTCTCCAAGTGGCCAGCGGGACAGGGTACCAACACCACTGCTACCATCACCTGAGGCCACTGACAGGGATGCCGTCACTGAACAATCTGCCCCCACAGCTGGTCCCGCTCTGGCTCCAAGACGGATGGGCCGTCCGAGGCTGGATCCAGCTGAGAGCAGTGGCAATGAACCATCCACTCGCTCGAAGAGGGGCCACCACTGACTTCACCCTTCCTTGAGCCTGGCATTCACTCTGTAAACTATCTTGCCATACATTGCCAAGCATTGGCACACATCTGTTGGACTAGGTGTACATCACACAATATGGTGTCCCAACTGTGTTTTCATCTGACATGACCTTCAACTCTCACTTCCCCCACAACATCTATTTGTAAATATGCACAAACAGTAAGCCACACCCTGTTAATAAACACCACGTGAACACTCAATGCTGTGTGACCTCCATGTTTTAAACACAGGTTTGTCTTAGTAGTTGTCATTACCAGGTGCAGGGATCAATGTTCATGAGAATCATGCCTCTGTGGGAATGACCTAGGGATAATGAGAGAACAACAAGCACAGGTCAGGAAACTGAATCACACCCATCACACCACACCGTACAGCAACATCCCACAAACCACACTCATCACTAATTAAGCGGATCACAGGACACACATCGGGGAGCATTGCATGTACACCATCTCCAACACCCATTTGCGAACAGACCATACCAGAACAGGCAGAATTCACACACCACATCCACACATCACCAGCAAACATACATCACGCTTTGAACCCCAGCACAAGAGGTAGTTACTCACATTCAAGGAAAGTAGCAAGCAATGAGCTGACGCCTTTGGTCCACACCTTTTTCCTCCCCACTCTCCTCATCACTGGACATGGGTGGTGTGGGAGGCGGAGCAACCTGTCTGCAGGGTCCATGATCAGTGCAATATTATTGCGTAAGGCCAGGTTGTGGAGCATGCAGCAGGCAATCATAATTTTGCATACTTGTCCGGGTGAGTATTGTAGGGCCCCTCCGGTTCTATCCAGGCAGTGAAACATAGACTTCAGCAGTCCAAATGCAGGTTCCACCACCCGAAGTGTCCTCCCACGGGCCTCATTATAGCGCATTTCACCTGGGGTAGTAGGATTCCATAGGGGGCTCAGCAGCCACGGTCGGTTTGGGTACGCAGAGTCGCCTAGGTGGGGGGATGACAGACACATGCATCATTACCAGGATTGGTGGGAACAGCATGGCACACATACAACACAGTAGTCATCACAGCACACTCACCTACAAGCCACACACGTTCTTGACGCAGATTAGCCATCAGTTGGGGGACAATACTGCTCCGCATGATGTGGGAGTCATGTGCAGAGCAGACCCAGGAAATCTTGCACACACATGGGAGATGATGTTGTCAGCCAGGCACACCACTTGCACATTGAAAGAATGGTAGTGCTTCCGATTGCGATAGACGGCTTCACGTGCCTGGGGTGGAATCAGACCAATATGTGTGCCGTCAATGAAACCCACTACGTGCGGGATCTGGCCCAGGGCATAGAAGTCACCTTTCACTGCAGCCAGCTCTGCCGGACGTGGAAAATGGATGTAATCATACTTGTAACACATCATGGCATCCAGCACATCCCGCAGTACCATGCTGAACATGGATTGGGACATCCCCCCGGCATGACTAACTGTGTACTGGAAAGTGCCTGTTGCGAAGAAGTGAAGTGCCGCCATCACCTTTGCTTTGGGTGTAATTGCTCCTGGATATGGCCTGTGTGGCTACAGATGAGGTGACAATTGGGCTACAAGGACCTGCAATCTCCATCTGTCCAGCCGGAATTTGCGGATTACCTCCTCTTCAACCATGTCCTCCAGCACAGTGTATGGTCGATGCACATTTGGAGCCCTCCTGTGTGGGAGTAGATGGGAGCAGATGTCAATTGACCAACAACACACAGCTGTGCCACACTATCACTTCTTGACCAACACAATACAAATAATACATGTTGCAGACACTGATTGTATGTGTGACGTGACCAAAATATAAGGCATTACAGCTGACTATACACACAATTTACACCCATAAACAACATCCTGTGTGCAAACATGTCCAATGTTACATGCACACATGTTGAAAGAACAGCCAACATCACATGACTGAGTGCCCAAGTGTGGACAAGCGTCCCCACAGACACACATGGATGTGCACACACTACACGTACATGGACCACACCCTCCTTGTCATCATGCACCCATGACCCCACCTACAATGCTCTGCATCCTCACATGACAGGCATGGGCATACAACAGGCAACACACATATGCTTACACAGTATGCATGTATACCCCCATCAATGCTATTTGCACACACAAACCACACACTCACGACAGCTTCAGAATGTGGGTACACAGCCTTGATGTACTGTGTAGATGTGTACCAATAGAAACGTGTGACCTCAAAACCAAGACGTCAACACATAGTCATGCACATCTGACGCAACTTGGGCTCACATCACTGGCCTTTTTTAACCACTGGCAAGGTCAATAGTATGACCACACATGTAAGTAATGGACATATATGAGACACGTGTACACGCACTATTGACATGACGTCATGCTCCTTGATACATTCCGGACATGTCCTGACACACATGTCCAACTATGAACAGTACATGTATGCAGAGACATGCAGTGTGTGTACACACGCCATCCGGGTACACCTTCCCCCAACACATAAGATGATCCTTGATACTGCAATAGTGCATAACATTTGCTGCCTGGTCAAGGACCATCACGGTCACACCCCGCAAACCCCATGTGCGCACTAGCGCGACGGTGCATCTTTTGAAAATCATCACTCACTGGCATCGCAATGGTGGAGCACGCACTCTGAGTGGGTGGGGCAAGCTAATACATACATTTGATTGTACAAGTTGAAATGCCAATTGGTATCCCCCCTTTCAGTCACATAGCAGCACCCTCTGCAGACCACCAGGTGCGGGCGGCCACCCACCGCCGGGTGCGGGCGGTGGGTGACCGCCCTGTGTATTGATGTTAGCCTTACATGGATGGCCCTGGCCGGTCACCCACTGCCGGGTGCGGGTGGTGGGTGACCGCCGGGTGCGGGCGGTGGGTGACCACCCTGTGTATTGATGTTAGCCTTGCATGGATGGCCCTGGCTGGTCACCCACCACTGGGTGCAGGCGGTGGGTGACCACCCTGTGTATTTATGGTAGCCTAGTATGGATGGCCCTGGCCGGTCACCCACCGCCGGGTGCAGGCGGTGGGTGACCGCCGGGTGAGGGAGGTGGGTGACCGCCCTGTGTATTGATGCTAGCCTTGCATGGATGGCCCAGGCCGGTCACCCACCGCCGGGTGTGGGCGGTGGGTGACCCGCAAGGCCTGTCGGTGGGTGACTGGCCAGGCCTGATGGTGGGTGACCGGCTAGGGCCAACCATGCCAGGCTAACATCAATACACAGGACGGTCACCCACCACCTGCACCCGGCGGTGGGTGACCAGCCAGGACCAGCCAAGCCAGGTTAACATCAATACACAGTGTGTTCACCCGCACCCGGTTGTAGGTGACCGGCCGGGCCTGGCAGTGGGTGACCGGCCAGGCCTGGCGGTGGATGACCGGCCAAGGCCAACCATGCCAGGCAAACATCAATGCACAGGGCGGTTACCCACCGCCCGCACCCAGCGGTGGGTGACCAGCCAGGGCCAAACATGCCAGGTTAACATCAATACACAGGGCGGTCACTCACCGCCCGCACCCGGTGGTGGGTGACCGGCCAGGCCTGGTGGTGGGTGACCGGCCAGGCCCGGCTTTGGGTGACCGGCCAGGGCCAACTATGCCAGGCTAACATCAATACACAGGGCAGTCACCCACCGCCCGCACCCGGCGGTGGGTGACCGGCCAGCTCGGTGGTGGGTGACCAGCCAGGCCCGGCGGTCTGCAGTGGGTGCTGCAATGTGACTGAAAGGGGGGTCTCAACTGCCATTCCCACTTGCACAATCAAATGTATGTGTTGGCCTGCCCCACCCCTGCGGAATGCGTGCTCCGCCATTGCGATGCCAGTGAGTGTTGAATTTCAAATGATGCACCATCGCGGTAGCGTGTACATGCGATTGCCGGTGTGTGACCGTGACGGTCCTTGCACATGTAGCCAATGGAAACAGGTAACGCAGGGCGCGTAAGCGAATTAAAAAATAGCGGAAGCGGTGCACCGCCACAGCAGGGCCAGTCATTGGCTCATTTTGAATGAGGCAGCCTGGGAAAACCAATTGCTGCAGACGTGTGCCACTGATATCAGCTCAGGGCCCTATAAATGTGTGAATTTCTGCAGCACACATCCACTGCTGTCTGCACCCATCACCTACACCTGCTGCTGCTGAGCAATCCACCAACTGCTGCCTGCACTCATCACCTCTACCTGCTGCTGCTGAGCAATCCCCCAACTGCTGCATGCACCCATCACCTCTACCTGCTGCTGCTGAGCAATCCACAAACTGCTGCTGTTGTGCCACAGTCCTTGACCTTGCCATGCCGAGAGTGCAAGAGATCCGGTCTCGTCCATTCACAGCAGCGGAGCTGGATGTCCTTGTGGACGGTGTGCTCCACCACTATGAACGGCTCTGCGGGGCCCCCGTACAGGTGGCAAGTGCAGTGGGGGACATGTTGGTGTGCATGAGGTGGTCACTGACTCCTGGCTTCTGCAATCTTGGCGGTGTGCTGTGGGACCTTCACATTTGCTGAACCGTGCATGGCTGCTGAAGGATACGTGTTGCTCCTATCTGTGTGAATGGACAAATGTCCACTGACTTTCCCCTCTTGCCTCCCATCATGGTAGGTCAAGCTGCACCTTCGCAAGGCCATGTGGAGGACCATAGCAAGTGATGTACGGGCAGTGGGGGTGTGCAATAGACGGCACACACACTGCCACAAGCGCTGGGACGACATCTCCAGGCTCAGCAAGAATGTGGCGGAGATGACACTGGGGCAGATTTCAAGATCATCCCTGCTTGCACGATGCACCATGACTACTCTAATGCTCCGTATCATTGCTGTGATGCATCCTGACCTGTCCGCCCGGTTGAGAGGGGAGCAGCAGCAAACTAGCGGTAAGCACACTGAATGTGCTTGTGACTTGTGAGTGCATGCATGTATTGCTGCTCAGACACAGTAGTGACATCCGTGGTGTGTATGTTGTGCTGCAATTGCATGTTGGTGCCCTTAGCGGAGTAAACGTTAGCATCCATGTCAGCCAGGTGGACATACCAGTTGCATTGTAGTGCGGGGTCCCAGGACATGCCGTTGAGGTCTGTGTTCCCATGGCACCACATGTGTGGTGGTCTGCATGCATTTGCCCTGTTTGTTTGATGTACATGTTTCACAGGCACCCCCAGTTCTTTGACATGAGGATGTCTGGTAGGGGTGGTTTGTGTGCAGGATGGGCGCTACTTGTTGGTCAGCAGTCAAGGAAGTTTTGATTTTGTAATTTGCAGTACGTGAGTGTGGCACTTAGGTATACCTCTTTTCTCACTCTTTCAGCTTTGGCCAAGGGCACTGACCCACAAACGACAGAGCTCAGTGGTGGCAATGCATCCCGATCTGAGATCACACACACGCAGACTGAGACTGAAGAGAGCAGCCCCAAAGAGGGGGACAGAACTGTCCCTGAGGACTCACATGTGGAGACACCATTGTCTTCATCTTCAGAAAGTGTTGGTGAGTCAGCATTGTTGGTAGACACAGGGAGTGGGAAATCTACGCCTTCAGTCAGTACACAGCACACAGGGCCCACACTGCCACCAACTGCAACAAGTTCGTGCTCGCCAGAGTAGGGGAAGCAGAGTGGCCTTCGGTGCAGGCACCGCTGCCCCAGCCCCTGTGACACAAAGTGCCCTTTGTGCTGAGGCAGTTGATCTGCTGCGACAGCTGTGTGTAGGGCAGACCAACATGATCAATGCATTCCTAGACCAAGAAAAGAATTTTGGGCAGGTGGTAGCATTCATGGAGGGGATGCATGGCAATGTTGCTGGTCTTCACAGAACAATTCAGTCAATATCCAACACAGTGTCTGCAGCCATTCAACAGTCGCATGGACAAGGTTCTGCTTCAGTTCCCCCATCCACACCACTTGATGTCTCAGCGGAGAGTGACATTTCTGACCAGGCCTCATTTTCAGGGTATGGCACTAGAAGCAGCCACAGCCAGCAAGGCAGGGCACGGAGGGCACAGACACCATCCCCTAGGACAGGGAAATCTTTCACAGAACACGACATCAGCTACCCTGGAGTTCACACACATGATCCTCAAGGGGTGTTGGGGGACAGGGATTCACATGTAACACAGGCATCCCCCTCAAACGGTACTCCCAAGGCAAGGGCACCTCCCAAGGCCAGGGACACTCCCAAGGACACTACAAAGGAAAGGGCACCTCCCAAGGCCAGGGAAACTCCCAAGGACGAGGACACTACAAAGGAAAGGGCACCTCCCAAGGCCAGGGACACTCCCAAGGACAAGGACACTACAAAGGAAAGGGCACAAGGACACTACAAAGGAAAGGCACCTCCCAAGGCCAGGGACACTCCAAAGGACAAGGACACTACAAAGGAAAGGGCACCTCCCCAGGCCAAGGACACTCACAAGGACAAGGACACTACAAAGGAAAGGGCACCTACCAAGGCCAGGGACACTTCCAAGGACAAGGACACTGCAAAGAAAAGGGCACCTCCCAAGGCCAGGGACACTCCCAAGGACAAGGACACTGTAAAGGAAAGGGCACCTCCCAAGGCCAGGGACACTACCAAGGACAAGGACACTGCAAAGGAAAGGGCACCTCCAAAGGACAGGGACACTCCCAAGGACAAGGACCCTACAAAGGAAAGGGCACCTCCCAAGGCCAGGGACACTCCCAAGGACAAGGACACTGCAAAGGAAAGGGCACCTCCCAAGGCCAGGGACACTCCCAAGGACAAGGACACTGCAAAGGAAAGGGCACCTTTCAAGGCCAGGGACACTCCCAAGGACAAGGACACTATTTTTTATTTATTTATTTAAAATGCTATATAGCGCGCAGTTACCCTTGGGCATCCCAGCTCCACCGTCAGATAGTAAAAACGGCCAGTTGATGCACTCAAGCACACCTGTTTCTGGTGCTAGCAGTGTGTCTGGGTCTATGGCTCATGTGTCAGTCACTAGAGCTGTGGCTGTGTCTCACACTCTTGGAAAGGGACACTACAATGGACAGGGACACGACAAAGGATAAGTCAACTCCCAGGGACAGGGCACCGCCCACGGATCGGACACATTCCAGAGACAGGACACCTCCTATGGCCAAGGCACCTCCCAGGGCCAAGGGTTTTCCCATGGACATGAGCTCCACCAAGGACAGGCATACATCAGCCCTGCGTGCCCTGAGGCTGATGTTGGGGATGGAACATAAAACACATGTGTCAGCAGTGGAGTCTCCCATACCTCTACTCCCATCCACACCCCGCTGAAGCAGAGGAAGGAGTCCACTGTTGTTGCATCCCCCATTGCACATGATGCAGAAGGCAGAAGGCAGGGCCACAGTAAACGTCAAGCAGGGTCCAGCACGTCCCCAGTGAGCAGACCCACACCAGCACATGATCCACCTTTGATGGTTGATGTTTCTGATGAGGCCACACCACTTACCAGTCCAGTCATGTCCAGTGTGCCCTTCCATATCCCAAAGAAATAGAGACACACACCAGTGACACCTGCCCACCCCAATGTTGCTCCAGTACAGCTGTCCCCAGCTTCCAGAGCCACCCTGCCTCCTGGACCATACAGCCCTGTGGCTGATCATTTCAGTGGTCCTAGTGGGTAAGCTGCAGTTCACTCTCATGTGTCAGATAGTGGCACTGTGTCTGTTGTTTGTTGTCATGCCTCATGTAGTAGCACTGTGTCAGTTGTGCCCTCTCCTGTTTCAGGTACTGCCAATGTGTGGGTCCGCCACTCTCATGTCTTAGATGCTGGCATGGTATTTGTTGGTCACTGTACAGGGACATGTCCTGGCAGTGTGTCTGGGTCTATGACTCATGCGTCAGTCACTAGAGCTGTGGCTGTGTCTCACACTCCTGTATGTGGGTCTATGGCTCATGTGTCAGTCATTAGAGCTGTGGTTGTGTCTCACACTCCTGTATCTGGTGCTGGCAGTGTGTCTGGGTCTATGGCTCATGTGCCAGTCACTACATCTGTGGCTGTGTCTCACACTCCTGTTTCTGGTGCTGGCAATGTGTCTGGGTCTATGGCTCATGTGTCAGTCACTGGAGCTGTGGCTGTGTCTCGCACACCTGTTTCTGGTGCTAGCAGTGTGTCTGGGTCTAGGGCTCATATGTCAGTCACTAGAGCTGTGGCTGTGTCTCACACTCCTGTTTCTGGAGCTGGCAATGTGTCTGGGTCTATGGCGCATGTGTCAGTCACTAGAGCTGTGGCTGTGTCTCACACTCCTGTTTCAGGTACTGGCAGTGTGTCTGGGTCTATGGCTCATGTGTCAGTCACTAGAGCTATGGCTGTATCTCCCAATCCGGTATCAGATCCTGCCACTGTGTTCGAGGCTACTAGGTCGAGCAGTCCACCAGATTCTGTGCTGTAAGGTGTAGTTCCAAAATCTAAGCTTTTCTATTCAGATTAAAGATCTATGACATTCAGCTTTTTCTGTCTTATCTCTACTCAATTCTGCATCTGCCTTTAACGAGTGATCATTTCACTCGTCCACTGAGGATTATTATTTAGTATTAATGTTAATCTTTGGTATTAATTTTCAATTACGGTTATATCATGCAGATTGGAGTTACATTTGCTTTTTAATTAATTTTTGCCGCATTATACAGACTAGATTTAGGACCATAACATGTCACAATGTAAATTCATTTGTTCTCAATTTTTTCTATTAGATACCTAACTATATTTGTCGCATTTATGATGAAAATATCAGATAGAATTTTCTGTTGATGCTAACAATGAATACTCTGCTTATTGTCAGATATGATCTACTATATAACACAGATAACTAAATCTTGAAGAAGTAATCAATGAGACCAATAACCTACAGGTCTATATATCAAGAGACTGTCAGAGACCAACTATATAAAACAAGAGCAGGCTAAAAGAGAGGTCATGAGATATGATTTTATGTTTAACAATTGTTCTTAGTTACTATCGACATTTAGGATATAGATATAGGACCTGAGAATTATGAACAGTTATTCCGTTAATTTTTAGGTAATATGCAAAGAACAGCATATGAATGTATTCGTTGACATTGATCTAATATTATATATTATCTCATTTTCAGATAGTTGTAATATTGTCTTGAGAAAGGCGCTGGCCGCCGAAACGCGTCGACATACAACTCACTCTTCTAAATTCAAGAATTTTTATGTTGTGACTTATGTAAACCTAACTTTTTATGAAATGTACTTTTTAGCGATAATGTATGTAACTGTAATAAACTTTTGTTTTTAATTGGAAGCTGTTCATTCTCAGTGTTGGTCCTTTAGTATTGTGTGTTCAAATTCAGATTTACTGCCTAGGTAGCTCTCTCCATTGTAGTTCCCATCACTCACATGTCATTGTACTTGGTGTGTAGATAGTCCCTTGTAACCACACTTGCATTATTAATGTCCATGGGACGGGGCGCTTGACACACATCCTTGTGCTGCCTCAGATGTACCTGTTCTGTTAGGGACACTGCCCTGTTGCTGTTAGGATGCTGCATTGTGCCCTCGCATGTGCTGCCTCTGATGTACCTGCTCTGTGCCTTGCCATGGACTGTTGATGCACTTAGCCCCTCTCATGTGCTTCCTCTGAAGTACCTGCTCTGTGCCATGGACTGTTGATGCACTTACCCCTCTCATGTGCTGCCTCAGATGTACCTGCTCTGTGCCTTGCCATGGACTGTTGATGCTCTGTGCCCATCTCATGTGCTGCCTCAGATGTACCTGCTCTGTGCCATGTACTGTTGATGGTCTGTGCCCCTCTCATGTGCTGCCTCTGATGTACCTGCTCTGTGCCTTGCCATGGACTGTTAATGCTCTGTGCCCCTCTCATGTGCTGCCTCAGATGTACCTGCTCTGTGCCATGGACTGTTGATGCACTTAACCCCTCTCATGTGCTGCCTCAGATGTACCTGCTCTGTGCCATGGACTGTTGATGCACTTGACCCCTCTCATGTGCTGCTTCAGATGTACCTGCTCTGTGCCAGGGACTATTGATGCACTTAACCCCTCTCATGTGCTGCCTCAGATGTACCTGCGCTGTACCTTGCCATGGACTGTTGATGCTCTGTGCCCCTCTCATGTGCTGCCTCAGATGTACCTGCTCTGTGCCATGGACTGTTGATGCACTTAACCCCTCTGATGTGCTGCCTCTGATGTACCTGCTCCGTTAGGAATACTGCCCTGTTGCTGTTATGATACTGCATTGTGCCCTCTCATGTGCTGCCTCTGATGTACCTGTTCTGTTATGAACACTGCCCTGTTGCTGTTAGGATGCTGCATTTTGCCCTCTCATGTGCTGCCTCTGATATACCTGCTCTGTTAGGAACACTACCCTGTTGCTGTTATGATACTGCATTGTGCCCTCTCATGTGCTGCCTCAGATGTACCTGCTCTGTGCCTTGCCATGGACTGTTGATTCTCTGTGCCCCTCTCATGTGCTGCCTCATATGTACCTGCTCTGTGCCATGGACTGTTGATGCACTTAACCCCTCTCATGTGCTGCCTCAGATATACCTGCTCTGTGCCTTGCCATGGACTGTTGATGCTTTGTGCCCCTCTCATATGATGCCTCAGATGTACCTGCTCCGTGCCATGGACTGTTGATGCTATGTGCCCCTCTCATGTTCTGCCTCAGATGTACCTGCTCTGTGCCATTGACTGTTGATGCACTTAACCCCTCTCATGTGCTGCCTCAGATGTACCTGCTCTGTGCCTTGCTATGGACTGGTGATGCACTTAGCCCCTCTCATGTGCTGCCTCTGATGTACCTGCTCTGTGCCATGGACTGTTGATGCACTTAACCCCTCTCATGCGCTGCCTCAGATGTACCTGCTCTGTGCCATGCCATGGACTGTTGATGCTCTGTGCCCCTCTCATGTGCTGCCTCTGATGTACCTGCTCAGTTAGGAACACTGCCCTGTTGCTGTTATGATACTGAATTGTGCCCTCTCATGTCCTGCCTTGATGTACCTGTTCTGTTATGAACACTGCCCTGTTGCTGTTAGAATGCTGCATTGTGCCCTCTCATGTGCTGCCTTTGATGTACCTGCTCTGTGCCATGGACTGTTGATGCACTTAACCCCTCTCATGTGCTGCCTCTGATGTACCTGTTCTGTTATGAACCCTGCCCTGTTGCTGTAAGGATGCTGCATGGTGCCCTCTCATGTGCTGCCTCTGATGTACCTGCTCTGTGCCTTGCCATGGACTGTTGATGCACTTAGTATAGTCGCGACACCCTGATCTCCTTGAACCCTGGCTCTCATGTGGGTCTGCAGAGGTGCTCGCTGAGCTCCGACACCATATGGGACTGCAAGGTCTGTAATTTTC
Organism: Lissotriton vulgaris; assembly: GCF_964263255.1. Lineage (NCBI taxonomy): Eukaryota > Metazoa > Chordata > Amphibia > Caudata > Salamandridae > Lissotriton > Lissotriton vulgaris. Next base: position 340,864,640 of record NC_141694.1, on the reverse strand, counting down.
ACCTCCCCTCTTGCATATCTCATTCATCTTCCAAATACCAGAGTGAGCATCCTATCAAGGCAGCTCTCATAAACGCCCGTTCTATGGTGAAACATGCAGAGAATGTATTCGAGCCCATTAGAGACAATAACCTAGACATTCTGTTCATCACAAAAACGTGGCTAAGCGATTCATGTGCCCCAGTGGTTGCACTAGCAGTCCCAAGTGGATATCGCCTGGCTAGAGCCGATCGCTCCTCAGGTAGAGGGGGCGGCACTGCTGTTATATTCAGAGAAACATGGGTTTTCTCCTGTGATAAATCTCTGAGTGTGCTGGATGGTGAAGCCCTTGATTTCTCCTTTACTCTCTCTCCCCATTTTACCCTGGGAGGGACCTTGATCTACAGACCGCCGGGGCCGATCGGCTCCTTCCTGATCTCCTTGGGAGACACTTTGACAGACCGTGCAGTACGGTTCCCAAAATTTCTCCTTTTAGGAGATTTTAATATTCATCTAGATTCCACTAGTTCCTCGGACACATTGGGTCTTCAAGACCTTTTGGCCATAACGCACCTAACTCAGTGGGTCTCTAAACCGACGCACTCACTAGGACACGTGTTGGACTTGGTTTGTTCCAACTTTGCTTTGGTCCTCAAAGATCCCCAGCCTGTTACCTGGTCTGACCATGCTGTGATTATTTTCTCCTGGTATGTGACACTGTCATCCCACCACCCTCCCACCCAGCCAGGCCCCTTAGCACGAAAAATTAATATTCCTGGACTGGTGGAAGCCCTCATGCACACCCAAATAGACTGGTCCACCAACCTAGAGAGCCAAGGGGATCTTTTCAACAGCTGGGTCAGTCGGGGGGTTGAGACTGCTTCTAAACCTGCTCGGAACATTTCCCAACGCGTGCTACCCTCCCAACCCTGGTACACGCCAGCACTAAAAGAACTAAAAAGGTCTTGCAAAAAATGTGAGTGGCTCTGGAGGGTTGCATACTCCCCGCAAACTAAAGCAGACCTTCGTGTAGTCCAAAGAGAGTACTACACAGCAGTCAAGACTGCGAAAGGTGCTTACTTTGCGGCTAGGATCCTAAAAGCAGATAACAATGATAAGGAAATCTTTGCCATAGTTCAAAGCTTTCTCTCACCTATAGCGGAGCATAAAAAGATCCCGGTTTCCGCCGAATGGTGTGAGGAGCTCTCTTCCTTCTTTATCAATAAAATCAGGCTTATTGAAGAGGGATTAGCTATGAGTACTGCTGCCTTACTCCCCCCGGAGCTGGCACCTGGCGCCCCCGCTAGTAGTTGCCTTACCAAATTCACTATGGTGTATCAATTGGACATCCTAACACTTCTAAAATCTTTAAAATCAGGCTCCCCCTCGGATCCTTGCCCGGCAAGAGTTCTGGCGGGAGGAGCAGACTGTGTAGGCTCTGAGGTCACTACTTTGATCAATTGGTCTTTACAATTCTTGCCTCTCCGGAAGAAACTTTCGGCAGACCCCGCTACTGCAGCCAACTCCCGCCCCATCTCCCTGCTCCTGGCACTGGCGAAAGTCTGCGAAAAGGTTGTCTTTCGGCAGCTGAACGCCTTTGTGGAGGAGTCTGGTGCACTACATCCAGCCCAGTCGGGCTTTAGGTCATCCTTCAGCACTGAGACAGCTTTGGTGGAGGTGGTGGAAGCCATTAGGGAGTGCACGGACAAGGGTGGCAGAGAGTCGCTAATTTTATTGGACCTCTCTGCCGCCTTTGATACGGTTCCTCACCAACTCCTCCTGGCCCGCCTCACTGAGATTGGCATCACTGGGGCTGTGTGGTCCTGGCTGGAATCTTTCCTGGACTCCCGCTATCAACAAGTCTGGATGCCCCCGTACTCTTCTTCGGCCAGGCTTGTTCAGACCGGGGTCCCTCAGGGCTCCACTTTGAGCCCACTTCTTTTTAACATCTATATGACCCCGCTGATCTACCTGGCCGAGGAGCTGGGTGCAAAAATTATGGCCTACGCCGATGACACCCAGCTCCTGTTTACATGGGGCAACTCGACATTAGAAACTGATGTCGCCCAAAAATGCCTGGCAGCCGTTTTCTCCTGGTTAGCTCATGCCAAACTCAAATGCAATGAGGGAAAATCAGAGATTTTACTATACGGTCAATTTCCAAGCCAATTCACAGAATTAATTTGGCCACCTTATTTTCCCCGTCCCCTCTCTGAAGGTGGTCCAGCCAAGAACCTGGGCATATGGTTTAACGAAGACCTGAGGTTCGCAGAGCAGATCAAGCGATTGACGGGTGCCTGCTTCGAGACCCTCAGATCTCTGAGTAGATTCTTTCCTCTCTTACCCCAGCCAGCTAAAGAAACGGTCGCTAGGGCCCTCATATTGTCCCGCCTGGATTATGCTAACGTTTTGTATCTGGGTTCCCCTTCCTTTCTGGTTAATAAACTTCAGCTTATCCAGAATGCTGCCGCAAGACTCCTGCTGGGTATCTCTAGACGAAACAGCATTAGACATCAATTGGCTACTCTTCACTGGCTGCCGGTGGCCCAAAGAGTCCAATTCAAGGCTCTGGTACTCACGCATCGAGCCCTTCATGATACTGGTCCTGTCTACCTCAGGAAAAGAGTGACTTTCCATGTCCCAAGCCGCCACCTAAGGTCGGCTTCCCAACGAAGGATGGTAGTTCCCCGCTTCCGGCGAACCAGGTTGGGCGGTTAATCCTTTTTGGTTAAAGCCGCTGCCCTCTGGAACTCCCTCCCATTCTCTCTCAGGGACACCAGAGACCTTGGTTGCTTTAAGAAGCTCCTTAAGACCCATCTTTTTAACATAGCCTATTAAAGTTGTTTGTGTTGTGTTCTGCTGTTCAGCTCTCGATTTCTCTGTGGTTATGTTTCGCGCCAGGATACTCTTGAGTAATTGTGCGCGCAATAAATATCCATATAACATAACATAACATAACATAACATAACATAACTTAGCCCCTCTCATGTGTTGCCTCTGATGTACCTGCTCTGTGCCCTCTCATGTGCTGCCTCTGATGTACCTGCTCTGTGCCATGGACTGTTGATGCACTTAACCCCTCTCATATGCTGCCTCAGATGTACCTGCTCTGTGCCATGGACTGTTGATGCACTTAACCCCTCTCATGTGCTGCCTCAAATGTACCTGCTCTGACCCTTGCCATGGACTGTTGATGTGTTGTGCCCCTCTCATGGGCTGCTTCAGATGTACCTGCTCTATGCCATGGACTGTTGATGCACTTAACCCCTCTCATGTGCGGCCTCAGATGCACCTGCTCTGTGCCTTGCCATGGACTGTTGATGCACATAGCCCCTCTCATGTGCTGCCTCTGATGTACCTGCTCTGTGCCCTCTCATGTGCTGCCTCTGATGTACCTGCTCTGTGCCATGGACTGTTGATGCACTTAACCCCTCTCATGTGCTGCCTCATATGTACCTGCTCTGTGCCATGGACTGTTGATGCACTTAACCCCTCTCATGTGCTGCCTCAGATATACCAGCTCTGTGCCTTGCTATGGACTGTTGATGCACTTAGCCCGTCTCATGTGCTGCCTCAGATTTACCTGCTCTGTGCCTTGCCATGGACAGTTGATTCTCTGTGCCCCTCTCATGTGCTGCCTCTGATGTACCTGCTCTGTTAGGAACACTGCCCTGTTGCTTTTATGATACTGCATTGTGTCCTCTCATGTGCTGCCTCTGATGTACCGGTTCTGTTATGAACACTGCCCTGTTGCTGTTATGATACTCATGTGCTACCTCAGATGTACCTTTTCTGTTCTATCCAGTGCCCATGCTCCTGCCTACTCTTGGAGTCATTTACTAATATGTGCAATAAAGCAAGTTATTCGTGTGTAGTTGTTTCTCAGTGTCATTCCTGGTTGTCTCCTTGCATTGTTGATATTATGGTACTATCGGAAATGCTGTTTCCCCAACATGCACATACCCCTCCCCACGTCACAGCCCCGGCAGGTACTCGACGTCCGACAGCGATTGGTGTGTCTGCGTACCTGCGTCGTCGTTGGCGACGGTCCATGACTTGCTGGTGGTGGAGCACGAAGAGGATCGGAAATACATGCTGAGCTGGGTCCGTGATGGCTATCTGCCTGTGGTGGGTATCTCACTGCAATGTTTTGCCTCTCCGCTGTGGTGAATCCGCCGTGTTCAGGCTGGTGTTTTTTCTGCTGCAATTTGCTGTGTCTTTTCCGCCATCGTGATTACGTGGACGGTCGGAGACGTCATTCCATACGGCGGTGTCTCTGGTTGGTTACGTCCGCCGCGAGGTCGGGTGTATTTGCGCGGCAGTGCTTGTTCTTCCGCGGCGTACAGAAATTTTACAGTGCTTCCCATCCTAATATGGCGGACAGACTGGCCGTGGCTGGCGGACTGATAAAAGCCATTTTCCGCCTACTCCAGGCCGGCAGTCGTCCTTCCGTCCGCCATCCTAATCGACCCCTAAATTTCCATTCACCCCAAAAAATCAGAAAAATTACTTCTGTTAATTACTTTTCTCAACTTACTTTTGGCCTTCATTAAATAGATTGACTTATGATATGATATGATATAAAGGATTTTGTAGCGCGCTCTGTTACTAGACTAGTATCCTGGTGATCGAATTCTATTGATTACTAAAATAAACAATTTTTTTTTCAATTCCAAAGCTTTCTCAACTACATTTTCTATATGTTTCTTCTTCTTATAAAATGCTGTTTTTTTTTACATTTCTTCCCTTCCTTGATCGAATTCGACACAACTCTATTATAAAACATTCTTTTTCTAATATCCTGAAATTGATTCTTCCTCCTTTTACTATACACTGTTTTTTCACAAGATTAATTCCCATGGTTGTTCTCTTTTCTCTTGTTTTTATTTTTAGTTGCAGATACACAATTTGTATTTCTAACATTGTGCACACTACTCCTTGTATTTGATAAGTTCTTCAAAAAAATCTTCGTTCTCTTACCAGAACTTTTTTTCTTTTTGTTCACACATTGTTGTTCAGGTAAATCTTGTGGATGACTTCTCTTTAAATAATAAGCTTTATTATGTTGTTTCCTCTTTTCACTTTTTGAAGGCATGATGAATTTATTTTACTGTTGATAAATAGAATCTGTAATAAAAAATAAATGAAACATTATAAAAAAAATCAAGCAGTCATCTGCTAAGCCCTACTTCACTGCATCAATACTTTAATACTGACTAAAAGATTACACTTCTGTAAGGAGAGTGCCTGACTAAATTTATAAGTGCTTCAGCGTATGAGGACACACAAGCAGTATGAGGAAACAGGGAAGAATATGAAGAGAGAGAAGTGGGAATGAAGAAATAGAGAGGAGTATAAAAACACACAGATGTGTATAAGTAGAAAGGGATATGTATGAGGAAAGTGGCAGAAGTATCAGAAAATACGGGAGAGTATAGTAAGTGGACGGAGTATGAGGAAAGGGGGACAAATGAGCAGAGAGGGTGGAGTAACAGGAAAAAAGGGGGGTATGATGAAAGAAGAAAGAGTTTGAGGAGAGAGAGACAGAGTGTGAAGAGAGAGAGTGGAGAATATGGAAAAAGAGGCGAGTATGAGCATAGACAGGGGGACTATGAGGACAATGGGGAATATGAGTAGGAAGGGAGGAGTAACAGGACAGAGAGGGGAATATTAGGACAAGGGGGAGTATGAAGACAAGGAGCACTATGAGAAGAGAGAAGTTAGAATAATTAAAGAGGGGAAATATCAGAAGAGAAGGGGCAGTATAAGGAGAGAGAGGTAGACTGTGAGTAGAGAGGGGGAAATATGCATAAAAAAGGCGAGTATAATTCCTTAATGTACACAGACGCTCAGTTTAATAATAATAATAATCCACATTTGTAAAGCGCACAATCACCCGTAAGGATCTCTAGGCGTTGGGGGCTGTCGGGAAGATTAAGCAAGCTATTGCCCAGAGTCACATGGTGCTGGGCTAATCTGCCGCCGGCCCTGGGGATCAAACCGTGATCCCCAGATTCCGGAGTCAGTCACCCTGGCCGCGGCGCCACACCTCTCCCTGGTTCTAGACAAAACATATGAGACCATGCATTTTACCAAAACACATTTACTACTCCAAAACGGTTAAGTGAATGCACACATTCCATTTATATAACTACTACATTTCAGTGCACAACCCTGACTCATTTTGCAAATACATATGCAATTTGTTACATTAATTTTGCCAACATTACATCCAAAAAGTGCCACAATAGAACAACAAAAAGGCACAAGTGGCTTGTAAATCTACACAACAGTTTATGCAGCAGTGTATGTATACTGACTGGTTAATTCTTAACAGGCAGGTATGCGGAGAGAGGGAGGAGTAAAAGGAGACAGCAGAACGTATAAAAAGAAGGGGGAGTATTACGAGACGGGGACACAACAATGAAAGAGGAGGAATATGAGGAGAAACAGAGAAGTATGAACACAGAGAGGAGGAGTATGAAGACAGAGGAAATTTAAGGACAAAAGGGATTATGAGGAGAGAGGGGGAAGTAAGAAGAGAGAGGGAACATTATGAAGACAGGGAGGAGTATAAGAGGAGAGAGGGAAGAATGAAGAGAGAGGAGGAATATAAGGAGAGAGGACAGAGTATGAGCACAGAGAGGGAGACTATGCGGAAAGTGGAGAATATGAGTAGAAGGGGGAATATGAGCAGAAAGCGAGGAGTAACAGGACAGAGAGGGGAATATGAGGACAGGAGGGAGTATGAGAACAAGGAGCACCATGAGGGGAGAAAAGTGAGAATAAGGAAAGGGGGGAATATCAGGAGAGAAGGGATAGTATAGGCAGGGAGAGGGAGACTATGTGGAGAGACGGGGAGAGCATAGAAAAAGAGGCGATTATAATTCCTTAATGTACACAGACGCTCAGTGTGATTCTAGACAAAGAAAATGAGACCATGCATTTTACCAAAACACATTTACTACTCTAAAACAGTTAAGTGACTGTACACACCTGAACCCAGCGGTGGGTGACCGGCCAGGGCTCCCCGCGTCCTTCGGGAGCTGGCCTTGCTTTTCGTCAGAGAGAGTAGCTTACATGCTGCTCTCTCTGATGAAAAGCAATCTGCTTTCCTACTTGAAAGAGAGGGCAGGTTTCCTGCTCTCTCTTTCAAATAGGAAAGCAGTTTGCTATGGTAGGGTGGGAGCCGCGAGGCTCTCGCCCTACCGTAGCAAACAGCAGTGTCCCGGGGGTAGGCCCCGCAGGACACTGCAGGAGCCAGCCCTGGGGGGTGGTGGTCTCCAGGGCGATCAAAAGCTCCAGAAAGGGGGGCCGCGTGGCCCCCTCCCAACATTCAAAAGCCCCGGGGGTGGTGGTCCCTGGAGCTGTGGGATTCGTCACAGACCCCCCTATTTTTAATATTAAAGCCCCAGGGAGGTGGCAGTCCCCGGGTTGTGTGGGGGGAGCTTGAGCCCATCCACACAGGTTTTTTTAATAAAAAGAAGCCCCAGACGGTGGCAGTCCTTGGGGCACAGGGCGGGCCCCCATTATCGAAAAGAAATTGTCCCTGGCATTTGGACCCCCAGGGGGCTAATTAAGAAAAAAGCGGACTTCAGGTTTTTTTCTTTTTCACCGCGTATCCTGCATATTTGCTTTTTTTAAACAATTTTTTTGGGGCCTAAGGGTCCATGTGGGACCCCCTGGGCAGGCCTAGGGGGTCAGAATTTTTCTACCTTGCCCCCTTTGCATGTTTCTTGCGGTTCTTTCACTGCTTTCTTATGCCTCAGTTCTACAGAGGCACAAGATGGCTGCCAACACTTCCTGGTTTGGAGTGTTGACAGACAGTTGACAGCCAATCAGCATGCAGCTTGTGCTCGTAATCGTACGTTTTATGGTACGCTTACCGTACACGTACGGTACTTTGTCTATAGATAGATCTAAGATTTTACCTTTGATTTTCTCAGGAACTCCTAAATGGATTTACACCATTTAACAAAAAGCTTAATCAGCGAACCGAACTGTACCTTTTTGCCAAATTTGGTGTAATTCCGTTCTGCAGTTCGGGCTGTAGCCTCACCTAAAGATCCTATGGAAAATTGCACGGGTAAAACACGTTTTGGGTCCCCCTTTTTTCTCGGCCCCCGCTTGACGAATCACCCCCACTTCAAACCAAATTCATGACTGAATATCGCTGGGTCCAAACTGAGGTGATATGGTGAACAAAAGAACGATGGGTTAGGATGCTACTTTCCGGTTCAGGGCAGATCTGGCCTGGCAGTTAGGACTGGACTGTTCCTTTGGGGAGCAGGTTCAAAACTGATTTATATATGGCTGGATCCAAAATGAGATGCCAAGGTCAGCAAAAAAATGATGGGTTTTGATGCTACCCAAATTGTTCACCAGTTTTTAGACAAATTGTTAGCATTCCCCCATCACCTTTTGTGCATTTCATGTACTGCCGTAAGTGTCCTGGGTGTGCCCAGACCTGGGTCTCATGTTCACTGTGTAACTGGATTTAAGCTAGCATGGCTGATGGGTAAAACACAGAAACCGGTCCCAGTATGCTTGTTTCTGGTTCAGGGAGGACCTGACCTGGCAGTTCAGATTGGACTGACCCCATGGGGAGTAGGGTGAAGACTGATTTGCATATGACTAGGTCCAAACTAAGGTGACATGGTGAATGATGAGTTGAGATGCTGCCCAGAGCGATCCCCAGTGGTTAGACAAATTGCAAGTATTCCTCCCTCTTCACCTTTTGTGCATTTCATGTACCACCCTAAGTTGCATGGGTGTGCCCAGACATTAGTCCCTTTCTCACTGTGTCACTGGATTCCAGCTAGCCTAGCTGATGAGGGGAGAAACTATGAGACTGGTCCCGAGATGCTTGTTTCCGGTTCAGGGAGGACCTGACCTGGCAGTTCAGGCTAGAATGTTGCCTTGGGGAGCAGGGTCAATACATATTTGCATATGGCTTGGTCCAAACTGAGGTGACATGGTGAGCAAAAGAACGATGGTTTGGGATGCTACTCAGACCGATCATCATTGGTAAGACAAATTGCAATCCTTTCTCCCATCAACTTTTGTGTGTTTGTTGTATCCTGGTTTCAATATGTTCATGCTCTGCCAGTGAGTTCCTCCTAGAATTATGTAATGTGGAATGTTGGGGTCAGAGACTACTATAATAAATACTCCTGAAATACTACATCCTGTGTGGAGTTTATCACTACAATTTTATGGTGATGTGTTGTCTCAAAGAACCTGCGTGTGTACCTTTCAAGACCTCCTCCATTTTCACTAAGGAGGGCCCGATTCACAGAACTAACTTAAGACAAAATCCTAAGCTTACTACTTTTGGTATTCACAGAAGTTAGGATTTTGTCTTAAGTTTGTCTTAAGACAGACATAAGACAGACTTAAGACAAAATCCTAACTTAAGTCTGTCTTAAGTCTGGCTTAAGACAAACTTAAGACAAAATCCTAACTTCTGTGAATACCAAAAGTAGTAAGTTTAGAATTTTGTCTTAAATTAGTTCTGTGAATCGGGCACGGAGTATCTGGGAACCTCATGTCAAGGTGAAGCAACCGCTATACACACAGCAGCGCACATTCATCATTTAACTGGCACGACGGCCCCACCAGTGACCCTGCCATCAGTCGCCCTCCATACAAGTGTGCCAGTTCATCTCAGTTTCAAGCAACAACTCAGGGCAGTTCCGTAGCTGTATCCACTCGAACTGGACTTCAACCGCAGCTCAAAGAACTGCATGCTGTCCCTTCAGCACTTCGACAATTTCAACTGCAACTCAAGTCACTGCATGCTGTTCCCACAGTTTTTCTACAAACAAGGTGATTAACAGCTTCCTGAGTTTGTGCCTCCCGTGGGGTGTTACTGTTTCTGCGCAAACATGTTCTCTGTTTGTGCCTCACTTGAGATGTTATGTTTCAACTACACCTCATTACATCTACATCTACAGAAGCTACGCTTTCAATGGAAGTTTGCCGGTTGAATATTACGTTGTACATTTGTACATGCACAGCATGGTTGCAGCACATCGTAAGTTACATGTTCCTGTGGCTGCGAACGTGGTGGTGCAAAGTGATGGTACATCTTTGTTGGAGGTAGTCAAGATGGAGGCGTTTCGGTGAATGGTGCCTGCATAAAAATAACTGTTGGAGGAACTTGTTGTGTCCGCTAAGGCATTTTGGTCAACTGGTGTGTGTACATTTAGTACATTGGAGGCCGAGACTTTGTACTATCAGGTTAGCAAGGGGCACTTTTGTTTTGTGGATACTTCTTGGAGTTGGTGCTGCGACATAGCAGTTGAACTGCTACCATCTGAACATTGCCCAAACCCCACCACACACACTCTCTTAACGCGCGCAGTCTCCTTACCTGTGATGCCTGTGTGATGTCTCCAATGACACATGCAGGGTTTTCTGGCTTCACATTTTAGAGGACCTTTGGCACATGTAGTTGCCACAAGCCACCCAGTGCAGCTGTCATTGCGTGCTGCCATCTTTTAGTTGGCGGATCAAGGCATTTATCTGTGCGGACTTCCTTCCTCCACATAGTTCCACATTATTACACTGCACAATGCTTTACTTCAACACGAGATGTGTCACACAGGTTATAATCCCGTTGCTACAGTGCACTACCTGTGCACAACGTTTTACCTCCACTTGAGGTGTCTCGCATGGTCAACATTTTACCTCCACTCGAGGTGTCTCACATGGGTCAACGTTTTACCTCCACTCAAGGTGTCTCGCATGGGTCCTATTCCCATTGCTCTGTGCACATTGTCTGTATCTCTCCACGAGGTGTGTCATTTCACATGATGCACAACTTGTGACCTCAATTCGAGGTGTGTTTGTTCACGTACTTACTCACATTCATTTATACCCTTTTCTCTCAGTGCACAATTGTATCCTCTGTTTTTAATAGTGCACAACATATTAATCTCCACTCAAGATTGTCTTTACACATTCAAATTGTTACCCTTTTGGGTGTGTAGTTTGGGTTCTAGTACCATTCCTACAGTGCATGGGTTATATCACACTGGGTGGTTTTTTGTGACTTTATGCTCAATGTCTCGCCTTTAACTCTTTAATCCAGTGCTCTTTACTGTTTATTATTCATTTTTCATTATGCAATGGAGTAGTATGAGTAATCTCTGGTATTTCTCTTCTTCTCCGTCTTCTTGTTTTCTCCTGCTCTGCTTGCTTCTTGCATACCTTTTCGGCCAGTAGGTGTGCATTGGGTAGTCAATCTGTTGTATTATTTATAAAAAGGAGAATGGGTAATGGTTCATGTTTGTCTGTTTTCTCTTATTTCTATTGTTGTTTCCTTTCATTGTTCTCGTTTCTCTCTACTCTCTTCCAGTCATCTAGCTTCTGCTTCCACCCTACATACGCTATGGGGTTCTTTTCTGTTTTCCTTTTTGGGTGAAAGGAGGATATGTTGTATCCAGGTTTCAATGTGTTAATGCTCTGCCAAAGAGTTTCTCCTAGAATGATGTAATGTGGAATGTTGGGGGTCAGAGACTACAGTTGGAGAAGGGCTGAGCAGCATGCTGGCTGCTCCTGGTGGGGCTAGCCCTGGACTGAACATCTGTACTTGTAACTACTATAATATTTACTCCTGAAATACTACAACCTGCGTGGAGTTTTTAACTACAGTGTTTCTTGGCAGTCATCTTGTTGAACCGAATTACAATAAAAAACATTAAAAAAAAAGAGGCAGTGTTGAAACACCCTGACCCCCATAGGTCTCTTGGGGGGTCCCACAGGGACCCCATATGGACAAAAAAGCATTTATATAATATACATTTTGATGGGAGTCAATTTCTCTTTTTTTAAATGTAGCGCAGGCTCAAGCGCTTGGTTAATAATTGGCCCGCAGATGGGCCAGATCCTGGGGGCAGAGAAGAACTAAAGACAGGGGCACATAAGACCCCCCCTTCTGGTGCTTATTATGCCTTGGCGACCATCCCCTCCCTGGGGTTTATTTCATTTGAAATGTGGGGGTTGCCTGGTCAGCAACCTTGGTGCCTTGGGGACTGCCACCTCCCCAGGGCACAATATAAGGTTAATACGGGGACCCCTCGTGGCCCTCCCACATTAACGAGTTTTATGCCTTTTTATTTTTTTATATGGCCAGGAAATGAGAGTATATTATAGTTTTTAAATTATATTTTCAGCGTTGTAAACCTTTGTTTTGCTTTTAATTAGAGCAACAGAATACTGGTGTGTGTAAATTTAAGCTTCTGCAGACTTTACAATTTGGGAAGTGCATTGTAGAAGCTGATAAAAACATCTGTTGGTAGCTATTATTTGCATGGAGAGATGTTGATTTAAGCTCTTCAAATAGTTGTAGCATGGGAACTAAAGTTCCAGTGGACCCGGATAGAGAGAGAAATGAAGTCCCATCCTTGCATGCGGCTGAATGTCGATCTTTCCTACCCCCGAAATCTCTGCAGCATCTGCCAAATAAGGGCAGGCACTGCCCAAATCGCTTTTTTAATGGTAAACAGATGCACGCTTCCTAACGTCTGCATGCATGCGCATAGGTTGCAGAAATTCAACCATGCACAGCGGCCATGCTGGACTTGGTTAGAAAGTATGGACCATGATGAACCAGGAAAGCTGCAATCTTTAAACATGTATAAAACATGCAGCGAGACTTGTAACCATGAGAACAAAGCATGACAGTCCTTCACTATATATAAGGAATGTCTAATGCAAAAGTCTAGCGGGCATTAACATGAAGCTGCGAGTTGAGCTTGCAACGCTAGCAGCAGTACAGCGGTGGCTACAACCCTTCCAGGAAATATGATGCTGGCTCGCTACCACATGAAAAGGAGGGACTTTAATTATTTGCCAGAGTGGGTACCGGCTCTTAGCACTGTCCAGTATGGGACTGTGTGTGTACCGCCATTTGCCAGTGCAGGACTGTACGTGCACTGCCAATGGCCAGTATGGGGCTGTGCTTGCACCTCCATTGGCCAGTGTACTCATTATGAGGTATGCCATCTCCTGAGGAAAATATGAAATTCATTTTAACACACTGTTTTGCCTCGCAGTGATGTGCACACTGCAGTGTAAATTGTCAGCTGTGCATTCACGTGAACCATGACAGCATGAAATGAAAGCAAGCATGCTTGAAATGAATGTAGCCACATAGTTTATGTACACTATCAAGTACTGTGCAGGGAAAACGAAAAAAAAGATCCAAAATAGCGGATGTAAACAGTACTTCATCAATGGGAAATTGATAAGTGAAGCACACAAGAGGAACAAAATGAGGAAACAGGAAACAGTGTGTTCCAGCCAATAGAAATGGAGGAAAAGTGGCAAGCAAAGGAACCAACGAAAAGCAATGAAAGCAATGGTGTAGGATGTAAGCTCCTTTTAAAATATATTTAATACAACAGATTTTACAAATACAACGCAAGCATTGTACAGGCAAAACCTAACAAGTGTGATCTTCTTAACCAAATCTACATTCCTGCCCAATTTGGTGTAATTCAGTTCCGCAGTTCAGGCTGCAGTTGTGTTCAAAGGTCCTATGGAAAAAAACATGGGAAAAACGCGTTTTGAGACCCCGCTTTTTCTTGGCATCCGCTTGACGGACCATCCCGAAACTTAAAACAGCAGCTGAACTGACTAAAATACATGTTTTTAAAATTTCGGGACGATTCGTTAAGCAGAACCAAAGTATATACATACATGCATATATGTAATGTTTATATATGTGTGTATGTGCTTATGTATATATGTATATATGTATATATATATACATGTATATATATCGTCCACACCTCCTCTTCAGGAATGAAAACGCACTCGTAGGATCTCGCTTTTCCAATTTCCTTATTTATCCTTAGTTCTCAGCATAAAAATACCAACGCATTTCGCCGTCAACTGACGGCTTGCTCACGGTCGATGTTTTCCTTGCCCACTAACTTCCTTTTAGGAGTGGTTAACAAAGCCACATGATTTCATCGTGACTTCCTGTCATAATAGCTAAGGGTTATGGGTCTTGTAGTTTGTTCAATCTATCAATGCAACAGCTTGTATTTACAAACACACAATTATCCTCTCATACAAACATTGTTATCAACGTTACACATCATATTGTGTCCACAATATTACCTATGTTGTTTTGGCGCCATAAGGTCATAGACATTCTCCCCATATGACCTAAACACATGATCATATCAGTAAAATCGCATGTATTTTAGTGCATTACCCTTTTCATTTAAAACTCGGGTTATCATTAGTGTTCATGGGGTGTAGCCCTCCTTTGGGCGAATATTCCTTGACAATAACTTTTAGGGTTTGAAGCCCTCCAGTGGGCTTTGACATTTGACCTTTATAATGGCACCATTCAACCTGTAATAACTTTCTATGAGAGGGCTAAGCATTTGTGTTCCTTAGTTCTTGTGTTTGTCTGTGACCCATATTAGTTTGTGTTATGTTTATGACCTTACGGAAGGAAAAGGTTTTTGTGTTATTATATGTATATTTGTCACATTCCCTATATGACTATTTCACAGCTTGGTGCACTGTTTTTATTTCACTTTTTCATATTTTTGTCATTTTACAATTTTACAAGTGTACATAGAGTTCTTCACTCTGATTCAGACCGTCCGGATGTATAGCCTTTGCTATGTCTCAAAATATGTGCTCCAGTGGATTTTGAGTAATTTAGGTTCAAAAAAATATATATATCTATGGCAGCGCCCCGGTACGCACCGGGCGCGCCACGCGACTTGCGCACAGAAAGCTGATTGGCTCTCGGGTGTCTGTAAACATTCGAAACAGTCCGGAGCGGCCGCCATCTTGTGTCTCGGTAGGATCGAGACACAAGAGGTGGCCAAAACAAAGGGGGAAATGACCATAAGGGGGCAGGGATAGACCCCCCCCTGACCCCCTAGGTTTGATGTGGGAGCTATAAAAGGACCCCGCAGGGCAAAACAATTTATTATTTTTTTTTTCGTTTTGCGCGGGGGGAGCGCCCGGTATGCGCACCGAGGAGCGGACTGGGGAGCGTACCGGGGAGCGTACCATGGGGAAAAAAGAATGACAGACTTTTCAAAAATTGTATGTTTGTTAATTATTCTTTTTTTTTTTTTTTTTATTAAGTACCAACATGTAGGTACCAATGCAGAGTCTAAAATTCTCCTTTGTAGATATCTTGCAGGTTGTTACAGAAGTTATTGTGGTATATGGAATTCATACACATTGGAGATAATATAGTGGGAGAAAGGAAGTAACTATGAGAAAACTTACTATGTAATGCAAAAAAGCTGCACAGTATACTATAAGTCTCACTTTATATTATAAACATTTCGGAACTACTTGATGAATTACATATAAAAATGAATAATGTCTCGAACAATTTTTGATAATTATATATAAATTTATTCTTCTGATTCTTTTTCATAATTTAATAAAACTTCTAACAATATATTGTCTGGAATGTCCTCATTTTCATTCTGTGATTCCATTGGTTCCACACACTGCACTAATTCATGGTCCAGAGACTCATCCATAAAATCAAAGTTATCATTCTCAGCAATTTTTTCTTCAGGGTTGTTGTCCAAAACAATTTCAAAAGAAATATCCTGTTCTCCTTCCATTTTGTTGCTGTAAATTGCATAAAAAATAAATATATCAGTAGAGATAGGGCACTGTTGGGTTTAAGTTCAGACAGGTAGTTTGGATTTTTTAACAGTGAAGTTATCTTTGGGCAGTGTATGGTATCAGGCTGGAATTAGAAATATAAAAAAAGTGTATGTGATAAAGCCTAAGTAAATGTAAAATTATACAAGAGAAGACTAACTCAATCCATAACTATAACAGAGAAGCCTATCTCAATCTATAACTATTACAGAGGGATAGTATATAACTATCAGAATATTTTTTCTCAAATTGACTTAAAGTGCACAACATACTTCACTTTCCAAAATAACAACTTACCTTTGAGAAAGCAGTTGAAGTTCTCAGTGTAATTCCTTTTCAAATGTACTTCAGGAAGTAGTAGTCAAAATGGCTGTGTTTCCCTCTCTTTTTTTATATATATTCATGTACATAACCAATCAAATGTCATGAAATAATCATAGTAAACGAAAGTAACTTTTTACTTGGTTGTAAATTCTAACACTTCATATGTGTTTTTGTCATGCAATTTACCTCAGGATATTTAGACAGGCCTACAGCCTAAATGTCTCAATGGAATTCCACCAAATTTGGGTAAATGGTAGGGAATGCTATGTAGTAGGGCCTATTCTATATTTGATGAAAGTGTCTCCAGTGGTTTTTCTGTAAATTATACTTTAAAAATATATATATATTATATTAATATACAATATAGGATTCATTTTTAGAAAAACATACCTTTCTAAGCTATAGATATTTGCGAAAAAATAACCTTAGAAATTCACTAAAAACACATAGGGGTGAGGCCCTATAAAAAGTTAGGAATTAGCAGTTTAAAAACCTATGAAATTCACAGAAAAAACCATAGGTTTCACACCAGTTATAGTTAGGAATTAGCATTTAAAAAACCTATGAAATTCACTGAAAAAACCATAGGTTTCACACCAGTTATAGTTAGGAATTAGCATTTAAAAAACTAATTAAATTCACTGAAAAAACCATAGGTTTCACACCAGTTATAGTTACCTGGAAATTTTACTGACATAAAACCATTGAAATTCCAACGTTATAGTTAGTTGGACTCACTATAACTTGCGCGTGTAATGCACAGCTGATGACATCACATATTACATCACTCATGGCATGGTATGTGATGTCATCAGCAGTGCATTACACGCGCAAGTTATAGTGAGTCCAACTAACTATAATTTGGGAATTTCAATGGTTTAATGTCAGTAACATTTTCAGGTAACTATAACTGGTGTGAAACCTATGGTTTTTTCAGTGAATATGCATGGGATGCAGGGCAGAAAACTGAATAAATGAAATCGCACAAAGAATTTGGGTCCGCGTGTCTATCCGAGTCCGTGTTGCCTCATTGGATTCCTGGTGGATAGAGTACTGCAATATATATATATATATATATATATATATATATATATATATTTATATATATATACCAACAAGCTTTCTGCATACCCTCCAGGTTCAGAAAGGGTCGGGACACTCCGGGATGCTTCAAATTAATTTATTAAACAACAAGGTTCACAAAAGCCGACGCGTTTTGCCGTAAGGCTTGGTCACGGTAAAGTTTGCCATGCGCACTCCCCTTTACATACCATCGTCCATATCAACTACCAAAGTTAACAATTGAATTGGTGTTCTCTGTTACCTCTCCTTGGCTGAGGTTTGATTGCATCTAACACTACAAAAGATAGCAGTTTATCATTTTGGTTATGATATCTTTTGAAATGATGAGCTACCGGGTACAATTCATTATTGCTTCTGATTGCTCGTTTGTGTTCAAGTACTTTCAGTTTTGCCTTTTTCTTCGTACTACCGATATTAAGTTTATTGCATGGGCAGATTAAGCAATAAACACACATTTCTGTGTTACAATCAAAGTTTCCTCTAATTTCAAATTCCCTCTTTCCAGTGGGTAATTAGATTTTGGAACAATTGCTGCTGTATGCACACGCCTTGCAGCGCATGCAGCAAGAAAACCCTGACATATTCCTGCCCTGCTGAATGGTAGATGTCATAGTACGATTATGGCTTGATTCATCCTTGAGTGACAAACCTCTCCTAAATGTTATTTGGGGGGGTTTCATGTAGACATTTGTCAAGGGTGGCATCAGTTTTTAATATATGCCAATTATCCTTCATGATTTTACGCACCTGAAATGCTTGGCTGGAATATGTCGTAATGAACCTGACTTTGTTATTATTCTTCTCTTCTCTGGCTTTTGGATTCAAAAGCACAGTTCTGTCCAATTCATCTACCTTATTGCTTGCTCTCTTTATTGTTTCCTGTGCATAACCTTTCTGTCTGAACCTCTCGCACATGATTTTCTTTTCCTTCACAAATTCTTCCTCGGTACTACAGTTTCTTTTAGCACGGATTAGTTCTCCATAGGGTATACTTTGTACAAGACTGAAAGAATGTGAGCTTGTTGCACATAGCAGGCTATTTCCCGCCGTTGCCTTTCTGTGGAGTTTGGTCTTGAGCTGATCATCTTGTACCTCAACCTTCACATCTAGGAACACTATGGATTTATCACTGATTTGTGAGGTCAGTTCAATGTTTAAGTCATTGGCGTTTAGGGTCTGAATGAATTCATTCACACTTTTTTGATCACCACGCCAAATGACGAAAATATTGTCTATAAATCTTGTCCACAGGACAATATGTTCATTGAACTGTTCGACCTCGATGGACACTTGCTCCTCCCACCACCCCATGAAGAGGATGGCGTAACTCGGGGCAAAGCAAGTGCCCATCGCTGTCCCTTGTAGTTGTACATAGAGTTGTTCGTTAAAGGGGAAATAATTGTTAGACAAACAGTACATGACCATGTTCACCAACATTTCGGTATGCATTAAGAGAGAGATTGATCTGGCCTTTAAAAAGTGTCTGATGGCTTGTATTCCTAGATCATGTCTGATAGATGTGTACAGACTAGTTACATCTAATGTAATCAAAAGAAAATCAGGTTCCCAATGAATACCATCAATCATATTTAAAAAATGCATGGTATCTCTCAGATAGGCTGGTAAGGCTGTAACAAACGGTCTAAAAAAAAAGTCAATGTATTTTGATGTCATCTTCAATTTCGACCCCATAGAGGAGACTATGGGTCTGCCGGGCGGGTTTTTAGGGTTCTTGTGCAACTTCGGTAACAAATATAATGCAGGTGTTTTAGCATGTTTGCATTTCAAGCTATTGAACTCATCCCAAGTTAATAAACCTGTGTCCTTCCACTCTTCAAGCATAGCATCATATCTTACATTGGACTTCAACATTTCATTCTTATCAACTCTTTTATAACAGGTAGTGTCGGATAACTGTCATAGTCCTTCACAGGTATAGTCTTTGATTCCCCAGACCACCACATTTCCCCCCTTATCTGATTGCTTGATGATAATGGAGGGATCATTCTTCAGCTTTATCGATGGCCACTAATTGCTCTTTTTTAAGGTTGAATTTGTATCTACCAAATCTCTTATACCAATTTTTTTTCAATTCCTTGGTTACACTCTTTTCAAATACTTGCAGAGCATCACAATGAACCATAGGCATAAACTTTGATTTAGGTTTAAATCCACTAATACCAGCAACATCAATGACCATATCCGTATCCTGTAAGTTGAGCAGTGGGTCCTCATGGTGAACAACATTCTCATCTAATTCACAAACAGTTTGAAAATCTGCAATATCAGATATAGCAATTGTAGGTAAGGTATCCGTCCTACTGTTGCCCCCATAGGTGTTGGATGCAAATGAAACCACTTCCTCAACTTAAGTTTGCGTAGAAAATAAAACATGTCTATACGAGTCTGTACATAATCTATGTTTCTTGTAGGACAGAAGGACAATCCCAATGATAACACATTGTTCTCTGTACTAGATAACTCACGGTTTAAGAGATTGATGACAGTCATTTGGGTCCCCTCTTGGCTCTTGTTACCATCGGCGAAGCTGCATTCGATACGTTTTTTCTCCTTGTTCTTGCTTTTTTGTTCCTTTTTGTCCTCGCGTTCTGCCGCGTTGACCTCGTCCCCGGCCTCTCTGAAAATCCTGGTTCCTCTCTTGTGCTTTCAATTGATCCTGTTTTGCTTTGTTTATTAATTGAAACTGCTTCAGGAAATTGTTGCGGCTGGGGGTTGCAGTAGGTTCTTTTTTGCTTAACCTTTCCAATAAAATATCCGACAGATTACCATCAGAAGTTTCGCTCTCTTCAGTTACCACTTCATTTCTTGTGGTTGTCACTGGTGCTTTCTGAGCTTTTTGATTACTGCAACCTGGTTCCGTCGTCGTGAACAGATGGTCATATTTTTTGTGGAACGTTAAAGTTCTTCCTGCTTGATAGTCCTTGAAGTCTCTTATAAACCTGCACTGTTTGCGCGCTGGGATCTCCTCTTCCAGTTTATTGAGTCGTGTTTGAAGCTTCTCCATAAAAGCATACAATTTCTCCTGGGTAGTTAATTTCAACAGTTCTTCGATCGTTGTCTCGATTTCCTCCACGATCTTTGATCTATCTTTCAATGCGTATTTTATCAGTATGCGCATCATTACCGTCGAACTTTCTTTTGAATTTCCCACCCATTCCTCCAACATCTCTGGATCTGGGTCTTCATACGTCGGGATAATATATATTCGAAGACCTCTAGGGACACGACCCACATCGATGTACTTCCGGAGAGACTCCGCCTCCCACCATTTGGAGAGTTCTTTTTTCTGCAATTTTTCTAATTTATCGAATAGCACCAGTAACAGTACCTCATTAGTCATCAACGTTTGCTCGCCTCCTTCCTTATGAGCATTTTCGGCAGTCTCTGCGATTTGTGTAAAAAATAATCTGTTTGAGACCTCTTTTCTTTTACTTTCCCAATTGCTAGCCATTGTTGCAGGTGAGATGTTGAGCATATCACCGAGTCAGTTTCAAAGCATCCCAGCTTGGGTAACGATCTACCCCACTTCGGTCGATCGTAACCAATCCGCTCCCCCAAAGAAACAACCGTGGAATACAGGTGTAGACTTCACGAGCCTGCGTTTTGTGTGCTATCGTCAATGTTCCTGACACCGGGTCGCTCCGAGTTTTGATGAAAGAAAAAACTCGCAAGTCCCCAGCGTCAATGCACTTCTCCTACGCTGCTCTCGCCAATGTTTGTAATTGGAATACACCTGCCGCAATCCCCACATAGGCATCTTGAGTTCGTCTTCCCAATTGCGAACGCTGTATTTCCGTGGAGACGGGGTGGTTGGGGTGGAGCCCAGACTAGAAAAAGTTCTTTGTTGCAACAGTTGCCGGTAGTCCAGGGCTCTGTCAATGCGGCGGTCCCTCCCAAAAACTGTCGTTTTTTAAAATATACCAACAAGCTTTCTGCATACCCTCCAGGTTCAGAAAGGGTCGGGACACTCCGGGATGCTTCTAATTAATTTATTAAACAACAAGGTTCACAAAAGCCGACGCGTTTCGCCGTAAGGCTTGGTCACGGTAAAGTTTGCCATGTGCACTCCCCTTTACATACACCCAGTGGTAACAATCAAAATAGGACTGGCGTCCTGTGTATCTTGGATTACGCTGCCATCTTGTAGTGGCTAGTGACTACCTATGAATCACTTAGTGTGATTAGGTGTCGCCCCAGTGGGCGAAAGCAACAAGGTTAAACGCTTTTGTATCTCAGAGAGAAAGCATAAATGTGATATAGGCATGCATACTGTTGTTAACAAGATTACAATCTAGAACTTATAGTTTTGATGAACAAACGTTTTTTACAGCCATCTCACAATTTAGCAAGACTTCTTGTGGCAGCTCAGACTCCATAATAAAAAGTCACACAACTACAAATATATAATTATATGTCAGGCTCTCGCCGAAGTGGGCTGAAGTATTCTGAACCTACACCATCGTCCATATCAACTACCAAGTTAACAATTGAATTAGATAGTGATGGGCATGCGACAAAAGTACAATAGATTTTGTTTCAATTGTTGTCACATGGATTATTCTGATTTTGACAGCCGAGTTTCTTCTGTTTTTGAAGCATACCGGAGTGTCCCGACCCTTTCTGAACCTGGAGGGTATGCAGAAAGCTTGTTGGTATATTTTAAAAAACGCCGGTTTTTGGAACGGACCGCCGCATTGACAGAGCCCTGGACTACCGGCAACTGTTGCAATATATATATATACCTACCTGCAGCGGTCGCCAGTAGGTAGTTATAGTTAGGATTTTTTTCAATATTAAATCTCAAAATTCTATTTGGAATAACTTTGGCGCCGGTTGACGAATCTGCCTGAAAATTTCCTCGAAATGGCCTCGTCGAGCTCCGGTCCTACCCTGAAAGTTTGGGGGGGATGCGTCAAGTGGGGGCTGAGATAAAAGGGGGGTCCCAAAACATGTTTTCCCCATGTTAATTTCTATAGGGCGGTCGACCTCACTTTTAGCCCGAACGGCTGAATGGATTTACACCAAATTTGGCAAAATTGTAGGGACTTGTAGCCCGATGTGCCTTTGCTATGTCTCAAGATATGTGCTCCAGTGGATTTTGAGTAATTTAGGTTCAAAAAAATATCTGTAAGCGCGCCCCGGTACGCGCTCCGGGGAGCGCTCCAGGCGCGACACGCGACTTGCACGCAGAAAGCTGATTGGTTCTTGGGTGTCTGTAAACATTCGAAACAGTCCGGAGCGGCCGCCATCTTGTGTCTCGGTAGGATCGTGACACAAGAGGTGGCCAAAACAAAGGGGGAATTGACCATGAAGGGGCAGGGTAGACCCCCCCTGACCCCCTAGGTTTGATGTGGAGGCTATAAAAGGGTCCCGCTGGGCAAAAAAAATGTATTTTTTTTTTATTTCCGCGGGGGGAGCGCCCGGTACGCGCACCGGGGAGCGCACCGGGGAGCGCAACAGGGAAAAACGAGAATGGAAGAGTTTAAAATTTTAAGTCATTTTATATAAATGGGAGGTAGTTCTGAAAATAACTGTTTTTCTTTTCTTTTTGTTGTTTTATATTTTTTTTTATTTTTGGAATTTTTTTTGAAGTTTTTCTGGGGTGAAAGAAAAGACAGGGAATTGCAAACAGCTCAACTGGAGCAAAAACATAGAAAAAAATTAAGGTTGCTTGCTGCAGTGATGGTTGTCTGCAGCTCAATTAAGTAAAGTGATGCTCTGCTCACCATAAGATATAGTTTTGTTGCAATATATGCAAACAAATTTAAATTTGGAAAATTTTGTTTGAACATTAGGGACCATCTCCCTAGCCTCTGCACCCGATGGAGTGGGTTGGTTGGAGGTGCCTGAAGTTGAATCATGGGGAGGGTTCTTGCTCAGTTGCCTGACTTCAGCTCTTGAATAATTGTTTGGGTGCTTCCTCTGCATGTGCCTTATCATCGTGTGGTTCCCAAACGAATATTTCCTGTTTGGGTTCCCTCTTGATAGTTCTTGGTCACAGATGAGGCAAGTGACCTTTGCTGCATTAACTTTTTTGGCACCCGTTGGCATTTTGAAAAACTTCCAAATAAAATGTTCTTTGGGTTTGTATAGGGGAGTGTCCTCAGGCAGATATTGCCTCTCCTCCTGCTCCTCTTCGTCCTCCTCTTCTTCATGACCACCAATGTGGTCTTGTGGTGGTCTTTGTGGTGGTGGTGGAGGTGGTGGTTGCCCAGATGCACCGGCAGCAGCTACTACTGAAGCCATTTTGCACAGTCTTCTTCACTCAAACAACAAAGTGAAAATAAGGAAAAAAGGTGGGGTCTTTCATCATTTGGAAAACAAAACTGAACCAATCAAAAGTGTTATTTTCAGGTCACATGACCCGACGCGCTTACGCTACGCGCCCCGGGGCGCGTCACGTAAGCGTGTCGAATGCTTCCGGGTGTGTTTACGCCGTGCGTATCACGCGGACACGGCTACGCGATACGTCACGATCATGTTTTCATTCGTGATATTGGCGCTTACGGGACGCTCCCCGGTGCGCGCCCCAGGGCGCTTCAAATGAGTACGCTCTCCGGGGCGCTCACGGGACGCGCACCGGGAGCGCTCCAAGGCAAAAAAAACATTTTTTAAATAAAAAAATGGGAAAAATTGTAGGGATTGGTAGCCCGATGTGCCTTTGCTATACTCAAGTGGTTTTCCTAAAATTAACTTTGAAAAACATATATTTTGTGCTACATTGGGCTATATATATGTTAGAGCCCAAATGTAGCCCAAATGTAGCCCAATGTAGCCCAATGTAGCCCAAAGATGGCCACCAGAGACAAAAATAAATGTAGCCCAAATATCAGCCATATGTAGCCCAACTATAGCCCAATGATAGAATGTACCAGAGTGTTCTAAAGAACAACTAGAGCGTTAACAGTCTTACTTATAAAGTGAGACGTATAATTAGGAATTAGCATTTAAAAAACCTATGAAATTCACTGAAAAAACCATAGGTTTCACACCAGTAATAGTTAGGAATTAGCATTTAAAAAACCTATTAAATTCAATGAAAAAACCATAGGTTTCACACCGGTTATAGTTACATGGAAATTTTACTGACATAAAACCATTGAAATTCCACGTTATGGTTAGTTGGACTCACTATAACTTGCGCGTGTAATGCACTGCTGATGACATCACATATTACATCACTCATGACATGGTCAGTGACATCACTCATGACATCACTGATGACACCATCCTTGTGACAGAGTGACTGACCTCCTTTCACTGTAAAGTAATCAAAAATAGAAACTAACATTTAATAAAAGTGGAGATACCTATACCAGTTACAACAACCAATTCAGTAATTCCACCTTCTATATACACATCCACTCATTCACCAACAATTCTATATAGTCACTCATACATATACTCACTCATCATATGTAGTGATACACCTATACATCCTGTTACACACCGACAGTCAATCCAAACGTTACTCACACACATACTCACACATGCAAATAAACTATTGAACATCCATTTTTTTGCTTATACAGCTATACACACACTACCATCTTACTTCTAAGGAAACTTACACATACTTACTCTCTTAAACAATCACTTATAGAAACACATACTTATTAAAACAAGAACTCTTTCAATCTCTCACTCTCACATATACTCACTCATATACATCAATACTCAATATACTAGATTAAAACATATGTAGTCACTGATAAAGACACTAGTGAGACAGTCATTCACTCAGTAACACACACATATACACACTCATTCACCCATACAGTCCGGCACACATGCTGTCTTCAAAACACATACAAACAGTGAGTCAGTCATTGATGCATCTATGTGCTAAGTAACACCCCACCAAATCAAACAGACAATTATAAAGATACTAAAAAACATCTAATAACCCATATACACACACGTAGCTACTCACCAACACATGTAGCCCATTATACACAAAGTGAAACAATGATACATATATTTAAATATTCAAATATTACTCGTTAATATATGTATTCACTAAGATACACTTAATAAGCCAGTTAACCAATCAATTTAAAAAAAAAAAACATCCATTTAGACACTTATTTAAACATTTATTCTTCCATCGACCTTTACATATATATATATATAAAACATATTTATTTTTCAGAAAGACACACATTCACTGGATGATGTCATCAGTGATGTCATGAGTGATGTCACTGACCATGTCATGAGTGATGTAATATGTGATGTCATCAGCAGTGCATTACACGCGCAAGTTATAGTGAGTCCAACCAACTATAACGTGGAATTTCAATGGTTTTATGTCAGTAAAATTTCCATGTAACTATAACTGGTGTGAAACCTATGGTTTTTTCATTGAATTTAATAGGTTTTTTAAATGCTAATTCCTAACTATAACTGGTGTGAAACCTATGGTTTTTTCAGTGAATATATATATATATATATATATATATATATATATATGTATATATATATATATATATATATATATATATATATGTATATGTATATATATATTGCCAAGATGTCTCCTCCACCAGAAAGAAACAGGCAGCACACGAGGCTTGTGGAGCATCCACCTTTAATTTTTCTTCAGACCATGGGCATGACGCGTTTCGGGGGTTTTTCCTTTTTCAAATGCCCCCCTGGTCGAGTTGTGTCTCTTGCTTTCAGTTCCAGAGTAAAGTTCAATTGTCCATCCCACCCTCTAAAGTAGTGTGGGTTGCCTGACAAACACGGCATGGAGTCGCCTCTGCCCTGGGTAGTAGACTGCATTTCCCAGCATGCAGCATTCTATGCATGCCGGCGGCGATACCAATAACCAGCTCAATTTCTGGGTCAGCAGCTGATGTGCCATGTCGTCTGGCTGGAGCTGTGGCTGTTGTGGGTTCAGGTGACGACCTTCACACTCCTCTCCCCCTTCCTCGCACTTCTGACTGTCCTGGATAAGGAAACGCCAATGAAGTAGGGGCGTGGCTCCATGCAGGTATGGACTGTTTTCACAGCATTATCCGGTGCAGGCTTGATGCGGGGTAGTCCGAGGGTCTACCTTTTTGCGACCCCCTTTGGACACTTGCGGGGGGTGCACGCCTTGCATGTGGTTCAGCAGGAGTGCCAAACGCTTGCGACACGCTAAATGTTGCCCAAGATGTCTCCTCCACCAGAAAGAAACAGGCAGCACACGAGGCTTGTGGAGCATCCACCTTTAATTTTTCTTCAGACCATGGGCATGACGCGTTTCGGGGGTTTTTCCTTTTTCAAATGCCCCCCTGGTCGAGTTGTCTCTCTTGCTTTCAGTTCCAGAGTAAAGTTCAATTGTCCATCCCACCCTCTAAAGTAGTGTGGGTTGCCTGACAAACACGGCATGGAGTCGCCTCTGCCCTGGGTAGTAGACTGCATTTCCCAGCATGCAGCATTCTATGCATGCCGGCGGCGATACCAATAACCAGCTCAATTTCTGGGTCAGCAGCTGATGTGCCATGTCGTCTGGCTGGAGCTGTGGCTGTTGTGGGTTCAGGTGACGACCTTCACACTCCTCTCCCCCTTCCTCGCACTTCAGACTGTCCTGGATAAGGAAACGCCAATGAAGTAGGGGCGTGGCTCCATGCAGGTATGGACTGTTTTCACAGCATTATCCGGTGCAGGCTTGATGCGGGGTAGTCCGAGGGTCTACCTTTTTGCGACCCCCTTTGGACACTTGCGGGGGGTGCACGCCTTGCGTGTGGTTCAGCACGAGTGCCAAACGCTTGCGACACGCTAAATGTTGCCCAAGATGTCTCCTCCACCAGAAAGAAACAGGCAGCACACGAGGCTTGTGGAGCATCCACCTTTAATTTTTCTTCAGACCATGGGCATGACGCGTTTCGGGGGTTTTTCCTTTTTCAAATGCCCCCCTGGTCGAGTTGTGTCTCTTGCTTTCAGTTCCAGAGTAAAGTTCAATTGTCCATCCCACCCTCTAAAGTAGTGTGGGTTGCCTGACAAACACGGCATGGAGTCGCCTCTGCCCTGGGTAGTAGACTGCATTTCCCAGCATGCAGCATTCTATGCATGCCGGCGGCGATACCAATAACCAGCTCAATTTCTGGGTCAGCAGCTGATGTGCCATGTCGTCTATATATATATCTTTCTCTTGCCAGTAGGTATGTATAGTTAGGACCTAGCCTCCATAGGAAATCCGCAACATTCTATTGGAAATAACTTTTGCGCCGGTGGATGAATCTTTGTGAAACTCTCAAAGAAGTTGGCCCGTTACGCTCCGCTCCTTCCCTGAAAGTGTCGGGAGGATTCGTCAAGCAGGGGCTGAGAGAAAAGGGGGGTCCCAAAAAGTGTTTTCCCCATGTTAATTTCCATTGGACGATTAGACACGGCTGCAGCCCGAACCGCTGAACGGAATTACACCACACTTGGCAAAATGGTAGGGACTGGTACGCAGTAGGGCCTATTGTTTAAATGGTGTAAATCCCTCTAGTAGTTCCTGAGAAAAACAAAAGAGAAAAAATATATATATCTATAGCAGCTCACTGTAAGATTACTGTAAGCTTACTGTACTCTGTACCTTTCCGAGCACGAGCTGAATGCTAATTGGCTGTCAACTGTCTGACAACACTCCAAACCAGAAAGTGTGGGCAGCCATCTTGTGCCTTGGTAGACTGAGGCACAGGAAAGCAGAAAACTTATAGTACCCCCCAGGCCCTCCCTAATTTTTTGGAGGGGAAAATCGCGGGGCACGCGCACTGTGCGCATACGTAAGCGTACCATACGCGTACCCCGCGATGGGGGGCTGGGGGGTCCTTGTTGGACCCCCTGAGCAGGCCTAGGGGGTCAGGGTGCATCTACCCTGCTCCCTTTTTTGTGTTTTGCACCTTTGTTTCTCTGCTTTTTTGTGCCTCGGTTCTACCGAGGCACAAGATGGCTGCAAACACTTCCTGGTTTGGAGTGTTGACAGACAGTGGCAGCCAATCAGCATGCCTTCCAGAAAAAGCTGCATGCTCATTGGCTGTCAACACTTCTAACCAGGAAGTGTTGGCATTTATCTTGTGCTAGTGTTGACAGACAGTGGCAGCAAATCAGCATGCCTTCCTGAGAAAGCTGCATGTTCATTGGCTGTCAACACTTCTAACCAGGAAGTGTTGGCATGCATCTTGTGCTCGATATACAAAGGCTAAAGAAAGCAAAAAAACAAACGTGAATAACACAAAAAGGGGGCAGGGTAGATACACCCTGACACCCTAGGCCTGCCCAGGTGGTCCCACAAGGACAAAAAAGGACCACATTTTTATTTAAAAAAACCTGATCTGTTTTTTTTAAAAAATGACCCCCCGGGGGACCAAATCGCAGGGCATAGTGATAAAGAAGTGTGGGGGGGGGGGGTCCACAATCCCCCCCACACTTCCCAGGGGACGCCGCCCCCGGGGAAAAGCAACGCAGCCCCTTGGCGCATACTTGAGGCTCCTGGTGGGCTAGTTGGGCCCCAGGGAAACCTAGTATGCAAGGGGAATTAGTTCCTACTCTGCAAACACGCCAGGGGTTGCGCTGCAGAGAGGTGGTAAAAAGGGTGTGGCCTCATTACACCTCTCTGCAATGCAGCCCCCTGGCGCATACTGCAGGTTCCCGGTGGGCTAGTTGGCCCCTAGGGACCCCCAGTATGCAAGGGAAATTAGTTCCCCCTCTGTAAACACGCCCGGGGACTGCGTTGCAGAGAGGTGTAAAAAAGGGTGTGGCCTCATTACACTTCTCTGCAATACAGCCCCCTGGCTTATACTGGAGGCTCCTGGTTGGCTAGTTGCCCCCCAGGGACCCCCAGTATGCAAGGGGAATTAGTTCCTCCTCTGCAAACGCGCCAGGGGTTGCGCTGCAGAGTGTTGTAAAAAGGGGACGTTCTCTCTGAACACCTGCCTGCAAAAATGCAGTAAATCAGTATAAAAAAAAAAATACATTTAAAAATTGTTATTTAAAAAAACGCCGAAATTCAATGAAAAAACCATAGGTTTCAGGCCTTATATAGTTAGTAATTAGCATTTAAAAAAACTTGCAAATTCAATTAAAAAAACCATAGGTTTCAGGCCTTATATAGTTAGGAATTAGCTTTTAAAAAATCTTGCAAATTCACTGAAAAAAACATAGGTTTCAGGACTTATATAGTTAGGAATTAGCATTTAAAAAACCTTGCAAATTCATTGAAAAAAACATAGGTTTCCGGCCTTATATGGTTAGGAATTAGCATTTAAAAAACCTTGCAAATTCACTGAAAAAAACATAGGTTTCAGGCCTTATATAGTTAGGAATTAGCGTTTAAAAAACCTTTGAAATGTACTCAAAAAACTATAAGTTTTAGGGGTGTTATAGTTAGCTGGACATTTGACTCATACAAAACCATTGAAATTGCTCCTATATAGTTAGTTGTACTAACTATATTTTGCGCACCCGCAATCTACTGCTGATGATGTCACATATTACATCATTCATGACATGGTCAGTGACATCACTGATGACATCTCAAATGACATCAATGATGACATCACTGCTTGCAGTCATCACAGACTGAATCGGGTTTGTGCGAGGAAGGAGATCAAGGCGACGGGCATAGAAATTAGAGGTAAGCACGGAACTTAGAGGAAACAGAGCGAGGGACAATGGAAGAGTCAGTAGCTGGCAGGGTAACTAAGCTTCCTGTTGTTTGACTTATCTTTCAGTGGTGATATTGGGACAAGAAATTTGCAAATCAGAAGGATATGAGGGAGATTAATAAAGAAGAATAAGCACAGAGAACCTGGAACAAGGTGAGAATTCGTTCCCTGGAAGGGAATAATGTGAAAGAGTTCAGGTCAGGGTGACCCATACATATTTTTATTGGGTTTTCTATTTTGTGTAGGAGTATTATTCTCGTGCTGGCGAGTATTAGTGGATTGGTATTGATGTATCTGGACAACAAATAAGGACGATAACAGGAGATTATATTCAGTAAGTTACAGGTTATTGCCGTTGATCATGATCCATGAATTTAGTGGGATATGGAATAGATTGAGGTATACATATACACATATATATTTTTGTACATTTTTAATACAGCTGGGCATTCAGGAATTATCAAGTGATCTTGAAGCTGGATCAACTATTTTCAAGAAAAGGATTGTTAAGAAGAATAGATTTGGGGAAACACGGGTAACGGTTGTTAAGAAAGGCAGAGTGCCCTGGGAGGTTCCTCGTTTGTAGTACACTATCTGGAATGCTTATTCAAGTTCATTGATTACCTATTTCTACATGTTAGATTTTCTTTACAAAATCAGATTTTGACTCACCTTCAGAATACCTGCGAAGAGATAGAATTCTTGATCAGGTCACATATTGGCTGTAATACATTTATCGAAGGTGAGCCATCACTTAATATTTAGACGGTATATCAGGAAGGTAGTACTTAAATAATTTGAAGCTCAAGAGTGTCCAAGACTGGAGATGACCATTATAAGTGGGATGGAACACATAGCCCTGGTGGATGTTCAGAATGTTCAATAGGCAGAAATACTGTTGTTGTATCTGCAAGTGGTTGTGTTGATCAACATGTAAAGGAACAGTTTGCTGAATTTGTAATCGATCCGGTTTTTCGATTTTTTGAGTATAGTTAAATGCTTATGTATTCTGCTCACGTTGCTTATTATTTAACAAGTACATAGATAATAGGAATGAGATGTACAGTTCTATATTTTGTTTGAGATGAACATGCTTGTGATTTCTTGTTTTTTATTTTCCTTCACAGCCCTGAGGACATCCCATTAAGGGACGAAACGCGTTGGCTGTTGATTTTGTGCGGTAATTATATGAAAACTATGGAGTTGAAAGAATAAGGACATTATTGAACAAATTCAGAAGACGCTTTTTGTGAACAAGTGTTATTGTGAATTCAAGTCATTATATTCGTATTGGATTACCAGTACGCTCCTTCCTAAATTGGTTTGATTATTTAGTGACAGAGAGGTTGGGCGGTGCCTCTGTGGGAGGTTGAGCGTAACAACAATAGAATTTCTTAACATTGCCTAGAAAGTGCGGCCATTGGGTGTCTTCATTATCGCCAATTTCGTGTTTGTAAAAAGTACGTATGAGGATACAACTAGCCCAAATTTTTTTTATTGCCGGTATGTTTATTTAGGGGCACTTGTCCTAATTTTGGAGATTTTACCATACTCTTTTCTTTAGTTTTATGTTATTTTCCAGGCTAAGGTATGGGTAAGCTTAGGATAGCCTGCATGATCAGTTCAAAAATTCATAACTGGCTTACAGTTCTCATTGGTGTCTTTTTATTGGAGATATGTGAGCCTGTATATATAGTGCAAATGCTTTTTTATGAATATTCACCATTAGGTGAGTTTACACTTTTGTGCTGAAACTGAATATATGTAAATATAAAAATACATTGCATTGATGATTGTCTTAAATAAGGAAAAGGTTCTATATATACATTAAACAGTATTCTTATTATTAATTGGAAATGTTGTTTGCAACTGTTATGATTATAAAATAGAAACTGACTGGACTAATGGTAGTCTTTTTTCTATGTTTTTTGGTTCTTTACGTGTTTCTATGGTGGGTTGAGCACATGACATTAACTTGACAAAGGCTAACTGCTGAAACGCGTCGTTCCTTTTGCACATAAAACTCTGTGCACACCACTTGGTGTGCAGTCTCTGTCTTCAATTCTCATACAGAATGAATACTGATCTGTGATTCTCAATGGTGGTTGCTTCCATCAACGGCACCGGCACTGCGAGGCCAACGACGGCAAAAAGGCAGCGCTTTTGGGTTGAAGAAATATATATATATATATATATAAAATATTACCAAATCAATAGCAAAATATAGAAAATCAAATACATTAAATGAAAAAAATCACAAAAAGGCATTTGCTAACAATATTATAGAAATTACCAATATATATGTATGTATGTATGTATATGTAAAGAAATAATATAAAATTACTAAATTAAAGATGAATTTAAAAAGTATTTGGAAAAGTATTAGATTTTGAGTATAATAGATATTATTCCCACTCCAGTTTATTCAACAGTAGGGAAAGCATAGGATTTCATAGTGGTTCAATTTACTATTTCCATCCCAAACAGGTCAACATTAGGGAAAGTAATTATTGGACTTAGGAGGGGCAAGATATACTATTTGTCAGAAATTGTGTTTCTGGTTGGCAGAAGTATGCACCCTGTCCAAGCAGGAACCCCAGTCTTAGTCAGTGTAAGTCAGATGCACACTAAAAGATAACTTGTGCTCCCCCTCTGGTAGCCTGGCATAGAACTGTCAGGCTTATCTAAAAAGACAATGTCTCAAGTATTTGTGCAACACAGAGACACACACACACAGTAACACAATGAAAGCACTACAAAAAGACTCCACACTGGTTTAGAAGACCAAAATGACAAAAATCCAGAAAGTGAAAGTTGAGTTAAGACTTTTTAAAAACTAAAAGTGTTTTAAGTGCTTAGAAGCAATAAGCGCCAATCGTGTTCATCTGGTCATGCTGGACCAGGGCAAAGTCAACAGTTCAAGCCAACTGTGATGGACCGCAGACCGGTGAAAAGTGCACCTTGATCCTGGGCTGCACAGCAAGATGGGAGTGCAGACGAGCGATGCATTGGTGTTGATCTTGCAGCCGAGGTTATGCAATGTTTTTCTTCACAAAGTGGCAGTGATGCATCATGTCCATTGAGCAAAGCGCTGGTTTCGAGTGCGCCAGTTCCAAAGATGATGCGTTGGGTTAATTCATACTGGAGAGGTGATGAGTGGATCTTCTCCATGCAGTGGCTGCGATGCATTGGTTCCGAAGTGGTGGTCCCAGGTGCTATGTGGTGGTTCCGAGAGCGATGCACCGATTCGTCTTCCGCAACAGGATCTATGTGCTGGTTCTGCTATAGACTGGGGATGCGTTGATTTCTCTGGTGCAAGCATCTGGGTCCCCTTCCAGTGAACCAGGTTCAGGAGCAGGTGTAGAGACTTTGATAGCCCTGAGTCACAAGCATTTGGAGGCAAGCCAGCAAGCCCTTCGAGATCACATTGGTTGCAAGGCCAACTCTCCCTCAACAGGGTCAGAGAGCTATAGGCAACAGGGCAGCACAGCAGAAAAACAGAGCTTCCGGATCAGCAGTCAAGCAGAGTGTCAGTCCTTGCTGCAGGACAGCAGTTCTTCTGACAGAGTTCAGTTATAGGTCCAGAAGTGTCTGATTTGGTGGGGTCATAGCACCAGTACTGACATCCAGTTATGCCTTTGAAGTTGGGGTGGCTTCACAGAAGGGTCTTTGAAGGGTCTTTGAAGTGCACAGAGTTCCTTTCTTCCTTGCCCTGGCTCCAGACTACCAGTAGAGAATAATGGGCATAACTCATAAGTACATGTCCAACCTCTTACTTACCCAACGCTGTGCACTATGGGCTAAGTAGGGCCTACCTTAGGGGTGACATCTGTGTAATAAAAGGTGAGCTTACGGCTTGGAAAAAGGTTTTAATTGTCAGCTCGAAGTGTCAGTAAAACTGCACGCACAGGTTCTGCAGTGACAGGCCTGAGCCGTGTTTAAAGGTCTGTTTGTGTCGGTGGCATAATCAGTGCTGCAAGCCCATTAGTAGCATTGAATTTATAGGCCCCAGATGTCGGTAGCCCATCTACTACAGACCTACAGATAAATTAAGTATCCCAAATGTGTACATAAGAAATGTAAGCATGTTTTGAAAAGAAGCACCTTCACTTTCGCTTTAGTCAGAAGTGGTAAAGTGCTCAGAGTACTAAGACCTACAAAATGAAGCAGCAAAAATTGAAAGTAAGCAGGCAAAAAGTTTGGGGAAGACCACCCTAAGGCAACTGTCTGACACTATTGCACCTCCAGTCTGTGAAACAGTAAGGAACGTATTGGACTCGGAGGATTATGATTTACTATTCCCACTCCAGTCTCTTCAATAGTAAGTAAAGCATTGGACTTCATTAGGGGCAAGATTTACTGTTCTAACTCTGGTCCATGCAGCATTAGGGAAAGTGTTGGATGTCCGAAGGGTAGGATTTCATATTCCCTCTCCAGTCTGTGCAAAAGTAGGGAAAGAGTTGGAGTTTGGGGAAGTTAGATTTACTATTCCCACTGCAGTATTTGCAACAGCAGGTAAATCATTGTACTTCGAAGGGATAAGATGTTTTTTTTCACTCCATTCTGTGCAATGGTAGGGAAAGTGTTGTGCTTCAAAGGTGTAAAATGTACTATTCCCACTCCAGTCTGTGCAAAGCTAGGGAAAGTGCTGAACTTTGAAGACGTAGGATTTACTATTTTCACTTCAGTCTGTGCAAAAGTAGGATAAGCATTGGACTTTGGAGGGGTTAAATTAGCTATTTCGACTCCATTCTAAGCAACACTTCAAACAAATTTGAATAGCCCTATTAATTTAGAATAGATACACAGAACCCTATTTACAAGAAACTAACGCAGCGGTGTGCCGCAAGTTAATTTGCTGCATTGCTTTCATTTCAAAGCACAGGGATGCAACATATTTAAAGCAATATGTTGCATCTCTGTGCTTTTCCCTGTGCTGGTGCACAAACTGCTGCCATGCGTCGGAGCAGGCACCCTTGCACCATGATGCAAGGATGCCTGCGTTGTGGGGAGATTGTTTTTGTGCAGGAAGGGGCCCTTTCCTGCACAGAAACAATCAA
Organism: Lissotriton vulgaris; assembly: GCF_964263255.1. Taxonomy (NCBI): domain Eukaryota; kingdom Metazoa; phylum Chordata; class Amphibia; order Caudata; family Salamandridae; genus Lissotriton; species Lissotriton vulgaris. The sequence goes on along the minus strand of NC_141694.1, from coordinate 340,829,873 downwards.
TTGAGGCGATTTCCTCTTCCAATGCGCACTGTAGAATGCAGCACACATTGAAAGAGGAGAAGAATTAGGAGAAATGAAACATTTCTCCTTGTTGCGCCTCGCTACTCCACTCCTAGGGTGGCAGTGCATTCTGACGCATTTCCAGGTTTATGATTGCTTTTAAATCTGGAAATGTATCAGTGGACATGGGTGTTGCATGGGGATACTCACAACAACACCCATGTCACGCCCGAAACACGGAAAGTGTATCGTGAAAAGGGGCGATATATTCACAAGCACACATAGAGCCACGCAGGGTGGCTTTACGTGTGCTTGCAAATATCACGCGAAGGGTTGCGCCACCAGTGCGTCACGCAATGTGATGAGCTTGTAAATCAGCCCCATAATTCTTAATATGAGCATTGTTAATTAACTGAAAAAATATATATATATTTGTTAATTAATTATTATTTAACATCCCACCCTATACCTCTACAAACCTAGCAATCTGCAACGAAAAGAGAACTATAATAGAACAGTATTACATAATGAAAATGATTCATTATCAACTAGAATATTTATAATGAATAAATAATTAATTGTTAAGTAATTAAAACTTTGCTTCCCAATCCGTGGGCCAGATGTAGGTAGCCCAATACCAGTCGGTAACGGCCAAAATTACTGAATTTCGGTCGTTACCGACCGGTATTGCGCATTAGAGATGTAGGGGCCGAATGTAAGGATTCGGTAATTTACCGAATCGGTAATTTAAGGAATCAGTAAATTACTGATTCCTTAAAAAAACGATTTGGTAAATTACTGAATCCTTAATGTAGGGAGCACTCAAGTGAGTGCATTTCTGAGTTAAGGAATCGGTATTTACCATCGACTAAAAGTTGGTGTTAAATATCGAAAACCTCGATAAAGCTAATTTGTGCTTTTCCTAAAGTGCCATGTGGCAGACATACATGCCCTTAGGGACATGTACACCTATGCACTATTCAGGGGTGCAACAGGGTGTCAATGTGACACCCTGCCACCCTTGTAAATCTTCCCCCTATTACCGGTTCGGTATTTACCGAATCAGTAATTCCCATTCATTCCTATCGGCATCCAGGCTCATAGGAATGAATGGGGATTACCGAATCAGTAAATACCGAATCAGTAATTACCGAATTTTACTGATTCGGTAAAATGTATCGAATTAATACCTACATACCATTTACCGATTCTGAAATACCAAATCGGTAAAATTCAGTATTTTAGCATCGGTAAATAGTATTTACCTACATATGGCCCCCTATCTCTAAAAACCCAACATTCCAAACCTAAAATATCTGAACAGGAAGTTATTATGCAACTTTTGCTTCTCTTCGATTTATGGTGCTCTTCCATACTCCATACCCTACTAGGCCAATCAAAGCCATGTAACATGGCTTTACATGACCTCATAAATCTGATTTTGTAGTTTGCACTACCGAAGTTTGACAAGAAGTGCTGCTACAGCGGCGGAAAGGACTCATAAATATGCCCCTGCGTGCAAGGAGTTGTTGATGTACTCAGATGGTCGTTTGTCAGAGTGTAAAATGCGCCTTCTCTTGAGCCCAGAAGCAGGCACAGGCCTGTTCAATGAGAACCATGTCTGCTTCTGTGGCTTCCAATACGCTAGTTAGAACCGTCTTGCAGACTTGGCACCTGTCACGTCCGTGTCTATGTTAAGATCTGCACACGAACTGATTCTTGCCAACGTGCAATTACACTTCTTTACATGACCATGGATAAAATTCACTTCTTTGTCAATCTGCCTGGGCATTTTCCTCATGAGATGAAAAGAACTACTGTAAATCTATAATACGGTTCTGTTTCTAAAAAAATGGCGGACCTTTGGTCTTGACGCAAGACAGCTGTGTCATCATTTTGACCAGATGTGTACTGCATAAGGAAGGTTTGCAAGAGGCCCACGAACCAACATTTTGTCAATCTGCCTAACAGTCGGAGGGAAAGCGTTTTTTGCAGCGTCAAGTCTTCTACAGTATTCGTAAATAGAATGTCATGTATTATTTAACATGATCCCAAAACCTGTGCTCTCAGAAGTAAATGCATTATACATTATCATAATACAAAAACTCCCTAAAATTATAAAGATGTCTTTTTTTCTCCACCAATCTGCCAGTTCATTTGTGCTGAAAAGCTTTGCTTTTCTTCTTCACACACAATAGTGCAGGTGCAACTGTACAATGTATTTATCCTGTGAGGCAGAAAGTTCATTTCGCACCTGTTTCTTGTATGCATTTTCTCCTGGTCAGGCTAATTTGCTCGACGCCTTGATTTCTACAGCTGAAGTTGTCAGAGGGAATTACCACCTTGAAACATAATGCCTCATTTGTGAAGGTTCATATAAAAAAAACCTAAGAAGTGGCCTTTGTTCTTGCTAAATGATATGGTCCATATGCAATACTTGAGTGATAACTAAAGCACAATTATATTGGATGAATAAGCACCCACCTAAGAAATACACACAGACACACACACACACAAGGGCTCAAGGGCTTTTGCTACTACACATTACCCCACACCGCTACCCTGGCCGTGAAGAAGAGCTCCATTCGTCCCACACAGATGGAAGCAACATGTGGGAGAAGCTGCGCCGAGGGGTCACCCCTTGGCCCTGCAGGGCGCTGTTCCTTTAATCGCCAGCGCTACACCGTTTTCTCCTGCCTATTGAAGGTTCATCAAAAAGACATTCAATCAGTACCTAAAAGACTGCGCCTACTTAAGGTTTAAATATTAATACACCTTGTTAAACTACGCCAACCAGAATGCTGTTCGGAGACACGAACATTGCCACGCCCACTGAGGGAGGCGCTTGATTCAAATAAATTGCATTTGAATGTCCACGGTGTATATGCAGTCATTTACGTCTAGAATTCCCAGAAGAAGAGGCGTTCACAGCCTCGGAACACGTCGGAGAATATGTGGACATTATTGCGAAGGAGAAAAGATGTGAGCGCTGCTTCGAGGCACTGACAGGCTGGATGGCAGAACAGCGCAGGAAGCCTTCTTGAAGCTCAAGGGCTTTTGCTACTACACATTACCCCACACCGCTGCCCTGGCCATGAAGAAGAGCTCCATTCGTCCCACACAGATGGAAGCAACATGTGGAAGAAGCTGCGCCGAGGCGTCACACCTTGGCCCTGCAGGGCGCTGCTCCTTTAATCGCCAGCGCTACACCGTTTTCTCCTGCATTTTGAAGGTTCATCAAAAAGACATTCAATCAGTACCTAAAAGACTGCGCCTACTTAAGGTTTAAATATTAATACACCTTGTTAAACTACGCCGACCAGAATGCTGTTCGGAGACACAAACATTGCCACCCCCACTGAGGGAGGCGCTTGATTCAAATAAATTGCATTTGAATGTCTACGGTGTATATGCAGTCATTTACGTCTGGAATTCCCAGAAGAAGAGGCCTTCACAGCCTCGAAACACGTCGGAAAATATGTGGACATTATTGCAAAGGAGAAAAGATGTGAGCGCTGCTTCGAGGCACTGACAGGCTGGATGGGAGAACAGCGCAGGAAGCCTTCTTGAAGCTCAAGGGCTTTTGCTACTACACATTACCCCACACGGCTGCCCTGGCCGTGAAGAAGAGCTCCATTCGTCCCACACAGATGGAAGCAACATGTGGGAGAAGCTGCGCCGAGGCGTCACCCCTTGGCCCTGCAGGGCGCTGTTCCTTTAATCGCCAGCGCTACACCGTTTTCTCCTGCCTATTGAAGGTTTATCAAAAAGACATTCAATCAGTACCTGCAAGACTGCGCCTACTTAAGGTTTAAATATTAATACACCTTGTTAAACTACGCTGACCAGAATGCTGTTCGGAGACACAAACATTGCCACGCCCACTGAGGAAGGCGCTTGATTCAAATAAATTGCATTTGAATGTCTACGGTGTATATGCAGTCATTTACGTCTAGAATACCCAGAAGAAGAGGCGTTCACAGCCTCGAAACGCATTGGAAAATATGTGGACATTATTGCGAAGGAGAAAAGATGTGAGCGCTGCTTCGAGGCACTGACAGGCTGGATGGCAGAACGGCGCATGAAGCCTTCTTGAAGCTCAAGGGCTTTTGCTACTACACATTACCCCACACCGCTGCCCTGGCCATGAAGAAGAGCTCCATTCGTCCTACACAGATGGAAGCAACACGTGGAGGAAGCTGCGCCGAGGCGTCACACCTTGGCCCTGCAGAGTGCTGCTCCTTTAATCGCCAGCGCTACACCGTTTTCTCCTGCATATTGAAGGTTCATCAAAAAGACATTCAATCAGTACCTAAAAGACTGCGCCTACTTAAGGTTTAAATATTAATACACCTTGTTAAACTACGCCGACCAGAATGCTGTTCGGAGACACGAACATTGCCACGCCCACTGAGGGAGGCGCTTGATTCAAATAAATTGCATTTGAATGTCCACGGTGTATATGCAGTCATTTACGTCTGGAATTCCCAGAAGAAGAGGCGTTCACAGCCTCGAAACGCGTCGGAAAATATGTGGACATTATTGAGAAGGAGAAAAGATGTGAGCGCTGCTTCGAGGCACTGACAGGCTGGATGGCAGAACAGCGCAGGAAGCCTTCTTGATGCTCAAGGGCTTTTGCTACTACACATTACCCCACATGGCTGGCCTGGCCGTGAAGAAGAGCTCCATTCTTCCCACATAGATGGAAGCAACATGTGGGAGAAGCTGCGCCGAGGCGTCACCCCTTGGCCCTGCAGGGCGCTGTTCCTTTAATCGCCAGCGCTACACCGTTTTCTCCTGCCTATTGAAGGTTTATCAAAAAGACATTCAATCAGTACCTGCAAGACTGCGCCTACTTAAGGTTTAAATATTAATACACCTTGTTAAACTACGCTGACCAGAATGCTGTTCGGAGACACGAACATTGCCACGCCCACTGAGGGAGGCGCTTGATTCAAATAAATTGCATTTGAATGTCTACAGTGTATATGCAGTCATTTACGTCTAGAATACCCAGAAGAAGAGGCGTTCACAGCCTCGAAACGCATTGGAAAATATATGGACATTATTGCGAAGGAGAAAAGATGTGAGTGCTGCTTCGAGGCACTGACAGGCTGGATGGCAGAACAGCGCAGGAAGCCTTCTTGAAGCTCAAGGGCTTTTGCTACTACACATTACCCCACACGGCTGCCCTGGCCGTGAAGAAGAGCTCCATTCGTCCCACACAGATGGAAGCAACATGTGGGAGAAGCTGCGCCGAGGCGTCACCCCATGGCCCTGCAGGGCGCTGTTCCTTTAATCGCCAGCGCTACACTGTTTTCTCCTGCCTATTGAAGGTTCATCAAAAAGACATTCAATCAGTACCTAAAAGACTGCGCCTACTTAAGGTTTAAATATTAATACACCTTGTTAAACTACGCCGACCAGAATGCTGTTCGGAGACACGAACATTGCCACGCCCACTGAGGGAGGCGCTTGATTCAAATAAATTGCATTTGAATGTCCACAGTGTATATGCAGTCATTTACGTCTAGAATTCCCAGAAGAAGAGGCGTTCACAGCCTCGAAACGCGTCGGAAAATATGTGGACATTATTGCGAAGGAGAAAAGATGTGAGCGCTGCTTCGAGGCACTGACAGACAGGCTGGATGGCAGAACAGCGCAGGAAGACTTCTTGAAGCTCAAGTGCTTTTGCTACTACATATATATATATATATATATATATATATATATATATATATATATATATATATATATATATATATATATACCTACTGGCTATCGCCAGTAGGTATATATAGTTAGGATTTTTTCCCTATGGGATTTTTGAAAATTCTATGTCTAATAACTTTGGCGTTTGTGGACGGAATCGGCTGAAATTTTCAGGAAAATGGCACATTTTGTTTCTGAGCAGCCCCTGAAAATTTGGTGGGGTTTCGTCAAGGGGGGGCCGAGAAAAAAGGGGGGTCCCAAAACGCGTTTTTCCCATTTATTTTTTCATAGGGCGGTTGGACTCACTTTTAGCTCGAACGGCTGAATGGATTTGCACGAAACTTGGCAAAATTGTAGGGACTGTTAGCCCGATGTGCCTTTTCCAGGTCTCAATATATGTGCTCCAGTAGTTTTTGAGAAATTAACGTTCAAAACAAGATATATATCTGTAACAGCGCTCCGGGCAGCTATCCGGTCCGCTTACTTTTCGCGAAACGGAACTTTGCGCGCAGAAAGCTGATTGGCTATCCGGTGTCTGTCAACATTCTAAACAGTCCGGAGCGGCCGCCATCTTATCTCTCGGTAGGATCGAGAGAGAAGAAGAGGTGAAAAACGAAGGGGGAATTTATTGAAAGGGGGCAAGGTATACCCCTCTTGACCCCCTAGGAATGTTGTTGGGGTTATTAAAGGGTCCCGTGGGGAAAATAAAAAAAAAAAAAATTTTCACGGTAGAAGCGCTTCACGGGCCGCGAACTGGGCCGCAAACTGGTAGCGAAACGGGAATTCGCCATTTTGTGCTTCGTTTTAATTGTTTAGAGACAAAAATTATCGCCGCACATCGGCCACAATGCATGAATATCGCTGAAAAGTCAGCGTTATTCATGCATTATCCAGCAAATGCTCTTAGCCATGTTATCCACCTTCCATTGGATAACATGGCTAAAAACTGCTCTGTGCGTGAGCTTTTTTTTTTTTTTTTTTTGCTGCGTGACGTTTGTTAACGTTCGATTCGATGGAAATCAGGAAGTGTTGACCACCATTTTGTCACTGCGAGTAAATATTTTGTTATAAATGAATCCTTATTGATAAACATTGTCTGCGCCATCTTGCGTTTTTGTCCAATGCCACAATTTTGTCGTGCACGGCAGCCATTTTAGATGCCTTGACCAGGGCCACTCTCTGCACGCCGCCGATCCTCAGCATGGCTCCCCACCCTCGCAAGCATCTCCCCCACGCACTGGTCACCCCCGCTCTTTCTCTCATGCATGGGCCATATACTTCCCCCCATCTGCGCTGCTCTTCTCTGAGAATCACACCCTGTGCCCGCCCGACACCTCCCTTTCACCCTATTCACTACCGCACCCTCTGACACTCCTCTTCCTCTGTGTCCGATTGTCCAGGCCGGACCTAGGCTATCACCTAGCCCTGCGGATGTAGTTTATGGCCCCAGCTGTAGAGTATCCAGACATGCCAACCCTCCCGATTCAGGCGTGAGACTACTGATTTCAGTGCTAGTCTCCCGCCTCCCGATTCCTGCAAGCAAAAACCCGGGGGCATATTACCAACAACTAGCGATAATTTTTGTCTCTAACTTGTTTAGAGACAAAAATTATCGCCGTACATCGGCGAATTTTATCGCACATAAACCTTGCTATTAGCAAGGTTTATCGCAAATGCGATAAAAAACGGCCGCAATGCATGAATATCGTTGAAAAGTCAGCGATATTCATGCATTATCCAGCAAATGCTCTTAGCCATGTTATCCACTTCCCATTGGATAACATGGCTAAAACTGCTTAGGGCAGGTGTTAGGTTTTGGAGATATTCGCGCTTAGCGCGAATATCTCCAAAAGTTGGTAATAGGAGATAGCGATGGTAAGGGACTGTTTCCAGTCGCTAAAATCTTGGCACGCCCACTTTGCATGTCATTAGTGATAAATATCACTGATATGCAAAGCGGGGCCCAAGATGGTCGCTATCTCCTTTTAGCTGTCACTAACTGGTGTTAGCGACAGCTTGGTAATAGGGAGATAATTTTATCTCTTTTTTTTTTGGCTTTTAAAGCCCAAAAATGCGGAAATAAACCCCCTTGATAATATGCCCCATGATTTCTCGGGGGTTTTAGCTGACAGGGCTTGGTATTGTGTTACGTGCTAATTCTTCCAGGAAACGTCAGAGGGTCGATGCAGGGGTTCTAGAAGGGGTGATAAACCATTTAAGCCTCATGAACAAGCGCATGGTCTTTTAAAGATTTGTGAAGTACTCGGGGCGGCGGTGTGTGTGTGCCCTCTTTTAGGAGCGGGCGGGGGGGGGCACTGCCAGCAACTTGCCAGGCCAGGCAGTGTTCAACACATGCATCACCCTTTCTCTGCCTGCTATTGCGCTCCATGCTTTGGAAAGGTAAGAAAAAGAACGTGCATTTGAGTTTGAAATGTCCGATCTTGTTGCAGTACACTTGCAAAGCCCACACATGACAATAACCTGATTCAAGGCCCCATTCACTCGATTTTTTTAAACATATATAGCACTCCAACAAAGTTAGATTTTAAAACTTTATTAACATTTAACTATAACGAACGGAACAAAAACTGTAAAAACATTTAAACATTTTTCACCCAAAAAAGCAACAATGGTCAGAAGCTGTCTTTTGTGCGAATAGTCCCAAGGCAGCACAACGTGCAGAGTTCTGGACGGCACCCAGGTGATGTCGCCTGGGTGCCGCACTGGTTTTGGGATCCTACAATGCTGCTCCGAAAATTGGCGTGGGGCGTCCCGGGTGGGGTGGGGGGAGGCCTCGTCAGTAGCGGTCTGTTGTGCGAATAGTCCCAAGGCAGCAGAACGCGCTGAGATGTTGATGGCACCCAGGTGATGTCCAGTAAACTGCCGCACTGGTTTTGGTATCCTACAATGCTGCTCCGAAAATTTCGTGCGGTGGCCCGGGGGGGGGGGGGGGGGCGTGGGGGAGGCGGCGTGAACGGGCCTCCCCAGGTGGTGGCCATCCAGCTGAGTTGCGCCCGCTCTTGCGGCTACAGCGTCTCGCTCACCATGTTGTTGAGTTGCTCCCACTCTTGCAGTGCAGCAATAGGCGCCTGCCACATGACTCTTAAAATGGCGGACGGCGCTTCGGTTTTGGGCCTGGTCCACTGAAATGGCCCTGGGACACCTTGGAACTCGGACGCTTGCCTGCTAGGGCTTGGGCTCCATTCTCGAAAAGCGTCCCCTCAGCAGTGAAGATTCTACAAAAGTCTTGGGGGCCCCCGACTCCCGCAGGCTTCCGGTGGGGAGCGGCTGCCATGATTGCTCGCGGAATGACCACGACGGAGCCACGAGATGGTGGTGCTCTCATGCTGACGCCAGCTTCAGTCTGAATGATCCAGAAACAAGGTGGGGCTTTCATCGTTTGGGAAAAAAAAATGTTCTAAACCAATGAAAAGTGTTATTTTTAGGTCATATGACCAAGCCTTCCATCTTTAGGAAACCAAAAGTAAAATGATCCAATGAAAAGTTTTATAAACAAGTCACATGACCTGTTATGCGGCATAGGGCTACAAAAAGCGTAGAAAATCCGTTGGCACGTGAGGCGGCGTCAGTAGCGGACCGATGTGCGAATAGGCCGAAGGCAGCACAACGCGCCGAGATCCGGATGGCACCGAGTTAGTGTCCAGCAAGTTGCTGCACTGGTGTGGCTATCCTACAATGCTGCGCCGAAAGACGGCGTGTCCAGCTGAGTTGCGGTCACTCTTGCGGTACAGTGACTCGAACGTGCCGAGATCCGGATGGCACCGAGGTGGTGTCCAGCAAATTGCCGCACTGGTGTGGCCATCCTACAATGCTGCGCCGAAAGACGGCGTGTCCAGCTGAGTTGCGGTCACTCTTGCGGTACAGTGAGTCGAACGCGCCGAGATCCGGATGGCACCGAGGTTGTGTCCAGCAAGTTGCCGCACTGGTGTGGACATCCTACAATGCTGCGCCGAAAGTCGGCGTGGGGTGCCCCGTTGGCTTATGAGGTGATGTCAGTAGTGGACCGATGTGTGAATAGGTCGGAACCAGCACAAGGCGCCAAGATCCGAATGGCAAGTCCTGGATGTTGAGTGCCTCAGTTGAGATTTCTGAGCAGTGCTTGTAAGACTGTCTGAAGCTTATTTGCACCTGCTGCAGCTTCACTATTGCCCTGGTGTGGCCAAAGGTCGCACATGACATAGGCGGCCGGCTCCCGAGGTCCGGTGGAACTTTTTTCCTTTTCCTTTCTGCTTCTTTTCCTACAATCCGTTTCATCTGAAGACACGACCAGGTCCCTGAATGTGTGCAGGGGGATGCTATTGATTGAATGAAAATGGCGGCTTGACACAAAGCTGACTCAAGCGTTGCTGTTGATGCTATACAGACAAAAATTGGTTTTCAGTTTGTACATTCTTCAGGATTTTTTTTTCTATCCAAGTCTGATTGAGAGTTTGTAGAAAAATGGCTTCAGATTTTCCACATACTACTCTTCAACATTCTTCCTAAATGTAACAATGTGAAACTCACTAGGAGAACGGCTGTTTCTGTTTCCTTTCAAAATGCTGCCAACAATATTTTCTGAATGGAAGACACCATCTTGTAGCATAAAGGGCCGAAAGGGGTTCTGGTCTGGCCGATGGTTGGTGGAGACATTTTGACTATATCTTGGACCTGCCCGGCCTCGCACAAAATGGCGCCGGTATAAATGGGACTCGTAACTCCTTGCCCGCAAATGTATATCTAGAAAATGTTATTGTAAGTGGCCCTGTCGTATTTTAATTACAAAATGTACGTCCACCGATTCCGCAACTGTTAGACACCTTTGTTCTTGCAACCTAATGGCCCGCTCGTTACGTTCCTCTACAGTGTAAATGTCTCCTCATCATATACGATTTCAGTTTGCTCCGTGGCCGGCCCACGTGGTTATAGGCCCGTATTTGTATACTGACATTTTCACAATAAAGGTTTTTAAAACAAAACACGGTAGTAGTATTTACATTGGTAAAGTTTTTACTTTTAGTCACTGTTTTCGAATCAGTAAAAGGCAAGTGAAATAAAGCAGTCCAATTACATGACGGATAAAAGGTATAATATGTAGGAACGCAGTAAAGATAAATGGTCAAGGGCAGTTGTGTTTTTCATTTCTGCAACATAAAGTGATCGATAAGAATCTGATAATCAGGCGTATCGGCGACTAAGACAGCAGGCCGAATCTCTTTTACTCAACGGCTCCGTCATGGAAGGAAGAAACGCCCTTTTTCTCGAAAAAGGAATATATTTTACTTGCAGGACAGTTGTAAATTTTCCGGGAAAGTACATTAGCCTGGAATATTATAACATATATGTTTAAAAAAAAATAATGTTCGAAAACAATAAAAAGCGTAATTTTTAGGTCATATGACCAAGCTTTTCATCATTAAAATAACAAAAGCAAAATGAACCAATGAAAAGTTTTATTAACAAGTCACATGACCTGTTATGCTTACGTTACGCGCTGCGCGCCGCGCCTCGGATCACTTCCGGGTGCGCTAACGCGGCGTGTCATATAACGCATTACGCGACAACGTAGGTCAAGAATATAGTCAAAATGTCTCCACCAACCAGCGTTCGGAACACAACCCCTTTCAGCAGTCCAAAAAGTTCTGTTAAATGACAACAGAGGGGACAGGCAACAAGAACCATCAGTCAAAGAGGGGAGGGCAAGTTCTTCTCTTCCGGGTCATGTTGGGGCGCTACCGGAACTGATCGAATTGGTAGTCTACAGTGTTTCTGGATGTTTCAGACTAAAGCTGGCATCAGCATGAGAGCACTACCATCTCGTAGCTCCGTCGTGGCCATTCCACGAGCAATCATGGCAGCCGCTCCCCACCAGAAGCCTGCGGGAGTCGGAGGCCCCCAAGACTTTTGTAGAATCTTCACGGCTGAGGGGACGCTTTCGAGAATGGGACCCAAGCCCTATCAGGGAAGCGTCCGAGTTCAAAGGTGTCCCAGGGCCATTTTAGTGGACCAGGCCCAAAACCGAAGAGCCGGCCGCCATTTTGAGAGTCCTGTGGCAGCCGCCTATCGCTGCACCGCAAGAGCGGGAGCAACTCAACTACATGATGAGCGAGACGCTGTAGTCGCAAGAGCGGGCGGTAAACAGCTGAATGGCGGAAGAGGCACAGTGTAGCAAAAGCGGGCGGAATGGCAACTGAAACGGTAAAGGGGCGCCCCACTACAGCGTGTCTTCAGGTCAAACGGATTGTGGGACAAGGTCCAGAATTGAAGAGTCATCAAAAGGCAAAAAGTTCCGCCGGACCCCGGGAGCCGGCCGCCTATGTCGGGGGCGATCTCAGGCTACACCAGTGCTATAAGACTTGGGGAGGGTGTCGGAGCCAAGCGTCTTCTCCGAGTCCATGGCCATCACACCGCCCCTCAGGGGCCTCCGTCAAGCTGTTTAGGAAGGTAGCATATCACATTGTTTTCTAATGCAGTCAGGTCCACAAACGACACTCACTTACTTTGAGAATAGTGAAGCTGCAGTAGGTGGAAATAAGCTTCAGACAGTGTTACAAGCACTGCTCAGAACTCTTAACTATGGCACCCAACATCCAGAACTTATGCCATTTGAGAATGGCAGTGACATTTAAGCAACTCAGGGACCAAAACCATTAACGTACTTTCACGTATGAGAAACTTACTTGGGGAGGGGGCAGGAGCGAAGCGCCCCCTCCCAGTCCGCGCCACCACACCGTATGTTGAAAATCTGAAGCCATCGTTCTACAAAGTCAACCAACCTTGGATTGAAAAATCTAGAAAAATGTACAAACTGAAAACCAGTTTTGGTCTGCATAGCATCAGTAGCAACGCTTGCTATCAGAGTGCATGAGTTTCATGCTCGATCGATTGAGCTAGCCGGATCGGGCAATAAAAAGTATAAAATAGTTATGTAAATAGTTATTTAATAAAATGTTTTACCCTGTTTCTTTGCTGGTGTGTTGTCTATATTTTTAATATTTGCATAGGGTTTGTCGTTATTTTGGGCGGGGTGGGTGACGGAGTCGAGCTGTCTTGCAGCCCTCATGGTGTGAAGCTCAGTTCATCTCACTATTTTCGTATTTCTCATGAAGGGTTGTTCCTAATATTTCTACTTTAGCGAGGTCAAAAAGAGATCCAATTAGTGGCCTACTGATTTTGCTCGATTACTTTTATTTTTTTACACGATTTTTCACTATCTGCAAAGACTAAACAGAGTATTGCGACTTTGTGCTTGTTTGTAAATAGAGAATGATCCAAAGAGAACCAATTCTAAAACAGTAAATGCTTGGATAACAATCAATCAAATGGAGAGACAAGCAGGCACGACGGATTACAACGGGGGCAAAGGCCTGCGTTAACTACCGTTCACTATCTGCAAAGAGAGAGTACTACTAAGAGAAAAGAGGGGAGGGGGGGCAGCGTTCAAAGCACATCAGCGTGCATAAATACGAAAATGTTTTTATCTATCACGTACTTGACATTTTAAAGCTTTTCATATTTGCTATTAAAAAACCAATGAAATTCACAGAAAAAACCATAGGTTATAGTGGATATATAGTTAGGAATTTGCATTTACAAAACCTTGAAAATTCAATGAAAAAACCATTGGTTTTAGGCCATATATAGTTAGGGATTTGCATTTACAAAACCTTATTTTACTCGCATAAAACCATTGAAATTCCATATATAGTTATAAGCGCTAACTATATATCGCGCACCCGCAATCCACTGCTGATGATGTCACATATTACATCATTCATGACATGGTTAGTGACATCACTGATGACATCTCAAATGACATCACTGATGACATCACTGAAAACATCTCATTTGACATGACTGATAACATCACTGATGATATAATTCATGTGATAATACCATGAACCTCTTCAGACTCTAATATAACCTTAGATACAATCAGTGTAAACAGACAGTCACAGACTGTCACTCATCCATGGAGTTACTCACACACCTAGTCAGTTATGCCAAAAATCAATCACACCTCCATTTTCTCAACTATACAGTTATACACACCTTACTTATTCAAACATATACTAACACATATTTACTTTACTCTCTTATACAATCTCTGATACATGTTCACAATGATCCATACAGCCACTCACACATTCACTGGCTCTTATGCACAGTTATTTATAGATGTCAACTCTCACATGTACTGTGTTTTACATATGTACTTAATTTGACATGTAGCACTGAGATATCCATTCACTCACTAATACACTCATGCACAGTCAACCGCCCATACAGCTGTTTCCACATACACTTTTGAATCCATACATATAGTGAATCAACTACTCACACATCTATGTACAGAGTCACACACCTCCCAGCCACCCATACACACACACTTAGTTTCCCATACAAATACTTGGACAACCAATGAATAACCCATACAGTTACTCATATAGCTACTGATCAACATATGCAGCAGTTTGTAGAACAACAGATATAATGATGCACAAATTAAAACAGTTTAGTCACTAACCCATGCACTCAGTGAGACACATTTAATCACTCACTCATACAGTCAGTCATGCACCTACTAAATCCTTCATCCAGACACTTATAACTCCACTCATTCTTCAATATGTAAGACATATTTTAACTTTACAGAAACATACAGTCACTGGATGTTGTCATCAGTGATGTCATCAGTGATGTCATTTGAGATGTCATCAGTGATGTCATCAGTGATGTCACTAACCATGTCATGAATGATGTAATATGTGACATCATCAGCAGTGGATTGCGGGTGCGCGATATATAGTTAGCGCTTATAACTATATATGGAATTTCAATGGTTGTATGCGAGTAAAATAAGGTTTTGTAAATGCAAATCCCTAACTATATATGGCCTAAAACCAATGGTTTTTTCATTGAATTTTCAAGGTTTTGTAAATGCAAATTCCTAACTATATATCCACTATAACCTATGGTTTTTTCTGTGAATTATATATATATATATATATATATTCAATGAAAAAACCATTGGTTTTAGGCCATATATAGTTAGGAATTAGCATTTACAAAACCTTATTTTACTCGCATAAAACCATTGAAATTCCATATATAGTTAGAAGCGCTAACTATATATCGCGCACCCGCAATCCACTGCTGATGATGTCACATATTACATCATTCATGACATGGTCAGTGACATCACTGATGACATCACTGATGACATCTCAAATGACATCACTGATGACATCACTGATCACAACATCCAGTGATTGTATGTGTCTGTAAAGTTTAAATATGTTTTACATATTGAAGAATGAGTGGATGTATAAGTGTCTGGATGAAGAATTTAGTAGGTGCATGACTGACTGTATGAAAGAGTGATTAAATGTGTCTCACTGAGTGAATGGGTTAGTGACTAAACTGTCTTAATTTGTGCATCAGTATGTTTGTTGTTGTGTAAGCTGCTGCATGTGTTGATCAGTAGCTATAAGAGTGGCCATATGGGTTATTGATTGGTTGCCCAAGTATTTGAATGGGAGGCTGAGTGTGTGTGTGGGTGGCTGGGAGGTGCGTGACTCTGTGCATAGATGTGTAAGCAGTTGATTCACTAGGAGTATGAGTTCAAGAGTGCATGTGGAAACAGCTATATGGGCGGTTGACTGTGCATGGGTGTGTTGGTGAGTGAATGGATTTCTCATTGCTACATGTGCAAGTAAGTACGTATGTAAAACACAATACATGTGAGAGTTGAGATATATAAATAACTGAACATAAGAGCCAGTGAATGTGTGAGTGGCTGTATCGATCACTGTGAGCTTGTATCAGGGATTATATAAGAGAGTAAATATGTGTTATTATATGTTTGAATAAGTAAGATGTGTATAACTGTATAGTTGAGGAAATGGAGGTGTGATTGATTCTTTGCATGACTGACTAGGTGTGTGAGTAACTCCATGGATGAGTGACAGTCTGTGAGTGTCTGTTTATACTGAGTGTATGTAAGGTTATATTAGAGTCTGAAGAGGTTCATTGTATTATCACATGAGTGATGTGATCAGTGATGACAAATGAGATGTCATCAGTGATGTCATTTGAGTTGTCATCAGTGATGTCATCAGTGATGTCATTTGAGATGTCATCAGTGATGTCATTTGAGTTGTCATCAGTGATGTCATCAGTGATGTCATTTGAGATGTCATCAGTGATGTCATCAGTGATGTCACTGACCATGTCATGAATGATGTAATATGTGACATCATCAGCAGTGGATTGCGGGTGCGCGATATATAGTTAGCGCTTCTAACTATATATGGAATTTCAATGGTTTTATGCGAGTAAAATAAGGTTTTGTAAATGCTAATTCCTAACTATATATGGCCTAAAACCAATGGTTTTTTCATTGAATTTTCAAGGTTTTGTAAATGCAAATTCCTAACTATATATCCACTATAACCTATGGTTTTTTCTGTGAATTTCATTGGTTTTTTAATAGCAAATATGAAAAGCTTTAAAATGTCAAGTACGTGATAGATAAAAACATTTTCGTATTTATGCACGCTGATGTGCTTTGAACGCTGCACCCCCCCCCTCCCCTCTTTTGTCTTAGTAGTACTCTCTCTTTGCAGATACTGAAGGGTAGTTAACGCAGGCCTTTACCCCCGTTGTAATCCGTCGTGCCTCCTTGTCTCTCCATTTGATTGATTGTTGTCCAAGCATTTACTGTTTTAGAATTGGTTCTCTTTGGATCATTCTCTATTTACAAACAAGCACAAAGTCGCAATACTCTGTTTAGTCTTTGCAGATAGTGAAAAATCGTGTAAAAAAATAAAAGTAATCGAGCAAAATCAGTAGGCCACTAATTGGATCTCTTTTTGACCTCGCTAAAATAGAAATATTAGGAACAACCCTTCATGAGAAATACGAAAATAGTGAGATGAACTGAGCTCCACACCATGAGGGCTGCAAGACAGCTCGGCTCCATCACCCATCCCGCACAAAATAATGACAAACCCTATGCAAATATTAAAAATATAGACAACACACCAGCAAAGAAACAGGGTAAAACATTTTATTAAAAAACTATTTACATAACGTTGGTTTATAAGATGATGTCAGTAGTGGACCGATGTGTGAATAGATCGAAAGCAGCACAAGGCTCCAAGATCCGGATGGCAAGCTCCTGGATGTTGGGTGCCATAGTTTAGAGTTCTGAATTTCAGCCTTTTTCAATGCCTGTGCTTTGTTGAATCAAAATGGCGGCTTGACACAAAGCTGACTCAAGCGTTGCTACTGATGCTATGCAGACCAAAACTGGTTTTCAGTTTGTACATTTTTCTAGATTTTTCAATCCAAGTTTGGTTGACTTTGTAGAACGATGGCTTCAGATTTTCAACATACGGTGTGGTGGCGCTGACTGGGAGGGGGCGCTTCGCTCCTGCCCCCTCCCCAAGTAAGATTTTCATACGTGAAAGTACGTTAATGGTTTTGGTCCCTGAGATGCTTCGATGTCACTGCCATTCTCAAATAGCATAAGTTCTGGATGTTGGGTGCCATAGTTAAGAGTTCTGAGCAGTGCTTGTAACACTGTCTGAAGCTTATTTCCACCTACTGCAGCTTCACTATTCTCAAAGTAAGTGAGTGTCGTTTGTGGACCTGACTGCATTAGAAAACAATGTGATATGTTACCTTCCTAAACAGCTTGACGGAGGCCCCTGAGGGGCGGTGTGATGGCCATGGACTCGGAGAAGACGCTTGGCTCCGACACCCTCCCCAAGTCTTATAGCACTGGTGTAGCCTGAGATCGCCCCCGACATAGGCGGCCGGCTCCCGGGGTCCGGCGGAACTTTTTGCCTTTTGATGACTCTTCAATTCTGGACCTTGTCCCACAATCCGTTTGACCTGAAGACAAGCTGTAGTGGGGCGCCCCTTTATCGTTTTAGTTGCCATTCCGCCCGCTTTTGCTACACTGTGCCTCTTCCGCCATTCAGCTGTTTACCGCCCGCTCTTGCGACTACAGCGTCTCGCTCACCATGTAGTTGAGTTGCGCCCGCTCTTGCGGTGCAGCGATAGGCGGCTGCCACAGGACTCTCAAAATGGCGGCCGGCTCTTCGGTTTTGGGCCTGGTCCACTAAAATGGCCCTGGGACACCTTGGAACTCGGACGCTTCCCTGATAGGGCTTGGGTCCCATTCTCGAAAAGCGTCCCCTCAGCCGTGAAGATTCTACAAAAGTCTTGGGGGCCTCCGACTCCCGCAGGCTTCTGGTGGGGAGCGGCTGCCATGATTGCTCGTGGAATGGCCACGACGGAGCTACGAGATGGTAGTGGTCTCATGCTGACGCCAGCTTTAGTCTGAAACATCCAGAAACACTATAGACTACCAATTCGATCAGTTCCGGTAGCGCCCCAACATGACCCGGAAGAGAAGAACTTGCCCTCCCCTCTTTGACTGATGGTTCTTGTTGCCTGTCCCCTCTGTTGTCATTTAACAGAACTTTTTGGACTGCTGAAAGGGGTTGTGTTCTGAACGCTGGTTGGTGGAGACATTTAGACTATATTCTTGACCTACGTTGTCGCGTAATGCGTTTTATGACACGCCGCGTTAGCGCACCCGGAAGTGATCCGAGGCGCGGCGCGCAGCGCGTAACGTAAGCATAACAGGTCATGTGACTTGTTAATAAAACTTTTCATTGGTTCATTTTACTTTTGTTAATTTAATGATGAAAAGCTTGGTCATATGACCTAAAAATTACGCTTTTTATTATTTTCGAACAATATTTTTTTTTCAAACATATGTTATAATATTCCAGGCTAATGTACTTTCCCGGAAAATTTACAACTGTCTTGCAAGTAAAATATATTCCTTTTTCGAGAAAAAGGGCGTTTCTTCCTTCCATGACGGAGCCGTTGAGTAAAAGAGATTCGGCCTGCTGTCTTAGTCGCCGATACGCCTGATTATCAGATTCTTATCGATCACTTTATGTTGCAGACATGAAAAACACAACTGCCCTTGACCATTTATCTTTACTGCGTTCCTACATATTATACCTTTTATCCGTCATGTAATTGGACTGCTTTATTTCACTTGCCTTTTACTGATTCGAAAACAGTGACTAAAAGTAAAAACTTTACCAATGTAAATACTACTACCGTGTTTTGTTTTAAAAACCTTTATTGTGAAAATGTCAGTATACAAATACGGGCCTATAACCACGTGGGCCGGCCACGGAGCAAACTGAAATCGTATATGATGAGGAGACATTTACACTGTAGAGGAACGTAACGAGCGGGCCATTAGGTTGCAAGAACTAAGGTGTCTAACAGTTGCGGAATCGGTGGACATACATTTTGTAATTAAAATAGAACAGGGCCACTTACAATAACATTTTCTAGATATACATTTGCGGGCAAGGAGTTACGAGTCCCATTTATACCGGCGCCATTTTGGGCGAGGCCGGGCAGGTCCAAGATATAGTCAAAATGTCTCCACCAACCATCGGCCAGACCAGAACCCCTTTCGGCCCTTTATGCTACAAGATGGTGTCTTCCATTCAGAAAATATTGTGGGCAGCATTTTGAAAGGAAACAGAAACAGCCGTTCTCCTAGTGAGTTTCACATTGTTACATTTAGGAAGAATGTTGAAGAGTAGTATGTGGAAAATCTGAAGCCATTTTTCTACAAACTCTCAATCAGACTTGGATGGAAAAAAAAAACCTGAAGAATGTACAAACTGAAAACCAATTTTTGTCTGTATAGCACCAACAGTAACGCTTGAGTCAGCTTTGTGTCAAGCCGCCATTTTCATTCAATCAATAGCGTCCCCCTGCACACATTCAGGGACCTGATCGTGTCTTCAGATGAAACGGATTGTAGGAAAAGAAGCAGAAAGGAAAAGGAAAAAAGTTCCGCCGGACCTAGTGAAGCTGCAGCAGGTGCAAATAAGCTTCAGACAGTCTTACAAGCACTGCTCAGAACTCTCAACTGAGGCACTCAACATCCAGGACTTGCCATTCGGATCTTGGCGCCTTGTGCTGGTTCCGACCTATTCACACATCGGTCCACTACTGACATCACCTCATAAGCCAACGGGGCACCCCACGCCGACTTTCGGCGCAGCATTGTAGGATGGCCACACCAGTGCGGCAACTTGCTGGACACAACATCGGGGCCATCCAGATCTCGGCGCGTTCGACTCACTGTACCGCAACAGTGACCGCAACTCAGCTGGACACGCCGTCTTTCGGCGCAGCATTGTAGGATGGCCACACCAGTGCGGCAATTTGCTGGACACCACCTCGGTGCCATCCGGATCTCGGCGCGTTCGAGTCACTGTACCGCAACAGTGACCGCAATTCAGCTGGACACGCCGTCTTTCGGCGCAGCATTGTAGGATGGCCACACCAGTGCGGCAATTTGCTGGACACCACCTCGGTGCCATCCGGATCTCGGCGCGTTCGAGTCACTGTACCGCAACAGTGACCGCAACTCAGCTGGACACGCCGTCTTTCGGCGCAGCATTGTAGGATGGCCACACCAGTGCGGCAATTTGCTGGACACCACCTCGGTGCCATCCGGATCTCGGCGCGTTCGAGTCACTGTACCGCAACAGTGACCGCAACTCAGCTGGACACGCCGTCTTTCGGCGCAGCATTGTAGGATGGCCACACCAGTGCGGCAATTTGCTGGACACCACCTCGGTACCATCCGGATCTCGGCCCGTTGTGCTGCCTTCGGCCTATTCGCACATCGGTCCGCTACTGACGCCGCCTCACGTGCCAACGGATTTTCTACGCTTTTTGTAGCCCTATGCCGCATAACAGGTCATGTGACTTGTTTATAAAACTTTTCATTGGTTCATTTTACTTTTGGTTTCCTAAAGATGGAAGGCTTGGTCATATGACCTAAAAATAACACTTTTCATTGGTTTAGAACATTTTTTTTTCCCAAACGATGAAAGCCCCACCTTGTTTCTGGATCATTCAGACTGAAGCTGGCGTCAGCATGAGAGCACCACCATCTCGTGGCTCCGTCGTGGTCATTCCGCGAGCAATCATGGCAGCCGCTCCCCACCGGAAGCCTGCGGGAGTCGGGGGCCCCCAAGACTTTTGTACAATCTTCACGGCTGAGGGGACGCTTTTCGAGAATGGAGCCCAAGCCCTAGCAGGCAAGCGTCCGAGTTCCAAAGTGTCCCAGGGCCATTTCAGTGGACCAGGCCCAAAACCGAGGAGCCGTCCGCCATTTTAAGAGCCATGTGGCAGCCGCCTATCGCTGCACTGCAAGAGTGGGAGCAACTCAACAACATGGTGAGCGAGACGCTGTAGCCGCAAGAGCGTGCGCAACTCAGCTAGATGGCCGCCACCTGGGGAGGCCCGTTCACGCCGCCTCCCCCACGCCCCCCCCCCGGGCCGCCGCACGCCAATTTTCGGAGCAGCATTGTAGGATACCAAAACCAGTGCGGCAGTTTACTGGACATCACCTGGGTGCCTGTCGTACATGTTGTGTCAGCCATGTGACACTGGACACAGACCGCTACTGACGAGGCCTCCCCCCGCACCACCCGGGATGCCCCACGCTGTTTTTCTGTGCTGCATTGTAGGATCCCTAAACCAGTGCGGCACCCAGGCGACATCACCTGGGTGCCGTCCAGAACTCTGCACGTTGTGCTGCCTTGGGACTATTCGCACAAAAGACAGCTTCTAACCATTGTTGCTTTTTGTGTTGAGAAATGTTTAAATGTTTTTAGTTTTTGTTCCGTTCGTTAAAGTTAATAGTTAATAAAGTTTTATAACCTTACTTTGTTGGAGTGTTATCTATTTTTTTTAAAACGGGTGAATGGGGCCTTGAATCGGGTTATTGTCATGTGTGGGCTTTGGAAGTGTGCTGCTGCACGATCGGACATTTCAAACTCAAATGCACGTTCTTTTTCTTACCTTTCCGAAGCATGGAGCGCAATAGCAAGCAGAGAAAGGGTGATGCACGTGTTGAACACTACCTGACCTGGCAAGTTGCTGGCAGTGCCCCCCCGCCCGCTCCTGAAAGAGGAAACACACACACCGCCGTTCTTTTTCTTACCTTTCCGAAGCATGGAGCGCAATAGCAAGCAGAGAAAGGGTGATGCACGTGTTGAACACTACCTGACCTGGCAAGTTGCTGGCAGTGCCCCCCCGCCCGCTCCTGAAAGAGGAAACACACACACCGCCGCTCCGAGTACTTCACAAATCTTTAAAAGACCATGCGCTTGTTCATGAGGCTTAAATGGTTTATCACCTCTTCTAGAACCCCTGCATCGACCCTCTGACGTTTCCTGGAAAAATTACCATGTAACACAATACCAAGCCCTGTCAGCTGAAACCCCCAAGGAATCGTGGGGCATATTATCAAGGGGGTTTATCTCCGCTTTTTTGGCTTTAAAAGCCTTGAAAGCGGAGATAAAATTATCTCCCTATTACCAAGCTGTCGCTAACACCAGTTAGTGACAGCTAAAAGGAGATAGCGACCATCTTGGGCCCCGCTTTGCATGTCAGTGATACTTATCACTAATGACATGCAAAGTGGCGTGCCAAGATGTTAGTGACTGGAAACAGTCCCTAACATCGCTACCTTCTATTACCAACTTTTGGAGATATTCGCGCTAAGCGCGAATATCTCCAAAATCTAACACCTGCCCTGAGCAGTTCTTAGCCATGTTATCCAATGGGAGGTGGATAACATGGCTAAGAGCATTTGCTCGATAATACATGAATATCGCTGACTTTTCTGCGATAATAGCAAGGTTTATCTGCGATAAAAATCGCCGATGTACGGCGATAATTTTTGTCTCTAAACAAGTTAGAGACAAAAATTATCGCTAGTTGTTCGTAATATGCCCCCGGGTTTTTGCTTGCAGAAATCGGGAGGCGGGAGACTAGCACTGAAATCAGTAGTCACACGCCTGAATCGGGAGGATTGGCATGTCTGAATTCTCTACAGCTGGGGCCATAAACTACATCCGCAGGGTTAGGTGATAGCCTGGGACCAGCCTGGCATCTAAAATGGCTGCCGTGCACGACAAAATTGTGGCATTGGAAAAAAGGCAAGATGGCGCAGCCGCTGGAAGAGATGTATCAACATATATCAGCCTCCTCAGCCACCCTCAGGAAACATAGGGGATTAGGATACGTCTCCCGCACCCCCTTATACCTAGTACTTTAATTAACAAAGCACAAAATGGCGAATTCCCGTTTCGCTACCAGTTTGCGGCCCAGTTCGCGGCCCGTGAAGCGCTTCTACCGTGAAAAATCATTTTTTTTTATTTTCCCCACGGGACCCTTTAATAACCCCAACAACATTCCTAGGGGGTCAAGAGGGGGATACCTTGCCCCCTTTCATTAAATTCCCCCTTAGTTTTTCACCTTTTCTTCTCTCTCGATCCTACCGAGAGACAAGATGGCGGCCGCTCCGGACTGTCACGCAGCAAAAAAAAAAAAAAGCTCACGCACAGCCGCTGGAAGAGATGTATCAACATATATCAGCCTCCTCAGCCACCCTCAGGAAACATAGGGGATTAGGATACGTCTCCCGCACCCACTTATACCTAGTAATTTAATTAACGAAGCACAAAATGGCGAATTCCCGTTTCGCTACCAGTTTGCGGCCCAGTTCGCGGCCCGTGAAGCGCTTCTACCGTGAAAAATCCTTTTTTTTTTTTCCCCACGGGACCCTTTAATAACCCTAACAACATTCCTAGGGGGTCAAGAGGGGGATACCTTGCCCCCTTTCATTAAATTCCCCTTTCGTTTTTCACCTCTTCTTCTCTCTCGATCCTACCGAGAGACAAGATGGCGGCCGCTCCGGACTGTTTAGAATGTTGACAGACACCGGAGAGCCAATCAGCTTTCTGCGCGCAAAGTTCCGTTTCGCTAAAAGTAAGCGGACCGGATCGCTGCCCAGAGCGCTGTTACAGATATATATCTTGATTTGAACGTTAATTTCTCAAAATCCACTGAAGCACATATATTGAGACCTAGCAAAGGCACATCGGGCTAACAGTCCCTACAATTTTGCCAAGTTTCGTGCAAATCCATTCAGCCGTTCGAGCTAAAAGTGAGTCCAACCGCCCTATGGAAATTAACATGGGAAAAACGCGTTTTGGGACCCCCCTTTTTTCTCGGCCCCCCCTTGACGAAACCCCCCCAAATTTTTAGGGGCTGCTCAGAAACAAAATGTGCCATTTTCCTGAAAATTTCAGCCGATTCCGTCCACAAACGCCAAAGTTATTAGACATAGAATTTTCAGAAATGCCATAGGGAATTAATCCTAACTATATATACCTACTGGCGATAGCCAGTAGGTAATATATATATATATATATATATATATATATATATATATATATACATACATATGTGTGTGTGTGTGAAGATACTTTAGTTATACCTCCCTGCCGCTCGTGCTGAATTAAATACTTAGTAATGATCGCATTTGGGCACACTGCAACACCTTTTCCGCAGCTTACTCCACAAGCTCAATACTGGTAGTTTTATGTTTTATTTACAGCAATGTGGCGGGCTTGACTAGGTCTTTGTTTTAATAGCGCTTGAGATGAAATACGGTACAAAAGGGGGTGGTAATGGACGGAGCATCTGAACCAATCAAACACTCACACCCAGTCAAAAGATCTGGGTTCAATCCATCGTTTTTTTGTACTCCACACCACCCCAGTTCAAACATGGCCATATGCAAATCAGACTGACCCTGTGCCTCATGGGAACAGTCCAGCCCGAACTGCTAAGCCATGCCTTCCCTGGACCGGAAACAAGCTTCCGAGGACCGGTTTCTGGCATTCCAGCCGTCTTCAGCCCGCTTGCTTGAATCCAGTGGTGTGGAGAGCATGGGATTCACGTCTGAGCATACCCATCCCACTCGGGGTGACAAATGCAAAAACCACAGTTGATGGACAGAATTCAGAACAATGTCATACATTCATACCAGTACAGAGATCTGGGCCTAAATACATCGTTTTTTTGCACTCCACACCACCCCAGTTCAGACATGGCCATATGCAAATCAGTCTGACCCTGTGCCTCATGAGAACAGTCCAGCCCGAACTGCCAAGCCATGCCTTCCCTGGACCGGAAACAAGCTTCCGAGGACCGGTTTCTGGCATTCCAGCCGTCTTCAGCCCAGCTTGCTTGAATCCAGTGGTGTGGAGAGCATGGGATCACGTCTGAGCATACCCATCCCACTCGGGGTGACAAATGCAAAAACCACAGTTGATGGACGTGAGTCCCTTGCTCACTTTGCCACTGTATTCAAGAAAGCTGGGCTGAAGACGGCTGGAATGCCAGAAACTGGTCCTCGGAAGCTTGTTTCCGGTCCAGGGAAGGCATGGCTTGGCAGTTCGGCCCAGATCTCTGTACTCGGGTGAATGTATGACATTGTTCTGTATTATGTCCATCAACTGTGCTTTTTGCATTTGAGATGAAATACAGCACGATGTTTTGTAATCATATTATATCTGCATTCTATATAGGGCTTTATTTTTTAGAGTGATTAGTGCCATTCTCTATATTTTAAGGTGATGTTTCCTCAAAAGGCTGGTGATCTAATAAGTGCACATTTTCAGATACGTATTATCTTTATTATAGTATGGTGTAGTATTAAGCTTCATTATGTTTTAAAATATATTGCACTGTGCATTTTTTTTAACATATTTGTTACGTGATCCTGTAACTCCACCAGTCACATGTGTGTTTAGATATTGTGGAGTGTCTATACTACTGCAAGGCTGTAAACGCATAAGTATTTCCTTTATGTTTTTTCATGCCTTTGAGGGGGTGAGACTATATAAATTCACAGATGTATGGCACTAATTAGATTGACAAAGGCTTCAACAATGCCAAAACGCGTCTCTCCAATCTCTGGGTTGAGTGAGACCCGTAACAATAAAGAAAGTCATATCGCATATCCTCGAGTATGTGCCTTCTTCCAAGGATTTCATTGCTCGAATTAATGTAAATAATGTCAATCCTGCATATACATCTTGTATTAGCGACAGTAGTGTCACATTCTTGGATGTAAAGGTTACAGTGGTAAATGAAATCATAACCACTTCCCTTTTTCGCAAAGAGACAGTGGGCAACACCCTGCTCCACGCGTCCAGTGCACACCCCCGTCATTTAATTCACAGCATCCCCAATGGGGAAATGCTGCGATTACTCAGGATTTGCTGCAATAACAAAGACTTGGATAGTAAGATACTTTTTCTGCAGCGGGGATATAACATCAAAACCATACATGCCGCTATCCGCAAATCCAGGGCTTAGGCTAGGGAAGACCTGTTACAATATAAAGACCATTCTCTGAAATCCAGTGATGAAAGTCTTGCTGCTTCTACTGAACCAGTAAGACTCATCCTGACCTTCTCCAGACAGGAACAGCAATTGCGCAAAATTATCCCATCATAGGCAGTTCTCTTCCTAGATTTCCTTTGATAACATACAGGAAATCAGTGTCTATTGCAAATGTTTTAGTGAAGAGTAGTCTGGAGCACAATGAGGGAGATGGTTGGCTCACTGAAAGAAAGGGATTTTTTAAATGCTCCAATTGCAAAGCTTGTCTATATGAAAGCAACAGAACATCTTATCTAACTGCTTTCAGTAACAAGCCACAGATGATTAAATACCACCTTACATGTAGAACCGACTTTGTGGTGTATGTGTTAGAATGCAGCTGTAAGCTGGCATACATTGGAAGCACAAAGTTGGTGGCACACAAGAGGGTTCTACAACATACCAGGTCAATCATAAACAATGACCCTAATTATCCGGTCGCCAGACACTTTAAAGAACATCACGAAAGCAACCTAAAACATCTCAGATATTATGTCATAGACACTGTTTCACCACAAAGAAGAGGGGGAGACAGAGAACGGAAGCTAAGACGTCTAGAGACTCACTACATCCTCCAGTTAGATACAAAGCAACCAGGGGGATTAAACATGAGTGAGGACCTTTATACAAATCTTTAAACATTCCAGTAGAGTATCAGCTTTCGTTACAACTTGTGTTGAAAGCTGTCTTTGGATGATATCTTAGCTATCACTAATAATTGCAAGGGCCTCATGGTCAGGTTGGAGGAACGGATTGATAATGACACATGGTGAGATGAGTTTGTATTGAATTTTCAATTATTGCATCATTGGATTTTAATTATTGCACATTCCTGTTTCATCCATTGGCTGTGCATAACTGACAAATGATTGTGGTCTGAAACATTGCACATTTCTTTCAATTAAATTTTGATAATGAGGGTTTAAGATCGAAAAACATAATTTAAGCACTAACAAAGTTTTTTTATTGGGTTTTAAGACGAAGGAATTGTATTTATAAGACTATTTATGTATCTATTTATCATTATCTACAAATTTGTTTACATATATTTATGATTGTGGGAATCATTTGTCTGAGTACTGTAAAACTTTAGGCTTATTTCCCTAAACTCATCATTGTTTGCACATGCTGTCATTTGCACAGGTTTTTTAGTGGTCAAAATAGTAAACCAAGAGACAATATACAAGTATTGTACTATTCATGGCAATAGAAATGACGTCTTTATTTAGCACTAGCACTTTACAAGGTTGGCACTGGTGGGGCATTTTCACATTATATTTTAGGGCTTTGGGCACTTTTTCGTTATTTAATTATTTGAATTACTACTTACATAGATCATGATGGAGAGGAAATGAGAAAATGTTATAACTTGAATTTATAAACACTATAAATAATGCTAGTTAAAATTATACACCGAGACAATGTGCAACAAAAAGTCCATAATTCAAAGAAATACATTTCCTTGAGGCCAAATTGTGTTTTTGCAGTAATGTTTATGTAAATTGTCCAATGATAATCCTATGAAATGATAACAATAAATTCCTCAGAGAGTGAATTATCTTCCTAAAACTTAGGCTAAGAAAATGTTATAACTTAAATTTATAAACACTATAAATAATGCTAGTTAAAATTATACATTGAGACAATGTGCAACAAAAAGTCCATAATTCAAAGAAATACATTTCCCTGAGGCCAAATTATATTTTTGCAGTAATTTTTATGTAAATTGTCCAATGATAATCCTATAAAATAATAACAATAAATTCCTCAGAGACTGAATTATTTTTCTAAAACTTTGGCTTTAAAAATATTAGGTATGAATTTGGCAATTCGAATGACAAACATTGTTTGAAAACCAACTCAGCATCATTACAAAGACTCCAACCGTTCTCACTTTTGAGATATGCAGTGTAATGTCCAGATGTTATTGAAAGACCATTGTGGAAAATTATTGCTACTGCTACAAAAGTCCTTCCAGATATTGAAAGTTGTTTAGCTATAAAATGTTTTATTAAAGTGTCCAATTTTCTTCCGTCAGCTGTACATCGTTGCATCATAAAAATTATACATTTTCCATATCTTTGGATAAATAATGTTGATAACATTTCTGATTTGCATTGCCTACACTCCGTGTTTTGGTTTGCAGCTTGAACTAATTTACTGAAAGACTCTGATTTACAGTCCGGTAATGTCAAATATAAAAATCTTTCAGTGTCTACATTAGTGCTACTTGTATACATACAATTTTCACATTGATGTTCTGATTTATAACAAAGGCCAAAGATATTCTCTTTGTCTGCAACTTCATTTTCCAATTCTGTAAGCATGTACATTAGAAACTCCTGAGCATCTTGTTGGATATTGTGTAAATTGTGTAGAACCAGAACATTCATCCAAAAGATTACGAACATCAGAAACACTTTGTATTTTACTTTTATCTGTTCTCAATTTTTCATTAAGAGAGTGTAACAAGGAACACAATCTTTTTTCACGATTCTCCATAATTTGCTGTTGCAAACCTTAAAAAAAAACAACATTGACCACTACATTAGCATAGCAGTTGACACCAGACCTATTTTCAAACTGAAAACCAACAATCTCTTCAACAGTGTCCATTTTCTTTTTGCTTGCAATCACAACATTATCTTGTTTTTTCCCTTCTCTGCACCTTCAGTACAGATTTTCTCATACCTTCTTTTTCAAACAACCACACGCTTCCCAAATACAGGATATTGACCTAAATTAGGAGCTTATGTTCTTCTTAACCTATTGTACTCTTTGACACAGTTGGCATCTGCAGTAATCTTAGTATCATCAAAACCAATCAAAAACAAACCAGATAATGTTCTGACTCTGGAAAAAGCAACATATGCCATACCTTCTTTAAACAAAGAATTTCCAATGTTCACCAAAGCACGCTCCCCGCTTCCCACCGCCGTGACATCGCCTCCCAGCTGCTCCTCCCTCCCACTTCGCCTTAAATGGAGACCGCGCGGACGCGCAACGGTCACACGCAGCAGGCGTGCCGATTGTGCGCCGCAGGCGCGCCAAAGACAAGCCCGTCTGCGCCCGTCCGCACCTGAACTGCGCCCAGTGCCAGAACCCCTGGCCCCGGCCGACACCAGACCACACTACGGACCTACGACGCCGCCACCCTCCATGCACTCAACGATGGCCGGTACACCGCCAGCTACCAAGCCACCCTAAAACGCACCCACGGACCCTTCGCCTGCCAAGCCTGCCGATTCACCTGCCTCCGGACCTGCACCTCACCCCAAGCAGATCACCAGCAGCAACCCCCTCAAGTGCATCCTGCTCAACACCCGCTCCGTCCACAGACACGCCGTGGAACTCTGGAACCTGCTCGACACAACATCACCAGACGTCGCCTTCCTCACGGAAACCTGAACGCCTCCTCAGCGCCCGACATCGCCATCGCCATCCCGGACGGATCCAAGATCACCCGGAGGGACCGCGTCAACCAGACTGGAGGAGGCATAGCCATCGTACACAAGAACACCATCCGCATCACGACCAACTCCGACGACACCCTCACCGTCCTCGAACACCTCCACTTCCAGATACACACCGACCCCAAGACGACCCTCAGAGGCACCCTCATCTAAAGACCCCCGGGACCATGCACACAATTCAGCAAAAACATCGCAGACTTCTTCAGCCCGCATGCCCTCGCCTCCTCTGACTACATTCTCCTAGGGGACCTCAACTTCCACCTAGAGAACAACAACGACAGCAACACCACTACCCTGCTAGATAACCTCACCAACCTCGGACTCAAGCAACTGGTGAACACCCCCACCCACTACGCCGGCCACACGCTTACCCAGTCTTCTCCTCCAGCAAATACATCTCCTTCAGCCACTCCACCGGACTTCATTGGACTGACCACAGCTGCGTCCACTTCAGCTTCAGAAGGACCACGACCCACCACCACCCGCAACAGGCTCCTCGCAGGAGCTGGAACAAGATCACCGCCGACCAGCTCACTACCTCCCTCAGCCAGAACCCCCCCGCCAGCACAACAGACCCCAGCGTAGCAGCCAACAACCTCACACAGTGGATCACCAACTGCGCACACGACCTCGCACCACTGAAGAACCCTCCCAGCAGACCCGGCAGCAAGAAAGCCTCTTGGTTCACCGACGAACTTACGAACTCCAAGAAGAACTGCTGCACCCTCGAGAAAGCCTGGCGCAACAACTAGACCACAGACAACATGACTGCCCTCAAGCACGCCACCCGCAAACACCACCAGCTGATCCACACCACCAAGAAGACAGCATTCAAAGAACGACTGAACAACAACGCCCACAACAGCAAGGAACTCTTCAGCATCGTCAAAGAGCTCTCCAACCCCAGCGCCGGAAACAACAACATCACTACCTTGCAAGACCTCTGCGACTCACTCGCCTCGTTCTTCCACAGCAAGATTGCTGACATACACAACATCTTCGGCACACAAACCACGCACCCAACCTCCAAACCAACGCCCCCCACCACCACTCTCTGCGCCTGGACTCTGGTCAGCACCGAAGACACCACCCGCACGATGAAAACCATCCACTCCGGATCACCAACCGACCCCTGCCCCCACCACGTCTTCAACAAGGTTGATTCCATCATCGCACCCCATCTCCGGGACTTCATCAACACCTCCTTCAACACCGCCACCTTCCCGGAGAGCGTGAAGCATGCCCAGTTCTGCGCCCTCCTGAAGAAACCAACAGCGCATCCCACCGACCTCAAAAACTTCCGCCCCATCTCGCTCCTCCCTTTTCCCGCAAAGGTCATTGAGAAGACCGTCAACAGACAGCTTGCCGCCTTCCTCGAGACGAACGGATCCCTCGACCACTCGCAGTCCGGTTTCCGGCCCAACCACAGCACCGAGACCACCTTCATCGCAGCCACTGACGACATCAGATCCCTGCTCGACAACTGGGAAACAGCGGCCCTCATCCTCCTGGACCTCTCCGCAGCGTTCGACACTGTCTGTCACCGCACCCTATTGCAGCGCCTCAGCAACATCGGAATCCAAGGAGCGGCCCTGGAGTGGATCATCTCGTTCCTCACCGGAAGAACCCAGAGAGTGTGCCTCCCCCATTCAGTTCCGAGGCCACCAAAGTCATCTGCAGCGTACCACAAGGATCATCACTCAGCCCAACCCTCTTCAACGTCTACATGAGCCTCCTCGCACCCATCGCACGCCAACACAACCACAACATCATCTCCTACGCGGACGACACCCTGCTGATCCTCTCCCTCACCAACGACCCCGCCACCGCCAGAACCAGCCTACACAAAGGGATGAAAGATATCGCCGAGTGGATGAAGAACAGCTGCCTGAAACTGAACTCAGACAAGACGGGCTTCATCCTGGACTCCTCCCCCTCGATGACCAGACAAGTCAACGCCGTCTCATCATCATGCTTCAATCAATCAATCAATCAATCAAAGCATTTATATAGCGCACTACTCACCCAGAGGGTCTCAAGGCGCTGGGGGAGGGGGGTCCGCTACTGCTCGAACAGCCAGGTCTTGAGTTGCTTCCTGAAGGCGAGGTGGTCCTGAGTCAGGCGGAGGTGGGTCGGGAGGGAGTTCCAAGTCTTGGCGGCGAGGTACGAGAAGGACCGTCATCCTGTGGTGGCTCTTCGGATGCGGGGGACGGCGGCGAGGGCGTGGCCGGTCGATCGAAGCTGGCATTTGGGAGCGTAGAAGTTGAGGCGGCTGTTGAGGTATCCTGGGCCTTGGTTGTGTAGGGCTTTGTGTGCGGGGATGAGGAGTCGGAAGGTGATTCTCTCTTCATCACCCTGCGCATGCTCCGAAAGATCTTCTGGTGGATCCCCACCGAAAACAGGAAGAGGGTCACCCAGGCACTCATCACCAGCCAACTGGACTAAGGAAACACCCTCTACGCCGGAACCACAGCCAAACTTCAGTAAAGACTCCAACGCATCCAGAACGCCTCCGCACGAATCATCCTGGACATCCCCCGACACAGCCACATTTCCGGCCACCTGAGAGACCTACACTGGCTCCCCATCATCAAGAGGATCACTTTCAGACTCCTCACCCACGCACACAAGGCCCTCCACGACCTGGGCCCCAAGTACCTCAACAACCGCCTGACCTTCTACACTCCCACCCGCCAGCTTCGATCAACCAGCCTCGCCCTCGCCGCCGTTCCACGCATCCGCAGAGCCACCACCGGAGGAAGATCCTTCTCCTACCTGGCAGCCAAGACATGGAACTCCCTCCCCATCCACCTCCGGCTAACCCAGGACCATCTCTGCTTCAGGAAGCAACTCAAGACCTGGCTTTTCGAGCAGTAGTCTCCTCTCCCCCAGCACCTTGAGACCCCTCCGGGTGAGTAGCGCGCTATACAAATGTCGTGATTGATTGATTGATTGATAAGCCAGAGAAAATGTAAACTGTTTTCTATGGACATATAAATCTTTAACAAGCAAATAACTAACAGAACAACCACCAATTTGTTTCACTTTTTCAATCTGATCAAATTTAATCTTTAAGAATTCAAAATTAACAAAATCCACAACTTTGACCATTGCTTCATTAACTAAACCTTTTTCTACATCCAAATCATGCCTTAACATTATCCAACAGTTCCTATATGCATATAGATTCTTTTCTAAACCAGCAGTTTTAGATATTGATTTTTCTAAAGAATCCAATTTTGTCTTCAATTTTTCAGTCAAAATAGTAGTGATTCCTTCATGTTCCATTTTATAGATGGCTTCCATTTTTATTATTTCTTCATTTTCCAGTTCCAAAAGTAGTTCATTTAATATAGAACACTCATGCAGTGTTGGCATTCAGCAGATTACAGATTTCTTATCTACAATTTCCATGTATATTTTCTCAGGAACTACATTTTCATTTGGAAACTAATTGGAAAGTAATCAAGTCTGTAAAGCTTGTTTGCCATGTTCTGTCAGTAGTCCAATTCCTATATCTTGGAGAATATTTCCATAATCAACACCATTTGCCTCTCGCATATTTGTATTGAGATCTTTGTATTCAAAATATGACCAAATGTTCACGTTTCCAACACTTCCCAGAGACTTTCTGGTGTCTTCATGCGCAAGTGTTTTAAACACTGGTAGTCCTTTCACAGGAGTCCGTTGCAGTAGATCTCCGAAAACGATGATGTGTTTGCCTTCAAATAACATGTCGTGTTCTGGTTCAAGAATTTTCTGCATTCTTAAATGCACAAAGGCAAGCATTAAGTTTGAAACCATGCTTACCTCATCAATAATGAAATGTTTCATTTTCTTCAAGACTCTTGACACTTCACAACAAGCTTCTCCATATAGCTTGTGGTATTCCAATTTGGTTTCATTCTCTACTGGTAGCATTAGTAAATGATGTAAAGTAATTCCATTAATGTTGTGCGCTGCCAACCCAGTTGGAGCAGGGACAACACAAGACATATGCGACTCAGTTGTTTTCTGTAGATAACTTGTAATTACTTTAATTAAAAATCTTTTTCCTGTTCCAGCTTGTCCACTCACGTACATTCGGATAGGTTGAAATGACGTACATGAGCCCTGTTTCTTTTCATGAAGTAATTCATGATCAATCTGTTGTCTCATTTGCTCATATATTTGTTTTTGCTCAACATTTAGTTGTTCTTCCAAGATTCCTAAGTTTGTTACATCTTCTTGAGCTTGATACATTGCTGTTTCCACCTAATTTAAGGTGATTGCTGCTTCATTTTCAACAATTGGTTGTCCTAGTGGATCTTGACTCAGCGCAGCAGAACTTTGTCTGTCTTGAGAACTGTCTCAAGCAATCTCAGCTGCAATTGTAGCTTCTTGATGAATTTCATTGTTCAACATTTTCACATAATTTGCAAAAGCACTGCATTGTATGCTATCTTTAGCATTAAAGGAATCTTGACCGCTATGGAAATCTCTAAATAATTCCAGTTCTGAACGCCATTGTTTGAATAGTTGTAAAAGAACTAAATAGTAAAATTCCCTTTTATCACCAGTGTCACAACTCAGCTTCCTGTGATTAATCAAATTTCCTTTTGTTTGTTTCACCAAACATCCTTCAGAACCAATGACTCCATGTTTTCCCTAATTGATGTTCGCTGTAGTATTCCTTTTAAAAGTGTAATTTTACAGCACTTCATAGAGACACAAGTTCTCAAGATGATGACTTCTGTTTGGGTAATATGAATCCAACATATTTGTTTTCAAAATATCTGTACTTTCTGGATATTTTGCTGATTAAAATTCAATTTCTTGTACAGATTTCAGTACTCGATTTCGCCTTGCTGCAAGACCTAGACTCACATAAATGATTCTTCTAGATTTGGAGTATAGACTTGCAGATTATAACTGATCTGAGCATTCATATGCTCCAATTTCTCGATGCAACATCTTCAAACTGAAACTGTATAACTTCTTACTTAGGGTCTTCTCGTGAGAAATCTCTTCCCACATTACTTTCAATTCTGTCTTTTCTGATTTTGTATTATAAGATGTCACATATCGAGCAACAGCAATGGAATTGTCCGCAACATATTAAATATCCATGTTAGCATTCCACATGGACAAAATGACTGGGTTGTAGTCATTTATGTATTTTGACCCTTCATTTCTTCTTAAGTTATAGGTATTTTTTGGAGACTTTCTTGTGATAGTATGTCGCAAAGATGACATAAAACTGTTCACTCTTCCGATATTACAGGACGTGGAAATCCAAAACAACATTTGTTGTAGAAATTGTCCTTAGATTTGTACTTTCGTCAACAGTATTTTCCACATCGGTGGCTTTGGCATTGTAAGACTTGTGCTCTTAAGTTGTTTTCTTCTGTGCTTTTGTGTAGAGCACATGTTGCATATTGTTCAATAAAACTCAAAACAGTATCATCCACATCTGTTCCAAATTTGGGAGCGTCCTTAATTCATAATAGCATATGTATATGAGGAGCACCTCTTGCTTGATACTCCTTTCTCCAAAAGAAATCCACAACTTCTCCAAGAGGAGAATTTTTTTGTTGCAGATAAAAGACATCATAGCCTCAAATATATGATTAAAATAAATGCATACATTACCAGCATCCAAAGAGCACAATTCTCCAGGTGTCTTGTATTCAATGTTTTTTATATTCGAATTTGCCTCTAGAAGAAATTCTAGTTATTCATCCCAAGCGTACTCAGCACAGCTCAGGATAAGGAACCATGTTGTAGTTCCTAAGTTCCGTAGCGTACATTTCGGTTCTCCGTGATGACGGTACCAATATTCATTAGTCCCACGCTGACATGCCATCAAATTAATGATCTCAACTCTTTGGTGCACTTTATTCATAAAATCTTTTGAAGATACATTTTGCAGATGTATTCCAGATTTTAGAATATGGTTTATTGCATAGGAAAGTCCAGACAAGTCACTTTCAAACAAAAGATGAAATATATAAGGGATACATTGATGAAATCTTCAATCTTCTGCATATAATCTTGTTGTCTGATATTCAGATGCAGGAATCTGCACATGACATTCATCATATCGTCCTCCTTTTCCAGTTGGGAACAACTGTGGAAAACAACAAGCTTTCAAGCTGTTCCCATACGCTCATGGGACTTTCTTTTGCTTTTTTCATTTAGAACAAATCAATAGTGTTTCCCATCACTTCTTTTGAATGAAGTGGATGCACACTGTAATGTTCGTAGATTTCTTCACATCTTAACATATCCACTTTTTTAATTTGTCCACTTGACGTTTCAGTATCTTCTGCTAAAACTATTTCTTCTTCTCCTATATAAATATTCTTAGAGTATGTTTTGTTTTTTATCAAATATAATGTTGCCTTTTGCACTTTCCTAACATCCACTAACTCCTGCCATATTTTCTTATTCTTAGTTGGCACACCATTAACAAGATTAACTAGTAGTTCACTTTCTACACTGTCTACACCAATAGTTCCAATATTATTTTTAAATCTAACGGTAAATACACAACTCTTCCTTTTAATCCTGTTTGTAAATCTGAAGGAGGCAATCTACCTCTTTTGGGATCCATACGAACAATAGCCTTAAACGGGTGAACAATAGCCTTCAACGGGTGCACACATTGAATGAGAATAGACTCATAGGTATTGAGATCTGTCAGTTCTGGAGGAATATCAACCAACTTTAAGTTATTATGCAAAACTCTTGCAGGCATTCTATTCTCATCTAATTTGTTATAACAACATTTACAAATATGCTGATCAGAACCCAAATCAAAACAATTCTCTACCAACAAATAAGTAGAAAACTCCTTCAACTTATCATTATTTTCTTCTTCACTTTTTAAATACAGATCAACACTCCTAGTCTGATTTTTGTAGTGAATTTGGCGATAGCAAATACAAGGAAAATTTTGCCTTTCAACTGAAATCATATTAAACTTTGTAATTTCATTTTCAAATTTTTTGTACAACTATGTTCATCATTCTCTACAACATTTTCTTCTATTAATGTCTGAGTTTCTTCACTCTCTTCTTCTGGACCAAAGTAACAAAACTCAATATCATCACAAACCTTTTCCACATCTGATACTGACCCACGTAAAAGAGCACTGTTCAACTCATTTAACTTTAGTGCTGGACTTTTTGCATAATACAATCTTCTCACTAACTTCCACATTTGAGTATGATGTACTGCCAACATCCTGAAATGGTGAAAAACACTTTGATATACTTTCCTAGAAAGACAAGCCCGAGAATGATCTTTAAAACCAGTGTGTTTTCTCACTCTGCAAGGGTCTAGTCCTTGCAACACCTTCATCTTTTATTTTTTTATTTTTTTACAATAAGCTTGTATAAAATTACATAATTTATCGATAGATTCTTGTTGTACACTACAAATACTACTACAGTCCCAAATGTACACTGGGGCTTTAGGATGTCTAGCTAGAACTTCATCAGCTATCACTTCTTCCGCATTTCTAGGAACTATTTGCTCTTTCTCAATTGGACAACCATTTTTAACCTCATAAGCTCGACCACTGGTGTCAACTGCATGCACCAAATCATTGCTCTGTAAATAACTCTCTTCATTAAAAAAAGGCACTGAACTTGAACTGTGTTTCCATTGCCCTAAAAAAACACAAAAATTACTTTTGTTAATTACTCTTTTCCTCTTACTTTTGGCCTCCATTAAATGGGTTGGTTTATCTAGTGATCAAAGTCTCTTCAATACTAAAATGAAGAGGTTCCTCTTTACTTTAAAACCCTTTTCAACAATGGATTCGATGTGCTTCTTCTTTTTATAAAATTGTGTTCTCTTTCTATATTTCTTTCTGTGTTTCAGTAAATTATGGTCAACTCTGTTGTAGAATAATTTTTGCCGAATTTCTTTATATTGATTTTTTCTTCTTTTACTATGAGTTGTATCCTTTGTTTTTACATTGCCTTTTTTTGCCTTTCCTAGTCTTTGCACTTTTTTTGTGCTTGGAACATTTTCAAATTGTTCTCTTTTTAGACA
This sequence comes from Lissotriton vulgaris, assembly GCF_964263255.1. NCBI lineage: Eukaryota > Metazoa > Chordata > Amphibia > Caudata > Salamandridae > Lissotriton > Lissotriton vulgaris. The sequence continues at coordinate 340,792,275 of NC_141694.1, read as the reverse complement.
CATTATGTTGGTCTTCCAATACGTGTGGTTGAGTTTTTTTCAAATAAATATCCTTTTTCTGAAATTTTCTTCTTCTTTCTTTCTGCGGCATGATAACTTTGATAAATTTTAACGATGATAAACAGTATCTGTAAAAAATAAACATAAATAAGTATTTATTAAAAACTCTTAAACATTATACATTTTTATTACTATACAAACACATTTCATACAGATTTTGCCTAAAAACTGTAGGCCTGAAGCCCAACTGTGAAGGTGATTAGAGCACTACATACGTAATGCATATCAGTTTGAATCACTCCATAACACTAGAACCTGAAGCACTGTATGACTACATGCATATTTACTAAATGATTACAATACTATAAGGAAAGACACTGAGGGAATTCATAATTGTATCACTTTTACTTTAGTAAATAGATTACTACATGGTACATAAACACTCACTATGGTTTTGCAACAGTACATATTTAGAATTTACAGTAGTGCAGTGGTGTTTCTCTAGTGTAGGGAGTCGTGCTGAGGTACTGTTATAGGGTAGTGCAGTTGTATTTCCGTAGTGTAGGATGTCGTGCTGACGTAGATTTAAGGTTTAGGGTAGTGTAACAGTATTAGTGGAGGGGGTTTTGCTAGGGTAGTGTTTTAGAGTTTAGGGTACTACACTGGGGATTCGGTAGTGTAGGTAGATTTAGTGGGGGTAGATTTAGGGTTTAGGGTAGTGCAGTGGTCTTTGTGTAGTGTAGGAGGTCCTGCTGGGACAGTGTTCTAGGATAGTGCATTGGTGTTTTTGTAGTGTAGGCGGGCATGCTGGATAGTGCAATAGTGTTTGAGTAGTGTAGGAGTTTGTGCTGAGGTACTGTTCCAGGGTAGTGCAGTGGTGTTTATGTAATGCATGTGGTCACAATAGCAACAGTGTTGTAGAGTTTAATGTAGTGTAGTGGTCTTTGTGCAGTGTATGGAGTCGTGCTGTTTTACGGTAGTGCACTAGTGTTTGGGTAGTGTGCGGGGTCATGCTGGAGTATTGTTCTAGTATATTGCAGTCATGATTGGATAGTATAGGAGGTCGTGGTGAGATAGATTTAAAGTTTAGAGTAGTGCAATGGTGTTTGAGTAGTGTACAGGGTCGTGCTGGGTAGTGTTGTAGTGTTTTGGGTAGTACAGTAGTGTTTATGTTGTGTAGGGGGTCAAACTGAGGTAGATTTAGAGTTGAGAGTTCTGCACTGTTTTTAGTGTAGTATATAGGGTCTTGTTGTGGTAGTGTTTTAGGGTAGTTCAATAGTTTTACGGTAGTGTAGGGGGTCATGCTGGGGGTCATGCTCGTGTATATTTAAGGTTTAGGGTAGTGCAATGGTGTTTGGATCCTGTAGTTTTAGGTACTGTACAGGGTCATGGTAGGGATAGCGTTTTAGGGTTTAAGGTAGTGCAGTGGTGTTTGTGTAGTGTAGGGGATCTTGGTAGGGTAGTGTTCTAGGAAATACACTGGTGTTTGGGTAGTGTAGGAGGTTCTGCTGGGGTAGATGTAGGCTTTAGAGTAGTGAAATGATGATATAGGGAGTCATACTGGGGTAGTGTTCTAGCATAGTGCAGTGGTGTTTATGTACCATAGACGATTATGATAGGAATAGCGTTTTAGGCTTTAAGGTAGTGCCGTGGTGTTTGAGCAGTGTCGGGGATTGTGGTAGGGTAGTGTTATAGGAAATAAACTGGTGTTTGGGTAGTGTAGAAGGTTCTGCTGAGGTAGATTTAATGTATAGGTTAGTCAATAGGTGAATATGTAGTGTAGGTGGTCATGCTGGGGGTAGATTAAGGGTTTACAGTAGTGCAGTGGTGTTTGAGTAGTATAGGAAATTATACTGGGGTAGTGTCACTGCAAGACTACATGTACTTATTTGTCTACAAAAACATCAAGCATGCATTCCATATATTTCAGAACTGCATTTTACTATTAACATTAAACTCATTTTGAATACACATAACCAATGACTATTTTCTAATTCTACCAAAATGTGAAAACACAATACGTTTTTAACCAATTACATGTTGGGAAACACATAAACTACCAAAATGCTTCTCTCAGAGTGATCCCTAAATGCACAGACTCAATGTGTGATTCTAGTCAAATAACAATTTTTCTGATAAATACAGTAGTAGGATACCATAGTGGTGTTTGGGTGGTGTTATGGGTTCTGCTGTGATAGATTTAAGTTTAGAGTAGTGAAATGGTGATTAGGTAGTATAGGGAGTCATACTAGGGTAGTGTTCTAGCATAGTGCAGTGGTGTTGATGTACCATAGGAGATCATCCTAGGAAAAGCATTTTAGGCTTTAAGGTTGGTGTTTGTATAGTGTTGGGGGTTGCGATAGGCTACTGTTATAGGAAATAAACTGGTGTTTGGATAGTGTAGGAGGTTCTGATGGGGTAGATTTAAGGTTTAGGGTAGTAAAGTGGTGAATAGTTAGTGTAGGTAGTCATTCTGGAGGTAGATTAAGGGTTTCTAAATGCACATACTCACTGTGTGATTCTAGACAAACAACAATATTTCTTATAAATACAGTAGCAGGATACTGTAGTAGTGTTTGGGTAGTGTAAGGGGTCCCGTTGTGATAGATTTAAGCCTTAGAGTAGTGACATGGTGATTAGGTAGTATAAGGACTCATACTGGGGTAGTGTTCTAACATTGAGCAGTGGTATTTATGTAGCATAGTAGATCATTAAGTATGGGTGAATTTTGCGGATCTGTGGTCCGCAATTTTGTGTGAAATCGCAAAAAAGTCCACAAATTTGCAGATTTTCCTGCGAAATCGCGGATTGTTTGGCGATATTCATCTACTCAACTGGAGTACTTTCTACTGGCTAATCAGTAAGTGCTTCCTCGTTGGGTAAATGTGTAGTGCTTTTCCTACACTGCAGCTGCGTAAAGGGCCAGAAGATTTTGTCTCCACTGACGATGTGTGCCTCTAACTTTGCCACAGTGCCAAAAGGCACAGAGGTTCCTTGAGTGAGCTGTCCATCATAGTTGGGAAAGGGCGGGAAGACGTTTGATACCGCTAGTGTGTGGTGCGGGGCTTCTATGCTTGTTCACATGCCTCTTGAGTATGAAGGGTCAGAGAGCGAGCAGGGCAGCAGGTGAGGAGAAAGCAGCCCCCTGGTCACAGGAACGGGGATTGCGCTCGAGAAACTCAGGGATGCAAACACCTCCCTCGGGTATTACAGATAATTTTCAACGGCAGATATGGGGTTAAAGCACTTGCCCAGCCTCGACCGTGCTCACTAATATTTTGGGCTGATTAAAACGTTACTAAATTTGATCTTCAACTTGGGCACTTGCATATTTATATCTGTAAGTGCTTCCTGTGAGGTTTAATTTTTGGCCACAGGAAGCACTTACAGAGTTAAGGCAGGTGCCCGAGTTGAAGCTAACTTTGTAACCATTTTAGAATGACGCCAGCAAGCACTCTGGCAGCTGCCTTAACTATGCTTCCTATAGGCCCCCCAAAAAAACCAGGCCGCTTGCAAATTCGCCAATTTTTCGGCAATTTCGCGAGATTTGTGGATCGCAAAATTCCCGAAAATTCACAAATTTCTTGAGCGGAGCGGATTTTGCACCCATACTTAGAGATCATGCTAGGGATAGTGTTTTAGGCTTTTCGGTAGTGCAGTGGTGTTTGTGTATTATAGGGGATCGTGGTAGAGGAGTGTTCTAGGAAATAAACTGGTGTTTGGGTAGTGTAGAAATTCTGCTGGTGTAGATTTAAGGTTTAGGGTAATAAAGTGGTGAATAGGTACAGTAGGTACTCATGCTGGAGGTAGATTAAGGGTTTACAGTAGTGCAGTGGTGTTTGGGTAGTGTAGGAAATCATACTGGTGGAAGTGTCACTGCAAGACTACATGTACTTATTTGTCTGCAAAAACACTAAGCATACATTGCATATATTTCAGAACTGCATTTTACTATTAATAATAAACTCATTTTGGAAACACGTAACCAATGACTATCTTTTAATTCTACCAAAATGTGAAAAGACAATACTTTTTCAACCAATAACCTGTCGGCAAACACATAAACTACCAAATTGCTTCATTCAGAGTGATTCCTAAATGTACAGACTCACTGTGTGATTCTAGTCAAATAACAGTTTTTCTGATAAATACAGTAGTAGGATACTATAGTAGTGTTTGGGTAGTGTAAGGGGTCCTGTTGTGATAGATTTAAGCTTTAGAGTAGTGAAATGGTGATTAGGTAGTATAAGGAGTCATACTGGGGTAGTGTTCTAGCATAGAGCAGTGGTATTTATGTACCATAGGAGATCATGCTAGGGATATTGTTTTAGGCTTTAAGGTAGTGCAGTGGTGTTTGTGTAGTATAGGGGGTTGTGCTAGGGGAGTGTACTAGGAAATAAACTGGTGTTTGGGTAGTGTAGAGGTTCTGCTGGGGTAGATTTAAGGTTTAGGGTAACAAAGTGGTGAATAGGTACAGCAGGTACTCATGCTGGAGGTAGATTAAGGGTTTAGAGTAGTGCAGTGGTGTTTGGGTAGTGTAGGAAATCATACTGGTGGAAGTGTCACTGCAAGACTACATGTACTTATTTGTCTGCAAAAACATCAAGCATACATTCCATATATTTAGGAACTGCATTTTACTATTAATACTAAACTCATTTTGGAAACACATAACCAATGACTATTTTCTAATTGTACCAAAATGTGAGAACACGGGGCAAGATGGCCACTGACTGAGCTCACTGCTGGCAGCACTGACCTTCCTCTCCTGCTCTGAGGCTTGAGATTCTAAATGTTCTCTCCCCCGCCCCTGCACCCGTTTCTGGTATTGACCCGATACCTATGTTTATGAGCTATTCAGCTTTGAAAATTGCTGAACTGCAGCGTTTGCACGCCAGACCTGCCCCCATGTTCAATGTGGCTCAGACCTTGCTGATTCCAGTCATTCCTGCCATTGCCACAGCCCCCAAAAAATACTCGGGTGGTCGGCGTTTGCTACCGGTATGTCAATTACATCTCCGGGGTCAGAATACCTTTGGCCGTCCGCTCGGAGAGATTCTCAGCGGTTTGTATCATCCTCGGTTCCGGCTGGTTTGTTGTGGGATTGCAGTCCGGGAAAAGCGCTGGTGGCGGTCAAGTATGGCTCCCAAATTGAGCAAGGCGCCGAAGGTGTAGAACGCAGAGAGCGCTGCGGCGGATGGCAGAGACAAGGGAGACGTTATGGAGGCTGCCGAAGGGATTAGAGAGAAGCGGGAACCCGACTTTTCCTGATCCTTTTGCCTCCAACCTAATGCATTCTGGGACAAGTAGTCCTACCTTGGAGATGCTGCCTCACAATGCTGAAATTACTGAGAGGGACCCAGAACCAAGCAGCGTAATGAAATCTTTGGAAAAAGAGGGGGAAGAAACCAATGGTATAGCAGTTCCCACAAAGAAAGCTGTGGGGAATATGGGAAGTGCACTAAGAATGGAAAACACATAGATTACCTCTATGGAAGAGGTAGAAGGGAAAAATATGGTTGCTTGTGGTCTGACTTGTAGTGTTGGAATAGCAGTACTGGACGCAATAAATGCAGACATGGAGGCAGTACCCCCTCAGGTATTAGATCAGTCGAATATGACTCCTCTGGCTCACCCAAGTACAGTACCTACGGTGCTCCAAGCTGGCAATGTGTGCGAGGTCTCTTGTATGCAGAAGGATGGTGGAGAGGTTTCGATGTGGGCAAGTGCTCCCCTGCTCTCCCCGTATGTGGATACATTTTTCTCAGTAAATGAAGAAGCAGATTCAACGCAGACCAGTGAAATGGAAATGTCACTGGAGAGTTTTTCAGGAGATGAATCAGGAGAAGAATCCCCGGTCACACAGAAGAAACATAATAGCCAGCTAGGGGTTTCAAGACGTCGTGTTAGGACTAAGACTGGATTATCAGATTATCCTAGTAGGCAGTTGGAGTGGGATTACTCAGTATCAGCATTATCTGCCTGTACTAGATATGGTCCTGAGGTGGAGGTGTGTCTAGGCGGATCCAGCAAGGTGGGAAGTACCCCTCCTACCCAACATTGGAATTGCTATATGTGACCCTTAAACAAATGCAGGGGGAGGTCAGGCAGGAAAGTAAGAGGTCTCAACTGTCAACAAAGAAACTCCAGGGTGCCATCAGGAAAACGAACAAGCTTTGCTCCGCTATGGCTGGCCGAATTACTCATCTAGAAGAGCGAACAGTTGTAGTCGAGGAAGAAGTTGAGAAACGTAAGGTCTCTAAGACTGCCCAAGAGAAACATTCATGCGATATAGACTGGAAGCTCGAGGATTTCGAGAATCGGGCGCGCAGCAATAATGTCTGACTTCTCAGTTTGGAGGAGAAAGTGGAGGGGAATAACATCCTGTCCTTTGTGGTAAAGCTATTGAAGGGCTCCTTCCCAGACCTGGCCCATTGGAATTGGGACATAGAAATACAACGGGCACATCACTTCCCGATGGTGCAGAGAGCAAAGCCAAAAAACCAACAGGGGAGACCCAGAGCTATTTTGATTTTCGTCCGTAATTTCCTGTTAAGGCAGTCAATCATAGATCGTGCCAGAGTGGAGATGGATGAAGCCAGATGATACATTCCTTTCAAGCCTTGGGCTGTGAAGCCTTTTTGCTTTTTTCTGCCCGGCTCAAGGTCATATGGTCAGGGATGCCCTCCACCCCTTCCACCACCAATCCCAATGGTAGGAGACAGACACAGTTTGAACTTTTGGAAGGCAGGGGGGCCTCACGACCCCCCACAGCTGTATTTATCAAAATATGAAACAAAATGTAAAACTTAAATTAAAACGTTTCATGCATCATGAACAAAATTCAACTTTCATTACACTTGATGAAGACAGGTATCCAGGCTAACCTTAACAAATCTCTAATACAAAGATTTTCCTAACCGAGTCTAACATCATGACCTAATGCATTGCATACGAATTTTGCACATCCTATCATTAGAGGCCAACGGCAAGGTCTTAACCGGTGTCAGATCTCTATCACCAAATTCCCGCCCTCACGTGTGAGTGGCGCATGCGCAGAGGGCTTTACCCTCTTAGCCAACTGTAACTTCCCTTGTCATGGGGGCCCCCTTTCACTCAACGCCATCTTAAGGTTGTCCGAGTTCCCATGCGGGGTATCCGTAAGAAGGACAGCGTGGACTCCCCCCCTTTCCCCGCACTCTCTTCTGCCAGAGCGAATTTCGGCCCCTGGGAAATTCGTGGGAGGGGCATATAGCCGTCTCCTCCTGGGAGGGGCCTCTGGCCGTCTCCCCCTGGGCGACCCATCCGTAATGGGTGCTGCCCCCCCGTGGGAGGGGCCAATAGCCGCCTCCCCCCGGGCGCTCCCATCGATAATGGGTGGCGCCCCCACTAGGGATCTTGAAATCACTGCTCACCGATCATGACCTTACTGCCACAGGCCAGATAGTTGACCGACTATCTGGCCCCCCCACACCTCCTAAAGGTCATATCTCCTCAATCCCACTAGCCAAGCTACCATGTCCCCTATCAATAAGTCATTGCCCACCCGGGACAGGTGTACCCCATCGTCTGAATAACAGTGGTCCCCCCAGATGCACCCATGAGGTATGTTTTGAAGATGAGCAGAGCGAAACAATTTCTCCATTTTTTTGTTGACCCTCTTTACCGAATGGTTCAATGCTATCGTGGACAAACCACCCCTCCATACCCTCCTCCGGATCATGTGTGACCACGCTATTGTGCACCCTGGGAGCGTCTTTGCTAACCAACTAACTGCTGAAAGTATGTGCTCGATTAAAGCTCGTCTGCCCAACCTTACCAAGTCATTGCCCCCAACGTGCACTATGACTACTGATGGCGGTGACCTGTGCCGCCTTAACAATTCTTCCACAAAACTTTGCAGTCGGTCAATACATAGACCGCCCCTCCCATGGAAGGACACCCTGAAACCATATTCCTCAGATGTGTGCATCTCATCACCTGTCTTGAATATGTCTGCGGCACGCCTCACGTATGAGTGGCCCACGACCCAGACTACTCGCCTTCCATTCCTTGTTCCTGAAGTGGTGGTTAGCTGATACTGGGCCGGTCCCAATTTCCGCCCTGCGTCACAGGCTCGTGAAACTGTAATCCAAACAAAAGACAACAAACGTGAGTGCACTTCTTCAGTAACTTACAACATGTGCAGCCGCACGTACCGTTTGAAACAATTCGATGACCAGCGGCCTAATTGTTTAACATTGTCTGCCCGCAGACCCCCAGCCGTTGCTTCTGTAGCGGCTCCTATCCTGAATGAATGAGTCCCAAAATCACTCGAGTTCAAGCCCGCGGCTGCATTCGTGATTGCCAGCACCCTATGGAACTGAAACTTTGTTAACGGGGTGCCGTCAGCGTGCCGCAGTAAGGCCCCCCCCCATGTTGTCACCCTTTGCTTTAGGTAGGCCTCAACATGCCTTACTGGACAACAGGGACTACCCTGAGCGCGCTGCAACACAATGCTATTCCCCTGGGCCTCCTGGTCTGTCTTTGACCTGGCTATCGTGATTAGCAGGGAATCCCCCTTCACTTGCACGTGGTCCCTGCGCAGACCCCCATCGATATCTCTTTTGTTGGCAGCCACTAGTTCGCTTTCCCGCAGGGCCCCATAGAGCGCCAACGCAAATGCTGCCCGGAATAAGACGACCTCACTAGGTGTGGAGCATGTCTCCTCTAGTTTAGACAACAAGGAGGTCAATCTATCAAAACCTATCGGGTGCCTGGTATCCTTTTTGTGACCCTCTAGGTTCCGCCAGCTGCGCAGCGCCTTCCTGACTATAAAGGAATCCGTCGGGTCCCTAATCCCCTGGAGCTGAGCCATAAACAATATGGCGGCCTTATACCGACTGGCGGTTGCCACCGAACGGCCCGCCTCATGAAGTGCCACTAAAAATTGGATAAAGGACCCCTCCTGACCCCATCTATGTTCCCATGCAGGGTTCAAAAAGGCACAGTACGAGCGGAACGCCCCTTCATAAGTTTTTCTTGTCCTGGGCACTAAACTGGCTGCCACGAGGTTTTGTAGTCCGGGGCGCCGATTTGCCATAGTGCTTCGGGAAATGATGCTGCCACTAGCTCCGCTGAGGGTAAACAATCCCTGAAAGCCTGCATTTTGAAACGAGAGAGTGCATCAGCTGCATTATTCAGTACTCCCGGCACATGTTTTGCCCTGAATTGTACATTTAGCTTCAAGCATTTCAACACAATTTCTTTCAACAACCGCAATATCCACTTGCAGCCTGCTGCCTGCTGATTAATGCACTCAACCACAGTCATGTTATCAGACCAAAATATCACCGAGCGGTTTCGGAACTCTTCTGGCCAGGCCGACAACGCTACCCAAATGGGGAATAGCTCTAGAAAACCAATGTTGCTCGTCAGACCACTTGTTTCCCACCATGCTGGCCATTTCTGCGCCGACCATCTGTTACCAAGGATCGCGCCAAACCCCACACTGCCCGCAGAGTCAGTCCATAAACCTAATTCTGCTGACGAGGTCGGGGCTTTGCTCCAGACTACTCGGCCGTTGAAATCCGCCAGGAATGCCAGCCAAATGAGCATGTCCTGGCGAACCTCTGCCGACAGCCTCGTACAATGGTGCCCTTCCTTTAGGCCAACCATGGCCTGGGCAATTGATCGGGAGAAGGGGCGAGCCATCGGTATAACCCTCAACGCAAAGTTATGCTGACGCACTGTTTGGTGTAGTTGGTGCAGTGTCACTTTGTCGTTCCGGAGACATTGCAACAAGGAGGCCCTGAATTTGGCGATCTTCTCCACTGGCAAACGGAAGCTACCCTCCACGGAGTCTAGTTCGATACCCAAAAACTCCAGGGAGGTAGTCGGACCCACCGTCTTACCTGGCGCCAATGGTACCCCGAATCCCCGCATGAGCACGCAGAAATCCTGCAATGCCCGTGCACAGTCCCGAGAGCCCGCTGGGCCGAGAAACAGGAAATCATCGAGATAATGCATCACATGTTGGTGCCCTGAGGCCTTTGAGAATACCCACTGTGGAGATGAGCTAAACATTTCAAAATAGGCACATGAAATTGAACAACCCATCGGCATGCACATATCCGTGTAGTACTTCCCCTGAAATGCAAAACCCAACAGGTGCTGATCCTGGGGATGCACCGGAAGCAACCTAAATGCGGATTCAATGTCTGATTTCGCTAACAATTCACCGGGGCCTAGGCGATTCAACATTACCACTGCGTCATCGAAAGATGCATACCTCACACTGCAAATGTCTGCATGGATCGCCTCATTAACGGAAGCTCCCCTTGGTGCAGATAAATTATGAATGAGCCTGAATTCTCCCGGCTCCTTCTTGGGAACTACCCCTAATGGGGAACACATAAAATAGGCCGTTGGTGGTTCACCGAACGGTCCTGCAACCCGCCCAAAGCGAACCTCTTTTGCGATTTTTGTGGCGGCCACCGCCGGGTTGTGCTTAATGGACAGTTGGTTTCTGCATGAGGGGGCCCCCCAAAAATCACCTGCAGGGATCCTGAAGCCATACGAGAAGCCATCTCACAGGATCCCAGCAGACCCATGATCAGGGTATTTGTTCAGCCAGGGAGTCAAAGCCAGAATATCCACGGGCGATTGTTTGGACCTCCGGGGTACCGTGTCAATCCTGTTTGGTACCCCCTTTCCCTCCTGTACTATTGCCTCTGGATCGGCAGCTGGTCTCGGGGTGGGAGGTATTACCACAACCTGCGCAGGCATGCCTGAAGCTGCATGTTCCCTGCGGCCTGCTACACGTTCCTTTGTTGAAACTCAACATACCCCTCGCTTATTCCCATTCCCGCCCGATCTAGACTGAGTATCTCCCACGTAGGTTGGTCGAAAGGGCTGTGGATGCTTCTGCTGAAAGGCCCTGGAGCCGTTTGCACTCGACCCGGATCCACCCGCTGCGCCCGACAAGAACTGCGCATGCCAAGATACAGTATCCAAGCAATCCCAAGTCAATGTTTCATTAAACTCTTTCGCTTTTCTAAATGCCACGTCATACCCTTTCCATTCTTCTCCTCGATACTTCTCATGGAAGCCTGTGATCCTGCTCTGGTAGCAAGCAAGGTCTCCCAACAGTTCTGGTGATCGCTCACCCATAATTGCTACAAAAATAGAAAAAGCCCTGATCCAGTTCATCATAGACTCTTCTACCCTGAATTCTGCAATTTTTGCCCTCCATACACTGGGGTGCCATAAATCCTTCTGAGTCTTGGTATATTCTAACTCACGATTGTCTGTCAACAATGAAAACATATTGATATATTTGTTTGCCCACACCATTTATTTAGTTGCCATAGGAACATGTTGCGCCAAGTATTCCCGCCTTAAGGGTACAGCGCCCTCCCCCATTATTGGGAGCTATCTCTTACCAGTCTCTGTTGTACCTCCGGTCGTGTCCGTCAACATATTCCGGTTTTCGACCACTGCCACGTTCGCCCCCTGTGGAGAAATAGAAGGCACGTTTGCTGCCCCAGCGCCCCTTGTCTGCCTGAGCTGCTCGACAATCTGCCTGGCTTCTTCGGCTGGGTCTTCCACAGCCGCGGATCCCCCTGCTCCCTTCTTCAACCAGGGTAACACAGCCGCCAACTGAAGCGCTAGTTCGGGAGGCATTTGCTCATTATCCAGCAGTGTGATAACCACAGGGATTGGCAATCCCCCATCCGGTGTAGGTACCGGGCTGGACGCTGGTGCTACTGGGACCAGCGGGACCTCCATCGGGACTGGGGCCTCGCTAGGACCCACTTTCCCCTTCCTCTTTTTCCCCTTATCCCCCCCTGGGGTCATGTTTGGCAAAGCAGGCCCCACGATCCCCTTAGGTCACCCTGAGGGACCCGCTTGGGCCTCCACTTGTTTACAGAGGGCCGCTAGGCCGCGACCCAGCTGGTCTACTTTACCGAATTTCCTGTCCATCACCGACACTTGGTTCACTAGTGTGCGTAGCATTCGTTCCATCTCAGAGCTCTTTCCACTCTTCTTACCAGGCATATCTGCGTTCTGTTTTTATCTCTGCCTGTTTTCCAGTAGCGACTCGAACTCCAGCTATGCTTTGACGACTGAAACAGAAAAAAAACAATGATTACACGTTCAAAAACTGCAGCTTGTTCCCTTGAGGGCTCACGAGCGACGAGTGGTGCAGCCTTCAGAGTGCAGGAACAAGAGGACGCCTGCCTGGATTCCAGCGCCTTTTATCTTGCAGCGGGAAGGCAGGGCAGCATCCCCATCCCGCCCAGAAGTGCACGGCCTTCCGGGTGAGTGTTAGGACAACCCTTTTAGGTGGCAGGGGCGTGCTCCAACCACGCCACTATGGGCGTACCGGCCGGGACACGCCCCCCCACCCGCAAAGGTTTTCCGGGGGATCGGGGCACCCAGCCATACGTTCGGAGTGACCGAGTGGTCTCCCTTTCCATTTATAGAGGGAAGGTCGGGATGTTCTTTTCTGAAATTAAAGCTCAGGACTTTCTTACAGAAATTACCGAAGAACGAGGGGGAAGGCCTCTGGGTTTGGTAACGGGAAAGGGAACTACAGGAAAGAATTGAACTTTAATGCACCTTTTTGAAAAGCTTGAAATGTTATGTAGGTATTATGGCACTATGGGGTGTAGGGGATGGGCTCTAAGTGTAAGATTCTGAGGGTATCTCCACTGACTAACTTCTCTTTGTATGATTCGGAATGGTGGTGGTAGGCGTTTTTTGGGGAAGGGGGTCACGTTATAAACTTGGCAAGCTCATTGTGAGAGGGGAGGTTGGTGCTTGTGTGGAGCAAACGCAGTTGTCATACTTAGGTCATGCTTGACCTACTTGCCTGTGTGGGAGGTTGGTGGGGGTAGGGGTGGGGAGGAGATGTGTTTGGGGTGGAGTTTGGCATGGCTTCAGTACAGCAGGAGAAACATCGAGTTGCACGCTTAGTGGAGGTGGGTTATTTATGGATTCAAGTTGGTTTTGTTTGTTTATGTAGTGTGTTTTGCTCTATCTGTATAAAAGAAAATTTGTGGGTTGAGAAATCAATGCTAGATAGGCTCAAGTGTAGATAATCTAGTAATTTTGTAACATGAGTCTGCGGATTTTGACCGTCAACATATGTGGGCTTAATGACCTGCAAAAAAGAAATAAGGTAGCAACTTGCCTGAAAATTCTTCGGTTAGATGTTTTGTGTATTCAGGAGACGGATGTAGAGTGCTGCAGAGCTCGTATTATGGAAAAATTGGGTTTAAACTCTTGGCATACATGACACAGGGTTCTCGAACTCGGGGGTGGCAATTTTCACTCGCAGAAATGATGTTAGGGTTCTCAAAAAATCAGTGGATCAATGGGGACGGTGGGCTATGATTGAATGCCTGGTAAATAATCAGAAGTTTACACTCTGTTCGGTGTATGGCTCAACGTGTGATGATCCAGAGCTAATAGAGCATTTAGACTCTAGCTTAGCGATCTGGTCTGCTCCAATAATTATGTGTGGGGATTTCAATATGAATGGTTCAGGGGTACAATGGGGTGTTTCAGAAAGAAATTATTCAGGGAAAAAAAGAAAGGTGGAATTTGCCCTTTCCAATTTAGTCTCTAATAATGATTTAATGGAAGTTTGGGCTTACTTGAAACCTTCTCAAGCAGGAAGTACCTTTTTTTCTGCTCCGCACTAGGTCGTTTCCCGTCTGGATTACTTTTTTGTGTCTAATTAAATTAAGACTAATTCAGATATTGAGAAGCACCCACGTATAATATCTTATCATAACCCATTACTTTTGACTGTTAATTTTTCGAGAATGGAAAAAAGGAATATCGGATGGAGGTTTGAACGAAGGCTGCTATTTGACCCTGATTATGTTACATTTATGAAGGAATGGATTATTGAGTTTTGGGATTTTATTCAGGGGAGCACCGGGTTGGGAATTGTTTGGGATGCTTTTAAGGCGGGGACTAGAGGGGAGACATTAAGCTATAGCTTACGTCGTCAAAAGAAGGAGCGATTGAGGGATCTAGAAGTGAGAGAGTAATTCATTAAAATGGAAGAAACACTAGCCAGGGTCGTTGGTGCTGGGGAAGCGGCAGATGAGATATTATTGCAGCTGGCTCTGAAAAAGATAGAGGCAGGGAATCACTTTGCTAAGAAGGCTGCCAAGATATATCTATCTAAAAAGGAGCATTGTTACGAATGTAATGAGCGGGTGGGGCATATCTTGGCCGTAAGAGCTAGGCAAAAAACATCAGCTGGGGAGATCTCTGAGATTTATGATGCTGGAAAGAAAGCTATCACAGATGCATCAGAAATATGTTAAATATTTAGGCTCTTTTACCAACAGCTATATGCTGCAGGCTCAGTCATAGTGTTGAACGGGGTCTGTGAATATCTGGGTACGGTACCTTACAAGAAAGTAGATGTTACAGACAGGGAGGATCTCGAGAGGGTTTTTTCTCAAGATGAGATTATAGGTGCCTTACAGGACCTGCCCTCTGGAAAAGCTGTTGGCCCCGACCAGATTCCGTTGGAGTTCTATAAGACTTTTAAAGATTCTATTGAACTAGATCTCATAGATGTAATGATGCTAGCTCAAAAGGGTAGACCTGTTCCTGAATCCTGGGCGGGGGCTGATATTGTTGTTTTAAAAAAAAAAGATAAACCAACCCAGAGAACCAGGGTCATATCGCCCAATCACCCTCATGAATAGTGATTTTAAAATCTTCTCCAAGTTTCTAGCCATCCGACTAAATGGTATCTTACGGAAAACCATACACCCGAGTCAGCATGGGTTTATTATCGGACGTGGCACAACCCAACACATAAGTCTGGTGATCACTCTTTTTGATGCGTTGGAGATCTTAGGAAACCCTATGTCTGTCTTGCTATTAGATGCTGAAAAGGCATTTGATAGGGTCTCCTGGGATTTCCTTTGGGGAACAAGGAGATGGTTTGGACTGGGGGAGGGATTTATTAAATTCAAGTGCTATATAGGGCCCCCACTGCTAAAATAAAAGTTAATTCCAACTATACTCGTTGGGTAAATGTTAGTGCCTTTCCTACACTGCAGCTGCGTAGGGCCAGAAGATTTGTCTCCACTGACCATGTGTGCCTATAACTTTGCCACCATGCCAAAATGCACCGAGGTCCCTTGAGTGAGCTGTTCATCATAGTTGGGAAAGGGCGGGAAGACGTTTGATACCGCTAGTGTGTGGTGCGGGGCTTCTATGCGTGTCCACATGCCTCGCGTATAAAGGGTCAGAGAGCGAGTGGGGCAGCAGGTGAGGAGAAAGCAGCCTCCTGGTCACAGGAACGGGGATTGCGCTTGAGAAACTCAGGGATGCAAAGACCTCCCTCGGGTATTACAGAACATTTTCAACAGCAGATATGGGGTTAAAGCACACTTGCCCAGCCTCGACCGTGCTCACTTATGCTTTTGGGCTGATTAAAACGTTACTGAATTTGAGCTTCAACTCGGGCACCTGCTTTATTTATATCTGTAAGTGCTTCCTGTTGAGGTTTAATTTTTGTGACAGGAGCCTCATGCCAGAATGAATCCTGCCCTGCATAGTTATCCACAAAGATGCCACCGTTTTATGCAATACCTCTATTCAACTGGATTACTTTCTACTGGCTAATCCAGTAAGTGCTACCTCATTGGGTAAATGATAGTTCGTTTCCTACATTGTAGCTGCGTAGGGCCAGAAAATTTGTCTCCACTGACCATGTGTGCCTGTAACTTTGCCACCGTGCCAAAAGGCGCTATGGTCCCTTGAGTGAGCTTTCCATCATAGTTGGGAAAGGGCGGGAATACGTTTGATACCGCTAGTGTGTGGTGCGGGACTTCTATCCGTGTCAACATGCCTCGTGTATAAAGCGTCAGTGAGCAAGCAGGGCAGCAGGTGAGGAGAAAGCAGGCTCCTGGTCACAGGAACGGGGATTTTGCTAGAGAAACTCAGGGATGCAAAGACCTCCCTTGGGTATTACAGATAATGTTTGACGGCAGATATGGGGTTATAGCACACTTGCCCAGCCTCAACCGTGCTCACTAATGTTTTGGGCTGATTAGAACGTTACTGAATTTGAGCTTCAACTCAGGCACCTGCTTTATTTATATCTTTAAGTGATTTCTGTTGAGGTTTAAATTTTGGCCCACAGGAAGCACTCACAGAGGTAAGGCAGGTGCCCGAGTTGAAGGTAACTTTGTATCCATTTTAGAATGGCGCCAGCAAGCACTCTCGGAGTTTGCCGGCGACATTCTAAAAGGGTTACAAAGTTAGCTTCAACTTGAGCACCTGCCTTAACTGTGCTTCCTGTGGGCCAAAAAAAACAAATCCACCCGCTTGTGAATTCACAAAATTTTCAGCGATTTCGCGAGTTACGAGGATTGCAAAATTGCTGAAAAATCGCAATTTTCACGAGCGGAGCGGATTTTGAGCCCATACAAAGAGATCATGCTAGCGATAGTGTTTTAGGCTTTACGGTAGTGCAGTGGTGTTTGTGTATTATAGGGGATTGTGGTAGGGGAGTGTTCTAGGAAATAAACTGGTGTTTGGGTAGTTTAGAGGTTCTGCTGGGGTAGATTTAAGGTTTAGGGTAATAAAGTGGTGAATGAGTACAGTAGGTACTCATGCTGGAGGTAGATTAAAGGTTTACAGTAGTGTAGTGGTGTTTGGGTAGTGTAGGAAATCATACTGGTGGAAGTGTCACTGCAAGACTACATGTACTTATTTGTCTGCAAAAACACCAAGCATACATTGCATATATTTCAGAACTGCATTTTACTATTAATAATAAACTCATTTTGGAAACACATAACCAATGACTATCTTTTAATTCTACCAAAATGTGAGAATACAATACTTTTTTAACCAATAACATGTCGGGAAACACATAAACTACCAAAATGCTTCATTCAGAGTGGTTCCTAAATGTACAGACTCACTGTGTGATTCTAGTCAAATAAAACATTTTCTGATATATACACTAGTAGGATACTATAGTAGTGTTTGGGTAGTGTAAGGGGTCCAGTTGTGATAGATTTAAGCTTTAGAGTAGTGAAATGGTGATTAGGTAGTATAAGGAGTCATACTGGGATAGTGTTCTAGCATAGAGCAGTGGTATTTATGTACCATAGGAGCTCTTGATAGGGATAGTGTTTTAGGCTTTAAGTAGTGCAGTGGTGTTTGTGTAGTATAGGGAACGAGGTAGGAGAGTGTTCTAGGAAATAAACTGGTGTCTGGGTAGTTTAGAGGTTCTGCTGGTGTAGACTTAAGGTTTAGGGTAATAAAGTTGTGAATAGGTACAGTAGGTACTCATGTCGGAGGTAGATTAAGGGTTTAGAGTAGTGTAGTGGTGTTTGAGTAGTGTAGGAAATCATACTGGTGGAAGTGTCACTGCAGACTTCAAGTACTTATTTGTCTGCAAAAACAACAAGCATTAGCATACATTTCATATATTTCAGAACTGCATTTTACTATTAATACTAAACGCATTTTGGAAACACATAACCAATTACTATGTTCAAATTATACAAAAATGTGAGAACACAATATGTTTTTTACCAATAACATGTCGGGAAACACATAAACTATCAAAATGCTTCTCTCAGAGTGATTCCTAAATGCACAGACTCATTGTGTGATTCTAGACAAACAACACTATCCCTTCTATTTTACCAAAACACATTTCATAGTGTAGAATGAGTACTGCATTTAAATGTAGAAACTTCTCTCATTTGGCAAATACATATTTAATAACTGGTTTCTAATTCTACCAAAACATTAGCACAGCATATTTATCTGTGTGCAAACACATAAAATAAACACATGCTTATCTCAGAATACTTTCTAATTGCACACACACCCACAATAAAATTCAAGGGAAAAAAAGTATTCCCTGCACTTTACCAGGACAAACACATTACTCTGATTAAAACAAAATGCACCACATACATTCCCTCACAAATTAATAATTCACCTTTCCAATTGTTTTGGAGAATAAGAAGTATGTCAGTCACACAGCAGACTTTCTTATTCAGAATCTCTGTTTTCAACACCTCTCAACAGAACCATAGAAAGGCAAAGTTTCCCTCTCATTTTCAACACATATATACCTTCACATCAAATCATATTGCTTCCCACATTAATTCAAAACCCAAAACACATTTCTATTGGTTAGACATTTCAATTCTTTCCAAACTACATATTTTTGAACGCTACCCCCATTCTGTATTCTGCCTGTTGCCACAGAAACACTTCAAGAAACAATTTACTGAGCATACAGGTCAAAAGTTCATCACACAATGTTGCTAATGAAAACAGCAAGTGTGCTCGATTTCTCAATATACCAGCTTATCCTACGTAATGTTCTTTTCAATCACTTTCTGATAACCAATAAGAATCATGCTATTAAAAAACCCAAACATGCACCCTAGTTTTCAGAGTAGAATGTTGTCAAACAACCAATAATTTCGTTTCTTTTTTCAACAGTGCATCATATTCACCATTTTAGAAAAATCTTAGTTTTCAAACTCCCACCTCATTTACAGAGACCATCAGGTTGCATCCTGACCTCCCTTCAACATGCTTAGAGTGTAGATTATGGGACACAGCTTTATTTTCTGAGCCAAAGGTATGCAGAATAGAAAGGAATTCACAAAGTCCTAGGTTTACCAAACGTAGACATCAAATGGATTGGAAAGAGAGGACTAAAGTGGCACCAATTGAAGCCATTGGTGAAATCCTTTTTACATCTCCAACACCCTGACCTCATAATTGTGCACTGTGGAGGCAATGACCTAGGCACTTTGACTGGAGTAGGTCTGGAAATGCTTATGAAGGACACCTTTGGAGAATTGATGTCACTTTTCCCCCAAACTGCCTTTGTCTATTCTAACATATGCCAACCGAGCCTTCTGAAAATGGGCGCCACCATCAATCATTTTTTTATCATCCCTTATCAACCCAACAGACAACTTAGATCAGCTTCCTCCTTCCTTGTCACAGTACCCAGAATCAAGAGAGCCAGATGTGGGGGCTGCTCTTTCTCCCACAACTCGGCCAAACTCTGGAACTCGCTCCCCCTCCACCTGCGTTCAGAGCACAATCTTCTGCCCTCCTGAAAAAAGCTAAAAACCCTGCTGTTCAACAATTCAGACTAGGTCCCCACTGCACTTCCACACACGTTTGTACGTAGTGCTAGGAGGCCTCAGGGTAGCTATCGCACTATACAAATGTTCTTTTCATTTCATTTTAACGGCAGAAATGGAACTGGTCAAATCAATTTTGTCCACAAATTGAGAAAGCTAGGAAACATGTGGATAAATCTATTTCTGCTTTTCTCCGAGACTATAGAATGGGGTCCATATACAACAACAATCAGTGTTTCAATATGCATGACATCTATAGGAGAGATGGTGTACATTTTACAGATGAAAGGAACAAAGTCTTCCTCATGAAATTTAGACTCTGCATTATTACTTACTTGTAGGTACTAAAATCTCTCCTTAAACACAAGGGCTCTTTTTAGAGCCACCCAATATCTAAACACATAAGCTTGATGTATATCTCAAAAACACATGCGTTTTTTTCGACGGCGAAATGTGCGGATCCTACGTGCATCCCGCAACTTAAAAAAATATATATACATTTTCCTACTTTTTTTGCGCTACGGGTCCTTATGAGTTATCCTGAGCAGGACTAGGGGGTCAGGGTGTGTCTACCCTGCCCCTGCTCACGTTTTGCACACATATTTCACAGACTTCTTCACCCTCACTTCTACCGAGGCACAAAATGGCTGCCAACAGTTCCTGTTTTCGAATGTTTACAACCGCTTGACAACCAATTAGAATTAAGCACGTGATCGGGACGGTGCGCTTATGCTACAATGCCAATCCTCGCACAATCCACGGATCCACTGCGCCCATAGATATATAAATGACTTTAACCTTCATTTTCTCAGAAATGTACTGTACAGATTGGCACCATATAAGCAAAAGGCACAAGTCAGAACTGAAAACTACCTCTCTGCCAAATTTGGTGTACTTCCGTTCAGCCATTTGGGCTGTAGCTAAAGGTCCTATGGGAAATTGCATGGGGAAAACACGTTTTGGGACCCCTTTTTTTCTCAGCCCCCGCTTGACTAATCCCCCCAAACTTTCGACCCCCACCCCAAAAATAAAAATAAAAAAAGGCTGCCCCGGGGCATGGGGTCTCCGGGGCCATAAATGGCCTATGAAGGGGGGCAAGGCAGCCCCCCTCCTATATAAAAGAGGCCTGCCCCGGGGGATGGGGCTCCCGGGGCCGATAATGGCCTCTGGAGGGGGGCCACGTGGCCCCCTTTCTTAAGTTTTTTAAAAACAAAAATGAATTAGGGGGCAGGCCCTGGGGGATGGGGTCCCCAGGGCCCAAAAAATTGAAAAAGTAGCCCCCTCATTGCAGCAACCTGCAAACACGCTTCCTGGCGCGTTTGCGGGGGGAAAGAATTCACCTTGAATACTAGGGGTCCATGGGGGCCAACTAGCCCACCAGGAACCTCCAGTATGCGTCAGGGGGCTGCGTTGCAGAGAGGTGTTCTGAGGCCAAGCCCCTTTTTACACCTCTCTGCAATGCAGCTCTGTGGCGCTTATTGGTGGTAGCTGGTGGGCTAGTTGCATCCCAGGGACCATCAGTATTCAAGGGGAGGTAACCCCCCAACTTAAAACACTCCATGGGGTGCATTTGCACAGTGGTGAAGGGAGAGGGTGGGGCCTGAGTTCACACCTATGCAAACACACCCTGTGGCGCGGTTTAAGTTGGGGAATGAATTCTTCGTCAATCCTGAGGGTCCCTGAGGGCCGACTAGCCCTTGAGGTACCTCCAGTAAACGCCGCAGAGCTGCGTTGCAGAGTGTTGTAAAAAGGGGCGTGGCATCTCAACACTGCTCTGCAACGCAGCGTCCTGGGGCATATTGGAGGTACCTGGTGGGCTAGTTGGCCCCCAGGGACCTACAGGATTGAGAGGAATTAATTCAATAACTTAAAATGCGCCACAGGGAAAAAAATTCCCTTTAAATCATGAGAGCTCCGGGGGTCCAGCTAGCCCACCAGGTGCTTCCAGTAAGCACCACTGCACTGTGTTGCAGAGAGGTGGTCTGGGTAGTGCCCCTTTTTACATCTCTCTGCTACGCAGCTCTGTGGCGCTTACTGGATGTACCTAGTGGGCTAGTTGGACCCTAAAGATCCTCAGGATTGAAAGGAAATCATTTCCCCACTGATCCTGAAAAGTAATTTTAACTGTACTTCCCAGAAACTTGAATTTCCTTCCATAGGATAACATTGCCTGCTTTTTGCTGAAAAAGTTTCTAAGTGTTGATTTTTGAAACTTACAAATATTCTTCTAAAATCAGCCGAACTACGAATTCCGATTTACTCACCTGTTATCAGGAGAGACATCATTGCTGCACCTTTGTAAATGTATGTAAATGTATAGGCATTTATATAGCGCACTACTTACCCGGAGGGTCCCAAGGTGCTTCGACCGCTGCGAAACCCTTCCTGGCTTCCCTGAGAGATGGTCCCTTAATGGGTATCTCCAGGGTGAGACCAGGCATCCCCGGCGGTCTGGTGGGGCCGTTAGTGAAGATGAGGCAAGCTAATGCCCAGAGTTGCCGAGTGTGTTCACTGATCAGAGTGGGCACCGAGGCGAGAGAATTATCGAGTCCGCTGACCCTGGTCCAGAAACCTGCCACGCCGGGAATCGAACCCTGGTCCTGGGCCGTCCTCTGCTCTCGGGTCTGCCGCCTCTAACCAGTGAGCCACACTACTTCACACTACTTCACTTTGAGCCCAGTACTGATCCTGAAAAGTAATTTTAACCGTACTTACCAGTAACTTGAACTTCCTTCCATAGGATATCATTTCCTGCTATACAAAATATATATAAATTAAAAAATATATAAAATAAAAATAAAAAATATTACAATTTCAACATTTTTAAAAACATTTTTTTTTCAATTTATATTAATTAAAATATCTAAAAATAAATAGTTTAAAACAATGTAGTAAATCAGTATAAAAAAATATAACAATTAACACATTTAAAAATTATCATTTAAAAAACCATAGGTTTCACACACGTTATAGTTAGGAATTAGCATTTAAAAAACCTTGGAAATTCACTGAAAAAAACGTAGGTTTCACAAATGTTATAGTTATGCTGGATATTTCAGTCATACAAAACTATTAAAATTCCCCTGTTATAGTTAGTTCAGCTAACTATAACTCGCATGCCCGCAATCCACTGCTGATGACGTCACATATTACATCACTCAAGACAATGTCAGTGACATTACTGATGACATCTCAAATGACATCACTGATGACATCATCCAGTGAATGTGTTTCTTTCTGAAAAATAAATATTTTTTATATGTATATCTAAAGGTTGATGGAAGAATAAATGGGAAATAAGTGTCTAAATGATTTTTTTTTGTAAAATTGATTGTATAACTGACTTATTAAGTGTATATTAGTGAATACATGTATTAGTGAGTAATGTTTAAATATTTAAATATCTGTATCAGTGTCTCACTTTGTGTATAAGTGGTTGCATGGGTTGGTGAGTAGCTACATGAGTGTGTATATGGGTTATCAGTTGTTTTTTTGAGTATCAGTATATATAGAGATAATGGCCAAATGGCATGTAGGGAAACTGAAAGATACACCACATCGAGTCATAGAAGCTCTCGCCAAAGGTGAGATACAAGCGGGCAGGCCTCGGAGGAAACTGTGTGGTTTCTAGAATTCAAGGTGAAATTAAAACATTTAGCTAAATAGAGAAGCAGGTGAACTGGCCTGGAGCATGTGGAAACTGACACATTTACGGTATGTAAATGCAGGGGACATCGCCCATGGTTAACCTAGGGGCTCTCATGAACGGAGACATGCGTGGACTGGCCAATATATCTCAGATATTTCCGGACAATGCCTCCAGGAAAATCTCAGAGATACCAAAGGGGATGATGGACGGAGCGTTTGAGCAAATCAAACACTCACCCCTAGTCAACTGATCTGGGTTTAATCCATCCTCATTCTTTAGCTCACTCCACCACCCCACTTCAGACATGGCCATATGCAAATTAGTCTGAACCTGTGCCTCATGGGTACAGTCCAGCCCGAACTGCCAAGCCATGCCTTCCCTGAACCGGATTTAAGTTTCCTAGGACCGGTTTCTGGCATTACAACCGTCTTCAGCTAGGCTTGCTTGAATCCAGTGGCAAAGTGAGCAAGAGACTCAAGTCTGAGCATACCCTGCCAACTTATGGCGAACAAAGCGGTACAAAAGGGGGTGGTGATGGAGGGAGCATCTAAACCAATCAAACACTCACACCCAGTCAAGAGATCTGGGTTTAACCCATCACCGTTCTTTAGCCCACTCTGCCACCCCAGTTCAGACATGGCCATATGCAAATCAGTCTGACCCTGTGCCTCTTGGAAACAGTCCAGCCCGAACTGCCAAGCCATGTCTTCCCCGGACCGGAAGCAAGCATCCTGGGACTGGTTTCGGGTTCATAACCCTCATCAGCCAGGCTATCTTGAATCCAGTGGCAGAGTGAGCGAGGGACCCGCGTTTGGGCATACCCTGCCAACTTAGGGCAAACAAAGTGATACCAAAGGGGATGATAGACGGAGTGTTTGAGCAAATCAAACACTCACGCCCAGTCAACTGATC
Organism: Lissotriton vulgaris; assembly: GCF_964263255.1. Classification (NCBI taxonomy): domain Eukaryota; kingdom Metazoa; phylum Chordata; class Amphibia; order Caudata; family Salamandridae; genus Lissotriton; species Lissotriton vulgaris. The sequence continues at coordinate 340,768,557 of NC_141694.1, read as the reverse complement.
TGGGTTTAATCCATCATCATTCTTTAGATCACTCCACCACCCCAGTTCAGACATGGCCATATGCAAATCAGTCTGACCCTGTGCCTCAGGGGAACAGTCCAGGCGAAACTGCCAAGCAACGTCTTCCCTGGACCGGATGAAGCATCCTGGGACCGGTTTCTGGTTCATAACCCTAATCAGCCAGGCTATCTTGAATCCAGTGAGAGATTGAGCAAGGGACCCACGTCTGGGCATACCCTGCCAACTTAGGGCAAACAAAGCGATACCAAAGGGGATGATGGATGGAAAATCTCAGCTGGAGTCCATGGAGGTAAAGCAGAATTCAGACACATTTTTTAAGGCGTGGGGAGAAGTTGTTAGTGGAGCAATGCACTTTCTTATCTTTATGGGGCCATGTGTTTCTTTCTAATGAGAAAGACATCGCCCCATATAGACAAGAGATTGATGCTTGTTATTATAGCGCTCTGTGACCACATCGGCGGTGTAATGGGCCTTGAGGCACGTGCTTCACACATTCTTGGTGCTTAATGAGGGCAGGCCAGTCTGGGAGTTCATAGAAGTGGAGATGGACTGAAGTTTGCATTTGATTCAAAACTGGTTATAAACAAGGGGTGCATTTGCAAATATAGAACAGAAACTTTAAGAGCTACTTTTAAACCTCTCAGACGCAGATAAGCCCGAAAGCTGATAAATGTTGCAGCTCACATAGGTATGAAACATCTTATGACACTAAACGCTCTTCGAGGGTTTCACACGGAGCCAGGGCGCTATACCACTCTTGATGCTGCCTAGTGTCTACCTAGCAGCACAATGGCGACTTCCTGGGCAGTGCGTAAGTGTGCCTGTTGCTGTGGGAATGAAAGTTTGCCCCTGTGTTTGTACATTTGAGATATACCTGCTGAGGGGGCAGGTTCTTGCTGTAGCCAGATGTTTGCAGGGAGCTTTTTTCTTTTTTTGGATAGTATCACAAATCACGATGTGTGCTCCGGCACAATGTGCACTCACCAGGGCTGTACTTAATTTCTGCCGTTGGTTGTAGGAGGGAGAGAGAGAGGGCAGGAGTTAGAGAGAGAGGGGGAGATGGGGCGCTAGTGAGAGAGAGTGAGAGAGAAGGAGATAGAGAGTGAGAGAGGGATGCAGAGAGGGGAAGTTGGGATAGAGAAAGGGAGAGAGAAGGTGGGCACAAGTCATCGAGAAAACTGCCAACAGACAGCTAACCCGATACCTCGAAGAAATGAGAATCCTGGACCCTTCCCAGTCAGGGTTCTACAGCAACCACAGCACCAAGACTGCCCTCATCGCCGCCACCGAGGACATCAGGACCCTGCTGGACAATTGCGAGACCGTAGCACTCATCCTCCCAGACCTCTCTGCCGCCTTCCACACCATCTGCCACCGCACATTACACGCATGCCTCCAAGCCACAGGGATCTGAGACAAGGCTCTGGATTGGACCACCTCCTTCCTCTCCGGCAGAACCCAGAGCGTCCACCTCCCCCATTCCATTCCAAAGCCTCCGAGATCATCTGCGGCGTACCTCAGGGATCCTCCCTCAGCCCGACGCTGTTCAACATTTACATGTCCCCGCTCGCACACGTGGTCCGACAGCATGGCCTCAACATAAGCTCCTATGCCAACAACACTCAGCTGATCCTCTCCCTCACCAAGAACCCCATCACCGCCAAAGCAAACCTTCACAAAGGAATAAAAGTCGTCACTGACTGGATGAAGACCAGCCTTCTGAAGCTGAACTCGGACAAGATGGAGGCCCTCATACTTGGCTCCAACCCCTCAGCCTGGGACAACTCCTGGTGGCTGACGGCACTGGGGGCAGTCCGACACCCACCAACCTCTCCCGCAGCCTGGGAATCATCCTCAAATCAATGCTCTCAATGACCAAGCAAGTCAACGCCGTATCCTACTCCTGCTTCAACACCCTTCACATGCTCCGCAAGATCTACAGATGGATCCCAACAGATACAAGAAAGACAGTCAACCAGGCCCTCGTAAGCAGCAGACTCGACTATGGAAACGCCCTCTATGCGGGAGCCCCGACCACATTCTTCAAAAGACAACAGCGCATCCAAAACGTTTCGGCATGACTGATACTCGATATACCATGCCACTGCCACATCACCCCCCACCTGGGAATTATGCACTGGCTCCCCGTCAACAAGAGGATATCCTTCAAGCTTCTCACCCACGCACACAAGGCACTTTACAAGACCGACCCAGCCTACCTCAACAGATGGCTCTCCTTCTACATCCCTAACCGTCAGCTACGGTCCACCAACCTCTCACTCACCACCGTCCCGCACTTCCGAAGAACAAACACCGGTGGAAGATCTTTCTCCCACCTCGCCGCCAAGACATGGAACACCCTCCTACTGAGCCTACGACAGACCCAAGACCTACTGACCTTCAGAAGGATACTCAAGACCTGGCTGTTCGATCAGTAGCACACCCCAGCACCATGAGACCCTCCCGGGTATGTAGTGCACTTTAAAAATGATTGATTGAGAGAGAGGGTGGGATGGGTCTGAGGAAAGGTAGGGAAATAGTAACAAAGGTAGAAATCTGCAACAACAACCTGAAACGGTGAGATAAAGAGGCAGGAAGTGTGAGCTCAGGCACTAAGCACCCTCAGCAGTGGGTACCTAAACACATTATGGGCCCAACCCAACACTAACTTTTTAACAAGTTAAATTCTGAGCACTGCCAGCATGAACACTTTGTGTCGGGGCGCGCGTTCGACAAACACCGGACGGCATCTGTGCACACCTACTATGTCAGAGAAGCTTGGTTAAGGGCCACAAACAACACGGTACCAGCTGAAAATAGTCAGTCGAGGCTGAAGGAACCAGAAGGCAGGTCGAAGGTGCAAAGCTCAAATGTCAGTGCTCAGAAGTGAATGTGAGTTACAGATACATGAGATCACGCTTGTGGTGGCCATGTCAACAGCAGTGTATTTATGTATATATATATATATACATCCCAAGGCTTCAGGAGAGCTATTAATTCCTGTGGGCATCATGCCTGGATCAGAGGTATTTCAATAGCTTGATTACATCACAGTGCAAACAGAAGCACTCAATTACACACATAAATCAAATTAAATTAACCTCTTTTAAATGTTTTCTTGTGACTCGGTTCTACCAAGTCACAAAATGGCTACCAACATTTCCTGGATTGGAGTGTTGACAGCCAATTAGAATAAAGCTTGTGGTTGGAAGGGTTCGCAAATCCTCCTCGCCGATAGATATCAAAACTTTTATTTTTTGAATTTCTTAGCAACTATTGAACCAAAATCAAAAACAAGGGACTTAAAAAAGATTCTGCCAAAAAGTGGTCTGAAAACTGGGAAGAGACCAAGTTCTACCTGCGTGCCTATCTGCCCAACGTGCCAGGCTGGTTAGCTTGAATTCATGGCGGCTCCCACTACACTCCTCTTTGCAGCAGAACATTTTTTTGAGCAGCTCCTCTTTGGCCTTCTCTTGGAGCCCTCATCTGGAACAGCTTGCAGCATTGGCCCGATGGAGATTTTTGACTTCCATAAAAGAGACTTTTGTCTGAATGTAGAAATCTGCAACTCCGTCCAGTGACTCCCCAACAACAGCGTATCCTCCTCAGACACTGTGTGCTGCCTTGCCCAGCTGTGCAGTGACTTCTCAGATGTTTTTCTTTGAAATTTCTGGCCAAACTATTTTTTCCACGAGCATATGGTCCCCACAAAGTCACACCTCTAGGACAGGCTACCAAAATCCACACACCAAGAGAAGGGTCCTGACAACTTGGGAGTGGGTGGAACAGAGCGCTCTGGGATAGTTAGAAGCTGAACTTCATTTCCATGTAACTAATTGGATAATGACCACAATCTCCCCTAAAGACACTTTTGGGCCATAAAAGAGTCACCTCTGTCCCCAAAACAGAGATCTTGCTTGGTTTAAGAAGAGGACCAAAGAAGGACTGCCTTACTGACCTTCGACCTGGCAAAGAGAGACTGCATCAAAGCTTGACTGCAGCTGCCAAAGAAGAGAGCCTCTTAACTTCATTGTGCCTGGCAGTCCAATGGTGAATGGACTTTTAAGTAACCACATTCAGTCTTGATATAATGTTTTGCTGAAAAAGTTTTTCTGTGTCAAATTCATTGAATTTGACAGTGCTTGTTCACAGTTAAGGTAAAAGTCTTGATTTATTGTTTCTTTAAAAATCTGTTTCTCCGGAACCCTCTTTTGGATCTATTTCGTTTTGATATCCATATATTCATAAAAATACAGTCCATGTTTATAAAATGGTGTTGGATTTCTTGAGTCGTGTTTCTTTCTTCTTCTTCAATAATTTTGGTGCTGTTTAAATACTTTACAGTTGTTCCTTTGTTGACGCCTGACTGATTGAAATCATAGCTACCCAGGTTTTAGCCAAAGTGGACATTGGTTCTAAGGAGGTTAGCAGTGTATTACATGGTAAGATCCCACAACCACGCCATATAATACACCCCATTTCTTCACAATTGAGAATTCGATTTATTATATATGCCATGGACCAGAAGTTATCTTTAAACACTCAAATATTCTCAAGCTTAGAGAAAAACCAGAGAAATGGTATACAAAGGCAAAGAGAAGTGTAACTATTTCATAATACTTTGGTCACATTTGAATAGGTTACTTTTTAGTATTGTCCCAAAGGATTTGTGAAACAAGTGTAAATCAGTTGTAAATGGTTCCACTGAAGACACCCAGGGAGAAGCACCTCTAAATAAACCATTTATTTCTTATGCAGAAGCATAGAGGTGATTGACAATTTAAAGGCAAACTTATCACAGGAGCAATACATTGGTCAAAGATCATGAGAGTGACGCAAGATCCAGGTGAATCAGTGCATGCATATTACAAAAATTGATTCAGATGTACAGGCAGCATAGCAAAGTTCAAGACGAAATGAAAGAAGGTTTGTATGGGTTTGTTTCTGCATTGGGATTGTGTTCAGAATTCAGTTCACATATTCAGCAAAGCACAATGTGTTGGCTGGCCAAATCTTTACATAAGATCCTGGCCTATGCAAAATCGTGTCGTTATTGCTGTGTGCTAAAAAGAAATTGACGACAGAGACATTGATGATGGCTCGGGCACGGTTTTGCAGAGGAATAGTCATGGTCAAGGTGATTATCAATGTTTGATCTGGCTTTGGTATTGATTTTGATCCTGGTGATCATGACATCATGCACAGTGTTAATGTACAAGGTAATAGTGCACAATTTGTGCAAAGTAGAAATGATAGTTATGGCATAGGCTTTGTGAACAATATGCTTAATAAATATGTTAGTTATAAAATGGTGAATGATCCATGCCACATTTGGGAAAATAAATGCCCCTGGAAACACAGTTGTAGGCTTAAACCAAATAGATTTCAAAAAAACTTGCAAATGGTTCCTCAAATGCAGCATAATGCGAATCAGATGTCACACAATGGTGTGATGCAGTTATTTGCCCAAGCCCGACTTGCATGCATAACAAGCAGAATCCAAGGCAGTTCAATGGAAATATGACTTCAGCTCCTTTTATGCAGCAATAGCATACTAATGTTAATATCTGTGAATATGATGCCATTACATCACCATGATTTATGCAGGCCCAACCCTTGCCATGCAAGGAAATGCAATGTTAATGCATGTCATAAAATGTGCTTGCATAACAATGTTGATACCGGTAGATCAATGCTAATGTATGCCATTCACTCTACTGGGGCTGTAGGCTGTAGGTGAGGGCTTAGGTTTTTTCCCAAAATAATCATTTTTTTCTGTCTATCTTTTCTCTTCTAGTTTCTTTTCGATTTTCCATTTGTGCATTATTAACGTTGTGGTGCTGTTAAAATATTGCAATCATGCTTTAAGTCTAAATAGTATGTCATGTTAGTGAGTTTGTGTGTTTATGAAATAATAACTGTTATTCCACAAATCATTGTACCATTTTTGCTATTTCACAACTAAAAATCAACTTGCACTGTTCTGAACTAACCACTTCACTTTTTTACAGGTGGTTCATTGCATTTGTCTTTGTCAAAGTGTCAAATGTTTTGATGCACCATTTTTTTAGAGCTCATAACCAGTATTTACGGTAAAATCCTGTGCACATAGTTTCTCCTCCCCACAATCAGAATAGGATTTGTAATTATTTAATAATCCTGAGACAATGAAAAACTTGTAAAACCCTTAAATACGAGACACCACTAGACCATATGCAAGCTAGGTTCCCCATAAAAGGTTGAAACTAGAGAAGCACTGCTGCGAGTGGCACACTCGCACCACAGAGTATGCATTCCCCTGGCATTAGGGAGGAACATTTGATACCAACGTCTTAGAACACAAGATCTTACATTCAGGCCAGATATATGGGCCAATAGAGTGCTGAGAGAAAGGTTCTGTTAAGACTATGGGCCGACCGCAGGGTGGCATTACACGTAAAATACATGATTACAGAGCTAGCAACATAGGGGGCTAAAGCTCAAACTCCTCAGAATCCGACAGCGAAAGTGTAGGGCTGGGCCAGCTAACCAAGGGGGAAGCAAGGGAGCACATGCCAGAGACCACCAAGGTACTTAAAAACATGCTTACCCCACTGACAGCCCCAGGCAGCCCTGCGTGGGGCCAGTGGTCAAGATGTAAATAGGCACGATACCATATCACTTTTTGGTGGATACAGTGGTGTTAATGTCATGATTGCCAGAAGGAGCAGACCCAATATCAAAGACTACTGCCAAAATATGAGGAATCCTGGGTTCCGTGGCTGCGGTACCTCTCACAGAACCCTTGAGTTAAATATAGGGTTGAATAGTATTAAGGAAGAATTGTTTTATTACACTTTCTCCCCAATATATATACGAGGATAACATCCATTGTCCAAGGTAAAAATGTCCATTCAGTTCACTGAGAGAGGGAATATAGCCTGCTCCTCTCCTGGAAACTCCCCTTAGCACACAAGTCAGCAACCCACTTCAACTCCACACAGATGACAGCCAAGGTGATCCCTGTCCGTTGAGCCGCTTTTGCGGAGGCAGCCCTGAATTACACAGAAAGTCTCTTGGAGCTATACTGAACAGTGGGCAGGTTGCGCACACCACTTCTTGGTGGAAGCAGCCACAACGCTAGCATATGCGTTGCAGAAGAAGCAGGAGACTCTGGACCACAACATGAACATGCCCACTTAATTCCCTGAGGTTAGGTAGTGTTGGTTAGACCTTAACTGAGGTAGAAAAACAAGCAAGAGTAAGTGATAAAGTACAACGGTTTTATTTTACCACAGGTGGGAAAGTGATGAACCCAGGTAGAATTGCCACACAACTCTCAAATTGGCTACAGCAGGTAGCCTTATATAGTGTATTATTACTGAATCATACATGCTAATCATTTGACTGACAAATGCCATATTTGAGCAGCATTACACAACTAAAGCCAAGCCTCTCACCGTCCTTCATTCATTGGTGCAAACACTCCCACTCTCCTGACTATGTGTTCTTCTAAGTGCTATTTGCCTATGTGTTATTTGGTTTGAGTAATCTATGTGTCCTAAAACTCAACTCAAGCAAAATGTTTGAACTGACTGCATGTTAATTGATCTGTGCAATCTGACTATCTGTCTATCTGACTACATGTCTATTTCTACAACCTCAGCATAAACAGAGCGCATGAACGTGCTCTGGTAGCGAGGTATTTTGATCATCCCTGTGTCTTATTTTTCTCTACTAAATTGACCTCAAAGCTCATCCGTTTACTTGCATCACTCCTCTGGTACCACCTCCTTGCTTGATCATTCTCTGGAGGAACTGTGAATAATGGTTTGTTTGATTTACCATGTACCATTTGATTTATTTGTTTTATTGTTTTCTAGCTACCCTCGGTATGTATCAAAGCTTGCAGCTGGTCTTTTTCTGAGCTCCTCCACTGTAATTTATTACTTTAAAGAATTGAGCACATACTGATGTTTAATCACATATAATCCTTTACTGCTAAAGATGAGGCCTTTTAGTGTCATTTTCTCTGGGTCCTCAATGTCTGTACTAAATCTTTCTATACTAGCATTCCCCCCTTTAGTTGATTCTTTAACTCTCTCAGCGTCTGTCCTGTCTTCATTCACCTTGGACGTAATGCTTGAAAACTGTCTGTTAACATACATTCCCTTTACAATTTTGTGACTGCGATTTTACAGCAATGTAACATTAGTTGGAGGATACAGCACATAACAAGAAGCACCAATATTATTGGAAGTAAAGATTTAAATAGTCTGGATACCCAATTTGGAAGCCAAATAAACCAGTTTGAGAACCAATCATCTGGGACACCTTCTTCTTCATGCATAGTCTGTTGTAAGTTATGTAAAGTCTGTATGGCTTTAGTTAGAGAGACATTTTTGGCATCATTTATTGGTGTAAAAGTACAGCATGCAGCTCCTATTTTTGCACAAACTCCACCATCGATAGCTGTGAGTAAACCCAACACTTATCTATTTTTTGTTACCATCATTCTCATGGCTCTGAGAGGCAGATATACAACCATTTTTTGCAGTAGAAATGGGAATTCTGCCTGTTTGCGACTGCAAAATTGTTCAGCCCCATGTAAAAAACACATTTTGCGAGTCGCTAACCTATTAGTATGATTTACGATTTGCTATTAGAAAGGGGTGTGCCAAAGGCATCTCTTCCTAAAAGCTAGTCTGACTACAATGTATGATTGTTTTGCAACGGCCTTTGCAGTCACCAAACACTCGCAGTTTACCACCCTTTTCAAAAGAGTGGTAATTAACTCACAAATGGGAAGGGGTCCCCATGGGACCCCTTCTTCTTAGTGAATGGGTGCGAAAATATTTTTTAAGAGCAGACAGTAGTCCTACGGACCACTGCCTGCCCTTCAAAAATTAAACTGAAATGTTGAATTTTTCTTTTTAAAATGCATTCTGTTGTCCTTTAAGGAAAAGGGGCTGCATTTAAAAAAAAATTGCTTTATTAAAAAAGCAGTCACAGACATGGTTGTCTGCTGGCCCCTGTGAGTGTTAGCCTTTCCCAATGGGGTCGCAAATTGCAGCTGCCTCATGAATATTAATGCGGCATACAACGTGCAACCCTTTACAACGCATTCATTTACAATGCATACTACCTTTACAATGCATACCATTACAACGCATACCATTACATTGCATGTATGGTAAGTATTGGATAGTGTAGGGGTAAACATTACTATTCTGACTCCAGCGGGTGCAACAGTAGGGTAAGTGTTGGATACTTTAGTGGTAAAAAATACTATTCTAACTCCAGGGGGTGCAACAGTAGGGTAAGTGTTGGGTAGTGTAGGGGTAAAAATTACTATTCTAACTCCAGGGGGTGCAACAGTAGGGTACGTTTTGGATAGTATAAGGTTACTATGCGTTGTGATGGTATGTGTTGTAATGGTATGCATTGTAATGACTGCATTGTAATGACATGCGTTGTAGTGGTATGCGTTGTAGTGTCATGTGTTGTAATGGTTGCGTTGTAATGGCATGCGATGTAATGGATCTTGCGTTGTAAAAGTTTCATTGTGATGGTAGTGCGTTGTAAAAGTTGCGTTGTAAAGGTTGTTTCCCAAATTTATACGTTGTGATACTAGACTTTTCAGGTTTCTATGATCAAGGGGTGTTTGTATTGATAACCATTGTACTCCTTTTTTGGTATGGCATCACTATTGATAAAAGAGTGAGGATGAATGAACATGCTTGAGACATTGAGTGAATTCAAGGGAAAATTATTTTTTTGCTTTCCTGCACTAGATACAGGCTCTGGCGTGCTGGGCTAATCCTCTCTGCTTCCAATCCCGAGCGGCAGATGGTACCCTTTTACAGACAGAGCAGCAGTGTACAGCACTCTCTAAGTTCTGGTGAGGTGTAATTACAAGCATGTCAGAAATTTTGGGATGGGACATCCAATACTCACCACAATTGGCCATCCTCCACATCATTTTTTTCTGTCTATCTTTTCTCTTCTAGTTTCTTTTCGATTTTCCATTTGTGCATTATTAACGTTGTGGTGCTGTTAAAATATTGCAATCATGCTTTAAGTCTAAATAGTATGTCATGTTAGTGAGTTTGTGTGTTTATGAAATAATAACTGTTATTCCACAAATCATTGTACCATTTTTGCTATTTCACAACTAAAAATCAACTTGCACTGTTCTGAACTAACCACTTCACTTTTTTACAGGTGGTTCATTGCATTTGTCTTTGTCAAAGTGTCAAATGTTTTGATGCACCATTTTTTTAGAGCTCATAACCAGTATTTACGGTAAAATCCTGTGCACATAGTTTCTCCTCCCCACAATCAGAATAGGATTTGTAATTATTTAATAATCCTGAGACAATGAAAAACTTGTAAAACCCTTAAATACGAGACACCACTAGACCATATGCAAGCTAGGTTCCCCATAAAAGGTTGAAACTAGAGAAGCACTGCTGCGAGTGGCACACTCGCACCACAGAGTATGCATTCCCCTGGCATTAGGGAGGAACATTTGATACCAACGTCTTAGAACACAAGATCTTACATTCAGGCCAGATATATGGGCCAATAGAGTGCTGAGAGAAAGGTTCTGTTAAGACTATGGGCCGACCGCAGGGTGGCATTACACGTAAAATACATGATTACAGAGCTAGCAACATAGGGGGCTAAAGCTCAAACTCCTCAGAATCCGACAGCGAAAGTGTAGGGCTGGGCCAGCTAACCAAGGGGGAAGCAAGGGAGCACATGCCAGAGACCACCAAGGTACTTAAAAACATGCTTACCCCACTGACAGCCCCAGGCAGCCCTGCGTGGGGCCAGTGGTCAAGATGTAAATAGGCACGATACCATATCACTTTTTGGTGGATACAGTGGTGTTAATGTCATGATTGCCAGAAGGAGCAGACCCAATATCAAAGACTACTGCCAAAATATGAGGAATCCTGGGTTCCGTGGCTGCGGTACCTCTCACAGAACCCTTGAGTTAAATATAGGGTTGAATAGTATTAAGGAAGAATTGTTTTATTACACTTTCTCCCCAATATATATACGAGGATAACATCCATTGTCCAAGGTAAAAATGTCCATTCAGTTCACTGAGAGAGGGAATATAGCCTGCTCCTCTCCTGGAAACTCCCCTTAGCACACAAGTCAGCAACCCACTTCAACTCCACACAGATGACAGCCAAGGTGATCCCTGTCCGTTGAGCCGCTTTTGCGGAGGCAGCCCTGAATTACACAGAAAGTCTCTTGGAGCTATACTGAACAGTGGGCAGGTTGCGCACACCACTTCTTGGTGGAAGCAGCCACAACGCTAGCATATGCGTTGCAGAAGAAGCAGGAGACTCTGGACCACAACATGAACATGCCCACTTAATTCCCTGAGGTTAGGTAGTGTTGGTTAGACCTTAACTGAGGTAGAAAAACAAGCAAGAGTAAGTGATAAAGTACAACGGTTTTATTTTACCACAGGTGGGAAAGTGATGAACCCAGGTAGAATTGCCACACAACTCTCAAATTGGCTACAGCAGGTAGCCTTATATAGTGTATTATTACTGAATCATACATGCTAATCATTTGACTGACAAATGCCATATTTGAGCAGCATTACACAACTAAAGCCAAGCCTCTCACCGTCCTTCATTCATTGGTGCAAACACTCCCACTCTCCTGACTATGTGTTCTTCTAAGTGCTATTTGCCTATGTGTTATTTGGTTTGAGTAATCTATGTGTCCTAAAACTCAACTCAAGCAAAATGTTTGAACTGACTGCATGTTAATTGATCTGTGCAATCTGACCATCTGTCTATCTGACTACATGTCTATTTCTACAACCTCAGCATAAACAGAGCGCATGAACGTGCTCTGGTAGCGAGGTATTTTGATCATCCCTGTGTCTTATTTTTCTCTACTAAATTGACCTCAAAGCTCATCCGTTTACTTGCATCACTCCTCTGGTACCACCTCCTTGCTTGATCATTCTCTGGAGGAACTGTGAATAATGGTTTGTTTGATTTACCATGTACCATTTGATTTATTTGTTTTATTGTTTTCTAGCTACCCTCGGTATGTATCAAAGCTTGCAGCTGGTCTTTTTCTGAGCTCCTCCACTGTAATTTATTACTTTAAAGAATTGAGCACATACTGATGTTTAATCACATATAATCCTTTACTGCTAAAGATGAGGCCTTTTAGTGTCATTTTCTCTGGGTCCTCAATGTCTGTACTAAATCTTTCTATACTAGCATTCCCCCCTTTAGTTGATTCTTTAACTCTCTCAGCGTCTGTCCTGTCTTCATTCACCTTGGACGTAATGCTTGAAAACTGTCTGTTAACATACATTCCCTTTACAATTTTGTGACTGCGATTTTACAGCAATGTAACATTAGTTGGAGGATACAGCACATAACAAGAAGCACCAATATTATTGGAAGTAAAGATTTAAATAGTCTGGATACCCAATTTGGAAGCCAAATAAACCAGTTTGAGAACCAATCATCTGGGACACCTTCTTCTTCATGCATAGTCTGTTGTAAGTTATGTAAAGTCTGTATGGCTTTAGTTAGAGAGACATTTTTGGCATCATTTATTGGTGTAAAAGTACAGCATGCAGCTCCTATTTTTGCACAAACTCCACCATCGATAGCTGTGAGTAAACCCAACACTTATCTATTTTTTGTTACCATCATTCTCATGGCTCTGAGAGGCAGATATACAACCATTTTTTGCAGTAGAAATGGGAATTCTGCCTGTTTGCGACTGCAAAATTGTTCAGCCCCATGTAAAAAACACATTTTGCGAGTCGCTAACCTATTAGTATGATTTACGATTTGCTATTAGAAAGGGGTGTGCCAAAGGCATCTCTTCCTAAAAGCTAGTCTGACTACAATGTATGATTGTTTTGCAACGGCCTTTGCAGTCACCAAACACTCGCAGTTTACCACCCTTTTCAAAAGAGTGGTAATTAACTCACAAATGGGAAGGGGTCCCCATGGGACCCCTTCTTCTTAGTGAATGGGTGCGAAAATATTTTTTAAGAGCAGACAGTAGTCCTACGGACCACTGCCTGCCCTTCAAAAATTAAACTGAAATGTTGAATTTTTCTTTTTAAAATGCATTCTGTTGTCCTTTAAGGAAAAGGGGCTGCATTTAAAAAAAAATTGCTTTATTAAAAAAGCAGTCACAGACATGGTTGTCTGCTGGCCCCTGTGAGTGTTAGCCTTTCCCAATGGGGTCGCAAATTGCAGCTGCCTCATGAATATTAATGCGGCATACAACGTGCAACCCTTTACAACGCATTCATTTACAATGCATACTACCTTTACAATGCATACCATTACAACGCATACCATTACATTGCATGTATGGTAAGTATTGGATAGTGTAGGGGTAAACATTACTATTCTGACTCCAGCGGGTGCAACAGTAGGGTAAGTGTTGGATACTTTAGTGGTAAAAAATACTATTCTAACTCCAGGGGGTGCAACAGTAGGGTAAGTGTTGGGTAGTGTAGGGGTAAAAATTACTATTCTAACTCCAGGGGGTGCAACAGTAGGGTACGTTTTGGATAGTATAAGGTTACTATGCGTTGTGATGGTATGCGTTGTAATGGTATGCATTGTAATGACTGCATTGTAATGACATGCGTTGTAGTGGTATGCGTTGTAGTGTCATGTGTTGTAATGGTTGCGTTGTAATGGCATGCGATGTAATGGATCTTGCGTTGTAAAAGTTTCATTGTGATGGTAGTGCGTTGTAAAAGTTGCGTTGTAAAGGTTGTTTCCCAAATTTATACGTTGTGATACTAGACTTTTCAGGTTTCTATGATCAAGGGGTGTTTGTATTGATAACCATTGTACTCCTTTTTTGGTATGGCATCACTATTGATAAAAGAGTGAGGATGAATGAACATGCTTGAGACATTGAGTGAATTCAAGGGAAAATTATTTTTTTGCTTTCCTGCACTAGATACAGGCTCTGGCGTGCTGGGCTAATCCTCTCTGCTTCCAATCCCGAGCGGCAGATGGTACCCTTTTACAGACAGAGCAGCAGTGTACAGCACTCTCTAAGTTCTGGTGAGGTGTAATTACAAGCATGTCAGAAATTTTGGGATGGGACATCCAATACTCACCACAATTGGCCATCCTCCACATCATTTTTTTCTGTCTATCTTTTCTCTTCTAGTTTCTTTTCGATTTTCCATTTGTGCATTATTAACGTTGTGGTGCTGTTAAAATATTGCAATCATGCTTTAAGTCTAAATAGTATGTCATGTTAGTGAGTTTGTGTGTTTATGAAATAATAACTGTTATTCCACAAATCATTGTACCATTTTTGCTATTTCACAACTAAAAATCAACTTGCACTGTTCTGAACTAACCACTTCACTTTTTTACAGGTGGTTCATTGCATTTGTCTTTGTCAAAGTGTCAAATGTTTTGATGCACCATTTTTTTAGAGCTCATAACCAGTATTTACGGTAAAATCCTGTGCACATAGTTTCTCCTCCCCACAATCAGAATAGGATTTGTAATTATTTAATAATCCTGAGACAATGAAAAACTTGTAAAACCCTTAAATACGAGACACCACTAGACCATATGCAAGCTAGGTTCCCCATAAAAGGTTGAAACTAGAGAAGCACTGCTGCGAGTGGCACACTCGCACCACAGAGTATGCATTCCCCTGGCATTAGGGAGGAACATTTGATACCAACGTCTTAGAACACAAGATCTTACATTCAGGCCAGATATATGGGCCAATAGAGTGCTGAGAGAAAGGTTCTGTTAAGACTATGGGCCGACCGCAGGGTGGCATTACACGTAAAATACATGATTACAGAGCTAGCAACATAGGGGGCTAAAGCTCAAACTCCTCAGAATCCGACAGCGAAAGTGTAGGGCTGGGCCAGCTAACCAAGGGGGAAGCAAGGGAGCACATGCCAGAGACCACCAAGGTACTTAAAAACATGCTTACCCCACTGACAGCCCCAGGCAGCCCTGCGTGGGGCCAGTGGTCAAGATGTAAATAGGCACGATACCATATCACTTTTTGGTGGATACAGTGGTGTTAATGTCATGATTGCCAGAAGGAGCAGACCCAATATCAAAGACTACTGCCAAAATATGAGGAATCCTGGGTTCCGTGGCTGCGGTACCTCTCACAGAACCCTTGAGTTAAATATAGGGTTGAATAGTATTAAGGAAGAATTGTTTTATTACACTTTCTCCCCAATATATATACGAGGATAACATCCATTGTCCAAGGTAAAAATGTCCATTCAGTTCACTGAGAGAGGGAATATAGCCTGCTCCTCTCCTGGAAACTCCCCTTAGCACACAAGTCAGCAACCCACTTCAACTCCACACAGATGACAGCCAAGGTGATCCCTGTCCGTTGAGCCGCTTTTGCGGAGGCAGCCCTGAATTACACAGAAAGTCTCTTGGAGCTATACTGAACAGTGGGCAGGTTGCGCACACCACTTCTTGGTGGAAGCAGCCACAACGCTAGCATATGCGTTGCAGAAGAAGCAGGAGACTCTGGACCACAACATGAACATGCCCACTTAATTCCCTGAGGTTAGGTAGTGTTGGTTAGACCTTAACTGAGGTAGAAAAACAAGCAAGAGTAAGTGATAAAGTACAACGGTTTTATTTTACCACAGGTGGGAAAGTGATGAACCCAGGTAGAATTGCCACACAACTCTCAAATTGGCTACAGCAGGTAGCCTTATATAGTGTATTATTACTGAATCATACATGCTAATCATTTGACTGACAAATGCCATATTTGAGCAGCATTACACAACTAAAGCCAAGCCTCTCACCGTCCTTCATTCATTGGTGCAAACACTCCCACTCTCCTGACTATGTGTTCTTCTAAGTGCTATTTGCCTATGTGTTATTTGGTTTGAGTAATCTATGTGTCCTAAAACTCAACTCAAGCAAAATGTTTGAACTGACTGCATGTTAATTGATCTGTGCAATCTGACCATCTGTCTATCTGACTACATGTCTATTTCTACAACCTCAGCATAAACAGAGCGCATGAACGTGCTCTGGTAGCGAGGTATTTTGATCATCCCTGTGTCTTATTTTTCTCTACTAAATTGACCTCAAAGCTCATCCGTTTACTTGCATCACTCCTCTGGTACCACCTCCTTGCTTGATCATTCTCTGGAGGAACTGTGAATAATGGTTTGTTTGATTTACCATGTACCATTTGATTTATTTGTTTTATTGTTTTCTAGCTACCCTCGGTATGTATCAAAGCTTGCAGCTGGTCTTTTTCTGAGCTCCTCCACTGTAATTTATTACTTTAAAGAATTGAGCACATACTGATGTTTAATCACATATAATCCTTTACTGCTAAAGATGAGGCCTTTTAGTGTCATTTTCTCTGGGTCCTCAATGTCTGTACTAAATCTTTCTATACTAGCATTCCCCCCTTTAGTTGATTCTTTAACTCTCTCAGCGTCTGTCCTGTCTTCATTCACCTTGGACGTAATGCTTGAAAACTGTCTGTTAACATACATTCCCTTTACAATTTTGTGACTGCGATTTTACAGCAATGTAACATTAGTTGGAGGATACAGCACATAACAAGAAGCACCAATATTATTGGAAGTAAAGATTTAAATAGTCTGGATACCCAATTTGGAAGCCAAATAAACCAGTTTGAGAACCAATCATCTGGGACACCTTCTTCTTCATGCATAGTCTGTTGTAAGTTATGTAAAGTCTGTATGGCTTTAGTTAGAGAGACATTTTTGGCATCATTTATTGGTGTAAAAGTACAGCATGCAGCTCCTATTTTTGCACAAACTCCACCATCGATAGCTGTGAGTAAACCCAACACTTATCTATTTTTTGTTACCATCATTCTCATGGCTCTGAGAGGCAGATATACAACCATTTTTTGCAGTAGAAATGGGAATTCTGCCTGTTTGCGACTGCAAAATTGTTCAGCCCCATGTAAAAAACACATTTTGCGAGTCGCTAACCTATTAGTATGATTTACGATTTGCTATTAGAAAGGGGTGTGCCAAAGGCATCTCTTCCTAAAAGCTAGTCTGACTACAATGTATGATTGTTTTGCAACGGCCTTTGCAGTCACCAAACACTCGCAGTTTACCACCCTTTTCAAAAGAGTGGTAATTAACTCACAAATGGGAAGGGGTCCCCATGGGACCCCTTCTTCTTAGTGAATGGGTGCGAAAATATTTTTTAAGAGCAGACAGTAGTCCTACGGACCACTGCCTGCCCTTCAAAAATTAAACTGAAATGTTGAATTTTTCTTTTTAAAATGCATTCTGTTGTCCTTTAAGGAAAAGGGGCTGCATTTAAAAAAAAATTGCTTTATTAAAAAAGCAGTCACAGACATGGTTGTCTGCTGGCCCCTGTGAGTGTTAGCCTTTCCCAATGGGGTCGCAAATTGCAGCTGCCTCATGAATATTAATGCGGCATACAACGTGCAACCCTTTACAACGCATTCATTTACAATGCATACTACCTTTACAATGCATACCATTACAACGCATACCATTACATTGCATGTATGGTAAGTATTGGATAGTGTAGGGGTAAACATTACTATTCTGACTCCAGCGGGTGCAACAGTAGGGTAAGTGTTGGATACTTTAGTGGTAAAAAATACTATTCTAACTCCAGGGGGTGCAACAGTAGGGTAAGTGTTGGGTAGTGTAGGGGTAAAAATTACTATTCTAACTCCAGGGGGTGCAACAGTAGGGTACGTTTTGGATAGTATAAGGTTACTATGCGTTGTGATGGTATGCGTTGTAATGGTATGCATTGTAATGACTGCATTGTAATGACATGCGTTGTAGTGGTATGCGTTGTAGTGTCATGTGTTGTAATGGTTGCGTTGTAATGGCATGCGATGTAATGGATCTTGCGTTGTAAAAGTTTCATTGTGATGGTAGTGCGTTGTAAAAGTTGCGTTGTAAAGGTTGTTTCCCAAATTTATACGTTGTGATACTAGACTTTTCAGGTTTCTATGATCAAGGGGTGTTTGTATTGATAACCATTGTACTCCTTTTTTGGTATGGCATCACTATTGATAAAAGAGTGAGGATGAATGAACATGCTTGAGACATTGAGTGAATTCAAGGGAAAATTATTTTTTTGCTTTCCTGCACTAGATACAGGCTCTGGCGTGCTGGGCTAATCCTCTCTGCTTCCAATCCCGAGCGGCAGATGGTACCCTTTTACAGACAGAGCAGCAGTGTACAGCACTCTCTAAGTTCTGGTGAGGTGTAATTACAAGCATGTCAGAAATTTTGGGATGGGACATCCAATACTCACCACAATTGGCCATCCTCCACATCATTTTTTTCTGTCTATCTTTTCTCTTCTAGTTTCTTTTCGATTTTCCATTTGTGCATTATTAACGTTGTGGTGCTGTTAAAATATTGCAATCATGCTTTAAGTCTAAATAGTATGTCATGTTAGTGAGTTTGTGTGTTTATGAAATAATAACTGTTATTCCACAAATCATTGTACCATTTTTGCTATTTCACAACTAAAAATCAACTTGCACTGTTCTGAACTAACCACTTCACTTTTTTACAGGTGGTTCATTGCATTTGTCTTTGTCAAAGTGTCAAATGTTTTGATGCACCATTTTTTTAGAGCTCATAACCAGTATTTACGGTAAAATCCTGTGCACATAGTTTCTCCTCCCCACAATCAGAATAGGATTTGTAATTATTTAATAATCCTGAGACAATGAAAAACTTGTAAAACCCTTAAATACGAGACACCACTAGACCATATGCAAGCTAGGTTCCCCATAAAAGGTTGAAACTAGAGAAGCACTGCTGCGAGTGGCACACTCGCACCACAGAGTATGCATTCCCCTGGCATTAGGGAGGAACATTTGATACCAACGTCTTAGAACACAAGATCTTACATTCAGGCCAGATATATGGGCCAATAGAGTGCTGAGAGAAAGGTTCTGTTAAGACTATGGGCCGACCGCAGGGTGGCATTACACGTAAAATACATGATTACAGAGCTAGCAACATAGGGGGCTAAAGCTCAAACTCCTCAGAATCCGACAGCGAAAGTGTAGGGCTGGGCCAGCTAACCAAGGGGGAAGCAAGGGAGCACATGCCAGAGACCACCAAGGTACTTAAAAACATGCTTACCCCACTGACAGCCCCAGGCAGCCCTGCGTGGGGCCAGTGGTCAAGATGTAAATAGGCACGATACCATATCACTTTTTGGTGGATACAGTGGTGTTAATGTCATGATTGCCAGAAGGAGCAGACCCAATATCAAAGACTACTGCCAAAATATGAGGAATCCTGGGTTCCGTGGCTGCGGTACCTCTCACAGAACCCTTGAGTTAAATATAGGGTTGAATAGTATTAAGGAAGAATTGTTTTATTACACTTTCTCCCCAATATATATACGAGGATAACATCCATTGTCCAAGGTAAAAATGTCCATTCAGTTCACTGAGAGAGGGAATATAGCCTGCTCCTCTCCTGGAAACTCCCCTTAGCACACAAGTCAGCAACCCACTTCAACTCCACACAGATGACAGCCAAGGTGATCCCTGTCCGTTGAGCCGCTTTTGCGGAGGCAGCCCTGAATTACACAGAAAGTCTCTTGGAGCTATACTGAACAGTGGGCAGGTTGCGCACACCACTTCTTGGTGGAAGCAGCCACAACGCTAGCATATGCGTTGCAGAAGAAGCAGGAGACTCTGGACCACAACATGAACATGCCCACTTAATTCCCTGAGGTTAGGTAGTGTTGGTTAGACCTTAACTGAGGTAGAAAAACAAGCAAGAGTAAGTGATAAAGTACAACGGTTTTATTTTACCACAGGTGGGAAAGTGATGAACCCAGGTAGAATTGCCACACAACTCTCAAATTGGCTACAGCAGGTAGCCTTATATAGTGTATTATTACTGAATCATACATGCTAATCATTTGACTGACAAATGCCATATTTGAGCAGCATTACACAACTAAAGCCAAGCCTCTCACCGTCCTTCATTCATTGGTGCAAACACTCCCACTCTCCTGACTATGTGTTCTTCTAAGTGCTATTTGCCTATGTGTTATTTGGTTTGAGTAATCTATGTGTCCTAAAACTCAACTCAAGCAAAATGTTTGAACTGACTGCATGTTAATTGATCTGTGCAATCTGACCATCTGTCTATCTGACTACATGTCTATTTCTACAACCTCAGCATAAACAGAGCGCATGAACGTGCTCTGGTAGCGAGGTATTTTGATCATCCCTGTGTCTTATTTTTCTCTACTAAATTGACCTCAAAGCTCATCCGTTTACTTGCATCACTCCTCTGGTACCACCTCCTTGCTTGATCATTCTCTGGAGGAACTGTGAATAATGGTTTGTTTGATTTACCATGTACCATTTGATTTATTTGTTTTATTGTTTTCTAGCTACCCTCGGTATGTATCAAAGCTTGCAGCTGGTCTTTTTCTGAGCTCCTCCACTGTAATTTATTACTTTAAAGAATTGAGCACATACTGATGTTTAATCACATATAATCCTTTACTGCTAAAGATGAGGCCTTTTAGTGTCATTTTCTCTGGGTCCTCAATGTCTGTACTAAATCTTTCTATACTAGCATTCCCCCCTTTAGTTGATTCTTTAACTCTCTCAGCGTCTGTCCTGTCTTCATTCACCTTGGACGTAATGCTTGAAAACTGTCTGTTAACATACATTCCCTTTACAATTTTGTGACTGCGATTTTACAGCAATGTAACATTAGTTGGAGGATACAGCACATAACAAGAAGCACCAATATTATTGGAAGTAAAGATTTAAATAGTCTGGATACCCAATTTGGAAGCCAAATAAACCAGTTTGAGAACCAATCATCTGGGACACCTTCTTCTTCATGCATAGTCTGTTGTAAGTTATGTAAAGTCTGTATGGCTTTAGTTAGAGAGACATTTTTGGCATCATTTATTGGTGTAAAAGTACAGCATGCAGCTCCTATTTTTGCACAAACTCCACCATCGATAGCTGTGAGTAAACCCAACACTTATCTATTTTTTGTTACCATCATTCTCATGGCTCTGAGAGGCAGATATACAACCATTTTTTGCAGTAGAAATGGGAATTCTGCCTGTTTGCGACTGCAAAATTGTTCAGCCCCATGTAAAAAACACATTTTGCGAGTCGCTAACCTATTAGTATGATTTACGATTTGCTATTAGAAAGGGGTGTGCCAAAGGCATCTCTTCCTAAAAGCTAGTCTGACTACAATGTATGATTGTTTTGCAACGGCCTTTGCAGTCACCAAACACTCGCAGTTTACCACCCTTTTCAAAAGAGTGGTAATTAACTCACAAATGGGAAGGGGTCCCCATGGGACCCCTTCTTCTTAGTGAATGGGTGCGAAAATATTTTTTAAGAGCAGACAGTAGTCCTACGGACCACTGCCTGCCCTTCAAAAATTAAACTGAAATGTTGAATTTTTCTTTTTAAAATGCATTCTGTTGTCCTTTAAGGAAAAGGGGCTGCATTTAAAAAAAAATTGCTTTATTAAAAAAGCAGTCACAGACATGGTTGTCTGCTGGCCCCTGTGAGTGTTAGCCTTTCCCAATGGGGTCGCAAATTGCAGCTGCCTCATGAATATTAATGCGGCATACAACGTGCAACCCTTTACAACGCATTCATTTACAATGCATACTACCTTTACAATGCATACCATTACAACGCATACCATTACATTGCATGTATGGTAAGTATTGGATAGTGTAGGGGTAAACATTACTATTCTGACTCCAGCGGGTGCAACAGTAGGGTAAGTGTTGGATACTTTAGTGGTAAAAAATACTATTCTAACTCCAGGGGGTGCAACAGTAGGGTAAGTGTTGGGTAGTGTAGGGGTAAAAATTACTATTCTAACTCCAGGGGGTGCAACAGTAGGGTACGTTTTGGATAGTATAAGGTTACTATGCGTTGTGATGGTATGCGTTGTAATGGTATGCATTGTAATGACTGCATTGTAATGACATGCGTTGTAGTGGTATGCGTTGTAGTGTCATGTGTTGTAATGGTTGCGTTGTAATGGCATGCGATGTAATGGATCTTGCGTTGTAAAAGTTTCATTGTGATGGTAGTGCGTTGTAAAAGTTGCGTTGTAAAGGTTGTTTCCCAAATTTATACGTTGTGATACTAGACTTTTCAGGTTTCTATGATCAAGGGGTGTTTGTATTGATAACCATTGTACTCCTTTTTTGGTATGGCATCACTATTGATAAAAGAGTGAGGATGAATGAACATGCTTGAGACATTGAGTGAATTCAAGGGAAAATTATTTTTTTGCTTTCCTGCACTAGATACAGGCTCTGGCGTGCTGGGCTAATCCTCTCTGCTTCCAATCCCGAGCGGCAGATGGTACCCTTTTACAGACAGAGCAGCAGTGTACAGCACTCTCTAAGTTCTGGTGAGGTGTAATTACAAGCATGTCAGAAATTTTGGGATGGGACATCCAATACTCACCACAATTGGCCATCCTCCACATCACTGATGTTATCGGGGGTGACATATACAAGCATCAATTACTACTCCTGGGTCTTACACTGGCGAAACATGACATAGCAAAGACATGGAAAGATACATCCCACCACTAGTTGGGGTATGGAAGAAAGGACTGGACTTTTGCATGGGAATAAAAGTACGAGAATATAAGACAAGAGGGTGCCCCTAGAAACACCGCAAGATCTGGAAGAGATGGGCAGAATATCTGAGACTGTAATTGCACCCTATTCATGCTATATCAACAGATTAGCAATGGATAAAATGAGAGATGATGTGGGATAAACACGGTTGTAAATGTACAGCTATTCGATCTGGGTGGCTGAGTATAACATGTATTAGACTATTTACCTGGGATATGGCACTACAGTTTATTGTTAGGGTAAAGTGTTTGACTGTTTTAGATTTT
Source organism: Lissotriton vulgaris (assembly GCF_964263255.1). NCBI lineage: Eukaryota > Metazoa > Chordata > Amphibia > Caudata > Salamandridae > Lissotriton > Lissotriton vulgaris. The sequence continues at coordinate 340,745,579 of NC_141694.1, read as the reverse complement.
CAATTGGGTTTTATTAAAACCAAAAACGTTGACATCATTTTTGCTACTATGTATATTATGCTACTGGAAAACGTGGTTGCATCAGGCTTGTTACTGCTGTTGACAATAAAATATGTTTTGAAAAAAACGGGTGCATGAGGTAAACTGCTGAAAAATCAGCTTAACTCATCATCGAAGGGCTTAACAGGCAGCACCCAGCCCTTGCAGAACAGAGCACTCCACACCCTCCCAAGCAGCGGGACTTAGGGGTGATTAAAATTAAGACAAAGACCTGGAAAGCTACACACAGATCTCTAAGTGAGGGGGAGCAATCCCAACTCAAGGAGGAAATTAATCTCAACTGCCAACGTGTAACCATGCAACTTTATAGAGAGACATCTCAGCCAATACAATCCCCCTAAATAACGCAGCCTGACACAAACTATACGTTTCTCAAGCCCGAGTACACTTCAAAAGGGAACCAGGAAATTTTGAACAGAGGGAACATCTGAGGTTGTAATGGCCTACCCCAAGCCTTGCGGATCTAAATTCAACTGACTTCTCTACATAGAGTTCATCCGTCCCACAAACCCCTCAATGCCTGAGGCCACCAGGGCTACGTGGAAAACAACTAGAATCACCCAGAAAGTACTAAGAGAGCATCACACCTTCAAAGCCTGGGGAATTCACATTGTACCTCACCAAAACCGAGGTTATCCATCGCGTCTGCTAGACCCCAGTCCGAGGCTTGCAGCTACGAAGCCACGGAGGTGCACCAACTCAGTGTTCAGAGGGGCCTTGGGGAAATCACCTCCATTGAGGGCAAGTACGATGGCAAATCAACAAAACAGCCCTTGGGTATCACCAGCCCCCTGAAGTAGTCCTTTAGGCCTTGGGATAATCACCAGAACCATAACTACTCTCTTTGACACTCAATGACAATACACGCATAAGGAAAGACGCACAAGGGCTAAGAAAACCGCACTGCGCCTTTGCTCATGGAATGTTAATGGCCTGTCAACAAAAATAGTAAAGTCAACAAAATAACTCCCTTTGGGGTATTATATTAGCATACCAATAATGCATTAACTACACACAATCTACTCAAGTATCCTTGGGTCAATTTATCAGTAGCCAGTAAGTCAGATCTAAGTCCACAATCTGCAACAATATATATCAACAAAAATCTCAGACCCGGAATTCCTGCAGTACATTAAATCATTCGACATAATTATGCTGCAGGAAACATGGCTTGCGGACCCGCTTCATCTTCAGGTTTCATGTGCTTTGCTGCACCAGCCGTAAAGGGTGGGAAATTTGGCCATTTCTCAGTAAGGCTGGCAACCTATGTATCCACGTCCAGCATAATGTCAGCATCATCAGTCGACTCTTCGTTAGCCGTCACTACAGCAGTCAAAATCACCTTTTCTCTTCTAGGAGGACAGGATGAGGCGATGTTAGTTAACACATACATCAACCCAAAACATAAAGAGAAAAGACTCAGAAAAGCTAATCGGCAAACTAACAAGTTACATAAGTGAGACAGAAACCACGCATTTTATTCTCTCAGGGGACCTGAACCAATCCCTCTTAGGCACGTCGGAGGAAAATAAAGTGCGCATCCGATCTCCACTCTGTAACATACCGACTCAATGAGCACGTCACATGGGAGTAAGAACCGCAAGAACAGACATCTCCTGGAAGATTTAGAACATCTCAACTTCAGGGCTTTCAATGGACAATTCCCTGGAGACTCCCCCCCCTGTGCATATCCACTACTCTCCCTCATCATGCTCCATACTAGACTACTCGTTTGTCAGTCTTTCGCCGTTCCCCTGCATATTTGAGTTTAGAATGGGGGACAACGGGGACACCGGCCATCAACCACAAGAACCTTCCTATCAGCAACAGCATCTCCCTGCATCCACCCAGAAGTGCCCATGGGCTCCATTTATACCACAAACTTTAAGAGAATTAAATATGCGGCAACAAACATTGAGTCCTTGTCAATGACAACAATTGTTCTCCTTCACTCACAAGCTACAGCAACAAAGAGCTACATTACCAATTGTGAATTTACTGCTACACTATCAGACCTTCACACCTTGTCACCTAAAAAATATCTAGGAAATAGGATCACAAAATTGCTAAGAGTTCTACTAAAGGATCTCAAAAAATCAATCAACGAAACACTAGGATCTCTGAGACACCACACAGGGAATCCAAGCCTCCGTCTTCTCCTGTGACAAAAAAGAAGCTCTCTCAAAAAGTTGGAATGGGGAATCAATAAAGATTGGGAAGAGGTGACCCGGGCAAAACTACTCCATGACATAAATCCCAATGGTAGTGCTCACTTCTGGAAAACGGCAAACACCATAATGTGCCCACAGTATGAGGGTATCTCTTCACATATTTCAGGAAACTGGGCAAAGTTCTTAAATGATCACTTTAATCATCAAACTGTGTGTGATTAGACAACTCAGAAAAACAGTGGGGGAATGCCCCTCATGACCCCATTAAAGGAGACAACTGCACCAATTTCCCCAGACACAGATTACACCCCTGAGCACAAGGCCAGCACCTCAATGAAACTCTTAATAAGGCAACAGGTTGCAAAAGTGAGCAAGTGGCATTCCACTGGCACTGTTCAAACAGAGGGCAGCAGAATGGGCAAGCACCTTTCAACCTCTATTTTTGGAAGTAAGACCACCGGGTAGGATATCAGAATCATGGAAATGCTCTACGTTCGCACCGATCCACAAAAGCTGTGATAAGGCCTTGCCTGGAAATTACTGTCTGGTGGCACTGATCGACAACGCAGCAAAATACTTTGCAGGCACCATGCTAGAGGAACTTACATCTTGCGCAGATGCTAATGAGATAATACCACTAAACCAGAAAGTATTCCGCAAAACTTCAGGCACATCAATAAATATCCTGGCAATCTCTCTCCTCATTGTTGCAGCTAAGATCGTGAACCTTACATTACACTTCTGCTTTATCGACTTCAAGGCTGCCTTAGACAATGTTGATAGGAAAAGACTGTGTGGGAAGCTGGTTTGAGGGGGCATTCCCCAAGCTCTTCTAAACATGCTGACACTTCTCCACATGGACATTTGGGTGAAATCTGGAGTGGGGACTCACCTCTCTAGAAAAGTACCAACAACCAAAGGCCTGAATCTGGGTTGCGTGCTTGTGCCCAGCCTGTTTAATTTATTAATGGCAGACTTACTACAAGAATTCAACATCGGCAACTCCTACGTGCCAGGTTGTGAGGCAAAACGCTGACCAATCTCCTATATGCTGACGATGTAGTCATGTTTAGTCACACCCAGGTTGGCCTGCAACACCTCCTCAACAAAATGCAGAATTACGCTATTGAGAGCAACCTAAAAAACAACTTTATGAAAACAAGGACAATGTCCATTAACAACAAGAGGAAACGGCAGAGGCTCTGGCACTTGGGTGGAACACAAATAGAACCAGCAGTGGACTAATCAATCAAATTAACTTTATTCAGCACACAACCATAAAAGTTTCAACAAACAAACAATTAAAGTTTAAAATACATTCTTGTGTCCTTTAAAAATATTATAAAAAAGATAAAAGTACCTATACAAGCTAAAACATGATTGTACGTAGATGAGGTGATGACTATCGAGTTTAGTTCCTATTTAACATAACAGAAATCCAAATAATTTCCTCACTCCCCCTTAGTTACTGTACTTCATATTTTATCCTAATGTCCATTGCTTATTGGATAACATTTAATACTGCAGTGCAAATAACAGGATGAGTCAATGATTGCAAATATCTGAAGCCTACTAAATACATACCTGGGCGAACGTTCTTTAACAAGGGCACCACAAATCTGCTCTTTGGATCTTTATAAAGTGTAGAAAAAAGAATAAAGTGCAAAGTGCTCTGGGTAGTACTATTGTCGCATGGGCAAGGAATAAGGTTGTCTGTCCACCCGGATTTTTTAGGAAACCCTACCAAAAAGTGCAAGTTGCTAAGACGGAATCTTGTTAAAAGAAAATGTATCTGGCTGTTCGTGGTGAAGGAAAGGTAATATTGCTGCTTATGCATAAAAGTGCAGCTAGGGCCGTGTACCTCCAGTTGTGAATGGCGCATTTTTGCTCATACACTATGCTCCTCTTTAATTTTGCCCTTCGCATTAATGGGGATGCTTGACGGGGTGTCAAAGTTCTGAGACACAGCCCAATCTGGAGTAACCTATCCCTTACTAACCGAAGCCAAGGGATCCTCAGAGACTTGTCCAAGTAAATACAGTCTTCGATGATCTCCCTGGAAAACTGTAACTCCTAAGAGGCTCTGAGTTTGGCCCACAAAAGCAAGGGGGCAGCGCCAATGTGAACCTCTATATATTCCATCCCCATTTCTCAGAGAGAAAATTAGGTGGCAGCACTGCTAGGAGTCATCAACAGGCGTTTTATAAACTTGTTCTCCACCACTTGCAACAGGCGGCTTCTTTAGTAACCCCACCCCGTCCCATAGAATGCAACCAACATGCATTTTGCCTTGTATAAGGTAATAAGCTCAGATACTGGCTTGTGGCCTAACTAACAAGCAAACCTAAAAAGCCCCTCTACTACTCTTCTTGTTTGCTGTGCTCTAGCCGTGATCAACGAATCCCATTTCATATCCTAACTAAACATTACCCCCAGATATGTAAACTGTTTCACCCTTTCAATGGGCTTACCCCTTATGTTACAACTTCTACTATTAGACTTTTTGGGCCGCATACCTTTATGGAAGACTTTGAGAAATTAACCCTCAAGTCTAATGCCGCCATAAAGTTTGTAAAGGCGTCAAGGGTGATTTGGAGGCTGTTAGCCGTCAAAGCCATGAGTACAGTATCGTCCGCATACAAAAGTAGCCGAACTGGCTGTCCTTTGATACGTGAAAAATCAATTTTCTTGCCTAATAAAAAGGCTTACAGGCCGTTTGTATATATTAAAAAAATAAAAGGGGCTAAAATACACTCCTTCTGTTGAGGCAATAGGCCTCATCTTTGTTCCCTGTGAACCAAATCTCATGGAAACACAGTATGTAACCTTTTGAGGAGCAGGATTAGAGCACTTTCAAAGCCCATGTCTGTCATTAGTGCCCAGAAGTTCCCCTTGTTCACAGTATCAAATGCACAGGACAAGTCTATGAACGCAAGGTGGATAGAATCACTTTTTGCCCTCATGTACTTGCCCATGATCAGGGATACATTTAGGCACTGCTCTGTAGTTCCAAGTCCCCTTGGGAACCCATACTGCATTTTTGAAATGATCACCCTGCTAATCGCCCAGGTCTCCAGTTGGGCAAGGATTACCCCACATAATACTTTAATGGTGGAGTTGATTAGGGAAATAGGCCAATAGCCGGCAGGCAGGATCATTTCTGTTCCCTTTTTTTAACACGGGTACAACTATGGCCACTTTCCAGGATACTGGAATTGGCCCGGTCACAACTGATTTAAAAACCAGAGTAAGTAGGGGTGCCCAAACATTTATGTTTAACCTTAAATGGTCTAATGGGACTCCATATTGTCCTGGAGCTTTCCTACTCATCCACATTGCAAGTGCCCCCTCCACCTCAGTCACTGGGAGTGAGATCTAAGCTCTACTGCCTGTGTCATGTCGGCTGGGACTTCCTCATGTTACACCAACAACTGCCTACCATTTGGATTCAAAATCAGCGCAAAGTGTGATTCCAAGGTATCACCTAGGATCAAAGTCTCAATTTTTCCCACTTCTTCAGTGAATTGGGGATGGTTGATAATGGTCCAGAAACGTTTGCTATCTATAAGAGCACTTGCTCTTTCCAAATCATCCCACGCTATGCGCCTCAACTCCTCTTACCTTACACTGATGGTAGTTTTATATAAACGTCTTGCATGATTATTTGTTCTCTATTACGGGGGTGTGATTGTAGAGCAGTTTTTAAAATGTTGTGCGCTCTAGAGCATTCTGCGTAAAACCAACCTGTCTTGCAGTGCTGCTTAAGCCTAGCTGGGCAGGTTAATCTCTCAGCTACATTAGCACAGAGCCTTCATATTTCTGAACCACCATGGGTGAGGAAGAATTCTGTTCCAAGCAAACCATAATCAGGTCTAAATTTGAACGGACTTTTTCTACCTCAAACAGTGTTGGATTTATTTCCCCCCAGCTTACTCTTACGCCTTTAATACAATTGTTGTCAATCGAGCAACTATCACCCCCTGAGGTTCTTGCTATTACTTTAAGCGAACAATTAATGGGTTGTTGTCACTTGCTATTTCCGGAGACACATGGAAATCACACACCACAGAGGAGCATTCCCTAGAAATAAACATAAAATGAATCAAACTTTCCCTACCCCCACCAGAAAAAGTAAGGCAATTGACTGGAAAATTATTATTCACACTGACCAGGTTGTTCTCGGTAATGATAGTATTCAGCGCCTCTACCTGCAGAGTGTGAATGCAATGCGCCAAAGGCTGGTCATCTGTGTCCAAGAAATAACAACATCTTGTGTTACTAAATTCACAAGATGTACAATTAAAATCTCCCACCCATAAAACACATAAAGGTCGCCACTTCCCAGAAACATTTGCGATTTCCTTTTGCAGGGCTTCTATAACATGACAATTCCTTGGATCAAAAATGTCATAGTGCCAATTTACAAGAAGGAGTCTCATCTGCAGCAAGTTAATAATCATAATCAATTAGAACCACTGAGAAGATCCTACACTTGAGACTTTTAGGGAGCCAAATCCAACTGAGAATAGGGTTACCAACCTTCCTTTTGCCCTCCCTGACAATGATGCTGTAGCGGGCACCTCAAAGGCCTGGTAACCGACCATCTCTATACTTTCTTTGGCCCACGTCTGTAAACAGATGACTTCAAAACCCCTGATTTATTCCATCTAAACCTCGTCCATTAGTTTCGCATGAATACCTGCAACGTTCCAGGAGATTAACTTAACTGAGGGTATAGGGTGGGCCAGATCCGTCTCTGGTGGTAACACTGAAGGAAACAGGGGACCAACCACGGGTGTCTGTGACAACCCCTCTCCTGGCCACCTATTTTTAGGGGTTATATTTACATCCACTGTACAAGCTGTAGAGTTATTCCTATTCACCTTTCCCAAGAGGCCCACAAAATGTATACTAATTTCTTTAAGGGGTTTTGATTTACCAGATGCCACTTTAATCCCAGCTCCCCCTGCATCAGCGTATGGGTGGCCCTTTAAATCATTATCCATGTACCCACCGATTCTCTAGTTAGTCAATCAACTTCAGTTAGGTTCAAGAGTACCTCATACCTATTTGAGTGGGAGGAGGGGGGGACATAGGGGCATCAATGAGATGCCTAGGCTGAGTGGGCTGCAGGCCAAGGGACAACATCTGACTAGGAGGGTAAAAGAAACCCATCTGCTTGGTAGGCAAGTCTTTCAATTGGTAAAGGGCATCATAAACATATTTAGCGCCGCCGAAATTAAGCACAATACAATCCCTCCAATATTCTTCTCTCTCTCTGACAATATTCTTTTTGACTTTATGATAACCTCGAGACCCCCGTTAAAATCAGGGTATAAGGGGTACTTTTGGGGGTAGGTGTAACCCATCTACATTGCCACTCCCTTCTGAGGTGCTAAGTAGGCGGCTATGAGACGTTGTGTCCCTATGAGGCATTATGTCCCTGGGAATGGAGCCTACCCCAGCCCTTAAATTTGAATTTTTCGGGGATGAAACCCCCTGGCCCAGGTGTTGACCCTGTCGTGGGGTTTCACGAGGAACGGTAATCTTTTCTGTCTCTATCAGTGTACTAGAATTTGTAGTCTCTCGCATGCCACTGCAATGAGAAGAGGTGACACTAGTGGTAAATGGGACCTTCGTAGGGGTCACATCCTTAGGTGTGGCTTCCAACTGATTGCCCCCATGGCCTTCGGCTGCACCCCTTGCCAATAAACCACTCTCAGATGGATTATGTGAAGGGATTACATCTACTGGTGCAAGGGCTTTACAAGCAACAGTTAGCTGATCCTCAATGTTGGTTAATCTAACCAAGATTGGTGCCAAAGCTTCCTGCACTAAATTACTCAATTTACCAAATAAAATATAAAGCCCCTCCTGCCCACCAATAGATGCCTTAACAACTTTTGCTACTATGTGGGTTTATTTAAGTCTTTTTGTTGTAGGCGACTGAATATTCTTCTTGTGGACAGACCCCGCTTTCTCTGCTTGTTTCCCCTTTCCCCCATTCGTGGATAGTTTGCCAGACTCTTTCGGTATTGAACTGGGGCTGACTTTGCCTTCCCGTAGCCCTCTTGAATCACTCTGTGATAGAACAGTTGCAGTGGACGTAATAGGGACTTGAGGCCCGATCCCTGTTGTGCTGTCCACTATATCAGTGCAGGGAACATCAGTAGTGGACAATGGCTAATTATCAGACAAGGCTTCAGGTGTGGAGGCCAGGGAGAGTCTACGTTCCGTGCGCTCTATTTCCTTGTTGATAGCTCCCACCGCCTTTTGCAAGTAGCCATCAAGAGTGGTATCGGTGGTACGGATCACTGACAAAATATAGAATACAAAAATTCAGAATACTAAAAATATCAAAGTAAAAATATAGAAAGCAAAAATATCGAAGTCCTATCTACAAACAGGTAAATACAAAAATATCGAATCAAAAATATCGAAAAAAATATATAGTTAGTCAAAATATCGAATTCAAATTAATGAAATAATAACTATAATTAACTAAAACATACCTAAAAATACTTAAATAACTTTAAAAGTATTAAATAATTAATTTAAGTTAAAACAAAATAAACATACAATTTAATTTTTTAACACATATATATATATTAACGTCATATTAATTAATAATACACAATATTTTTACTGTAGGATAGCGGGAGGGTAAAATTTACTATTACCACTCCAGCAACTGCAACAGTAGGGTAAACTTTGGATAGCGTAGGTGTAAAAATTACTATTCCCACTCCAGTGAGTGCAACAGTAGCGAAAGCGTTGGATAGCGTAGGGGTAAAAATTACTATTCCCAATCAAGTGAGTGCAACAGTAGGGAAAGCATTGGATAGCATAGAGGTAAAAATTACTATTCCCACTCCAGTGAGTCCAAAGTAGGGAAAGCGCTGGATAGCGTAGGGGTAAAAATTACTATTCCTACTCCAGAGTGTGCAACAGTAGGGAAATTGTTGGATAGCGTAGGGGTGAAAATTACTATTCCCACTCCAGATAGTGAACAGTAGGGAAAGCGTTGGATAGCGGGAGGGTAAAACTGACTATTCCCACTCCAGACAGTGCAACAGTAGGGAAAGCGTAGGATAGCGTAGGGGTAGAAATTACTATTCCCACTCCAAAGAGTGCAACAGTAGGGAAAGCGTTGGATAGCGTAGGGGTAAAAATTACTATTACCACTCCAGAGGGTGCAACAGTAGGGAAAGTGTTGGATAGCGTAGGGGTAAAACTTACTATTCCCACTCCAGAGAGTGCAACAGTAGGGAAAGCATTGGATCGCGTAGGGGTCAAAATTACTAATCCCTATCCAGTGAGTGCAACAGAAGGGAAAGCGTTGGATAGCGTAGGGGTAAAAATTACTATTCCCACTCCAGAGAGTGCAACAGTAGGGAAAGCGTTGGATAGCATAGGGGTAAAAATTACTTTTCCCACTCCAGTGAGTGCAACAGTAGGGAAAGTAAATACTTCATATATTGATAAAAATAACTTAAATATTAATAGCAATCAAAAAAATTATTAAAATGAATTACCAATTTAATATAATATAATAATTAATCAATTACAAATACAAATACATTATTAAAATGCATTACCTATTAAAACAAATTAATTACCAATGACCAATTAATTAATTAGCAATTAAAAATTAATTAACGATTAATTCAAAATAAATACCAATACATTAAAACATTGAATTCATTAAAATTAAATTACTTACCAGCCTATTCCCTTATAAACCCACAACCCGCTATGGGAAATACATTTACAAAATTAACCTAATTATCAATTAATCAATTAATAAACATGTATTACCAATTAAAATGTAATTAATTACCAATTAAAAATTATTTAACAATTAATTAAAGATGAATACCAATAAATAAATTAAAATATTTAATTAATTATAATTACATTACTTTCAATCCTATTCCCCTATAAACTCACAACCCGCTACGGAAAATACATTAATAAAATTAACATAATTATCAATTAATCAATTAAGTTAAATTAATTGCAAATTAACATTTTATTAATCACCAATTAAAATTTAATTAACCATTAATTCAAAATAAATGCCAATAAATAAATTTAAATATTTAATTAATTATAATAAAATTACTTCCCACCTTATTCCCCTATAAACCCACAACCCACTACAGAATTAAATTACGAAAAAATTCACTAACACAAAATTCATTACTTAAAATAAATTATTTAATAAATTTACACTTTACACACATATACTAACATACAAAACACTTAAAAAGTTGATAATATTAAAAATTCGATATATTTAATACCTATATTATATACTTCGATATTTTGACTTTCTATATTTATGAAAATCGATATTAAATTACTTACCTTAAATTCGATATTTTTGTTGACTATATTCTGTCCATTCAATATTTTGTCCATTCTATATTTTCACTACGATATTAGTGCTATTATATATTTTTGATTCAATATTTTGTCTGTATACTGGTGGATCAATAGCGATTACCTTAGGTGGTCCTCTGTGGTCTAAGCGAATGATGACACCTTGGAGCCGCTTACAAATAGCCTGAATGACAGGACAAAGAGAAGCGGCCCAGCTCAGCCTCCTCCGGGCTCCTCCGGGTGCAGACGGGCCTGCCCTTGGGCCAGGCTGCGGGAGCTGCGGGGGCTGCGGGAGCTGCGGGAGCTGCAGGATGAATTTACACGCCTCCGGGTGCAGGAAAGCAGCGACGGCACCTCCTGGCGTTGAGGATGCTGGGGCTTGCAGTCCCCCTGCACCCCCTCCTCATTGCTAGTGCCGGTGATGAGTGATGGCGTTGGCGGCCCATGCGCTACGGGAGCCACAGGATGAATTTACGCATCTCCGGGCGTGGGAAAGAAGCGACAGCGCCTCCTGGTCCTGAGGATGCTGGGGCTTGCAGTCCGCCTGCACTTCCTCCTCATCTCTAGTGCCGGTGATGAGTGCTGGTGTTAGCGGCCCCGCACTGCCGGAGCCGCAGGATGAATTTCGCACCTCTGGGTGCGGTAAAGCAGCGACACCGCCTCCTGGACCAGAGGAAGCAGGGCTTGCTGTCCCCCTGCTCTCCCTCCTCCTCTCTAGTGCCGGTGATGAGTGCTGGCGTTGGCGGCACCCCAGCCGTGGACTACAAGTACCTAGGTGTTATCGTAGACAAAGTAGTACCCTTCACCAGACAGAAAGAAGAAATCAGAAGGAAAGGGCTGGCATTAGCGACAACAATGAAAAACCTCACATCAAAACTGATGGGACCATACCTAGGGGTCCATTACGATGTCGAGCCGATCACCACCGCCATGGTGGCGGTGGCGATCCGCCCGACATAAATGACCGCCCGCCACCCTTTTCCCCCAGCCATATTACAATGGCGCGGGGGACCGCAGCGGAGGCAAACACCGCATGCCACTTTTCCTCCCCAGTCGCCTTTTGGCCGAGGTGGAAAAGGGTTCATATGGCGTCGGTGTCTATCAGTCACTGCCAGCCCTATTTGGATGGGCGTCTGCAGTTGCTTTTCCGTGGCGGCAATGCTGCCACGGAAAGGCAGGCAGACTTCACTGTGGGGACACGTGCAGGCCCCCAGAGTGAAGGAGAGTAGGGGGTGAACACGGGGGGGTACCTTTGTTACCCCCCTTCAATTGCATTTACAAAGCGGCAGGCACCATGCGGTGCCTGCCGCTCTGTAAATGCAAATGCTGACATGCATTTTTAGCATTGTGGCGGGCGGTGCAGAGAGCACCGACCACCACAATGCTAAAAATACAGGATGTGCCCGCCAGTGTGGCGTGCACATCCTAATACCACCCACGGGACCCCCGCCCTTATGGCGGGCGGTCCCTATTACCACGAGGATGGTGGGCGGGCAAAGTCCGCCCACCATCCTAATGACCCTCTAAGTCCTCTCATCTTGGTACCACAGGCCAATATTCTCCCTACAATCAGCTATGGCAGCAAAGCAATGGGGGGGGGAGATGCCAAACTATTGGATATCACCTCAGTTAAAGAGTGCAGAATCATGTTCAGTCTCCCTAAATACACTTCACCAGCTCAAATAAGGCTGGAGTTCGGCTCACTAAAGGAATCCTTAGCCAGGCATGGTGCCTACATAATTTGCTGTAAAAAGATCAGATTCTCCACCCCAAACACATTAAACCATCTCTTATGGCAAGACCTTCACAAAAGGGACGCATCTCTAGCAAGAAGCTATCTCCAGGAATCATTGGCAACCCCTGGGCACTCTGGAATACACAGATCCATCATTCAACCTAAAAGAAGCTGGTTTGGAAATCTCTAAAACTACTCTCACTGGCGGTGGACAAGGCCGCCTTCTCAGTCAGATCCCATGCCTGGATGATGCTGAACAATTACAAAACGATTGCACCTCAATAATATTTCAACCAGGACTACCCCAAAACACTAAAAATATAATATTTGAGGCACCTTCTGGATCTCCTCCCTTGTGTACAGAATTTACCACCCTGGCTGGGATCATCAACCCAAACGTCTTGCTGCTTGTGTGACACCGGAATAGGAGACATCTTGCATTTACTCTGCACCTGCAAGGAGCTACTGCAGGAAAAGAGTTAACTGCTAAAGGCCCCCTTCAAACAAAGGGGAATTCGCACAAGGAGGCAAGCAGTGCTGGCATGCTTTGATCCAGGGGCCGCACATTTGAACTGCAGGCTGGTTAAATTTGTCATGCTAGCTGAACAAAAAATGCCAGGAGCCTCCATCCACAGAGATAGCCAGGCCACTAGCTGAAGACACTAGGAATCCACTAAACAGTGTGTACCAGCAAAGAACTCGCCACCAGTCCCTTATGCAAAGACTCCGACTTTTGAATAACAATGTCATGCTTTTTAATTTCAGTTTGGAAAGAAAGGGGACCCCTACTTACTAGTGGTTTGCTAATCGTAAGGAATACAGAGACATGGGTTGAGAAGAAAAATAGCAAACCATTGATAATATTATTGCCCTTCTTACACCCTTATTGTATATATTATTTACATAGACAATAATAATTCAAATAGACAGCAATATATGAAAAATATATGATTATTTTATTTTTCTTATTATTTATTTTACTTTTTATATCTTTTTTCCATTTTGGACAAAACGATTCTATATTTCTTGTATATACACACCTATATTGATTTGATTCATAGAAACACACTAGTAATTCATAACAATAGTAATAAATAACATACAGTGTTCAATGTGAACAAAAAGACAAGACAATATACATCTAACTATAAACAAGTGCTGTACGATATGTTCGGTCGATGGAGAGTTTATGAAGGCAAATGCGGTAGAATAGAACACAACGCGTTTCGGCCTGAGGCCTTCATCAGGTGACCGTCATTCGTGTTTTACAGAGACAGGTGTACAACAAATTCCTATACAGATAAGGATAAAAAACACATAAAATACATGCATCAATATTTTAAAAATAATTGATATGCATTTGCTGTCTAGACATACATAACACAGTTGAATGAAAGAGGAGGGGGTCTTATTATGACAATCTATTGTTTCTATAAGGGTCACATACTTTATTATATAAGTTTATTTAAAATGATTTCATGATACATTTTCAATATGAGTGCAAGGTAGACTGGGAATCATGACCCTATATCATATCTTATCCCAACAGCTATCATATAATATATGCAACGATATATAACAAACAGTTACATAACACTGACAATGAAGGTCTCTTTTTATAGCTCTTCTGACTCATATGTTTAACCAATGTGTTCAGTGTTTCTAATAGACTTAGTAGCAAAGAAATCTATGGAGACGAGAAAAAGGACTAAGAAGATATTTGTCCCAGGTGATAGAATACAGAAGCGGGTGCCAAATATTAGTGTTCAACTGTGTTATGTATGTCTAGACAGCAAATGCATATCAATTATTTTTAAAATATTGATGCATGTATTTTATGTGTTTTTTATCCTTATCTGTATAGGAATTTGTTGTACACCTGTCTCTGTAAAACACGAATGACGGTCACCTGATGAAGGCCTCAGGCCGAAACGCGTTGTGTTCTATTCTACCGCATTTGCCTTCATAAACTCTCCATCGACCGAACATATCGTACAGCACTTGTTTATAGTTAGATGTATATTGTCTTGTCTTTTTGTTCACATTGAACACTGTATGTTATTTATTACTATTGTTATGAATTACTAGTGTGTTTCTATGAATCAAATCAATATAGGTGTGTATATACAAGAAATATAGAATCGTTTTGTCCAAAATGGAAAAAAGATATAAAAAGTAAAATAAATAATAAGAAAAATAAAATAATCATATATTTTTCATATATTGCTGTCTATTTGAATTATTATTGTCTATGTAAATAATATATACAATAAGGGTGTAAGAAGGGCAATAATATTATCAATGGTTTGCTATTTTTCTTCTCAACCCATGCTTTTTAATTTCACCTAAGCAACTTTCTAAAGGTTTTTATAATGACCTCTATGTGGCGCTACCATTAGACATGTGTGCTTTGTACTGTATTTTATTGTACTCTTACAGTTTTATAGGAGGCTTTCTGTATTGCAATGGTTTTCAGTAACTATGCAAAGGAAAATAAACGGAAACTACTTTTTGTAGCCAGTGAATTCCCTCATCTGAGGATGCCCTGATTGGCCTGACCATTGTGCCTATCTATCTAAGGATGTGCTTGCACAGGTTGAAGAGCCCACCCCAACAACAATATCTGCATCTTCTGAGGTGGCAAGAAGACACAAGGCATCAAGAATAAAGAACTCCTGATGGTCGTTGGATTTGTACAGTGTTGTAATCTTGAAGGTCTAATTATGCTGGGAGAGCATAAGTACAAGAAGTCTCCTATGTATTTTGGCTTGTGTGTGGAGGGCTTGTCCCAAGAAACTAGTCCTTCCCAGGGTCAGAAGAAAAGAATTGTCTATTGAACCATATAGTATGCATTCTCTTCCAGTCCTTCTTGAGAAGATGTGACTCCTACAGGAAACAGATGGCGCAGGCAGCCCCTTTAATCATTAAGAGAAGTGGCAATTGCTTCGCTGGGGTGTTATCGCCTCATTCATTGAGGCTCAGAATATTACCTGTGAGGCCAATGATAGGAAGATGATGTTGGTAGGGAATGGGTGCTGGTAAACTCCAGGTGGTGCTTGTGGTCTTAGCATTTCAGAATTGGCTTCTGATGTGATAGTGTGGTCCTGCTATGGGGCAAGGGTGGGCAGGGGTGACAACAAAGAACTCAGGGGCATATTATCAAGACCCTTATCGTCGTGTCATCTGCACTTTTCTCCTGATAACGCAGCAATATTTCCATTGGCCTATTATCAAGGAAGCATTAAGTCAATTAACGTGGCTTAAAGCCACGTTAATTGACTAAACGCTGCCTTGTTAATAGGATTCAGAAAAGGGGGGTGGTGATGAACAGAGTGTCTGAATTAAGCAGACCACTCTTACCCAGTCCAAAGATCAGGGCTTGATCCATCACCGTTATTTATCTCACTGCACCATCCCAGCTCAGAACCTGGCTATATGCAAATCAGTCTGTCCCTGGCCCAGTGCATCATGGGAACAGGGCAGACTAAACTACCAAGCCAATTCTTCACCAGAAAGGAGACAAGCTACCGGGGACCGGTTTCTGGCATTTCAGCCATCTTCGGCCCGGCTTGCTTGAATCCTGATGGTGCAGTGAGAAAGGGACTCATGTCTGAGTATACCCTGTCACACCTATAGTGGCCAAAAACGATTCAGAAAAGGGGGGTGGTGATGAACAGAGTGTCTGAATTAAGCAGACCACTCTTACCCAGTCCAAAGATCAGGGCTTGATCCATCACCGTTATTTATCTCACTGCACCATCCCAGCTCAGAACCTGGCTATATGCAAATCAGTCTGTCCCTGGCCCAGTGCATCATGGGAACAGGGCAGACTAAACTACCAAGCCAATTCTTCACCAGAAAGGAGACAAGCTACCGGGGACCGGTTTCTGGCATTTCAGCCGTCTTCGGCCCGGCTTGCTTGAATCCTGATGGTGCAGTGAGAAAGGGACTCATGTCTGAGTATACCCTGCCACACCTATAGTGGCCAAAAACGATTCAGAAAAGGGGGGTGGTGATGAACAGAGTGTCTGAATTAAGCAGACCACTCTTACCCATTCCAAAGATCAGGGCTTGATCCATCACCGTTATTTATCTCACTGCACCATCCCAGCTCAGAACCTGGCTATATGCAAATCAGTCTGTCCCTGGCCCAGTGCATCATGGGAACAGGGTAGACTTAACTACCAAGCCAATTCTTCACCAGAAAGGAGACAAGCTACCGGGGACCGGTTTCTGGCATTTCAGCCGTCTTCGGCCCGGCTTGCTTGAATCCTGATGGTGCAGTGAGAAAGGGACTCATGTCTGAGTATACCCTGCCACACCTATAGTGGCCAAAAACGATTCAGAAAAGGGGGGTGGTGATGAACAGAGTGTCTGAATTAAGCAGACCACTCTTACCCAGTCCAAAGAAGACGGCTGTAATGCCAGAAACCGGTCCCCGGAAGCATGTTTCCTTTCCAGTATAAGAATTGGCTTGGTAGATTGGTCTGCCCTGTTCCCATGATGCACTGGGCCAGGAACAGACTAATTTGCATATAGCCAGGTTCCGAGCTGGAATGGTGCAGTGAGCTAAAAAACGGTGATGGATCAAGCCCTGATCTGTTGACTGGGTAGGAGTATTCTGCTTAATTCAGAAACTCTGTCCATCACCACCCCCTTTTCTGAATCGTTTTGTCCACCATAAGCGATGAAAGGTATGCTCAGATGTGAGTCCCTTGCTCATTGCACCATCAGGATTCAAGCAAGCCGGGCCGAAGACGGCTGTAATGCCAGAAACCGGTCCCCGGAAGCTTGTTTCCTTTCCAGCATAAGAATTGGCTTGGTAGTTTGGTCTGCCCTGTTCCCATGATGCACTGGGCCAGGGACAGACTAATTTGCATATAGCCAGGTTCTGAGCTGGAATGGTGCAGTGAGCTAAAAAACGGTGATGGATCAAGCCCTGATGTGTTGACTGGGTAGGAGTATTCTGCTTAATTCAGAAACTCTGTCCATCACCACCCCCTTTTCTGAATCGTTTTGTCCACCATAAGCGTGGAAGGGTATGCTCAGATGTGAGTCCCTTGCTCATTGCACCATCAGGTTTCAAGCAAGCCGGGCTGAAGACGCTGTAATGCCAGAAACCGGTCCCCGGAAGCTTGTTTCCTTTCCAGTATAAGAATTGGCTTGGCAGTTTGGTCTGCCCTGTTCCCATGATGCACTGGGCCAGGGACAGACTAATTTGCATATAGCCAGGTTCTGAGCTGGAATGGTGCAGTGAGCTAAAAAACGGTGATGGATCAAGCCCTGATCTGTTGACTTGGTAGGAGTATTCTGCTTAATTCAGAAACTCTGTCCATCACCACCCCCTTTTCTGAATCGTTTTGTCCACCATAAGCGTGGAAGGGTATGCTCAGATGTGAGTCCCTTGCTCATTGCACCATCAGGATTCAAGCAAGCCGGGCTGAAGACGCTGTAATGCCAGAAACCGGTCCCCGGAAGCTTCTTTCCTTTCCAGTATAAGAATTGGCTTGGCAGTTTGGTCTGCCCTGTTCCCATGATGCACTGGGCCAGGGACAGACTAATTTGCATATAGCCAGGTTCTGAGCTGGAATGGTGCAGTGAGCTAAAAAACGGTGATGGATCAAGCCCTGATCTGTTGACTTGGTAGGAGTATTCTGCTTAATTCAGAAACTCTGTCCATCACCACCCCCTTTTCTGAATCGTTTTGTCCACCATAAGCGTGGAAGGGTATGCTCAGATGTGAGTCCCTTGCTCATTGCACCATCAGGATTCAAGCAAGCCGGGCCGAAGACGGCTGTAATGCCAGAAAACGGTTCCCGGAAGCTTCTTTCCTTTCCAGTATAAGAATTGGCTTGGTAGTTTGGTCTGCCCTGTTCCCATGATACACTGGGCCAGGGACAGACTAATTTGCATATAGCCAGGTTCTGAGCTGGAATGGTGCAGTGAGCTAAAAAACGGTGATGGATCAAGCCCTGATCTGTTGACTGGGTAGGAGTATTCTGCTTAATTCAGAAACTCTGTCCATCACCACCCCCTTTTCTGAATCGCTTTGTCCACCACAAGCGTGGAAGGGTATGCTCAGATGTGAGTCCCTTGCTCATTGCACCATCAGGATTCAAGCAAGCCGGGCCGAAGACGGCTGTAATGCCAGAAACCGGTCCCCGGAAGCTTGTTTCCTTTCCAGTATAAGAATTGGCTTGGTAGTTTGGTCTGCCCTGTTCCCATGATGCACTGGGCCAGGGACAGACTAATTTGCATATAGCCAGGTTCTGAGCTGGAATGGTGCAGTGAGCTAAAAAACGGTGATGGATCAAGCCCTGATCTGTTGACTGGGTAGGAGTATTCTGCCTAATTCAGAAACTCTGTCCTTCACCACCCCCTTTTCTGAATCGTTTTGTTCACCATAAGCGTGGAAGGGTATGCTCAGATATGAGTCCCTTGCTCATTGCACCATCAGGATTCAAGCAAGCCGGGCCGAAGACGGCTGTATTGCCAGAAACCGGTCCCCGGAAGCTTGTTTCCTTTCCAGTATAAGAATTGGCTTGGTAGTTTGGTCTGCCCTGTTCCCATGATGCACTGGGCCAGGGACAGACTAATTTGCATATAGCCAGGTTCTGAGCTGGAATGGTGCAGTGAGCTAAATAACGGTGATGGATCAAGCCCTGATCTGTTGACTGGGTAGGAGTGTTCTGCTTAATTCAGAAACTCTGTCCATCACCACCCCCTTTTCTGAATCGCTTTGTCCACCACAAGCGTGGAAGGGTATGCTCAGATGTGAGTCCCTTGCTCATTGCACCATCAGGATTCAAGCAAGCCGGGCCGAAGACGGCTGTAATGCCAGAAACCGGTCCCCGGAAGCTTGTTTCCTTTCCAGTATAAGAATTGGCTTGGTAGTTTGGTCTGCCCTGTTCCCATGATGCACTGGGCCAGGGACAGACTAATTTGCATATAGCCAGGTTCTGAGCTGGAATGGTGCAGTGAGCTAAAAAACGGTGATGGATCAAGCCCTGATCTGTTGACTGGGTAGGAGTATTCTGCCTAATTCAGAAACTCTGTCCTTCACCACCCCCTTTTCTGAATCGTTTTGTCCACCATAAGCGTGGAAGGGTATGCTCAGATATGAGTCCCTTGCTCATTGCACCATCAGGATTCAAGCAAGCCGGGCCGAAGACGGCTGTATTGCCAGAAACCGGTCCCCGGAAGCTTGTTTCCTTTCCAGTACAAGAATTGGCTTGGTAGTTTGGTCTGCCCTGTTCCCATGATGCACTGGGCCAGGGACAGACTAATTTGCATATAGCCAGGTTCTGAGCTGGAATGGTGCAGTGAGCTAAATAACGGTGATGGATCAAGCCCTGATCTGTTGACTGGGTAGGAGTATTCTGCTTAATTCACAAACTCTGTCCATCACCACCCCCTTTTCTGAATCGTTTTGTCCACCATAAGCGTGGAAGGGTATGCTCAGATGCGAGTCCCTTGCTCATTGCACCATCAGGATTCAAGCAAGCCGGGCCGAAGACGGCTGTAATGCCAGAAACCGGTCCCCGGAAGCTTGTTTCCTTTCCTGTATAAGAATTGGCTTGGTAGTTTGGTCTGCCCTGTTCCCATGATGCACTGGGCCAGGGACAGACTAATTTGCATATAGCCAGGTTCCGAGCTGGAATGGTGCAGTGAGCTAAAAAACGGTGATGGATCAAGCCCTGATCTGTTGACTGGGTAGGAGTATTCTGCTTAATTCAGAAACTCTGTCCATCACCACCCCCTTTTCTGAATCGTTTTGTCCACCATAAGCGTGGAAGTGTATGCTCAGATGTGAGTCCCTTGCTCATTGCACCATCAGGATTCAAGCAAGCCGGGCCGAAGACGGCTGTAATGCCAGAAACCGGTCCCCGGAAGCTTGTTTCCTTTCCAGTATAAGAATTGGCTTGGTAGTTTGGTCTGCCCTGTTCCCATGATGCACTGGGCCAGGGACAGACTAATTTCAATATAGCAAGGTTCTGAGCTGGAATGGTGCAGTGAGCTAAAAAACGGTGATGGATCAAGCCCTGATCTGTTGACTGGGTAGGAGTATTCTGCTTAATTCAGAAACTCTGTCCATCACCACCCCCTTTTCTGAATCGTTTTGTCCACCATAAGCGTGGAAGGGTATGCTCAGATGTGAGTCCCTTGCTCATTGCACCATCAGGATTCAAGCAAGCCGGGCCGAAGACGGCTGTAATGCCAGAAACCGGTCCCCGGAAGCTTGTTTCCTTTCCAGTATAAGAATTGGCTTGGTAGTTTGGTCTGCCCTGTTCCCATGATGCACTGGGCCAGGGACAGGCTAATTTGCATATAGCCAGGTTCTGAGCTGGAATGGTGCAGTGAGGTAAAAAACGGTGATGGATCAAGCCCTGATCTGTTGACTGGGTAGGAGTATTCTGCTTAATTCAGAAACTCTGTCCATCACCACCCCCTTTTCTGAATCGTTTTGTCCACCATAAGCGTGGAAGGGTATGCTCAGATGTGAGTCCTTGCTCATTGCACCATCAGGATTCAAGCAAGCCGGGCCGAAGACGGCTGTAATGCCAGAAACCGGTCCCCGGAAGCTTGTTTCCTTTCCAGTATAAGAATTGGCTTGGTAGTTTGGTCTGCCCTGTTCCCATGATCCACTGGGCCAGAGACAGACTAATTTGCATATAGCCAGGTTCTGAGCTGGAATGGTGCAGTGAGCTAAAAAACGGTGATGGATCAAGCCCTGATCTGTTGATTGGGTAGAAGTATTCTGCTTAATTCAGAAACTCTGTCCATCACCACCCCCTTTTCTGAATCGTTTTGTCCACCATAAGCGTGGAAGGGTATGCTCAGATGTGAGTCCCTTGCTCATTGCACCATCAGGATTCAAGCAAGCCGGGTCGAAGACGGCTGTAATGCCAGAAACCAGTCCCCGGAAGCTTGTTTCCTTTCCAGTATAATAATTGGCTTGGTAGTTTGGTCTGCCCTGTTCCCATGATGCACTGGGCCAGGGACAGACTAATTTGCATATAGCCAGGTTCTGAGCTGGAATGGTGCAGTGAGCTAAAAAACGGTGATGGATCAAGCCCTGATCTGTTGACTGGGTAGGAGTATTCTGCTTAATTCAGAAACTCTGTCCATCACCACCCCCTTTTCTGAATCGCATTGTGAAAGGGGGTGTGCAGTGAGTTTTGTGGTGGGTGTTCCACCCCAACACCCATTCACTTTGACGCTGCCACCTATTATCAAGAGAGGCGATAATAGGTGGCAGCACCGAATTTGAGAACAGGAAAGACCTGTTCTTAAGGTGGCCGAACGAGGAAAAATGCTTCATTTCTCCTCGTTTTTGCTTTTTCCATGTGTGCTGCCTTGTGCAGCACACATGGAAAAAGCTAAATGCCAAGGTTTGTTTATGTACAGGAAGGTGTCCCTTCCTGTACATAAATAAACCTCTTTTTAAAAATGCCAATTTGTAACTCACATATGTGCTGCATGAAGCAGCACACATGTAAGTTACAAAATGGCATTTAAGCTTTGTTTATGTGCAGGAAGGAAGACCTTCCTGTACATAAACAAACCTTCCCTGCCTGCGCTGGCTTTAAGTTGTAAAACTTATCTCCATCGCAGAGAGAAACGTTAGGCTGCACCATATCCTTGGTAATATGGTGCAGCCTAGCGTTTCTGAAGTGGCAAAGAGAGGCATTAAGCCAAGGCGGCTAACACCTCTCTTCGCCACTTTGTTGGTAATATGCCCCTAAGTCTCTCCCACAAAGAGAGTCATCTACCACTTTTGTTAGCGGTTGCGGGCTGCGGCACACTGTATCTGAACTAGAGGGCTGTGGATAAAGGAGATGCACACTTCCGCAAGTACTGGATCTACTGTCTGACATGGCTTGAGAGAGGAGGACTATGCCATGAGGGTGTGAGAGGTGGGAACCCCACAGGAGGGCTCCCTGCGGGTGAGACCCATGGCCCCACTGGTTGTTAGATGTTACATTGCAAATGTCTGTGACCCATCATGCATCTGGAGGTGATGTATCAAAGCAGTGTGCTCTTGATGACTCTAGTCAGCTGTTGGTTTGTATGTGGTCTCCCCTGAAGATCTATTCATTCGTCAGCCCAGCGCATGCCCCTCCTATTACCTCCAGTAAGTCTCATACAGTGAGTTTGCAGACAATTTTGCAGTGGCCTTGTCCCGCCTCCTGGTACACTACTATTTGGGGGATGAAGTCCCCTTCGGTCTTAAAGGCCCTTGGGGGCCAACTACCCCTCCTGTTACCCCTAGTAGGACCCACACAGTGGGTATGCGGAGAGCTTGTCTGAGGACATGCCCCTTTCTCCACTCTGCAGACACACCTCCAGGCAAACTAATAGTTGGGGGGAAGAAGTACAGTTTAGTCCTGAGGCCCCAGGAGTAAAGTAGAATTAATTCCCAAATCAGTAGTGTGCCAGGAGGCACCTTTGCAGAGTTGCGAAGAAAGGGGCTGTGGCCTCCAAGTCCTCTCAGCAATCCCACTGTTTGGGATTTACTGGAGGTAACAGAAGGGGTTGGTGGATCCTAAGGACTCTCAGCATCCATGGGGACTTCATGCCCCAACCAGCACTGAGCCAGGAGTCGCATTTGCAGAATAGACAAGAAAGGGCGTGGGGCCTATTGCGAGTGCTGTCCTGCATTTGTTTTGTTTTTTTGTTTTTAGGGGAGGAGGGCTATGTGGCCTCCCTTCCCTAGACCCTATTCCCCGGGGCCAGTCTTTTTTAATGGAGGAGGTGGCCTTGAAGCCCCCCTCCCTGGGCAGATTTCAGCCCTGGTGACCCCAAATCCCCATGGCTCAGCCTTTTTTTTAAAGAAGAGGGAGGGAGGGGGCGAAGCAGCCCCAATCTTGGGTCAATTTCAGCCCTGGAGACCCCAAGCCTTGGGGCCTGGCCGCTTCTTTATTTTTCTTTTTTGCAAAAGGCGGCCCCCTCCCTGGGCTGATTTTGGACCCACAGACCCCATCCCCCAGGACCCAGCCTTTAAAAAAAATAGAAATTATTAATACAAGGGGATGCGGGCTATGCAGCCACCCTATTTGGCTGATTTTGGCCCTGGGCACCCTATTCCCCACCAAGCTATAGCGAACTGCAATGTCCAAGGGTGGGCACCCAGGGGCATTGCAGGAGCCCGCCCTGGGGGGGGGGCAGTCACAGGGCAAAAATTGAGCCCCCTTCCATGCTGGACATAGCCCTGGGGAGGTTGAGGCCCACAGTACTGCGGGGTACCCCATGGGCTCCCAGCATGTTCTTCAGTGCTGCCACGTCACCCAGCTCGCATCACTTTCTCTGGGAGGGGGTGGTCCCCGGGGCTGCAGGGGAGTCAAAGCCCCCATTATTTTACATTTAGTACCAGGTAGGTGGCGTACCCGATCCACTGGGGTTGCCCAGAGCAACCCCTGCATATTGTAATGAATGCCCCAGGGTGATGGTGGTCCCTAGGGCTGCGATCGGGCCATGCAGCACTTCATTTTTTTGTAAACATGCCCTCCCCGGATTTGGCCCACTCAGGGGCCTTTTTCAAAAGACAAGTGGGAGCCCATACTTCTTTTTTTGTTAATTTTGTCTGGAGTAGCGGATTCAGCTTGAATTTGCGGCAACATTGACAAAACAAATGCTTTTAATGCCTCGTGGGATCCCTAAAGGACCATACTTGCATTCCTAAGGGTCAGGGTATTTCCACCCTGCCCCCTTCCTTTTTTTCAGTGTTTTTTCTAAGCCTCTGGTTCAAGCTGAGTCCCAGGATGCCTGACAACACTTCCTGGTATAAAGTGTTGGTACCCAATCAGATCTCTGCACAAGATCGGGAAGGGTTACAGATCCTCCGCATCCCTATGTACACAATTGAAAATTTCTTCAAATAACTCCAAAGCTACTGAACTTATTTACACCAAATAACAAAAAAGCACAACCCTGAATCAACATCAACCTTCCTGCCAAATTTGGAGTAATTCCGTTCAATAGTTTGGGCCGTGTCTAATGGCCCCAAAGGAATTAACTTGGGGAAAATGAGGTATTAAGCACCTCCTGGTTCTCGGCCCCCGCTTTGTGAATCAACCTGAATGATGTGAGCATCATATAATTTTTTTTAATGTTTTGAAGATTCGTCAAACAGCGCTGAAGTTATTGGCAAATGAAAAAATGTTCTTCCTATGGAAACTAGGTCCTAACAATAACTACCTAGTGGCGATAATATATCTGTATCTATTCACTGAAAAAAACAAAGGCTGCAGGAATGTTATAGTTAGGAAAAGGAATAAAAAAAACAGAAATTCACTGAAAAAAAACAAAGGTTGTAGGGACGTTATAGTAATGCTTAGGTTTCACGTGTACAAAACCAGTGAAATTCAGCAGTTAAAGTGTACGTTGCGCCCCTGCAATGCACTGCTTATGACCTCTCATATTACACCTCACCTATTACATCCCTCATGACATCACCAGTGACATCACTGATGGCATCAATAATGACATCTCATATGACATCACTGATGATATCATCAACAGAATCACTGACATGCCCACTTAAACCCACATATAATCTTTCATACTCCCACACATCCATTCACAAACCCATTCACTGACCAATACAACCTACACACCCACTCACTAATTCATAGTTCTACCCACACATCCACTCACTCCCTCATACACACATTCAGTCACTAATACAGCCACTGACATATCCACTCATACACCCATACAGCCCTTCACACTGATTCAATCACCCAAACAGCTACTCACACACCTAGTCTCTCACCCATACAGTAAATCACACGCACTCACTTACTCATACAGAAACTAACACATACTCATTCACCAATACAGTCACTGACATGAGCAGACACTCACACATACAGCCACTCTCACATTCACTCACTCACCCACTCATCCATAAAGTCACTCATATACCCCATCACTCACCTATATAATTTTCACATATCCAGTTGGTCACCCATATACTCCTTCCACGTGCACTCACTCACCCACACAGCCATATACACACTCACTCATACAGCCCCTCAAACATGCATCATTAACCCATACAGCAACTGACTCACCTACTCACTCATCTCTACAAGCAGTCACAAACCCCCTGACCCACTACACACAGACACTTTGACACCCATACAGGTACTCACACAACCGATCACTCACCCATAAAGCTACTCACCTACCCACTCACACACAAGACAGCTACTTAGACACCAACTGACAGACTGATACAGAAATTCACAGATCCAGTCACTCACACATGCATTCACTGTGACACCTAATCACTCACTTCTACAGTCAGTCACACACCCACTGAATTATCCATACAGGCAAACAAACAACCACTTGTTCACCAATACACATTGGTGTATATATATTTAGCACTCATAAACATTTTAAAAACACCACAGTCACTGAATGATGTCATCTGTGAAGTTATCACTGCTGCCATTGAGATGTTATGAGTGATGTAATATGTGAGGTCATAAGCTGTGCATTGCGGGGGCACATGTTACAGTAAGCTCAGCTAAATCTAACTGCTAATTTCATTAGTTTTGTACAAGTGAAGTCAGAGGCTATAACGTCCCTATGACCTTTGATTTTTTTAGTGAAGGTCTAAAGTATTCAAATGCTAATTCCTAACTATAACATCCCTGTAACATTTGATTAGTTCAGTGAATTTCTATGGTTTTCTAACTAGTAGTCGCGTTTGCAGAGTGGTGGAGAAAGAGGGCTGGCCCTCTGACCATGTCTCAGGAATTCAGCTGTGTAGGACTTTCAGGAAGTACTAGGAGAGCTTCTTGGCCCTCAAGGTCCTTCAGTTGTAAAGTAGGCTTCACCCCCAACCAGTATTGCTCCACAAATCATGTTTGCAGTGTGGTGGAGAAAGGGGGCGTGGCCTCTAAGACCTAGCAATCCCGCTGTGTGGGACTGGAGACAACATGAGGGGTAGTTGGCCCTCAAGAACATTCAAGGGGGAAAACTAACCCTCCTGTTACCTCCAGTAAGTCCCAAACAGGGGGCTTGCTAGGACATCATAGGAGACCATGCCCTCTTTTGCCACCACTCTGCAAATGCACCTCCTGGTGCACTACTTGTAGGTGGATGAAGTCCCCTTGGCTATTGAAGATCCTTGTGGGCAAAATAGTATAATTAAATCCAAGGTGCTGGTAGTCCCCGAGACACTGGGGGCCATGCAGCCCTTGTATCTAATTATAGAGAGATGCCCCGGGGAGGTGGCGGTTTTGAGGGCTGCGTGAAGGGTGCAACCCCACTCATTTTTTTAAATTTAGCTCTGGGGAGGTTCCAGTCCCTGGGGCTGTGGTGGGGCTGTGGTGGGCCACATGGCCCCTGTATTTGTGCCATTTAGCCTTGGAGAGGTGGTGGTCCCCCCGAGGCTGCGGGGGAGACCATAAGGCCTCCTATGCATTCACTTAAAGAGCCCTATGGAGGGGGCAGTCCCCAGGGCTTTGAGGGCAGTGCTAGACCCCCGCATCAGTTGGAATATCTTTGTCTCAGGGAGGTGGCAGTCCCAGAGCATAAGGGCTTCTCTATGGACACCCCTCAAATTACTATAAGAACTGGCCCTGATCTGGCCCACCCAAGAGCCTATATTAAATGAGCACCAGGCTTCGTTTTTGAAAACATTTGACAGGATGAATCCTGCTGAAATGTTTTTTTTAGAAAAATGGGTTTTGGGTCTGGGGATCCCTGTGGGACCCCATAGAGGCCTAGTGAGCGGGGGTTTTATACCCTGCACCCCTTCCTTTTTTGAAAGGTTTTTTTGTGACTCGGCTCAACCGAGTCACAAAATGGCTGCCAACAATTCCTGTTTTGAAGTGTTGACAGCCAATCTGATCTCACAATGAGATCAGGAGTGGTCGTGGATCCATCTCTTCCCAATTTAAACAACTGGGAATTTCTTTACATTTTTCAGCAAATACTGAACGGATTTTCACCAAATCACATAAAGGCACTTCCTTGAACCAACATCTACCTTCCAGCCACTTTTGGTGTAATTCAGTTCAGCAGTTCAGGCTGTAGCCATGTCTGAAGGTCCATTGGGAATTAACATGGCGAAAACTTGCTTATTGGCCACCGCTTGACAGTTCACCCCAAAACTTTCAGGATAGCAACTGAAGTGAGCATCGTATTAGTTTTGAAAATGCCATGAAGATTCGTCAAGCCGAACCAAAAATGCTTTTCCTGTGGAAACTAGGTTGTAACGATAACTACCTGTTGGCAACCGTCAGTAGGTAATATGCATATAGCTATATATCTATATCTGTTCATGCGCTTTACTACAATGTTGTACAGTGGCACCGCACGCTCAAAACACACTATCTGATTGGCTGACTACACCGTGGGTCAAATGTTACAGCTACCATTTATTGACTCGCAGGCAGCTTAGGTGTACCCTGACACCCTGTATTTGTGGGTGGGTCTGTTCCGTCTGGGACTGAGAGGGAACTCCCTGGATTCAAACTAAAAATGTTTTTTTCACAGTGCCATGCCCAGCGAGGTCCCCTCTGCAAATATTATTGATCTTAAAAATAAACCTAGAAACTGACAGAAAAACCCCCTAAAGATTGAAGTGTCGATATCAATCAGGATTTATAACAAGCACAGCTATTCACCTGTGAGGGTATCCACATGCTGAGAGACAGACTGCTCAAGTGACATCAGTTAAATAGCCAGTTGTGGAATAAACTTCTTAAAACCTACCCAGTGTTCAAAGGACGCACACTGAGTAGGTTTTAAAAGTTTATTCCCGTGCATCAGTACCACCAACAGACACAGCCAGCTCGTAAATTCCTCAGCTTCCAACAGTCCCCACAGGTAGGCATCACCATGGAAACATGGAACACTTAGCACGAGCTAGAGTACAACATAAGAGGGCATAGTAATTCAAGTCATTACAACACATCCCCTTTACTAATAATAAAAAGAATGAAAAAGAGAAAAAACATTGGTAAGAACAAGTGAAGTAAAGTAAAGAGAAGAGAAGGAAGAAGAACAGCAGGAAAAGAAAATGATGCTAGACATTATCTGTACATTTCATAAATAAAGAACCACCTAGGAGTACAGCAGGACCTCAAAGGGAAAGTCCTAGCATGAGTACCAGATGGAGGATCAGTTCTATCATGCAAACTACTATCAGAACAAGAAGGATACAGTGACCTGTCACCACTGAACTTCACAACATGCTCCACTTGCACCCATTGATCACTGTCACAACATTCCTCTGGATGGAAACAATGACAAAGTGACCCGTAAACTCAGTGACGCCCTTGCTTTGCTACCTGGGTTTCTTGACCATCACCCAATCACCCACACTCCATGATCTCTCCCTCACAGATTTCTTAAAATCATATCTCTCCTTATATCTTCTTTGATGGGATCTTATCTCCTGTCAGTGGAATTTTTGCAAAAAGAAAAAGTATCTGAAAAAGAGGTTACTCTGACAACATGGTCCTCAAAGGAAGTAACAGCCCTGATTTTCTCCGAACGAGTAAACTTTGATACATGGGGTATTTCTCTATCTTACCCAAAAAATCTAAAATACCCGTACCCACTTTTATAAGATACAGTGATCCTGATTATATCTGGAAAGGAGATTTGCCCAAAAACTTGCTTTAGGGGGGCTCGAAGCACTACTCCTAAAAATACCAATTCGGAAAATAACATATTAGAGATAACAAATCAGAACCGAGTTTGTTTAAACCAACCGCCAGAAGGAGTTCATGATTGGTCATGGGTGCCCCATTTCTTAAGCTATAAACGGTCCTGATGAATTTAACAATCCATATAGGTTAAAGCATTTAGTGATATACCCAGGTACGCCAAAGGATTACAAAATAAAAATCTGCTGATGGAATATCCATGGGTTCAATGAGACGGGCCAAGATCCTGATACGAAGGCGTTTTTCCAAAGTTTTGACAACATCCCGTTACAAGAAAGTTGGGATTTGACTCCTAAACCAATTATTGGATATGTAGTATTTCATGTTCTGACTGAACAAATGTATAAATATGAGCACCCAAGAGGAGGGTTATCCACCTTCATAACAGAAAAATTAGCTTTGCAAACTGATGAACTCGATTCGGGTGAAAGCTGGATACAGGTTGTGAAAGTGCAAAGCATGAATACTGCAAATAAAATGCCCTGGCAACTGCTGATTATGAACATATGCATTCACCCGAATAAAAAGTCGAAAAAGGAAAAATGTGTATGCCTGATTAATCTAATCAAGATTTTACAGAAAAGTCATGAAAATTGTGAGTTGATAATCACAGGTCATTTTAATTTCAATTTAATAGGGAGTAAGTCAAACAAGAGTTTGTGTCAAAAGGAAACGGAGGCAAATGAACTAAAAAGCGATTTGGACACCTTGGGATTACACATTCTGACCGGGAAAATAAAGGGAGATCAACCGGCAAGGATCACTTGGGAAGAACCTATCAATAATTGACCATACTATGGTCACAAATGAACTTTACATTTCAGTTGAGTCATTTTTCATACAATCTTGTCCGGAAAGTGACCATATGCCGCAAATATTGACAATCAAAGCGAAGCTGTTTTCGAAAGAGAAAATAACTGCTCTAACAAAAATCCCGGTAACATACAATCTGAAGAAATTAAAATGGCGTGGTACGAATGTTTCACAAATAATAGATGCTGCACAAAAATTCATAAAAAAGGTGGGTAGCAGTGTACAAAGTCACCAGAAGATTTTTGGAACAATTGGGAAAGTTTCTTCTAAATAAATTTTCTGTCCTACCCGGACGTCAAGGGCCACAAAATGGAATTTATGAACCATGATTCGATATGCTGCGTAACCTACAGAGGGAAAAGTATTTATGGCTGTAAGATCTGGAAAGCCGGCTATAAACAACAATATTAAGGAAATGAAGAAGAACTTTAAAGAGAGGTGTAGAGTGGCAAAAAAAGAACGTAAGAAAAAGCTCTGGGAAAAATTACTCTGGGCCAGCAAACTACCTAACAGTTGTGAATTCGTGGGCAAGTTAACTAAGGGAACAGGAATGTCCAAAAAGCTGGAAAAAGTGAGAAAAGCTGGGAATTACATATACATATTGTACATAATAATATAAATTAGGAGGTGCAGAAGAAATTGGAACTTGGGCCATACAGCCTGCAGGAGGAAAAAAATACAAAAATTGACATTGACCCCCTTTCAGGGAAAATAGCACAACGTGAAGACATTTTAGTCCACCCCAATAAGGTTCAACTTGCAAATAGACTACAGGATTCAATTTATAATGGTTCAACCACCTTAATTAACAACAACCGATTAAAAGATGTTATACAAAATTTTAAATCAGAAGGAGCAGCAGGGCCAAATGGACTTCCAAACACAATCTTCAAACACGTTGCAGAATTTTGGGCACATTTTCTTACTCCACTCTTTATTTATTTATATTTACAAAATAGGAGCATTAATTCCTGGAGAGGGAGCATATTTCATCCTATATATAAAAACAGTAATCGCAATGAGCCAAGTAATTACAGGCTCATTGCCCTGACGGATGTTGATGCCAAACTTTATGCCTCCTGCCTATTATTACATCTACAGGATTGGATGGAGGAGTAAGGTATAATTCCCAAATATCAAACTGGTTTTAGGCAAGGAATGGGTACACGCACAAACCTGGCAGCAATTGCACTTCTCACAGAAAAAGTAATTTTAAAGAAATCAGTTCTATTTGTATGTTATATAGATTTAAAATCGGCTTTTGACAGAGTTTCATGAGAACGATTATGGACAAAATTGAAAGGATGGGGGGCACCACAACAACTAATTAACTCCATAATTTCCCTCCATAATGAAACCTGGGCCCAGGTGAGGATGGGCGATGGTAGAATAGCATCATCAAAGATCAATATAATAAACTGCCTGAAACAGGGGTGTGTCTTGGCCTGAGCCTTTTTGAACTTGTACCTTGCAGACCTAGACAACCACTTGTCAAAAGTAAATGTCGATCCTACGAAATTGGCAGAGGGCCACATACAGTATCTGCAATATGCAGATAAAATAGTGGTCTTAAGCCAAACCCCTATTGGCTTGCAAAGAGTCATCGACCAACTGACTAATTACTTCGATCAACAGGGGCTGGAGATAAACAGAAAAAAAACAAAGTTGGTGCGTTTAGTAGGCCCAAGACCCAAAAGAAAATGTAAGTGGTTTGCAAATGGTAAAGAAATAGAGGAAGTTGGCAGCTATAAGTATTCGCGTATCAATTTAGGGCGATGTATGTCCTTTAAGGCTCAAAGAAGTGAAGGACTGGGTTATTCTAAGACCCAGCGGTGCCAGGGATAACACCTGAAACCTTCGTGGGTTACCTGTTCCGGCGTACAAATGACATAGACACGGGACACTTCCTTCGGTGTCAAAGATTCGAGGTTTATTTACTGCAGGGAACACAGAAGTCACGAGAAGTACATAGCATGTAAGTTCACGGAGTCTGATTCAAATTGTATCTGTGGATCGCTCTTTTTATACAGTTTTCTCTCATAGGTTAACATGACAGACAAAGGTTTACAATCCGGTTCCGACAATAAATATCATAGGGGGTCGCTTTCATGTATTCAGGGCCCGGAACATAATTACAGTAGCATTTGGCGGTTCCCAACTGAAAAAGTACATCTTCCCACCATTAGTACATTCCGTTCGGCTGTAAACGAATCAAGAAAGAGACAGAAACAGGTGCAGAGGAAGACGAGGATAGCGAACAGATCGAAGAGGGTGTAAAAAGGGGTGGTATCAGGAAACACAAGCTGCAGGCATCAAAGGAGACGTGCCTAATGAATGCACAACTGAGACAATAGACCGGCACCGCAAGATGAGCCTCGAGCGGGGCCATCTGCCTTACAGTGTCATCCCCCTTATCATAAAGACACCCTCAAAGGAACACGTGTCTTCCGCAAGAGTTTGGGAATCCCAGGGTCGCAAAGCGGACAGCGTCCGTTCGCTGGCTACTTGAGGGCAAGAAACAAAATGGATGCCGTATCTAAGATGGAACCCGTGGGTTCAGATGACGAAACCCACGAAACAAACGAACGGTTCAGGCTAGTACAGCAAAAACGCGTACACCCACTAAACTCGTCATTTGCGGTTCATAGACACCAGACTCGACCATATTTGTGTGAGTCGAAAACACCACTTACAATTGTCACGGAACCTCAGACGCTCCTTTTGCCCTCATGTAGGCAAGCACTAGTCGGAATCATAATCGATTTCGATATTCATCAGACCATCCAGATGCTGCTGCAACATAATTCTATCCATCAGTGCTTCCTTGGTAACAGGCGGCCGCCTTATACACGACGTAGCACAGAGGCCACATAAGGCAGGACCACACTGCACACAAAGACAACACGTGAACAGGAATGCTACAACAACCCAAATGATCATCAGAATCTTCCAACCCCAAGTCGACATCAGGCCCCAAAACCACCCTAGTAGTGTCCAATCCCCTACGTCCACGTGTATGGACTTGAAGATCTTATGCAACTTCGAGATGGCTTGATAGACAGTCGGAGCGTTGTCTGGAATAAAAATACAACAGCTCGAATGGATCACCTTACATACTCCACCTCGATCTGCTAAGACAACGTCTAAAACCATACGGTTTTGTAACGTCATAAGCCTGTCCGCCTGAAGCTCTGCTGTAATGTTGCCAAGGGCACTCGCAGTGATATTAGCAGTCGATTCCACCACTCGAGTCAACTGTCTCAGGTTCCTACTATTGACCATAGGTCCCCAAAACGGCAAGAAACCCTTGAAAAAGTCTCCTGCCTCTTGACCGGCAGTGTCCTCTTTGCTAATCACGCCCCTCACAACTCTAGTCTTGTGGTAATCTGCGGCAACCGTAAAGGTTGGTGGCAACAAGTTTGCAATATAACAGGTGCCCGCGAAGTCGAGGGGCAACCATGTATATGCACGGTCGTAGCAGACAAAGTACGTACCCTTGGCGGTCAGAAGAACAGGGGAAGAGAGCATTGGTAAAACATACGTCTCGGAGCAAGCACTCTCCCCGAGATGAGCTCTCGGGCTTCGACCACGGCCTTTCAGGCAGAAATTACCAAGGTGGGGTACGATCCATATAGGAGATGAACTTTTTAGCTGTCTATCACCCACTAGCACGCTATACTCAGCCTCACTCAGATCCCTGTAGGCTCGCACCTCTTCATCTGGGATAAGCGATGGATCATAGATATCCCTATCTAAATCAGCAATCGCTATTGCCAAAGACTTATGGTACGGGCCAGGACCAAAGTGTGGAGAACGTGGCTCTCGATTGGGGTAAGAATCTAGTGCGCTACGAAACATTGTTTGGAATGCTCGAGCTGAACCCTGGGAACTGTAAGGTAGGACCAAGTACGGAATTCCCTTATCGGTGGTATGTGGCATTAACCCACACACCCAACAATTGGTAGTGTTCATCACCAACTGATGCTGATGAAGGAGCTGAACGAAGGAATTGTTCATGAATTCCGCACGTCTAACCTGCTCGTGTTGGGGTAAGATGTGGAAGGAATGAGGAGAGACAGTGGGAGTAGGTTTAGGTTCAGAAGAAGGGGTAGGTGAGGCAGAAGGCAACAATGACTGTATCATATAATACACCCCACCCACCAATAACGAAGAAACAGTTAGGAATAGAAGGAACACCTGAAACATGAAGCATTTTGTTCGTGCAACTCTATGCAATTCGAATCTTTGAGATTGAGTCTTTTCCAAGTCCGACAGCTTCGAGAAAGCCATCCTCTAAAACCGTCCGCAACGTTCTTGACGCACTTCGTTCTGTGTAGCAGTAGCCAATCCCCAGGAGTTCCCAGGAATCGACGGTCTCTGACCTAGTGTCAAGACCTACTAACCAGAAGGAAGTACCCGCGCGGCCGTACGGTCCACCCGGATGTAAGGTACTTTAATTTAGACAATATATACAAAATCTCCTAGCTGTGGAAGCAAATACACATATACAGAAAAGAACGCAGAATTTACGAAAATTACAGTTATTCAAAATGTTCAAGGTGAAAAGTGATAATGGGGTAACGTGAACGTCAGGGGAGGAAGCAAAGATATTTCTTTATTAGTCTCTGGTATTGGAGCGAAGGAAATATCGGCTTCTCCCAAGACGAGTCTGTTCGTCAAACAGTTGATCCGATGATGAGACAGAGTTCTGTTGATCAATCAATTGTTCAGATCGTGAATTCTGTGGTGACAAATGTTCAACAATATCGTTCTGCTGCACTGAGGTATCTCCGACAGGCTGGGCGTCGCTGAATGGAACAAAGTTCGGCAAGACCTCACCCTCAGACGAGGTGATGCCCTTCCTCACCCACGAGTCCGCTGGTAAAGGTATAGGTACCTTTTTGGTATGGGTGGCGTGCACCCAATTCTTACGCCCCTCCAAACGAACAGCGGTCCTCGTGGCAAGGAGCACCTGGTAGGGTCCGGTGAAACGAGGCTCAAGGTTGCGCTTTCGACCAAAATTCCTCGTCACCACCCAGTCTCCGGGCTGGAGCTGGTGGCCTGGACCCTCCGTCTGTGTCGGCAATGCTTCAAAGACCTGTTGGTGAATTAACCTCAGTTTAGCAGTCAGATCATGAAGATAACCGATCAACATTGGGTACTCAAGATCAGAAAACACACTGGGTCTAGGGACCCCCCAAACATTGGCAGGGCGGCCGAACACAATCTCATAGGGGCTGAGCCCTACTCGGGAGTGTACAGTCGCCCTGGTTGACAGAAGAGCTAAGGGCAAAGCGTCAGGCCACGAGAGACCAGTCGTAGCCTGAATCTTCGCTAGTTTCAATTTAAGGGTACCATTATACCCTTCAACCAAACCTGCTGACTGGGGATGATTGGCACTGTGGAATTTTTGTGTAATCCCAAGGCCCTTACACACACTCTTCATCACGCTCCCCACAAACTCACTTCCGTTATCAGACCATACAATCCATGGCATTCCATACCGAGGAAAGTATTCCTTCAGTAGGATTTTTGCAGTGGACAGAGCAGTGTTGTCTTTAAGAGGGTAGGCTTCAACCCATCGGGAGAATGCGCAAACCACTACTAAAACGGATTTTAGGTTATTGCATCGCTCCATATGGATGAAGTCTAACTGAATCACTTCAAAGGGACATGAAGGGGGAGCAAAGTGGCCAGGGGGTGTAGGAGTTCCCTTACCAGGATTGTACATCATACATATCATACAATTCTTGACCAATCTCTCAGCACACTTAGTAATACCATCATTCTTCCATACAGGGGACAACAACTTGCAGATACCTTTCGCACTAATATGTGCCAAGCCGTGTGCCATCGTCACAACAGCTAGCATATATGCATCCGGCAACATCCACCTCTTATTCTCCGACAAATCAATCCAACAGCCACTCGCATCCAGCTTTCCCGTACTCTCCTTCCACTTGGTCTTTTCAGTCTCGGTGGCCTCATTCTGAATCGCTTTCACACTTTCGATAGTATCTTCACACATACCAGTTTCTGCAGGCCACCTAACCGAACTCGCCACATACATTCTAGTTGTAAGGTTCCTGGCAGTCTCCTTAGCAACTTCATCAGCGAACGCATTGCCACGACCAACATCATCCGTCACCTTGCGGTGTGCACTACATTTAATAATCGCCACCTGCTTGGGCAATGTAAGTGCATCCAAAAGGTCATTCACCAGCTGTCCATGCTGAATCTTCGTACCATGCGATGTCATAAAACCTCTCTCTCTCCACAAACGTCCAAAACTATGCACAACACCAAACGCATACTGGCTGTCCGTAAACACATTCACCCGTTTACCTTTCGACAACACACACGCTCTGGTCAAGGCAATCAGCTCTGCCGCTTGCGCAGAGTTCTGATTCAATCTCGCAGTCTCCACAACCGTACTCAACGTTACCACAGCATACGCAGTCGTCACATCACCATTCGGCAACTTAAAGCACGAACCATCCACATACAAGGTACCATCAGGGCCCTCCAAAGGAGTGTTTTTTTAGGTCCACACGACCTTTTGTTTCCTCCTCAGTTCGTAAGTAGCAATCGTGTGCAACTACCTCATCTGATTCCATATTGGTTGGCAACAAAGTCGCCGGGTTTAGGACATTACAGCGTTTTATTTGAATGTGACTTGCCAAACGCGTCAACTCATAACCAGACAACCTTGCACTCGTCAGGTGTTGGGTTTTCGTACGATTCAAGAGAGTGTCAACTGCATGCGGAACCATTACCGTAAGCATATTATCCATGACCAGTCCTGCAGATTGTCGGATCGACACCGCAGCTGCCGCTGTTGCTCTCAAACAACTCGGCAATGCTCTAGCTACCGGGTCCAAGGTCGAGGAAAAATATGCACATGGACGCTGCTTACCACCGAATTGTTGCGTCAAAACACTCAACGCACAACCTTCCCTCTCGTGAACGTATAGTGTAAACGGCTTACTGTAGTCAGGAGTACCTAACACAGGGGCCGAACACAACGCATCGCGTAGTTCAGAAAAACTTTTCTGACATTCTTCCGTCCATGGCAAAGGAGTTGGAACATCCTTGCACGTAAGGGCTACCAATGGTTTCGCTGGCAATGAAAAATTTGGAATCCATTGCCTGCAGTATGACGTGATGCCTAAAAAGGCACGCACATCTCTCTGAGTTGTTGGCACAGTCATTCAAGCAATCGCTGCAATTCTCTCTGGGGTCAACCTTCTTCCCTCCTTTGACAATTAGTGACCTAGATAGGTTACTTCTTGGCAACAATATTGCAGTTTAGAAGGTGACACCTTATGATGTAAGTCACAGAGATGCTGTAACAACGACACCGTAGCAATTTTGCAAACGTCCTGAGTATCCGCAGCCACCAATAAGTCATCAACATATTGGATCAAAGCCGCACCAGCCGGCAACACAAACGCGTCAAGTTGGCCCTTCAAGGCTTGACTGTATATCGATGGACTCTCACAGTAGCCCTGAGGAGCGCGTTTAAACCTGAAGCTGCGGCCACCTAGAGAGAAACCGAAAAGGTCCCTACTCTATTCAGCAATCAGAATGCTAAAGAAAGCATTCTTCAGATCGATCACTGAGAACCAGGACGCAGATGCTGGAATCAGAGTCAGTGGAGCCGTGATGTCAGGCACCACAGGGAACTGAGGAATCACAATTTTATTCACCTCCCGTAAATCGATAACAAAACGATAAACAGGAGGCTTAGATGGATCAGTGCGTTTCAAGATGGGCAGCACAGGGCTATTGCACACGTTTCCCCGAGTCTCCTCAATAACATCTTTTTCGATCAAATCGTAGATAATTGCTAACAACGCTCGCTCACCATCAAGGGAGATACGATACTGGGGAATACGTGGCAAACGCACATTAGATTTCAAATGGACAACATAAGGGGAGATGTCAAGCAGGCCCACGTCATTAGGGCCCGGTGCCCACAAAGATGCAGGAAGAGAACTCAATTCCGGTGGAAGCTTATCGAGAGAGAAGTACATAGGAGACATAACTCTCTCACCCAAAGTAAGCTTCACTCCCGCAGGAGAACAGTACAAAGTCGCATATAGTCGTTTCAGCAAATCCAAGCCCAAAAGATTTTCACCACAACCAGTGGTCAAAATCAAAGGAGCTTCCAACTCGCGTGGCCCAATTGTAAGGGGCAAAGGACGCAAAACCGGATTGCTAACAGGGGCGCCGGAGAATCCAACGGAAACATTTGTTAAGCCAGACAAAGGTGCGCCAGGGAGTTTCGAATGCATGATGGAACTTTTCGCTGTACCAGTGTCCAACAGAAAAGGCTCAACTACGCCCGAGGTGGCAACTACGACGTAAGGCCCTCTCTGATCAACCGGAACTGATACTACTCCCTCTCCTTGTCTATGGCTGTCCTAGTAATTACCGTCGTCAGTGCCCTGATCGACGTAATAATAGTCCACATTGTACTGTGCGGATCGGCCTTGCGACGATGATCCTCGCTGATCAAAACAATTGTTAGAATCAGAGGAATCATTAGAACGATCATTTTGCACACCACGACCTCTACCTCGTGAGGCCTGTTGAGGACCACTACGACCTCCTCTAGACGAACTACCACTATTTCGATCACGCAAAACTGGACAATCAAATTTCAAATGACCCTCTCCCCTACAATAGGCACACTGATTGTACTCCAACGTAGATCTCTGCGAAGAGGAGTCATTTCGTGATTGCGACCTATTCGACTGAGACTGCGATCTATTCCGCTGTTGTGAATCGTTCTGATTCGAACGTGGAGGATACGCTTGTTGCAACAACACCTTCGTTTTAAGCTCTTTTGTCTTTTTATCTGCTCGATCATTTTCCTCTTTCTCTCTATTCTCATAATATTGGGCCGTAGCCAATATTTGAGCAGAAGTGGAAACGGCCCACGCACTCTCTGAATTCCTTAATTTGTTGCTGAGGTCCGGCAACAAATTTGACACAAACTTGTCCACAAACAATCTCTGACCTCCCTCGGTACCCATATCTTGACCACTATGATCAATAAATGCCTCTTCAAATCTTGTAAAGAAATCAGAGACACTCTCATCCTTCTTTTGCTTGCAAGCGGACAGTTTGTCCCAATTCACCTTCATAGCTGGCATAAGCGTTTTCACAAGAGTTATTATTCTCTGAGGGAGATTAGAAATCAGCTGTTCGGGCTTAGCCCCACCGACTTGCAAGGCATCCGCAGCAAGAAGTGCGGCCCAGTCACCGCCTAATTCGGTTGCATGATCTTGCTGACGAATCTTTGCCCATACCGGTTGCGGTACGACATTACCAAACAACATATCAATGTCAGCAAGATTCATCACCGTCGCATCCACTAGCTGTGACAATTCTTTATAGTACCCCGCAGGATTTTTGCGAGGGTCGGGCAAAGTCTGCTTAACCTGCAAAACTTCTGAACGTTTCCACGGAAGATGTATCCACACTCTCTGGAAATATGGCGGAATAATGGGATTAGCATTAGGATCGCCAGGCATCCACACCGGTGGAACTTCGCGCATGGGATACTGACCAGGCGCTGCTGGCGGATCCTCAATGTCTTCTAAAAACAATACTCGAGGCATTATGGAAGGACAAAAAGATAGCAACTGCTCGACAGCACGCCGAACATTGCTACCCACCATTATTCCGCTCGCAAACTGAAGCTGAACATTAGTTAGAGCAGCCAATGCATCATCAGTCGCATCGGCTGATATTTGTTCACGTAAAAGCTTGCACATTTCCTCAAACACAAACCTTTGTGTCGGTTCGTTGAATTGAGAGAACGTATCAAGCACCACACGCGGAGGATTCCTAAGGGGGTATCTAATCCAGCTCATCGCCATATTATATAGCGAGTCACGTTCCCTACCACCAGGAAGCTGACTTCGTCTTTGGGGAGAATCAGAACCCGCGGACTCAAGAATCGGTCCAAGAGAAGTGAAGAAGTTAGCAGCAACAGAAGGGACACGACATCGAGCAGATGGGGTAGAAGAGTAAGACAACGGGGTAACAAGAGAAGTGTCAGTGACAGAAGGGGCAGCAGGAGTAACCAAAACAGTAGAAGTAGCGGGAACAGGAGTATGAGGAAGCACAAGCGGGGGTGCAGTAGGGACAGGAGCAGGTAAGGGAGCAGGAACAGGTTGAGGAACGGGAACAGGTTGGGGAACAGGAACAGGAGCAGGTTGAGGAACAGGGACAGGGGGGACCACAAGAACTGCGGTACCCTGTGCATACGAAGGTGGTGACTTCAAGAAATAGGACAAGAAAGGATCCTCTACTGCTTCCTCTCCCTTCTTATCCGTACCTGTCGGTAAAGCGGGGTAACACTTATCCACCGTCATACGCTGCAATCTATCGAAAACTTCCTTTTCCTTTTCCTCCTTATCTCGCTGGAATTGCTCTGCATTTCTCATCGTTGTAACGATACCTTCTCTCTTATTACGTTTAAGCTGCTTGATTTCTCTCTGCTTGGCTTCTTTACGCCACAACCGAAAGGAATCAAACATGGCCGGCCTTGCTTTTCTTTGGAACAATTTAGCTTCTAGATTATCTAAAATCGGGGCCTCAAAACTACCATGAGGTGGCCAACTAAGGACACCGTCTTTTTTAGTGTAACAAACCCAACACTCATTGAATGTGATCCGACCCAAACCATGTCTACTGTATAACTCGTAAGTTGGAGTTCCAACTGGAGGTATCGGACACGAGTCCTCCAGCTGGGAATCCGTACCACAACCTTTAAAGCAACTGAACAAAGTACTACGGCCAGGCATCGTGCACACTAACCAAGTTTCACAAACGTCAAGGGTTATAGGAGTACAATGTCCCTGCAAAGAGCAAAAACCCTCGATTTTTGGCGACTGCAGACGTCAAATAGTACAACTAAGAACAAAATACCAAGAACCACAAATGCAATGGAACCATGCAACAACTAAGCACCCACAGCAACAAAGGTCTCTGAGAGCGACCCACAAATACTTAACTCAAAGATCGATGGCATCACCAGAAAGGCCCGTCAATCGTCTCGCTGTACCAAGGTCTACGCCAGGCGCCAAAACAGGTCTACAGTCAGGGCAGCAGTCCGTCGCAGCCGTCAGGAGGCGGGAATCTTCGCGGGAAAAGTCGTCGGGCCACTTGTTTCGACAACAGGATCGATGAAGCGGGGTGCACCTTCCCTCGGAGATTTCAACGAAGTTCCTCACGATCGTCGGGCTTTGGACCGGTACCACTGATGCAGCCCCACATTGGGCGCAAACTGAAGGACTGGGTTATTCTAAGACCCAGCGGTGCCAGGGATAACACCTGAAACCTTCGTGGGTTACCTGTCCCGGCGTACAAATGACAGAGACACTTCCTTCAGCGTCAAAGATTTGAGGTTTGTTTACTGCAGGGAACACAGAAGTCACGAGAAGTACATAGCATGTAAGTTCACGGAGTCTGATTCAAATTGTATCTGTGGATCGCTCTTTTTATACAGTTTTCTCTCATAGGTTAACATGACAGACAAAGGTATACAATCCGGTTCCCACAATAAATATCATAGGGGGTCGCTTTCATGTATTCAGGGCCCGGAACATAATTACAGTAGCATTTGGCGGTTCCCAACTGTAAAAGTACATCTTCCCACCATTAGTACATTCCGTTCGGCTGTAAACGAATCAAGGAAGAGACAGAAACAGGTGCAGAGGAAGACGAGGATAGCGAACAGATCGAAGAGGGTGTAAAAAGGGGTGGTATCAGGAAACAAGAGCTACAGGCATCAAAGGAGACGTGCCTAATGAATGCACAACTGAGACAATAGACCGGCACGGCAAGATGAGCCTCGAGCGGGGCCATCTGCCTTACAGTGTGATCCCCCTTATCATAAAGACACCCTCAAAGAAACACGTGTCTTCCGCAAGAGTTTGGGAATCCCAGGGTCGCGAAGCGGACAGCGTCCGTTCGCTGGCTACTTGAGGGCAAGAAACAAAATGGATGCCGTATCTAAGATGGAACCCGTGGGTTCAGATGAAGAAACCCACGAAACAAACGAACGGTTCAGGCTAGTACAGCGAAAACGCGTACACCCACTAAACTCGTCATTTGCGGTTCATAGACACCAGACTCGACCATATTCGTGCGAGTCGAAAACACCACTTACAATTGTCACGGAACCTCAGAAGTGCAATAAGAGCAAAAGCGCAAACTTTAATTTTTGTCTATAAACAGCTACAAATAAAATTGAGTTGCCCATCTTACAGTCATCTTTTAAAAACAATGGCAGCAGAAATACTTCCAGGATTGGCTTACGGACTAGATATTTGGCATGGTCGGAAATCAAAAATTTTAACCAATATACAGACAAAAGTGTACAAAGCTGTTTTTCACCTCCCAAGAGCAGTGTCACCAGCACAGATTTGCCTGGAATTTGGACTTCAAAATCAGAAATTCCAGAGGCAATCTGTTTTTGTGAAACCATGTTGGAAACTTCGTTTCTCGGAACCCGGTACCCTGAACAATCTATGCTGGACAATAATAAAGCCCAGTTTGATGAAGCAACAACTAAGCACCCACAACATGTTCATGGGGTCAATATCTAAGAATAGCTCTGGTAGAACTGGACATTCATGATGCATGGGACAGCAAGATGGAGAGGGTGGCATTCAACAGAGTGTGCAATTGCTACGCAAAACAATTATCTTTCCTAGAAGACAAAAACACAATGGTAAAAAGGTGACACTCCTGGACAGTGATAAATTCATAAGTAAATTTAAAACCGCAAGTCTATTTATCAGCTCATTTCAGATTGTTTCTGAAAAAGAAGTATATCCTGTATAGGTTTGGAGTATACGAAACTAAGGATTTGCAACCAAGTTGGAAAGGGAAATACGATACCCCAACTTGCAGACTATGTGGATATCACAAGAAGTCCCTTTGCCACGTGATGTGTGTCTGTCCTGCAGTTAGCGAAGTGAGAAAAATGC
Source organism: Lissotriton vulgaris (assembly GCF_964263255.1). Taxonomy (NCBI): domain Eukaryota; kingdom Metazoa; phylum Chordata; class Amphibia; order Caudata; family Salamandridae; genus Lissotriton; species Lissotriton vulgaris. The sequence goes on along the minus strand of NC_141694.1, from coordinate 340,702,711 downwards.
TTTTAAAAACCATCTTAAAAGACCTCACTATATACTTACTTGCAGGCAGACTGTTACCTGCTGGGCGAGGGGGTCATCAAATATTTTAATCTGTAGAGGGGTAACATTTTTAACCATGATTGACTCACTCTTAAAAAAAGCGGACATTGAATCGGGGAATATGGTTATTAATGAGTTTGAAAATCTTGGATTGATTCAGACAAAATGATGCACTTTATTATATATATGGTTAGTTAATGAGTAGAACAATCTTTTTCTTTTGTACATATCAAGACTTACTGATGTATTTTATAGTGAAATTGTTTTTTAACATACATTGTAGCAAAATTTGAAAAAAGTGTTATATTTTATAGTTTTTAAAAAAACAAATAAAGATTATCGATAGGATCTTATCCTAGTATCCACCTCCTCCTTATCCAAGGAAATGGCATCTTTTAAAGTCAACCACCCAGGATTTAGCTTAGAGTGAGCTTGTCTTCCACGCAACATCTGGAAAGGAGAACACTGCATGGCATAATTAACAGTAGTGCGATGTGCCTACCAAGTGTCATGCAGAGCTTCCTTAAGAGGGACCTTAGATTCTAAAGCTCCTTGAACACATGCCTTGACTACCCTGTTTATGCGTGCAGCAAGACCATTGGCCTGGGGCACATAAAGAGCAGTTTTGAGATGGGTTATGCGAAAATCTTTTAAGAAATCTTGTCTTGGGAAGTAAATTGCACACCGTTGTCAGTGACCACAAATTTGGGAATACCTTCACAGGCAAATCCATCCTTGAGGAAGTCGAGAATCACCTTAGCGGTGGCAGAGCTCACACACCTAGTGGAAACCCACTTTGAAGAGTATTCCACCAAAAGAATGACAAATCTCTCAGAAGACCCCAACAGTTAAAATTAACTCATAATATCTAAACCCAGTTTGATCCAAGATTCATGTGGGACTTTGTAAGACTCCTTCCTAAGTGCCCCTCATGAGCGAGATTTACCAGTTTGGACTTCAAGTTACAAGGAGGTACCAAACTTTCACCATGCATCAATACACCTTGCAATAAAGTTAGCTCATCTCTAATGGACCAGAAAGCTACCAAATCAGCATCAACATTCTTGTACTCAGGTCACCCTTTAACCACAAGACCAGTAACAACAGACATAAGTACATCTTGAGCTTTAGCTTCGGCCCACTCACTTTCTGTGATAGTAGATTCTTTGACCAGCAAATTCTCATCATTTCAGCATCACAAAAGTCCTCATTGTCCTCAATTGGTAGCCTGGATAGACAGTCTGCGGCTTTATTGGCAGAACATAGGAGGTATTGAACTTGAAAATTAAACTTCTCTAAATCTTCACTCCATCTTTTCAACCTGGGAGTTAGCCTCTATCTTTCCATGCATGAGAACACCTGTACTAGAGGACGATGATCAGACCTCACAACAAAAGGTATCCCCCACAGATAAAATGTGAAATGTCTGATGGCCCACTCAATGGCGAGAGCCTCTCTTTCAATGCAGGGATATTGCTGCTCAGTTGTTTTAAGTGCCTTGGATGCAAATGCAACCCCTTTCTCAACTCCAGCATTCATTTGAGTAAGAACTGCACCCAATCCAGCGAGAATAGCATCCATGGTAAGTACTCTCTTCTTCCTAGTATCAACAAAACCAAGTGTGGAATTTTACTGAGAGCAGGTTTAATAGAGCAAAATGCAACATTACAATTGTCTGTCCAAACAAATTGGTTCCCCTTTTTGAGCAGAGTTCAAATGGGCTCTACAATGTTGGCAACATTCTTGATACATTGAGAATAGAACATAGCGAGCCCAAGAAAAGACCTCACTTGTTCTTTATCACAGGGAGTAGGGGTGTCAATAATGCTCTTTGACAATTCCAATTTAGGTTGGATACCTTCCCCTGAAATATCATGGCCTAAGTAAGTGACAGAGGACACACCAATCTTACATTTTTGACTGTTAACCGTGAGTTCCCTTTCTGATAATTTGAAAAGAACTTGTCATAGTGTCATGTTCATTGTCATCTTTCTCATAAACCAGAATATCGTCCTGCAAGAACAATATGCTGGACATATCACCAAGTACCATCTTCATGACACGATGAAAGCATGCCGCTGCCAAGGCTAACTCAAACGGCATTCTGACAAAGCGAAACGCTCCCAGCGGTGACACAAAGGATGTAAGATGTTTGGAGTCCTGGTGGAACGGAACCTGGTGATATGCCAATGATAAGTCCAGTACAGAGAAACTTTGGCCCCCTTAAGCATGGTAATAGACTCAGCGATGTTGGGGAGAGGCTGGCGATCCCCCATATCCATTTTTGCAGGCTTCTTAAGTCAACACACATCCTGATGTTCTTCCCACCATCCTTGGGGACCAAAACCACTGGCGCCGACCATTCAGAAGATTCAATCTCCTCAGTAAAATTCAAAGCTACTAGTCTATCTAGTTCAACCTTCAAAGGCGCAGCATTGTTCTTGGGAAATATACGGTGTTCGAAGTCCTTCAAAAGACCAAGTTTGTCTGTAAACACTTGAGGAAGATCATCAAAGAACTTGTTGATGTCAGAACTATCATTTACCACCATGACTTGGTCAGAGGGATTCCGTGCATTAGGATTGATAATTTTTCCCAAAGTTTCATTGATGCCTCCATCCTGAGACCTAAGAGATTATCCTCATGTTTGGCTACATATATCTTGCCAATGGTTTCTCTTACCTTGAAATGTATCCGCATAAATGTGTAACCGGAAACATCAATGTCTCCCCCCCATAACTCACTGGGTTAATGTCAGGAGGAAGAAGTTGAGTGTCAAGAAATGTATTATTGCACAATTCATTGCCCACCATTGTGAAGAGAGAACTGGAATCAGCTAAAACTACGAATAATTTACCACCAATTTCAACTTCACACTCAGGCATATTTATGGAGTAATCTTTAACAACTCCATCACTCCTCACATTCCACACCACCATCTTGGAAATATCCTTCATGGTTTCTACACATTCCACAGTACGCACTTTTCCACCAGACCTAAAAACTCTAGCGTAATAACCCTTGATTCCACACTTATGACAAGTGGAATTTCTGGCATAGCAATTGGGGTTATTGGAAGCATGGTTAAGACTCTCACAACTATAACATTTGATTTTAGAAGGATCACTATGATCTTTAACCTGAGGTGTCTGAACCAATTTATACACATTGTCATTAGGGTCTGTTGGAGTATCCTTTAGTACTACTTCATGAATGCTACCTGGAGATGATAAATATTCTTATGCTGGTTTTTGAGCTTTCATTTCCTTGAGCCATCCCGAGGTGTTCTCAACACCCTCCACAAGGGCAATAGCTTCCTTAAGTGAAAGGTTTCTAGACAAACAAAATTCTTGTACGCGTGAGCTATTGGTACATCTGACCAACTGGTAAGGAATGAAAGAATCAGTCAAATTCACATGTGTGGGCTAGGGTGTTCAAGGAAGCAATAGAATTACCAACCTTTTCGTTATCCTCTTGGACTCTCATGAAAAATGTGTGACGTTCCAGTACAACATTGATCCGAGGGGTAAAATAAGAGGCATATTCTCAAGGACTCATCAGCGATTTGGCAGCACTTTTCCGCCACTAAATTGATGATAGATTTATTGCCCGATTCACAAGCCTGTGGTAGCAGCCGACATTGTCAGTTAGTTTACCTGCGATAGCTGCCGCTAAAAACATCACCAAGGCTGACAGCGACAATTAAAGATAATCATATGCAGAGCAGGCGTTCCCGTCCAAAATGTATGATAGCACCACTTTGTGATATTTTCAACGACCAGCCAGATCGGCGATGCGGTCAAAAAACTGGCAATAAGGCATGTTAGCAGCAGGGACTTAAGACCTGCTTGTTTCTGGTCTTAAGTAGGATGATAACCTGCAGTATAAAGGGAGTCCAGCCCAGAGCAACATCTGAATACGAACAGATGCCATGAAGCTACTAATCATGCAGCTTGGAGACTCAAGAGGGCCACAGCACCCACTGCCACCACTCCAGCCCCCACCTCAGGACCACCCTCCATACTCCCACTGAGACAGCGCAGAACAAGACAGCGGACCTTCCGAAAACGCACCAGCCTCAGACACTTAACGCCAGAGGCTGCCATTGTCCACTACAGGCTCAACAAGACAACCATCCTCCGCCTCCTGACCCACATTGCCCAGAGGCTAACAGTACCATACAGTGGACAACCAACATTCCTCTGCAGACAAAGCTGCTGGCTGAGCTGCATTTGTTGGCCTTTGGTACCTTCCAACCAACAACTGCCAGAGTTGGAGGAGTCTCACAGGCAGTCCTATCAAAGTTCCTCACACCTGTCTTGGATGCCATCATCAGCTTGATACCCCAGCACCTTCACTTCCCCCAAACTGCACAGGAACAGCTGGAGACCAAGCAAAACGTCTACTCCACAGCTGGCTTCCTGCACATGTTGGGGGCAATTGACTGTACACATGTCCTACTTGTGCCCCCTGCCGAGATTGCACACAATTACTGCAACAGAAAGCACATGTATTCCATCAATATGCAGGCAATAGTGGACTACCGGGGACTTTTTACCAATGTCATCGCCAACTTCCCAGGCAGTGTGCATGTTTCCTACATCCTCCGATAGTCCATCATCACCAGCACTTTCAGGATGGCACCTATGGAAATGGAACACACAACGCACCTCAACTCCACAATACAACTCACAACTGTGGGAATGCACCCTTAACAAAATCACATACAACATGCCAACCAACATGTCCACCTACCAGACACGACAACACAAGTAACTGTGGTAACAGGGGCCAGACACGTAGATAAACCATCCACAAAAGCACAGCCCCTCTGCCGCACAATTGCAGAATGTGGGGAGAGGTGTGAGCCAAGAATGTGCGAAGGAGACAATGGACCCATGAATGAGAATGTACACAATGCCAAGTGTGGCTGTGATGTGCTGGACAGTCTTGAGTATGCGGAGCACAGACATGTCCATGTGGACATATACTGCTGGTGTATGTAGTGTAGTGGACAGTGGACGCAACCATGTTATCTCAGAAAGTGGGGAAAACCGTGGTCATATAGCTATGTAGCCCCCCTGTAAGCATAAGCATAGGGGGCTGGGCTGGCACACTCCAGTCCAGTGTAGGAGTGTGAATAAATAGCTCAGGGCTCTGGGTGTGGTTCACTTCTGGGATGGCCACCAAAGATAATATTGTGTGTGTCTCAGTGTCCGCCATATCCTGACCATAGACCTTGCCTACACACACGTGGCCGGCCACCTTCAACGGCCAAATTTACACCGGCGATGAGGTGTCTACGTCACTCGCCACCCGGCGCACATCTTGTCATCGCCTGCAGGGGTATGAATGACAGGGTGGCGCCCCTCACCCTGCCACAAGGTTGCCGCTGTGAATGGTGGTGCCTGTGCAATCCTGTGCACCTGCTGTACCCCAGCCTGCTGGGCCCTAGACCCATCCAGTGCCCAGCGGTGATTACTCACCCCTGCGCACCCAGGTCTCACTGCTAACCTGCCGCCACTGGCATATCTCCAAGAGGGCCCACCATGTGCCGGTGCAATCTCCAAGCCCGCGGCCCGCAAGCTTGGCAGACACCTCAGTCGATAGCTGGCTTCCACGCAACAGGCCCCTAGCGTACCCTGCGGTACTGCACCGCGGAGTTCTGTGTGTGCTGACTGCTACCTCCAGTCTACACTGCAGTCCAGCAGGTCTCACACAAATCAAATCCAGTCCCGACCTCCAGGCCTACTGCCTCATCACAGGCTGCACACCCGCTCAGCTCTTCAGGTTGGCCTACCTCAGTGCACCGCAAGTCATCATCCAGCCTCCATGCTTGCTGCATCATCACAGGATGCACACCTGGTCAGATCTTCAGGTGGGCCTACCTCAGTGCACCGCAAATCATTGTCACGTGGCGGTAGGCCCGTGGCAGACAAAGTGCCTCAGGTGCCACTCCCTTTGTGCACCACAAGTCACCGTCCAACCTCCAGGCCTACTGCATCATCGCAGGCTCAACACCCACTCAGCTCTTCAGGTGGGCCTACCTCAGTGCACCACAAGTCATCGTCCAGCCTCCAGGCCTACTGCATCATCGTATGCTGCACACCCGTTCAGCTCTTCAGGGGAGCCAACCTCATTGAACCGCAAGTCATTTTCCCGTGGGGCTACCCCACAAGTCCGCCTCCAGCAGCCAACAGCATGTCCTCGATAACGCCACCAGAGCCCTTCCTAATCATGGTGCCACCCCTGTCCCAGGCAGGCTGCTGGACAGCCTGGGTGGAACATCTGGAGACGTACTCCAAAGCACACAACATCCCAGCACCGCGGTGGCGGCCCACTCTAAGGTGTGTGACGAATGTGAAGAAATGGCCCGGGGCTCTGGGAGTAGTTCAGTTCTGGGCTGGCCACAAAATTAACTATCACGTGTGTCTCTGTTGTAGTGTCAGCGCCACCCAGACCTTAATCGACAATGTTGCAATGTAGCATGCACCCGGAGGGCTCGCTCGCCCGAATGGATAAATAATTAGCAGAAGACCACTCGGGGTCTTCTTAGTTCATACATGCCAACTGTTGTGTGTGTATCTTCATTGCCGCTGCATCAGCCAAAGACCTAGCCTCAATAGCATACTTGGAAGATCATAGAGATGACACATCTACACTTTACCATGTTGCCCTATGGAGGGCAAACCAGAGTCCTTTAGGGATTGACAAGTTCACCAGAAGAGGAAGAGTTCAGTCCGCAATCTGACTGCTGTGTCATTGGTAACCAAACCTAATGTGGCAGTCCATGTCGAGGCCCAAGGTGAGTGTCGCAGACTATATCGGGGGACAGTGGTAAGTGTTGTTACAGGACATGATGCAGAGGGCAGAAACAAGCTGAAACAGGCAATACTCGGGGATGCCATGATGAGGATCTGCAGGGCATGGAAGATCCCATCTACATCTCGCTGGTGTGCAGCCATTCTTTCCGCCTGAATCCGCTCCATGTTCTCCATGATCCTCCGCATGTGTCCCAACTCCCGGGTGACATCGCTGGAGACCCTCTGACTAGAGAGTTGTTCTTGTCTCAGAGTCATGACTCCAGCAATGTCAGAAATGGCTTGTTGGAGAGCATGAAACGGACTGTGGGTGTCCGTTAGGGACTGTAAGTGGTCCCTGATGGGACTTAGACACCCATGTAATGCATCTAGTTTGGCTGCCATGAGGTCAAACTCACCTGCACCTGATCAGCTATCTATCTTATGGCCCTCAAACACTGTGTTGGAATGCCATGTGTTGGTCGTGGGGGTCCTGGGAGACAGCCGTGGTGGTGGGTGCTCCCTGCTGTGTGGTCTGTGCAGGGGTGGGGTCTCCTTGATGCAGCTGGGTTGCTATGCTCGTGGGGTGGGGCGCTGAGGGTGTCCGTGAGCTGTTGGAGGGCATCAGTGTCGATGGTGTGGAGGTCCTTTTTATCATCATCGAAAAGATGTAGGGTCTACTCTGCAGGAGGTGTTGATGCTCCCTCTGCAATGTAAACATGCGATACAGTTTAACAGTGTGTTCCATGTATGTTCACGCATTGGACATGTTTACAAACAGACTGCATGACAACGTACATTGTTACTGTTTGGGAAGAGAGGCCTATTTGATGTGGGACAGTGGACATTTCCACACCATCAGGGATGTGAGGTTGTACTTGTACATTATCATCTCACAGTTTCCTGCTATGCCAAATGTGATTGGCCAGTTTCTACACACAAGTGGCTGCAGTTGTGTCCTCTGTTCTATTGTTTAAGTGTTGGAGCTTGTACCACATTTATGTCAATGTTGATGTGCTCTGATTCTAATGTGTGTGTGCTGCATTCTGGGAGAGTCACCCTTTTTGCTGGCCCTTGTCCCTTTCAGGCAGTGAGCCTTTCACTTCTGTGCTCATACAGTGCTGAGATGTTGCAGACCTGGGTTAATTGGGCTCTTGGAGGGAGTTGGGACTCTTGGGCATGGTTTGTCTGCAGATGTCTTTTTGATGTCAGGGGTTGTTTTGGCACATGGATGTGTCAGGGTGTGACTTACTCCTTTACGGATCTGGTCCACACTCAGCCACAACAGTGCTGTGGAGTACACCATGTCATGATATTTAGACTGCAGCCATGCTAATCATCATGCAGTGTCACTTGCATTGTTAGTGTGGCTCATGAACCAGCAGCTTTGTTGGGTTCAGGCCATTCATTGCCACTCAGAGATCAACGCGGACATCTTCGCTTCTTGCTTCACCTTTCCAAGTGATCACTTCGGCGGCACCCACACAGAATCTTCCACCGGCTGGTGTAGAAGATCGCTAAATAAACGTACAAGAATTTACTCCATGAATGGCTTTTGAGTTTGTCGGCTGACATTCTCCTACCATGAGGACCCGCTGAAGAAAGCAAACATGCTCCTTTCGTTCATTCAGGCTGTCCTATCCCCTAATTGAGTCCTGATGAAGATCGGACACAGATGCATATGAATCTGCACTAAGATATAGCGTCGAAAAGTCGACGTTCTTTACGTGTATCCGTCCACACAGAATCGCAACAAAAAATAAGGAAATTCTGTATCCGGCTGTGACAATTATATTCTAAAGTGGACATCCTTGTCCTAATGTTTTGTCTATATGTATGAATATATGTCATTTGTTTTATGTTTGCACAGCACCTTGTCATCAGTCACGACCAATCACTAAATGTCTATACATTCTATATGTCTCCTTGTCTTGGACAGCTACGTATAATTTGTTGATTGATTCATTACAATGTTTCTACTAAAGATTGACCTTCAGAACTATATACAGTAGTGTGTGTCTTCCTATTTCCTCATATGGGATATGTCTATTGATATGTATTAAGTACAGTTTTTCAAATTGATTGTTACTCCTGACAGAACCATTGTTTTTGTTTAGCTTTCACACTCAGGTTCTGAGGGGTTACTGATTTACCCCATTACGACTAATGGGTTCAGCACTTGTGCATGGGTTTGTTGTGAGATTAGTGATGTGTGGGGAGGGCCCCCTCTGGGCACATGGCAACGGGGGCCTACTTGCTGTTTCTATGTGTGCTGCAGTTTGCCAAGGAGATCAGGGACATGATCCAGAATCGTTGTGGGTGTGCACTGTGCTATTCTTAATTGTGCATGTGCACCATTGTGCCCATCTGCCCCCCGCCCTGGTCGTTATTCACCCTGTTGCTTTTGGGTCCGGTCATGTTGAACAGTGTCCAGTTCCCCAACTCCTGCTACCATCTCCCCTCTGATGACTGTGGACACCCTTTCCTCCATCTCATCCAGCTACTGCTGTGGCAATGGACTACCACCTCCAGTCTGCATTGCAGCTTTCCGGTTGATAACGAGTTTCAGTTTGGTTTTTGCGCTTCACATCATTCCAGCACTTACTCCAGTCGTCTACTTCCCTTTTCTTCCCTCTGACTGCATTCACCTTGGCCAAATTGGACTGCTGCCATATTGCATTTTTTATTGCCAATGACACAGTGGAGGTGATGAACTGTTGTAGGTGGTGTTCTATCACCTCCGTAATCACGATCTTGTTTTCCTGCGGACTGAATCGCTGGTGCCTCTTCTCCTTTTCCTTACCATTCTCCTTCCCCGAGGTCCCTGGCTGGTCCTCCGGGGGGTTTGTGGGTTTCTGGTTGGCCTCTATAGTTTCTCCAGCTTCCAGCATGGTGCTTCACGTTAGTTTTTTGTTGTTGTTTTTTTCAGCTTTTATGGTGATTTTTCCCGCCTGTCGTGGGAATAGCAAGCCTGGCGCTGCTTATCACTGATATGTTTATCACTGTTGGGCCCATTGCAACTTTTTTCACGTTCGGGTTTCCTTTTTTATCGGCGTCCCAGAGATTTGATGCGTTAACAGAAAACTATTGCCTGTTGCCGGCGTGTTGAGAATACGCTGTTAACACAGCATTAGTTTCCCGCGATAGACAGTGTTATGTAAAATTGTGTTAACCTCGGTTGGCGATAATTATCGCCCGTTCTTGAGAAAATCCCCCTGTGTCTCTAACATTTTCATGCCATTTCGAAGACATCTCTGGGTTCACCATCACCCTCTCCTATGGGTGCTTCTTCAATGCTTTCATAAATATTACATCCTTCAATCCCTAGATTATGCAATAAAATGGCTTGTTTTCTATGAGCCAATAATTTTTCACCACCTATGGCCACAAGGTAAGAGCCAAACAACTTCTTCTATCTTTTCCAGGGAAGCAAATGGTTCACCTTTCTCACATAAGAATGCTGGGGGTTGGCTCATGGAAGTTGCAGACATGCTGGCAGTATTATCAATTATTAGAGAGAACAACATTTATTCAATAGCAATAGAAATGTGGAAAGGAAACAAAATACCTGTACCAATTGTACAACACTGTTCCAGTTTGAGGAGGAATCAGTCAGTCAGGAAGTCCAATCGCGTGAAAAAGCGATGAAAAGCAATGCCTGAACAGCGTAAATCGCACCAGATAAGTGGTTGTCAAGGCAACACGAATCACAAAATGGCAGCGAGCGCAGTGAGGAAATTTGCAGCACTAAGTAAGTCTTAATGATACTGATGTTCTGAAGTGCGCAGACGTGATTATGCTGGTGTGCCAGAGAGTGTTTGTAGCTGTGCGAGTACAGGTGTGAGCAGTGGCACAAGCAAAACTGGAGCCGTTAGAAATCAGCGTATCTCCAAAAACAGGTGAAGAAATGAGGTAAAGCTCACCGTTGCCAGGGCAGTCAAAGCAGGAATGTCAGGTGTTACAGGGATTGTAAAACACCATAAACCAGTCAATCACTTCCGATCCGTGTCAAGGGGAAACCAAAAAGTATAGGTTCACGGGGGAGTTGGTAGTTAGTGCTTGCCCCCCACAAGCATTTGTCATCACCAGTGTTCAAAGGGCGGACACTGGGTAGTGTCGTATCGTCGCTGCGCAGCATGCAGGAACCACTAAGGACACCAGGTATTGTGAGGAGATAATTCTTTATTGTTATATGGCGTCCGTCCGACAGGGCACGTCCGTCCTCGACTTGTCCTGCTGCAGAATGTCCTTTCCTGTCCCTCTGCAGGAAGTGGTGTCCGGTGACCTGGTCACCACCCTGTGACCCACAGGGTCCTAGCGTCCAGCGTCTATCGTGTCATGGTCATTACATCTCCCCCCGTGTCACAACAAACTTTTTCACATGCACAAATTCTAGGTATACTGTCCACACAGTGAAGTCTTGTGACAGAGGGCAAAAAGGGAGAGAGAGAGAGAGAGAGAGAGAGAGAGAGAGAGAGAGAGAGAGAGAGAGAGAGAGAGAGAGAGAGAGAGAGAGACTCTACATTTCTTCTAGCAGTCTCTTTGTCTTTTTGCATTCTCTTCTTGGTCTTTGTTCTCCGCTTTGTTCTTGTCCTCCACCTTCTTCTTTTTGTGTTGTCACTCCCCCGTTTGTTCCTTGCTCTCTTTCCTCCACTTCCGGTGTCGTTATTGCTCTTTCTCCTTCTTCCATCTTGAACTCCTTGAAGTGTGAGCTGTTTCTTGTTACCTTCCGATGGTCTGAGACTGCAGTCACCATTGACCCATTTACTCCAGTCACTACCAGCGGATCTTTTGCAAAAGGGCTGTCAGACTTCCTTTGCTGTGTTTGTTTCACTATTACTAAGTCTCCTTCCTTTAGTTGGTGTTCAGCCGCATTTCTCTTCTTGTCAGCGTATTCTTTCATTTTCCTTTTCTCTTTGCTGTCTCTTTCAGCGATCTCTTGTCTGTTGGTGTCTGCTATGGCCTCTATCTGTGGTAGTCTGGTTTTGCTTGCTCTTCCTAGCACCAGTTCTGCTGGACATCTGCCCGTGGTGCTGTGAGGAGCGTTCCTATAATCTCGCAGCACCTGACATAGCGCCTGTCCAATTGAGATCTGTGACAGTTTTGCTCGCTGGATGGCTCTTTTGATGGTCCCCATAAATCGTTCTGCCATTCCGTTGGCTTGTGGCCACAGGGGAGTTATTTTCCTGTGTTTGACTCCCAGGTAGTCCATGAACCTGCGGAATTCTTCTCCTGAAAATGGAGGATCATTGTCTGTTTTCAATGTTTGTGGTGAGCCCCAGGCAGCAAATATGTCGTCTAACACTGGTAAGGTGGCACTTGCCGATGTCGAGGACACTTCCCTCACTATTGGGAATCTCAAAAATTCGTTGATGACTACCAACAGGTATTTTCCAGTCTCCAGTGGCCCATAGAAATTTGCGGCCAGTTCGGTCCATACTGCTGATGGCAACTCCGACATCTTCAACGGTGTGGGCTTACTAGATGATCCAGTTACTTGACAGGTGTGACATTGTGACACTTCTTCCTCCACCATGCTGTCTAGTCCTGGGAACCACACTCTTTCTCTCAACATCTTCTTTTCGCTACTATTCCTCTATGTGACTCATGTGCGATCTTAATTGTTCTCTTTCTTAGTCTGGGTGGTATTACAATCCTTGACCCTCTCATCAGGATTCCGTTCTCTGTCTCCGACAGTTCTTCGCTGATCTTTTTGAATGCCAGCAGTTCTTCTTTGTTGACCCCTTCTTCTGTGACGGTGTTGCTATTGACGTGTCTCCATCTCTGTAGTCTCACTACCGTTCCTATTGCCTTCATCGTCAGATCTCTTTTTGTCTCTTGCTCCAGTTCTTCACTCGTTATTGACGCTGGGGGTTTTTGTTTCATGATGAAGTTCAGGTATTCTTCTGCCATTGTGTTACCACCGGTCCGATATGGGAGCGGGTGTCGCGACATGTAATCAGCTGGGTTTTGGTCTTTGCCTGGTTTGTGTATTATTTTGAAATTATAGTCCATCAGCCTTATTCCCCACCTCTCTATTCTTGGTGGTATTTTCGCTTTTGGGTTGCCGTAGATAGTCACTAGCGCTTGGTGGTCTGTCACTATGGTGAACGGTTTTCCATATATGAACATGTGGTAGTGCTCACATGCCCATACTACTGCCAAGCTCTCCTTTTCTGGCTGAGAGTATGCTCTCTCAACATCTGACAGGCTTTTGCTCCCGTATGCTACTATCTGTCGAGGTGAATCTTTCCCAGGTTTGTGTTGTGCTAGTATTGCACCCAGGCCTACCGGGCTGGCGTCTACTGTTAGTTCAGTGCATAAGTTCGGGTCGAAGTACGCCAAATGGTCTACTGCCGTCACTGATGCTCTTATTTCTTCAAACGCTTTTGTGCATTCTGTGGTCCATTCGAATGGGTGCTCTTGTTTTGTTAGTTCTCTTAATGGTGTGCTCACCGTTGCGAAGTCTTTTATGTACCTCGAGCAGTAGCTGGCCAGGCCAAGAAACGAGCGTACATCAGCGACGTCTTTTGGTTCACTCGTTTTTTTGAGCGTGTATATCTTACTCCTGTCTGGCCTCATTCCTTTCCGTGAGAATATGTGTCCAAAGAACACTAATTCTTCTCTTCCCAGATCGCATTTCTTCTCATTTACTGTCAGGCCTACCTCTACCAGCCGTGAGCATACTTCCCTCAGTGCCGTGTCATGTTCTCCGTCTGACTTCCCGAAGACCAGAATGTCATCGCTGTACTTAAGACTGTTCGTTATCGGTCTTATTATCTGCCTGATCGCTTCTTGGAATATTTCTGCTGCTGAAGATATTCCAAAGCTCAGCCTTTTGTAGCGAAACAGTCCTAGGTGCGTTGAGAAGGTCGTTATGTATCTGGACAGCTCGTCCAGCTCCAATTGATGGTATCCCTTGCACAAGTCTAATTTGGAGAATTTTCTCATTCCTGTCAGGCAGCTTATCATGTCGTCCAGATGTGGCCCTGGATGTCTTTCTCTTTCGATGGCTGTGTTCGGTACTCTCATGTCCACACAGATTCTTATCTGTGTGGTGTCTTTCTTCGGTACAGCCACTATCGGGGACACCCATGGCGTTGGTCCTTCTGCTGGCTCAATGATGTCCTGTGCCAGTAGAGCCTTTATTTCTTCCTCCACTTGAGGTTGTAGATGTATTGGGACCCTTCGGTGATGCTGTGCGACTGGCCTGACAGCCTCATTTATGTGCAATGTTATTTGCTTTCCTTTTAGCTTTCCTAATCCTTCCGTTAGTTTTGGGAATTCTTGTAGTATGCTTTCCTTTTCCGACATGTGATACATCATTTTCAGTAGGCCCATCACTTTTGCAGTTACATTGCTCAATAGACACGGTGCGGGAATGTCTCCTCGTAACACATGTATTTCTTCTATGACAGTCTTGCCCTTATGCGTCATGGTGTCTGTGAAATTTCCCATGTTTGTCACGGGATTTTGGGCACCCCATGTGAATACTCTTACACTTGACGGTTGTAGCGACGGCTTCTTCTTCATCTTATCATATTCTGTTGCACACATGATATTGCACGTGGCTCCGCTGTCCAGTACAAAGTTTGTTTGATGGGGCCCCACTTCAATGGTCACCCAATCCGTCTTCTTTATTGATTTCCTGTCTATTAGTCTGATGTGTTCCTCTTCATGCCCTTCGTCCGTGGTCATGAGATATAGGCGTTCTACCTTTCTTGTTGTTTCATCCTCTTCTTCTTCTTCTCCTGACTCTCCCGACGAATTCCTCTCCGTCGCTTCCATGTGTCGTACATGTTTTGTTGTTGCTGTTCTTGGCTTTCCGGGCCTGCCATGTTCACTTTTGAACTGTCCACCTTGACACATGGTAGCAAAGTGGTTACTTCTGTTGCATTTTCTGCATGTTTGACCAAATGCTGGGCATGGTCCTCTGTGAGGGAATTCCAAACCGCACCGGTAGCATTGGGAACTTTGTTTCTTCGCCGCTTGTTCCTTCTGTCCTCCTTTCCAGTTCCCTTTCTTGCTGGTGTCTGACATTCTATGTATTTGTTCTCCCTTTCGGTCCATCTGTTTTGCTTGTATCATTGCTCTTGCTTCTGCCCTTGCCAGATCTAGAATTTTGTCTACTGTTGTCGGTTCTTTTAGTAGTCTTGTGCGAAATTCCGTGTCTCGGCAGCCTTCTATCAGTTTGAGGCGAAGTGCCTGTTCGTTGTCGTACTTTTCAAATTCGCAATATGCTACTAGCTTCCTCAGTCTTGTTGCGAAGTCATCCATTGACTCTTCTGGCTGCTGATATGCCATGTGAAACGAGTATCTCTCAAAGTCGACGTTTCTTTGCGGGTCGAACTTGGCCGTCAGGCATTTTATTAATTTGTCGTATGTTTCTAGTTCGCTCTGTGGCAGTGTTATGAGGAGATCATCCACCTCATCCCCCACTAAGTTTAAGAATAGGTCTAATTTCTTTTCATTTACCACGTCAGTCGCCTTCATGTATCTTTCAAATTTTATGATCCATTTTTCCCACCGGATGCCCACTTGTGGCTCCGATACAATGAAAGGCACTGGTCTGCGGTATTGTGCACTCTGTGACTTTGTGTCTGGCATTTTCTTTAGACTCTTTTATTTTGAGCTATTTATGTTGATATCTTTCTTCTTTGTTTCTTTCTTTTATACTCTTTTTTTTTATGGTGACACTGTTGTCCCTTTTTCAGCCTCTTCGGTGCTTCTTGTGCCTTTTTAGTCGTCTTGCCTGGCTTTCTGATGGCTGCCTTTTGTTTTTGGTGCACTTTTCTCTTATTGTCCTTCACAAAATGGCTGCCTTGCTTCTCGCGAGATTTCGCGATCGAAATCTCGCTATTGCCTGACTTTAAAATGGCCGACTGCCGTGGCCGCGTTGCTATTGGTCCTTGCTGCCAGTCTCTAAAATGGCCGCCGAGACTTTGATCGCTCTCGCGATACTACGCGCTCTGTTTTCTTTAGCGCGCTCTTCAATTTCTCCCCGGCGCTTCTGCCGCTTCCGTTACTGCTCCTCTTACCGCACTTTTATTCCTGCTTTCGTTGAGTTGGACGCTTATCGGGGTGGGCTCCCGTGTAGCTCCTTGCGTCAGCAGCGACCTGCAGCGACCTCCGCAGCCGCTCAGTTGATCCTGTGGTCTCGTGGTCGCGTAGTTTCACCGTTTCCGACCACCCTCGTCGCCAGATGTCGTATCGTCGCTGCGCAGCATGGCTCATAAGTTGCTCAGTTTCCAACTGTCCCCACACAGAGACATCACAATGGAAACATGGAACACTTACAACGAGCTAGAGTACAACATGGCACAGTAATTCAAGTAATTACAACACTAGGTCTTGAGTCTCCGTCTGAATTCCTGAAGAGAGGTTGAGTCTGGCAATGGAGGGAGAGGCTGTTTCAGGACTTTGCAGTGAGGTAGGTAAAGGAGTGTCCTCCATTGTTGCTTTGGCTGATGTAGGGGGTGTGAGTGAGGCAGAGGGAGGTGGAGCACAGGAGTCTGAAGGGTTGATGCATGCCGGTCCTTAGTTCTACAGGACTTTGTAGGCTTGGGTCAGGATCTTGAATTGTTATGTCTTGTGAGCAGGGAGTCAGGAGAGTTTCTTGAAGTGAGGGGTGATGTAGGTCCATTTGGGGAGGTCAAGTATGAATCTGGCAGCTAAGTTTTCAATGGTCTCGAGTCTGTTTAGGAGGTGTGTGGTAACTACTGCATAGAGTGCGTTGCCATAGTCCAAGTGGCTGGTGATGAGGGCTTGGGTGACTGTGAGCCTGGTGAAAACTGGGAGCTATTTGAATGTCTTTCAAAGCATGCGCAGGGTGAGAAAGCAGGCGGAGGAGACTGCATTGTTCTTGTTCTTCATGGTGAGTTTGCTGTCCAAGATGATGCCTAGGTTCAGGGCGTGGCCCTTAAGTGGTAGTAGGGGTCCTAGGTCAGCAGGCTACCAGGAGTCTTTCAAAGGGTATTTGTTGTTCTAGGAGATCAGTACTTCTGTATTGTCTGTGTTGAGCTTGAGACAGTTGTCTTGCAGCCATTCGGTGATGCTGGTCATTCATAGGTGGAAGTTGGCTCTAGTGGAGGATGGATCTTTGGATAGAGAGAGGATGAGCTGGGTGTCTGCGTTGAAGATGATGTACAGTCCATGGTTTCTGATGATGTTGGCCAAGAGGGGTCATGTAGGCTTGACCATAGAGAGATTGTGGTATAACCCTTGAGGGACAAGGCTTATGATGTCCTGGGGCTCTGAGATGAACAGTGGAAGGTGTTGTCATGGTGCTCTTCTGGTGAGGAAGAATGCGATCCATTTAAGGGCTTTCTCTTGGACTCCGATCTGATGGAGACTCTTGAAAAGGTTGTGGTCGGGCACAGTGTCGAAGGAAGCTGAGAGATGGAGGAGTATCAGGGCAGAAACTTATCCTCAGTCTAGGCATGTTCTGATGTCATCAGTGACTGTGTTCAAGTAATTTTCTGTGCTGTGGTTCATGCAGAATCCGGAATGGGAAGTGTCCAGAAGATTGTTTTTCTTGAGGTATTATGTGAGTTGGTGGTTGTTGGCCTTTTCAAGGACTTTGGCGGGTAATGGGATCAGGGAGATGGTTCAGTAGTTCTTGAGCTCATTGGGGTTGGTGGAGAGTTTCTAGAGGAGGAGTTTGACTTCAGCTTGTTTCCACTCATCTGGGAAGGTGTCCGAGGTGATGTATGTGTTAGTGTTGGCTGGGAGCTTGTTGCTGAGGGTCCAGTTGGCAAGGTTGAACATGTGGTGGGGGCAGGTGTCTGTGGGTGCTCCTCAATTGATGGAGGGCATGATGTATGGGGTGCTTTTCATGCTTTGCTGCCCCCAAGTGATGATCCGGTGGTCGGAGATTATGACTGTTGGAGTGAGGCAACTGAGGATGTCAGTGCGGATGGTTGGGGACACTATAGTTAGGTATGGTATTAAAATCTTACATTAATTTTAAAAAACTGTAGAAATTCACTAAAAAACAAAGGTTAAAGTGACATTATAGTTAAGTTAAAATGTCAGTTAAAACATACAAAGATAAACAAAAAAACACTGAAATTCTGCAGTTATCTTTGACTGAAGAAACTATAACTCGCTCTCTTTTATGCACTGCTTGTGAACTCACATTTTACATCACTCATGAAAAGTTCGATGACATCGTTGATACCATCACTAATGACATCTGAAATTACATCATTGATGATGACACTGCATATAACCAGAGTCATGAACACTGCCCAGATTTAATAAGCCTTTACGCTATCCATGTGCCACTCAAGGCGACGCTGCGTGAAGCAAGGACAGTGCAAAAGTTTCAGTAATATTTACAAAACCACACAAGAGGTGACTCGCACCATCTTACGAGCTTTTGTAAATAAAAACACAGCAGCTTGCCCTGCTTTATGTTGCATTTGAAGCTGGGACATGTTCCATGGGTGAAGCATGGATGTTTTTTAGCATCTATTCATGGATTTACCACAATTCCCGATTTTCGAAAGTTGGTGAACCTGGGATTGGGCCAAATTGGTAAGCTTTCTGACCAATGTTATGTTATGTTATGTTAAAATGGCTTTTGTAGAGCGCGCGGCTACTCAAAAAGAGTGTCCCGGCGCTTTTATTTAAGGTAGGCTGCATTGTAGGTTTAAAGTCCGACCGCTATATGATAACGACGCGGGTCACAGTTTAAACTAGCTGGGGAATTCGACTCGGTTCTGATGGGCTCATTGAACCCGTTGGCCAGTCGGTAAGGCCTCATAATCCCTTAAGGATTGCGTTTCTACTGTCGGGATTATCATGACACTTTCAGATCCATGTCGCCTTTTCCGACATGGAACTACTTTCGGAAAATCTCATTGAAGGCCCCTAGCAGGGCCCCCTTCCCCCCTGGCCCTCCGTATGTGGCCCTGGGGGGGTACCTATGGTGCCCTCCTTCACATCCCTACACCATGTGGCAAGCACTGTGAGATGCCAGCCACATGGTGCAGGGAATGATAAAAAAATTCTTTGTTTCAATGGGAGCTTGTGCTGCGGGCGTCTTTGGCTACCATGGGCTAGATGTAGGTCGGTCGGTAACGGCCGAAAATCGGTATTTTCGGCCGTTACCGACCGGTATACATGAATTGGCATGTAGGGGCAGTATTTTACAGATTCAGTAACTTTACCGAATCGGTAAAGTTACCGAATCTGTAAAGTACCGAGTCGGTATTTTTACCGATTCAGTAAATTTCACATGTAGGTGGGACTCTTCTGAGTCCCAAAGGACCTACAAAATCGGTATTTTACCACACAATCCTATTGTGTGGTAAAATACCGATTTCAGGTGTGCATGCACATGTGTGCATGCACACCTAGCCATGTGACAGGCAGACCTGCCCTTAGGGCATGTATGCCTGCCACATGGCACCCAAGCCTGTTTTGGGGGTGCCAGGGGGTGTCAAAGTGACACCCCCTGCACCCTTGTGAATTCGGTATTTACCGATTCGGTAAATACCGATTCGGTAAAGCCCATTCATTCCTATGGGCTTCAAAGCCCATAGGAATGAATGGGCATTACCGATTCGGTATTTACCGAATCGGTAAATACCGAATTCATCCGATTCGGTATTCCAGCACATCTGGAATACCTACATATCGGACCCATAGATTTACCGAATTTAAATTACCGATTCGGTAAAATTCGGTAATTTAAATTCGGTAAATCTTTTCTACCTACATCTAGGCCCATGTGCGGTTGCATCCTAATTGTGGTGTCAAGTCAAGTCAAGTCAGTAAATTTATATAGCGCGCTACATACCCAGAGGGTCTCAAGGCGCTTGAAGAAGGATGGGGAATTACTTGTCAAATATCCACGTTTTAAGTTGCTTTCTGAATGCTAGGTGGTTCTGAGTAAGGCGAAGGTGAGCGGGAAGTGAGTTCCAGGTTTTAGCTGCCAGGTAGGAGAAGGATCTACCTCCCATGGTGGCCTTGTTGATTCGAACGTACAGTGGCAAGGGCTTGGTTGGAGGATCGTAGCTGATGACCTACATCATAATCAGGGCCTGTATGCTTTAAACATGGATTCTATTCTGAAAATGTAATACCTTTTCTCAGTAACAATAACATTTGAGCAAAAAGAAGGAGCTCCATTTTCAGTGCTGAAATGCTCAGCTTTCTGACGATTCCTATGTGAACTAATTTAGAAATTGAGCATTCATTTTTAATGTAAACTTGAAATGCAAGCAAAATGGTGTTAATATAATGAGCGAAGCCGTGTCTGACTGTATTAGACAGGCATCGAAACACTGCCTGCTAATTAAATCCTACATCATGCTGGTGTGCTTTTAAAAATACATTTTACGTGCCTTTTTAACAAAAGGAAACCAGATGACAGTTTATATTCATAAACGTGCAAAGGATGTGTTACTTAAAAAGATCACATTTATCAATAATTCCCGTAAAATAATAGTCTGCTACTCAAATCAAGTTTTTAGAGTAGAAAACATTCGGAAAAATAAACTTCTGCTGGTTAATTTGGACGTGCTCTATTCCAAGCATGTTCGTCGCTGTTTACCAGCCAAGAAATGTAAGTGAAGTTCCAGTAAGCTGAATGACCTTGCCACCAGTAAATCCATGTGGACAGGTTGGAAGAAAGCTCATGTCTACAGGGCTGGATAGACAGATGACAGTTTTTCCCAGGGTAAGACAACTCACTTGGTGGATACAACAGACAATCTGGCTAGTGCATCTGCAATCCAGATGGTCATTAGTAGTTTGAACATGGCATACTTTTTCTAAGCCCATTTTAGAGTATGTCTAATGCGGATGACCTTCTGTACTTCACCTCTAGAGCAGTCACACATGTTCTGCTACAATCATTTCTGTGTTAAAAAGCATAAATAACGTATTCTTCTTGGTTGAAACAGTGGATCGTTACATGTCCTCATTTTAGTTTGCAATATTTAAGTGAACATAGTTCAGACTTTAGTTAAAAATCAGTTATTCTCATCGAGTGTCGGCATACAAGTAGAAGTCCTGTATATTAAAAGATTGATTTGAAATTCACTGAAGCGCTGCTATTAGATTGAAAACGCTATATTTATTTGTATTCATATAACCCTAAAATAGTATTTTACAATGCTTATGAATTATAGAAATAATCACGTGCATATTCACAGTTAGTGGGAGCATGGAACAAGACTTAGAGCAACACAACCAATACGCTAACAAACTAATGAGTGCTGTGTATAGTCCCAAATATTTTCCTTGCCACATTTGGATGCTTTGTTGTGAGTACACGTAAATGTTAGTCAAATGTGCTTTTATTATTATTATTAATAAAAATAATGCGTGACAAGCAGTCACATGCTAGCTTTAGCTTTTGGAGTGCCTCAGGAGTCTATGTTGTAGTGTTTTTATGCAGATGGATAATGGGAGGATAAAAAACAGAGATATTAGCTTGAAATAAATATTTGCTGAAGTCCATTGGTGTAACTAAATGCCTTTTACTTTCTAAAGCAATCACTACGAATGCAAATCTGTTTTTCACATCTAGGCGATGTCATGTGATGAGTGGGTTTGTGATGTTTCCACCCAGGAGCCTTGCTCTGTGGAGTTTTTCTATGTCATTGTAGCTGTGTGTACGATGATGCCAGTGATATTCCCACCTGTTGGCCAGCTTCATCAGCAACTTATAATTAAACATCTATATTGGACCCAGTGTTACTTGTAAGTGATATCACCACACAAAACCATGTAGTAATACTTTTCCACACAGATTTCAATTAGGGTAATCGTCTGTCTCCCCCTTCCTTCCCCAAACTCTTTGTACAGCATGTCCTTGTATAACAACCTCCTCATGCTGCATGTGTACATTACATTTTAAAATTATTTACCCTCTTTTACGCACATGGTATTTTAATTTCAGGGCATATCATATCCATTTTAGGGCACGTAATATACATTTTAGCATGTATATATTTCAAAGCATGTCGTCATCATTTCAATGCATGCCATATTCATTTAACCCGTTGCTTCGCGTCGGATGGCCGGGGCTGTCCGACGTCACGGTGGGCATGTGCGTCGGACGTCCGGGGCCGTCTGATTTGCGCATGTGTGGCATTCGCCCACAAGGCGAGGGAATTCCATCTGCGCCCAAAGGGTAAAACATGAACAATATTTATGTAAACTTTTACTTTATTTTTTTCATTGCATACCACATTTAACTCACAGGGCTTCATATTATCTCCAAGGATTGTCTTATTCATTTTAACGCAACAGATATGGTATTCATTTCAATATGTGTCATGTTCATTTCATATGTTTTCATATATATTTCAACCCTTCTCATATTTATTTCAATGTAAGATTCTCTTAAAGATGTGCCAAATTATTTTTCAATGACACCATATGTGCTACAAGAGATGTTACATTCATTTTATTGTAGGTGTTATTAATTTTAAGGTATGCCAAATTCTTTTTTTTAGTGGAGGACCCATTACTTTTAATGTGTGGCATATTTATTTCACCACATGTCATATTCATATCAGTGTAAGCCATATTTATTTTAATGTATGTCATATTCCTTTGAAAATGGGTTGCAATAATTTTAAAGCATATCACTATCAATTCAATGTATGTCATATTTATTTCAATTGAGGCTATATTAATTTCAACATATGACATATTCATTTAAGCATAAATCATATTAATTGTATCAATGGTCATATACATTTTAAGGTGTTTTATATAATTTCAGTGCTTCTCATTTTCATTTCAACAGCTTCCATACTAATTTCAAGGTGTATTATCTTCCTCTTAATGCATTCCATACATATTTCAAAACATGCCACATATATTTTAGTGTAAGTGACAATCATTTTAGCACTTGCCATACTAGTTTCAGCATATTGCACATTCATTTGAACATGTGTCATATTCATTTCAGCATGTCTTGTTCTAAAGTTCTTGCAATTCATAGTCATTTTAAAGTGTGTCATATTCATTTTAATATGAGTCATACTAATTTCATTGAGGGCCACAAGCAATATTAATTGCAATATGTTAGATTTTAAATGAAATGAAAAGGGGTTTTATTGAGCGCGACTGCTGCCCTTAGGCGTCCAAGCGCTGGGAAGGAAGAAACTGTGCCTCAAGAAGCAACAGCTTGAAGAAGAGTTCCGTTGGTGAAGAGGAAGGTTTTAAGCTGTTTGCGGAATGATAGGTGGTTGGAATTCGATCTTAGATGTACAGGGAGTGATTTCCATAGCTTAGCCGCGTTGAGCGAAAAGGATATTCCTCCTGCTCTGGATCTTTTGATCCGGGGGACTACAGCTGAAAAAGCGTGAGTAGAGTGAAGTTGTCTGTTGGGGTAGTAAGGGGAGAGGAGGGAATAGTTGATCTTGGGACCGGCTCTCCAGAAGGCTTGATGGGACACGCACAGGGCTTTGAATTTTATTCTCTCCCTGACGGGGAGCCAATGTAGAGTTCTCAACTCATTTCATTTCATTTCAGGGTGTACCACAATCTTCTTAACTTGTATTGTATAAGGGTGGGCGGCCAGCTACGCTACGTGCACGGAGTGTGCGTAGTGCCGTCTCCTACGCATTTTGCGTTGCGGGCGTAGCCAGGTGGCACTACGCGCGCTCCGCAGACGGTGCGTAGCCGGCCGCCACCCGCCTCCCTCCCGCCCTCCCTAAATACTTCAATAAAGGATAGAAAGCTTTTAAAAACACTTACCTTGTCCGCCGCGTCCCCGGGGCTCCCTCTCGCCGTCCCTGGATTCGCGCCGCCATTTCGAATACTAATGCGCATGCAGGGACGGCGAGAGGGAGCCCCGTGGGACGCGGCGGAAAAGGTAAGTGTTTTTAAAAGCTTTCTATCCTTTTATTGCAGTATTTAGGGAGGGCGGGAGGCGCGTAGTGGGGCTACGCGGAGTGCGCGGGTGGGCGTAGTTTTCTGCCCACTTCGCATAGCTCCGCGTAGGCTCATTTCAATGTGTGTTATAATCCTCTTAACATGATAGTAAGTTCAGTTCAGATTGAATATCTTTATTCGGTCTAATTAGACCAAAAAGTATAAAAGCAATCAAAGCATATATAAAAAGAGAAGTGGAGAAGTGTGGCTCACTAGTTAGAGCAGGCAGACCCTGAAGCAGAGGTCAGACCCGGGACCAGGGTTCAATTCCCGATGCGGCAGGGTCTAAAGCTCAAATGTCCACGGACTCGATAATTCTCGCTTCGGTGCCTGACCTAATCATGGGTTCACACTCTGCAACTCTGGGCATTAAGCTTGCTTAATCTCCACAACGTCCCCCTGCGGCGGGATGCCTGGCTTTCACCTTGGGGATGCACTGTAGGGGCTATCTCACAGGGAAAAGCCAGGACGGGTTCCCAAGGCAAGCGCTTAGAGACCCCTGGGTGATAAGCGCTATATAAATCCAATATACAATACAATACAATACAAAAACACATCAGTGTACAGTGATCCAATAAATATCCATTAAAAGTTCACAAAACATCACATAAAAACAGGGGCCCGCTGTTTAATGCTAAGTTCAATAAATACAGCAGCAAAAATACAGACCTCAATGGTAGGCAAAGTTTGAAGATAAGTAAAAGTTGCTCTGCAGAATGGTCAATAGATAGCGTTTTCTCAACACTGAGTAAAATTTACAGAGAAACATAAAATGTAAACTAGTTTGTGGTGAATGATCCTCACTGGAGCACAGACAGGGGTAGTAGGGAAAAATCGAAGCCTTGTGATGGAAAAAGCAGTCAAAATGTGCCCGGTGTATAACCTGAGTCTAACCAGTAAAAATGTGTGATGCTTGTTCCCCACCCATATTAAGTATGGAGCAGGACTGACACTCGAATAAATCCCAAGAAAAGCCTGGACCATTTCATTATCTCACGGCCCATCACATTCTGCCCTCCAGACATCCCACTAAAACACATTCTTCAAAGTCACAATAGAGCTGGCTAGAGCACTGCTAGGAGAGGTAGACAAGTCCTCCCAGCAAGCAGCGCAGATGTTCTGAATATACTTTAGGCAGTCAGCAAGCACAGCCCTATTAAATGAAGTCAGGCTTTTAGTCTAAATTCTAAGCCAAAGAAGGAGGGGTTGATTTTTTAAACAGATTGCTAATGTATTAAATCCCTGCCACTGTGTGGCAAAAAAGAGTGCAAGTACTTTGTGGGACAGCTAGGAGCCTCTGTATTAAGCCATTCTCAAATGTTTCAAGACACCTATAATCTTCAATGCACCACACCCTTTCCCAATACGAAGCAATAGCACAGCACTGGGCTTTGTAAACAGTCAAAAGGTTCCTCTATGGGCCATATCTGCTGGCATACCTGAGGACAGCCTCCACTGATTTAGAAAGGCAACATCTCTACTGGTCTTCAGGGGTCCCTTTGAGAGGCGTATATCGAAAGGGATGACTAAATAGGAAAAATTGGGAACAGAGCCAACTTTAATTCTGTTAACTAAGAAGGATAAACTATCCTTCTTCCTTCCCACAAAGATAATTTAATTAGTCTTTTTGTTGATTGACCATGAGATCTATACTGGCCATGTACTCACACAAATGAAACAGCAGGCATTGCAGGCCATTTGCAGTCCTGGCAATTAGGACAGTGCCATCAGTATAAATTAGTGGGAGAATGCTACGGTAACCTATGCAAGGACAATCTGCCATATGTTCGACCAATTTATCCTCCAGACTTTTTAGATAAATAGAAAAGAGGAAGGGGGCCAACACACAGCGCTGGTTTATTTCCCTTTCAAGCCTAAAGGCTGGCATAGTTCCCCCGCCAAGCCTTACCTTACACTGGCAGTGACATCACTGTCGTTCCCTAGGAAAATTAACAATGTTTAAGTCATCCCCCATATCAGTCATAATACCCCACAGAGTGGAAGGCAGAACTGAGATCCATAAAAGCCAAGTACAACTTGCCATGCTAGGCCACGGTATATTTGACAATTAGCTAATATAGATTTAATGACTGCTCAACTGTGCCCACGCCGAAGCAGAAACCAAACTGGTGTTGCTATGCTCTTCAGCCCATAACTGCAAGCACTCCAACAAAAATCGCCCTATAATCTTTGCAGTAGAATTAATCAATGAGATGGAGCGATAACAGTGAGGATAATTTTTTGAGCCCTTTTTAAAAATAGGAACAACGGTTGTATGAGATCAATTCTTGGGGGGTCAGTAGCTAGTGCGGCATTAAGGACGTTTGTCAGCAATTGAGCCCACAATGGAGTGTTAGCTTTAGACATATAAGAGGGAAGCCCATCTGGACTAGGGGCTCACCCAACCAGATAACACGCAACTGCCGGTAAAACCTCACCAAATTTAATAGATGGATCCGCAAAAAGCTTAATACGAGACTGAGAAACAGTAAAAGGGCTGGTTGGTGGCTGAGGTAAGACTAAAGGAGTATAATCATGGGAATCTGAGTGCCCTCCAAAAGGGACACCATAAAGCTTGGTGAAATGGGCAACCCAGATATCAGGTGGAATAACAGTATCAACACCTTCCTGGTTCTAAGGGCCATTCGATACAAACTCTGCATCTTTGCACAGCATCCTGATCTCTAGGGATGTTTTTCAAGGCAGCAAGTAGCTGATTATGTGCATAGGTGTAGTTAACATCAAACCACTTTGCATGTGGCGTATGACCCTTTTTAATTGGAACCAGAAGGAGGTCATATGCTGCTCTACAGATCCTATCAAAACTATTGAGTAGTACAGAACCCCAGCCCTGATAAATAGACCAAAACAACAGGATATGTAGAGGACACTAAATGCGCTAAGAAGGAAGGTTCATCAACCTTAGACTAGGCCTTCATCACACCACAATTCCTAGAAAGTATTAAGGGTACAGATAACAATCTTGCTAGGAAAGCCTTCTATACGACTCTGATCTGGTGGACTTTCCAAGCGAATCACGCTGTGCGAGTCCAACCAAATGAGTGCGACGCAGCGGTATGCTGACGGACTTGGTTCGCTCGGACTCCTATTGAACTCTATGGGATCCTGTGTACCGAAGTACCATCCTTCATCCTTCAACCTTCTACTGGTGTGGTCAACTTTATTACACTGGCGACGATCTGGTTTGAAGACAAGGACCCTTTCAATATCTTTAAATCGACCTCATCTATTACTGAAACCTTCTATTTATAATTGGCCTCATCTTTCAAGAAGAGGAAAAGAATCATCCTAACACGATCAACGTAATTGTGGTAACGCATCCATGCTTGCTTTTACCACCAACTAAAGGTCACTGTGAATTTTATTTTGCCTAAGACATCACAATTTTATGTGCGTGTTTCATTAAAAAGGCAAACCCCTTTCCAACTTGCGCTCCACATACTTTATTACCACTTTGGCTCAATAACCAAATTTAAACACTGCACTGACAAATATTTGACTGTTTATATTCTTGTAAATCTCCTGCTGTCACAGCGCTGTCCTTGTTCATTTTCAAATCAAACTCTCACCCCTACAGCTTCTCTCACCCTAAGTGCGACGTCAAGATGTTCTAGCCAAGACGTCTATTGTCCACCGTCCTGTGTGATGTCATTGACGCCTACATACAGATAAACAACAAGTTTATCGTCTTCTGACTGAACAAGCTTTGGAAAAGTGTCTTATATTGATACTTCAGTGATAAACACACCATTGTGTTGTGTTTATTAATTTTTCTGCCTTATATCTTTTTTTTTTACTTCGGTGACAAACACACCACTCATTACGAGTTTGTCAATCATCGCCAACAGAGGCTCTCAGTGTCAAACACACTACATGTTATATTTCAAATTTTAATTCAATACAATTTCTCGGTGATAAACACACCACTTTTTACATATTTGTCACTCTCTTTCTTGCAATTTGAATACAATCCTCGGTGATAGACACACCAGTCATCACGTGTTTATCAATCATCGCCCATAGAATCTCTCAGTGATAAACACACTGCTTTGTATATTCCAAATTTTAATTCAATATAATTCTTCGGTGATGAATGCACCACTTATTACGTTTGTAACTCAAATTCTATGGCAGTAAAATCATCTCTGTCAAAATTAATCAGTTTTGCTAAATCATGCAAAACGTCCCCTCGCCTTCTTTCTTTTTATCTAACCCGGGAGATCCTTCTATTCGTTGATCAAAATGGAATAAGGTTTTCCTTAACTACGCATGAGTTTGCAGCATATCCATGAGTGCTGAAAGGAAGTCTGTTCTTCTCCTACATTGTTTAGGGTCAGAGGGCCAGGATGTGTTCGAACACCTACCTGAACTGAATGATGACGAATGTACTGGTCTTAATGAGTTTGAGATTTGTCTTAAGAAACTAGACATTGTCTTAAGAAACTAGACAAACACTACCTTCCAAAAGTAAGTACTGTCATGGAGAGATACCATTTTGGAAGACGTATGCAACTCCCATTAGAGTCATTTGAAGTATATGTTACTCACTTGCGCAATTTAGCTTCAACATGTAAATTTGTTAATGCATTTGACGAACGCATCCACAACCAATTTATGTTGGGTTGCAACATAGAGAAAGTGAAGGATGAATTGTGGCAGAAAGACAATCCTAAATTGGATGGGATTATCTCCATTGCTAAACGACTGGAACACTCTCTTGCCTGTGTTGAAGTGATTAAAAAAGAGTCTAATACTAATGCTAATGGTGAAAAAGTACAAAGTGTAACTAAGCAAAGTGTTTTGAAGTCTAATGATTTCACAAATGTGAAATTAATGAAAAACACCACAGTAAACCGTTATCGCTGTGACACTGTTGGTCATCTAGCGAATGATAAATCTTGTCCTGCTCTGTCTGCTAAGTGTAAAACTTGTGGCAGAGTAGGTCACATAGCAAAAGTGTGTAGAACAAAAGTATAAAAAAAATAAACGTGTAAACGAAGTTTTCGTACAGAATACTTCAGGTTCAGAATCAGATGAACTTAATTGTGATGAAGTTTCTGGCTCACTCAGTCGAAGGTTCTGGTAAAGCCTCCAAGAATCCGGTTGACGAAGTTCAAGTGAATGGTTGTACACTCAAAATGCTCTTTGACTCCGGCGCAAAGATTACATTAATGCCTAAAAGTTTTTATGAGTCTAGTTTTATTAATAAGGTTAAAGTTTTCAAACCTGACATTAACCCTCTTGTTTATGGAGGGCAACCAATAATATGATTTGGTTATTTTTTAGGTAAAATCAAATATAAAGGGAAAATTACTGCTGGAAAGATATACATATCCTGCAGATGTGACTGTATCATCAGCTGGATCCACCAAGCTGATCTAGGTGTTATGTTAATACCTGTTGGAGATCCTTGCATTGTAATGAAAGAGGCTTTTACTGCTTCAACTAGCCAAGTTGAGGACAGTCCTAGTTGTAAGATTGAAGATATCAATGTGTCGGTTAAAGTTACCCAAATAGAAGACTTACGTTGTGAGTTTGAAGAAGTTTTCAGGGAAAACTTGGGGTGTCTTTCTAACTATACTCATAAAATTATTCTTAAAGCTGATGCTGTTCCTATCTCCTGCAAAGTACAAAGCGTACCTTTGACATTAGGAGAGTTTATGCGCAGTGAACTAGAGAAGTTGAAAAAGGAAGGTATCATAGTGGAAACTGAGTCAAGTGATTGGTGAGCTCCGGTTGTTCTAGCACGTAAGGCTTCTGGCGAGATTAGGCTTTGTGTTGACCTTCACAGCCTTAATAGTGCAGTTATTGTTGATAAATATCCCCTCCCGAATATCACAAAGATGTTGACTCAACTAGAAGGGGCAGAAGTATTTTCCACCTTAGACCTAAGGGCATCATATCACCAAAACAGAATAGATAGTGATTCCATGAATTTGACAGCTTTCATCACGCCTTTTGGGACCTATACATTTACACACCTTCCTTTTGGTCTCAATTCAGCTGCATCTGTCTTCCAACGAGCTATGGAACACGTCTTGCATGAGTTAGCAGGCATTAAAATATATCAGGACGATGTTCTGATACATGGTTTGTCACAGAAAGCACACGATGAGAGACTCAGGGCTGTTTTAACTAGGTTTAAGTCTCGTGGTTTAACCCTTCATGAGAATAAGTGCAAGTTCAATGTTTAAGAACTTGACTACTTAGGACATAAACTAACTAAGTAGGGTGTGAAACCTTCATATCATTTGATGAAAACCATTGAGAGTCTTTCAGAACCTCAGACTAGAGATGAGTTGATCACTTTCCTAGGTATGACAGAGTATTATAATAAATTTGTTCCTCAGTTTGCCTCACGCACTTTCGCTCTAAGGTCACTTTTAAAGAAGGGTGTGAGATTTGCGTGAACTCCCAAATGCCAGGTGGAGTTTGATGACATTAAGAGTGCTCTGGGTAGTGCACCTTCACTTCACAGTTTTGATACCACAGCTAAGTCTGTCTTGCTTACTGATGCTAGTTCAAAGGGGCTGGGTGCAGTCCTTAAACAAGTCAAGGATGGTAAAGAAGTGACCATTATGTTTCTTTCTAGGACACTAATAGGACCAAAAGTTCAGTACTCAGTTATAGAAAAAGAGACTCTGTGTATTTTCTGGACCATTCGAAAATTAAAGACGTTTCTGTGGGGGAGCTCTTTTATTGTACGCTCAGACCACAAACCATTGAAAGACCTGTTCACTAAAAAGAGTTTAGAATCTGTTTCTTCAAGAATTTGCAGGTGGATTGTTGCTCTCAAGGATTATGATTTTGTGGTGAACTATATACCTGGAGTAGAAAACAAATGTCAGATTGTCATTCTCATCTTGTCCAAACCAATTCAAATTCTAATCCCTAGAATCTGGGTGACTTGTGGGATGATAATGAATGTAAAGTATGTGAAATAATAACAGATGTTTTGAGTGAAAAAGAGTGAAAGGATTGATTGAGCAATGATACCGTTCTAATGAAACTATCTCAGTTGGTGATTGAAAGGTGGAAAAGTATGAAGGGTCTGAATGAGGAAGTTTGTAAATATTGGAATGTTTGTGATGAATTGTCCATCAGTTCTGGAGTTCTATGGAGGGGTACGAAGCTTGTGCCTCCCAATTCTGTCAGATCAAGAATCATTCATCAGGCACATCTGGGTGTTTCAAAGACCAAAGAAAGAATTTGCCTACATTTCTGGTGGTCTGGCATTGATCTTCAAGTCGAACGATTGGTGAGAGATTGTGCAGTGTGCAATATTAATGATGAGAGTTCAATCCATGGTAATACGAGAGGAACTTACTAAGTGCTGGGAAAAAAATTGCCCTTGATCT
The DNA here is from genome assembly GCF_964263255.1 of Lissotriton vulgaris. Taxonomy (NCBI): domain Eukaryota; kingdom Metazoa; phylum Chordata; class Amphibia; order Caudata; family Salamandridae; genus Lissotriton; species Lissotriton vulgaris. Next base: position 340,671,591 of record NC_141694.1, on the reverse strand, counting down.
GCTATGACCTATTTCCGGATCTTCTAGTCAATACTATGTTTTGGTATTGATAGATATCTTTTCTAGATGGCCAGAGATCCAAATTGTACGGAGCACTGAAACCAAAGATGTCATCAAATTTCTAGAAGCATTTTTGCCAGGGAGGGTCTTCCTGACTCTCTTCTAACAGATAATGGACATAAGCGATGTTCTCTCTATCATCCCAAGACCAACGGGATGGTAGAGAGGTTTAACCGTGCCCTCATGGAGTCTACACAGTTGGCCAAAGTTCAAGGAAAAGACTGGAGGTTAGAAATTGCAGAACGTGTGAGAGTCTACCGTCTCACACCCCAGTCTACCATTAACAAAGTTTGTTTCGAACTGTTTAGAGGGTGCAGTCCCAATACACAATTATTTCAGTCTTGGATGAGAGATAAACGCATTCATGCTAATTCTGGAGTGTTTTCAGGTGTTGGTGCTTCTGATACTGTTCATTGTAAACATTCACAAAAGTTGAAAACTTTGAAAAGGAAGGATTATTTTGACGCTAGACATGCTGATTCACACACGTGTGTACAGGTGGGAGACAAAATGAAAATTTGTTTACCCCAGAAATCTGGTGGTGTTTCTAAATTTTCTTCTCCATTTGTTGTTAAAAAAAATTCAGAATGCTGCTAAACGAAATGATGGTCGCATTTGGAATTTAAATAGTATTGCTCCTGTAGGTGATACAATCTCTTAGGTACCTGATATCCTGATATACATAAGGAGTTGTCTAACAAAAAACCCATGTTACTTAAGAGTTGTCATAATAAGAAGATTCCTGTGTCCCTTCGAGACTTTGTTTCAAAATATTTATGTTAGGGGGAAAGGTGTGTAATACCTTTACTTTAAAAATGTTCGCATGTTATGTTTAACTTAATGCTTAGGTATTATTATTATTCAGGCCATCTTCTACTTTTACTGTTCTATAATGTTACTCATTGAAGCTCTTAGAGAATGTTAACTAGTCAGTTGCTGCTTTGATGCTATGTGGATAGGACGTTTCATATATTGGTGAAGCTCAACAATAAATCCTTCATCTTTCAACCTTCTACTGGTGTGTGGTCCATATTTTTTTACAGGTTTATGAAAAATAACAAAGTGGGAGGACTTTGATAGCAGATGGTGTAAGGAAGGCAAAGCTTAACTCGGACAAGATATCATTAGCCACTTTTCTATCTTTAAAATTAATACCATTAGATTCACTTTCATCTGATTTAGGGGATTTACTAACCCAATGAACTCTGCTCGCAAGATTAATCTGGATGTGACATGCCACAAAACCACCTCATTGGGTGTTAGCCCAATGGACGACCTCATTGACCCATTGGTCGTGATCCTCACATGAACTCCTGCTTAATGGGGTACATTTCTTAAGACCTCAACAAAAGAAGTAGCCTGAGGAGGCATATGGAACATGTGGTCCCTAGAGACCAGTGTGCTGATTAGGGCCAAGACTCATGCGTCCAAAGCTACAGCTAGCTTGCTGAGCCCTGTCCTCACTAGTGCCTCCAGACAGAAGAATGTTGCAGCATGCCAGTGATACTTGATTAGGCCTGGCTTAACTAGAACTACAGGAGCTAACCTTAGTAGCCCAGTAGGTGTCGGTCATGAGAGGCTGGTGGGGGGGGGGGGTGATGAATTAGCCAAGTTAGTAGTGCAGCCTAATGGTCCAGGTAGGAAGGATCTTGTGAGTGTTGCACCAGAAGAGTGTCTCTCACCTTGGCCAGAGCATCCTCAACTGTACCTAATCTGTCTAGGGCCCAGAGATACAGTAAGAGAATATATTAGAATTTTACACACCTCCCCAGGTAGCAACAACAGATAATCCTGCATACAGCTAATTAATCGAGGGCTCATTTCACGGTTTGAAGCAGGGGTTGGTGACACAGTAGGTTGTTCTGGATGCAGTCTTTTTCATTTTTCATTGTACAATCCCTTACTCTTGCCCCTCTGCTGCTGGTCGCCTCAGAACTAGTCAAATTAGTGTTGCAATTAGATGTTTGGCCTAGTCCCATATTATCATCACACTGTGGGACACCTCCTGGGATTAAATGGCACTCTGGTGACTAATCGACATTGCAGCCCTCCATCTCTGGGCCGAAGTAGCTGGGAATAGATTCTCCTGGAATCATCAGTTAGATGCAGCATTGCAACGCTTCTGCACTACAGGACACCACCTGCGTTTATATGGCATTCCCGCGCCTAATCAAAATTGCAGCCCTCCTCCTCTGGGCTGAGGTAGCTGGGGAATGGAGTCCACTGGAGTAATCAGTAAGATGCGGCGTTGTAGCGTTTTAAAGCTCCTGCACTGCCGGACGACTCCTGGGATTATATGGTGCCTCGGCACCAAATCAACATTGCTGTCCTCCTACTCAGGGCCAACGTAGCATGGGAATGGAGTCCCCTGGAGCAATGAGTAGGATGCTCTGATGTGGCTTTGCAAGGCTCCCGAGATGCAGGACGTTTCCTGGGATTTCATGGCGCTCCGGCACCTAACCGACATTGCAGCCCTCCACCTCTGGGCCGAGGTAGCTGGGAATGGAGTCCCTTGGAGCCATCCATAAGATGCAGCATTGCTAGGCTTCAGTGAATATCATATTCTTTTTAATGCAAGTCATATTAATTTAAGTGCTTTCTATATTTTTTTCAGTAACGTCCATATTCACTTCAGTATACATAATATAGTATGTGTTTTATTCAACTTGGAATATGTTTTATTATAATCATTCAATAAGTAATGTATTCATGTTGCTGTTAATTGTAATTGTTTTGCTGCATGGAATAGTCTGCCATGTATAAAATGGGTTTTGAATGGCTTCCCATTGATTTCATTATATGCTGTTTTTTGTCAACAGTGCATAATACAGGAGTTCGTTATAGGAGAAAAAATATTGCACTAACTCTGTTATTAGAAATGTCAGCCACGTGACTTAATTTGGTGTGCAGGCAGTGCAACTTACAGTTACTCTATGAATGTAAATGTTATTTTGTCATTCTGGACAAGGAATCTTTGAGTGAAATCGATTTTGATTGGATGTTTAGCCCAAAAGCACATACTAATGAACCATATCAAGTCCAAGATTTACTTTCTTATTTAAATACAATCAAGCATCATAGACAGGGAGTCTACTGTGAATACAGTGGTAAATTCCTCACCCTGTTCTCAGGACTGGAGAAAGCAAATTAAGGTAAAAATATTGAATTGCACAAATACAGTGGTAAGAATATCGTGGGTCAGTAATATCGACAGTAAAATCCTCGTGGTCAAGAATATCGATGTTTCGTAAGTAATATCAATTAAAAAATATTGAAGTTTTCAATATCATTTGTGAAAATATAGTTGTTAAAAATATACATTTTTAATTAATATTATGCATTTTAGTATATATTTTATATGTGTGTGATAATTGTTTTATTGTATAAGAATTGTTGTATTTTTATTATATGTGTTAAAAATGTAGTAGTTATAAAAAAAAATTAATTGAATTTAGTGTTTTTAGTTCGGCAGCGTGTTGTGGGATTATAGAGGAATACAGTGGGTAGTAATTGAATTATATAAAATGTATTGAATAATTTTTATTTATTAATATTTGTTTTATTGTGATGTTATAGTGTTAAAGGTGTAAATCAATGTAACAATAATTATTTATATAATTAGTTGTTAACTAATTTAACTTAATTAATTCGTAAATAATTATGGTATTTGTATAATTAATTTAGGTGTGTTTTGTGGTGTTTATTGGTGAAAAATGGTGTGAAGGTTGGGAAGTAATTTATTTTTTATTGCTGAATTATTAATTAGTTGTTAATTAATTTAAATGAGTTACTCAGTAATTAATTATGGAAATTGTGTAATTAATTGTAGGTTTGTGTTGTTTATAGGTGTAAATGGTTGGAAGGGTGGGAAGTCATTTATTTTTAATTGATGAATTATTAATTATGTGTTAGTTAATTTAAATTATTAATTAGTAATTAATAATCATAATTGTGTAACTAATTGCTGTTGTGTGTGGTGGATATTATAGTGTTAACACCTTAGCTGCGTGTAAACATCCCTCCCCAGTGCTGCGCTGTCCATTGGAACCAGTGCTGAATGGACGTCCAATGGTCGTGCGCAGCACTGGGGAGGTAGCGCTGCTGACGACCGTTGGCCGTCAGCAGCACTTAAGGGGTTAAAGAATGTGTGGTCAATGAAGGTTTATTATCTTCTATAATTAGTAATATATTTTAAATTCATTATTAATTATGTTAATTATGGAAACAAATTCCAATAAAAATGTCAATGTCTTTTTTTTGGAGTGGTGTTATAGAGTAGGAAATAAAATAAATACATTTATGTTTTAAATAATTAGTTTGAGAATATTTGTTCCTTTTAAATAAATACTGTTTATAAATGTATTCTTTTATATCATATTTGTAGTTTTTTGTTATATATAATTAAAATTATAATATGTGTTCTTTTTATATGTTTAATATATTTAATTGTATCTTTTTCAAAATATTGTTTATTTATTTGATTTTTTTTAAAATTGTTTAAATGTTATTAGTAATTTTTGTTTTTCTGCTATCCAATACTTTCTCTACTTTTGCAGTCAATGGAGTGGGAATAGGAAATGTTACCTCTCCGCTATCCAACACTTTCCCTACTGTAACACTCACTGGAGTGGGAATTATAATTTGTACTCCTTTGCTATCCAATACTTTACCTACTGTTGCACCCACTGGAGTGGGAATAGTCATTTTTACCCCTCCAATATCCAATACTTTCCCTACTTTTGCACTCACTGGAGTGGGAATAGTAATATTTACCCCTTTGCTATCCAGCACTTTCCCTACTGTTGCACTCAATAGAGCTGGAATAGTAATTGTTACCCTTCTGCTATCCAGCACTTTCCCTACTGTTGCAATCACTGGAGTGGGAATGGTAATTCTTATCCCTCCGCTATCCAATACTTTCCCTACTGTTGCACTAACTGGAGTGGGAATGGTAATTCTTATCCCTCTGCTATCCAATACTTTCCCTACTGTTGCACTAACTGAAGTGGTAATAGTAATTTTAACCACTTTGCTATCCAGCACTTTACCTACTGTTACACTCAATGGAGTGGGAATTGTAATTTTTACCCCTCCCGTATTCAATACTTTTTCCACTGTTGCACTCACTGGAGTGGGAATGGTAATTCTTATCCCTCCGCTATCCAATACTTTCCCTACTGTTGCAATCACTGGAGTTGGAATTGTAATTTTAATTCTTCTACTGTCCAACATTTACCCTACTTTTGCAGTCAATGGCGTAGGAATAGGAAATTTTACCCCTACGCAATCCAACACTTTCTCTACTGTTGCATCTTTGGAGTGGGAATAGTACTTTTTACCCCTCCACTATCCTACACTTTTTCTACGGTTGCACTTATTGCAGTTGGGATTGTAAATTTAATTGTGTTGCTAACATTTTTTCTACTGTTGTATTTATTGTTTCGAGAAATATACTTTTTAATTTTGTTTTGATAGTTTAATGTTTTTATTAATTATAGAATGTTTTTTAATTCCAAATTATTGATATATGTATATATTTTATTTTTATATACTTTTAAAATTAAATAAACATCATAGTTAAATAAATGTTAAAGTAAATACATGTATATGTATACATTTTTATGTTTGTGTGTTTATATTTTTTCAAATTAAGTTTAATTTTTATATTTAGTTGAAATGTATATTAAATTTAATTTATTTTGTTAAAGATAATAGTAATATTTTATATTTTTAATATATATTAATTTATTTTATTTATATGTTTACCTCAATATCTTTTACATCTATATTTTTATTTTTGATTCAATATTTTTATACTTACCTGTTTAAGTATAGGTTGTCGATATTTTTACTATCTATGGGACTCATGTCCGCCCACCATCGTTGCGGTGTTTGGGACCGTTCAGCAGACATGCGCCGGTCCCACCACTGCAATCAAGATATATGGCGGGCGCATCCAAGTGGTTTGACATTGTGGACGGTGCTACTGGCTGCAGCACAATACACAATGTCAAAACATAATGCTGTGCATTTCCCTGCATTACGTGGCAGGCACCACGCAGTGCCTGCCACGCAAGTTAGGGAAATAAAGGGGGGTAACATGGGTACCCCCCAGTGCAGAAACACCTCCCCCCAAGACAAGGGGGGCCCACAACGGGCCCCCAAATCCAATCCCCGCCAGCCTTTCCTTAGCAGTTTCACTGCCATGGAAAGGCTGGCTGACGCCACCATTGTAACCTGGCTAGTGTTGCCTGAAAGGTACCCCCACCATTTCCCCTGTCCAGTCCGCTCCGCCAGGCAATCCTAATGATTGCCTGTGGTGGAAGTGCAGTGGGCGGTCTTTGCGCCCGCCATACTTGCAGAACAAATCCCCCCGTCATCGTAATGTGGTGGGGGAAATGGGCAATCAAATGGCGGAGGGCCAGCCACCGCACGGCTGACATTTGCGGGCCTGCTGCCATCCTAATGAGCCCCTTAAATTTTCTTTTCAATATTTTCACCATAGATGTTTTTACCATTGATATTCAATCAGGGAATGCTTGCTTTTCAATCTGGAGTAACCACTTCACTTAATGTCACCACAGATTGTTTCCAGTCCTGGGCGGTCATGAGGATGGCGGGCGGAAAACCATCCAGACCGCCATGGAGGCAGAAACCAACCACCCGCCTACACCGGGGATACACCGGCGGCCATATTAGGATCAACCGCCACTAAAGACCAACCGCAGCGGTAGCGGGCCAGGCAAAGCCGTCGGATGTGGCTGGTGATGGCCAAAAACTGACCGCGGCGGTCGGAAAAGCTGCGGGAAAGCAACAACCGCCGCAAGGATAGCGGACACACCACACGTGAAATAAGATAACCCCAAGGGTGTTGCGGTCGGAACCGCTGTTACCGACCGCCGCGGTCGCACACAGGAGTGAATGGGAAAAATAGCGGAAGAGCTGCAGCATAGACACCGCAGCGGACGGGACATGAAAAACATGGCGGACGATGCCAAAACACTGCAGTGATGCCAAACAGTGCACACATAAAATCAGCCATGCCCCCCAAATACATAACACACATACAAATAAAACAAATAAAGCAAAATTTAAAAAAAAACAGGACAGCTCCCACAACACACCTGACACCCAAAATCCACTTGGACACACCCACACAGCTGAGTATAAAGCCACCCCCTTCACTAACCACAATCCTTTGCAACACTTCAGAATAGAAGGCCATACCCCACATCTAACAGGAGAGGCAAAAGAGCACAGCACACACACACATCCACCACCAGTACCACCACCACCTTCACACCAGCACAAATAATCCGACAGCACACAACACACCTCACACCTCAACACCATACCCCTGCACCCACACCCCTGCACCCACAAACACCTCAACCACCATACACCATGACAACACAAAAAATGCCCAAATTCACCGAAAGTGAGTTGACAGTCATGGTCAATGAGATTGTGAGAGTAGAGCCACAACTGTTTGGTAGCCCCGTCCAACAGACACCATTAGCCAAGAGGACACAAATGTGTGAAACGATAGGCCAAAGGGTGAATGCAGTAGGGACCACCCCAAGATCCAAGAAGGAGATCATGAAGCGGTGGAATGATCTCAAGAGGGTTGTCAAGGAGAGGAGGAGTAAGAACTGGACGCTGGCGAACGTGACTGGCAGTGGCCCTCCCCTCCCACAGAAAACATTCACACCCTGGGAGGAGAAGGTGCTTGCCATACTGCTTCCTGAGAGTCTCACAGGAGTAGCCGGGGAGCAGAGGCTGGTAAGTACAAACAAATGCCAAACAACACACTGAGAAGTACTTCCTTGCAATACCAAAACACCATTACACTGTCCACCCTCACACAACAGGTAGCTAGCCATCTTGCTTATGAGGCCTGTATGGGGGAGGGAGTCCTGCACTACCATTCCTAACATGCCCTACGTCCCACAGCTGAGCAGGATACAGTCCTCCCCCACCCAGGAGCATATGTCAGCCATAGTACTGTTCAACAAACAGACTTACAGGTCGGTATCCATCTTGTATTGGAGCACTGTTTGGGGGTAGGAGGCCCTGTATCACCACTCCCAGCATGTCCCCTGGCACACACTCCAGCAGCATGGAGGCCTCCCCCACCCAGGAGCATGTGTCAGCCATTGCACTGTTCACCAAACAGACTTACAGGTCGGTATCCATCTTGTATTGGAGCACTTTTTGGGGGTGGGAGGCCCTGTATCACCACTCCCAGCATGTCCCCTGGCCCACACCCTAGCAGCATGGAGGCCTCCCCCTCCCAGAAGCAAGTGTCAGCCATTGCACTGTTCACCTCACCTAACAGGTCGGTATCCATCTTGTATTGGAGCATTGTTTGGGGGTGGGAGGCCCTGTATCACCACTCCCTGCATGTCCCCTGGTCCACACTCCAGCAGCATGGAGGCCTCCCCCACCCAGGAGCATGTGTCAGCCATTGCACTGTTCACCAAACAGACTTACAGGTCGGTATCCATCTTGTATTGGAGCACTGTTTGGGGGTGGGAGGCCCTGTATCACTACTCCCAGCATGCCCCCTGGCCCACACTCCAGCAGCATGGAGGCCTCCCCCACCCAGGAGCATTTGTCAGCCATTGCACTGTTCACCAAACAGACTTACAGGTCAGTATCCATCTTGTATTGGAGCACTGTTTGGGGTGGGAGGCCCTGTATCACCACTCCCAGCATGTCCCCTGGCGCACACTCCAGCAGCATGGGGGCCTCCCCCACCCAGGAGCATGTGCCAGCCATTGCACTGTTCACCAAACAAACTTACAGGTTGGTATCCATCTTGTATTGGAGCATTGTTTGGGGGTGGGAGGCCGTGTATCACTATTCCCAGCATGCCCCCTGGCCCCCACTCCAGCAGCATGGAGGCCTCCCCCGCCCGGAAGCAAGTGTCAGCCTTTGCACTGTTCACCCTCACCTGACAGGTTGGTATCTATCTTGTATTGGAGCAATGTTTGGGGGTGGGAGGCCCTGTATCACCATTCCCAGCATGTCCCATGGCCCACACTCCAGCAGCATGGAGGCCTCCCCCACCCAGGAACATGTGTCAGCCATTGCACTGTTCACCAAACAGACTTACAGGTCAGTATCCATCTTGTATTGGAGCACAGTTTGGGGGTGGGAGGCACTGTATCACTACTCTCAGCATGCCCCCTGGTGCACACTCCAGCAGCATGGAGGCCTCCCCCACCCAGGAGCATGTGTCAGCCTTTGCACTGTTTACCCTCACCTAACAGGTCGGTATCCATCTTGTATTGGAGCACTGTTTGGGGGTGGGAGGCCCTGTATCACCACTACCAGCATGTCCCCTGGCCCACACTCCAGCAGCATGGTGGAGTTCTGGACTTTTTGGTTCCGTCCAGAGGTGTCAGGGAACAACACCCAAAGACCCCGGAGTTCCACCTGCCTTGGTGCACAAATGAACAGAAACACGGGCTTCTCGATGGTGGCGTCAAAGACCAAAGGTTTATTACTGCAGGGACACAGAAGTCACAGAAACTACGCATGGGCAGTAACTAGGAGCCTGTTCAAATTGTACAAAGAGGGTTGCTCCTTATATACTAAATTTTGGCCTTCAGGCGAATTCTTACATGTTAGTACATTCCCAAACCTTTGTGTTCTAAACAATAAATATTTGGCGTTGCACAGGAATCGTCAACAATATCTGATGTCAAAACATTACGAACGAGGGGTTCCCACTTTTCCATCATAATCTCATGTCAACTTTTCATTCAAGACCCGGACCGCCTCATCGTAAATTTCGTTACCTCCCCCTAATAAAGGCCCAGAAGAAAAGGAACAGAGCCAGGTGCAGAAGATAGAAAAGCAGGATAAGGGATGTTTGTAGGTTGTAAATGGGCAAGGCTACCGGCTTCGGCCGCCTAATCGTGATCAGGACAATGGACACGAAGACCAGTTTAGCAGGACTGGCCTCGGGCAGAGGAGGCAGCCTTTGTCGAGTCATGCAGCTACAGCGTGATCTGGTCTAAGGTGCACGTGTCATGAAAGAGGTGAATCTCCGGCTAAGGTTACGTGTCCTTAATCGAAATGAAGTGATCAGAGGTTATTGCGTATGTGAGGGCAAGAAACACAAAATGGCGGCCATGATCTAAGATGGATGCCGTGGGTAGATCAGAAATGTGTTTATAAAAGGAGTACTCTTGCTCGTAGCGTAGCGAAAACACCAGGATATGCTAAATGGATCATTTGCGGTTCGCTGATACCAATATTATGTATTTCCGACAATATTGAAAACACGGGTTCAAATCGTCACGGAACCTCAGACCCTCCTTTTGCCCTTACATAGGCAATTACTCAGTCTATGTCAGAGTCTAATTCTATGCTCATCAGGTCAGTGACATGCTGTTGTATCATCATCCTTTCTCGTGCCTTTTCTCCAAACGCAGGTGGTTTTCTAAGACAAGTTGCAGCACAAAGACTACACAAAGCAGGACCACACTGGATAATCAGGCAGCATGAGAATAGGAATACTAAGATGACACCAATGACCATTAGAACCTTCCATCCCCATGCTGAGATCAGAGTCCAAAACCACTCCATGAAGGACCAGTTTCCCTTGTCTACGTGAATAGAGTCGGAAATCTTGTGTAACTTCGAGATCGCCTCATAGACTGTTGGAGCATTATTAGGAATAAAGACACAGCAGCTCGATTGGATCATTCTGCATACCCCACCTCGATCTGCAAGTATAACGTCTAGAACCATACGGTTCTGCAACGTCATGAGTCTATCCGCCTGAAGCTCAGCTGTCAAATTGCTAAGGGCACCAGCAGTTTCGGTAATAGTAGATTCAACTACCCGTGTTAGCTGACGTATGTTTCTACTATTGGCCATAGGCCCCCAGAACGGAAGGAAGCCTTTGAAGAAGTCTCCAGCTTCCTGACCAGCAGTATCTTCCTTGCTGAAGACACCTCTCGCTACTCTGGTTCTGTGATAATCAGATGAAGCAGTGTATGTTGGAGGCAACAATCGAGCAATATAGCATGATCCTGAAAAGTCGGCAGGCAACCATGTATAAGCTCTATCTCGACAGATGAAGTAGGTACCCCTAGCAGTAAGAAAGGCAGGGGAAGAGTTAGCCGGAAACACATAAGTCTCTACGCACTCACTCCTCCCTAGCTGAGCTCTCGGATTTCTCCCATTACCTTGCAAACAGACCTGACCTCGGTGAGGTACGACCCAGATTGGAGTTGAGCTTTTACGCTTGCTTTCTCCTAAACTAAGGCGATACTCTGAAGTATTCCAACTTAAATATACTCGCAATTCGTCTCTAGGGTATGATGGAGTATTATTGACGTCCTTGATCATGTCAATAATTCCCTGGACTAAAGCTTTGTTGGCAGAGTTATATTTAGCAGAACGTGGTGGACGTGGAGGATAGGTTTCAAGGGTGTAAGCAAAGATGGTTTGAAGGGCCTGAAATGATCCATTGTAGCTGAAAGGCAAAACCAGATAGGGAATACCTTTATCCATAGTGTGGGGTATCAAGCCACACACCCAGCAGTCTGTAGTGTTAACTACCAGTTGATGTTGGTGCAAGAGCTGTACAAAAGTGTTGTTAATGAATTCAGAGCGTCGAGCTTGCTCATGTTCAGGAAACGAGTGAAAAGAGTGTATAGAAGAAACAGTAGAAGTAGCAGGATCAAGGGGAGGTACTGTAGTAACTGGCACAAAAATCAAATTTATACTGAAAACGATTCCACCCACCAACGTTATCAAAACAATCAAGAATGTAATGGCACATTGCATCAAAAAGCATTTGCTGTGAAGGATTCTATAAAGTCTGTTTCTGCGAACATAAATCACATTTTCTCGTTGCAGCGCAGGAAGCTCCATCTTCTACAATCCGCTCGCGACCACTGATGATGTGTACGTAGATGAAAATGCCTCTATCAGCCCTGGGAGTTCCCAGAACCAACAGAAAGATCGACCTTGTGTCAGACCCCTGCAGATTCAACTAAGCACACAGCCACGACCCTACGGCTACCCAGACGGCAAGGCAATTTTAAAAACAATAAAACAATAGCAAACTTCCTGGCTGAAGGCAAAAGTTCAAAATTTCAAAATATCACAATGGGGGGCAGTTGCCTGCTTTATTTGTCCATTTTACGGTTTCGTAAATTATATCTTTGCTTCGCAGGTACTGTCTGATCGGCAAATAGCGTTTCACTGGTAGCTGTTGCAGTGTTCAGGTTCGCAGATGACAGAGTTTTTTCTGATGCAGGGGACAAATGTTCAGAGTTCAAAGGAGTCTTTTCAGAAGGAGAGTCAGAGCTTGGAGTGTCCGTGATCAATTCGGCATCGCTGAAAGGGATGAACTTTGGCGTACTTTCAAATTCGGAGGAACCAATTCCCTTCTTCACCCAGTCGTCGTAAGGAAGTGGCAAGGGTACACGCTTTACGTGGGATGCGTGCACCCAATGCTTGCGGCCAGCCACACGAACTGCTGTTCTCGTTGCGAGTAGGACTTGGAAGGGGCCGACGTATCTCGGCTGAAGGTTCTTCGTCCTCGCGAAATTCCTGATGACCACAAGATCTCCTGGTTTCAGCTGATGCCCTGGACTCTCCGGAGGCTTTGGTAAAGCATCGAAAACCTGTTGGTGAATAAGACTCAATTTAGCAGTCAAGTCGTAAAGGTAGTCTATCAACATAGGATATTCTAGAGAACAAAACTCCTTAGGCCTCGGCACACCCCAAATATTTGCCGGGCGGCCAAAAACTATCTCATTTGGGCTAAGCCCCACTCTAGAATGTACAGTTGCTCTCGTTGATAACAAAGCCAAAGGAAGTGCGTCTGGCCAGGCTAAACCTGTGGATGCTTGTATTTTAGCTAGTTTCAGCTTGAGGGTGCCATTGTAACCCTCCACTAAACCAGCAGACTGGGGATGGTTCGCACTGTGGAACTTCTGTCTGATGCCTAGTCCGGTACATACACTCTGCATAACTTTCCCTATAAACTCACTTCCGTTATCTGACCATACAATCCGTGGCATACCAAATCTAGGGAAATATTCTTTAAGAAGAATCTTGGCAGTTGATAGGGCAGTGTTGTCCTTTAGTGGATATGCTTCGATCCATCTGGAAAAAGCACAGACTACCACCAGGACATATTTCAAATTATTACAGCGATCCATGTGAATGAAGTCTAACTGAATCACTTCAAAGGGACAGGAAGGAGGAGCGAAGTGACCAGCAGGAGTTGGAGTTCCCTTGCCAGGATTATGCATTAGGCATACCATACAATTTTTCACCACTCTCTCTGCACACTTACTGATCCCATCATTCTTCCAGACCGGAGCCAACATCTTACAGATTCCTTTAGAACTTATATGTGCTACTCCATGCGCCATTGTCACCACTGCAAGCACATACGCATCAGGCAACATCCAACGCTGCTGTTCCGTCAGATCAATCCAACACCCATTCGAATCCAACCTGCCCGTACTTTCTCTCCATACACGTTTTTCCTCCTCAGTTGCTTCTTTCTGAATCTCTTTCACACTTTCCATTGTATCTTCACACATTCCAGAGTCAGCAATCCATCTTGCAGACGTAGCAACATACATTCTGCTCATCGTGTCCCTAGCTGTCTGTTTAGCAGTCTCATCAGCAAAAGCATTCCCGCGACCAACATCATCCGTGATTGCTTTATGAGCACTGCACTTTACAATCGCAACTTCAGTCGGCAAGGTTAGAGATTCCAACAAGTCGTTAACTAGCTGACCATGTTGAATCTTAGTCCCATGGAACGTAATGAAACCTCTTTCTCTCCACAAACGGCCAAAACTATGGGCCACGCCAAATGCGTACTGACTATCTGTAAAGACATTCACTCTCTTTCCCTTAGCTAAAACACACGCTCTTGTTAGAGCTATTAATTCTGCAGCTTGGGCAGAATTCTGACTCACTCTTGCAGTCTCCACAATCGTCTTCAAAGTCGTTACTGCGTAAGCAGCAGTCACATCACCATTCTCCAATTTAAAACATGACCCGTCCACATACAGCGTACCATCTGGATCGGATAACGGAGTATCCTTTAAGTCAATGCGTCCTTTTGTCTCTTCCTCCGTTTTAAAACAACAATCATGTGGCTCGGAATCACTCGACTCTTGATCAGTCGGCAACAGCGTTGCTGGATTCAATACATTACATCTTTTGATCTGAATATGACTCGCTAGTAATGTCAGCTCATAACCAGATAATCTCGCACTGGTAAGGTGTTGTGTCTTCGTTCGATTCATGAGTGTATCCACCGCATGAGGAACCATGACCACTAGCATGTTGTTCATCACCAAACCAGCAGATTGTCGAATGGAAGCCGCAGCTGCCGCTGTAGCTCTCAAACAACTAGGCAACGCTCTAGCTACCGGATCTAATGTTGATGAAAAATACGCACAAGGGCGTTGTTTATCACCAAACGTCTGTGTCAGAACACTCAACGCGCAACCTTCTCTCTCGTGAACGTAGAGCGTGAATGGCTTACTGTAATCAGGTGTACCCAATACAGGAGCTGAACAAAGTGCATTTCGTAATTCAGTAAAACTCTTCTGACATTCATCAGACCATGGCACCGGACTCGGAACATTTTTCCCAGTCAAAGCTACCAACGGTTTTGCTAAAAGAGAAAAATTTGGGATCCACTGCCTACAGTAAGAGGTAATACCTAAAAAGGCACGTACTTCTCTCTGTGTGCGAGGAACACTCATCTGCGTAATTGCTTTTATTCTCTCTGGGGTCAACTTCCTTCCCTCCTTTGACAAGAGATGACCTAGGTAGGTCACTTCTTGGCAGCAGTATTGCAATTTCGAAGGTGACACCTTGTGATTCAAATTAGACAAATGATGCAATAACGAGATCGTAGCTGCTTTGCAAGTTTCCTTATCATCAGCAGCCACTAAAAGATCGTCTACATACTGCACTAGAGCAGAACCTGGAGGAAGGACAAAGGAATCTAACTGACTTTTCAATGCTTGACTGTAAATAGATGGGCTCTCACAATAGCCTTGTGGAGCGCGTTTAAATCTGAAACTTCGACCTCCTAGACAGAAACCAAAAATATCTCTGCTTTCCTCGGCTATCGGAATGCTGAAAAAGGCATTTTTCAAGTCAATGACTGAGAACCAAGTAGCTGTAGCAGGAATCAGTGTTAACAAGGCAGTAATGTCTGGAACTACAGGAAATTGCGGAACTACAATCTTATTAACTTCTCTTAGGTCGATAACAAACCTATACACTGGAGGCTTTGTAGGATCAGTTCGTTTCAGAATCGGTAGTACAGGACTGTTACAGACATTTCCTCTCGTTTCTTCAACCACACCTTTCTTAATCAAATCTTGCACAATCAATAAAAGTGCACGCTCACCTTCACTAGATATTTTGTATTGCGGAATTCTTGGAAATTTTACATTCGCTTTCAGAGTTACTACATATGGTGGTATTTCTAAAAGGCCTACATCATTAGGACCAGTCGCCCAAAGAGTATCAGGGAGTGAACGCAGCTCTGGCGGGAGTGCATCCATTGACAAGTACATCGGAGAAGTGATATTTTTACCCAGTGTAAGCTGTACTCCTTCCGGAGAACAGTACAATGTTGCATATAGTCGTTTTAACAAGTCTAAACCAAGCAGATTTTCATTACAACCTGTTGTCAAAATCAGGGGTGCTTTTAATTGACACGGTCCAACAGAAATAGACAAAGGACCAGATATCGGGTTGTAAACAGGGGCGCCTGAAAAACCTACAGAAACATTAGTTGAGCCGGACAAAGGTGCGCCAGGGAGTTTCGCATGAATGATAGAACTTTTTGCGGCACCAGTATCCAACAGAAACGGTTCGACTACACCTGATGTTGCTACTGCGACATAAGGCCCACTCTGATCCACTGGAACTGATACTACTCCCTCTCTCTGTCCATGGCTGTCCTAGTACCCATTTTGCTGAAATCCGTCATCCACTTCACAATAGTCCTCAACAAGATACTGTTGAGATCTATTTTGCTGAGTAGACTGTCCATTTCGTTGATCAAAGTGATTGGAAGGACGATCATTCGTTTGTGGAGGCATAGCACCTCGACCTCGACCTCTAGAATTCTGCACAAAACCACCACGACCTCTCTGAGCTGCTGCTGCATTATTTTGCGCTAAGATTGGACATTCATTATTATAGTGACCCTCTTTCTTACAGTACGCACATTGGTTCCACTGATATTGAGGCCTTGATGTACTATAATCTGTCCTTTGATACGAACCCTGTTGCGTATTAGTCTGATTCATGCGAGGCGGATACGCCTGCTGCAAAAGAAGTTTAGTTTTTAAGTCTTTCGTTTTCTTGTCTGATTTCTCCTTTTCCTCTTTATCCCTATTTTCGTAGTACTGTGCAGTCGCAAGTATTTGCGCAGTTGTGGAAACAGCCCACACACTCTCTGAATCCTTTAATTTATTGCATAATTCAGGTAACAAATTATGCACAAATTTATCGACAAACAGTCTTTGTCCTCCTTCTGTGCTCATATCCTGACCACTATGATCTACAAAAGTCTCTTCGAACCTCGTGAAAAAGTCGGAGACACTTTCGTCTTTCTTCTGCCTGCATGCTGACAACTTATCCCAATTAACAGGCAATGCGGGCATCAGAGTCTTCATTAAGTCTATTATCCTACCTGGAAGATTAGCAATTAGGGGTTCAGGCTTTGCACCACCTACTTGCTGACCATCCGCTGCAACAATAGCTGCCCAATCACCACCTAAGGCAACTGGATGATTCTCTCTACGAATTTCAGCCCAAATTGGTTGCGGAACTACGTTCCCAAATAACATATCTATGTCTGCTAAATTCATTATACAAGCCTCAACTGTCTGTGTTAATTCCTTATAGTATCCAGCAGGATTCTTACGCGGATCTGGCAAGGCCTGCTTCACTGCTAGCACTTCTGCTCGTTTCCACGGAATGTGTATCCACACCCTTTGGAATTGCGCCGGAGCAGCTACAATACCATTATTTTGATCAGCTTGCACAGCTTCGCGCCAAATTGGAGGAACCTCCCTCATTGGATATTGGCGACTTAGCTTCGTCTTGCTTTTCTCTAAATCTCGCGGTGAACGAAGTGATGGATCATTTCTATAACTTAAAATCAGTTCCATCGCTTCTTCTATATTTTCACCTACTATCATTCCTGCAGCAAACTCTTTCTGAACCTTAATTAAATCTTCTAAATTTGATTCAACATTGTCTTCTTCTATCTCCTCACGTAACAACGAGCACATCTCGTCAAAGACGTACCGTTGCGTTGGTTCTTTTCACTGCATAAACGTATCTAGCACATCTCTCGTACTATATCTCCTACTCTTCGAAATCCATCTGAGAGCCGTGGAATCTAAAATTCCCCGTTCCTCAGTACTTGGAAGCTGACTACGTCTTTGAACAGAGTCAGAAGTAGGAGTCTTGATTAAAGTTTTATAGAAAGGAGACAGCATATTAGATACAGAATCAGTGATTCTTCGACGAACAGAAAGGGGAGTCAACACACTCGCAGACGCAGAGAACACACTAGAGGTAGGAACAGATAGCGGAACAGTAGAAGTATCGAGAAAAATAGTTTGTGGAACAGTAGGTGTAAGCGAGACAGATACAGGTATAGAAGTCGGCAACCCAGGAGGAGGAGGAGCCGTAGGAACATTCACATTGACCACAGGAGGTACAGGAGCTTGATTCTGAGGGGCAGGAGCAGGAATACCAGGTTGTCCAGCAACCGGCAATTGTACATTCGGTAAAGGTGGAGCCGTAGCGCCTTGTGCATACGGTGGAGGTGACCGTAACAAGTAAGACAACAGAGGATCGTTTTCAGAATCCTCTAGAATCTTAGCCGTTTTCGATGGCAAGACAGGATAGCACTTGTCGATCGCTAAATTATGCTCTCTAATGGCCACCTCTATGGCTTTCTCTGACTCGTTAACTTGCAGCTGCTTAGCCGCTTGCTCCAGAGTCAACTCTTCTTGCTCTTTTTGTTCTTTCTTTAACCTTTTCATTTCTCTCTGTTTGGATTCTTTTCGCCAGTAACGGAAAGAATCAAACATTGCCGGCCGGGCTTTCTTCCTAAACAATTTCGCTTCTAAGTTATCAAGAATTTCGGGTTCAAAACTACCATGCAGTGGCCAACTAAGGACACCATCTTTCTCAGTATATCGGACCCACACCTCATTATAAGATATAGGACCCACACCGTGTTTACAATACAAGTCATATAGGGGAGTCCCAATCGGAGGAACCAGACATGAGTCCTCCAATCGTGAGTCACTGTTGCAACTAAAACATGACAACATACAGTTTCTCCGACTTACCATTTTGCAATCCGGAACACAAACAAACAAAACAAGAAACAGATATGTGCACCTGAACCAAGAACTTAGGCCTACCAAAACGAACTGATGTATCGATACCCAAACTAAACCAAATAGATTATCGTAACCAGAACAACCAGTGATAATCTTACGAAACCAAACCAAACCAAGAACCGATCAAGGATTTTAACAACCCTCACAAAGTAACCAGCTAGCAACCACTAAATACTTAACTGAGGCACTGAAGACGTCACCAAGGAGAAACCCGTCACGTTTCGCTGTACTAAGGACTGCACCTCGGGTCCAAGACAGGGCGACGGTCAAGGCAACGGCCCACTGCAGCCGTCCTGAACGGGAACCCTCGTGGAAGAGAACTTCGGGCCACTTTTGCGATATGCCGGGATCGATGAAGTGGGGCGCCTCCCTCAGGAATCTTCACACAAAGCTTCTCGAACTCTTCAGGCTTTTGGACCGGTACCGAATGACGTCGCCCCACGAGGGGCGCCAATTGGAGTTCTGGACTTTTTGGTTCCGTCCAGAGGTGTCAGGGAACAACACCCAAAGACCCCGGAGTTCCACCTGCCTTGGTGCACAAATGAACAGAAACACGGGCTTCTCGATGGTGGCGTCAAAGACCAAAGGTTTATTACTGCAGGGACACAGAAGTCACAGAAACTACGCATGGGCAGTAACTAGGAGCCTGTTCAAATTGTACAAAGAGGGTTGCTCCTTATATACTAAATTTTGGCCTTCAGGCGAATTCTTACATGTTAGTACATTCCCAAACCTTTGTGTTCTAAACAATAAATATTTGGCGTTGCACAGGAATCGTCAACAATATCTGATGTCAAAACATTACGAACGAGGGGTTCCCACTTTTCCATCATAATCTCATGTCAACTTTTCATTCAAGACCCGGACCGCCTCATCGTAAATTTCGTTACCTCCCCCTAATAAAGGCCCAGAAGGAAAGGAACAGAGCCAGGTGCAGAAGATAGAAAAGCAGGATAAGGGATGTTTGTAG
The DNA here is from genome assembly GCF_964263255.1 of Lissotriton vulgaris. Classification (NCBI taxonomy): domain Eukaryota; kingdom Metazoa; phylum Chordata; class Amphibia; order Caudata; family Salamandridae; genus Lissotriton; species Lissotriton vulgaris. The sequence continues at coordinate 340,652,112 of NC_141694.1, read as the reverse complement.
GTTGTAAATGGGCAAGGCTACCGGCTTCGGCCGCCTAATCGTGATCAGGACAATGGACACGAAGACCAGTTTAGCAGGACTGGCCTCGGGCAGAGGAGGCAGCCTTTGTCGAGTCATGCAGCTACAGCGTGATCTGGTCTAAGGTGCACGTGTCATGAAAGAGGTGAATCTCCGGCTAAGGTTACGTGTCCTTAATCGAAATGAAGTGATCAGAGGTTATTGCGTATGTGAGGGCAAGAAACACAAAATGGCGGCCATGATCTAAGATGGATGCCGTGGGTAGATCAGAAATGTGTTTATAAAAGGAGTACTCTTGCTCGTAGCGTAGCGAAAACACCAGGATATGCTAAATGGATCATTTGCGGTTCGCTGATACCAATATTATGTATTTCCGACAATATTGAAAACACGGGTTCAAATCGTCACGGAACCTCAATGGAGGCCTCCCCCAACCAGGAGCAAGTATCAGCCATTGCACTGTTCACCCTCACTTAACAGGTATGTAGCTATCTTAACTCTTCCTCATGTGTGTGTGGGAGACCTGCATCCCAAAACGCAGCAACAATTGCATGCAATGCATTGACATCCAACATGTATGTTCCTCTGCACTATCAAATTACACACAGTGTTGCCATGAATTGTACTACTGCTGACTTCATATTTGTGTAGTGTACAGACATTCCATTACACGCAGCTGAGACAATACTTGTACAGTGCCCAACACTGACCATAACCCATATACTCCATAGGTGATGAAATACTCACTGCTGAGGACCACATCAACGACCAGCAGAGCCAGTCTCCACCCCCGGCACATGGACTCTCAGATGCGCAGACCCAGGACAGTTTGGACGATGAGCTCCAGGCCGGCCCATCTGGTGTGCCACAGACCCAGAGGTCCCAGACCCCCATCCTCCCCACCACATCCCCTGCTGCAACAACAGCGCAGCAGACCCCTGGTGTCACAGCCTCTGCCTCCACCGCAGCCACCACCGTCACCACCGCCACTGCCACTACCACTACCACTAGTACCACCAGTACCACCTGCAGCACCCTCCCTGTCCCAGGGGATGAGAAGCCCACATCAACTACTGTGGAGGGCAGGGAGAGAGTGCGTGGACCGACAGTGGCAAGGCAAGAGGTCCGTGGCAGCAGAGCAGGTGGGAGGGCCAGGGTCACCAGCAGACCTCGGGAGGAGTGGACACCATCCCTGGACCACTTCACCAGAGTAGTGGAGGCATACCTAGAGGTCCAGGGACAAAGTTGCCGGTCGGATGAACTTTTAAGGGAGCTCATCCTGCTGATGAGGACCATCGACAACAGCCTTGGACAGATGGTGGACCTCATTGGCCAGCAAATGGCATTGCAGAGGGACAGGTCTGTGTCCCAACCACCACCTCTGTCCCCTCCTGTTGTGCTGCAGGATGACAGTGCACCATCCTCCTCTGCGCCAACAGAGAGGGACGAGTCCCCTCATGCCGCTGGCCATTCAGCCGGCCCCCCACTGCCAAATAAATGTAGGGGGCATCCAAAGAACAGCCTGGGAGTCTCCGGACGCAAAGCACGTGCCACACGCCAGTCACAGAGCCAGCTGTGATGACAACCCTCTTCCCTACTGCATTGACTATTTGGACTGTCTTAACCCACATTTTCTTGGCACTGGCACCTGTCTGTTGGACTGGGTCACCACATCCATGTGGACTCTACTCTTGCTTCTCATCGAACACGACTGTCAACTCACTGCTCATTCCCCACTGTCATGTAAATATTCCCGCACAAATCACATGTCCACTGTCAAAATAAAATACCTGATTCACCAGATTTTGTGCAGTATCGTTTTTAGTGCAATATTTACAATGTTGACAATGTCCATGATGTGTCCAAATTATGTGCAGTATGTAGTGCAGGATTTGTCTGTAGCATCTAGGGAGACACAACAGAACAACAGTCACTGGTCTCTTTGTAGCATCACAGGCAGAACACTACACAAAACATACACAAGACACTACAGGCATACTAGACAATGGGCTGCAGTTGTGAACAAATAGGGTCCAGAATACGTTCACATGTGGAACGTCAATGTCACTGTGACCACACAAAGGTGAGTGAACATGTACCTGTCTGTTACATCCGCGCATATCCCTTCACAACAACAGCAACCACACCACACAATGTACACGTACCTCGTCACCCACCTTCAAGTGAAGTAGCGTTAGATGAGCTGCTGGCGCAGGTCTACTCCTTCATCCTCTCCAGTGTCCTCATCACTGGACACAGGTCCTTGAGCAGGTGTTTCCTCACCATCGTCCAGGAGCAGGAGGATACCCTTGTGGATGGCCAGGTTGTGCAGCATACAGCATGCCACAACGATCTTGCACACCTTCCCAGTAGAGTATGCCAGTGCACCTCCGGTCCTGTCAAGGCAGCAGAATCTTGAGTTCAGCAGGCCAAAAGTCCATTCTATTACCCGTTGGGTCCTGCCATGGGCGTCATTGTAGCGGATGTCAGCCGGGGTCCTGGGATTCCTGAGGGGGCTCAACAGCCATGGCCTACTGTGATATGCTGAGTCACCTGTGAATGACAAACACCCATTGCAATGTTGCACAGCCAGAGTGCAGCAGGTAACACACAGCACGCCATATCAGTAGGCATACTCACCCACAATCCAAGCATGCTCGGGATTCAGATTCTCCGTCATCCGTGGCACCATGCTGTTCCTCATGATTTACGAATCATGCGCAGAGCCAGGATACTTCGCACACACATGAGAAATGGTCATGTCCGCAAGGCACACCACCTGCACATTGATGGAATGATAATTTTTGGGGTTCCTATATATGTGCTCCATCGCCTGTGGTGCCACCAGTCCTACATGGGTGCAATTGATGGCACCAACAACATGCGAGATGCGCCCAAGGGGATATAAGTCACCCTTCGTGGCAGCCAATTCTCCTCCCCTAGGGAAATGGATGTAGCGATTCCTGATAGAGCATCATGGCAGCAAGAACATCCCTCAGCACCATGCTGAACATGGGCTGTGACATCCCTCAAGCGCTAGCCACGGTCTCCTGAAAGGAACCTGTCGCAAAAAAGTGGAGTGCTGCCATCACCTTGTATGTGGGTGTGAATGGCGTAGGATAGTGACGGCGAGGCTGCAGGTGGGGCTCCAATAGATCACACAGGATCTTCAGTGTTGGTCTGTCCAGGTGGAATTTCCTAATTATTGCAACATTCTCCAAGGCCTCCAGCACTGTCAGGTGACGTAGGAGATTTGGCCTCCTCCTAGTTGAGAAGTAAAATTGAAAATATCAGTGACAACCATCATGAGATGGCCACAGCACATACCATCAATGATGTCATGGAAACACATTGACTGCCTGAGAGATGCATGCACACCAGGTTACTTGGCTGGCCTTTTGATACACACAATGGGCACACCTCTCCACTGTCAATACACAAGTGCCACAAACACATCGGAGAATGTGAATGCGCACATACTGGAGAACACAATTCAAATGTGCAGGCAAGGTGCAGCAACATCCGCCAATGTTTTGGAAATGACCATGTCTGTATCATACCCATCTGCTGTACCTGTCACACCTCAATGCTTCATGTAAACTCTGCACACATCCATCAACACAATGATCACAGTATCAGGAAAACGTTCAGTTGTGTGCATGAGCTGTTGTGAATGCACCAGTCTGATACGATACAATACAGTGACACAAGCCTTGTCAAGGTCATCACTGACCCACAACTAATGGACTTGTACCACATAATGAACACCAGCTCAAGTGTGTCAAGCATCATCAGCCATGAAAGTCATAAGTAACATGGCAGGGAACAGAGACCAAAGTGTGTCACACTGAACGTGCGTCCACCTGTGGATGACAAGAAAGTATGGCATTGTGTGTACAATGATGTGCCCTTCCCCATGTTGCTGCTGTCTACTGATACAGTGTTCAGGATTGACATAGCCATCAATGTTCATGAAAATATCAGTACCAACTGCCTGTCCCCGGCGGTGTGACACCAGCACCACCCCCTTCACAAGTGCGGAAGCCATTGGCATATGGACATGTATACATGGCGGTGGGCATGCTCCGCCGAACTAATCGCGGTACCTATCACCTGTCCCAGGCGGAGTGACACCAGCACCACCCCCTTCACAAGTGCGGAAGCCATTGGCATATGGACATGTGTACATGGCGGTGGGCATTCTCCGCCGCATAAATCGCGGTACCTACCGCCTGTCCCCGGCGGTATGACACCAGCACCACCCCCTTCACAAGTGCAGAAGCCATTGGCATATGGACATGTGTACATGGCGGTGGGCATGCTACGCCGCATGAATCGCGGTTTCTACCGCCTGTCCCTGGCGGTGTGACACCAGCACCACCCCTTTCACAAGTGCGGAAGCCATTGGCATATGGACATGTGCACATGGCGGTGGGCATGCTCCTCCAGCGCGTAGGTGGTCATTGGATGCATTTGAAAGATGCACCATCATGGTAGTGCACCCCGGGCACCCGCAGTGCCTCACCGCCCTGGAGCCTTGCCTACAGCCAATGGGAGCGATGATCGCGGTGGCATGATGCACATTTGAAAAATGCAGAAGGTGTGCTCCCCCAGCGCGTAGGCATCATTGGATGATTTTGAATGATGCATCATCGCAGTAGCGCACCCCGGGCATGCGCGGTGCATCACCGCCATGGAGCATTGCCTACAGCCAATGGGACCGATGATCGTGGTGGCATGATGCACATTTGAAAAACGCGGAAGGTGTGCTCCGCCAGCGCGTAGGCGGTCATTGGATGATTTTGAAAGAGGCAGAACTGGACAAACAATTGGTGTTGCTTTGCAGCTTACAGACGACCCCAGGGGGCTATAAGTTTGTGGGAGTGAGCCTCACATTTCCACTGCTAACAGAGCCTGCTGCCTGGGACCCTCTCCTGCTGCTGCCTCCTGAGCCTGCTGCCTGGGACCCTCTCCTGCTGCTGCCTCCTGAGCCTGCTGCCTGGGACCCCTCACCACTCACTTCCGCCACAGGTGTTCCATGTCCACAGGGATGGCCAGGACAGAGAAGATAGCCAGTCCATTCACCAGCGAGGAGCTAGAGGCCCTTGTGGACGAGGTGCTGGCACAGTACCCAAAGCTGTTTGGTGGTCCCAATGTCGTCGTAAGCCACCATGAAGGTAGCTGTCGGGCAGGGGGGTGTCAGAAGTTTAGTTGTGCTGCTGCAGTATATGCCTGAGGATGTGGGGTTGTGTCAAACACTGACAGACAAGCTGTCTCTAGGGCGAGGGTGTGTGTGTGTCACAATGTCACTCTTTCCCATGCCTCCACCTGTATGTGTGGGTGGGGAGTGTTACATTGTCAGCCATACAGAGCCACCAAATGTTTGCCATGTAGGTGCCAGGACTAAGCATTGGCGAATTTTGCGAATCTGGCATTCGCAAATTTTGCGAATTTGCGAACTCGCAATCCACAAAATCCGCGAATTCTCGCGAATTTGTGGATTTTTTTTGTGTTCGCAAGGGTTTCTGCCAGTTTGCGAGGGTTTGGTACCAGTTCGCAATTGCGAACTTACTTGTCGGCTCGCAACGGTCGCGACTATGTTGTTTCTACGTCTGGTTCATCATCACAGGTTCCCAGCACCCTCTGTTTCACCACTGCCACCCTCTGTTTCACCCATGCCACCCTCTGGTACATCAATGCCACCCTCTGGTTCATCATCACTGTAGATTATGTTAGGGAAAAGCAAGCACACCTGCCCTGCTTCAACTGACATGAATTAATTTGGGGTTGGTTTATTAACCACATCATGAACACCAGCTCAAGTGTGTCAAGCATCATCAGCCATGAAATTCACAAGTAACATGGCAGGGACCACAGACCAAAGTGTGTCACACTGAACGTGCGTCCACCTGTGGATGACATGGAAGTATGGTATTGTGTGTACAATGATGTGCCCTTCCCCATGTTGCTGCTGTGTACTGATACAGTGTTCAGGATTGACATAGCCATCATTGTTCATGAAAATATCAGTACAAACTGCCTGTCCCCGGCGGTGTGACACCAGCACCACCCCCTTCACAAGTGCGGAAGCCATTGGCATATGGACATGTGTACATGGCGGTGGGCATGCTCCGCCGAACTAATCGCGGTACCTATCACCTGTCCCAGGCGGTGTGACACCAGCATCACCCCCTTCACAAGTGCAGAAGCCATTGGCATATGGACATGTGTACATGGCGGTGGGCATGCTACGCCAAATGAATCGCGGTTTCTACCGCCTGTCCCCGGCGGTGTGACACCAGCACCACCCCTTTCACAAGTGCGGAAGCCATTGGCATATGGACATGTGCACATGGCGGTGGGCATGCTCCTCCAGCGCGTAGGTGGTCATTGGATGCATTTGAAGGATGCACCATCATGGTAGCGCACCCCGGGCACCCACGGTGCCTCACCGCCCTGGAGCCTTGCCTACAGCCAATGGGAGCGATGATCGCGGTGGCATGATGCACATTTGAAAAATGCAGAAGGTGTGCTCCGCCAGCGCGTAGGCATCATTGGATGATTTTGAATGATGCACCATTGCGGTAGCGCACCCCGGGCATGCGCGGTGCATCACCGCCATGGAGCATTGCCTACAGCCAATGGGAGCGATGATCGTGGTGGCATGATGCACATTTGAAAAACGCGGAAGGTGTGCTCCGCCAGCGCGTAGGCGGTCATTGGATGATTTTGAAAGAGGCAGGACTGGACAAACAATTGGTGTTGCTTTGCAGCTTACAGACGACCCCAGGGGGCTATAAGTTTGTGGGAGTGAGCCTCACATTTCCACTGCTAACAGAGCCTGCTGCCTGGGACCCTCTCCTGCTGCTGCCTCCTGAGCCTGCTGCCTGGGACCCTCTCCTGCTGCTGCCTCCTGATCCTGCTGCCTGGGACCCTCTCCTGCTGCTGCCTCCTGAGCCTGCTGCCTGGGACCCCTTACCACTCACTTCCGCCACAGGTGTTCCATGTCCACAGGGATGGCCAGGACAGAGAAGATCCGTGCCAGTCCATTCACCAGCGAGGAGCTAGAGGCCCTTGTGGACGAGGTGCTGGCACAGTACCCTAAGCTGTTTGGTGGTCCCAATGTCGTGGTAAGTCACCATGAAGGTAGCTGTCAGGCAGGAGGTGTCAGAAGTTTAGTTGTGCTGCTGCAGTATATGCCTGAGGGTGTGGGGTTGTGTCAAACACTGACAGACAAGCTGTCTCTAGGGCGAGGGTGTGTGTGTGTCACAATGTCACTCTTTCCCATGCCTCCACCTGTATCTGTGGGTGGGGAGTGTTACATTGTCAGCCATACAGAGCCACCAAATGTTTGCCATGTAGGTGCCAGGACTAAGCATGGGCGAATTTTGTGAATCTGGCGTTCGCAAATTTTGCGAATTTGCGAACTCGCAATCTGCAAAATCCACGAATTCTCGCTAATTTGTGGATTTTTTTTGTGTTTGCAAGGGTTTCTGCCAGTTCGCGAGGGTTTGGTACCAGTTCGCAATTGCGAACTTACTTGTCGGCTCGCAACGGTCGCGACTATGTTGTTTCTACGTCTGGTTCATCATCACAGGTTCCCAGCACCCTCTGTTTCACCACTGCCACCCTCTGTTCCACCCATGCCACCCTCCGGTACTTCAATGCCACCCTCTGGTTCATCATCACTGTAGATTATGGGGGGGAAAAGCAAGCACACCTGCCCTGCTTCAACTGACATGAATTAATTTGGGGTTGGTTTATTAATGTGTCACTGTTTTAAAATTCCAGGTCTGGCACCTGCTTCCTTATCAGTAATTTGCTTCTGTTGCAGTGCAATGTTTTTTCCAGGACCTTTGTGGCCTACTTGTAGCTATTCTATGAGCCTGCTGTAAGGATCAGAGCAGGGTCCTACAATTGTTGCAACTAGCAACTGAACTCTGGGGGGGCCCCAGTCAGGAAGCACTACAGGGAATGGTTACTAATGATGAGTTTGAACTCTTGCACCTGCTGAGTGCTTTCAGTTTTGCAAAACTCGTTTTTCTGCAATTTCGCAGGATTCGCAGGGCGCAAACTTGTGCGAGATCGGATTCAGAAGCCGCGAATTCGTGCGAATATGCGATTTGTTTTTTTGCGACGTGTTAGTTCGCAAGGTTTTGTGCGTTTTAGCGAGCCGCTTGTAGCGCAAGGCACGAACTTACCCTCGCGGTCGTTCTTATTTGCATGACGTATTTCCGTTTCCGGGCGCGAAGTGTAATCTCGCAAAGTGTGCGGCTCGCTAGTACAATTTCGCGGGTGTTCGCGAGGAAAATCTCACGCGAACTTACCCGCGCGGTCGTGAACGGGCGCGGCCATCTTGCTTCTCATTCATTGCTATGGTTCTGGGCATGCTTTTTGTATCCTCTCTGTATCTCTGCCATCCTTTGCTTGTTTGAAGTTTTTTTGATCTATTTTACTTATTATCTATCTTTCTATTTTTCTAGCTCTATATTTTTGGGTTTTCTGCTACTTTTGGTTAATTTTAAACTACTTTTATCAACTCTTTACTTTTCTTCTCTTCCCTATTCTATTTTCTTTATTATTTAGCTTCCTTTCTGCCCAGACCATGGTGAAGGGAGCCGGAAAGCATCCCGAGAAGGGGAAGAGTCCCGCACCCCGTGCCCGGCTCCCGTGCGGGCATTTGAGGGGGGAGCAGGTCATACCCAGGGAGATCTTCAGCCCGGAGGAGGTGGCCGCACTCATTTTTTATGTTCAGCGCCGCCTCCCCAGTCGGCAAGATCGGTAGCGGGTACGGGATCCGGGAGCGCCGAAAGCGGTGGGAGAAGGTGTGCCGGGCCATGTACCACCACTCTCGGGTCCGGCGCACCTACAACCAGGCCACCCACCGCTGGACGGATGTCCTGGACCGTGAACGCGATCTGCTCGACCTGCTTGGCTTTGAGATCCCCGGGCTTGGTGAGTAGTAGTAGCTATTTCTTTACTACTCTGTTTTCTCCTGCTCTCTGTGTTATTATATTGCAAATTTTTGTTTTTTACCAAGAGTAATAATGCTGCTCGTTACATTGTAGGTAAATTATATTTCAAAATCTTCTGTGCATTTCAGGTGCACTGCTCTCCTTCTCAGTAGTGTTGCTACTATGCTTATTTGTTTTCGATTTTGTGTTCATTTCATTGGCCTGTGAAATTATGTATGAGTGTAGTTTAAAGAACTGCGTAATGCTAGACACTAAGGTTCAGATTTTTAATTACCGGCGCATCCCTGCAAAGTAGCAGGGATGCGCCAGTAATTGTGCGCCACGCCACCATCACCCATGGTGCGCCGTATTTACAATGCGGCGCGCCATGGGCCCAAAACGTCACCAAAGCATTACGCATCTGTGCCGTAAAGGCGGCGCATTTCTGGAGTTGCGTCGCAACAATGGCGCAGCTCCATCAATGCTCTGGGGTGCCCTATCTCCCCAATGCTGCGTCAAGCCGTATGTCTTCTTCAAGCAGGCGCAGGGTTTGAGTCACGCATCATTGTCGTTAAAGTGACTGATTGAAATCTTGTAGATTTCCCTCCGCCACTTTTAGGATACGTTCCTGCGCAGGAACGCCCTCCCTTGCGCCGGAACGGCCCCTGATGGCGCAGGGCTTTACAACATGATGCATCTCCCATATGCGTCATGTTGTTAATATACGCCGCACCATTGCGCCTCTTTTGTTCTGCCGCTGCGTCACAAAAGTCATGCAACAATGGAGCAAATGAGCCACTAGGGGCTTCTAAATCAGCCCCTACAGACTCAAGTCCAGTCCTTCCTTTATACACATGGCGATAAGAAGAAATAGTGGTGGTGGATTGATAGTTTGAGTATTTTAATGACTGGTTAATGTAGTAGGAAACGTTAGTGTTGTCGCTGATCTGCAATCATGATGGACTTTGTCTGTCACTTCGCGTGCTGCGGACTGCTGCCTGCCAATCCTAGGCAAACCTTTTTAGTACTTTGTTTAGTGAGTTACATAAGAACTTTCCAATTCGACGGTCCGCAAATCAAGCAATGTAGTTTACCACATGAGATCGGTCAATATATCCCTTGGAATAGTTGTCTATATGCTATTTCGCCAAAATATTTTGTTATTGTTCTTTTGAAATGTTTGATTTGGTTGACAAATATCATCCATGTTTTCTGGTCTTTCTTTCTTTCATGTTGTACATCAACTCCCCCCAGGGGCAAGAGGACACAGGAGGAGGAGGAGGGTGCTGTTCAGGATGCCGGCCAGGATCGGGCAGGCGAGGGCTCCTTTGCTGGCCCCAGTAAGTTTTAATTTTAATATAGAGTACTTATTTTTTCCTAGCGTTCCTCATTCGATTTTTTCTAAATCGTCTTTGATCTTCTTGTAGACTGGATCTAAATTCTTATCCTGCCTCGACTATGACTCCCTGTGGTATTACTAGATTATTCTCATTAGTCTGTCTGAGTAGCTAACTAAGATTTCACATTTGGCAATTCCATTGGACTCCCATTCTAGTCAGCAATAGCTCTATGCACTGAGTGCAGTCCTCTGGGATTGTCCCAAGTGTCTTTTCAAGTCTTCTAAATGTTTATGCTTTGAAAATTGCCAACAACAAAAAGGTGAATGACCACCAAGAAAGAATAAGATACTAATTTAGCTTTTGGTTTGGATAGTAGGACAATCCATTCTACTACTGTTGCCGGGACAAATCTGCACAAAGAACTATGGACACTAAATAATGCATTGCTTAGCTTATCAATTATAATAGGTGCTGTTAGACTTTCCACATACCTCAGTGATAACAGACTTTGTAGTTGAACCCCCAATCTCCTTACTGACTAGATAGTGTGGCAGAGTCATTTAGCTCCCAAAGTCACCGATGATTGATCCCCAATGATGTCAGAGGCACGGACTCATGCTTGCAAAAATTCCAAAACCTTTAGCTCATCCACTCTAGTCTGGAGGACCAAAAACCACAGAGTCTATTTAAGTTTAAAAGCTTTATTAAAAGTAAACACATTTATTAAAATCAAGTTTGTCATAAAAGTAAACGTTTAACTGAAAATGGAAAAGTGCTTAGTGCTGATGATTAATTGGACACATTTCTTGTGGTCGAGCCGAGCTCTCACCTGGTTTGAACTTGATCCTGCTCATGTTCTTAGAAGTCAAGCTTCTGTCTGTTAGGAGAAAAAGTGGTGCATGTTAAAAATAAAAAGCAAGCATTCATCAGTTGTGCCAAAAAGTGCAACAAGACAACAGCTTTCCCTGGAAAAAGGGACATTTTTACTTTAGAGTAGACAGTCACAAATTATTACATTGTATTCTGTTTTTTTCACATTTCTTTCTTCCTCCTAGACCAAATATTATATAGTAGTGAGTGGTGTATTCTAACATTCTTAAATGTACTTAGTAGGTGGAACATCTGGAGGCGGGGCCAGCGCGGAGGTGGTGGTATTGGACGAGGGGAACAACTCTGGGGAGGAGGCGGTGCAAGTGCCAGACATGCCTGTGAGGGATAACACGGTGATGGCGGGCAGAGGTAAGCTATATATTCCTTACTTATTGAGATTGAAGACTGCAGAATGTGCTTTCTGCACGGGTGTATTATAAATCAACCAGGTAGTAGCCTCCTCTAAATGTACTTCGACTTAGCTGTGAAGTTTTTGGCGAGAAGAATCCCAATCAGATCTGAGATGAACTTGATGGATGGGATGAACGAAAAGCGAAAGAAGGGTGGAAGTAAGTGTGGAAGGACGAGAAATGTAATGATGACTGGCAAAGAAGAATGATATGTGTTTGCTTGGTCCCCGAGGTGGGTGGGAAGGAAAGAATATGGTATGGTGCATGGCTGGGTGAATGATGAAGCAAGGATGGGTGGAAGGAGAACAGCCTGGGTGGGTGAAACAGAAACTGTATGTGTGCATATACTTTGAATGGATGGATGCCTGGATCATGGTACTATCTGACTCTTAGATAGCATATGTGTATCTAGAGAGAGTAGACGGTCACTGGATGAACTAAGTGTTGCTTTGAAGAGCATGTAACACCGCACCCGCACGTCCGTTCCAGTGTAGGAAAGGCAAGGAAAAGAAGTTGTAATTTTGTCCAAATACTACCATGAATAGTAGCAGTGGTTTGTATTGCAACTGCAAGCACAGCATATATCCGGTTATTACGGTGGACACTCCCTACCTCTCTTAATAACTTTAGTTTAGTAGTAGTACGTCATTCATGTGTGGGTGTATCACTGTTCACTCAATAATAAGCAAAGCACCTAAAGTCATCCCATATGTCATCAAATACATCCCATGGGAAGTGATAGATAATCAGATTATTTAGCTTCTTCATTTTCCTTTTCTAGTACTCATTCGCACTGTAGGGTGAAAGCTAAATTAATTAAGCAGTAGCCCTTTTAACAGAGTATTCTCAGTGCCAAGTGTAATAGAAAAGTAAGAGCTTCACCACCTGCATGTACTGGACCGGTACAGTAACGCAAGTCTGTCTCACTCATCATGGTGTGCGTCTGTTTTTCTCGGGTGCAAGTTCACTGCGCTGGCATTATGCCGGCTTGCATAAGATAACGTACCAATTTTCCTAAACAAGAGAGAAGAAGAAGAATAAGACTGGTGTACTGTCATAGTCGACTGTAGTGGAAGTCCATAGTGCTCGTAGAATTTGTTCCTTAAACTCCCACTAATGTTAGAGCAAGGATGAAGAAGTTGGAGGTTACATAGATACTGTCCTCAATAGTTATGTACTGTGCTTTCAATTTGCTACTTGTACTGTGACACAACTTTCTGCTCAATCATTTTGTGTTAATCTTAAGGAGCATTGGTTACAGACTATGTCTTTCTTTCTTCATATAGTTGCTCCTTCCAAATCAAACAGACCATCAAGGAGGGAGCTGGCTCGAATGGCCCGGCAACGGAGGCTGGATGCCACTGTCGCCGAATATCGGCGGCTGGTGGCCCTGGAGGAGGAAGACACGCAGTCTACCGGTACAACAACAACATCCACTGGGACAGCTGCATCCTCCTCCGTGCCCCCACGGGCTGCCAGCCAGGGCAGTGCTCCAGCGGTACGGAGCCGGGCTACCAAAGCCAACCGCCACCGCCGAGCAGCAAAGACAGCAGCTGCCCCCACAGGATTTGCAAGGCACGCCAGCGCCGCTTATGCCTCAGAGTGTCCTACCTGGAGCAGGAGGTCCTAACCTATAAGAACATGGTGGAGGGCCTCCGTTTCGACCATGCCACCCTCCGCAAGGAGTATGATGCCCTGGCCGCTAAAGTCAACAGCACCCTGCCGTAGTGTCCCTGGCCCCTTTTTTAGAGACTTTTGGGGGGTGGGAATTGGGAGTTGGGTTGTTTTTGGGACTTTTGAAGGACAATCGTTGGGGTTAGGGAGGGTCTTGCGGGAGATTATTTTGTTAGGGCTACAAAAATATACTTTTTGAAACTTTATCTGACCATACCTGTTTTTTACTGCTTTTGAGTCTGGTGGGTAGGGGTTTAACAGTAAGTTTGTTTTCCTGAATAGTCCTAGGACTTTAGTAGTACTACCGTCAATCTCTCGTCTCTCCTAATACTCCATTATACTACCTCGAACCAAACGCTTATCTTACCTGTAATTTGTGTTTAAAAGTAGGGCTAGGCCCAGGGCTGGCTCTACGGGAAATGGCGATTAAGGTTGGCAATCCTGGGCGGATGAAATGTCCTCCTCATTGCGGTGGTACTAGTGGTGTGACACAGTGGCAGTTGCATGCCTATGGAAAAAAAGAAAATGAAACCTGGATTGTCCTTACTGTAGCATTACAACAGTACGATAGAGAATATAGCAGGTGACAGTACACTAGAACAGTGCCACAATGTAGCCTAACAAATGGTAAAGTATTGAAAGTATAACTTGTACTTGTGTTGGATTTCTTTCACATTGGCTACTACTACAAGAAATAGTACTGAAGCTGAGTAAGTCTAGAATATATCCTCGGATTCCTTCACCAACCTGTTGCTATGACCTTATCCTCCCCAGCAAGTGTGTGGAATTATTGATGTCATTTAGTCACACAGCCCGAGGGAAGACGGTTAGGGTTTGGAAAATGGATGGGAATGGGGGTTTCTTTTTGGGTAGGTTTTGTTGAGAGAAGAAAAAAAAAGCACAGCATGGACAAACAATAATTGAAGATAAAGAAATCTTTGGGTACAAAGCTAACCATAAATCTTTTAAGTGACATAAAGGATGTGCATGCACTACTGCATGCATTGTTACTGAAAAGTAAGTAGTACTAGAATGCGACAGTACAGGGCTGCAGCGTTTTTACTTGCCTATCTCTGCACTCAGAGAAACACTTCTTACAATAAATTAGGTTTAAAAAATAGCCGAAGTAAAACCTATAGAATGGCTGTAGGGATCAATTTAGAAGCAGAGAGAGATCCAAGAAATGCAGTCACACTCATTGAAGAAAACAATGGATAATGTATCTGTATGTTGTTGTAGTTGTCCTGTTGAATTTGGTAAGTAAGTTGCATGTAGCAAACAATTCCTCTTATTAGCGGCACTCCTCCATTCCAGCTGACGCTTCGTCCATCAATGTTGGTGACCAGAAGACTCCCTGTCCACTGCCTGCCTGGCGGATGCTGAATTGCGGCTCGCTAATGTGAAGCCTGACTCCATCCTTTTTTCCCCATTGCACAGACTGAAACCCGGCCTGTAATTATTGAATGAAAAACAGGAAGTGATATATTACAACACCACTGATAAATAAATATAAGGTATGTACGCTGTGTAGTGCAAAAAGTCACACTTTGATTTTCCTAATAGACAGTACAATATTTATGAAAGCGCGTACTCTGTCTGAGTCACCTTTTGAAGGATAAATAAGTATGGGCAAATTAATTTAGCGGATCTTTCCCCTCAAGCTAGGTGTACTGTAAACTTTGTTTTAGAACAAAATTAGACCTTCCCAGCAGTGCTCCCACCCAGACCCTTACTTAAGCCAGTCGCAAAAATATAGAAGACCCCCAATCAGATCTCAAAAAACGAGGCCTAGCAGAAAACTGGTGACAAAACGTACTTTGAAAGTTAAAGTAGGCCCTAATACCCCCTTACCCACCGTGGATTGTATTCAAACTACTTGCAAGCAAGCAAAAGCATCCATAGCCAGCATCGCTCCAAGACTCGAAAACTCCCCCACCCAAACACATGCAATAGAAATACTGCTAACCCTAACGAGCCCTAAGTTAAGAATAGTGGCAAAGGCTTTCTTTAACTATGCCAAATCCCCCCTTTCCCACCATGGATTTTCTTCAAATGACTTGCAACCAAAATTACACATTCTCACGAGTGCTCTAAGACCCCAGAACTCAGTTGCAAAAATCTAGAACACCCTGAAACACATGCAATCCTGCTGCTAGGGCTAACCCTAACGAACCCTAAGTTACAAAAAGTGCCAAAAGGCGTTTCCTTATGGATTTTGTCCAAACCTCTTCTATCCGGTATTAGACCTTCCCAGGAATGCCCCAAGACCCGCCAACCCACCCGCAAAAAAGCACAACACCCCCAAACAGCCAAAAAGGAAAATCTCATACTTGCAATATTTCTCGGCCTTCGGTCCAAACGTGCTGTGCAGCTAGGTCATAACTCCCGTTTTCCACCACAGATTTCCTTAAAAGCAATTGCAATCAAAATTAGACTGTCCCAGCAGTGCTCCCAGACCCCAAAACTCACCCACAAACACCTGGCACCCCCCAAAGAGCACCTCAAAGGCAAGCAAGTCAGCAAAAACACAAAAAAAATTCCGCCTCCGATTTGGTCCAAACCACTTTATCCGGTATTAGAGCTTCCCAGCAATGGCCCCAGAGCCGTCAACCCAGGAGAAAACTAGTAGAAGACCCCCAAACAGCCAAGAAGCAAAAGTACAAAAATGGGGACTTAGTCATTTTCTTGCCAATTTCCAAAATCACTCAGCGCGCTCTGCAGCTAGGCCCTAACTCCCCTCTGCCACCATGGATTTGCTTCAAACCTCTTGCAAACTAAAGTATCCATAGCCAGCAGTGCCCAGACCCCGAAACCCACCCACAAACACCAGGAAGCCCCCCAAACAGGCCCCCGAAAACGCTACATTGAGCAAAATGTCAGAAATAGCAAAAAAAAATTATGCATGGATTTTGTCCAAACCACTTCTATCCGGTATTAGACCTTCCCAGGAATGCCCCAAGACCCGCCAACCCACCCGCAAAAAAAGCACAACACCCCCAAACAGCCAAAAAGGAAAATCTCATACTTACAATATTTCTCGGCCTTCGGTCCAAACATGCTGTGCAGCTAGGTCATAACTCCCGTTTTCCACCACGGATTTCATGAAAAGCAAATGCAATCAAAATTAGACTGTCCCAGCAGTGCTCCCAGACCCCAAAACTCACCCACAAACACCTGGAACCCCCCCAAAGAGCACCTCAAAGGCAAGCAAGTCAGCAAAAACACACAAAAAATTCCACCTCCGATTTGGTCCAAACCACTTTTATCCGGTATTAGAGCTTCCCAGTAATGGCCCCAGAGCCGTCAACCCAGGAGAAAACTAGTAGAAGACCCCCAAACAGCCAAAAAGCAAAAGTACAAAAATGGGGACTTAGTCATTTTCTTGCCAATTTCCAAAATCACTCCGCGCGTGCTCTGCAGCTAGGCCCTAACTCCCCTCTGCCACCATGGATTTGCTTCAAACCTCTTGCAAACTAAAGTATCCATAGCCAGCAGTGCTCCCAGACCCCGAAACCCACCCATAAACACCAGGAAGCCGCCCAAACAGGCCCCCGAAAACGCTACATTGAGCAAAATGTCAGAAATAGCAAAAAAAAAATCTGCATGGATTTTGTCCAAACCACTTCTATCCGGTATTAGACCTTCCCAGGAATGCCCCAAGACCCACCAACCCACCCGCAAAAATGCACAACACCCCCAAACAGCCAAAAAGGAAAATCTCATACTTACAATATTTCTCGGCCTTCGGTCCAAACGCGCTGTGCAGCTAGGTCATAACTCCCGTTTTCCACCACGGATTTCCTGAAAAGCAAATGCAATCAAGATTAGACTGTCCCAGCAGTGCTCCCAGACCCCAAAACTCACCCACAAACACCGGAACCCCCCCAAAGAGCACCTGAAAGGCAAGCAAGTCAGCAAAAATACAAAAAAAATTCCGCCTCCGATTTGGTCCAAACCACTTTTATCCGGTATTAGAGCTTCTCAGCAATGGCCCCAGAGCGGTGAACTCACCCGCAAAGAAGTAGAACACCCCCACAAGTGCAGAGTCTTTCTTCATTGGGTGTAATCCAGCCGTCTGCTTTGAGGGAAATAGGAGTCTCGAGGAGGAGAATAGAGGAGCATGTTCTTGTGAACTTGTGAACCTGAGGAATGCAGACTGCGGAATCTTCAAATCAATAAGCAAACAAGTGAAGACAGTTCTGCTGATGGGCTTGTTTTTGTGATTAGGTGATTAAAGTTTGAATTATATTAACTGTGCACAACAAAGAAAGGCAGACACACAGGAATAAAAGTGAATAAGGATGAAAAAGAAAGTTATTGATTCATTGTCTCATTTTCAGGGCTCGGTGTCAGTGAATAAGAATAAGGCTTCGTCATCATACTCTGCGAATTCAGGCAGGGTGAGGTCAGTGTCACCTAACAGAGAAGAAATTCCCTCATCTATGTTGCTGTCCACCTCGTCTTCATCCGGCGTGCTTTCTCGTACTTTGTAATCTGGTGGTATGAGGTGCTGATTCATCTTGATCATTGTTAACCTCTCCACATTTTTGGGCGAGAGGCGGCTCTGTTTGGAAGTTACAATGCCACCAGCAGCACTGAAAACACGTTCAGAAGACACACTTGCGAGTGGGCAAGACAAGTAGTTTATAGCCAGGTTGGAGAAATGTGCCCACAATTCGTTTTTCCCATGCCAATACGCCAATGGGTCAGAATTAACATAGACCTCTGTTGAGTCATTCAGATAGTCCTGCACCATCGACTCAAGTTCTCCAAGGTTCCTCCACTAGGCTTACTTTTTGCTGTGACCTTTTGAGAACCAAACCCATGCCAAGTTAGCCAATCCTCTTCTGCATCTAATGTTACTGTTGTGGTGCAGATGATCCGGTTGCCGTTGCCTTTAACGGCTGAGAGGTCACTTGTGCCACAGCCACAGGTGCAGAAGTGGATTCTTTTGACTTGGAATGGCCTGCTGATGCTGATGTACTGCCTTTTCCTTCAATTTCCTGCTGTTCTCTTTCAAACCTCTTGGCTGACAAGGCTAGCCAACGTTTGTACTTTGTAACATCTTGATCACCAAAAGAAAAGAATGCTTTGCCTGCCAGCGCCTTTTTGTAGCGTGGATCCAGAATAGTAGCACAAATATAATGCTGTTCTGAGTGGATCATTTTAGGACGTTCATCACCAAGTAGGCGCTCTAATAATTTCTCCGCCAAAAGAAAGGCGTCTTTCATTTCTTCATCTTTTTCAAACATAGAAGACACCGCCTTCAGTTGGTGCTCCAGCATGCGCAACAATGGGATAGCTTTTCCCAAATTACAGTCCTCCTTGCTGACTGAACGCGTGAAGACCTCAAAAGGACGAAGCATGTCTGTCAGGCTTTTAACTAGGTCCCATTGCACCCCATCTAGCCTCAGGTCCTTCAGAGCTGTTCCCAGTGTTAAGAAATACTGATCGAGTACCGTATACTGCTCATACAGATGCTCAAGCATGTAGAAGGTTCTGTTCCAACGTGTTGCCACCTCCTGGATGAGTCCTTTCACTGGCATTCGACGTTCATGTAGCAGGGTCCTCAGATGCTTCCAGGCCTTAAAAGAATGGCTGGACATTCTTCGGCAGATGGCCACTATCTCACACGCTGGACTGTCTTCATCACTCAAGAATTTTTTAACAACCAGGTTTATACAGTGCGCCAAACACGGCACTCTGAAATAGTCACCCAGCTCCATGGCCTTAACTATATTGGCGCCATTATCCGTGGAAACTTAACCAATCTGGCGTTTTTTTGGGGACAGCCAGTGAAAGACCTTTGTGTTAAACTCATCCAAAATGTTTTGTGCTGTGTGACATTTCTCCAAGCCAAACATGGCTAGTGTTGCATGTTTCCGAGCAGCTTTAAAAACTTGGTCCGGGTCAACACCTGCGTTTAGCTTTGCTTTAACCCCTGAAAAAGAGACCCAGTGTGCAGTGATGCACATGTAATCAGCGCCTGCGCCACTGGTCCACATGTCTGTTGTCTGATGTATAGTGTGAACAGCACTCTTCTGCAAAGCTGCCCCAATCAACTCCAGCACATCTTCATGTAGTGCTGGAACCGCAACTCTGGCAAAATAGAACCGGCTAGGAACCTTCCATTTAGGGCAGAGCGCTGCCACTAATTCTAGAAAACCAACCCCTTCTACAAAAGAAAAAGGGAGAAGGTCCAGAGCTAGAATTTTAGCCAGCTTAGTGTTATACAGACGCGTCAGTGGGTAGTTGCGTTCATATGGAGCTTCTGTAAACAACATGGTTCTAATGTTACCCTGGACCAAGCATTCAAGGGATGATGATGACTTCTTCGACCCAGTTACGCTCGCTGCTGAACTTTTTCGAATTAGTGTCTCACTCTCTCCCACACTCTTAGTGTGGCTCACATGGGGTGTGCTGCTGACAGGGGTACTGGGTGTAAGTGAAGTGTTTGACACGTCTTTTTCCTCCTCGTCATCATCAGATGAAACATCAGCGTTTTCTTGACGTGCAATTCGGGCTTCCTTGATCGCCTGTAGGTGCGCAAACCATTGGACAGCGTGCTGTCTCTTAAGATGACCTCTCTGGCTTCCGGTACCATAGTTGGTACCAAACTTACCAAGACTAACTGAAAGCTTACAAATGCTACAAATGGCGAACTTTTCCCTTTTTGGGCAAACACTAAAGAAGTCCCAAGCTGGGGACTTGAATTGTCTGTGGGGGCCGGAGGAGGCGGCGATACTGGTGGTGGTGGTCATGCTGCTAATGCCAGATGAAGTGGAGGATGTGGATTGCTGAACTTTAGTATGTTGTGCACTTTCACCACCACTAATTGAGGTCGAGGTGGATGGAGGTCCCTTCTGGCGTGGAAGAAATATGGAAGCGGTACGTGTTGGTGTACTAGTTAACTCCAATGATTGTTGTGTTTCCATTGCCTCCTCGTCGACATCATCATCACGCTCAGCAGCTTCTCGGGCTAGGGTCAAAATGTCTGTTTGCTGCATGCCCGCTGGGGCTGCAGTGACCTTTATGATGACTGGGTCGTCATCATGAGAGCCTTCCTCAGCAGCAGTATCCGCCAGTTCTTGTTGAGCCTCATCACACTCCATAACTATGAGTTTTTCGACGATCTTCCTTTTACGCTTAACTACCTTTGTCAGATCATGGTGTACCTCACTCTCAGACGGCAGTGATGGTTCCCAATTTAGATCCGTATCATCAGAAGGAGGTGGGCTTGAAGAAGATGTAGACACCACCCTTGATCTTTTCCTTGCTAGGGATGTGGAAGACAATGAATGATCATCAGGAGGAGTGGCTTCCTCAAATGATACCTCGGCTTGTTTGTCGATTTCCTGATGTGCCCCTACTTCGGGAGGAACAACTATTTGGGGCACTTGTGACCCTCCATGCACCTCTGCTTGCGCATCTCCTTGCGCTGCCTCTCCTTCCACATGTACTTGGGCTTGTACTTGCACATGTGGTTGTTGTTGCGGCTGTGGTTGTTCAGCACTCGTCAGATGAGTTACAACAACCTGTGTTGATTGAGGGACATTGCTGCTACTTTCTTGCGATGAGCCAACATCACTGTTCGATGGTGATTAAACAACTAGACTAAGTGCCTCTGCAGCACTCAAGGGCTTGGACTTAAGTTGATGTGGTGGTGGTGGTGGCACTGAGCCCAATGGAGCGGGGGTGCTGCTCCCAGCTTGGTCCCCAGCAGATCCCGCTGCTGCTGAGGCGTACTTTTTTTTTTACTCCCAAAAATGTGGCAGGCGGCACACCAGTCTCCTTAGTAACTTGCTTCTTCTGCTCCTTACTGGCAGCTTTCTTGCTAGAGGAGCTACGGGGAACTTTTTTTGGGGCCATCTTCTTCAGAGCAGGTCAGAACAGCAGGCCGCAGATGCACGAGTTGCAGAGTTGTCTGTGGCCAGACGTGACGTCGCGTGACGTTATGCTGCACACACACACAGCTGCAGGACTTCTTCCTGGCACTGTTGGTTCTCTTCAGTCTTGTGGACCTAAAAGCAATGGAAGACAGAGGAACATCAGTTCAGTTATACACCCCAAAAAAACGAAAATCACAGAAAAATCAGCACAATCCCATGCCATCCATGCCCTCCATGATGTTTAAATTCAAGACACCCCACAGAAAGACTAGGCTCATGCACCACTCACTACCCCTGGTGAAAAGGCCACAACAACAGCCCAAAAAAACGAAAATCACAGAAAAATCAGCACAATCCCAAGCCATCCAGGCCCTCCATGATGTTTGAATTCAAGACACCCCACAGAAAGACTAGGCCCATGCATCACTCACTACCCCTGGCCATAAAGGTTGAAAGCTAGGCAAAATGGTTTCAGACCTAAGAACACTGCCTGCATTCAAAATGCCCCCCTGCCTCCCAGCACATGGCCAGGGCCTGCCTGTAGCAGCACTCAAAATGGCCCCCACCCACATGGCCTGTCCCCATGAACACCCCAAAAAATCGAAAACCACAGAAAAATCAGCACAATCCCAAACCATCCATGCCCTCCATGATGTTTGAATTCAAGACACCCCACAGAAAGACTAGGCCCATGCACCACTCACTACCCCTGGTGAAAAGGCCACAACAACAGCCCAAAAATACGAAAATCACAGAAAATCAGCACAATCCCAAGCCATCCAGGCCCTCCATGATGTTTAAATTCAAGACACCCCACAGAAAGACTAGGCCCATGCACCACTCACTAACCTTGGTGAAAAGGCCACAACAACAGCCCAAAAAAACGAAAATCACAGAAAAATCAGCACAATCCCAAACCACCCAGGCCCTCCATGATGTGTGAATTCAAGACACCCCACAGAAAGACTAGGCCCATGCATCACTCACTACCCCTGGGCATAAAGGCTGAAAGCTAGGCAAAATGGTTGCAGACCTAAGAACACTGCCTGCATTCAAAATGGCTCTCTGCCTCCCAGCACATGGCCAGGGCCTGCCTGTAGCAGCACTCAAAATGGCCCCAACCCACATGGCCTGTCCCCATGAACACCCCAAAAAATCGAAAAACACAGAAAAATCAGCACAATCCCATGCCATCCATGCCCTCCATGATGTTTAAATTCAAAACACCCCACAGAAAGACTAGGCTCATGCACCACTCACTACCCCTGGTGAAAAGGCCACAACAACAGCCCAAAAAAATGAAAATCACAGAAAAATCAGCACAATCCCAAACCATCCAGGCCCTACATGATGTTTAAATTCAAGACACCCCACAGAAAGACTAGGCCCATGCATCACTCACTACCCCTGGGCATAAAGGTTGAAAGCTAGGCAAAATGGTTGCAGACCTAAGAACACTGCCTGCATTCAAAATGGCCCCCTGCCGGGTGCCCCAATACAGGTGCTCTCTGATACCACTACTGACCTCTCCTTAAATGCTGGCATTGGGTGCACCACTCGTGGGGTCTTGGAAAAAGATTCAGAAAGGGAGACCACAGACTTTTTTTCATTCTCTGACGATGCCGAGCTTGAGGATGAATGGGGGGATACATCGTGTCTCATGGATGAATCTGATAGCCAATCTGAAGCGGACGATGCCCAGACTGTTAAGCCCAAGCAAAAAGCAGCTAGAAAACTGATCGGCAGGACCCATGGGGTAGGCCTCGACTGGGATCATTCGAACACCGAGCAACTAACCCCCTTGGTTCTCTCCACTCATGGTGCAACTACTGCCCCTACATCAGTATCAGCCCCACCATATATAGACACTGTACTACAGGCAATTGCATCCCATCAAGAAGAGACCTCCCAGGATGAACGAAAAGCACAAGCAGCACTTCGAAAGGTGCAAGGTGTAGTGAGAAAATTAGTAAAGACATGTGGATCATTTGGCGATCGGCTAACCGAAGTAGAAAATAGAACCTTAACAAATGAGACTGAGGTGGTCGCCATCAAGGAACGAGTTGAGTCCAATGAAGCACAAATTGGGGACATTCGATGGAAGTTGGAGGATTTTGAAAATCCCCAACGCAGGGACAACCTCCGCATTTTGGGTGTACCCGAAAAAGCCGAGGGGGATGATGTTCGTTCCTTTGTTATCACTCTGCTATGAGATTCCCTCCCAGAGCTGTCAAAATGGAACTGGGATGTCGAGATACAGAGGGCACATCGGATGCCACTCACTCTGAGAACCCCCGCGAAACCTGGCGCCTATCCCAGGGCTATTCTAATTTATTTTGGGAACTTCCTACTGAGACAGGCGGTCTCTGAGAAAGCTAGACCGGAGACCAAACGTACCTTGAACGACATCTCCTATTTTACGCGACCCGATTTCTGTCATACTACAGTCGAGAGGAGGTGGAGGTTACGCCAGCTCATCAAACCTTTTCAAGATAAAAAGGCGACGGTTTATCTCAATAACCCTACACGCCTAAAAGTCATTCTTGGGGGTCAGACAAGATTCTTTGATTCTGAAATCAAAGCCCAAGAATATTTAAATAGCTTAACATAGGCAGAAGCCCAAATGAAGCGGGGGGTAAAGTGAATTGCTGGTTTGGGAACCTAGTGTAACGCAAGTACTGAATCAGCATTGTGTACAGATGAATTACTTGACATTAATAGGCCACATTGTGAATTCTTATGTTTTTGTTTTTCCTTTTTTCACTTCCTTCACTTCCTTCACAGGTTTTTTTTTCTGCATTGTAGTTCAATATTAGCCAGCCTACAATCTTAAACAATCTGAAGGATAGCATGAAGTGGACTGTTTTTTGTACGCTTATTGTAGTAACAACGAAAACAAAGTTTATGTAGCTGGTCTGGTGTTATAGTCGAGCTCTGTCTTATTTTTTCTTCTCGGTTTGTAAAAAGTGATTTTTTTTGTCAGCACGTGGGGGGGACTCGGTTGTTGTGATCACATACATCGCTCTTAAGACTCTGATGGAGTCTGTTTGCCTCAATGTGGGAGCGAGGGAGGGGACGAGAGGGGGGGGGGGGGACAGAGATAGGGGAAGGTGGGTGGGAGATGGGAGAAAACACAAAAAAAAGAAAATAATTCCAATGCAAAGAAAAAAGCACTACTCTTACAAAGTCATTTCTTTTAAAACAAACATAAACTCAGAGATAAGATACAAGGGAATAATATTCAGCATTCAATGGAGGGGATAACCGTTTGGAGTTGGAACGTTGCGGGGCTCCTAGATAGGGATAAACGTGGCCGATTTGCTGAAATAATTAAGCGACACTCACCAGACATTATATGTCTACAAGAAACCCACCTGACTTGAAACAATAGGAGTTTTTTACAAATCCAGGGGTATGATATCCTAGTAACCACAACACATACAGCGAATACACGGGGTGTTGCTATTCTAGGTAAAAGGTTTCTAGGCAAGCCGGTTAAACAGGCCCAGGACCAATATGGCAGATGGGCAATAGTCGAATTGACTCTCGGAGTGACAGCATGTTCGGTCTATGGCTCTAACCTGGACGACTCATCTATATTTGAGACATTAGAAACTGATCTAGCAGAACGGACCACCCCATTAATCCTCACAGGGGATTTTAATATCTCATTAGGCTCACACCTCAACAACACTATCAGCTCAAAGTATTCTGGCCGCAAACCCAGGGTATTCAAAGCAATTAGTTCACTAACAACTAGTCATAATCTTGTAGATATTTGGTCCCTAAAACGTCCTGAAGATCCAGGATACACATTTTTTTCTCACCCTCACAATAAACACACCAGGATTGACTATATTTTCACTACTAGACATATTTCAAATAAAGCTACCATTACAAAATACCCGAAGCTAATTTCAGATCACAATATTTTGGCTTTGACAGTAATTATGTCTCCTACAGCCCGAAAGACTCGAAACTGGACATTTGATCGGAAATTGCTGGCCAATAGTGATTATATTAAGTATATCAGGAGTTGGACCCAGGGTTATTTTGATATGAATCGATTTAGCGCCTCCAGAAACTTAGTTTGGGACAGCTATAAGGCTGCTCTTAGGGGGGAAACCCTTAGTTATGTAGCCAGGCTACAGAAACAACAAGCCTCCGAGCAACACAGAAAAATCTCAGAACTAGCTAACTTAGAAACAGCACATATAACCGCAATCGCCGAAAATAGGAGCTCAGATGGGTCACATATACTACGTCAGATTTTAATCTGTAAAACAGAGCTTAATAAAGTGTTAACACAAAAATCGGCAGAATCCTATAGATCTCAGCGCAAGAACTTTTATGAGAATGGTGAAAGGGTAGGGAAACAATTAGCCCTACGAACCAGACAGCAGGCCTCTCTGAATGCAATCTCCTCAATAAAAGAGAACAACGTAGAATACACCAAAATAGAAGACATACTTAAAGTGTTCCAGGGGTATTACCAAAACCTATATCAAGAGGATCAGGACCACAACAGTGAAGATGTCAAAACCTTTCTCACTAGTTTCCTATCCTACCCAGATAAAAGCCTTGATAATCTCACTAAGAATGATCTAGAGAACGAAATCACCATCTTAGAGCTTGAACTTGCTTTGTCAGAACTGGCGTCCGGGAAAGCAGCTGGCCCCGATAAAATTCCCCTGGAAATATATAAAGTCTTAGGCAAAATAATACTCCCTTTTTTATTAGACCTTTTTCTGGGGATACAATGGAGCGGAAGAACACCAGAATCTTGGAAGGATGCCAGTATTATTATCTTTGCTAAGAAAGGCAAACCAGCCGACTCCACTGCTTCATATCGTCCCATCTCATTAATTAACTCTGACTCCAAACTTTATTCAAAGATCCTGGCCAACCGACTGAGTAGAGTCATTGCACAACTGGTCAGTCCATGGCAACATGGCTTTATCCCTACGAAAGGCACTACCGATCATACCCGCAGAGCAATCACGATCTTTGACATCACATCTGCAACAGGGGACCAAGCTTCAATGATCCTTCTCGATGCCGAGAAGGCATTCGATCGGGTGTCTTGGGAATATCTGTGGGTGATTCTGGAACATTATAACTTTGGGGCTACATTTATAAGAGCAATTAAAGCTTTGTATTGTAATCCATCAGCAAAACTACATTTAATGGGGCAGGAATCAGGCTTGATAAATATTACAAGAGGAACGAGACAGGGGTGCCCATGCTCGCCAATTCTCATCGCTCTGTATATTAACCCCCTGATTCTAAATATTCTCGCCAATCCCAGAATTCATTGTGTGGTAACAGGTATCTTTGAAACTAAAGTCCTGGCCTACGCGGATGATGTCGCCATTTTAACACCCGATCCGGAGACAGCTCTAGTAGAGATAGAGGTAACTGTACTCTTATTTGGTTCTTATACAGGATATTCCTTAAATAGGAATAAGACAGTAATCTTATGTACACAAAACACGATTTGCTCTGACCCCAGGCGGGTCTATAAGGCCACGTATCTCGGAGTGCAGATTACTGCCGAAACTCAAAACATCGTCAAATTTAACTATGAACCGCTTATTGACACAATAAGACAGGATCTTGCCAGGGTAAATAGCCTTCATCTCATCATCATAGGTAGGGGGAATTATATTAAAATTACTATTTTCCCCAAAATCCTATATTTATTCCGTACCATCCCCCTATTAGTAGATGATAAATTTATCAAAACCCTCAACTCCCAAATCTCCAAATTCGTCTGGCAATATGGCAAGATAAGAAGATCGCTAAAATACTTGTCTCTCCCTTACAATAGAGGTGGTCTGGCTATCCCTCAACTGTTCCTATACTAGTGGGCTGCATATATTCAGCAATTTGCTTCCTTGGTTAGTCCTTTACAGAATGAAGCAGGGGCCGACATTCCATCAATATACCAGTTGGCCCTTGGCTCTAAAGCCAGAGGACTCCTACTCAGACACTATGACCCTGGATACTATAAAAAAGTCAGATTCAAGATTGTTACAGGGGCTTGGAAAGCTTGGACTAAAATAACAAAATGTTTGCAAATTCCTAAATACACCCGATACTCCCCACTTTGGCAATCGTCTCTCTTCTCGCAAAACATTAATGATGGGACTTTTGCCAATTGGAAGAGTTATGGAATTACATCTCTTTTTGATCTTCTAGGCTCCGAGAAAAAACTTAATTTTAGTTTCCTCCAGACTCAATATTCTATACCCAGCAGCGATTATCTTAAATTCCTTCAAGTTAGATCAAGCATTAATCATCTGCTTCCCAACATAAACTGGAACAGAATACCCCTATTGGAAGATATTCAAAAATCGTCTTCTAGAATAGGGACATTTTATAATGCACTACTTGCCAACACACATGACGATATTGAACGTACGGAAGCAACCTGGGCTAGCAAATTAAACAATCCAGATGTGGACCTAGACAAGGTATTGACAATGGCCTCCCAATTCTTACTTTCCACCAATCTTAGAGCTCAGCTGTACAAAACAGTTTATAATCTCTATTATACACCTGCCAAGTTGTATGCCTGGGGGAAAAATGACAGCGACCGCTGTCCTAGGTGTAAAAGCGGACCTGCGACGCTTGTGCATATGTTCTACGAATGTGACAGCTTAGGGTTTTTTAAGAAAATGATTTGGGAGTTTTGGAGGGAGGTGTTTGGACGAGAATTGCCGGAATCACTAACTATTTTTATGCTGGGATATGATTGTACTTTGAGATTGCACCACAGTGAGGTAGTAATGTTATTTATCGGCTCTGCGGTATATCGCATTATTTTGGCTACTCGTTGGAAAGAGGAAGATCCTACATGTTTCCAAAACTGGCTTGCTAGGTTCCTGACAGTTTATAACTATGAAACAGCGATTTATGCTACTAGGGGGCTTAAGTCCAGGATGCGGGGGGAAAAGTTCTGGTCTCCTATCACGGCTTGGTCCACTCAGTCCCTGTTTAATTGATATGTATTGCTTCCTAATGGGCTATTAGTATCTTTTCGACTCATGTATGTAATCTATTCGTATTTGTCTTTTTTGCATTTCTCTGCTAGATAAACTATACAATGTGTTTTCTTTTATATTTAAACAATATGGATGAATTGGAATGGAATTATTTTCTAAAAAATAAAATTAAAAAAAAAAAAAAAAAATGTCCCCCTGCCTCCCAGCACATGGCCAGGGCCTGCCTGTAGCAGCACTCAAAATGGCCCTCACCCAAATGGCCTGTCCCCATGAACACCCCCAAAAATCGAAAAACACAGAAAAATCAGCACAATCCCATGCCATCCATGCTCTCCATGATGTATAAATTCAAGACACCCCACAGAAAGACTCGGCTCATGCACCACTCACTACCCCTGGTGAAAAGGCCACAACAACAGCCCAAAAAAACGAAAATCACAGAAAAATCAGCACAATCCCAAGCCATCCAGGCCCTCCATGATGTTTAAATTCAAGACACCCCACAGAAATACTCAGTCCACCCACCACTGAGTACCCCTGGGCAAAAGGCCCCAAAACAGCCCAAAAATCGAAAATTCCAAAATTGTAGTTGCAGCAACTGTAATGCCCCAAACAAACTTACTTGTGAAATTTCTAATCCAAAAGTGATCCAAAGAAAGTCAAAAAGGCCTCAAATCCAAATATCCAGCAGCATCCACAAAAAAGTAATCCTTCCAGGTGAAGAATCCGTATGAAAGTGACCAGCACATGAAGAAAGCACTGGGAGGAGCCTGCTGGACAGGAACAGGAAGTTGGAGACTGTGGGGCACTTCCTTCCTCCTCCCCCCCCCCCCCAGAAAGGACTCCTTGCAAAAAAAAGTGCAGGCAAATGTCAACCTGAGAAGTTATTCTGATAAAAATCATCATCTGGAGAAGGTTTATGCTGCTTGCTGGTGGATTTCTTGTGCAGAATTGCAAATTTTGTATTTTCACGAGTGCGAGATTGTTGCTGCCCGCCGCATCTACAAGTTCGCAATTGCGAACTCCAGCGATACGTGATCACGGCGTACTCGCGTTGACAAACTCTCACAGTGCAAGGTGGCAAGCCGCGATGACGTAATCGCGCTCGCCAAACTCCCGCGGGATACCACAGCAAGATCCAAAATGGCGCAGCACTCGCAAAATATCGAGAAAAACAACTCGGCAAACGCTGAATGACGGTAAGTGAACGCCGCTCGCCGCAAAATTGTATCACCAAGAAAAAAAATCCGCTGCGTGCGAATTTGCGGATTTTCGGTAAATTTGCGAGCGTTCGCGGATTGCGAATTTACCGAAAATCCGCAAAATCCGCGAGCGGAACAGATTTTCCGCCCATGCTTAGCCAGGACAGTAAATGCTTGTGTGAGTATTTCTGTGTCCCCCTGTTGTCTGACTCAGTGTGACCCAGAGAGTCGGACCAGTGGCTGCCCACACAAACCAAAAACACCATCAGACTTACATGTTCCTGCACCAGTTCCTTCCCACTGAATATTAGATATGCCACATCTGTGCCCTGTGTAATTGCAGACTTACACACTCCTGTCGATGCATATTATGTTGATGCATCTTGCATTTGTGAGATTATCCGGGACCCTCTAAGCCCCAATGTGTGCATGCAATCACATCTGTGTGGGCCATGCTAAGTGCCCTTGTGAGGGGTCCCCCAGTTTTCGAGGGAGGGAGGTTACAATAGGTCCTGAGTCTGGGTCTTCCTACTGTACTGATTGAAGTTGGTACCTGACATTGTGGAACTGGTCATTAACCCTTCTTTTCTCTCATACCTGCAGCTCAAGGTAAACCAGCGTAAGGCTGTGTGGAGGGCCATTGCGGCAAAGGTGCGAGCCCTGGGGGTATGCAACCGCCGGTGCACACACTGCCACAAGAGGTGGGACGACATCAGTCGGCTTGCAAAAACAGTGGCTGAGATGACATTGGGGATGCTACCACGCACAGGGCGTTTGGCATGGCGCAGCATGACTCCAGTGATGGGCCGCATCTTGGCAGTGACTCATCCAGACCTGGATGCACGTCTGAAGGAGCATGGCAAGCAAGGCAGGGCTGGTGAGTATCTGGGGAGTGTGACTTTTGCTTGGAGTGGATGCATGTGTACAGGGCCTGTGGCAGCAGTGAGCCATGCGATGTGAGTGTGTTGCTGTGCTGTGCTGTGTCATGTGAGTGGCGGCTATGATGTGTGCTTGTATCAGGTATTGTGCCACCCTGGCCTTACTGAGCAGATACTCCCTGCTGTACTTTCTCATTGCCAGATGTGTTGTGCTCCACATGGTCATTCAGCGTTGGGATGGTGTGGGTGATCTATGATGGGGTGAACAGCAGTGTCCACTTGTTGAGTGTGAATTCATGTATGCCGACTTTGCCTGCACCATGATCGTTGGTGCCCCAACATCTGCTAATAATGTGCTCCAGATTACCACAAGGTGCTTGCTATGGCCTACTTGGAATTGGGGACTGTGATGTCCTAATAGGTGTGTGTGTTGTCCCCTCCTGTTACCTGAAGGTCTGTTAGTGGTAACAAGTGTTGTACCCTCATCATGTCCCAAGATGTGGGCAGGCCAAGCTGTGTGTGTGGTACACTTCATCTACGGGCAGGGTGTAGTGCTGTGTGGCATCAAAATGGCTCACTCATGGCAGATATTCATCATTGCAGGCACCATTGTGGTCTATGTTGTGTGTTGCTGCACAGTGATTGCAGGGGGTGGTGTTTACCATGTAGATTTGGGCCTCTCCTGTAGTGCATTGTCTTGAATTCGTGTGACCAGATGATAACATTACACAACCCTGTATCTCTCTCTCATGCAGGTTCGCAAGAGACCACGGAGTAACATGAGCCTGAATCCAGTGATGGCGAGAGTAGCACTACAGCTGCAGTGGAGGCCAGTGATACAGAGCCCACCAGCGCATCTGAGGGGGACACAAGTATTCAGGAGGAATCCGTGGCTGAGACACAGAGTACCACTTCATCTGATGCCAGCGGGGATGCATCCATGCTGGCAGGCACAGGGGATGGGGAGTCTGCATCATCATCTACCACCCAGTGGCCAGTGCCCAGCCTCCCATTCACTTCTTCTGGTGCTGCCCGTATCCGCGTCACTAAGAAGGGACGAGTCACATTCACACCTGGCACCGCTGCCCCTGCACCTGTCCCCCCTGTTGCCCTCACTGCAGAGTGTGTAGAGATCCTGCGCCAGCTCTGTGTGGACCAGACTGCCCTGCTCAATGCCTTCAGTGACCATGACAAGAAATTAGGCCAGGTGTTTGCATATATGGAGGGCATACACTCTGATGTGGATGGGCTACACCGTACAGTCCAGGCGTTGTCATCCACAGTGACATCAGCCCTTCAACAGGCAATTGCTCCCATTGCAGCTCAGGTGCCTTTGTCCACCCCCAGTCAGTGGCCACATCAGGTGACAGTGATCACGGTTCACCTGCATCACCAAAAAGATACAGCACAAGGAGCACACAACAGACACAACCCAGGCACTCCCACCCACAGACACCATCCCCACTGAAGAGCAGGGCCACCCCACAATGCACAGACAAGAGCCAGTCAGGGAAGATCAAGGCCAGGCGATCAATGAGGCAGACATCAGGCTCACATGCCGCAGAGGCATCACCAGCAAAAGACTCTCCTGTCACTGAAACTTCACACAGACCTACCCATGCAGTGTCTCTGTCCATTGAGGAGGTGTTGCATATCAGGGGTACACCTAGGAAGAGCACAGGGACACATCCACCCACCACATATACCCCAATTCCGAGTCAATTAAAGCAGGTGGAGGAGGGCACTGTAGAGACCACCCCAGCCAAGAAGTCAAAGGAGGGCACTGTAGGGGGTACACCTGGCAAGAAGGCAAAGCAGGGCACTGTAGACACCACCCCTGGCACAAAGTCAAAGCAGGGCACAGTAGACACCACCCCTGGCACAAAGTCAAAGCAGGGCACTGTAGACACCACCCCTGGCAAAAAGGCAAAGGAGGGCACTGTAGGGGGTATACCAGGCATAGAGGGGAAGGAGGTCCTGAGGAGTAGCCAGACCAAGCGTTCCACAGGATCTAGCACATCACCAGAGGTAGTGCCAGTGTCTGCACCTGATGTGGGACAGTTGGTGTGTGTGTGCCTGTTGGGTCATCAACACATCCTATCAACCCCAAGACAGGGAAGCCAATTCATATTCCCAAAAAGTGGAAGGGCACCCCTCCAACTGTGTCAGAAGACTGCATGACTCCACCTCCACGTGCCACTATGCCACCTGGTCCACACAGCTCTCCAGCTTGCCAAGCCACTGTTAGCCCCACATCACCTGGGGCTCTGTCACCCCAGTTAAGTGGGACTTCTGTCACAGACACACAGCCAGGTCCAAGTCTGCATGACTTCCAGGAGTGAGTTGACATCCCCCTCATGCGCCTGTGCCTCATATAGGTGTGCTAGTCCTGACCATTGTTTACAAGCATGGACACTGGGCCTGTTACTCTGCTGTGCTGTACTCTCCCCTGTGCAGCCTCTCATGTACTTGCTGGCTCACCTGTGCCTTGGACACTGGCCCTGTTGCTCTGCTGTGTCGTGCTCTCACCTGTGCCTTGGACACTGACCCTGTTGCTCTGCTGTGCTGTACTCTCCCCTGTGCAGCCTCTCATGTACTTGCTGGCTCACCTATGCCTTGGACACTGGGCCTGTTGCTCTGCTGTGCTGTACTCTCCCCTGTGCTGCCTCTCATGTACTTGCTGGCTCACCTGTGCCTTGGACACTGACCCTGTTGCTCTGCTGTGTCGTCCTCTCACCTGTGCCTTGGAAACTGGCCCTGTTGCTCTGCTGTGCTGTGCTGTACTCTCCCCTGTGCAGCCTCTCATGTACTTGCTAGCTCACATGTGCCTTGGACACTGGCCCTGTTGCTCTGCTGTGCTGTACTCCCTCCTGTGCAGCCTCTCATGTACTTGCTGGCTCACATGTGCCATGGACACTGGCCCTGTTGCTCTGCTGTGCTCTACTCTCCCCTGTGCAGCCTCTCATGTACTTGCAGGCTCACCTGTGCCTTGGACACTGGGCCTGTTGCTCTGCTGTACTCTCCCCTGTGCAGCCTCTCATGTACTTGCTGGCTCACCTGTGCCTTGGACACTGGCCCTGTTGCTCTGCTGTGCTGTACTCTCCCATGTGCAGCCTCTCATGTACTTGCTGGCTCACCTGTGCCTTGGACACTGGCCCTGATGCTCTGCTGTGTTGGCCTCTCCCCTGCCTTGGACACTGGCCCTGTTGCTCTGCTGTGTTGTACTCCCCCCTGTGCAGCCTCTCATGTACTTGCTGGCTCACCTGCCATGGACACTGGCCCTGTTGCTCTGCTGTGTCGTGCTCTCACCTGTGCCTTGGACACTGGCCCTGTTGTTCTGCTGTGCTGTACTCTCTCCTGTGCAGCCTCTCATGTACTTGCTGGCTCACCTGTTCCTTGGACACTGGCCCTGTTGCTCTGCTGTGTTGGACTCTCCCCTGTGCTATGGACACTGGCTTTCCTGTTTGTGTTTCACCTGTGCATGGTATATAGCATTTTAGCATCATTTTGAGCCTTGCTGTTGTCTACTATTGTTGTACCGCTGCATCTGTGCAATATGTGAATAAATACAGTTACTTCTGGTGTGTGTTTTGTCTGTGTCCTTGCTTTAAGTTCTGTTTCTGTTCGCATGTATCACTTCAACATTGCAAGGCTCTTTGCAGCCATCAATTTTTTGGGCAGGAGTGACAGGGTCTTAAGTCCATTCTGAGCCTCCAAATTGTGTGATCTGTGATGGCTATTTAACCTGGCATGCAGTCATCTTGTTATTGATTTGCAGTTGTTGCCTACACTTTTCACATGTCTGGTTGGGGTACACTGCCAGCACAGGGTGTGATGCTGTGCAAATGTTTCGAAGCTGGCAGGGATATGTAATGAAGTATGTGTGTGGATTGGTTTCTGTGTGCCCAGCCTTGTATGCATATGGTCATCTTGTGTTTGGCCTTGGTTCTGGTGCCATGGCCTACATGAGATGCGTGGTGTTGGGTGTAGCAGAGGTGTGCAGTGTGAAGGGTGTCAGTTTGTAGTGGATGTGTGTGTGCCCCTGTATTGTGTGAGACACACATGTGTCACCCAGGATTTGTATGCGTGTTGTTTGTTTTGCCTTGCCCTGGGTAGAGGATTGTATGCACTTGTGTGAGCTGTTTGTAGTGCACTGTGCTGTGTGTTGGTGTGTCCATGGTGTTGTGTGTGACTCCTCCTTGTTGTGTTTGTCAGTTTGGAGTGTACAAAGTGTGTGAGTTGCACATCAGTCTTGTGTTTGATTGATCTTCAATGTGTCTTTGGTGTTTTTGTGCGAACTGTGTGTGGCTCTGCTGCTCCACACTGGCATTGTGTTTGCGTTTGTCATGCATTGCAGGCACATGGTGGTTTTTGCACTCCTGTATGGCATGGTGTGTGTGGTTTTAGGCCATCCCCTATGTGTGCCACTTATGCCTGGCCATTGTGGGTGTTCCTTCACTCTATTGTTGTGTGGTGCACCCCTTACATGTCTGCTACTGACATGCAGGCTGTTTAACTTAGATGTCAGCTTTCCCCTTGGTTTCCATGTGTTTATGCCTCCCCATCACTTCATATGTGGGCTTGTGCTTTGTAATACAGTTCTTGGCCCATAAGTGTTGTTCCACTCTGGACATTGCCCTAATGGTTTATGGGTGCTGACCTTGTGCTATTGGTCATTCTATAGTGGTCATGTGCACTTCAGCTGTGTGTGCTGGCCAGTGCTCTGGTGGAGGTGGCTGTGCTCTTGTTTCCCAGAGTGGTGCATGTGTAGTTGTTGTGTTGGATGTGTGGATGCAGGGTGTGGTATTGCTTCAGTTCCTGGGTGTGGTGTTGTATTTGTGCAGTGCTGATTTGTGGTTTGTGATGCGGTTGTGTCAATCATGCCTGTTATGCAGAAAATGCTTGTTGTGCATGCGGTGCTGTGTGTATGTGGCCTTGGCATTGCCTGATGTGCATCCCCTGATGTCTTGTGGTGTTTGTTGATTGAGGTTTCTGCATCTGTGATGGGTTTGATGTGGCTGTGTGTGTTGGTCCAGATGCACTTCTTGTGTGATTTGTGTTATGGTGTGTGTGTGTTTTGTTCCTGAGTGATGTTATTGTGTACTCCTGTTGTGTCTGTTCTCTCATTGATTTCCCCCAGTTTGGCTGACAGGGTATGTGTGTTTGTGTTGAAGTTCAGTATGTGTTCCTGTTTTGTTTGTGTGTTGTTCTTGTGCAGGCATCGGTTGAGGCATCCCTGTGTGTGTGTGTTGTTTTTGTGGCTATACCCAGGGTGTGTGCTTGTGTGTGTGCTGGCAAGGATTGTGAGCCTTGAGTGTGAGTGGCAGTGGTGTTATGTGTTCCTTATCCGACACTCCTGCGGTGGCTGTCTCCCTGGTTGTGTGTTGTGTGGTGCAGGGTGTGCATTGTGCTTACTTGCTGCAGTGCTTGTTGGTGTACATGGGGGTGCACGGGATGGGCAGCTGGCCTGTGGGTTCATGGGGTGTGTTGCTGTGTTGTTGGGGGCTGGGTGTCCCTGTGGTGTTTGTGCCCTGCCCATGCCTTGAAGTTGCCCTGCCTTCTGCATAGTGCGCATGTGTTGACCGCGGCAGTGACGTGACCGGGACCGGGACGTTGCTGCTGGTTGGCGGTCGATGTGTGTTCCGGATGCTGGGGGGTACCTTGTTGTGAGGTGGGTGATGTATGGGTGCCCATGTGGATGTGTTGTGTACCCCAGCAGAGTGGCTGTGTGGTGATTGGACCCTGTGTCGGCCTGTGTGTTGTGTGTTGCATATGTGTATTTGCGTACCTGCGGCGGCGTCCACGGCGGCCCATCTGACGATAGTGTTGTAGGAGGAACATCACCGGATGCATATGGAGGGCTGGGTTCATGGCGGTCAGGACCGGGTCTCGGCTATCTTGCTCCGCTGTCAAGTTTCCGCCTGCTCAGGCTGGGCGGTGTCTCCGCTGCGGTGCATCAGCTTGTTTGGGCCATCCTAATTTGTCGAGCGGGGCGGACGTCATTCGGCACGGCAGAGAGTCTGAATTGATCCCGCCACCGCGGTGGCGGGCGCACTTTGATGGCGGTGCGCATCGCTCCGCGGTGGACGGGAAATGACCTATATTTACCTATCCTAATGTGGCGGACGTGAGTTCCGCTGCTCGCGGGCGGAAAAATCTGTTTTTCCGCCCCACCACCACCGCGGTGGTACCACCGCCCGACATCCTAATGGACCCCCTGGTCTTTAAACCCACAAATCATTGGTGCCTGGTGTGTTACTCTAATGGACGTATACCAGGTCTACCACAACAAAAATGCTTTTTGTTGCCACAATACATGAAGTGAAAATTCTCCTGCATCATATCTTGCATTTTTTAAGAAAGTCAAGGAAGGATTGTTACAGGAGAACACCATCAGTTATTTATTTATTCTCTTTTTTGATTAACGTTTGATAACTATTTACTTATTGGAGCACTGGAGTCCTGGAAAATGGGGTTTCGGGCTAAGGGTTGACCCAAGTAGGAAGGTAGTAAGGACACAGAGGGGGTCATTAGGATGGTGGGTGGACTTTGTCATCCTTCGTGAAATGGGACAGGCCACCATAAGGGCGGGGGTCCCACGGGGCCATTGGGATGCGCCCGCCACTGCATTCCTAACATTGTGTGCACTCAGCACCGCCCGCCACAATGCCAGGAAGGCATGTCGTGCACTTCCATGCACATAATGGCAGGCATCATGCGGTGCCGGCCATGTTGTGCATGGAACTGCAGGGGGATACCATAAGTCCCTCCCATGTGCACCCCCCACACCCCCAGAGTCCCTGGGGGCCCGCAACTAGCCCCCGCAAGAAATTCCTGCATGCCTTTCAATGGCGGCAATGCCGCCAGGGAAAGGCATGTTTCCCCCATAGTAAGATGGCTGACTGTGTCTAACAGACACCGCCTCCATATTAAACTCTTTTCCGCCCAGTCGACTTGTCCCCCCGCCATAGTAATATGGCGGGGGAAATCGCTAGTGGGCGGGGACGGATCTCGGGCGGATCGCCACCACCATGCGGGCGGTGGCAATCTGCCCAAGATCCTAATGGGCCTCAGAGTCACAAGGGAGAGGGAGCTTATCAACTACATATTAGCCCCCTTTTCTCAAATCCATTCTATTTCTGCAGTTTTTATTAAATTCAATGCCTCCCAGTAAAAATATTTCCCATAAGTGCTGGCATAGCCAGTGTGTGTAGCTGTGGACATCTGTGTTTTTAGGTTGTTGCTCGACATCAGCAGGGAGCAGCAAGTAGGTTTGGGTGTGCTTAAAATAATATTTGTTGTTTATCAGGTACAGCATAGGGGTACGTCTCATATATCTTCAGACAAATGAATCCAGGAGCTTACGAATCAAAAGGGAAAGAGATCACACTTCATGTATGTCAGCCCCAGTTTTCCCAAATGTTTGCTGGTTTCTGCAGTTCATAGTCAATTCAAGTACACATAGTTGAACATATTTGTCATCGGCATTGGTGTGGACAATGCTTGTATCTCTGTAGACCTGTGGTTTAAGTTTTTGCCTGTCTTTAGCAGAGATTAGCAAGTAGGTTTGTTGGTACCGGACATTATACTTACTGTCTCAAGAAAAGGACTGCTCCAAAGATTGCACATACTTAATGTCTTGTCAGCTAAATGAATCCAAGTGGAGCTTAACAACCACATTCGGAGGAAGCAGACTGCCTGTATATCAGTACCACTTCTCATAAATGCATACTGCTTATCATAGAACATACTAATTTCTATTATACAATGGAAAGTGTTTACCATATGTGTTGGTGGAACCATTACTTGCCCCTCAGGACACGTGCTTCTAGGTGTTTCATTGTCATCTGCAGAGCAGGTTGGGGTATTCTTGCAAAGATGCATATAACCTCTCACGTCACACTCCAAAGCATTCTAGTACATCCCACTACTAGTCTACTAGTCAGCCAAAGGAGGAGCATAAAAATCAGAAGGGAGAGAAAGAACACTGCCTGAATATAAGCACTTGTTTGCCCAAATCCATTTTGGTTGTTGTAGTGTCTTGAAATATTTCAAATGGAACCCTGTTTGCTCCTAGCGGACTCTGTAGAGCTGTGACCTAGGTGTCAGAGCGCAATCCCATTAAAGCTTGTTTTAGAATGTTGAGTATGCCGTTACATGTAGCAGAATGAAGACATGTAATACTAAGCTCAGTGTGTGGCAATTACTGGTGGGTATCCCGGCTGGGAAGAGAGTCCACAAAGAATAATGTTTCATTCATGTGATCATTGGAATGTGAGACCAGTTTCAAGAGAATGAAACAAGCCATTAATACTGCTACTGAAATGGGTTATTTCATTCCAGGCTTCACACAGAGGTTGTTGTTGACGCCAGTCCCGTTGGGTTAGGCTCTATTCTGGAACAGCACAGCAGACATCCCCATGCTCAAAGGCATATTGTGGCGTATGCCTGTAGATGTTTGTTCCAAAGAGAACGTGCTTCCTGTCAACCACTTGTGAACATTTCCATGTATTCTTGTATGGAAAAAGCCTTTTACGCAGGTATTAATATTGCTGGTAAATGTTTGACTCAACATGACCAGGAACCTGATGCGCAAAGGCTCTCGGTTATATACCTGAATACTCGCTCACTGGTCAAACACCAGATGGATATATTTTTGTTGCTCAAATGTGTGCAGCCTGACCTTCTCCTACTTTCTGAAACCTGGTTGTCTCAAGAGTCATCCCCAGATATCCTCGCGGCATTACCCTCTGATTACCATATCATCCAGGCTAATCGTCCCCAGGGGAAAGTGGACGGAGGAGTAGCTGTCATAACACGCTATGATAGTGACTGTACGGCTGTAACTGGACTTACCCCTAGTGGACAACTTGGTGATAAAACATGAGTCCAATTCTGGCACCACCCCATTAGTATGCATCTTACTCTATAGACCTCCTCAAAGGATGCCTTCCTTTCCCCACTCTCTTGGCGAACAGTTAGCTCACTTAGTGACCAACTATGGGAAGGTTATGCTGATTGGTGATTTTAACTACTGGGCCAATGAAACTCTAGGTGGCCCCCAATCTGTGGAGATGACCGAGCTACTCTCAGGACTAAACTTAATCCAACAGATACCCTCGGCTACTCATATTAGGGGGCATATTCTTGAACAGGTCTGGACTGTGAACATCACCATGTCTCCCGTCTCAGTCTCTCCTTGTACCTGGTCTGACCACCATTTAATTCACTTCACCATTCAAGATAATGTCTTGAATAAAAACCCTGGTCTAGCAGAAGGTACTCGCAGTAATTGGAACAAGATGGATTAATGTTCATTCTGGATTCCCTCTTGCACTCGACGCATCTGGGTAATCCTTCAATTGACCTGGCTGATGCTCAGCTCACTAGCTGGTGACTGGATGCCAGTGACAACTTTGCTCCTCTCAGGAAGATTTATGTCCCGTCATCATGACACTCAGAAATGGTTTTCCACTGAATTAAAACACCAAAAACTAGCCCTAAACCAGCTGGAAAGAAAGTGGCGAGGCAATTACAAACCTGAAGACAAACAGTCACACATACATTTTTTTTAATTTACAAAAAATCCATTTTAACGGCTAAAGCAGCGCATTTTTCAACTAAAATCCTGTCGGCTACCAACCGCTTGAAAGAGATTTTTTATATTGTGAATGAGTTATCCAACCCTGAAAGAATCTTATGTAAACCCCTCCCCTCTCAAAAATTTTGCAACGCATTGAATCTCTTTTTTATTGATAAAATTAATAAAATCAAGTCCAATATCCTGGTCAGTCAAAGGTTGTCCCCCAGCCCCCCTCCTTTAACTAACCACAGCACTTTCCCGCATTTTCCCACAATATGAGAGCACACCTTTTTTAATATCTAATGTTAAATCTGGCTCACCCACCGAATGCTCCCCTCTCTACACTCTGAAGGACATTTTTACTGCCATTCCCAGTCCTGCTCTAAACCTCTTAAATAAATCTCCATCCCAAGGTATTGTCCCTGCACCTTTTATAGAGGCTACTGTTGTTCCTCTCCTGAAAAAGAAAAGCCCTGACAAATTACTGCCCAATTTCTCTCCTTCCCTACCTGGCTGAAATATTGGAAGCTAATGTCACAGGCTGTTTCACTTACTGTTTGGAGGAATCAGAATTCCTTGACTCCCATCAAGCAGGCTTCCCCCCAGCACACTCCATTGAGGCGGTAATCCTTACAGTATTGGAAACCCTCCCTAGCTCCTCACAGGCCCTCGTCCTGCTTGATCTCTCTGCCGCCTTCAACACGGTCAACCACTCTATTTTGGTTGACCGTGTGAGGGATG
Organism: Lissotriton vulgaris; assembly: GCF_964263255.1. Taxonomy (NCBI): domain Eukaryota; kingdom Metazoa; phylum Chordata; class Amphibia; order Caudata; family Salamandridae; genus Lissotriton; species Lissotriton vulgaris. The sequence goes on along the minus strand of NC_141694.1, from coordinate 340,611,546 downwards.
CTGGAATCTCTGGCCTCGCCTTAAGCTCGCCTTAAGCTGGATCAACTCTTTCCTGGAAAATCGCTCTCAGGCAGTTCGCACTGCCCAGTTCACTGCCCCCAGAGTTAAAATCTCTTGTGGAGTCTCTCAGGGCTCCTCCCTCTCTCCCTTGTTGTTCAATCTCAACCTCCTCCCTCTTGTCCATTCCCTGAAGGAGTCTGCACCTTCAATTATGCAGATGACTTTCAAATCATTTTCTCCATTAGCAACTCTCCTGAGTCAGTCCATACTTTTCAATCCACTATGCTTTTCATCAGCCAATGGGAACCATCTGAAACTTAACCCGGGCATAACGGAGTTGGTTCTGATTGGTGGCACTGATAATAATCTTTGGGGTCCGTATTTTTGGCCCAGGGATCTGGGTAAGGCCCCGTTCCTACAAGCTCGGCTCTAAGCCTTGGGTGGTCATTAGTCAGGATCTCACTCTGAAGCCCCAGATTAGATCAGTGATATCCACCTGCATCTTTCAACTCTGAAAAATAAAAAGACCTGTAGATTCCTCACCCACGATGCTCGGATCCAGGCAATTATCGCTCTGGTCATGTCGCATGTCGACTACACCAACCCACTCTAATTTGGCATCCCTATCTACCTCTTAAAATATTTACAGATGGTACAAAACCAGGCTGCCTGCCTAATCGCTCACCAGCCTAGGCATTATCACATCACTCCGCTATTGAAGCAACTTCACTGGCTTCCGGTTGCCCAGCAGTGTGCCTTTAAGATTGGATGTCTCATTTTTAAATCACTCAATGGAAAGAGCCTAAAATTTGTTAACAACATGATTAACAAATATATTCCCACACGTAACCTTCGCTCAGCACATAAAAATCTACTCCTCATTCCCCATTTTAGACTGAAGTGCACCAGCGGCTCCAGATTTTCCATTTTGGCCCCCACTTTCAGGAATTCCCTTCCCTCTGGAATCCCCTTTTGCTCCAACCTTCTCGGCTTCAGAAATCTTCTAAAAACTTGGCTCTTCCAACAGGCTTTCTAAATCCTCTCTCTGGGACTTGTATTTCTACCGAAGTAGCGCCATGAAACCTACCAGGTGTATGCGCGCTTGACTTGACTGGCCATCAAGCTTTACTTTCTTTGGCAATCCAAAAGTAAGTATGGGAGAAATTTGCGAATTCGTGTCCTGCAAATTCGCGTGAACTCAAATTCGCAATTCGCAAAATCTGTGAATTTGCAGATTTTTTTGTGTTTGCGGGGCTTTTTGCGTGTTCGCGGGTCGCTTGCACGGCGAAGTTATCCATGCGGTCGTGTATGGGCGCGGCCATCTTGTTTGCGTGACGTGTTTCCGTTTCCGGGAGCTAGTTGCATGCTCGCGTCGTATGTGGCACGCGATTACGTGTTCGCTGGCTTTTTTCGCGTGCTCGCAAGGGAAATATCGCGCAAACTTACCAACGCGGTCCTCAATGGGCGCGGCCATCTTGTTTTTCATTCATTGCTATGGTTCTGTGCATGCTTTCTTATCCTCCTTTCATCTGTGCAATCCTTTGTTTCTTTGGACTTTTTTTGATCTTTTATACTCAATATTTATCCCTCTTTTTTTCTAGATCTATATTTTGTGTTTTTTTCAACTTTTCGTTACTTTTAAAGCTACTTTTGAAAACTTTTTTTTTCTTTACTTTTTCCCTATTCTTTTCTTTTTTTTCTTTCTGTTGTACAGGACCATGTCAAAGGGAGACGGGAAGGAGAAGGAGAAGGGTACCGTACCCAGTACCCGACTCCCTTGCGGGCGGTTACGAGGGGAGGAAGTGATGTCCAGGGAGATATTCAGCCCGGTGGAGTTGGCCGCACAGATCTTTTATGTGCAGCGCCACCTCCCCAAGACCGTGGCAGCAGGGGGCAGGCTCGCGTCAGGGTATGGCCTCCGGGAGCGTCGCCAGCTGTGGGAAAAGGTGTGCCGGGCCATGCAGAGGGAGTCAGGGGTCCGGCGCATCTACCAGCAAGCAACGCACCTGTGGTCGGACCTCCTTGACCGCAAGCAGGACCTGCTCCACCTGCTCGCTGTGGAGATCCCTGGCCTTGGTGAGTAGCTATATAATAACTACTTTGTTTTCTTCTGCTCTATGTTATATTGCTAATATATGTTTTTCCCGAAGAGCAAGAATGCTGCCAATTCTATTACATTGCAGGTAAATTAACGTTTAAATAGCTTCAGTGATTGCAGGTGCTTGCCTGCTCAGTGGCGGTGCTACTATGCTTACTTGTTTGCAACTTTGTGCTCATTTGGCCTGAATATGTATGAGTGTAGTACTTTACAGAACTGCGTAATGCTAGTGAGACTAGAGACTCAAGTCTAGTCCTTCCTTTGTACTCCTGATGTCACTAAGAAGAAGAGATAGTGATGGATTGATAGGTTCAGGTTGAGTATATTATGACTTGTTATTAGTAGTAGTAGTAGGACATTTTTTAGTGCTCTGCAATCATGATGACGGACTGTGTCTGTCACGTCACGTGCTGCTGAGTGCTGGCAGTTGTAGTAGAACCTTTTTGTTGTTGGTTTAGTTAGTGATTTACATACCTTTCCAAGTAGACGGTCTGCGAATCCAGAAATACTTTACTAGTATCCTCATAGTTGACCAGATCAGATAGGTCAATACATGTAGTGCAATTGTTGCTAATTTGTTTCCCCGAGATAATTTAGGATTGTGGTCAAAGAAATCAAATATTTCCAAAAAACAATCATCCATGTTTGTGTTTATTTCATGATCATCAGCACCTCCCAGGGGCAAGACGACAGCACCACCCCAGACTCCCGCGGAACTGAGTGGGCAGGAGGAACGGTCCACTGCAGGCTCTTCTGCTGGCCCCAGTAAGTAGTTCTGTTTTTAAGATAATTATACTTCCCTAACTCTATTTTTTACAAAATAGTCTTTGATCTTCTTGTAGACTGTTTATACATTCTTATCCTGTCTCTCTACCATCACTCTCTGTGCTACTACTATTTAGAATTATTTATGAGTCGGTCTGTGTAGGTAGCTAAGTTTGCCTAGTCGTCAAACGGTGTTAAACAAACCTCTGATCCAGCAATAGCTCTAGAGGCACTCAGTGCAGTCCTCTGGGTTACCCTTGCTGTCTATTCCAGTCTTCTTAATGTTAATGCTTTGACAATTTACAACAACAAAATGTCAATGTCCACCTAGAATAAGCTAGTAGTTGTCTTTTTGATTTGATAGTAGCACATACCATACTGCTAGTGTTTCAGTGACTATTCTGCACATACAGAAGTATGGACAAGAGAAATAGGACATTGTTGATGATAGGTGCAGTTCGACTTTCCACATACTCCAGTCAGAAGTAACTGTGCGGGACTCGCGAGCCCTCATCTTGTTGGAACTTCAAGTCCTCCTGGTGGTGATGGGGAGTAGTTGGTTGTGTCTGTAATTATAAAAATGTTGCACGTTAAAGAGCAAGCATTCATCAGTTGTGCCAAAAAGAGTTGCATGTTATGGCTAAGCATATAAGTTAACACCCTCCCCAAAACCGTGCCTTCTTTTCAGTCGCAATAACTAAAAATTGTTTAACATTTTCTTTTCCATTACAAGATGAAGTAGGGGGTGGTGTATGGCATCTAAAAATATGACATGTTTTTTCTAGGCGTCACAACATCTGAAGCAGCACTTGCCACCAACAGTGCCGGGGCCAGCAGCGCGGAGGGGTCCACTCAAGCGGCGGCACCACCAGGTGGAGCTGAAGGGGATGGCTCAGCAGTGGCGGACGGTGGTAAGTTATTATTATACTCCTTACTTATTGACATTTTAGAGTAGGCTCGCAAAGGAGTGTATGATGTACTGTACAGTAGAAAGTTTACTACTACAAATGCACTGTACTGTTAAGAACAGTTACTGATTTAGAACTACATTTATTTTTAGCCAATCACGGAGAAGTCAGTCACCCTTGACTTAGCAATAGCATCAGCGGCTGTAGTTCTCGAGTAAGAAATGGCCCCCTCTATTTGACTTCAAATCAGCTGGGAAACTTTTATCCTGAAGCCAAGTCATATCAGATGAACTTGAAGAATGTGATGAACGAAAAGGGAAAGAACTTAGGGTCATTTGAAGGACAAGCGAGTCATAACATTTATGACTAAAGAATGATACGTGGTTTTGAATGCAGGCAGAGGTGGCTGATAGGAAGGAATCAGATGCATGGCTGCTTGAAGCAAGGATGGTTGGAGGAGAAAGAAAAAATTACTGCCTGTGTGGGTCAATCAGAACATTCATGTGTGGTGTGCATTGCAATATATCATTTGATTGAAACTCAAATGCAAGTCAAGACAGTGGTTTACCAAATAAAATGAAAAGGGTGTTATTTGCTTGTTGAGAAAAAGTAAAGTTGTTACAGTTGAGACATTAAGAAGAATGATAGACGTTTACTTTCGAAGCCTGGATGGTATCTTCTTCCTCATACATAGCAGAGGTGTATGTAGAGCAGACGCTCAGTGCATGAAGAGTGTTTCTTTGTTCGAACAGCATGTCCGTGCCAGAGTAGCAAAGCAGAGGAAATCCAAATACTACAAGTTGTGATTGTTCTGAAACTCTCCTTTGTCTAAAGTAACAGTACAGTAGTTTACTTTGCAAACACAGAATATATTGTGTATGTATTGTATAGTTGACAATTATATCAAGTCAAGTCCCTTCCTCCGGCAATAATGGTTACCACACTCACTCTCTATGTTCATAATTTTCTTTCTGCTGTGTTAATCATGGGTGGACTATCGCTGTTGTTCACTCAATCTATCAGAATAAAGCACCTAAAGTCATGCATCACATAAGCAAAGAGATCTTGTGATCGTCTGGAGACACGATCAGAAATGAATAATCTTCATTTGCCTTTTGTAGTACTGAAGGCCCTGTTTGGGGGCAGTGCAAAATATAAATTACATTTAGCAGTAGCCCTTGATGTACCGAGTATGGCCAGTGCCACCCCTATACAAAAGTAAGAGCTTCCCTATCCCCACCTGCATATACTACTTAAAGTAATGCATGCAAGTCTGCGTCATCATGGCTTGTGTCTCTTTTTCTTGGGTGCAAGCTGACTGAGCTGGCATTATGCCTGCTACCACAAGTTCACGAACCAGTAATTTCTTTCACAAAAGTAGAGAAAAAAAGTTGAATACTGGTGTACTCTCTGACTCTCTGACTATGTATTGCGTCCATAGTGCTGCCTGGTAGTAGCATTCCTGAAACTCCCACTGTTACAGGCCTACAAAGACGGAGGAAAGATACATGCCAAAATGTTATACTGTACTTGCAAATTGCTAGTGTTACTGTGAGACAACTTTCTGCTGAATTATTTTGTGTTATTGTTAAAGAGTATTGGTTACATTATTTTTCATTCTTTCTTCATATTGATGCTCTGAAAAAGCTCCCCAGAGGGGAGATGGCTGTCCGGGCCAGGGCCCGGAAGATGGAGGCCATTCATGTTGAATATTGCCGGCTGTGGGCTTGGGAAAACGAGGGGGGAACCTCAACAACCTCCTCCAGCACTGCCCCCGTGTCCACCAGCAGCAGCCTCCATCCCAGCGCCGTGCTGGGACCGACCCCCCCCCCCCCGCCGCCGCTCAGCTGCAAAAAAAACATCAGCAGCTGGCCCCCTCAGAGGCTGGAAGGCACGCGTGCGCCGCCTAACGTTACGAGTGGACTTCCTGGAGCGCAAGGTGGACAAACTCGAAAAAAAGCTCCGGGACCTCCGCAAGGACCGCCTGCCCAAACACCGCCGGAAGTGACTGTGTCCCTTGCCCCTTTTTAAAAGACTGTTGGGGGGGTGGGAATCGGGACTTGGGGATTATGGACAATAGTTTGTTTTAGGGAGGGGTGGGACTAGTTTATTTTTGTTAGGGGAAATACATAATTATTTATTTTACATACTTCAACATAGTGTACGCTTTGATCTTATTTTGTGGGTTGGTGGGCGGGAGTTAAGGCACGTTTGGTTTTCCTCAAACTTACCAGCATGAATTATCTAAAACGTCCAAAAATGTTAAAAAGTGCCACTAACAGAGTCAGTGAATTCAATTGGCCTACTAGTACTTTACTTGTACTACTATCAGTCTCTCCTCGTAGCCCATCTTTCTACCTCCCCAAAATGCTTATCTTACCTGTGATTCGTGTTTGAGAATAGAGCTAGGCACAGCGCTGGCTGCATGGCAAAAGGCGATTACACCATCCCGGACCGAAATTCCCTTGTTGTAGTGTTAGAAGGAGTGGTACCACACTAGCAGTAGTAGCATATGAAGAACAAAGTAAAAAAATGAGACATTGAGTGGCCTGATAGCAGTATTAGAAGGAACAGTAGCCTAAGCAATGCTGAAGATAAGTATGGGGAAAAAAGAATTGCATGGATGATTATGGCTACAACAAGAACAGTGACAAAGCAGCGTAACACAACAAGTCTTCTTGACATGTAGGAGGATGATGTTGACGATGGATCCAATCGATGGTGGACATGAAATTCAGAATTTATTTAAAAATACTCATTGTTGTTTTTTTAACCAGAATTACTATATCCTAGGATTCATCTAGCTGCCTTAAAATTGAGTTAAGGGGGTTGCTTGCACCTTATCCTCCCCAGAAAGTGTGTGGAATTATTGTTGCAATTTACTCACACCTCAATGAAAACCACACAGCCCGGGGGAAAAGGGTTGGGGTTTGAAACTTGGATAGGAAGGGGGTTTGTGGGGAAAGTTTTGTGGAGAGAGGAAAACAAATAACACAGCATGCACAAACAACAAATGAAGATGGACAAGTCTCCGGATACAAAGCTATCCATAAATCTTTTAATGGACATAAAGGAAGTGTATGCACTACTGCATGCATGAAGTTGTTTGCTAAATGGATAGGTTTCGGAAAAGTAAGTAGTACTTTCTACAATCATACAATGTACTAACTATGAAGAAACAATGCGACAGTACAGGGGTGCAGTAATTAAGCATTTTCACCTGCCTATCTGCCCTCAGAGAGAAGAACCACTTAGTACATTAAATTAGTTTAAAGAATAGCCAAGAAAATACATTGGCTGGAGGGATAAATGAAGCAGAGAGCAAACAATGCACAGATTCACACTCACAGAAGTTCACGGCAATAATATTACTTAAAAGATAAGTAGAAATGAAGATGGATACTGTAACTGTATGTTGTTGTAGTTTTCCTGTTGAAGTTGGGAAGTTGCATGCATCCAGCCATTCCTCTTTTTCGCAGTACTCCTCCATTCCATCTGACGCTACGGCGATCAGTGTTGGGGACCAGAAGATACATTGTCCACTGCCTGCCTGGCGAATACTGAATTGCGGGTCGCTAAGCCTGAGGTCATCCTTTTTGCCAGTGCAAAGGGTAAAAGTCGTCCTGTAATTGTTGATGGAAAAAAAGGAAGTGATTTTAAAACACCACGGAGAAAAAAATATACGGTAGGCTGTGTAGTGCAAAAATAACACTTGCAGTTTCAGAGTCGACAGTATAACAAAACATACAAGCATCATTTCGAAAGTGCGGACTCTGAGTCTCCTTTTCAAGGATAAATAAGTGTGGGCGAAATTTGCGGATCTATCCCCTCAAGCTATGTGTAAAGTGTAAACAGCGATTTTAGAACCCTAACCCTAACCCTAACCCTAACTCTAACCCTAGCCCCTAACCCCCCTTTTTCACCATGGATTTTGTCCAAACCACTTGCTCCCGATATTAGACCTTCCCAGCAAAGGCCCCATACCCGCCATCCAACCCGTAAAAAAGTAGAATCCCCAAAACAGGCAAAAAGCAAAAATGCAAAATCTCACACTTAGAATATTTTCGGCCTTCCTTCGATTCAGTCCAAACGCGCTCTGCAGCTAGGCCATAACTCTCCTTTTCCAATATGGATTTCCTTAAAAACAAATGCAATAAAAATTAGACTGTGCCAGCAGTGCTCCCAGACCCCAAAACCCACCACCAAAAACCTAGGAACCCCCCCAAAGAGCCCCCGAAAACAAGGAAGTGAGCAAAAACTGAAAAAGTTTTTCACCATGGATTTTGTCCAAACCACTTGATTCCGATATTAGACCTTCCCAGCTATGCCCCCAGACCCCTGCAGCCACCCGCCAAAAAACAGAACACCCCTAAACAGGCAAAAAGCAAAAATGCAAAAACAGGGACTTAGAAAATGTAGGGCTAGTTCCCAGATCACTCCGTGCGTGCTCTGCAGCTAGGCCCTAACTCCCCTTTTCCACCATGGATTTTCTCCAAACCACTTGCAACCAAAATTAGGCATGCCCAGCATTGCTCCAAGACCCCCCAAGCCCCCCCCCAAAACACCAGGAACCCCACCAAACAGCCCCTTGAAAACACGAAAGTGAGCGAAAAGTCTGAAAACGAAAAAAGGTTTTCACCATGAATTTTGTCCAAACCACTTGATTCCGATATTAGACCTTCCCAGCTATGCCCCAAGACCCCTGCAGCCACTCGCAAAAAAGCAGAAAACCCCCAAACAGGCAAAAATGGGCCTACCTTCAAATCAGTCCAAATGCGCTCTGCAGCTAGGCCCTAACTCCCTTTTTCCACCATGGATTTTCTGAAAAACAAACGCAATCAAAATTAGACTGTGCCAGCAGTGCTCCCAGACCCCAAAACCTTCCCCCAATATCCTAGAAGCCCCCCAAACAGCCCCCGAAAAACAGGCAAGTGAGCAAAAATGGAAAAACTTTTTCACCATGGATTTTGTCCAAACCACTTGATCTGATATTAGACCTTCCCAGCTATGCCCCAGACCTTTGCAGCCACCCGCAAACAAGCAGAACACCCCCAAACAGGCAAAAATCTAAAATGCAAAAACTCATACGGTCCAAACGCGCTCTGCAGCTCGACCCTAACTCCCCTTTCCCACGATGGATTTTCTTCAAATCACTTGCAATCAAAATTAGGCTATCCCAGCAGTGCTCCCAGACCCCCAGACCCTCCCCACAAATCTAGAACACCCCCAAACAGCCCCCCAAAAACACGCAATACTGCTAGGCCTCAGTTTAAAATGTGCCAAAACGCTGTCTGCAACTAGACCCAACCCCCCCTTTTCCATCATGGATTTTCTTCAAACCACTCGCAAGCAGAATTAGACTATCCCAGCACTGCTCCCAGCCCCCCCAACCCACCCCCACAAATCTAGAACACCCCCAAACAGCCCCCCAAAAACATGCAATACCGGTATAATCAAAACATGGGAAATTGCGCTGTTCACAAAATATTGCTGTTTTCAGCACCTCCACTACTTCGATTCTCTTGAAACTTACCTGGACAGTCACTTGTTCCAGCGATTCACAAGAATCTCAGCAAGGCAGAACAAGATCGAACCACTGTGCTCTTTGAAGAAGAAGAAGAAGAAGAAGGTCTACGACTTTTTTTTTAGTTTTCATACACATATACACACAGCATTTACAAATATTAAAATGGTTGTTTAAATATATATCAGGCAAATGTGGTTTGAACATGTATACAAGGATTACAAAAGCAAACTGTCCACATGAATAAAAATGCATCTCAGAACATTCTGGCTAATAGGTCATATTTAAATACAAACCAAAGTTTCAGCCATGTTTAGAGAAGAACAATACAGTGCTAAAGTGCACTTGGTCATCAGTACGTGTATGCATTATTGGTCGATGGAAGTGGGTCATATAGATAAAAATGAAGTGCAGTGTATTTTCTTCTTATGTAATTTAGTTCTAAGAAAAGAAAAAAAGACAAGTCTGCTTGGGTGATATGATGTTCTGTATGCAAATCACATACTAAAAGACCAGTACTATTTTGCTGGTCAATCATTTAGAATGCAGTGCAATTTCCTCGCAATAGTGTAAAGTTTCAGGTTTGATTTGGGGAAGAGAAATATCCGGCCTGTTTAAGTGCACTGAAATATACTTTTCTAAACTAGCAACTGGCTTCGATTCATGCTCCAGGGACTACCTGCAGGCTTTCCTGATATCTTTTCCATATGGACCATACCACATTCTAGTATTTGGCAACACTAATCACTACTACTTTCCTGGTATCATGCTGTTAGATTCTTAGGGCCACGTCATGCTGCCTAATCCCAAGTAATCTTCACAAGGGAAGTAGCCACTTATTCTGGAGGAGCCCGTATGCCTTGCAGAAAAAGGGAAAATGATGTATATTCTCCGGAGTCCGCCTACATGTCCGACAAAAACTAAACAAACTCTCATGGCATCCCCAGGTGACAATATAACCAAGAATGGGTAAAGAGCCATATCTAAACTTTAAGCACAGTTAATTTGGAAAGGGAGCCAACATCTTATTGGAGGAGTGCTTGTAAGCAGGACCTATTTTGTGAGCAAGGATTCTGTCAGTATTCTCCTGGCTTGCAGCACTTGACCGCCTCCCTCTAAAGGGTACGGAGATCTAGGGTGTAGAACAGGTGCTTCTTCCACCCCAGGCAGACAATTCTTAGGTGGCCCCTAGAGCATATTAGTTCCATCAGTGGATGTCCGTTAGTTCCACAGTAGACGAGAGACAATCCAGAACAAAAAGGGTCTTAATTTGGTAGTGAAATAAATCAGATAGAGGACCATATTCAACATAAGTGGAAGCCAGGCATACTTTGGGATAGAGATCTGAGGAACTTGTTCACCCCTATAGTGAGAAATTGACACCTTGGTTGCCCCAAATATCAGCACCGTATAGCATGGATTGAATAAATGTGATCATATATATATATATATATATATATATATATATATATATATATATATATATATATACATATATATATTACCTACTGGCAGTCGGCAGTAGGTAGTTATAGTTAGGACCGAGTTTCTATAGGAAGAGCATTTTTAGTTTTGCTTATAACTTTGGCGTTGTTTGATGAATCTTCATGGAACTTTTAAAACAAATTATTTGTTCATACCAGCTCCTATGTTGAAATTGTAGGGGTGATTCGTCAAGAGAAGGCCGAGAAAAAAAGGGGGTCCCAAAACGTGTTTTCTCCATGTTAATTTCCATAGGAAACTTTAGACAAGGCTACAGGTCGAACGGGTGAACGGCATTACCCCAATTTGGCAGGGAGAAGGGTCTTGGTCTAGAAAGCATGCATTTATTCATTTGGTATAAATTTGTTCAGTCGTTTTTGAGAAATATAAAAATTTACAGATATCCCTATTTGGGAATTCTACCATCTGATTGGCTGAGGCGTTACGAGCATGAGCTTGCTGCTTATTGACTGAGAGCGCTGCGAGTGGTTGCAATTAGGAAGTGTTGCCCGCCATTTTGTGATCTTGTCAAAGCGAGTAAGGGGAAAAAGGGCAAAAAAAGTGGGAAAAAGGAGGGTAGGAGCACTGTAACTTCTGTTGGGTGTATAGAGTGTGCTATAGTCGGGGTGCCAAGCAAAGTATTCACCCCTACCGGTGTGAAAGTACTGGGCTACTGGTAAGGTGAGGTGGTGCGGGACTCGGGGATTAAAGCGTGAGCCTAAACTGTGTGTCTTATGCTGTGAAGTCATGTGCCTTGGCCGCTGCAGTACAGTAGTGTGAGCATGTGTTTATACCTACTAGGATGAACTACTGACCTGCACTGGTTTGGAAGTCCTGTGGTACGGAAAATATGCAAGGTATTGTCTAGAGTCTCATGGAACTAGGAAGTGTTGGCCGCCATTTTGTGATTCTGTTGAAGCGAGTAAGGGGAAAAAGGGCGAAAAAAGTGGGAAAGAGGAGGGTAGGAGCACTGTAATGTCTTTGGGGTGTTTAGGTTGTGCTATAGAGGGGGTACTTAGCAAAGTATTCACCCCTACCTGTGTGAAAGTGCTGGGTTATGGAAATTTAGTGAGGTATTGCGTAGAGTCTAATGCTGGTAAGGTGAGGTGGTGCGGGACTCAGGAGTAAAGCGTGAGCCCAAATTGTGTGTCTTATGCTGTGAAGTCATGTGCCATGGCCGCTCTACTACAGCTGTGGAACTAGTGTCAGCATGTGTTTATACCTACTTGGACAAACTACTGACCCCTACTGGTCTGATAGTCCTGGGGTACAGAAAATATGTGAGGCACTGTCTAGAGTCTCATGCTGCTAAGGTGAGGTGCTGCCGGACTTGAGGACGAAAGCGTAAGCCCAAACTGTATGTCATATGCTGTGAAGTCATGTGCTCTGGCCTCTGTGCCACATCTGTCCAAGTAGTGTCGGCATTCAGTTATACCTACTCGGAGGAACTCTTGTTTCGAACATTGTAAGTTGTGTATGGAGCTTACGGGGTGTTATATAGGGAGTGCGAAGGTTAATTTGTGCGTAATAAATGAATTTGGTATTTGTAAAGTGGAAAGCACTGGCTCCTTCAGGTCTGATGGCGCTGGGGGCGTAAGTTGAGGTGCTGATGGATTTGGGGATAAGGCTGATGAACTACTCACCCCTATGGTGAACTTTTAACCTGGACGTGCCATTAAATGTTCAATAAAATGTAGCAAAAGTATATTGTTAGGTTAAAAAAATTAGATGAACTTTTAACCTGCAGGCGTTGTAGAATGTACCAGAAAGTGATGGTGATAAAATAGGTTGAACTTGCGACCTGTAAGTGGTGTGGAATATTAAGTAGCTTTTCGTATGGAAAATTCAAAATTAACCAATGTAGATACCTTTTGGAATGTCGTTGAAGGAATGAAATATTCTGATTTGTTCTTTACATGTATTAAGTAGCTTTTCGTATGGAAAATTCTAAATTAACCAATGTAGATACATTTTGGAATGTCGTTGAATGTCGTTGAAGGAATGAAGTATTCTGATTTGTTCTTTACATGTATTTATATGTGGAGCGACAGAGAAATTGTGCCATTCCTGTTTCCAATCTTGATGAAATCGGTGCTTAACATGTACATGTAGAATTGTATGCGTGTGTGACATTTGAAATCTGAATACCAACTACAAAGGTGAGTTAGAAATGAGCAAGGCGTGGTTATGTGTTTTGTAGTAGTGATTAAGTATTTGAGGTGATGTTTTTAAGTTTAAAAGTATTTTTTACTTCAAAGTAACATAGTGTTAGTAAAGTGTGGTGTTTGATATTGGTTATAAACTATGCATACAATTTGAGCTGTTGTTAAATAAGTACTTTATATCTGTTTAGGAATTTTTCACAAAGAAGAAGTGTAGTTTGTCATCTTTATAGGACTGTATTGCATTTGAAAACTAGGTACAGCATTCAATTGGGTTTGTAATGTATTCGGGCGAGATGAACAAAATGTTGCACATTTGCAAATTATACTTTTAGTGAAAATAGTGGGGTGAGGGGTGGTGGTAGGAGATGTATGTGTTATTAAAATAAAAAAGGATAAAACTAAACCCAGAAATGTTATGTGGCAGGTTGTGGTCTCATTTTTGACACTGAGAGGTAGATTTGAATGTAAGTCAAGGTAGGTTGTTGTACTGTGAGGCTGTATACAGTGTTTGGAGATTACATGGAGAGGAGATGGAGATAGAAAAAGTGATATGTTCCTTTTATATGTAAGCATAGTTTGAATCATTTGATTATAGGTTGAGATATAATATGAACATGGTTTCTCTTTTGCATTTGGGCATAGTTAATAGTTGTAGTAGTTTCTTACTAGTGAATGATAAAAAGGAAGATATACTAAAATATATGGTAGTAAACGTATTAATGATTGTCTGTTATTATGGAATAGCAGTGGTTGGGGAGTGCTTCTTTAGCAGGGATGTTTTATACATGTATGAGAGATAAAAAAAGAAATGAAAATGTGCAGTATATTTTCTGTATGACTTTGTTGACATTAGAGATCTACATGTGATTTTAAGTGATAGTGGGGCATATTACCAACAACTAGCGATAATTTTTGTCTCTAACTTGTTTAGAGACAAAAATTATCGCCGCACATCGGCGATTTTTATCGCAGATAAACCTTGCTATTAACAAGGTTTATCGCAAATGCGATAAAAAACGGCCGAAATGCATGAATATCGCTGAAAAGTCAGCGATATTCATGCATTATCGAGCAAATGCTCTTAGCCATGTTATCCACCTCCCATTGGATAACATGGCTAAGAACTGCTCAGGGCAGGTGTTAGCTTTTGGAGATATTCCCGCTTAGCGCGAATATCTCCAAAAGTTGATAATAGGAGATAGCGATGTTAGAGACTGTTTTCAGTCTCTAACATCTTGGCACGCCCACTTTGCATCTCATTAGTGATAAATATCACTGACATGCAAAGTGGGGCCCAAGATGGTCGCTATCTCCTACTAGCTGTCGCTAACTGGTGTTAGCAACAGCTTGGTAATAGGGAGATAATTTTATCTCCGCTTTCTTGGCTTTTAAAGCCAAAAAAGCGGAGATAAACCCCCTTGATAATATGCCCCAGTATTTGTTAGGCTGTGTCCCTGTGGTGGATATTTGTAGGAGTTGAAGTGGTCCGGGTTTTAATGGTGCCCTGCTTCACTATTCCTTTTGAGACACTTGTCGATTTTTTAACTCCATTTAATGTCTTTAATATAGATACAGTAAAGGGACAGTATATCAAAAGTGTGGGAATTAGAACTTTGTTTACTCTCCCCATCCCCTGCTATACACTCTACAGAGTGTTTAAACAACTTCAGTAACATAATGATGTCTAGCTAGTGAAGGTGGTGTAGTTGCACTGGGCCCATTTAAATACGGTGCTAAGGGATGGTTTATGTTTAACAGGCAAATTTGGATGTTTGAATAATTTTTGCTGATAAGTGTTCCGGCAGACACTTGTTAAAATAAAGTCGTATATGGGTATAGTGGCGCTACTGGGAATGCTGGAGGTTTATGTTTGATTTCGTATGGTTAACCAAGGGCGGGGTGGGAGCTGGGAGCATTTATAAAGTGCCCTATGGCATGGGATATATTTTAGCCCTCAAATTTGCATGTTTCAATAGGTTTTGCTGATGAACGTTTCGGGAGACATCTGTTGAAATTAAGCCTCTGTATGGGTATACTGGCACTTCTACATTCGCTGGGGCTCTTTCTTTCATTGGGTAAAGTTAAGCAAGGGGGGGTTTGAGGTGGTGCAGTGGTACTGTGACTATTTATAAACCGTCTTATGGTATAGTGTATGTTTGAGTTGCAAAATTGTAGGTTTTAATAGCTTTTCCTGATGAGCGTTCCGGCAGAAACCTGTTGACATTATGTTTATGTATGGCTATAGTGGTGGTAACGGGAGTGGTGGGGTTCGTTGTTTGATTTCATATGGTTAAAGAAGGCATGGGTGAGGGTTGGGGAGGTTAGTATGTTGCTGAATATAACACAGACATTTATAATGTGGACATGTGCAGCTAGTAAAGGTGTTGTAGTGCCACTGGCCCATTTATAAACCGTGCTATAGAATGGTTTCAGTTTTACCCGCCGACTTCCATGTTTGAATACTTTTTGCTGATAAGTGTTCTGGCAGACACCTGTTAAAATTTACCCTGTGTATGGGTATAGTGGCCCTACTAGGAAGGTGGGGGTTTCTGTTTGATTTTGTGCGGTGAACCAAGTGCAGGGGTGGGTGTGGGGGAGGTGGGTATGTTGGTGATTAAAACACAGAATTTAGTAACATGTAAATGTCGAGCTACTAAAGGTGATGTAGTAAAATTGGGAGCACTTATGAAGCGCCCCATGGCATGCTATATGTTTTACCCACAAATTTGCATGTTTTATTACTTTTTTGCTGATGAGCGTTTCGGGAGACATCGGTTGAAATTAGGCCTCTGTATGGCTATAGTGGCATTTCTACGTTTAAAGTTAAGCAAGGGCGGGTGTGGAGGTGGTGTAATGGTACTGTGAATATTTATAAACCGTCTTATGGTATGGTGTATGTTTGAGTTGCAAAATTGCAGGTTTTAATAGCTTTCGCTGATGAGCATTCCAGCAGACACCTGCTGACATTAACCCCTTCTGTGCCTATGACGAGCTGGACTCATCATGGAGCACAGTGACTGTGAGCCCATGAGGAGTCCAGCTCGTCATGACACCCACCCACAGGGGAAGTGCTGGCGCTCCCCCCGTGGGTGGTCGATCTGGGTGTTTTTACTGGGGAAGGCAGGGGAAAACCTTCCCCTAGCTTCCCCCGCCCCCCTTCCACCTCATCAATGACGGCAGCACGCGAGCCGTGCTGACGTCATTGGAGGTTTCTCTTTCTTCCCCGATGTGCAGGAAGCCATTTGCAAGTGGGGGGCTAAGTTTGGGGCTGGGGAGGGGGGGGGGATTTCATGAAAAGAGTCATCGAGGGAAAGGAAATGGTTTTTCTTTCCCCGGTGCATCTTTTGTGGATTCCTGCTGCGCGGTCGTGCGATTGTGCAGCAGGAATGCCCCACTAGCACCAGGGATTTCCTTTTTTGTGTGTGTTTATTGTATTTGGGGGAGCGGCCCCTTGGATAAGGGTCGACCCCCATATGGGAATCATTTTGTGGATTTGTCTGCCCCCATGGGGGGGGGCAGATTTCCTATGTATTTAAAAAAAATGTCCACTGGACCATCAGGGAGTGTTTGTTGGGGAGTAGCCCCTTGGGCAAGGGTCACTCCCCTTAGGGGGCCATGTTTGTTTTGTTTGGGGGAGCGGCCCCTTTGGCATGGGTCTCTCCCCTTATGGGGCTATTAATTAAGGCTTTGTCTGCTCCCCTGGGGCGCAGATTTCTTATATAATTTAAAAGAAAAGGCCCACTGGACCACCAGGGAGTGATTGTTGGGGCTTTGTCTGCCCTCCTGGGGGGGGCAAATCTGTTATGTAATAAACAAAAAAGCCCATTGGACCACCAGGGAGTGTTTGTTGGGGATTGGACCCTTGGACAAGGGTCACTCTCCTTTGGGGGCTATGGTTTTAGCTGTTTGCCCCTAGGGTGGAGAGTGATCCCTTGGGAAAGGGTCACTGTCCTTTGGGCTCAATATTTGAGGCTGTCTCAGGCCCCCAGGGGCCAGATCGCCATGTTTTTTTAAAATTAGGCCCACTGGACCACCAGGGATTTGTTTGCGGGGAGTGGCCCCTTGGGCAAGGGTCGCTCCCCTTTGGGGAGCATTAATTAATTTGTAGTGCCACTAGGCCACCAGGGTTTTTTTATGTTTGGAAGTGGACCCTTGGACATGGGTCACTCCCCTTTGTGGGAGGATGATTGTGGCCATTTCAGCTCTCTTTGGGTGGCAGAATAGCAGTATGTGCTTAGCCCCATCTGCCCCCAAGGGGAGCAGAAGCCACTAGACACCAGGGTTTTTTAATGTTTTGTGTTGGGGAGTGGCCTTAAGGGCAAGGGTTGCTCTCCTTTTACGGGATGAATATTTAATTTATACTCTTAGGCCCACCTACCCCATAGCTTGGCTGCTGGATTGTGTGTGGACTGGTGCATTATTTGCATATGTAATTGTAATGTTTTTTTCTCCTTTTTATTCTAGTGCAAAGCTTTTGCTTCCTGTTTGCAGTTTCGACAGTGGTTGTTCTGCAGTTTTGCGTAGTTGCATTTTTTCGGTAAGAACATTTTTCTTGTTGTATTTACTCCAATGAGTACTATTTTAATGTATACATAAATTTTTTTGTCAGTGGTGTCATAATGGCAGCATATTTAGTTAGTGTTTTGAGCAATAAATTATTTGCGGTGTGTTTTGCATGGTCTTATGTGTATTTCTTTTCTCTTTCTTTTTAGGGGGATTATTGTTGATCCATAGAGTGTCTGTGCAGAGTAGGTGGTGGTGAGTTTAGATGCCTCTGGCAAGTGAGTGGTATCGTTTTTGAGTATGCATGTGTTTTTGATAAAGGTGCTTTTTGTTTATTACTTATTTTACAAAGTGTTTGTTGTTGGTGTCTTTTTTGACAAGTTACCTTTATTAGTAAGCATTATGGCTAGCCATAGAATGACTGCTCAGCAGGTGGTTGGTATGCTTCTTGAATCTTCCTCTGAGCATGATTATGAGACTGACAGTGCGTCTGAGGGAGAGGAGGGAGGGGAAGATTCTGGCAGTGAGTTTTCTCTCCACATGGAATCATCGGATGATGAAGGTTCTCTCAGTGCAGATGAATGTACTGTTGGTGTGGATGAAGCAACTCTCAGTGTGGATGAAGTGCCTGTTTTAGAGGAGGAAACTTCTGTGCCGATGGTGGAAGAGGCATCTGGATTGCAGTCTGAGGCTTCTAGGCTTCCTACTGGAAGTGCTGGACTCTGGGTTGATCCAAACATGGTACAGCCAGTGTTGCCTGCCTTTAGCGGTGATGCAGGGTGTAGAGTGGATTGTAAAAATATTTTGCCTATTCAGTTTTTTTTGTTTTTTATGGATGATGTATTTTTGGATGAGATTGTTGACCATACTAATTTGTATGCTGAACAGTTTTTGAGGTACAACAGTGACAAACTTAAGCCCCAGTGTAGAGCTACCCGGTGGACTCCCACAAATCGGGATGAGATTAAGGAGGTTTTGGGTTTTACTTTATTGATGGGTGTGGTAAGGAAGCTGGACCTTGCTTCATATTGGTCTACTAGACCTTTGTTTGCAACAACCATATTTCCTGTGGTTATGACTAGTAATTAGTATTTACTTTTGCAACGTATGCTTCATTTTGTTGATAATTCTAAGGCGTTGCCATGAGATCACCCTGACTTTGACCGTCTTTTTAAGATTCGGACAGTTCTTGATCACTTTGTGGATCAGTTTTCTGAGATCTATACTCCTGGGTAAGAAATATCTATTGATGAGTCTTTGTTCTTGCTCAAGGGCCGTTTGGTTTTTAGGCAGTACATCCCTAGCAGGAGGGCATGCTATGGAATTAGGCTGTATATGTTGTCTGAGAGTAGGACAGGATATGTTTTTAATTTTCGTGTGTACACTGGTAAAGATTCTACTATTGACACCCCAGGTTGTCTGTCAACTTTTGGAGTTCCAGAGAAAATTGTGTGTAATCTTGTTAGAAGAATGTTTAACAGAGGCCACCATTTGTACCTTGATAACTTCTACACAGCTGTGCAATTATTTAAGGAATTGTTTAAAATGGACACTTTTGCATGTGGCACAATCCGCTCTAACCATAAAGGTTATCCGAAAGAGCTTGTTTGCAAAAAGTTTCAGAGGGGACAGTGCAGTTCTTTGAGTAGTGATGAACTACTAGCTGTGAAATATGTGGACAGGAGGGATGTGTACATGTTGACTACTATCCATGATGAGAGTACTTCACCTGTGGCTGTTTGGGGTCAGGTTGCTGAAATGTGCAAACCTGTGTGCATTCTAGACGACAATAGGCACATGGGTGGTGTTGACAGATTAGATCAGAGGTTGGAACCTTACACTGCTATTCGGAAGGCTTGTTTGGTATAAAAAGTTGGCCATCAATGTCTTTGAATTAGCAAGTTTCAATGCTGTTATTGTGTTCAAGGAGTGTTCTCCTGCGGCAAAGTTGACATTTCTTCAGTTTCAGCACTCTGTGATAGCTAGCCTTGTTCTTGTGGAACAGGCAAGTGTTCCTAGATTTGGAGTGGTGGAGGATGTGGCTCGATTGAAAGATCGGCACTTACCTGATTACATTCCTCCCACATCTTCAAAAGACTTTCCCACTAGGAGATGTACAGTCTGTTGCCGAAGAGGTTTGCAGAAGGAGCCTCGTCTTTTCTGCCCCGGGTGTTGTCTAATCCTGGGCTGTGTGTGCCTGCTTGTTTTAGAGCGTGCCACACGCAAAATACATTTTGGGAGCATCCATTAGTGGTAAAGTGAACTGCCTGGTCTGTATTGTTAAAAATGAAATATTCAGTTTCAAGGTTGGCATTAGTGCAATGTAATTCGTTTCAGATTTTGTGTTAGTAGATTTGTATCTATTTGCAATTTGTTTGTGTTTTTTATATATAAAATCCTAAATGTGATGATGCGTGGACTGGTACTTGGCTGGTGGTGAGCGTGGAATGGCGCTTGGCTGGTGGTGTGCCTGGACTGGCACTTGGCTGGCGGTGTGCGTTGACTGGTGCTTGGCTGGCGGTGTGCGTGGAGTGGCGCTTAGCTGGCGGTGTGCGTGGAGAGTCACTTGGCTGGCGGTGTGCATGGAGTGGTGCTTGGCTGGTGATGTGCATGTACTGGTGCTTGGCTGGTAGTGTGCGTGGACTGGTGTTTGGCTGGTGGTGTGCGTGGACTGGCGCTTGGCTGGATGTGTGCGTGGACTGGCACTTGGCTGGAGGTGTGCGTGGACTGGCGCTTAGCTGGCGGTGTGCGTGGAGTGGTGCTTGGCTGGTGTTGTGCATGGACTGTACTTGGCTGGCAGTGTGTGTGGACTGGCGCTTGGCTGGATGTGTACATGGACTGGCGCTTGGCTGGATGTGTGCATGGACTGGCGCTTGGCTGGAGGTGTGCCTGAGCTGGTGCTTGGCTGGTGGTGTGCCTGGAATGGTACTTGGCTGGATGTGTGCGTGGAATTTCGCTTGACTGGAAGTGTGCGTGGACTGGCACTTGACTGGCGGTGTGAGTGGACTGGTGCTTGTCTGGTCTTGTGCATGGACTGGTGCTTGGCTGGCATTGTGCATGGACTGGCGCTTGGCTGGTAGTGAGCGTGGACTGGCGCTTGGCTGGCGGTATGCGTGGATTGGCGCTTGGCTGGATGTGTGCGTGGACTGGCGTTTGGCTGCCGGTTTGCGTGGACTGGCACTTGGCTGGATGTGTGCGTGGACTGGCACTTGGCTGGAGCTGTGCGTGGACTGGCGCTTGGCTGGCGTTGTCCGTGGATTGGTGCTTGGCTGGTGTTGTGCATGGACTGGCACTTGGCTGGCAGTGTGCGTGGACTGGCACTTGGCTAGATGTATGCATGGACTAGCGCTTGGCTGGAGATGTACGTGGACTGGCGCTTGGCTGGCGGTGTGCATGGAGTGGCGCTTGGCTGGCGTTGTGCATGGACTGGCGCTTGGCTGGTGGTGTGCGTGGACTGGCACTTGGCTGGATGTGTGCGTGGACTGGCGCTTGACTGGAGGTGTGCGTGGACTGGCACTTGACTGGCGGTGTGAGTGGACTGGTGCTTATCTGGCCTTGTGCATGGATAGGTGCTTTGCTGGCTTTGTGCATGGACTGGCGCTTGGCTGGCGGTGTGCGTGGACTGGTACTTGGCTGGCGGTGTGTGAGTAGTGACTTGCTGCTGGTCACTACACACACTGCTAGCTGAGCTCCACTCAACGCAATCCATCAGTTTGTGTTGTTGCTGTGTCAGGAAGGTGGGCGTGTGGGCGTGTGGACGTGATGGCCCTTGAATGGCGCTGTCTGCTGGTCTGAGTTTTGTAATGTGATGAGCCCATGGCTGGTGGTGTGAATCTTTTGTATGTGTCACACGTATGAAAGGTGTGTGAATGGTCTGTAAAGAGGTTGGTGCCTTGTTGTGGCTCTACAGCTCACGAGCTGTGAGTCAAAGGATCAGTTTCTCCTCCTTTCAATTATTAGCAGTGCATTTCATTTTTGTGAAATCACTTGCTAATACAATTGTATATACTGAACCATTATTCACCCTCGTGCCAAATCCAACCAGTGCTTGGCGGGCGGTGTGCATGGAGTGGCGCTTGGCTGGTGGTGTGCGTGGAGTGGTGCTTTGCTGGCAGTGTGTGTGGAGTGGCACTTGGCTGGCGGTGTGCATGGAGTGGCACTTGGCTGGTGGTATGCATGGACTGGTGCTTGGCTGGCGGTGAGCGTGGACTGGTGCTTGGATGGCGATTTGCATGAATTGGCTCTTGGCTGGTGGTGTGTGTTGACTGGCGCTTGGCTGGCGGTGTGCGTGGAGTGGTGCTTGGCTGGTGTTGTGCATGGACTGCACTTGGCTGGCAGTGTGTGTGGACTGGCGCTTGGCTAATTGTGTGCATGGACTGGCGCTTGGCTGGAGGTGTGAGTGGACTAATGCTTGGCTGGCGGTGTGCGTGGAGTGGAGCTTGGCTGGCGTTGTGCATGGACTGGCGCTTGGCTGGTGGTGTGCCTGGACTGGCACTTGACTGGATGAGTGCGTGGAATGGTGCTTGACTGGAGGTGTGCGTGGACTGGCACTTGACTGGCGGTGTGAGTGGACTGGTGCTTGTCTGGCCTTGTGCATGGACTGGTGCTTAGCTGGCAATGTGCATGGACTGGCGCTTGGCTGGTAGTGAGCGTGGACTGGCGCTTGGCTGGCGGTATGTGTGGATTGGCGCTTGGCTGGATGTGTGCGTGGACTGGCGCTTGGCTGGCGGTGTGCATTGACTGGTGCTTGGCTGGATGTGTGCGTGGACTGGCACTTGGCTGGAGGTGTGCGTGTACTGGCGCTTGGCTGACGTGCGTGGATTGGTGCTTGGCTGGTGTTGTGCATGGACTGGCACTTGGCTGGCAGTGTGCGTGGACTGGCGCTTGGCTGGATGTATGCATGGACTGGCACTTGGCTGGAGTTGTGCGTGGACTGGCGCTTAGCTGGCGGTGTGCATGGAGTGGCGCTTGGCTGGCATTGTGCATCGACTGGCGCTTGGCTGGCGGTGTGCATGGACTGGCACTTGGCTGGATGTGTGCGTGGACTGGCGTTTGACTGGAGGTGTGTGTGGACTGGCACTTGACTGGCGGTGTGAGTGGACTGGTGCTTATCTGGCCTTGTGCATGGACTGGTGCTTGGCTGGCATTGTGCATGGACTGGCGCTTGGCTGGCGGTGTGCGTGGACTGGTACTTGGCTGGCGGTGTGTGAGTAGTGACTTGCTGCTGGTCACTACACACACTGCTAGCTGAGCTCCACTCAACGCAATCCATCAGTTTGTGTTGTTGCTGTGTCAGGAATGTGGGCGTGTGGGCATGTGGACGTGATGGCCCTTGAATGGCGCTCTCTGCTGGTGTGAGTGTTGTAATGTGATGAGCCCATGGCTGGCGGTGTGAATGTTTTGTATGTTTCACACGTATGAAAGGTGTGTGAATGGTCTGTAAAGAGGTTGGTGCCTTGTTGTGGCTCTACAGCTCACGAGCTGTGAGTCAAAGGATCAGTTTCTCCTCCTTTCAATTATTAGCAGTGCATTTCATTTTTGTGAAATCACTTGCTAATACAATTGTATATACTGAACCATTATTCACCCTCGTGCCAAATCCAACCAGTATGTGTGTGTGCTTTAGGATTTGATGGCTGTGTAGTAATATTTGTCTTTTTTGTCTTTCTGAAGCAGGGTGTACCTTGTCCCTTTTTGTGAATGTTGTGATGTGTTGATTTTGTGCCTGGTGATGTGAATGGTCTTGTGCGTATCACGTATGAAAGGTGTGTGAATGGCCTGTAAAACGATTGGTGCCTTGCCATGGCTTTACAGCTCACGCACTGCGAGTCACTGGTTCAGTTTTTAGTCCATTTAAATATTGACAGTGCATTTCAATTTTGTGAAATCTCTTGTTAATAAAATGTTATATACTGAACCATCACTAGCCCGTGTGCCAAATCCAACCAATATGTGTGTGTGTTTGAGGAATAGATGACTGTGCCGGAATCTTTCTTTTTAGTCTCTCTGCCAAGGTGTACATTCCATCTAAGAATATCCTACCAGCTGTAGATATTGTTGTTAACCCATGGGAGTACATGGTGATGTCTCTCTTGTTAATTCCAACAAGTTATCTTATCCTTAATGTCCTGCAAACTTAAAAATGTCTGTCTCATTTTCCTTGCAATATTGTGCCCAAATTCTCACGCTGCAGAAACAAACAACTAATTATGTCAAAATGATTTGGTTGTGCAAGGGGGGTCACCTGTTTTTTTTCTGCCCGTACTCCTCGGGCATGTAGGGAAACATACCAAACCCACATATTTCTGAAAACTAGATACCTAGGGGCTTACAGGGAGGTATGGCTTACATGGATCCCCCAACATTTCCTTACCCAGAATCCCCTGCAAACCTCAAATTTAGCTGAAAAAAATCACTTTTTTCACACATTTTGGTGGGGGAAGTTGTGGCATCAACGGGCTCACACAAATTTGATTTTTGTTTTTAGGCAGTACATCCCTAGCAGGAGGGCACGCCATGGAATTCAGTGGTATATGTTGTCTGAGAGTAGGACAGGATATGTTTTTAATTTTCGTGTGTACACTGGTAGAGATTCTCCTATTGACCCCCCCCCCCCGGTTGTCTGTACACTTTTGGAGTTTCAGAGAAAATTGTGTGGAATCTTGCTAGAAGACTGTTTAACAGAGGCCACCATGTGTACCTTGATAACTTCTACACAGCTGTGCAATTATTTAAGGAATTGTTTAAAATTGACACTTTTGCATGTGGCACAATCCGCTCTAACCGTACATTTTATACGAAAGAGCTTGTTTGCAAAAAACTTCAGAGGGGACAGTGCAGTTCTTTGCGTAGTGATGAACTACTAGCTGTGAAATTTGTGAACAGAAGGGATGTGTACATGCTGACTACCATCCATGATGAGAGTACTTCATCTGTGGCTGTTTGGGGTCAGGTTGCTGAAATGTGTAAACCTGTGTGCATTCTAGACTACAATAAGCACATGGGTGGTGTTGACAGAGTAGATCAGAGGTTGAAAACTTACACTGCTATTCGGAAGGCAAATGTTTGGTATAAAAATTTGGCCATCCATGTCTTTGAATTAGCAAGTTTCAATGCTTTTATTGTGTTCAAGGAGTGTTCTCCTGCATCAAAGTTGACATTACTTCAGTTTCAGCACTCTGTGATAGCTAGCCTTGTTCTTGTGGAACAGGCAAGTGTTCCTAGATTTGGAATGGTGGAGAATGTCGCTCGATTGAAAGATCGGCACTTTCCTGATTACATTCCTCCCACATCTTCAAAAGACTTTCCCACTAGGAGATGTAGAGTCTGTTGCCGAAGAGGTTTGCGGAAGGAGTCTCATCTTTTCTGCCCCGGGTGTCCTTCTAATCCTGGGCTGTGTGTGCCTGCTTGTTTTTGAGCGTACCTCATGCAAAAGAAATTTTGGGAGCATCCATCAGTAGTAAAGTGAACTGCCTGGTCTGTATTGTTAAAAAAAAAAATAATTTTCAAGGTTGGCATTAGTGCAATGTATTCCGTTTCAGATTTTGTGTTAGTAGATTTGTATCTATTTGCAATTTGTTTGTGTTTTTTATATATAAAATCCTAAATGTGATGACAGTGTTCGTGGACTGGCTCTTGTCTGGTGGTGTGCACGGACTGGCACTTGGCTGGCGGTGTGCGTGGAGTGGTGCTTGGCTGGCGGTGCGCGAGAAGTGGCGCTTGTCTGGCGGTGTGCATGGAGTGTCGCTTGGCTGGTGGTGTGCATGGACTGGTGCTTGGCTGGCGGTGTGTGTGGACTGGCGCTTGGCTGGCGCTGTGCGTGGAGTGGTGCTTGGCTGGCGGTGTGTGTTTACTGGTGCTTGTCTGGCAGTGTGTGTGGAGTGGTGCTTGGCTGGCCATGTGCATGGACTGGCGCTTTGCTGGTAGTGTGCATGGACTGGCGCTTGGCTAGCGGTGTGCCTGGACTGGCGCTTGGCTGGATGTGTGTGTGGACTGGCGCTTGGCTGAAGGTGTGCGTGGACTGGCGCTTGGCTGGTGGTGTGCGTGGAGTTTTGCTTGGCTGGTGTTGTGCATGGACTTGCACTTGGCTGGCAGTGTGCCTGGACTGGCGCTTGGCTTGATGTGTGCATGGACTGGCGCTTGGCTGGAGGTGTGCGTGGACTGGTGCTTGGCTGGTGGTGTGCGTGGAGTGGTGCTTGACTGGCGGTGTGCGTGAACTGGCACTTGGCTGGATGTGTGCATGGACTGGAGCTTGACTGGAGGTGTGCGTGGACTGGCGCTTGGCTGGTGGTGTGCGTGGAGTGGTGCTTGGCTGGCGGTGTGCGTGAACTGGCTCTTGGCTGGATGTGTGCGTGGACTGGCGCTTGACTGGAGGTGTGCGTGGATTGGCGCTTGGCTGGCCTTGTGCGCGGACTGGTGCTTGGCTGGATATGTGCATGGACTGGCGCTTGACTGGAGGTGTTCATGGACTGGCGCTTGGCTGGCCTTGTGCGTGGACTGGCACTTGGCTGGATGTGTGCGTGGACTGGCGCTTGACTGTAGGTGTGAGTGGACAGGCGCTTGGATGGCCTTGTGCGCGGACCGGTGCTTGGCTGGCATTGTGCAGGGACTGGTGCTTGACTGGCGGTGTGCATGGACTGGTACTTGGCTGGCGGTGTGCGTGGACTGGCACTTGGCTGGCGATGTGTGAGTAGTGACTTGCTGCTGGTCAATACACACACTGCTAGCTGAACGCCACTCCACGCAATTCATCAGTTTGTGTAGTTGCTGTGTCAGGAATGTGGGTGTGTGGAAGTGATGGGCCCTTGAATGGCGCTGTCTGCTGGTGTGAGTGTTGTAATGTGATGGGCCCGTGGCTGGCGGTGTTACATGTATCAAAGGTGTGTGAATGGCCTGTATAGAGGTTGGTGCCTTGTCATGGCTTTACAGCTCACGAGCTGTGAGTCAATGGTTCAGTTTCTCCTCCTTTCAATTATCAGCAGTGCATTTCTTTTTTGTGAAATCATTTGCTAATATAATTGTATATACTGAACCATTATTCAACCTCGTGCCAAATCCAACCAGTATGCGTGTGTGCTTTAGTAATAGTTGGCTGTGCAGTAATATTTGTCTTTTTTATCTTTCTCAAGCAGGGTGTGCCTTGTCCCTTTTTGTGAATGTTATGATTTTTTGGTTTTTTGCCTGGTGATGTGATTGGTCTTGTATGTATCATGTATGAAAGGTGTGTGAATGGCCTATAAAACGGTTAGTGCCTTGCCATGGCTTTACAGCTCACGAGCTGCGAGTCACTGGTTCGGTTTTTAGTCTATTTAAATATTGACAGTGCATTTTATTTTTGTGAAATCTCTTGTTAATAAAATTTTATATACTGAACCATCACTCCTTCTTGTGCCAAATACAACCAGTATGTGTGTGTGTTTGAGGAATAGAAGGCTGTGCAGGAATATATATATATATTTTTTAAACATCCTTTTATTAAACAATAATAAACATATACAATACAAAACAGACCAGAGCGCCTTTAGTGACTGCCAATGCATACAATGAGAACATAGACCTCCATCGGAAATGATAGACGGAATACAGAATTATAAAGCGCGGGCTCAGGCGTCCTCCGGTTCCATAATGTCAGGATCTTTTAAACTGAAAAGCTGCAGCATATAGCCTAACATCAGGAAGGGCTAACCCGCCTTTTTTTAACCTACGTCTTATTTTTTCCACGCCAGGTGGACTCCCTTATTACCCCAAATGAAGCTCCTAATCTTACTCTGAATCTTCATTAGACTTTTGTTATGGAATGTTAATGGTATAGAGGAGAAAAGGTAAGTCAGCTTAGGCAGAATGACCATCTTTACCAAGTTGGATTTTCCATAAATAGTCATGGGGAGGTTCCTCCATCTACTGAAGAGACTATCAATTTCCTTTGCCACCCTGTTTAAAGTAAGCTCTGGTATCTTCTCCAATTCCTTTACTACAAAGATCCCTAGGTATCTCAGTTCTTCACTTACTCTTCCTGGCCACTCCAGATTCCAACACATCACCTCTGTCTTGGTCTTATTGACAAGAAACCCGGAAAAGGACCCAAACTCACTCATGCACTCCTCCACCCTAGGGATTGCTGTCTCTGGGTCGCTTGTATACAATATTAAGTCGTCGGCATATAAAGCTAACTTGGAGCTGTATTGTTCTGATCGAAATGGATGGATAGTATCATCCAGTCTCAACATCTGCGCAAAGGGCTCCACATATAGGTTAAATAGGAGGGGCGAAATCGGGCACACCTGCCTGGTTCCTCTCTGGATGTTAAAACTCGCCCTGTGAGCAGTGGCACCCTGATAACAATTCTGCAGGGTATGTATGTAGATTGGGCCAAACCCCATAACCCTCAAAACCTCCCAGAGGAACACCCAACAGACTCTATCAAAGGCCTTGGCTGCGTCTTTCAGTTTAAAAGCATACGGATGCTTCTGGTCAAACCGGGAGAGTCTGCCTGGGGGGAGGTTGCTGGGTGAAATGGTGCGAGTAGAAGGGGGTGGAGATGGCGAGGCTTTTCTGTACAAGTTTGGTTCGCCTAGGTTTTTCAAGCGGGTGCGACTGAAGGTATTTAGGGCAGTCTTGGAGTTATGGTATAGGCTTAGAAGGTGCTGGGGCATTGGATACCATTCTGACAATGCCCCTGTTTGGGATGCGCCGGGAACGCCGGACTGCCTACAAGACAGTTTGGCATTGTCGATAAGGAGGGCAGGCATCACAGTCTGGTCTGAATTGTTAGATTCCGGGAGGATACATCCATGGGAGTACCTGAGGGAAAAGATTGGGCCAGGGTTCTCAAGATTTAAATACATACAGTTAACATCATGGTATGAGGCAGCAAAGGGGGAGATCAGAGGGAATAGAGAGATTGAAGCTTTGTGGCAATCCATCCTCCCAATGAATAAAGAAATCTCTGTTTGGTATAATAGTCTGTTGGAGATGGAGGATCACGAGATACCCCCCTTAGCATCAGTATGGGTGGAAACCCCTCTCGGGCCGTTAATAGAGTCATTGTACGAGCCCTCTTTAACGATCTTGTACAAAAATGTTAAGCCTGCTTGTTTAAAGAAAAAACATTTTTTTGTGGTAAATAGACTTTATTACACCCCAGCGAAAATCGCAAAGTTTGCCCCAGACCCAGCTCCGAAATGCCCTAGATGTGGGACACTTCCCGCCAGCGACGTTCACATCTTCTTTGAGTGTCCAGCTCTTGCAAAATTTTGGACTGAGGTGGGGGACAACATTCAAGACATTTTGAATACCAACATAGTGATCAATATTTCATTGGGTTTTTTTGGAGACGATGGCGGTCTCAGTCATACCCTCCCTCCGAAGGTCAGAGGATTATTAATTTATCTGATTTTGCTGGCAAGAAGGGAGATCTGCAGGAAGTGGAAGGATCCCCTACCGCCGCAAAGGGAAGATTGGCTTAAAGCCGTATTCTCTATGGCCCGTTTAGACTATGATGGTGTGGAAGACAAGACAATGAACATTTGGCACCCCATTGTGAACTGGGGCAAGAATCTAAGATTAACTTAATATAAATGGTCTAATGATTACACCAGGGTCCCTTACGAAGATGGAGATCGGTCGGACGACCCAAGCGAGTGCGGTAAGCCGTGGGGCCCACAGATCATGAAGGCGGCTTCATAAGACCCGCAGAGGCTTGAAAGGTGAGATGAGGACTAAAACAAAGAAAGAAAAAAAACATAATGTCAGGATCTATCTCAGGTGGTGTACAAATGTCCCCCCGGAAGGAGTTCCACGCAGCCCAGACCTTGCCCCACTTGCGGGGTCGCCCCCTTGATACATACACGGACCTCTCCCGGAACATACACCAGTCGAGGTCTTCCATCCACTTCCCAACCCGAGGTGCTAGGGCTGCACCCCAGAGCTGTGCAATGTTGCGTTTAGCTATCGCACAAGCTAATGTGACCCAGAGTTTACGGTGTGTCGAAAGGTCAGAGGGATCCCACACATTCAGCAAACATCGACGCGCCTCCAACTCAATCCGCACTCCCCAAACTTCACTCATCTTCAGATGTATCCTAGTCCAGTAATCACGGACCCTTTCACACTCCCATAGAATATGTAGAAATGTACCAGGCATACCACACCCTCGTCGACAATCCCCAGATGCTGCCAACCCCATTCTCATCAGTCCAGGGCCCGAGGTGTAGGAGCGGTGCAGAATCCGTAGTTTTACCATACGGAGTCTCATTGGGACAGCCACTACTCTAGGGGATGAAACCGCCTCCCTCCAATCTTCTTCATCCAGAACCAAGCCATCTGCCACCCATTGCTCCCTTAACCGCTCCAGGGGATCCCCCGAGTGGTTAACGAGTTTCATATATGTCAGCGATATTGCTTTGGTGGGTAGATGACCATCTAGCAATCTGTCCTCCAGCGGGGAGGCCACCGGGAGAGACACACCACTGGGAACCGCAGCATGTAGAGCGTGGCTGACCTGAAGGTATCTGAATCATTCTGCATCACGCAGCTGATACTTGGCTTGCAACTCCTCAAACGTTAGCACCCTATCTTTGCCCCACACATCACGCACCTGAGAAATGCTAATCAAATCCCATTGGTCAAACCCTTTTGATTTCCAGAGAGTACCCAACTTCTTCGAACTCCACAATGGTGTAGCTAGCGTTACACGTCCCTCCCACTTGATAGCTCTCACCACCAAAGGGAAACGACCATTCCTCGCATACAACACTCTGGTATACTCTCCCCCAGGCATCTGACCCCGATCCATTGCGTAACCCGGGTCAACTGATGAACCATAGATGGCATGGTTTATTGGAGCCAGCTGGGATGCCCAATAGTACTTCCTGATATTAGGGAGACCAATGCCTCCATCATACCAGGGCAACATCAACTTTGACAAAGCAATACGCGGTCTCCCCTCCCAAAGCAGGCCACGCTGCAGAGATTCTAACTCATTAAAATACGCCGGAGGTAGCGGGTCAAAGGAATTCTGCAGAGCGTACAGAAAGCGCGGGAGGGCCATCATCTCGAAGAGGACTGCGCGGCCCGTCATAGAGATCGGCAATCCCTTCCATCTGGCAACATCGCCTCACAGCCTGGCCAGCGGGGGAAGCAGATTCAAATTGAAACGCACCTTTGGGTCTTTCAATATCTGGATCCCCAGGTAGCGAAAATTGACCAATTCTAGTTTAACCGGGCAGTTCAACGGCACTCTAGGTGGATCGCCGCTTAATACAAAAAGGATCGACTTCGCCCAAATAATTGCGAAGCCGGAAATTCTCCCAAAAATAGCTAAGACATCCATTAAAGCCGCCAGTGAACTGTGTTGGGAGGTCAGATACAATAGGATGTCGTCAGCATAAAGCGAGATCTTGTCCTCCCACTCCGGTGTCCAGCGCAACCCTTTAATCGAACGGTCCCAGCGCACCCAGGCCGCAAGCGGCTCCAGTGCGAGGGCGAACAACAGTGGTGAGAGAGGGCAACCCTGACGCGTGCTCCTTCCAAGTGCAAAGTCACGGGATCTATGATTGATAACGACCACACGAGACAAGGGGGCAGAGTGGAGTAGGCGAACCCAACCAATAAATTTGGGGCCAAAGCCCAACTTCTCCAAGACGGCAAAGAGATACGGCCACGCCACACGGTCAAAGGCCATTGTGGCATCCAGGGACAACAACACTGCCGGTTCATGGATGCGAGAAGCAGCGGCCACCACCCCGTGAAGCCGTCGGAGATTGAGGGCAGTATTCCGATGCGGCATAAAACCGGACTGGTCCGGATGCACCTCAGCGCGCACTACCCCAAATAGCCAAAAAAAGGCTTGGCACAGGAGGGGGAAAAGGCCTGGCAGCGAAGGGGTAAAGCCCATGTATGGATATAGTGCATGTTCAGGAGTGGTGGGGTTCGTTGTTTGATTTCGTAAGGTTAAGCAAGGCCATGGGTGGGGGTTGGGGAGGTGGGTATGTTGCTGATTATAACACTGACATTTGTAACATGAACATGTGCAGCTATTAAAGGTAATGCAGTTCCACTGGGTCCATTTATAAACCGTGCTATGGGATGTGTTATGTTTTACCTGCCAATTTGCATGTTTGAATACTTTTTGCTGATAAGTGTTCCGGCAGACACCTGTTAAAATTAACCCTTTGTTCGGGTATAGTGGGGCTACTAGGAATAGTGGGGGTTTCTGTGTGATTTTGTACGGTTAAACAAGGGCAAGGGTGGGTGTGGGGGAGGTGGGTATGTTGGTCATTAAAACGCAGAATTTAGTAACGTGCAGATGTCGAGCTACTAAAGGTTTCAGCGCTGGGATACTCGAGGGTGACTACGCGCTCTATAAAAACCTAAAATAAATAAATAAAATAAAATAAAAATAAAGGTGATGTAGTACCACTGGGAGCATTTATAAAGCGCCCTATGGCATGGTTTATGTTTTATTCGCAAATTTACATGTTTTAATATGCTTTGCAATATTTTACTAAGGCTTTTCTCTTGTGCAATTCCTTCCTACATTTGTTTCATCTCTGTTTTTTCTGATTTTGTTATGTACGATGTAACATAACGTGCAACCGAAATTATCTGAAACTGTCCATGTTCACATTTTTAAAATGACTAGATTGTAATCATTGATATACTTTGACACTTCTGTTCTTTTTAAGTTGTAGGTATTCTTTGGAGATTTTTGAGTTATTGTCTGCCTTACAAATGAAAAAAAAGAATTTACTCTTCCTTTACAAATGACTGGATGGGAAAAACCAAACCAACATATGGTGTTTAGCTTATATTTTCTTCTGCAATACTTTCCACAACAGTGACTTCGGAAAGATAAAACTTGCTGTCGCAAGCTTCTATCTCCTTCTTCTCTTACTTTCTCACATTTCAGATAATGTTCGATGAAAGACAATACTGTTTCATCAGAATCATTTCCAAATGTAGGTTCATCTTTGATCCATAGTAGCATATGTATTTGAGGTGCACAGCTTGCTTAATACTCCTTTCTCTAAAAGAAATCGGTAACTTCTCCAAGAAGTGGATCCTTTTTATTGCAGATAAAAAACATCATAGCTTGAAACCTATCATTAAAATATCAGCACACATTTACAGCATCCAATGAACACAGTTTACCACAAGTCTTTACTTCAAAAATGTTTATATTGGAATCTGCTTTTCTTAGAAACTCAAGCAAATCTTCCCATGCATACTCTGCACAGCTAAGTGTGACAAACCATATTGGTGTACCTAAGCTCCGTAACATACATTTGAGTTCTTCATGACGACAAAACCAATACTCATTTGTTCAAAGCTGAGATGCCATCAAATTGATTAGGTGTCCTTCTAAATTTTCATCTGTTTCTACAACTTTCTCCACAAATTCTTTTTCAGAAAGAACTGATTGAT
Organism: Lissotriton vulgaris; assembly: GCF_964263255.1. Classification (NCBI taxonomy): domain Eukaryota; kingdom Metazoa; phylum Chordata; class Amphibia; order Caudata; family Salamandridae; genus Lissotriton; species Lissotriton vulgaris. The sequence goes on along the minus strand of NC_141694.1, from coordinate 340,578,678 downwards.
GAACTTTAGTTTTAAGTATGTGGTTCACTGCATACAACAGAGAAGATAGATCACTTTCAAACAAAAGGTGAAATATCTATGAAATGCACAGTGAAATCTAGGATCTTCAGAATATATTCTGAAAAGTCAAGTGGTCAAATAGAGAAAGTGGACAAGTCAAAGACTGAAGATATTTATGAACATTAGACAATATGTCCTTTGCATTCAAAATAAGTAATAGGAAGCAGCACTGAGTTATTTGAAATTAAAAAAGCTCAGGGAACTCCAATGAGTGTATGGGAAAAAACTTTGGAAGGTCATTATTTTCCTCAGCTGTTTCCTACCGGACGCTATGTTGAAAAACCTGTACGGATTCCTGCTTCAGGATATCGGTCAACAAGATTTATCTTCTAAACTTATTAGCTGTTTATCCATATTTACATGTTTGTAATAAATATTGTTCTCTATAAGATATAAGGTATCCTTATCAACTTTATTAACATCCACAAATTCTTGCCATATTTTCGGACTCTTTGTTAGTACACCATTTACTAGAATGAATACTGCTTCATTTTCCTCTTTCTCTCAAGCAATAGTTTCAATATTGTTCTTAAAATCCAAAGGTAAGTACACCACTCTTCCTTTCAGCTGTCTTTGCAAGTCTGTGGAGGCAGTTTACCTGTTTTGGGCTCCATCCGAATTATAGTTTTAAAAGAAAGAACAGATTGAAGTAGAACAGACTCATATGTATTCAATTCTGCCTTTTCCTCCAGTATAGCTACGAATTCTAAGTTATTATGTACTGCTCTAGCAGGCATTTTGTTCTCTTCTAATTTGTTGTAACAATATTTACATATACTTTGATCACTACATAACTCAAATTCCCCTTCCACCAACAAGTAAATTGCTAATTCTACCTACTTACCATTGTTCTCCTTTTCACTTTTCAAATACAAATCAACATTCCAAATTTGACTTTTATAATGAGTACGTCAACAACAAACACAAACATAGTTTGATATTTCAGAGCACACTGCATTAAACTTTCTAATTTAATGTTCAAACTGATCAGTGCTAATCACTTTCTCATCTCCTCCAGCATCTGTAATTGTCAAACTTTCACTTTCTATGAACTGCTCTTCTGAACCAAAACATTGCATTTCAATATCATCATAATGTTTTTGAACATCTAATAAAGAACCATATAAAAGACTTGTATTCAGTTTACTTAAACATAATGCACAACTTTTTACATAGTACAGTTTCCTTACGAACTTCCGCATTTCTGAATGGTGTACTGCTAACATCCTTAACTGATGAAAACACTTTTACAAACTTTTCTTGAAAGACAAGCCAGAGAATACCCATACTTCTCAGTATATTTTCTTACATTACATAGATATAGTTCTTGTAACAACTTCATCTTCTGTTTAATACTTTTCTGAGTATATTCTAGCAGCAAATTTCGCATTATATCAATGGATTCCTGTCTAATACTGCAAATACTACTACAACCCCACTTATACACAGTAGCTTGTGGACGTTTCCCTTGCACTACTTCAGTTCTTAACTCTTCTGCACTTTTACCAACCATTTACTCCTTTGGAAGAGGACACCATCCTGAACTTCGTAGCAATGACCTCCAGTATCAACTGAAAATGGTGAACTATTTTCCTGGGAGTAACTTTCCTCATTAAAAAAAGGCTCAGTAGTAGAAATATGTCTCCAATGTCCACTAAACATTTCGCAAAAGTTGGTTCTGTTCACAAGTCTCTTTTTTCTACTTTTGTCTTTCAACACTTTGACCATTTTATCCAACAGTTTGATTTTCTTCAAAATCAGAATGAATAACTTCTGTTTTAAATTGAAATCATTACCCACTATACTTTCAAAACGCTGCTTCTCTTTGAGTTACAAAACTTTCCTTTCATATTTGCAGCATGTTTTCAATAAATTATGAATCACTCTAGATCTAAAAATACTCTGACGAATTTCTTGAAATTGCTTTTGTCTCCGAGTAACAGATACTATTTCTTTATCATGTTTCTTTTTCCTGCTATTTGAAATTGATCTCTGCTTCAACTGACTTGAAATATTCTTCTTTTTGCTTTGGCTGATCTTTTTTTCATTAAATGTTTGTAATATTTCTTTCACAAATTGTCTTGTACTGTTATTAGAACAAACTGTTCTGAATTTTTTTCTAATTGAAGATTTTTCCGCATGCTCAAATATATAATTTTCTTCTCTTTACTTTTTTTTCACTACTTCTAGGCATTTCCATATTTTATTCCAAAAGAAATAATTCTTTGAAAAACAATAAATAAATTCAATTATTTTTCACATGTATAAATAATAACATAAAATCTCAAAACTTCCACTAATGACTTCCAGACCCATTCCTACAACGTGATGGAGCAAGACAGAGGAACACTAGGATGACAAGTAGTGCCATAGAACATACAGCAAGTATTTATTTATTTACATACACCTTTACAATTTATATGTAACTACACAACCTTGTACTTTTCACCTCTCTGCTGGTGAGGTCTGTTGACATACACCCTGCGGAGCGCTGCAAGTGACAAAAAAAACAGGGGATTTTACCTGTTCCACGCCACTCGCCATTACTGCTGGAAGGAGGAAGAGACCGGAGACCGCGAGCACCAGGCACGCCACCGCCGCTCTGGGACTACAGGTCCCGGCAGTCACTGCGGCGGAGGCGCGTTCCCTGACGCAAGAACAACAGCGCCAGGAGGGGCGTATATAATCTCAAAGCCCTCGGTGTAGCGGGGGGAGCTCTGTTGACATACACCCTGCGGAGCACTGCAAGTGACAAAGAAAACAGGGGATTTTACCTGTTCCACGCCACTCGCCATTACTGCTGGAAGGAGGAAGAGACCGGAGACCGCGAGCACCAGGCACGCCACCGCCGCTCTGGGACTACAGGTCCCGGCAGTCACTGCGGCGGAGGCGCGTTCCCTGACGCAAGAACAACAGCGCCAGGAGGGGCGTATATAATCTCAAAGCCCTCGGTGTAGCGGGGGGAGCTCTTTTGACATACACCCTGCGGAGCGCTGCAAGTGACAAAGAAAACAGGGGATTTTACCTGTTCCACGCCACTCGCCATTACTGCTGGAAGGAGGAAGAGACCGGAGACCGCGAGCACCAGGCACGCCACCGCCGCTCTGGGACTACAGGTCCCGGCAGTCACTGCGGTGGAGGCGCGTTCCCTGACGCAAGAACAACAGCCCCAGGAGGGGCGTATATAATCTCAAAGCCCTCGGTGTAGCGGGGGGAGCTCTGTTGACATACACCCTGCGGAGCGCTGCAAGTGACAAAGAAAACAGGGGATTTTACCTGTTCCACGCCACTCGCCATTACTGCTGGAAGGAGGAAGAGACCGGAGACCGCGAGCACCAGGCACGCCACCGCCGCTCTGGGACTACAGGTCCCGGCAGTCACTGCGGCGGAGGCGCGTTCCCTGACGCAAGAACAATAGCGCCAGGAGGGGTGTATATAATCTCAAAGCCCTCAGCTATGCGGGACGCGAGCGGGACGCCCGGAGCGAAGCCCGGGCAAAGGGCGGGCCCTCTGTGGCCCTCAGAGGCACGAATAGGCCAGGCTAGACCATTCCCTTGACATCCATCGGCTGATTATTAAGGTACTCTTTCCAGTCTGATATTTCGGTCAACATACTACATTGTTGTTATTTGTCCGCCATTGTTCTGTCACTGACTGCCAGTAATATCACTCCCTTCAGCGCATCTCTATCTAAACTCATCTGAGTTGAGCTGTCTTGTAGGTTGTCTACAGCTACAGTCCCAATAATGGTGAAAAAACGGGTTCCTGCTCCGGCTGAGTCCGTGAACACTTTAGATTCATATCTCATACAAGTGGTCAATGATATTAACAACAAGCGAAGGCAATCTCTAGGGTTGAGCCAATCACCCATCTTGCCGTCAGAAAGTCCCTCGACAAGCGTTTTAAGTACTGCGACATCAGAACTACCGCCAGAAAACCCTCCACTAAACCCAGTAGATTTGAGCTCTCAAGATTTGGGATCTGTGGATGAAGTGGATTCTGACCCTCGAATAGACAGACTAGATTTAATAGATCTATCAGATAATACCATCAATGATTCAAACCAACAGATAGCTGTTACGGACGTAGCCCTACAATCCCCGCAGCCCGCTACACGGGCTGTTAGAGCTTGTCGAAAATCTGCAGCCAAACGGGGGGGGAAACATCTAGGTAGGAAAAAGGCCACCACCCCACCCCCTAGTCGGGCAGGGAAACACGTTGATCCCGATATTGATACTGAGTCAAGAAGTATTATTGATGAGGACCTTTTTAACAGGATCCAAGAAATGATAGACATTAAAATCAGGACTATAATTAAACCCATGATAGGGAAACTGGATAAGCTAACATCTGAGGTCAAAAAGTTGGGTGTGGTACATAGTAAGTTGGCAGACGAGGTTGAAAACTTATCTTCCCTCGTCACAAATCTAATACCCACAAACGTGGAGGCTACTCCGACTGAAAGTAATTCGCAACCCATCCAGCAAGGGCCGCCGCTTCCGCCTCCATTACCATCATTACCCGTAGTGGGACAGGACGTAGACGCTGTAGACCCCCGTATCAGCACAACTGCCGCCATAGCGGGAACACATCAAGAGGACGTTTCAGCCCAATTTATCTTGGAAGCCTCTCCGGTAGTTCTGGTGTTGGCAAACGTCCCTGCTCTAACACAAGATAAAGTAGAGTCCAACCAGGATCTAAAAGACAAAGCGTTACATTGGCTCACTAATAATATGCATATGACAGAACAAGGATTTGATAAGCTGGCAGGGGACATCGTTATGTTTAGGAGGGTACCTTGGATCGGCAGCAAGCCTAAAAAGTTCAAAGGGGATTGCGTCATTCTTAACTTTGCTAATGCTGAGGTCCTTCCAGACATTCTAAGCAACATTTTTCCACCCCAACGTCGCAGTGGCTCTATAATTCCTCTCACCCTCAAGTTCTTCTTTGATGAGAATAAGTTTGCCATCTTATCCAAATTCCCCAGTTACAAAAGACATACTAATATTAGTAGATGGGGAGGGGGCCCCAGATTTCGACATTATAATGACTGGTCTCAGCCCATAGCACATCGGGAGCCAGGAAGACTCCATCGCCCAAACGAGTTAAACATCAGGCCTGTCTTGGCACAAGAGCCAAGAGGAAATGTTTGGTGTTCTGGCTTACAGGGTTATGATGATTATAGCGCCCGGGGCTTTAGGTCAACACACTGGTTGAGAAACGATCAGTTCCTGGCACATCCAAAAACCCCACAACCCATGTGGAACTTAGCTCCATATGGTCAGGGTCAGGTAGCTACTCCCTTTGAGTGGGGCTTTGGTACTGGCAATAGGTTTGCTCCCTTGTCTGATCTAAATACCTGTGATTGACTTGAACCAGGAGTAGATCAAGAAAGGGAGGAGTCGAACGATCCATTACCAATAAGTGGTGGTCTGGCATCGCAACCAACAGCTGAAGGAGTAGCTGAGGGTGTAAATGATGATATAAGGTCACCCACTGACTCTTGCAAGATCATAAGTTGGAATGTAGCGGGTTTAAACGCCAAACGTCAGGACCAAGCTTGGCTGAGCTTTGTCTCTAAATATCATATTATCGCCCTGCAAGAAACTTGGGACACATCTAACAACCTCTGGTGGGATGGGTTCACCAGTTTTACCAAACATGCAGTCCCTAGCAGAGCGGGCAGAGCTAAAGGGGGCTTGGTGATTTTGTTTTCATTGGCTCTAAAAGGCAGCTATAGGCAGATCAGTTCTGATTCTGATAATATCTTAATGGTTGAAAGGGTGATCAGCAAAGACAGCAGGACATTATATGTCAATTTTTATAATTCTGGGAATAGCGAATATAGTGGTCGTAATATCGCTAGTCTGGATAATATTTTAAACACAGTATCACAGGATATCAACTTAGTTTTTGAGCTGATTTTATTAGGCGATTTTAATATTCATTTATGCGAATTAGCCTGCAAGGGTAGTGATGTCAACGAGGCCGATGACGCAGCCCTACAGGGACCTCACTTCGAACATTCTGCAGAGGGGCAGGAGCTTGAAGATCTACTTGCCAACTATGACTTACATGAACCTGACTGCGGCCTGAGAAATCCAACTTTTACTGGCGCCCAACATGGTACAGTGATCGATTACATTTTTGTCTCATCAGGCATTCTAAGCCGGTCTATGGCCTACCGCACAGTCTCAACACACTTCAGTGACCACAACCCAGTACTTCTCGAAGTGGCCTGGGGATCCTACATGGGGGCACCACCAGTAATCGCAAAAATGGCACATCCCCTGAGGACCTCTGATCAAGATAGACGAGTAAAGTGGGCTAAAGTGATCCCGGAAAACTTCTATGAAAAATGCTTCCCTAAAATTGAAGCCCAGGTTGAGCTTTGCAGAAATCCGGGCACTCAAGGGCATACTATAGTAGCAGTTTACGAGGCAATATGCGATCAGGTCTCCAAGGATCTCCTGGCCAAACCCATCCAGGGAGCCCAAGGTCATAAGCGTTGGTTTGACCCTGCATGCTCGAAAGCACACAGAGAATTGCTGGCGGCACTAAAATCTGTTCCTAGGGCCAAAGATGACATTTCAAGACAAAGGAAGATTTATAAAGCGGCCATAAAGAAACGCAAAGACACCATTAAACGCGAAACATGGGACAATCTCCTTTCAGCGGCAGTACTGAAGGACAGTAGGAGATTTTGGGAGATCATCAAACAGCCCCTATTCTCGGAAGATAGTAATGCACCCATGGATTGCGTGATTACCGACGAAACATGGCTGTCTTTTTTCAAAAATGTATATGGGGCGTTGATGATGAAGGATTTAAAAGGGGTCAACTGCCCAACAAACACGTACATCCTATCATTTTTAATTCTCAAGAAGTGGAAAAAGCACTCCTGGCAACCACTAAACATAAGGCACCTGGTCCAGACGGAGTCCCCGCTGACTTTTTCATGTTTTCACCTAAACTGTGGGCCGAGGTTATGTCAAATGTGTTTAATGCAGTCAACGGCAATCCAGCCCCCGCCTCGTGGGCCATATCTACGATCGTCCCCATTTTTAAAAATAAAGGACGGCGGGACGATCCTGCATTTTACAGGCCCATATCCCTCTTGGACTCGACCATAAAAATACTGGATAGAGTCCTCTTATCCAGATTGAGGGAGAACATTGAGGGTTGTGGCGGGCTATCTGAACTGCAATATGGTTTTAGAGAGAGAAAAGGAACAATTGAACAATGTATTAATCTTCACTTACTCATCTCTAAGTACACGGTGGCCAAGGAGGGTTCTGTGTTTCTAGCATTATGGCATTCGACCTTGTCAACAGGTCAAAACTGTGGGCGATCTTGCTGGAGCTGGGCATCGATGAGGCCTTAGTCACGTTTATGGCCACTATGCATCAGGAGTTGTTCGCAGCCGTACGAGTGTCAAACAATGGTAGATGTACTCCACTGTTTAAATCTCTAAAGGGGGTACGGCAAGGCTGCATCTTAGCCCCCTCGCTTTTTACCATCTACATTAATGGCCTGGGGGCACACCTGCGTGGTCAGGACGCGGACGTCCCGCGCGCAGGAGATGTACAAATCCCGGCACTCCTGTACGCGGATGACGCCGTGTTGATCGCCCGCACTGGTGTGGGACTTCAGCTTCTCTTGGATGCCTTTGGCTCTTTTATGGATAATTTGGATTTGAAGGTAAATGTTTCCAAATCTCACACGATGGTAATGGGGCGTGAGTGTACCAAAAAAAGACATAAATCATTTTTTTGCAGAGGGGTCCCTGTTTCAAAGGTAACCACATTTCCCTATTTGGGTGTACTGTTTGACCAAAAGGGAACATGGGGGCCACAGATAAGAGCTAAAAGGTTGGCGGTAACTAGATCTTCTTCAGCGATCTTGGGTTTTGCAGGCAAGTTGGGAGCTAGGCCCATGGAAGCCCTTCTAAAGATCTATAAGTGCAAGCCAGTGGCCATTGCACTATATGGATCACCTTTGTGGGGCTATGTTAATCTTGACCCTATCCAGAGAGCTGAAAATAGATTTATTAGATCTCTTCTCTCTGTACCTCAGTCAACTCCAACTTATTCGATTCATCAAGAGGTGGGTTTACCCTACAAGTCAGATTTATTGAGCCTAGCGCCCCTGATCCTATGGCTGAAAATGTGGTTGAATGAAGACCTCCCACTGAACCATAAAATACTGAAAGATGTTCTATCTTTAGATAAATATAGTAGTATTCCATGGATGGCCTATTTAATCAAATCATTCACAGATTTGGGTCGCCCAGAACTTTTTTCATGCCCAGAAAAAATTAGGGCTTTGGACATAGGTTACATAAAAAAGGCATTTAGGGAAAGGAAGGAAGCGCGACGCGAGGATGTTGAACTACTGAAGCCATCAGTTAGGTCACATAACCTTTTGGTTAGTGCCCCCTCCCTCGCACCTTATCTTAGTTTTGTTACTTTCCCTTATCATAGGTTCCTACTAACCAAGTTTAGGTTTAACCTGATACATTACTACTTAGGCTCTTTCAAGTGTTGGCAGAAGCCAGACCTAGCCCCACCCTGTAGTTGTGATGATTTTTCGGTGCAGGACACAATGCACTTTGTCATGTTTTGTAGCTTCTTTCATGAGTAGAGGAAAAAATACTTGCTCCCTATCCTAAAAGAAGCGGGTTTTACACAGGTACGCCCGGCGCTGCTTCATTTACAGCTTCTGACAAATCCCCGCACAACCTTCTGCATTGCTAATTTTTTAGTGGCTGCAGCCAGGGTGAAAGCTGCCGGTCAAATTTCGCCTTAGCAATTTTTAAGGGTTATCATGTTTTCTTCTGACATGAATTGTATTTGTATTTTCTTAATTTTGTATATAGTATTTTTTAAATGCGTATGCTTTTTAGGATAACGCTGGGTTATGTATGTATCCTATGTCATGTTTTATTGTCTTTTTGTTTCTTTGTATGACTTGTAATAAGTCGAATAATGATATCCTGACTGACTACCTCTCTGCTGCACCCTACGACACCACCACCCACAACACTCTCTCTGCAACCCACCACAGACAACTTTATAGATAGTATTTTTAAATCTTTTACAGGCATATGCATCAAAAATCGGTAAAACAAGTCCTTATTAGAGAAAAATAAGGAATTACAAATAAGGACTCGCATTCCGCGATGCATCAACAGATTCAGTATTAAATACCGAATCGATAAAATATGCCAAAAACACGATAGCGAGAGTCCAAAATAAAGAATAGCAAATACCGAATTAGCAAATACCGAATCGGTAATTGCGAATTCGGTATTAGCGAATTTGCAAAAAATGGTCGCGTTGGAAGCAGGTTGATGACATCACAACCAGGAAGTCTCCCAGCCCAAGCTTCATTCAGTGGCATGTGGAGCTCAGAGGAGGAGGCAGAGCACAGGAGCTGAGGGGAGTAACAGTGACACCGCAAACCTGCTATTCCACAGCATCCCATGATGGAGAAGGATGCACCCCAGAACAAGGACACGCCCAGAAAGAGGAAGAAGAAGTTCTCAGATAAGGAACTGGAACTGCTAAGTGGGGGGTGAGCAGCAAACATGACAGGCTTTTTGGCAAGCTGTCCCTAAAGGTGCCTGAGGCGGAGAAGCGCAAGATCTGGCTGAGCATCAAATAGAGGATAAATGCTGTAGGAGTCACCCACCGCTGCACAGACGACCTGAAAAAGAGGTGGTATGACCTCAGAAAAAGGGCGAAGGAGAGGATTGCAGAAAGGGTGAAGGATGCAGCTGGCACAGGAGGGGTAACATCGAATGTCACACTCAACACAGCCCTCGAGGTCCTCGTTGAGGCAACCATTGAGCCTGAAGCAGTTGCGAGGGCCACCCAATTGGACACTTCCGGCACTGTGGCATTAGAACAAGGTAAGATGCATGCCAGTGCAGATACTCAGCGTGTTGTCTACCCCTTCCCATTCCCCCAGGCCAATCATAGTGCACATGTAGAAGTGCCTAACCCATATTCCCTCACAAAAGTGTTGCATAATGGGAGTTGTAGTCATATCATCTAAGTGTGCATATATGATCCCCAATGTATAAGAAATGAGACCAGCTGCACAGGGCCAATAGTCAGTCCAAATATGTCATTTATGTAGTTGAAACTATGCAACACATATACATCCAGACAAAATAATAACAATGCACTGTTTCACACACAGATGCATCACCCCTGGAATCAGATGACAGTGGACGCCTGATTATCTCTGAAACACCGCAGGGACCGATGCAGAGACTACGCAGGGACATCATCCCACCACACCACCAACACCATCACCACGACCGGCGCAGACAAAACCACCATCACCACCACCAGCGCGGACAACACCTCCACCTCCACCACCAGAGCAGACAACACCACCAAGGCGCAGGGCAAATGTCCCCTCCCTGCAGGTGATGGAGATAGAGCAAAGGCCATCAGCCACAAATGTTCCACGGCAGTCAGATGTCACTCCACCAGCTCAAACACCAGCACGTGTCAGTGTCCAACAGCAGGGCAGGCCCCTGCGAAGAGATGCAGAGAGATCGGAGGAGCCAACACATGGCTACGGAGTGGTAGAGTCACGAATGCTGCGGGTTCAGCGCCTGCAGGGGAGACACATGGGTGCTTTCAACATTAACATAGCAAAATTGGCAACCAAAATAGGCACCATGACAGACACTGTGCATGAGATGACCACAACCGTTGCTGAGGGTAACAGAGACATAAAACTGTGCCTACAGGAGCTCACACATGCCATCATAGCAGGGCAACAGAGCGAGCGCAGAACTTGCTCCATTCCAATGCCTCCATTAGGGCCATCACAAAGCTCTGCAACAGCACAGTTGTACTGTCACGGAGATCTGTGTTCCTGCAGGTCGACCTGGGCCATTACTGTGGAGATGTGGCAAAGGCCTTGGGCAAAGTGACCACTGCAGTGGAGCATCTGCAGTCTGGGACTTTTAGTGCCAGCAGTTTGGGAGTGGAGGAGGGGAGTGAGGCTGCATCAAGCGTCAGCAGCATCTCTGTGCCGGAGGCCAGCGAGAGGAGGCGCAGTGCACGCAGCTCAACAGCCACTGACACACATTGTGGTGATGTGGAGGAGTCACGCGAAAGGAGGCTGGGGGTATGTGTGAGGCGTAAATAGCCATGTTCCATGGGGTCCTAGGCCATGGTGATGTAACCATGGGCCACCTACAATACTACCAGATACTCCCATGATGACAGCTGACATGTATCCTTACCTATGTTTTGAGTCTGTGTCATGTAGACGTTTCATTATTATTCACCTGACATGTGCTCATGTGCATTAAACATTTGCACACCAGATTATGTTGTGATGGCTCATTCTTACCTGTCTCTGAAGTGATGTTGTGTGATGTATGCCCGCCTCCTTTGACCTTCTGCTGTGTTAGGCACGTGTGCCTGTTGGTGTTGGGGGTGGGGTTGCTGTGCACAAACGTCCTTATCTCCATCCACCTCTATTGGTATCCCCCTTCTTGTGGCAATGTTGTACAGCATGGCACACACTGCTATTATCCGGCAGCAGGTCAACGGGTCATATTGCAAGGCACCTCCTGTGTAGGATCCGGAAGCGATTCTTGAGGATGCCAAAGGTTCGCTCTACCATATTCCTGGTACTGATATGTGCTCTGTTGTAGCGCTGCTCCTGAGGTGTTGCTGGGTTGAGGTAGGGAGTGAGGAGACATTCCCGCAAGGCGTAGGCGCTGTCACCTGCAGGGTGGGGAGCAAAGGGTTAGCAGCATCAATACATTACATATGTGAGGATGGAGTTAATGATGAGCCATTACTATTTACCTAGTAGGTTTCCCTCTCCAAATTCACTGTTGAGCAGACGCCTGTGGATGCCACTGTGTCGGAATATGTATGCGTCGTGTGTGCTTCCAGGAAATTGTGCTACAATGTCTGTTATGATGTGCTTGGCATTGCACACCACCTGAACGATGATGGAGTGATAGGACTTCCGGTTGTGGAAGATGTATTCGTTGGCTGAGGGGGACAGATGGGGACATGGGTGCAGTCAAAGCATCCTATCACATGGGGAAATTGTGCCACCTGGTAGACGTCCTGTTTGATGCGGTTCAACTGCTGTGTGGTTGTGGGGAAGGTGATGTGGTTATGTATCAATGTCAGCATGGCATCTAGGAATTTGTGGAAGAAGCGTGAAAGTGCGCTTTGCAACACACCTCCGGCTTCTGCTATGACCCCCTGGAAGCCTCAAGATGTCAGCAGGTGCAGGCTGCATAGGACCTGGACGTGGGCAGGGATGGCGTTGGTCCTACAGGTCTGGTGCTGCAGAAGTGGTTCCTGGTCAGCAATGAGGCGCATGATCATTGCCCGATTTAGTCTGTGCTTGTCATATATTAGTTCCTCTGTCTGACTCAGCAATGTGATGCGAATCCTGAAAACCCTGTCCTGGATCCTCCTCCTGCGCTGTGCAGCAGCGTTGATTTTCCTCCTTCTAGCTAGCATGTAGAGGGCAGCCATTTTGCTAAACATACAGGGTCTCCAGAGGCTTATTTGAAGGCTTTCTGATTGTATATACCTGTCTTTAAAAATAACGTTGTCTCATAGAATGATTTGCCTCAGAACTTGCTGCATCCTAACCTGCGAAATTCAGCGTAGTGCAGCAAAGACATTCAGACTGTCGTCCATCATCCACGGCAACTGTCATCCACCATCCGCCGTACTCTCCAGCTCTCCTAACTCTGCCTCAGAAAAAAGGGCCCCGAAGAAACGCTGAAACGCCAAAGCACAATCACCGCCGCAGCTCCGTTTCTGCCTCTGCACCCTGCACAACGAAAACAGCAAGAGGGCGATGAAGAAACGCCAAGACGCCTATACACCCAAATCACCACAGCTCCGCTCTGCCTCTATGCTCCGCACACCACGCTTCCGCCATCAGCCTCAAGAGGGGGAAGGGAGGAGCCAAGGAACCAGGTACACGGGTGCTACGTGGAGGCGCGGAGCTCCATCGTAGCCAGCTGTCTTGATTGATTGGTGTACTTAACTCTCCCATAATGTCATACCATATGGTGTAGAAACTGCGCCCATGGTGTGGAACGTTAAATATCACTCTGGGGAGCAAAGCAATCCATGTTCTGTCATTTTCACAGATCTAGGAGTATTCTGAAAAGTGGTTGTTGAAGTCTAATATGTCTACCTGGTTCTAGCCTTTGAAGTGGGCCGAGTCCCTCTATTCCTCCCTAACTACCCTTGATTGGTGTACGCTATGGAGGCCAACACAACTAGCCTGACCGAAGGCTTATTCTTTCTACTGGGCCACAGTGCCTATAAGATCCACTATCCTTTACACCTCTCTAAAAAGGCATCTAAAAAATTCAAACATAACTTAATCAAAAGAAACCCGGAAACACTTATCTCAGATACTTATTTCAGCATCTATAATGGCGACATCATGTCGGACCTAATCTTCTTCATGAACAAAAGGGCCCAATGGAGGAAATCTCTCCCATCCTTCTTACAGTCCAAACAAATAAAGAGAACTCCCCATGGTTTTAGTCTGTTCACTTCATCCTCTCCTATTCATAAAATAGATCTCACCATTACTATATGCAATAATGGGATTGTTCTCATTCAAGCTTCCATTCGAAACCTAGAGCAATTTGACAAGCTCTTTCTGAGGATCAAAGGTTCTATGGTGAACAACTCACCTTATATACGACAAGACCTAGATCTAACCACCTCAAGCACCTTTCAAAGAGTTAGCCTCCCCCCATCCTCAGATTTACCACCCCCTAACCCAATTCCCATCCCTTGCCCCTGCCGATCACAGTTTTCCCGGACCCTCGAACAGGAGGCCTTTAGCTTTATCACCACTACCAATCCCCGGGCCATCACGATCAAGAACACCGATAAGACTCAATGAACAACCTACTACGCAGGACTCCCCTACTAACGTCTATGTCTTCCCTATCCCACATAGACATCATTCCCCCTCTCTAGAACCTCACACCCAATCTTCATACCGGTCTAGGCTTTCTGCAACTCCGCTCACACCCAATGACCAACCATCTCCATTGGAACACTTCCTCACTGCCATAGATCTCTCTAATACACCTATACTCCCTCCCCCTCTCCGGATCTCTTCCCTCAACTTCCGCCCATCTCCCACCACCCAGATGTGCTGGCACGTTTGGACGATATCTCCCACCAATTGCACCTTTTCTCCAACACATTCCTTGTCCTGAAAGCACTTTCACTTGAATCTCTCCCTTTGTTCAGTCCCCTCCTCTCTAATCCAAACTAACCCAGTACCACCCGCAGTGTCACGGATAAAGCTCTCTATGACCATCCCTCCTCCCCTTCTATCATCCCTATCCTTAACACAGCTTCTCTCCCTAGAGGCTTGTTGACAGGGCCTGCACCCAATGAATCTGATAGCCTACTCAAGCCATTTTCTTCAAATACAGACACCAACTCAAATACAAAGGGAATAATTCAAACAATTCACTCTAACCCCAACAGAGAAGCCCACCATAACTGCGGAGTCATAAATAATGACAACATCAGGAGAGTGATCATCATTCAGCCTCCTTCCCCCCAGACTCAGGCTACACACAAATGCATATTACTCAACTGTAGGTCTGCCAACAAACATGCCTCTGAGATCTTCGACCTCATACGACATAAAGAGTTAGACATCATTATACTCACAGAAACCTGGCTCACCCCCTCATTCACTCCGATTTTAGACCTCTTGGTGCCCCCCCTCCCATGACATAATTCGTCTGGACAGAGTTACGAAAGTGGGAGGTCGCCTAGCCTGCACACATCGAAATACACTTGCGATCTCCCTCTCAGAATCCTCCTCTCCATCAACCTGCGAATACCTTTGCCTCAACATTTCCAGTAACAAACAGATGGTTTGCAAACTTCATATATTCTATCACCCTCCGGGTGACAATCTACCATTCATTGAACAATTGATGGAGATCATAGCAGACAATGTGGATTCAATGCAGCCCCACAACTACCTGGGAGACTTTAACCTTCATTGGTCAAACCCTAATGACCCAGCGGTAGCATGCCTCAATTCCTTCTTGAAGGATCACGATTTGGTTCGACACTGTGACCAGCCTACCCACAGTAAAGGGGAAACTCTTGACCTTATCATCTCCAAAGGACACACAATCACTCTGGACTCCATCAACCCTGTGATTAGTCAGACCATCATGTCATTACCTTCCAAATCAACTTGGAGGTTTCTCAGATTAATTCTCAAACCTACTAAATCAAATATCTGGAGACGTGACCTCAGAAACATAAACGCAGTTGACTTAGCAACCCGCTGCAAGCGTGCCCTCTCTCTTCAAAGAGATTTAGTTAAAGTATATGCACTCACAGACTTCTAATAACTCTTCTATTTCCAGCATCATGGAAGACATTGCTCCACTCCAACAAAAAAATGCAACCTCAAAAATATATACACCGTGCTTCAATAGCAACCTAAATTCAGAATGTCGTAATCTAAGGGCCTTAGAGCGCTCCTAGAGATCCACTCCTTCAGTGGACCATCTAAAACACCTCATATCAGCTAGAAGCTCTTATAATAAACAAAACAAGACAACCAAGGCGGAATATTCCCGATCCCATCTCAATCAAGCAGCCAACCGACCCAAGAAACTGTTTGAACTGGTCAAACAACAGTCTGTCAGAGCCCCCAACCGTTCAGCCACAGAGGTCAGTCCGCCCTCTTGTTCTGACTTAGCGGCCTTTTTTACCGAGAAAACAAGACTTATTAACATTGATATAGAATCCAGGAGATCTCTTTTAACATCAAACGGCCCGGCTCCGCCCCAGGTCGCAACACACAAGGTTGCCACACTTAGCAGGGACATCAAGCGCAACACTTCATGGGACACCTTTACCATTCTAAAGGAAAACGACATCAATGAGGTCCTTCGGAGTATCAACACATTTAATCACTTCAGTGACCCTCTTCCACCTACCATCTTCATATTTTTTTTTTTTATAAAGTTTTTTATTTGCATCAAAGGATCACATAGGCAATAAACAATTCATTTTTTCACGAAAGAAAACAGAAACAAAAATATGACAGTATTCCATAATTGCATTTAGATAAATATATAACATTATTTAAACAGTGCGAAACATAAAATTAAGAATCGATAAACTTGTATTTTGAAAAATATTTGCTAAGACATGAATAACCCCCATATTCTGTCGATTTTTCGTCTGGCCTGCACTCCCCTTGAATCTGCAATAGCGGCTTCCATACTATGAATCTCCTTTACTAAACTCCACCATTCTAAAACTATTGGTGGGTTCTTTTGAATCCATGCTCTGGCAACAATTAACCTTCCACAAGTGATTAGGACATTCAACAGATCTTTGAACCTTTCACCCCCATTGATGCCTACGCAAACATCAATATTTGAGAGTGAGAAAGGTTGCTCCAACCTCTCAGTGATAACCTTAGTTATTCCTTCCCAGTATTCCTTGAGGTGAGGGCAAGTAAAAAACATGTGGACAATGTCCGCACCACTCAAATCACATTTAGGGCATTTCGTTTTATCTGAATGAATGTTATTCGTTGCCCATTTAAGTATCCTTTCAGGCGTATAATATAATTGACAGATTGTTTTAAACATCTGCAATTTTAAGCTGGAAGATTGAACTGATGTATTTAGGCTTTTAAATGATGTAACAATTAAATCTGTAGGAATACTCATTGCCAGTTTCCTATTCCATTTCTCTGTTAAAATAGTAGCATCACCGGTCTTGAGATCAGAAAAGAGCTTATAACCCAGGCTTATGATAGATTTATCAGCATCCCTATAAATACAGTCCCATATCTCAGATTCTGAGACTGTAGTGAGTTCTATTTTTTTCACTAAGTAATCTCTAATCTGATAGTATTGAAACCTAGCTATTTCTGGTAGGTTGTAGCAAAGTTTCATTTTATCAAATGCCATAAAGCCAAGATGATCATATAGATCCCCCAGAAGTCTAATACCAGAGTTTAAAAACATTTGACAGGCTGTGTCATGAAAAATAGTAGGAAAGCCGGGATTGCCCCATAAAGGTGTTTGACTGTGAAAAAGAGATGTATTGCATTTAGCCATAATAGATCGCCAGATACCCACAGTGTCCCTTATGGTCTTAAATTTAACCCTTTTAAAATAGTTGGGGTCATTCGTCCTATACACAAACATATTGACATCTAATCCTAGTAGAAACTTGTGAAAATATAAACATTTATCCAGAACTGCCAAACTGCAGATCCGAGTCATAAATGCTGACCAGTAGTAAAATTTGAAGTCCGGAAAAAGCAGTCCTCCTTGACTAAAGGGAAGTTTAAGCAGTGATACAGCGCGCCGGGCTTTTTTATATCCCCATACAAAACTGCCAATGATACCTTCTAGTCTGGTGAAGAAGGAATTATTGACCCGCAAAGGGATTGTTCGAAACAAATACAAGAATTTAGGCAGAATTTTCATTTTTATTAAATTTATTCGACCAATCATATTGATAGGAAGTTTATGCCATTTCTTAAGTTGCATGGCAGTTTCTTTTAATAAAGGTTCGTAATTTAGTCCTATGATGGAATCAATATCTGAGCATATTTTAACACCTAAGTAGGTGGCTACATTGCTAATTCCAGGGACAGGAGTAGTAGGTTGGTAATTCATGACGACTTGGGTTTTGGTGGTATTAAGTTTGTAACCAGAAACTGAGCCATAGATGCCAGCTTCTATTAAAATACCTTTCATAGTTTTAGCGACATCTGGGGAAAAAACTGCGATATCGTCAGCATATACAGTAATATCTAATTTATCTAATCCATTAAAAAAAGGGCAGTTTAGTGTTTGACATTGTAAAGCAATTAAAACAGGCTCTATTGCAAGAGCAAAAAGTAATGGTGATAAAGGGCACCCTTGCCTTGTCCCTCTTTTAATGGAAAACAAAGAAGAGCATTTTCCCATATATGAAATCTTACCCTTAGGATTATCATATAAAGATTGAATCCATCGTAGATGTTTTCCTTTAATACCAAATGCCTGTAGTGCGGCCCACAGAAAACCCCACCCCACCCGGTCAAATGCTTTTTCAGCGTCTAATAAAATCATACCGAGTGGGGTGTGTTTAATCCGTGCTGCATCGAAAGCTGATATAGCCATGTTAATATGTGCTGTGGTGTCACGCTTAGGGATGAATCCATGTTGTTGGGGAGAGACAAGTTGGGACATATATGGAGCTAATCTAGTAGCCAGTATTTTGGCAAAGATTTTTGCATCGCTGTTAATAAGAGAGATAGGCCTGTAAGATCCCCTCTCTTGTGGTGCTTTACCTTTTTTCAAAAAGAAAATAATTTGAGTTAGATTCCATGATCTGGGTGCTTGTTGCCCTTTACCAATAGTACTAATCACATCAACAAATAGTGGTAGTAATTCTTCAGTGCAATATTTATACAGTTCCAAAGGAATAAGATCTTCCCCAACAGCTTTACCCATTGCAAGAGATTTAATTGCGCCCCTAATTTCTAAAGGCGTGATCTCGGCCTCTAATTGAGCCGATTGATCTGGATCTAAGTTATTGACTTTATTAACATCAATATAATTATTAATACAGTCATCTAAGATAGCATCTTCCGGTGTATAAAGAGTTTGGTAGAAAGAAGCAAACTGTTGTAGAATCGATTTTGGATCACAGAATAATTGATTATTGTCCCCTTTAATTTCTTTAACCATATTAATTGAGCGATCTTCCGCAACTTTGTAAGCCAATAATTTCCCACTTTTATCTCCATTTTCATACTGTTCTAGATGATATTTTCTAAGTTTATTAATGCTTTTGTCCCTCAGAAGGTTTTAATTGCTGCTTTAAGCTCAATTAATTTGAAGTTTAAATCTTCTAAGTTTAAAGCATTGTTACAAATAGCATCAGATATCTGGAGTTCAATATCCCTGATTTCGTTTAACCTTTGCTGATTTATAGTTCGAAGTATCTGGAGTTCAATATCCCTGATTTCGTTTAACCTTTGCTGATTACCACCTACCATCTTCAAAGCAATTAAAGATTCTATCTCTCCCTTCTGGACAAAGATCGTCAATGCTTCTCTCTTACAGGGAACAATCCCAGACTGCCTAAAAGAGGCCCAGGTAACACCTATTCTAAAAAAAACTACAGCAGACAGTACAGATCTTAACAACTTCTGCCCCATCTCCAGCATCCCCACTCTAGCCAAACTCCAGTAAAAATGTGTTCAGTCCCAATTGTGTGCTCACATTGAAAATTTCCAACTCCTGGACCAACACTAATCAGGCTTTTGTAGCGGGCATAGCACTGAATCGGCTCTCACTCACATAATGGATGACATTCTAAGAATGCTTGACAGAAATGAATCGTGCCTACTTATCCTACTAGACCTCTCCTCAGCTTTTGACACTGTCAATAAAGACAACCTACTAGATATTTTGGAGCAAAGGATGGGCCTTTCTGGACAGGTGCTGAAGTGGTTCTCGTCCTTCTTCCAGCATAGATCACAAAGGGTTAAGGCAAACCATTCTTTATCACAGCCATCCCCTGTCTCCATGGGGATTCCCCAATGATCCTCCTTATTTCCCATTCTCATTTGTTTCTGGAACCACTAGCCAATGTACTAAAATCCATGGACATTAACTTCCATATGTATTCAGACCACACCCAACTCTACCTGAAAAAATCTCCGCCCCGGACAACAGTTCTTCACTCAACTCCACCTTACTAACTACCCAAAATTGGCCAACTATGAAACACCTTCTGCTAAACACCTCCAAAACAAAATTTCTCCTCATATCTCCCCTGAAACACACTCCTAACATTGACATCTGGATGAACCAACTCACAGCCTTCAACCGCTCCCCACACAATATTGACTCAGCTTAATCTCTAGGAATCACACTGGACAAACATTTGAATATGAAGACACAGATCAGTAACGTAAGCAAGGGAGTTAACCACCTTCTGAGAACTCTCAGGAATCCCAAACCTTTCCTACCTCAAGCCGATTTCAAACAGGTGGTCTACATAGGCTTGATTATGGCAGTGCTACACTATGCAGCCTCCCCAAATACACGTGGAAGGAATAATTGAATGCTGCCGCCAGACTCAGTACGGGCACCAAGCGAAATGCCCACATCTCCCCGGTCCTAAAATCTCTAAACTGGCTGCCCTACGAAGCTAGAATTCAACTAAAGATTGCATACCTAGCGCACAAGGCCATCCACTTCAAACCCCCCAATTACCTGGCGCAAAAGTTAATACCATCCGGAGGGGGTAGACCGTCGAGTAATGCTAACTCCCTCCTCCTGAAACCCAAGATCTTCCGCAAAAAGAGAACATGTCAACGAGCCTTCTTGGGTTCTGCTCCAAAAATTTGGAACTCTCTCCCACTGGAAATCCGGAGAATCTCCTCCAAGGCTCCATTCAAATGGGAAGCAAAACGATTCCTCATGAACAAGTTCTTACCTTCATAACATGAGCGAAGGGCAGCTTTTAGCGCATCCGTAAAACTACAAGAAAGGACGTCATTCTGGTTCTTTACTATCGTACTGGCTCCCCCTTGTAGTTCTGTTTCTATGCATAGCACATTATACTCCTAGCCAAGGTCTATCTTGAGTCTTCTATGTGCACTATTGTATTGCTTTTGTATATTCCTTTTTTGACTCTCGTACTGTTATGTTACCTCATTCCCTCAAGTGTAAAGCACTCTGATATCCTTCGGGATTAAGTCTGCGCTATATAAACTTTATAATTAAATAAATAAATAACCCCATATCTGGTTCTGGATAGTTATTTCCTTCCCCTGTCAACGTATCAACAAATCTGGGATGACAAAATCTAGTGTGAGGTTCCTTTGTGTGTGCTGGAGTCAAGCCATTATACAATGTGAGTGGAGAAACAGGTCTAGCTTCAGGAATCTTGGCAGGATTGACCATCCTGCTTCCATCAAGTTCATTATGACTCACTGACTAGTAGGAATACCCACGCCAACAGCAGAGCCAATTACAGTCATGTGATCCAGGACACTGGCAGCAGGCACCAAATAGTTAGAGCAAAGAAATTTGATATTTATATATTGTGAACCTAGCCCAAATTCTGTAAACTGCTGTACAGAGCGGAAGGCAAGCATTCTTTAAAGGGGTGCATGTTAAGTCTGGGCGGTGAACTCCGACCGGTCGCGGAGTTTGTGGAGTTTTCTGCATTCCTTGTTATGCTGAGCGCACAGAGTTCAATGTCAAGTTGGCAAGCGCGAGTGAGGAAAATCCACCTCCTGGTGAGATTTTTCCTTGTTCTCGATTGTCAACGTCAAGTTGGCAAGTGCGAGCATGGAAAATCAACCGCCCGGAGAGATTTCTCAACGTGGGCGGTCAAATTTTTCATGCAAGTGGTCACATATGCTCGTGATGGCTCGCATTGAGAAACCGCCAGCTTGCGTTGAGAAAGCTGCTGTTCAATTAAAAATGTATTTGAGCATCAAAAAGGAAGCAGTGCCTGCTTGTGCTGTGCATGATGCCGTTTGTGATGATTGCACAGTCGAACAAACACCTGGCACTGAAAATCACTACGAACAGCATTTATCTAAAGAAATATTGCTGCTCGCGGAGCATCGCATAGTGCAGCAGATTTTTCCTACACTTTGAAGAGTTCTGCGTAGCGAAACTCTGCGAACTTCGCCCAAGCTTAGTGCATATTCAACTTTTACTAGATTGAACAAGGATGGGGTACTCCTTCTTCCTGATACACACAGGGAAGCTGTTCCAGATCCTGGGTACATGCATGGAAAATGCTTACTGCCTTGATGTTTCTCTTTTACACTTCATAGTCTCCTGTATGTTTGTGCTCTGGCTACAGGGGTCTGATGGTGAGGCAAGATAAGTGGGCTGATAGCCATGATAGCTTTGTAAATGATGCAACTGTATTTTAAGTCATTGTGGGCTGGCAAAATGAGTCATCAGGATGAGGGTGATTTGATTATATTTCTTCAAGCCCTAGATGAGATATGCCAATGTGGAGTATGTGGGCTATTGAACAGGGGGTTTGAATTAAGCAGGTGCATAAGTATGAGGATTTGAACATCAGTCTTGAAGTCGCTTTCTGGAACAAATGGTTTCACTGTTTTTTTTAGACAATAGAGCTGATAGCAGGACATCTTCTTTGGCAATGTATTCCTTGAATGAAAGGGTTGTGTCAGGATGAATCCAAGTGAGTTGGTATATGGTATATGGTGAAAGGGTTCAGAATAATTAAGGTTCATGTCATTGAGTTGGATAGGCATTACTCCTTGCATGCTGTTTTTCACAAATAATAGGAGTTCTGTTCTGGTGGGGTTCAGCTTCAGGTAGGCCCCGGTCATCCAGGTCTTTATGAAATGCAGACAAGTTTAAATCTCATGATTTCTACAACATAAGATAATTTTAAGTATACATATGTATCATCTGCCCATTGGTGAAACAGGATGAAGCTATCTTTGAGTTAAAGCCCCAAGAGGATCCATGTAGAGATTGGAAATGATTGAATAGTATATAACTCTGGGGATCTCTAAAGATAATCTTTTGGGGCATACAGGTGCCAATCTGACCAAAGTGGTAATAGTTTGAAAGATAGCAGGGAACCAGTGAAGGACATTGTCAGAGAGTGTCATTTGAGACTACAGTGTGAGATGATCAACTTGACAAACACAGCTGAGAGGACCAGCAATATCAGTAAGCAGGGGTCACCTTCACTTCTGGTCAGGAGTGTGCTGTTTATGATGTGTAACTGCTATCCTGCTTAGAATGAATCAACCGTAACAGAGGTATACAATATATCCAAACCTCCCGAGGGTGGGCACTCGAACTATTTCAGGGTCTTGAGTACAAAGACGATGCTGCCTTGCTCACAATACGAGCAGAATACAAACGGCGTGCTCAATGGCACTGCGCCGACTCTACGCAAATCCGGAAGTGGACCTCCGTTATGGTTGATTCATTCTAAGCAGGATAGCAGTTAACAGTAACATTCCTAACCAATTGGAATAGGATCTCGAGGTTTTTTCAAAAAGTACATACAGGCAATATATTGTTAAAGTCCTGATGATGATCCCAGTTCACTAGGAGCCAGGGATCGAAACGCCGTCGACACTTTTGCAATTCTGTAACCTTCCCATTGTGTCAATATCGTTACAGGAATTGTTTGTCTGAACTTGCTTTGCAAATGTGCTAATGATGCAAGGGACAATTGGCTCCCATGTTCTTTTTGCCTGATATTCTTTACCCTCTTTTCTTCTCTTACCCTCTCACCCCCGAACCTTGTTCGAGTGTGCTCTGGATAGGTACAGGTTTGTACCCTATCAGCTTTTGCATTAGACCTCTCTGGTGGTCTTTTAATTGTGTTTATACTTGAATAAAATTTCAGGCCCGGCTGGGTACTGAAAAACTTGCTAATATAGTACTGATTGGAGTCTATATTTTCATTTGTTTTGTGAAAAATCTAACCCTATGGACCGTTGTACTCCTTAATAGTTGATTGCCCAAGGTCCCTAGGTACTTATTGGGTCCCCTTGTTTTTGTTGAATAGTCAGTGAAGAAGCAGCAGAGGGGATGCGTTGGTTGCCCTGGTTCCAGAGTGTCTAGCAGATTACATTAGACCCACTTCCAAGAGTCCAGGATTGGGGTGGCACCACTTGGCAGCATAGACCCACAGATGGCAGATTCAAGGTTCTAGGTTGTTCTATCCTTCTGTCCCTGAGGCGCAAGTCAGGAGGCCAGCTAGCTAACCCTTGGAGTCACTCTAAGGTACTGGGTTCAATAGCTGCTAACCCAGTCCTTCTCACCCAGTCAAGAGGGCAGAGGCAGCAGGTCTGCCGAGGAAAGAAGCAGGTTAGCACAGCAATGCAGCAATCTAGTAAGGCAGTGTTCTAGGAGGGCAACAATCCAACAGAGTGGTACTTCCTCAGCAGCACAGCAATCCTTCCTGCTGGCAGAGTATCTTCAGGTCCAGAAGTGTACTGAATAGATAGTGTCTGAGGTCCAATATTTATACTTGGTGCTGTCATGTGGTTTGCATTTAGCTTCCATTTTTGTGCTCATGTTAACTTAGCCAAATTTTCTAAGGGTGCTTTGTATATGAGTTTCTATTGCGAGCATGGCCTTACACACACTTTTTCCACATTTGCCGCCTGGTAATCTGCACAGTTAGTTTCAGGGTTGCACAAATTCATAAAATGATGCATTGTTTTATTTCTCTGTGCTTGCAAAAAGACAACTTCTTTGCTTCAGTCTAAATAAAATGCTGTCCCGCACCTTTGACGTCATTTGATTAGCTTGCTGTTTTATTATATGAACCCTGTCGGTGCGGAAGTCAGTGAGTGGTTCACTTCTGCCAAGGTCATCACCGAATTCTCCTGAGATGCAGACCCACTGTGCCTGATGTGCATCCTGAGAAGACGATAGCTGTACCTTCAGAGTTGCATCTGTGAATGCACTGAGCCTAGCTTCCTGACATACACTACCAAGCTATGAGTTTAGGTAATTCCGTCAGTGAAGATGAGTACTCCCGAAATGTTCCAAAAAGCAACACTGAATCTATTCTCTGTGACATTTCAGGCATGCATGAGTGACAAATGAAAGGGTTTAATTTGTTTCCATGATTTCCTTGGAAATCTGAGCATGATGTTCTAGGTTATTGACAACATCTATAACTCTAGAGATTTAGGAGTTGAATGCGGTACTGTGAGCTATCCAAATAGATCAACATTTACTGATATAAGAAGATTCACTCTGCATTACAAAGATGTTTTTTTCTAAATACACAGTCGTACTCGATTATTTGTAACTGTATAACATTGACCTTCCTCTGGAAGGTGGGAGAGGCTTCTAAAAATTCTCTTTGAATTCTACAGCCATCCTACCATCCCTGTCCTGGCTGTAGACTAACTACAGGGAATATGCAGTCTTTTGTGTGGATAATATATACAACAGGAGTTACCCAAAAGCCCCATGGAGACCTGGTTAATATTTGTATTGAGCAACAATGTCACAAAGGACATCTATTTATAAAAGATCTAGTCTAGTTATTTTTAAAATACTGCAAAGTATGTACAACTGAATAAAAACACAAAGGAAGAGGGACAAAACAAGATATAGCCAACACAATCTAGAATCAAAATGTAGTCAGTAGATCTTGTACATAGTTTGAAGCAGCATCAAATATGGTTAAAAAAAGTGCTCAATGTGAAAGTGAACACACAGTACTCGTGAAAATCAAGTGGACTCTCTCCTGAGGCAGAAGCTGGGAGCGTGACTTGTACTTCATTTTTAAAATTTGAGAGTCACCAATTTGTTGTGTTTTTTAACTCACCTCACTCTTCTCCTGGCACCATTTAGGACAGAAGCTTGATCCTAAACTGCCCGCGCAGCGGATTTAGTGCTACCGCAGACTTGAGAAAACACACACTTCTTGCTGCCATTACCGGCGACCCTCGAGGCCACGCCCCTTTCGAGGCCACGCCCCTCTCATCCTCGTCCCCCTCTATTAATCATGTGTATCTCCCGGATGCGCAGCGGACGAGCGCAGCAGGCACGCCGTCTGTACCCGAAGGCACGCCTAAGGCAAGCCCGTCTGCGCCCGTCATCGCCAAGACATCGCCTCTCGCCTGTCCCCCTGGTCAAGCCTTACAGGAACTTCACAATTATGATAGAGAGTTTCTTTTCGCCCTGAACCCTGGCCAGAGCTGTGAGGAGATATCAGGCCACCTTGGACAGACATGCTTACAATGTAAGTCCTGCGATTTCGCAACAACCAGCCCCTGCCTACCTGGACACAGACTAGGCTCGCCTAAATATACCCATCTTACCATTCTCCAACTGAATGTTAGGTCTCTCGTAAAACACCACTTAGAGGTAAATACTCTCCTACTTGATGAGAACCCTGACATCCTCTTTTTATGTGAAACTTGGCTTCGTGATGACATGACTAGTCTACCAAACCTCACGTTGCCAGAGGGCTATTTAATGAAGACTCTAAATAGAGACGCTAGAGGTGGCGGCATAGCAGTCATCTATAAAAAGCAATATATTTGCTCTTTTAATAAGGAAGACATCTGGGGCTGTGAAAGTGCCCGATTCAAGATCACAACGGGTCCTCACTTTGCCCTGTCTGGGCTTTACATCTATCGACCCCCTGGACCTGCTTCTAAGTTCATCGAAGCTCTCCTTGAAGCGGCAAACTCCTTGGTGGTGGGTTCGGCCAATTTTACTATATTAGGAGATCTTAATCTCCATTTTGACTTGACTCAAGACCCTACCATCAAAAACCTCCTGGCGGACTTTGCGGCCTTACAATTAAACTCTTCAATTAAGACTGCCACACACTCAGCTGGACATATATTAGATCCTGTCTTCACCAACATCCCGGAGGCTAGGACAGACGTGCCCAAACCTATGGGATGGACAGATCACTATCTAATCCAAATTACTGTGATGGTCAGGGAAACGTTCATCAAGGACGAGCCAACTCGACTCCTAAAGAGGCCTTGGCATAAACTTTTAACCAGCAACCTCCACTTCACTCTAGGAGAATTCCACTATGAGACTAATATGGATATCAATATGACATACGCTACCTTCCATGATTGGATTACGAGAGGACTAGATGCCCTCATCCCAGCCAAATGGACTAAGGGACGCAGTTCCCCCTCAAACCCATGGTATAATGATACTTTGAAATCCATGCGGAAAGAATGTAAAAAAGCCGAGCGAATCTGGAGAAGAGATTATAACGATAGGGATAAAGCATTATATCTATCCAAACAAAAACTCTATCATAAAGCTATTTGCTCTGCGTGCGCCTCGTTCTATGCAAAAGAAATCAACTCTAGCATGAACCCCATCAAAGTTATCTTTAAATTGGTGCAAGAACTGCA
This sequence comes from Lissotriton vulgaris, assembly GCF_964263255.1. Taxonomy (NCBI): domain Eukaryota; kingdom Metazoa; phylum Chordata; class Amphibia; order Caudata; family Salamandridae; genus Lissotriton; species Lissotriton vulgaris. Next base: position 340,551,642 of record NC_141694.1, on the reverse strand, counting down.
GAGTAGCAGAACCCCTGCCTTCAGCATTACCTCCGCGCAGCAGTGTGAGGACTTTGCTATTTTTTTTGTAGAAAAAGTGTAAAAAATTTACAGATCATTCCCGCAGCACCTTTCTGACCCGCCTAACTCCACTAACTCTGTTATTAGTGGCACTACACTAACGCTCATATCAGAAATCTCGTATGAGGATCTAACTAAACTCTGCAGGAAAGTCAAGTCTGGCTCCCCAGCAGACCCCATGAGGCCGGCTAAATTTACTGAATCTTTAGAATTTGTTTTACCTTCCCTGGCCTCCAAACTCAATCTTTCCTTTTCTTCGGCTAGGGTCCTGACGGTTTGGAAACAAGCATGGGTCTCCCCCATTATTAAGAAGTCCGCTCTAGACCCCTCCAAACTAGAAAACTTCAGACCCATCTTGTTGCTCCCATGGGTGTCTAAACTTGCGGAGGCTCATGTAAACAATGTCCTGTCCCAACATATGGATCAAAATAACATCTTGGACCCATCTGAAAATGGGTTCAGGCCGGGCCACAGTACTGAGTCTGCCCTCCTGTCCACGACTGAACACCTCCGGACAATTCTCGATGCCGGCCAGAGTGCTGAGCTGATTTTGTTAGATCTCAGCACAGCCTTTGATACAGTTTCTCATAACATTCTGTTAAATCGTCTGGCGGCAGTAGGGATTTCCGGTCTTGCCCTGGAATGGTTCCACTCATTTTTGAAGGACAGATCCTTCCGGGTGTCAGCTCCCCCATTTCTCTCGCAGCCCCATTCCATCGGCCAGGGAGTCCCGCAGGACTCTGCACTTAGCCCATCCCTCTTTAATCTATATGTACAGCCACTTGCGGCAGTGGCTAAGGAGTGGGACCTAACGCTGGTGTCATATGCAGATGACACGCAGCTGGTCATCACTCTCACCGAAGGTCCTTCTACGTCGGCCTCGAGATTCAGGGATGGCCTGGCTGCAGTAGCCCAGTGGATGACGGACAACTGCCTGCAGCTTAAAGCAGGCAAGACGGAGGTGCGGCTCCTCGGGAAGAATACCAGCTATTGGAATGAGCACTGGTGGCCCTCTTCATTGGGCACCATTCCACCACCTAAATCCTTGGTCAAAAATCTGGGCGTCTGGATAGACTCCTCGCTTAGCTTCCAGACCCACACAAAAAAAGTGGCAGCCACTTGTGTGGGCCTGCTGAGGAGTCACAACCCGATACTCGGTTTTTTTGACTCTAAAGTCCGCCAACTCATTGTTCAATCCATTATTCTCTCCCGTTTGGACTATGCCAGTGTTTTACTCTTGGGTGCCAACAAAGTGGAGATAGCGCGATTGCAACACATGCAGAACTCTGCGGCAAGAGCCTTGGTGGGGCTTCCCCGCAGATGTTCGGTCAGAGCTACCATTCGAAAATTGCATTGGCTGCCCATTGAATCTCGTATTTAGTTCAAAACCCTCACCATGGCATTTAAGATCCTCAAATCCGGATGTCCAGAACTGTTGTTCCCGCTTCTTACACCCTATGTCCCACAGCGCAACTTGCGCTCATCAGGCCAGCACCTAGTGACTGTACCCCGTACTAAGCTCTGCCGCATTGGCGGTCGCTCTTTTAGGGTTTTGGGAGCCAAGCTCTGGAATTCCTTGACACTGAACATTCGTTCTTTGGAAAACCTGTCTGCCTTCCGGAAAGCTATTAAGACCCATCTGTTCCCCTCTCCTTAGGATTCCTTGTCCTTTCCTTCTCCTTCTGTAGTATAGCTCCTGTGGTTCTTCAGCGCCGGGACGCCTCTTTGCTGGGGCAGCTGTTGCGCTTAATCAAAATGTTATTATTAACAAAGTAAACCACATGCAAATGAAAGAAAAGCAAAAATAACTAAGTCATTTAATATTGTGCAAGAATATAGATAAAGTCCAACATTTCAGTACCGTATAATTGCACAATAAGTTTCTTTTTTCGGTCATATGAATGTGAAAGGTGTATCAACCTTCCAATATTTAAGAGGTCATCATCAGGACAGGGAGCGCACAACGAAAATGTTTTCTGTCTGTATCCAATCCAAAAGTACAAAATAGCTGTTTGCCTGTTTGTCTGAAGGGTGTTGACAGAATGGCATCTGTAAATAATAAACCAGTGAAAGACGTCAGGAGGGAATAGCCTTTAAGAAAGCAAATTCCTCTTACATGGTGAGCGATAGCAGGAGAGGAAGCATGGCTATTTGTCATGACCCTGTCCTTTGTGTAGAGGCAGGATACAGCCTATTTAAGTGTAAGTAGGGCTGTCTCAGCTCCACCCTCCCCTCCTACCAGTGGTGGCCATACAGGCACACCTAAGGTCTCTTTTGTGTGTGTCTGTCTAGAAGGAGTACACAAAGCACAACGGTCAGCTACACCCAACCATCTGACCTAGAGACAGTCTACCGGCACTAAGTAGTTAAGGCTGGAAAATGCAAACTTTCTAAAACTGGCATTTTCAAAACTGTAATTTGAAATCCGACTTCATCATACATTAGAAATCTTTCTTACTATTCAAAAGACACCAAACATGAACTTGCCACCTGCTCTTAACTGGGAATTACAGCTCATTAAATGAAATACTGTAACTCCAATGTTATCCTATGGAAGAGGCAGGCCTTGCAGTAGAGAAAAACCAACGTAAGTGTTTTTTCACTACCAGTACATGTAAAGCTCACATTTTCATATCCTACTTTTTAAATACACTGCATCCTGTCCTCTGGCTGTCCAGGACCTACCCACTGGGACAGGAACAGACTAATTTGCATATAGCCAGGTTCTGAGCTGGGATGGTGCAGTGAGCTAAAAAACGGTGTTGGATCTAGCCCTGATCTCTTGACTGGGTGAGAGTATTCTGCTTAATTCAGAAACTCTGTCCATCACCACCCCTTGTCGTTACATATTTTGTCCACCATAAGCGTGGAAGGGTATACTCAGATGTGAGTCCCTTGCTCATTGCACCATCAGGATTCAAGCAAGCCGGGCCGACGACGGCTGAAATGCTAGAAACCGGTCCCCGGAAGCTTATTTCCTTCCCAGTGTAAGAATTGGCTTGGTAGTTTGGTTTGCCCTGATCCCATAATGCACTGGGACAGGAACAGACTAATTTGCATATAGCCAGGTTCTGAGCTGGGATGGTGCAGTGAGCTAAAAAACGGTGTTGGATCTAGCCCTGATCTCTTGACTGGGTGAGAGCATTCTGCTTAATTCAGTAACTCTGTCCATCACCACCCCTTGTTGTTACATATTTTGTCCACCATAAGCGTGGAAGGGTATACTCAGATGTGAGACCCTTGCTCATTGCACCATCAGGATTCAAGCAAGCCGGGCTGACGACGGCTGAAATGCCAGAAACCGGTCCCCGGAAGCTTATTTCCTTCACAGTGTAAGAATTGGCTTGGTAGTTTGGTTTGCCCTGATCCCATCATGCACTGGGACAGAAACAGACTAATTTGTATATAGCCAGGTTCTGAGCTGGGATGGTGCAGTGAGCTAAAAAACGGTGTTGGATCTAGCCCTGATCTCTTGACTGGGTGAGAGTATTCTGCTTAATTCAGAAACTCTGTCCATCACCACCCCTTGTTGTTACAGGACCTACCCTAGGCTTAACTTAAATGCTTTAAAAAGTAAGGTCTGGACCTCGACTTGGCAGTTTAAAAACTGCACACAAGCGCTACAATAGCAGACCACCTGGCACATGTTGAAAGGGCTACTTAAGTCGGTGGCACAATCAGTGCTTCAGGCCCACTAGGAGCATTTAATTTACAGGCCCCGGGCACATTTAGTGCCACTTTACTAGATACTTACAATGAATTAACTATGCCAATTTAAAATAAGCCACTGTTACCATGTTTTAGAGAGATAGCACATGCACTTTAGCACTGGTTAGCAGTGGTAAAGTGTGTCGAGTCCTAAGACACACAAAAATAAGTTAAAAAATTAAATGAAGGAGGAAGGCAGAATGTTTGGAGAACCACTGTAAGGCTATCAGATCTGACAGTGCCTGGTTGTCTTGAAGCTATGATAACAGGAGTAACCCAAACTACCTCCCCAAACATGGGGCGGTATAACTAGTGAAAATAAATTATGGTTCCATGGGGTATAAGTATTTTCAATAGAACCAATATATCAAATAATAGAAAATGAATTTCATTCAACTAATCATAGGCCATACAAAAAATCACAAAGCAACAAGAAAACAGTGAATGTTGTTCCTCATTTTATTTTCACATGAAAGGAAAAAAAGTTGAAAGTGTTGAGTGGTTAATTATAATATAATGGTAAAGGATTAATTTATTGTAACACAGATATCGAGAAAATGTAATTGGTCCAATTGATGTCTGTGCTGATGGCTTTTCGATCAATGTTTCCTTAATGGGACATCAACAGAGCAATAGCATAGTGAGCAAAAAATAAAGGTCTGTTAACAAAGGATAAAGAAATGTTCATTTAGGATGTAATAAAAGAGTTAGAAAGTATGGATATGTGAATATATAAGAAATTACTTGACCAAGATGTCTAAACACTGGACCAAAACACTATGACAACGAAGTCTGAATAGGCCTGAAAAAATCAGAAAGTGAGAACAATAAATGAAATTTCAAAATAAAAATTACTTCAGATAGCTTGTTAACAATGAGAAAAAATGGCATGAGTAAATATATAGTTAAAAATTGAAAAACACACCTTTCTGCAAGGGCCCGCTGGGCACAAAGTACTCAAGAAGTGAGCTATTCAATCACAGACAGGTAACTAACTTGGTTAAATCCGGATACGAAGGGCAGTGAATATCTCATGAAATCAAAGACCTGAATGAATCTTGAAAAGTCAAAATTGCATAATGATTACGTATTTACATTCTCTAGTCAATAGCGAAGGCATTATTGTGAATTAATTTTCACTCGAGAAGTTACCTGAAACAATGAATCAGCAGGTTCTCCCTTCACTGCCTTTCATGTCCAGATTTAACAAGGTTAATCATCTCTCAATGATTGAATAACAAATTCCCACACAATGACTTTTTTGGGCTTCCTTTTGGGTTGACCTTGATTATTTGGGGTGGATGCTGAAAAGGGACATGGGGATGGCAATGTGGTTGATCCAGTTTAGTAGAATGGGAGTTTTTATTGGATTGTTGGTGATATTAAGATAAGATTGAAGGTGTGGTCCTTATAGTGTGCGGTTGGGTGATGTTGTACCGTACTATGTTGTGTGCATTGAAGAGCCTGATAAGGGTGTCTCTTTTCTTTACATTCTGTTGACTGGGAGGTTGATATGGGTGTGTTGGATGAATGAGGTGGCATAAACTCATAGAGTTTATCAATGAGGTTCTTGTTCTGTCCAGGAGGTCTGCAGAGGAGATGGAAAGTGGTGATCTGAGTTGCAGGGAGTGGGAAGTGACATGCTAGTGGTTCTGGCCCAGGGCCCTTCTGTACCCTAACAGGCCTACACGGACAATTCCCTTCTTTTAGCATACACCTTGCTAGAGATGCCTGGGCTTTAGGATGCTGTATGGAGTTAACTGAAGTAACTACAAGGCTGGACTTCATATCACATTGAATGCAGATCGTTTCCTGGGAAATCAGTGTTGTCAAAGTTATTTTTAGATTTAAATGGGTAGCAGTTGTTTCATAGTTCTTTTTATATAGTTCAGCCAGCATTTTAATCACCTTTTTGTGATAGCGAAATGTGCAAAGATAATTCCTTGAAAGATATTTCTTTAAAGTGCTGTCCTTTGTTACCTCATACATTTACCAACATGTGATTGAATCCTGACGGGGAATATACCAAATATGTTGTTTTTGCCATAAACTGCTGTAGGAAAATGTTGCTACTGGTACCCTGGCAGAGAGATCAAACAAAATAAAGATTGATATACAGGCTATGCAACTGACTTTGTTGACTAAAAAGATGGGTCCAGCAGTTGGTACAAAGCAGTCGAAATATAAGTGTTCTTTAGCCCTGGACAGAATTTATACGTGTCATGATAAAATGCTTATGAAAAAATGTGCTTGCAAGCTGTACACTTTCTGAGTATGTTATCCTGTAGGTGCAAAGTATGCAAAAAATCACTGTCTAAAAAGATGTCAAGTTTAAATATGTATTTGTAAAACTGAAAGTTTTGTGCACAGGCCCGGTCGAACCCCACAACTGGTTGTTACCTGAAAACACATATTTTTAACTCCACTATCCTCCAAAATGTGTCTGCAATGACCCACTCTCCATCTTGGTAGGCCTTATCTTTTCAACTTGTCCCAGTCTAGTGTGAAGAGATAACCACAGCTGGTGCTTGTCACTTTGTGACTCCATTTTCAACCTTAAACATTAAAAATTAGTATCTCCGGTTCCATGGATTATATTTTTATTGTTGTGGTGCACTTTGTTTATTATTTGTTATAATTTACTTTATTTTTCTAAATTGGTTTCGGGCTTTTCTTGGGTTGTGGTTTCAGTGTATTACTTTTGAGTACTGCATAAATACTTTGCATTGTGCCTCTCAATTAAGCCTGGCTGCTTTTGTGCCAGTCTACCAGAAGGTTAAGTAAGTACAGGTTTACTTAGTGACTTTAGTTGTTCACCCTGACAAGGATTGTGATTGTTATTTGAGGTTATCACCCCCTCAACTATTACTGTCATGTTTACATCCTCGTACTTAGCTTAACCGGACTTAGGTGCCTAGGTCCCAGTCCACTCTAAAAAAAAATCATATCCACAGTTCACCTAGTTGGATTTAAATCTCTTTTTTGTATGACGTTGGCATTTAACTGAAGGACACATTCATAAAGAAAACTAAGCCCAGGAAATATTTGCCAAATCAAAAATAGGAGAGCAAGCAACTTGCTTTACTTTCCTCTACCTTCTAACCTCACTGCAGGGACTCAAAAAGCAAATTTACAGGGTAAATTCCTCTCGAATGCATTTGCAAGAGTATTGGAGGCATCCTCTAGCTTACCTCGTTTCTAACTATCACCTATTTCAACAGTGGAATATAGGAAAAGTCAGAAATACACAGGAAAAAGTGGCTTGTTAAAATGTTCAAATGTAAATATTTATTTTCTTACGGTATTTAGCACTTGTGTTAAATACAGTGCCACGAACTGTCATCTGTATCCTGTGATGCCATATATACATAGAATGATACATTTCCAATCATCTGTTCTTGTTCACATTCAAACATTTGAAAACCCTCTAATCGTCTGCAAACATGTACATGCTACAAGTAGAATCCCACGCAAACACCACAAACACAGCTTCACACCAAAGCCCTACTTGCCATACACACGAAACCGGACATATGCCGTTTGTTACTGCTTATCTAATGATCTTTCACCTACTCAATATTTTATTTCTATTTCTGCATAATTTTACTCTGTACTGCTGCAAAAAAAGGAAAATTATCAAGAGGGGGAGCTAGTTAGCCCGATATGAAGACACTTACAGTGGTTAAGCTTGGACTGACAGTCTAAAACAGCATGATTTTAAAAACAGTAGGAAACAATTTAAGGCCACTTCATTTATGTTTAGCTAACAATATACGAATAATGGTTAGGAAAATTTAAAACGCCTTTGTTTTTTTAAAGCTACTGCCCTTTATTTCTAGGGTTCTTATTTCGAAACTTGAACAGTTAGCCTACTTGGAGTTTATTGATGTATTTAATAAGTGTTTGTTTTCCCATTTGTGCAGCACTTGGAGCGCGGGGTTAAATTTACTAGAAATTGTCCTGAATGGTTCATAAATTAGATGTACCACATCCAGAAACAATAAATGGTTTCCCATATGGCCTGCCAAGAATCTTCTAGTTGATCCAGAAAGGTCTATTACTAACGGACAATAGACATGCTAGCACATACATTTAGGGACACTTGCATCAACCTTTTTTCCGGTCGCAAACAGGGATTCACAGAATCGTCCCATTTGCGAATGGAAAAAGGCCTTTTCTGTTGCATGTGCCTTTTTCCATTCGCAATTTTGGTAATCACAATTTTTTGCGATTACCTAAATTGCAAATGCATTTAGGGAATCGCAGTTTGTGAATCCCTATTTCCCAAAGCATGTAGCCTTTCCTAAATGCGAACTGTGCATTTAGGAAATGCTAATTATCATCAACTTCAAGTTGATGGTAATTTGTGCATGCTTTAAAAAAAGCATGAAAATTCATTTTTATAAGTGCCATGAAGCGCCCCCATGCTCTTTGGGCATGTGTGTGCTTCGCATGTGCACACTTACCTTTTTGGGGGGATTAATCAGGGGGGCCTTAGGCCCCCCTGTCAGCCTTGGATTTGCATTCACAATTTGCGATTACAAATTTGGTAATCGCAATTTGCGAATGCATTACAATTCATTCATTTGAGCCTGTAGGCCCATAGGAATGAATGGAGTCGCATTAGCTAATAGCGATTCACAATTTCCCAATTGCTATTAGCAAATGTTAAGAATTGCAAATAATATTGCGATTCCTACATGCATAGTCATTTGCGATTACAAAATAGTGGATCCTTAAAAATCGCTATTTGGTAATCACAAATGTGAAGTTTGATGCATGTGCCCTTTTTAATTCTTTCCTTCCCTTGAAGACTGTCAACTAGGTTAGCAATTAGTGTAAATGATGATTGTGGTTTCTGACCTGAAGCAATGCACACACATTTCAAGGTCTCTGAGCAGGCCTCTGAAGACACTAGCTTAGAATTAAAAAAGTTATTAAATAGTAAGACACATTCAAAATATATACATGTGTCAGAGCATTTCTTGATAGAAGTGCTGTATATTAGTCAATGTAGGATTAACTTTTGTTTATAGAAGAATATTAAGGGTTCGATACACTGTGTTGGAGGGGGCATAGTCATTCTGGGTTAGGAATTTCTGTATTGTACGTTATCCCCCGCTTTACTGTACAATCACTTATGTTTTAATGGTTGTAGTCTGGAATATCGAGTCAGAAATATTGTGATAGCTAAATATTGTTCCGAAAATACTGAGGAACAAAATATTGAAAGGTGGGTGCATGTATGGATGCAGAGATTTACTGTTCTCAACTTCACATCCATGTACTTTGAAGATGTATAAATAGCATCAAGGTACATGGATGCTGCTTTAGGTATGCTGCTTTAGGTATAGAAAATCGAATATTTATCTGTCAATACTTTGGTCCTCAATATTTTGGCTATGATATTAAAGGACAACGGTTCAAGTGTAGTTACAAGGTGCAAAGTTTGTAAAGATGTATGGGCCAGATGTACATCCATTCCTTTTTTCTTGCAGCAAATTGTGATTATTTGTGACTCTCAATTTGTGAATCCGAAAAAGCAGTGTCCTGATGTGTCTCAGACACATTTAGCAATTCCCAATGGTGTTGTAAATGACCCTCCTCATCGATATTCATGAGGCAGGTCGCAATTTGTTACCCATTGGGAGTGAACCACAATCACTAGAATGGTGGCCTGCTGGGAACAGCAGACCAACATGTCTGTGTTTGCTTTTCTAATAAAGAAACTGTGGTGTTAACTGCAATTGTTTTGCAACCGCATTGGCAGTGCACAGTATTCATACATCCCCCTGCGACTCGCTATTAGGAAGAGATGCCCTTGGCACCCCCTCCTAATAGTGGCTTACAAACCCTATTTTGTGAGTCGGTAATAGGTTATTGGGTTAATATAAAATTAAGGTTAATAGGGTGAAGAGACAGAATATTGATGGAGAAACATCGAGTTGCATGAATATTGAGATGAGAATATCGATAGTGTAAAATATCGAGTTAAGTTTTTTCATTGTTAAACATTTCGATTTTTGTGTATTTTAGAAATATCAATTTTGAAAATATTAATGTAAAAAATGTAAATAATATCGACTATTTGTATTTTTTGTTTTTGTTCAATGTTTAACGCCTTAAGCGCTGCCGTCGGCCAATGGCCGACGGCAGCGCTACCTCCCCAGGGCTGCCGTCGGCCATTGGCCGACGGCATTCCACCCGCGAAACCCGGGAATTACCGCCGCGGTAAACGGGTTAAATTATGTTTTTAATATTTTAGTAGTACTTATTTTAAATGTATACATTTATTTTTTAATGTTAAAATGTATGTTTTTATTGTATTTTCACTTATTTTTAGGAGCGGGATGTTGCATTTACAGGGGGTAAGGGGAGTAATTAAAATAATTTTGTTCAATGTATTAATTATTTTTTTTAATTTTATGTGGAATATTAGGAGCAAGATGTTGGGTTTATAGGGGAAAAAGGTGGGGAGTAATTTAAAAATGTTTGTTTAAAATAATTTTTCTAATAAAAAATATATATATTAATGCAATTTAAGAAAAGTCTTCAATTCAAAATGTAAAAATGTAAATAAAAAAAAATTTTGAAGGGTCTTTTTTAAGGTGTAAATATTTTTATGTAAATATTATAAAAAATTATACAAATATTGTTTAAATGTTAAACATTATGTAAATAAATATGTCATTAAAATAATTTGTTTACTTTTATATATATATATTATTTTGTTGTATTTGTTTTAGGAATGTTAAAATTATTAATGCATATTTTTAAATTTTTTTGAAAAATCAAGGGAAATTTAGAATTAAAAATCAAAATGTATTTACTTTTTATAAGCAGAGGAAAACCCAAATTGTGTTCATAATTTTTTTTTAAATATACTAATTTATAATAATTTATATATCATATTTTAAATTTTGTTTTGGGAAATGATTGTGTAATGTTTTTTTTTTAATGAAGAATATTTTGTATATTTTTCTAAATGTATGTTTTTTTCATAGTTTTAGAATTTAATATGTTTTATATGTTTAACATTTTTACATTATTTCGCACTTTCCCTTAGTTTTTTTCTTTTGGAGTTGGAATAGTAATTTTTATGGTTTATTATCCAGCACTTTTTCCCTGAGTTTAGTTGGTTTGGAGGTGGAATAGTAATTTTTTCTGCTTTTTTATCCAGCACTGTCCCTGAGTTTAGTTGGTTTCTCATTTTTGTGTGTGACTGTGTATTCTTGTAAAACTCTGATTTCTGCAAATGTTTGGGTGGCGGTGGTGCTTGAGCAGTAGATCTTTCAGTTCTGGCTATTAGGTATTTTAAAGCCGGTATGGAAGTTAATTGTCCTTTTATATGTTCAGGAACACTAGTTAGTAAGTTTTTAAATATTTGGGTACTGGTTTGTTGGGAGCTGGTGCTTGCATCTTTGATGGTTTCTAAAGCATCTTTCACCTCAATTTCTGTGACACTGGGGGGATTGTTGTATTTCCTGACATTAATAACTTTTGTTTATCTAGTGTTGCTCTCCCCTAGCAAGAATTGGAGTAGTGTTTACTACATTTCCAATGTGTTTGATTTTTTTTTCTTCTTAAAAGTATAGCCCATGTAGCACAGAAGTAGTTTTCCTTTTTGTGAGGACATGGACTTTGCCCCTTTCGTCATTTACTTTGTATATTTGTGAATGTATTTATATATATAAATGTATTTATTATTAAGTATTGAAGAGTAAACATTTTCATATAATTATTACACTTCAAAATATACTTACATATATCTTGTTTTGATTTTATTGTTAGATACTTTTTCGATGTTTGTACCTTATACGCTGGTTTCTATTTGTTTCCTGTGTTTTAAAAAGGAATATTTTTTTTTATTGAAGTGTTACATTTAGTTTGTTTATTTAGTTTAGTTAGTCTCTATTTTTATTTAGTTGTTTAAAAAATGAAAAAAATATGTGATGTAGTTTATTTAGTTGTTCTTGAATTGTTGACATCTGTAGAACAATTTAAAATAAAAGTATTTGTTAGGTATGTTTTGTTTTTTAATACATTTGTAGTTTTAATTAGTTAACTCTATTAGTTTGTTAAGATATATACTTACTATGTTTTATATTTTTCATTAATGTTGATTTCGTAGTGGTTTTGTAAGTAAATCATTTTGTTTAGAATTTTATGGGTGGATTTTAGTTAAGTTTAGTCTGGGAAATGTAAACAGAAAAAAATATTTTAGTTAATTTGTTGATATGTTTTTTCTTTTAAGCTAATTTGATTTATTTTTGAACATTTTTGTTCTTACCTTTAATGAGAGTTTTTCTGTTTAGTTGTTTGTGTAGATCTTTTTTGTTCTGTTTTCTTTCTTGCAAAGTTCCATCCTTTTGTTTGAATTATTTGATTGCTTTTCTAGTGTTTATTTAAGTAGTTAGAGTTTTCTATTGGTTTGTGTTGGTGTACTTTAAATTCATTGGTTGAGATAGCTTCTATTGAAAAAAACTGGCAGTTATAATTTAATTTGTTTAATGTTAATAATGTTTATTTAATGTTTGTATGTCATGGTTGTTGTTTATTTATTTGTTTTTGACTTTTAAGTGTATTTGTGGTTTAGTTTTATAAATTTTGTAAAATGTTGTTTTTATTGTTTGATATATATTATTTGCTTATATTATTGAAAATAGTTTATTTTTATGTTATTTTTTTGTATAGTTTATATGTATTTTATCGATGTTTGTGTTGTCGATACTGTGCATATCAAGTTTTTGTTGTAATATATCTTATTTTAATTTGATTGATATTTTGTGGGTTTTTTGTCTGTGTTTTTGTCATCAACATTTTTGTAAGATTTTTTTATTGATGTTTGTGTTATTTTAGTTTTGTGTATTGGGTGTCGATATTTTTGTATCTGATATTGGTGACTCAATAATTTTGTAGGTCGATATTATAGGAAGCAATAGTGTGTCAGTGATCCACAAAACAGGGTTTATACATGCTACATCTCCTTGTTAGTGGTCGCAAACACCCCCATTTTCTGTTTGCGACCACTAAAAATGATCATATATCTTACCCTATATGTGTTAAAACATGTTGTGATAAGGTTAAATATTTGCATATCTGTTTCACACATTTTAAATGGCTATGAATACATTTTTCTTTCTTTGTAACATAAGCATTCACAATATTAACTTTTCTCATTAAGGGAGAGAAGAGAACAAAATCTCAATTATTTAATTTCTTCTTCATTACTTACCTACTCTTTGAACAGTTTTGAGTTTCATAACCAGCTTAATGTTTTCTTACAACATTGATCAACAGCAAGAGGTCAATATTTAGAGTAGAGGTGAAGGCTCCTTTCTTTCATCATCCATGTACTCCCTATCTCTGGCCTTCAACTGAAGGAACACACACACCATAAGAAGGGCAGGAGAGTGTACCAGGAAGCCTCGCCTTCATACTAAAACTCACTGGTCTGCCACATATGACTTCGTACTTCTGAGCACAGAAGTATATTGCATGCTTATGCGAGCCTTCATATGAGATATCCGACTTAATGCATAACAGGGTGGGGGTTCAAAATCATTTTGAAATTCGCAGATAAGTGGAAAGGAAACATGCTAGAGTTTTTCTTACGCAGGTTCCTAAATTGACTGATGGGGTAAAAGAGAATCAGGACTCACTAATTAATAAAGTCACTCATTGATTGTTTAGGGGTAGACACTGTTATACCATCATTGGAAGTGACATAGCCTGAGAAGAAAGAATATCTTCTCCCGGGTAAGTGTCAGATGTGATGAAGGTACAATTCTCCCACACAGACCTTGTTTATGGCATAATGGCTATTGACTGCACATACAAACACAATTGTGTCACGTGCAGGAATGCACTGTTCAAACTTGCTCAGGTGCAACACGTTTTATGGCTTACATTCAAAACTAATCAAACATGGTATATACATATGTACTTCAATGCTTTTCTTCCAATATCGTTTATATGAACGAAACCACAACTGAAATAGCTTCACAAATTATTCTTTACTTAAGTTTGTGAAAATACGTAATTACTCTGAAACACACATATTTCAAACTATTTTGCAATTAGTTGTCATTGCCAATACAATTCAAATGTTCCCGACGAGTATCAGATTAATACATAGGAAAACATTTTTCATCCGTGCTTGTGTTGGTTCCCAATGCATTTCGATGCATTTGCATCTTCGTCAGGGGAAAATAACTGTGTAAATAAATAATAAGAATTTTATAATCGTCAATTTATCCTAGTATAATCACATACTACCATTTAATCATAAGACAAAGGTACATTTTATCATGAAAGTACTACTTAATCCAACAAAACCAGCTATCCAAGCAAAAATGTGTTTCTACTGTGGTATTCCCTATACATGCTATTGAGTTCGACCAAGTGTAATCAACGTATCTGATAAGTACTCTATTCCCTACATTGCAAAAATAGGAAAGAAAAAGAAAAAAGAAGAAACATACCCTCAAATCAAGCACGAGTGCTTTTTTAAAATGTTGTGAATTGAGCAGATTGTCCTATAAACCAAATTCAAAAACTCACGTAAGTCCACACTCTCTCTACCGTTTTCCATTGTAATGTCTTAGTGGCGTATCACTTACTTCTAAATTTCCTGGTGTATATCTCGAGCCTCTTAAATACACTGCTCTGAATGCTGAAAGCACAAAAGGAAACCCACTGTCAGATGAAGATGTCTATTACTCTCTGCGGCCTTAACATGAAGAGTATACAATAATTAGGTATATTTCGTGTAGTAACGCTTACTGTCTATCTTCCTTTCACTGCATACGCCCTGTTCACCTCGCTCACTCCAACAACACTAGCAACGCCATGTGGCCACGTGTCTAACCGGGGTCTATTTAAACCCGTCATCAAACCCGTCATCAAAGAAGGACAGGTGTCCCCGCCCCCTGATAGTTCCTAATGTTATTCAAATAACCGCTGTTAGGCTACTAATTTACGTGCGGAACTCTTCCAAAAATGTATCAACGCATACGTTAATATGAACAAATAAACATTATTTTAAAGGTGATGTTAAAGGTGATGTTATGTGGGTCACGCACGACACCCATCAATGGTTATAGAAAGAGGACTATTCCAGCTCATTGTCAACCATAGCGACTTATAGTACTCCTCTAACTGCTTCTACGCTATGTGGTAAACAACAGTGTTTACATCTAGTAATAGCAACTGAAAGGACAAGGTAATATATAAAATGAGAAAAATAGAAAACTAACTGTAAATTCGCTATATACTCAAACGTTGATAGCACTTCGGTGTGAGCCCAATCCTGTATTGACAACTGAACATATTACCACAGGTTTTGATATAAAAATACTGTTATAAAGACCAACTGTTACAAAAAACACACAAATTCTATTTTGTCATTGAGCCCACCCGGTTTTACGGTATTCAGATATCTCATCTAAAATGTTTCTCTCTGAGCTATTCTGATGTTAGGATCCACATGGGGTTCAACAAACACCTGCTCTAGTACAGTAAATCTTAACTGGGGAATAGTATGTTGCCTCTCCTTCCAGTGTTGCGCCAAACTTGACTTCTCCTGACTTAACCTTATGTTGGATTTATGTTCTGTAATCCTTATCTTAATCTTTCTTGTAGTGCGGCCTACATAAACTAGGCCGCACGGACATATGATGGCGCATATTACAGAACTAGTGTTACAATCAGAGGTGTGTCTAAGTTGTATTTGTTTTCCTGTATGTGGATGTGCAAAAGTGTCTCCCACCTGTACGTTTCTACAATGTCCACAATTAAAACATTTGCGCATGCCTTTAGTTTTCTCTTTCAAAATGTTCTTGTCTTTTAGTTTCAGTAACTCCTTGAGATTTTTCGATCTTGATAGTGCAAATATTGGTTTGTCAACAAATACTGTTCTGAAGTCTTCCTCCTGTTCTATTAGCTCCCACCTCCTCAAGATACATTTTTTTATTTTTGATGTGAGCGTCGATTGTTTCAACACACAGACTTCTCTCCTACTCAGAGTTTTCTGAACCTTCTGAAGTAACACTTCTCGTGTTTTCTGGGTGACTTTTTGTTTTGCTTCTATCAATACCTGTTCTGGATATCCTCTTCTGCTATATTGTTGGGACATTTCTTCTATGTCCTCCATTGCTTGTGATTCGTCACTGCTGATCCTTTTGATTCTGGTAAATTGTTAAAATGGCAAATGGTTTTTCAGATTGATTAAATGAAAACTGGAGTAATGTAATGCATTATTTCGATCAGTTGGTTTCTTGAACACTTTCGTTGTCATTCGGTCTCCTGACTTGTTTATAGTTATATCCAAGAAATTGATTGTATTCTGATCAATGTTGTTGGTGAATTTAATCATAGAGTGACACCTATTCAAAATCTCAATCGCCTCTTCCAACCGTTTCTTCGTTCCTTGCCAGACTATTAGGATGTCATCTATGTACCGGGCGTACAGTTTTAGATGTTCTGTCCAATTCAAGTTTTCAAGAATATGTGAGTGTTCAAACTTAGCCATGAAAATGTTCGCGTACGCCGGCGCCCCCGTGAATAATGGCTATTGACTCATGAACAATTTCCAATGCCAATACTCAAATACTGAATAAATACAAGGCCCATGTTGATGAGCCTAGCCTGGCCAAAGGCGTAACTTGTACTGCTCCAGGCAAACTAGTGTAATACCTTGACTGAGTATAGAGGATACAAAAAGGTTGTGATGGGGACATGAAACAGGATGATGTGGATCTGAGGGGTTTAGTGACTAGCCTAAGATGTTGCCCAAGGTCCCCTGCAATGATGAAGTGGACCCTCTTGATGACTGTTGTAGTTCTAGAGTAGAGCCACTGGGGAACCAAAGATGAGGTTTTTGGTAGAGAAGCCTAGAATTACTGTGTCCCATATAAGTTGACTTAGAATATTCAGTCCCAGAGTAAAATTGTGTCCTGGAATGAAGCAGGGGTGACAAAGCTGCTTTCAGAGTCAAACTGGGGCCAGTTTATAACTACTCACATCTGTTTTCTCCCGGAGACATGGTGCCACTCTCCCATTTTCAGGTGTGAGTCCACATCTTTTTGTTTAAATGTGGTTCAAGCTAGCTATCTGGGTCAAGACTGCACTCCAGTGCAATATTAGACCGGTTGCCATTGACTTCCCAGACATATTGACAAAAATGTGATGCTCCAGTTTGGACTGTTCTTAAAAATATTTAATACGTATAATTGAGTACTGGTATGAACTGCAGAGACCAGGATATTAGGCCGTGCTGCAATCCACTCTCTCTGAGCAGAGGAACAGCCAATTATTATTGGCTGGGGATTTCAATTTCACATTTGAATCGTTAACATCTACCCCTCTTGATCTGACGGGTGAGTAAGATAGCCAGTGGTAAACACTGTAGATTGCCCTCCTGAGTATGAAATGGTCAAAGCAGCCCAGGTGTTGGCACTGACATTAAACATTGACCTCTAAGCAACCAATGAAAGGACATTACTAGGTAGCTCAGGAGTGAAACATGTACTTCTAAGTAGTTGGTTAAGAATCCCCTAGTATTGGAGACTGTTGTGACAAAGGTAGAGAAGAAGGTTGAATTTTTACATGCCCTTCCGCAGTAGTATAGGAACGCTGCAATGATGAGCACCCATGAAATGTTGTACCCCCAGATGAGGGATTTCTTAGGTCAAAGGAAAAAATCTGTAAAGAAAAGTTTTTAGGACTTTCGTCTGGTACAATAACACTTGTAGGATAGCCAAAACAAACGTCCTAGCTACAGCCAAATCCAACTCCTGGCCAGAATTGGTGAAGTGTAAGACTGTATAGGAAGGAAGTGATCCAAGCAAAAAGGGATTAGGAGAGTTCCCTGTGGGCCTTCCTTCACAAAGCATTGACAGTCAAAGACAAAAAGGGGTCCATTAGGATGGCAGGCGGGCTTTGGCCGCCCGCCACCCTAACGGAGAAGTGGACCGCCCGCTAACAGTGCGGGGGTCCCGACATAGGCATTAGGATGTGCCCACCATGCAGGCGGGCGCATCCTGTATATTTACCATTGCAGCGGGCGGAGCAGAATTCTCTGCCCGCCGCAATGGTAAAAGTGCATGTTGTGGTTTTCAAAGGGCAACATGACAGGCACCGCGCGGTGCCTGCCATGTTGCACTTTGAAATGCGGGGGGGGTACCCCCCATGTGCACCCCCCAAGCCATGGACTCCCAGGAGGCCCGCAATGGGCCCCCGTAGGGAGTCTCCGCTTGCCTTTCCGTGGCGGCATTGCTGCCACGGAAAGGCATTGTCCACAGCCCATTGTAATATGGCGGGCGGTGTCTAACAGACACCGCCACCATGTTATTGGTTTTCCGCCCCGGCCGCAAGGCGACCGGGGCGGAAAACATGCGGGCGGTGTTTGTCAACGCTGCGGTCCCTCCTGCCATACTAATATGGCGGGGGGAATTGGGCTGATGATGTCGGGTGAATTTCCTCCGCCAGGCTGGCGCTAGCCACCGCCAGCCTGGCGGAGGAAAACCGCCCAACCTCATAATGGACCCCAAAGTATTCTAAGAGAAGAGCCGCTGTTGGTACTATGGGCCTGAAAACAGACCTTGAATTCTGTGTACAACCTCAAGAGTAGGTGGTCCATTTTATTGGCCTATACTCTTGTAACTGGAATGTGGGGCAGGATGATGTAGTCTTGTAAATCAAACCTGAATCAGGTTACCAAAGTGTCCTTGAATTTGACATTAGGGAACCCCTTCCTGCCATCAACTCCTGTCTTGCCACTAGAGCCCCAGGACTAGATAGAATAGAATATATAAGGTAAATCCAGAGGTTTGGGGTTCATACATTAACCTTTAACCAAATGCAATACTTACTGGCATAGACATCCCAGTATCGTGTAAACTAGCGGAGATCATCCCAATTTTCAAGCAGGTGGGAATTATAGGCCCATTAGCCTGATTAACACAGTGCAAAAGATTTTTGTAAACAGGTTCATGTGCATCTCTAGGGGTAGATCCCAGGAAAAGCTATTTTGTCCAATCTGCACGTGGGCTTTAGAAATAATATTAGTGCTATCGACCAGGTCTTTTGATTTAACTACATATTCCAGAAGGTGGTCGTAATCAAAAAGGGCAAACTCTTTGTTGATTTACAGACCGCTTTTGACTTGGTCCTTAGGGATAAACTCTTTAGGGCATTGGAAGCAATGTGCATTCCAGCAAATGTATTGGACATTTTGGTACGATTACACACAGATAATTTTGCCCAGGTAAGATGGGGGAAGATGGCCAACTGACTGAGACCATTTTGGTTAACTGTGGAGTAAGGAATGGATACGCCCTTGCTACAACTCTGTTTTCATCATGTATTAATGGGGTGGTAGACTATTTGACCAGAGATGGATAGGATGTGGCCAAAGTTGGGGGGTGCCAACAGTCCTCTTCATGAATGACACCCTGATGATTTCAAAGACACCCCAGGGGCTTCAACAGTTGTTAAATAACTTCAATTCCTTCTGTGATGAGCAGGTATTGGAGCGTCAGATCTCAATTGCAAAATATATGATTTTTGGCCATCGGAAACTGAAGTATTGTTAGAGACCCATGGGAGTTGGTAAAAATCCCATTGACCTGGTCTAAAATTTTGATTATCTCGGTAAATGGCTGTCCTCTAGTTTGAATTAGGCACCCCAACATTGAAAGACACTTATGTCCATAGTCCAGCATACTTCAAGTATTGCTAAGATCTTTAGATGTGCACCATCCAGAAGGGTGGCTCAAGCTATAAAGATCTATAACATCTAGGTCCTGGGGCTGTGTTGTCTGGGACTGAATTGTGAGAATGTACGCACATTACTAGTCTGCCAACAGATGAACATATATTCATTAGATCCCTTTTGAATCTCCCTGTGAGCACTCTGTTGACCCCTGTTTATTTGGATTTGGTTCAAAGGAGGATAGTCTATAAAATTGAGTGTAGACTCATGACCTTTTGGCACAGATCGTAGTCTACACACGCTCGTGTACCTTATCGGATGGGCGTAAGAGATATTATGGTATCTCCCTGGGCTGCTAAAATCTCCTGGTTGAGATCCATTAAGGCTCTACTATGGAAATTTGAGTTGGCAAACTATTAGTAATTCCCAGAGGCAATGTGTTTGATATCCAGAGCCCGGGTAAAAGGAATCTATTGGTAGTTTATAGCTGTGGAAACTGTGACTAGGTGCAAGTGACAGCTCTCATTAGTTTTCATAGATACGACACCCTGCTCACGGTTTGAACCAGCAATCAAGGAAATTACTCCTCCTCTTACACGAAAACGTTATCTTCAATTTAGATATAGAACACTTCCCACTAAAGCATTTTGAAGCAATTTACAAGGGAAATTGCTGACAACCCCTGCCTAGTATGTCTAAGGGTTCCTGAAACACTGATCCATATTATATTTGTTGCCAGGTTATTTAACCTACAAGGAAAGAGGATAGTCACCCTTTGCAAGAACATGGGTACTAGGCGGCACATAGCAGCCTTTAGAAAACGTAAAACTAGCACAAGTAGAGTAGTGGTGTTTGCTTTTGGATTAGTTGATCTAGGTATACTCAAAGAAAGTGATCAATTGATCAATTGATGTATATGTTAACAGCTATGACTGTGTACTATATGTTCATTAATGGGTGAAATAAGTGGGATATTGGCCTGGTGACTTTGAAATCCATGTCTTTATAACTAATATTGGAGAGATTAACCCCTAGATGCATCAACGTTGTCATTTACGATTCCTTATTTGCGAAAAATAAGGAATCGCAAATAAGGAATCGCAAATGGCAATGCATCATTAATTTCGCTATTTTATTGAGATTCGGTAAAAATCGCAATTTTTACCGAATTCCAATAACATTGCGAGTTCCAAATAGCGAATCCGCAATTCCCATTCATTCCTATGGGCTGAAATGCCCATAGGAATGAATGGGAATTGCGAATTCGCAATTTCAAATCGGAATGCATCAAAGCCTTTCAAGGGTGGAGAGGGGGGTCCAAAGGACCCCCCCCTGCACCCATGAAATGCACTTTTACATGTGAGTTACATACACACATGTCCTAAGGACATGTGTGCCTGTAACGTACATGTTTAAAAAATGCATTTTTATGCGTTTTTAAACATTTTTCCAAATTACCACGAAGTTCAACTTCGTGGTAATTTGCATTTGCAATTTGTAAAATCGCAAATGTTTTGAGGATGATGCATTGCTTTTAAGGAATCGCAAATTTGCGATTCCTTAAAAGCAATCGCATTTTTGGAACTCGCAAAAAATAGCGATTTTCAAAAAATGCTTCATGCATCCCAGTAACCAATTTAGGAAGTGCAAAAGGCCGATTTTTGCGAATCGCACCGTTTGCACTTCCTAAAAAGGTTGATGCATCTGGGCATAAGTGTTTCATTTTGAGCTATCTTATTATCTCTCCCCCTGTGGTCCTGGGCATATTCATGATGCAGTTATTCGGGTACTTTACACTGAAATAATTTAATGTATGGTCTTATTGCTTTTTAATGTCTTAAACATAATTGAACAATGGCCGGGGATTGTGAAACCTTTTGGTTTCCTGATTGAGACAATCTGTTTGGTCTCTCAGGGATCTTACCCGCAGTTTAAAAGGTGTGTGTCTTTTTTAACTCACATATTGGATAAATGTAAAGAATTGATCCAGGACAGAGCTTTTATAAAATTTCTCTTGTTGCTAATGTGATATGAATTTTATTTCATCTTGAGTTGTCTTCAAGCTCGCTATGTTTTTGCCACAATGGCTATGATTATGATCTTAGAGGGCCGGAGTCCGTCTGACATCGTTCAGGAACTGGAGCCGAATGACCACTTGTCGTCAGTTCCAGACTTGCAATTTGGATGAGACCGAACCCTGTTCTGTCGGATTCCTATATTTAACAATGGGAACATGCTTTTTGAACGGAATGAATGTTTGCATTGTTAAATGTAGAGGTGCCTGGGGTGCCTGCCACTGGTTGAAGGGATCACCATTGGTGCCCCTTAGGCCATCATTTGGCAGCCTGGCACCCATAGGTGTCCTGCTGGGGGCCCCCAAAGCAGTTTCCCGATGCCTTTTTTTGCCAGAAACGCCGGCACAAAAAGGCAGTGGGAAACTGCCATCGTAATCCCTCGACTGGAAAGAGGCAGCCGGGGGATTACGGTGGGCCTTCCGGATGGCAGACGGACTCTCTGAGCCCCTCGTAAGCCATCTGGAAGACCGATTTGGAATCCCTTCCAGCTGAGCCCATCAAAATGGCTGTCTGAACGGAATCCGTATGGGTCATTACGATGCAGTAAGGATGGTTCCGAGCAAGGGTCAATGCCAAACCTTACTGCATCGTAATCGGCCCCTACATCTTTGCGATTCATTCGAAATAAAGTTTATGATGATGATGAGATTGCATGTTATTGGGCCATTTGGCCTGACACAAGCCCATCAGCTCTGGCAATTTGACTTCCAAATTCATGCAAAATAACTAGAGAGCAAGTTTGTAATTCACACAATGCAAGTTGGTTAACCTACTGCTCTTTTCTAAGCATGAGCGTTTAACACTTCTGATCTATTCTAAATATAACAATTTTGCATTTACACTCTGGTACCATTCAATGTTTTTCCTGTAATGCAAGTTGACCCATAGCACCAAAACCATCTTTTTTTATTGCATTTTACTTTCTGAAACATTGTAATTGTATTGCACACTGATATATTTATATCCTGATGCATTTGATCAATAAAATTGCTCAGTTGCAAATGTGTGTTGCAATATAATTATCCAATACTACATCATGCGTATTACATCTCTCTTATTCATGAACCTCCTCGATTTTGCTATCCTTAATATCTTTGGTCTCCATGGCACTATCACTAGATCACCTTCCCTCAAATTTCCATCAACTGTCTTACAATCACTGTTCCTTCGGCAAGGGCATGGCCAGCAGATCAGAGGATTCTCTTCGGTACGTGGAAGGAGATTCTCTTGTTGAGGTATTGGGGTCTGGTGTTGTGGAGGCATTTTTAGGCATGGGTGGGCATCTTGAAGTTTACCCTCTTATTGACTGGGACCCAGTGAAGGTCTCGCAGGCATTGGGTGATGTTTTCATGTCGAGGGATGCCAAGGACAAGTCTGGCTGTGGTGTTCAGTATAGTCTGGAGTTTGCGTTGCAGAGACTTGTTGATTCTGGCATAGAGAGCATTTCTGTAGTCTAGTCTGCTGGTTATGACTGCATGGGTGATGATTGTTCGTGATTTGGGGGATCCATTTGAAGGTCTTTCAAAGAATGCGGAGGGTGTTGAACCAGGTGGCGGTGACGGCATTGATCTGTAGGGTCATGGAGAGGGAAGAGTGCAACATAATCTCAACGTTCTGGGTGTGGTCCATGTAGGGCTTCCGGGGGTGGTGGACCAACGGGTGTCTTCCCTGAGTTGAGCTTCAAGCAGCTGCTGCTCATCCAGGTTCTAACATCCTTCCTTCCTTCCTGGAAACTGAGTCTGCTGGTGACTTTATCCTTGGTGAGGGACAGGATGAGTTTCGTGTTGTTGGCGTAGGAGACTATGTTGAGTCCATGCCATCTGACCATGGTGGTGTGGGGGGCAAGGAAGATGTTGAAGAGCGTTGGGCTGAGTGACGATCCTTAGGGTACTCTGCAGTTGATCTCTGTGGGTTCGGAGAGGAAGGGTGGCAGTCTGATTCTTTGGGTTCTGCCTGTGAGGAAGAAGCAGAGCGATTTGAGGGTGGTTCCTTGTATGCAGCATTGTGGAGTCCGGCAGCGATTGTGCTGTGGGAGACGATGTCGAAGGATACAGAGAGCTCAAGTAGGATCAGGGCCGTGGTATGGCTATGGTTGAAGAGGGTGCAGATGTCATCTGTGGTGTCGAATAGACCGGTCACGGTGCAGTGGTTGCTGCGGAATCCATAATGGGAGGGGTCGAGGATGGAGTTCTCTTAGATGAATTTTGTTAGCTGGCCGTTGATGGTTTTCTCTGTCACTGGCTGCGTAGGGGAGGAGGGAGATCGGTCAGTGGTTCTTGAGGTCTGAAGCATCTGCTGAGGGTTTCTTGAACAGGAGCTTAACTTCAGGGCATTTCCATTCATTGGGGATCGTGCCGAATTTGAAGGTGGTGTTCATGGTGCATCGCAATTCCGGTGCGATGGCAGCTGCGGATTTGTGGAAGATGTGCAGAGGGCAGGGGTCCTTGGGTACTCCTGAGTAGATGACTTTCATGATTGATTCAGTGTCTCAGTGGTGGCGGGGTCCAGGAGGAGATGATGGGTTGGCTGGCATTGTTGGAGGGGGGAGTGGTTTCAGAGTCCGGTGTCTGTTTATTGAAGTTGTCATAGAGGGACTTAATTTTCAGATGGAAGTAGGAGCTGAGCTTGTTGCAGAGGTACTGGGCGGGGATGATGTCCGTGGTTGAGATACTCCTCAGTGATTTTGCTCTAGTTCCTTTGTGGTGGGCGGGGTGCAGGTTTGGGGGCAGTATGTTTGTGGACTTGGAGGTGTACGCAGTGGTGGTCCGTCCAGAGGGGTTTCATGGTGTGGCTGTTATGGATGTTGTTTCGTCATTTGAAGATGAGATTGAGGGGTGTCCTGCCTTCTGGGTGGGAGTGTGATGCACTGTTTCAGTCTGAGGTTGGAGAGGTTGTCTAGGAAGGTGGAGGAGTTGGGGTCGGTGAGGGTGTTGAGGTGGAAGTTGAGGTCTCCGATGAGTATGTATTCAATGGAGGCGATGGCGTTGGAGGCGACAAGGTTGGCGATAGTAGTGGTGAATGCTGTTTGAGATACGGGGGTCCTGTAGCCAAGGGTGCCACGTAGGGTGGATCTGGGGCTGGTATGTATCTGGAAATGGAGGTGTTTGGTGGTGGACATGCTGTAGGTGGTGAGTCAGAGGGAGTTCTTGTGTGTGATGGCGAGACCTCCTCCTGGGCGGTTGGCACAGTCTTTCCTCTGATTCTTTTATCTGTCAGGGATGGTGGTGGCAATGTCGGGCGGAGGTGGAGTTGGTTCAGATTTGCATGAAGAACACAACATCAGGCGAGATGGTGTCATGCAGGTCCCAGATCTCTGCGGTGTGTGTGTGCAGGGAGCGCATGTTGAGTGGGGTGCACCTCAGGGCTTCAGGGGTTCTAGCGTCCGGCGTGGGGGTGATGGCCATGGGGTGCCGAGGGTAGTGGAGGTTTGGCTGCAGTGTCGGCAAGAGAACTGGCCAAGGGTGGATTTCAGTGTAGACAGATGGCAGTTGTGTCTTCTGGGGCTTGAGTGTGAGGAGGGCGGCAGAGTTGGAGTCATGGGTGGTCGGATATCCTGGGTCTCTAGTGCAGGTCACAGTAGGGAGCAGATGGGAGCACACAGGCTTGCCTTTGGCGTACCTTAAGCGCACAAGTGGTGCAGCCACATAGCCGCAACCATTAAATAGGGAAGTGGGGAGGGAAGCTCAGCTGGGAGGCAAGATTGAGAACGGCAGGGAGAGGGGCCACAGAAGAGCAGCGGCAGGAAAAGGGTGACTAGAAACAGGCACATAGGAGAAAACAAGGACACAGGCACAAACATGAAAGATGGGCAGAAAACAGAGTCACAGACAAACAGGCACAGACATTACAGTAAAAATATAATAAAAAACAGACAATGGACACAAAGACAAAACGGTCACAACAAGGCAGACAGACAACAGTGGAACAGCAGAAGAGCAAGGCTCTCCCATTCGACCACCTGGGATGAGGCACAGGCAGAAGCCTGTGGGTGGAGGAGGGCCTCGAACACCCTCCTGGGAGAGAGGTGTCTAGGGCAGCTGTAGGTGAGGCAACAGCAGAGCTACTTGGGTGGAGAGCAGGACACTGGCCAGGAGGTCAGAGGTCCTGCTAATACACCCGCGCAGTGGCAGCCATTAAATAGGGAAGGGGAGGGAAGCTCACCTGGGAGAGAAAGGTGGGGGGAGGGGCCAGGGGGGTGCAGCATCAGGAAAAGACAGCGTGAAACGGGCACGGAGGAGAAAACAAGGACTCAGGCACAAAAACAAAAGGAGGACAGAAAACAGAGCCACGGACAAACAGGCACAGAAATTACAGTAAAAATAAAATAAAAGACAGACAAAAGACACAAAGACAAAATGGGCACAACAAGGCAGACCGACAGCAGTGAAACAGCAGAAGAGCAAGGCTCTCCCACTGTACCACCAGGGATGAGGCACAGGCAGGAGCCTGCGGGTGGAGGAGGGCTTTGAACACCTACCTGGGAGAGAGGTATCTAGGGCAGCTGAATGCAGACATACCGATACATGGCAGTAATTGAGTATACTCCTAAGAGGCAAACCCTACCTAAGTGTACCTATCATGTATGTGAGTGTAAAGCCAAGAATCTCCTAGGAAAGAGCCAACCCCATTACCTGTAGGGAGAGAATGAAGGACCCCGTCTTGTTCTCGAGTTGGACACCCTGCAAGGGATTTCAGACCACTGTGCACTGGAGCTTATGTAAACCGGGACATCAATACCTTGTGTCAGTGTGGACGCTTCTCCTCTGGATCCCCAGTGAAGATATGGTTCTTTTATACCCAAAAAGTACCCTCAGGGGTTCTACCTAGATATTTAATTGTTTGCCATTATGTATGGTGGACCTGTTTGTCCAAGGATGACGATAACGGTGACCATTGTACAGAGTCATTATACAGAAGATGGTAATCCTGCTGTGTAAGTCCTGGGCAGGGGATTAATATGATACTAGGAATCATCATGCATAATAATTGAGGCCAGTTTCGGAGAAAACTGATAGACATTTATTCAGCACATCACTAGGTATAATATCATTGCCAGACCTGTTATGCAGAGCAAGGTAGGACAAATGTAGGTAAAAGGTTGTGTAGCTACCTAGGCTTATATTGGGGTACATTGGGGTTCATAACATCAGGTGGCTTGTAAAGCACAACTCTCAAGATAACAGGCCGGTCTTTTATATTTGGTGTTCTGGCTTTTTGACAAAGCTAGCTGGTCTTCCCTACTTAAAACAACATCTCCTGATATTTTACCTGAAAAAACAAAGAAATTAACTGAAAAAAACTCAAAGGTGAAAGTTATGGGATAGGTAGGCCTGGTAATAAAATTTTACTTTAAATTTTTTTTTAAACTCATACATTCTCTGAAAAACAGAAATGGTTAAAGTAGAATTATAGTTTGGCTAAAATGTCAGTTAAAACATATCATAACATTTGAAATTAAAAAAAACACTGAAATTCACCAGTTCTAGTTAAATAAAGTAACTACAACTTGCGCCCTCACTATGCAATGCTTATGATTACACATAATACATCACTCATGCATGTTCTTTGACATCATCAATATCTTCAATAGCATCATTGATTACAACACTGTGCATGATGAGGATGTGAGTTATAGTTACTTCGGATAACTATAACTGATGAATTTCTGTGCTTTTTTGAGTTTAAAACATGTTAACCTAGCTAAAACTTCACTTTAACCTTTGTTTCTCTCAGTGAAAATATATGTAATAATCGCATACCTGGAAACTGGCAGACATCTAGTATGCTCAGCTCACTGTGAGAGTTTTAAAATGTGTGCTGAATCATTAAAGGGGGAAACATTCACAAAGTTTTCAATACAGCCTTATAGCCTGCCTAGCTGGCTATACCGGCCATTAAATACCTGTTCCAGGGTTATCTGTGATTTAATGCTGTTATAGCCCAGCTATAAAGGGCTATAAAGCTATTAGAACATTGCACCACTAGAAGGAATAATGTTATAAGAAATTAAAAAGACCTCAAAGATTAAAATCCCCTTGGGCTCAGTGTAGCCTTTGTTCACAGACAGCATTGGAATGTAGGGACTCTGAACTTCAAACAGCTAGAGCCCAGAGCACTCCCTTGCCTTCAAAGGAGCGCTCACCATTCTAGTGTTCTAATTAAGTGTTCAGTTACTTATAACTGTGTTACCGTTTTGTGAAACACCATGACATTCAGCAAAGTTTTAACTTCTGTGTGTCACGTTTTATGCAGATATATCAAAGGGAACCACATTGAAAGTGGGGGTTGGTTGCAAAATCTTTGATATGCTAATAACTTTGGGGCCTTATCCCATAGCTGCCTGGAAATTGGTAGGCAAGTGTTCATTTCCAAATACCTTTGACGCCGTTTAATGAATCAGCATGATATCTGCTAGGCTGTAATTGTGTTGAGGCTAGTGCAGGAATGAAAAGTTTCAGGCAGATCTGGCAAGGGGGCAAAAGTAAAGGATGGGCAACATTTTCTTTCCTTGCTAATATCTTTGGTGCCATATTGTGAACTAGTATGAAATTAGGCAGAACATTGCATTACCCTTGTTTACCTTACCATTACAAAATGGAGTTTCACTCAAATTTATCAACAGGGGGCACAGATCTATGGAAGGGGGAACAAAAAAGTGTTCATATGCTAATATTCTAATAATGAACTAACCTGTCAATGACTGCCAACCTCAAACATGTGTAGCATGTGTTGGCGATTGGGCCTGGCCTGTAGCTGTGCTGGGTGTTTCTATGTGTGTGCCCTGATTAATGGGTTTGCAGACAAAATCTTGGTACTACTGATTTGAAATGAACAACAAGAGATAAAAGCCTCTTTGTCCAATGGAGACTTTTATCTGTACATGTATATCCACAAAAAGACTGTAAACCTTAAGTCTGTAAACCTTGCTCCAAGGACTCTCCATACACTAACAGTCCAGCTATCTCTATATTTTAATCTTTCCAGACCCACTTAGACAATAGTTTAATGTTAATTTCTTGAAACCTATCAACAGATGTATTCCACAACAAACATCAACACTTTCATGAGTAACGTTTTAGTTTCATGCCAAGCTTCTTTCCCTTCAGGCTCTTTCTGTATCAGAGAAAGCAAAGATTTCTATCAGAATTAAAATGGGAACTGCTGAGTTTTTTACCACCTCTTTAAAGTGTACTCCTTGCGTAATGGGTTTGCATGAACCTTAAACAATGTCAAGGAAAACATTGTGTCTGTTCAATGTAGTGCAGATCTGTAAAACTGTAGCAAGAATATTAACAAATCCGCAATTTTGTTTGCCCCTCTCCCCTCAATTTAACTACCCCCTTTTGTAGAGGGCTTAGTGTGATAAGTGTCTGCCAAATTTCATACATATTTATTACAGAACACCATCGTTATTAACAAATGAGTTTATAATTGCCCCCTTTCAGTTTTTCCCTCCCCTTGTTATGTTATATGCGACTTGTAGCGCGCTCGATTACTCATGAGTGCCCTGGCGCGATTTGAACTACAGACAAACGAGGGGAGACTAATTAAATGGCCTGATTAACCCTTTCCATGCTCATGACGAGCTCAGCTCGTCATGATGCACGGTTGAGCTGTGCTGATGATGAGCTGAGCTCGTCATGATTAGTAGGAATGACGATAATTCAGCAAAGGAGGGGAAAACACCTAGCAGCCAAGGTGTTAAAAAGATGAGTTTTAAGTAGTTTCTTAAATCTGTAAAAGTCCTGAGTGTGGCGCAGCAAAACAGGGAGACTGTTCCAAAGAGTGACTACTTTGACAGAAAGTGACTGACCCCCCCATCCTAGAACAGCGGAAATGGGAAATGACCATCAGACGGTGGAAAGCAGATCATAGAGAATGGTGGGGTATGTAAAAGGCCACCCGTTTCCTAATATAGGAGGGTCCTGACTCATGCAGCGCTCTATGAGCCAGAATGAGGGCCTTTAACTGCACCTGCTGGGCCACGGGCAGCAGGTGTAGGTCACTCAAATGTGACCTTATGCTGGATCTCTTAGAGATGTTAAATAAGAGTCTGGCCACCGTGTTAAGGATCAGTTGAAGTTTGTTCACCAAGTATCCCAGGATTCCTATAAAAAGCGCGTTGGCGTAATCCAAGCGGGACAGGATGAGTGCCCGTGCCACCATTTCCTTCGCCGGCTGTGGAAGCATAAGGAAGAATCTACTCAGTGGCTTAAGTGTGCCAAATCAGACACCTTTAGTCTCTTAATGTGTTCAGAGTGCCTAAGATCTTCCCCGAACCAAACTCCCAAGTTCCTAGCAGGACCACCCTCAGAAAGTGGGCGGGGGAAATCTAGAGGCCACAAGGCTTCTGTGAAAAGCTGCGGAAACTGACCGTACAGCAGTATCTCTGATTTACCCTCGTTACATTTGAGTTAAGCTTGTGCCAGACATTTGAATAATCCCCCTGATGGATCTGCATGAAATTTGCCAGAACTTAGCAAATTAAAAATAAAGCTTTTCACCTGTTAAGATAGCTCTGAAATTTGACTCCTTCAGGCCGAATCCAAGCACCTCTTTAAAGGCTATTTTTTCAAAAACAACAAAATCACAAATCTTTGACTAAAGTTATAATGTTGTAGCAACTTTGGAACAATCTGGTGCAACTGTCTTTTTTGTGCCTTGAAGAGGAAATTAAAATTGGAAACCCCACTTTAGGACTCCCTCTTTTCATGTTTTACCATCAATACTAAACCTTGCCATGATTTGAAGAGGATTCACTTTTTTGGAAAAGTATCTGCAATTCTATTAAAAAATGCTTTTCCTATGGAAATTCTGAGTCAATCTTAACTTTACTGGCTGTATTGTCATCAGTTTAATTCATATATGTAAAAATATATGGGCATATTTACTGACATAAATTAACGATTAAAGTGACATTATAGTTCGGTGTTGGAATGAGTCGCAAACTAATATAAAAAATCTGAATGTAACACTGAAGTATACTACTTAGAAATATCAAACTAACTATAACTTGCACCCACATCATTTTCTACTTATTACTTCACATATGACATGTTAAATTACATTATTGATGACATTGTACAATAAATGCCAATTTTTGCTATGAGCTTTTTATACTGGAAGATATTCAGTGAGGGACATCTAGTCTCAATGTTCTATTACCCATGTAGTGCTAATGGCTGTTATCTTTTGTAATATGCGGAACATAAAGCATATATGTGAAATCACCCACTTTTATTAGATATTATTTTCTTTTTTAGTGGCATTCAGGTCTGTAAGTACCTTAATAATTCTGTAGACTTTAATATGATCAGTAATTTAGGTAAGAGTAAACATGCACTTGTAAATTACTAACAATGGGAAGTTGCCTCTGTGAATTACTCTAGCAATGTCTCTATCAAAATTATTTATAATCAGCAATTTATTTCAAACCTTAAATACTGTTCAGAAGAGTGTTTGATGAGTATTTACCTTCATAGGATGTACCTATTAAATGCCTCATCAGACAGAGAATTTTAGGTCAGCTGCTTCACATTAGCCACTGATAAGGGCAGCATAACCAGGCCCGGAAAACGACCTTTACAGAGCAGCCAAAACACTGCAATACATTTACATTGCTGTTTCTAAAACGCAAGTCGTTACAACAACTTGTGCTGGAGGGCGCTCTAGACTAACACCTTCCCGACTGTACGTAGACTGGAGATGGAATAGTAAATCACACTATTCCTAAGTCCAGCGTCCTCCAGAGCAAGTCAGTGAAATGACTTGCGTTGTAAAAACAGCGTGTAATGTACCGCGATCTAAATGATCGCATTGTATCAACATACATCTACCAGGCCCCATGCAAAACCCCCTGTAGTTATAAAAAATACCTTACACATATTTGTTAAGGGAACAGAATGGTGTACACAATTTAGACAATGCTTACAATCATACTGCGATTTGAACAGTGTGTGAGTCACCTATACATTATGCATTCTTCAACATAGTATAATGTCTCACAATTTTCACTTCAGATCTGGGAATTAATATCTGCACCTTATACATCTCCAGTGTATATAGAAATTGTCAATAGCACTACCCAACACCTCTTTAATGTCAGCATGTTTATAAAAATCCATAGGTGAATAAGATATTTTAAGGAATTCTCATATGTTTAGGCAACAGGACTTTGATTTAAACCACAGCCTATTTCCAGCATTCATCTAGTAAACTAGTTGCACTCAATCTCCACCTTGTTTATATCTAGTTCTGTTTGAACGTAAACATTTATTGGTAGTTACATTGTGAACCATACAACTTTTCCCATGAGAGGTATCTCCAGCACTACACTATTTCTACTTTAGAAATGCACACAGGTACATATAGTCAATCTATGCTATATATGTTTGTTAACTATCCATTTTATTTTGTAAAATGACCTTGGCGGTTATAAAGGAATAAGAGGAGCAATAGCTTGGATAATGTTATCAGTGATGGCATTAGCGATGTCATCAAGATCCAATTTGAGATCTCAGTAATGTCATCAGTGATGTCATTTAACATGTCATGAGTGATGAAATATGTGAGGACATAAGCAGTGCAAGACAAGCTCAAGTTAGAGTTAGTTTACAAACTCTAAGTGGCAAATTGTAGTATTTTGTTTTTGGTGTTTAAATTCTCATTTGTTAACCCATTTTAGCATATACTGTAAAGTCACTTCAACTCTTGACATATTGAATGACAACATTAATGACATCACTGATTACATATAAAACTCAATGATTATGATAATGTGAATTAGGCTTTCTGATGATGGAGCAATAGAACAACCTAAATGGATGTATGACGTTACCACGCATACTATTACCACGCATACCATTACAACGCGGTATTTACAACGCATACCGTTACAACGCATAGCGCTTTGAGGTGCTGGATAGTGGTAAGTATAATTTTATATTCCAACTCCAGTCCCCGTGGATACTAGGGAAGGTGTTGGATATAAAATTAAACTTATTCCCTATCCTAGAGCGCCCCCCAGCGCAATGCGTTGTAATGGTATGCGTGGTAATGCCTGCGTTGTAAGTGTAGTGCGTGGTAAAAAATGCGTGGTAAACGTTGTATACCAACCTAAATCAATGGCTGAACTGGATAATCTTGTCAATGAGCTTTTAAAAGATGCAAAGAGATTGGCTATTTCACGAGGGAAGCACTTTCAATGGATGTCATTGTCTTTTTACTTGTATTCACCAAATGGAGGGAAGCAGTGGGAGTAGGTAACTTTCAGAAAGCTGTCCACAGAAGATCATTGAGCAACAGAACCTGTACTGGCGAAGAGCTGAATTATAAGTAAGTATCATGTTAGGTGATCATGTAGAACAGGGACAGGAAGCAGGTATTCCCTGAGCCCATTCTCCTACTGTGTAGTGGGATGGTGTACATACATAGTGGGGTTTGCCACATGTGAAGAGTTTGACACATGATCTGACCATTTGGTAACACCTAGCACTCCATCATCTATAGTATGTTGGAGAAGGGTCTGTTGTGGAGCTATGATTAGTATGCAGGTATACTCAAAAGGTTCATTCTGCCCAGATCCACTGATTTTTTAGGTCCAAAGAGCATCCTTTATACAATCAACGTCACCCACAAAGATGGCATGCTTTATCATCTGGTTACATTGTACATTACGTGGGGCGTGAAAGGCTCAACAGGCTCCAGACTTGGTTTGAGACCATTTTGTTGCTCCAGGAGCCCCAAGTTCGAGGTACCCTGAATTTGTAAGTAGTCTCATTTGTAGATCAGGCACTTTTTGATATAAATATAAAATTAACTTGCGTTAAAGGTATTTATTCATAATTTATGTTATTATTTTGTTCCATCACCATTGTCAGATTAAAATAAAAGATTTACAGGAACCTTTTATCCACTAAGTCCAGAGGTATTTTTGGTCAATATGTTTCTTGCACTCCCGCCCCAATGGGCCTAAGGCATTGATCAGGACTTGTGTTATAAACCCCAATTTAAACTTCGATCCTCTGAACTACTCAGTTCCTAGCTGAAAGGGCACGCATTCACACATATGTTACAATATTCACACTGAACCTCTTTCAGTTGAGGTCTCTTTATACCTGAAAAAATATTTTAAAAAGGCCAATGAAAACTTTCATGGTACATGAATACAGTATTGAGATTGTCAGGGAGATTGCCAGCACCAGTAAATGTATCAGTGCCAGCTCCTATTCCAACAAAATAGCATTCAGGCATTCCTCACCTTTGTCTTGAAGACAACATGTTAGCACTATAGTTATTCATTAGAACTCTGTTGTGACACTGCAGTTAATTACTGAGGAGCTCACTGATACACTGCTGCTGGTTTTGGAAGTACATGTTTCACTCTGCATGTCAGAATGAATTAATGAACTGGCTGAGGAAATATCTAAGAACGCATAGAAAATATATCCTCATTCTTGATCTCTAGAGCCATGTTCATAATTTCTGTGACAAAAATAACCGCCTACTTTTGTTTATTTCTAAAGAAAATGCTATAGCTTTTACAGCTTTGACTTCGGCAAGATGGCTTTGGGTGTGGCACACTTTTGTGACAAATACAATATGTTAGCCCTCAAATTCTTTCACTAGATTATTATTAGCTATATAACATATGTGAATAGGTTGACAGTGATGGATCTCATGCCCATTGGACTTCAACACATATTAAATGTATTAAGTACCTAGGGGCCCATTAGGATGGTGGGCGGATTGCCCCCGCCAGGCTGGCGGTAGCCACCGCTGGCCTGGCAGGGGCCATCCGCCCGCCATCCTCACTTAAATGACCCCTCACCACATTAGGATGGCTGGGGAGTAAGTGGCGGACGGAAAGACCGTCTACCGCTTTTCCACCCCGGTCGCCATGTGAAGTGAAGAGCACCGCCGGCCACAATGTAAAATATGCTGGATGCGCCCGCAACTGTGTCAGGCGCATCCTAATGCCCCCCACGGTACCCCCGCCATTGTCCGATAGGATGGTGTGCGGACTAAGTCCGGCCCCAATCCTAATGACTCCCCTAGTGTCTAGAGAACAAGTTAACAATCAATAATGATAAGACAAAAACATTTCTATTTGCAAAGAGAAAGAGGAGATTTTCTTGTTTCCTAGGCATATGCAGTTTCAGCTGGTGTGAGGCTATAAATACGTGGGGGTGTTTTTACAGATGACGTAAGATGGGACTAGCACCTGGCCAGATGCAGGTTCACATCGATGGTCGAAGTGAATGGTTTGAAGCACTTTGAATGCAAATATGGTGGTTACACTGTTGAGCCGTAAGGCAAGATAATTCTTCAGGCTCTGTATGGAGTGGAGGTGCTGGCTATGGATAGACGGGTTGCATGGTAGGCACTAGAAGACTAGGGGGCCGATTCACAGAACTAACTTAGGACAAAATCGTAAACTTACTACTTTTGGTACTCACAGAAGTTAGGATTTTGTCTTAAGTTTGTCTTAAGACAAACTTAAGACTGAATTAAGACAAAATCCTAACTTAAGTCTGTCTTAAGTCTGTCTTAAGACGAACTTATGACAAAATCCTAACTTCTGTGAATACCAAAAGTAGTAAGTTTAGGATTTTGTCTTAAGTTAGTTCTGTGAATCGGGCTCAGTATCCTGAAATCACTGCTTGATTTACCAAAAGACGCAATAATTCAAGCCATAAGGCGTGAGTGGAAACTGTACCCTGAGGTGTTTTGGTGGACACAAAATCCTTCCAATACTATTTTTTGAATATAAATAAAACCCCTAGTGATAAACCTTCCATGCTAATCCTCCCTGAGGTAATGGCATTTTGTCCTGGTAATTGGAACCAAGTGAAAATCATTATGGAATGCTTGGACACTTCATAAATGCAGCTTGAAGTGGGTGACTTTAAAAAATTGACCAAATAAAACATTCTCATGCGTTGTGGTGAGGAAACTAGCTGGAATGAAGCATTATTGTATTAGAGGAATAGGCGATCTGTCACCCTCTTTTTATTATCTGATCAGGGCACTAATCTCTATATAGAATACCAGATAGGATTTAGCTAAATTAAATTGTACCTCTGAGGGTCTGAATTGACCCAGGGTGGCAGATGTCAGGTTTGAACGGACGGATAGATGAGAACTGTTAATAGTGTCCATGCAAGTTATGTCCAGGGTATTTGATAATCCACTTATTAGTGGATTGCATATTTTTCCAATTGATAGGGAAGAAGATTATGTGACCAATCTTTAAAAAATATGTATTTGATAGAGAGAAATGAGTTTAAACTAGGTGTGAGGTATGAAAGATCAGGATCTAACCATTGCTATCAGTCAATATATCTGTGTAAAATGGTGTCATCTATGGAAGGAAATTCTCTCCCTCTCCCTCCCCCCAAGAGACATCCCCAAATAGTGACTTTATGTCTTTGGGAATATGTATGATTTTCGAACAATTGAGAACATATAATCTAAGATAAGATGACTTGGTCTGAGTCTGATATTGATCTATGAAACTGGGTTAATTAGAGACCTCTAGTTTGGCCATATTAGTTTTTTAGGGTTCCTTCAAACTTGGTATTATACAATGTACTGTATTAGCTACATGAGTAATTGATATTTTGTGCTGTCAAATATCTCAATAGGATTCAACCATTGAACATCCTGAAAATGATAAGTATGTTTATAAATTACATTTGCAGCAGACTTCAGACGTCAAAGTGTACTTCTTTGGAAAAGTACTTTAACCATGGATTTTTGTCTGTTCGTAGTTCTGTGTCATTTGTTATTTGTAAAAATTCGATTTGGATTTATATATTGGTGATTTACATGATATACTTAAACGTAATGTATTTCACCGTGACTGCGACCCGGCGTTTGAGGACGAAGGACGAAGAAGACGCCTCGCAATTCCCTCTCCTGCTATTGGCATTGTCCAGCTTCACTCCAGCTCCGGCCCCCCTGCTTTCATTAGCGGTTGGCAGAGGGGGTAGGCTGTGGCGGATTGTGGATATACTATGACTCTTCAAATCACTTCCAGACCTAAGTCACCTAAAATCGAGAGACATAATCGCTATTGAATTTGTTCCAATTACTGGATCCAAAACGTGTGAAGCAACGCTTCCTGGGGTATAACATCCACAACACCAAGTGCTCCTCGCTACCCTTCAATACTGTAAAACAATCAGGCCTGTATCTCTAGCTCCTCTCCGGCCCCTTTTTTAGTACTGAGGTCCCCGAGAAGCAGCTCACCAACAGTAATTCCAGAGTCTACAACTAATCAGCGAAACTTTGAAAGTGTGGATTGGTTATGGTTGCCACGGGTCCTATCCAGAAACTGGACCAATTGAAGCACTGTTAATCACGGTCTAACAATATGCTCCTGGAACATTAATAGATTTGGACAGGAAAAACAATCTGCCGCCGCTCTGGATTTTTCAAAAGAATATGGCATCCTTCTTTTACAGGAAACATAGGCAGTCGAAAGCATCTCAATAGTAGGTTACCTGGAGTTTATGACACCTACTACAAGACAGTCCAAATTTGGTAGACCGAGTGGTAGCCTCACGATATATGCATAAACAAAATTATCCCAATGCATCAAACCGATTAAATTTGAGGAGGATTGGCTCTCTGGAATTATGCTGTGAAATTCACTTATGAATACTCAGTTGCTCCTCCTCTACGTCTATATTTCTCTCTGCACAACTAAGAAGAAATCTAAAACGGACAGCTTGATAAATATCATTTGTAACTTACTTAGCAAGTACGGCAGCACACCCAGCATCATTTCAGGATATTTCAACACCAACCTCTACTGTAACTTTGCTGAAGACATAGGGCTCGATCCCCCAAGAGTTCCTTCACACTTTGCTCCATAGTCGACTTGTGCAGGAAATAAACCTTCGACATTGGGTGAATATGTGGTAATGCAGTTTAGCAGTTTAGGATTTACCGTATTGAATGGGTGCCTCCCCACTGATATTCTGCCTGCATGGACCAGGTCAGATGGTTGAACCCACTTGTTTTTGGACTTTTACTCTGAAACATTGCCTCTGATTGAGAGTTATCACATCGCACCACAAGGTGAGAGTGATCACCGGGCACAAATAATAACATTATTTACCTCCACCCCATGCTATCAAGAACTTGCCCATACTCACTCAGGGAGCTATACAGAGGACTTAAAGCGGATAAAGTGGGCAGACACCAAGGCTCCTTTTTTGATTGAAAAATGTAAATCCTTATTACATCAATCCCTAGAGTCACATACCTACGTTGTCAGTGGCTAGGCTTTCCTTATAAACCAACTACTCAAAGAAATGCCGCTTAGGAGGAGCCCAAGAAAACAAATCTTTTAATTCTGCATTTCAAAAGTCACAAGAAAATTAAAAACTCACAGAAACCGAGCGCTTCGATTGTAAAGGAAGAACCCCAGTAATAAAAACAACTTTAACAACTATAAGCAAGCCCAAACAGCTTTTAGGATCTCTATACGAAGGGAAAAACCAGTGGCCTCGAATCAATTCCGACTGAAGCTCATTTATGATAGTATGGGGTACTTTTTTATAACTTCACTTTAGGGACTTCAACATAAAAGATGCTTACACCAAATCCCTCAGTCCGGTTAACTTTATGATCTCACAATCGGGACTGGAGAGCCTTAGACAAGCTAATCCCGCAAAAAAACTGACAGAAGAACCAACACATAAGAAATCAGCGAAAAAGAATGACATAATGTTAAAGACCATGGTGACACCAGACGACTTAAAAAATAAGATCTTGCGCTTTATAACGAAAGCCAGAGCTGAAGGAGCCCCAGGCCCAAATGGTCTCCCCCTGGCCATGTTTAAATTCAATTTCAACCTACGTTCAGAATACCTGACCCCCTTGTTTTCCTATTGTAGACTAAATAACACCGTTCCAGAGTCCTGGAGAGGTGCAATCATTCACCCAATCTACAAAAGTGGGAAGAGAAACTAGCTTAAAAATTATCGCATGATTGCACTTCTTGATGTGGAGAATAAGTATTATACAAGCATTCTATTAGAAGAGCTACGGGCCTGGGCCGAAACGACTGCACACCTTCCTTTTAATCAGATGGGCTTCGTGGCCAACTCTGGTACTACAACCAATTTGTTAACATTAACAGTCCTGATGGAGAAAGCGCCAGTCCAACAAAGCCAGTTGGACAGTTGCTTTGTAGGCTTTAAAACAGCCTTTGACCGAGTGGCCAGGGGTCTGTTATGGCAGAAATTAAAATTGTGGGGCATACCCCTGCCTCTTCTACATGCTATAGTACAACTCCACACGGATACATGGATCAGAATCAAGCTGGGAGAAGGCTCCCATGTCTCCGGGAAGATACAAACTGAAACTGGTGTCAAACAAGGTTGCGTGTTGGCCCCACTTCTTTTTAATTTGTTTATATCTGACCTATCTCCAGTACTCAACAGTGTAAATTGCCATCCTCCTCAATTAGACGGAACCTGCATCAGGAATTTGCTGTACGCCAGTGACTTGGTGTTGTTAAGTCACACAAAAGTGAGTCTCCATAGATAATTGGTTGAACTGCTTCCCCACACTACAAGAAATTTCTTAGAACTGAACTTGTCAAAAACCAAAACAATATCTTTTGGGAAGCAAAAGAGGTAAACAGAAAGGTGGTATTCCAATGATACAAAGCTAGAATCAACCTCCAGTTATAAATATTTGGGCATCTTTCTCGACACCAGATTTACATTCATCAAGCATGAAGAAGCTTTAAAAACCAAAGCCCTGTCGTTAGAAGCTGCTGCTGCAAAACTGTCAAAACAGCTACTTGGCCCGAGCCTAACTCCCATGCTGAAAGTGATGAAGGCTAAGGTAATCAACTCTTTGACGTATGGGCACAAGATCACTAAGGGCACAACCAGCACATTAATAAACAAACTAACAACTACAATCTTTAAACAAGATTTCCGGTTGTGAAGATCTGCCTCACCAGCCCAAGTTAGACTTGAACCGGGACTACAAAATCACAATAGAGTAGAGGCTGGAGCGTTTATAAAACTGTGTCATACACTGTGCCGTACTCAGGAGGGTTTCCTGGAGGCCCGAATATGGCAGGAAATACAGAAAAACCAGACCAGGGTAATGTATCGGCAAATCCCACCTACCTGGTGTTAAAGATACCAAGTTTGGGCTCACAACATTTTTTCACAAAGCGTCAAAACTACTGGAAGCCACAACTGCAACTAAACCCTCCTCATCTTAGCATGGCGGCCGAGTTAAAAGGCTCAACAGCCGAAATAAAGACTATATTATCAGAAAGCCAGAGTGAGGCCTTTCAGCAGAACATTATTAGCTCATCATGATCTCTCTAATTTTTAGTAATTTATATCCCCCCGTTTCTAATACTTATAATTTTTATTTTACAAATTAGTCGTGTTTTAAATTGTAATGTTTTTTTTAAAACCAATCAATAAAGTTATTATTTTGTGATGTTATATTTCTCATATAGAATTTATTTCTTGGATTGATTGATTAATTGATTTCTTGATTAGAACATTATTACACTGTGGGAAGCTGCAGTTGATCAGAAGGGCATTCATTGACAAGCTGCTGAAAGTACATGTCTCAGCCTGCATGTCAGCCTGTTTTATTAAAATAGAAGACGAAGATATTTGAGAACTCATAGAAAATACTTTCTCTTAGCTTTTTAGATCACTAACCACAATTTCAATAACAAAAACAACCCCCTCTTTTTTTATTTCTGAAGGAAATGCTCAAAGTGTTACAGTTTGATTCTATCAAAATTGGTTTAGATGTCCCACATTTTGCCATTAATATAGAATGGTAGCACTCCGATTGTTAATTAGACCTCTATGGAAAACTGTAGTTGATTGCTAGGGTGCTTACAGACTGCTGGTGGTATTGAAAGTACATATTTCGCCCTTCAAGTCAGAAGGATTTACTGAAACAGATAAGGAAGATATTTGAGAATTCGAAGAAAATATGTACTTGTTTTAGCTTTCTAGAAGCCTAAACATATGTTCTACTACTTTGATTCCATAAAGATGACTTCAGGTGTTCCACACTTTTGTGATAAATATAGGATGTAAGCACTCTAGCTGTTCATTGGACCTATGTGAGAGACTGGAGCTGATTACCAGGGAGTTAA
Organism: Lissotriton vulgaris; assembly: GCF_964263255.1. NCBI lineage: Eukaryota > Metazoa > Chordata > Amphibia > Caudata > Salamandridae > Lissotriton > Lissotriton vulgaris. The sequence continues at coordinate 340,510,922 of NC_141694.1, read as the reverse complement.
CTGACAGATTGCAGCTGGTATTGGAAGTTAAGTTTTTTCTAGGCATATCAGACTTTAGCCTCACGTGGCTGAGGAAGATAATGTTAAGTTATAGAAAATGTACTCTAAATGTAGCTTCTAGAGCACCTTCCATAACCTCTATGAGAAAATCATGAGAGAAGACAGTTCTTTCAAAAATGGTTTGTTAAATCCCAGCCATGGGTCAGCATTTTTCACAAGATAAAATTACCTTAGAACACACTATAATTCCTAAAATCAGTATGGTACAGCAAACAATTGATTTATGTTGTGACTAAAATCTGTTATCACCATTTATATGTGGACCTTTTTGTGACCCTCAAAGCTTGGAATTCACTACAATACATTTTAATAGGAATGGTGTCCATGTGCCCTCCATATTGAGCTAGTCTGTGTTACCCTGACCCTCCTACCTGCTATTTGTGGTCAGCTTGCTGCCTCTGACCTCCATTCTTTGTTTGTGTTTCTCTGCCTCCTCCTACCTTCCCTCTGTAGCCAATTCTTCTGCCACTGCCTCATTTACTTGTCCTGCCAGGTGTGCTTGATGCCCTTGCCTCTTCGTTGTCCATGTATGTGACCCTGCACCCTCCCTCCTGCCATCTGCTGCTTGTTATGCTGCAACTGCCTCTGTCCCTGCTACCTGTCCTGTCAGATCAGCTTGCCGCACATGCCCCTACCTCTTCCCTCTGTTGTTTGTGGGCACACCCCTGATCCCTCCCTCCTGCCTTCTGTGACCTTTTGTGCTGGCACTTCCCAGGGTGCCTGCCCTGCCTTTTCAGCTTGCTGCCCCTGCCCTTATCCCCAAACGTTTGTCTGTATACATGCCCTTGCCCCTTCTCACCTCCCCTCTGTAGTCTGTTGTGCTGCCACTGCTTCTGATGCCTGCTGTGCCTGGTCAACTTGGTGTTCCAGCCCTTGCTCCTCTCCCCCTGTGCTTCATTGGCTGTTGGCAGGACCCTGCCGCACCCCTATTGCCCTATATACTCTTTTGTGCAGCCTCTGCCCCAGTAACTTGCCTTGCCTGTTCATCTTTCTACATCTGCCCGTACCCACCTCCCCTTGCCCTTAATTGTACATGTGTATCTGTGCTCACTCCCACTAGTCCTCTATAGTCTGTTGTGCTGGCCCACCAACCAACCCTGCCTTTTCAATTTGCTACCCTTGCCCCTTGGCACATCCATTGTTTGTGTGCGGGCCCTTTCCTCCTCCCACCTGTCCTCCACAGTCATTTATACTGCCACTGTCCTTGCCACCAGTCCTGATTGGGCAGCTTGCTGTCCCTACCACTCCTCTATGCAATATGCTGTCCATGTGCCTGTCATTGTCCCCTCACTCTTTCCCTCCATGGTCCATTGTGCTGCAACTACCCATTCTGCTGCTACAGTCATTGCCACCTGCTCGTCCTCATTTCAGCTTTTTTAGAGAACTAACCATCCTTTCCATGGCCAAAAGAACACTCTCATTTTGTTCATTTCTAGACGAAATGCTTTAAGTTTTACAGCCTTGATTCCATCAAGATGACTTTAGATGTGACACACTATTGTCATAAATTGAAAAGTTACTGCTCTAGTTTTTTATTAGAGCACCATAGAAAGCTGTAATATCCTACTGGTGAAGTAACGCAACAGACTGCTTCTGATGTTGAAACTACATGTCTCAGTCTGCATGTCAGAATGTTTCACTGACATGGATGAGAAACACATTTGTATCCTCTTTTTCGCTTGCTAGAGCACTAATCATAATGTCTATGGCAAAATAATCCCCCTAATTTTGTTCATTACTAAAGAAAAATGCTTAAAGGTTTTGAATTCACCAAGATGACTTCAGATGTGCCTTTGTCACACATACGGAATCTACGGCTTAGCTGAAAAATTATAAAAGTGGCTTTTGTCATTTTTCAGCTCCGCATGGATGGGCACTGTGCTAATCACGTGCTTAAAGACGTTGCTGTAAAATGAAAGAAGGCTTTACTCCTTTCTAGCATGGGTGCATATATATCATGCAAATGTAAGATTCAGAATTCCATCTGTAAAAGTACAAATCAGATTCACTTGTCCAAGTGTTGAAAGATACCTACTCTGTTAATCAAGTAATCTATTTCTGAAACTCCGAGGTGTGGTTTGTATAATTTAGAAACATGGAAAACAATAACCTAACAATTCAATGTCCTGTGTTTTACAAGAGGATAAAGTAACTGAAACATTTTACCATGAGAAAAAAATGTTTTACTGCAGATCATCAAACATATTAACTGTCCGAACAAAATATATCAAAATGTTTCCTAGGCAAAAAACTAAACATGTTCTGTTAAAAGAATGTTCTTTTCTTTTTCGCTCATACTAAAACTTTAGCAGACTACGACAGCGCATGGTGCCGAGGAGCTTGTCTCCAGGGAAAACTTGATCCACTGTACAACTTCAAACTTTCTTGTTTGATTACTCCAACAAGGTGTTGACAGATGATATAACAAGAAACCACACAGAACTGTTAACGTCAAAGAAAGGAAGGCTCTGCTTATGTCATGGGCTGCAGCGACTGCTTCATTCTCTTATCCTTGATAGACAAGACTCTTTGCAAACAAAGCTAGACCGGCCGCGGAGGAATGTCAGTGTGTACTGCTGCACATTACCAAATTAGTCTGATTACGAGTTCTGGTATTATTTATTGCCCCTGTAATACCAATCATAAGGTATGCTATTTATCGGGTGAGATAAATAACACTAATATGAGTTTATGGGGAAAAACTTAAGGATTTTGGTATTTAATGCACAATAAAATCGCATGATATGGCAATTATTGTGTATGTTTTCTCCTGTTAAATTTCAGCAGGTTTGACTTGCTGACATTTAACGAATATAGGGGCATATTATCAAGGACAGGCGATACATTATCGGCGCTTTTATCGGCTGGAAACTGCCGATAAAGCGGCGATAATGGCCTTGATAATGTGCTCTATGAATTCCAATCGAAGCCCATGTTAGATGTGTTCACATATAACATGGGCTTCGATTGGAATTCATAGAGCATATTACCAAGGCCATTATCGCCGCTTTATCAGCAGTTTCCTGCCGATAAAAGCACCGATAATGTATCGCTGTCCTTGATAATATGCCCCATTGAGTTATTTTAAACATCTGATAAATATCGGCTACGTTGAATAAAACCAAACCAGGCCCCTGGTGTCAACTGTTATCTGGCAGTGGTCAGTTGAGAAGTCGGTGCTATGCTAAAAAATGGCGTAATACAGATGAATTGTGACACAACTAGTCGATGGTGATAAAGAAAGAATACAGCCACCCAACAGTAATAACTTACTACAGTTGAGTTCTGGCATCAAAATGACTACTGTCAGAGCCAGCAGGAAAGGGAAAAGAAAGGTCACAGAGAATAATAAGGCTTCACTTTCAAAAATTAAAACAAAACATGGCGTTCCCTTATTGTGTTGTGTTTTTCTAGATGAGCACTGCTAAGCAGAAAAGAGATATTTACGTCAACTTGTTCATGTCTGCATGTTTTAGGTAATTATAGGAAAGATAGAAATTTTGTGCATGTTGTCCAGTTTGTAAGCTGTAGTGTTTTTCTAAATCTTATATGTATAATACTGATTCCGTTATAAGGTCATGGCACTCCAGGTGACACACTATGCTCATAATGTACGACAGGGGGTACATTATCCCATGTATAGAACAAGATATATGTCAGTACTGTTGTGTGAATTATTACAAGCAGTTAAATACACAAAAAAATATCCAGATTGAAGCACAATGTAAACTTCACATTTGGCATAGATTGACAAATTGACTTGAATTATTGACAAACATTAGGCTTTCACCACAAAAGAAGTATTTTTGTAAAATGGTGGCTAAATGGATACAATGGCAACTAAAACAGATGATCAAAGCTCCCAATTTTCGCCACTAATGTCATACTGTAGAACATTCAATCCAAACTATTTATGGCTTGAAGTATAAATTCCACTAGTATGTCTTAAACATCACAATATCTATACAGTGCTGAACCAATTGATTTGGTTCAAAAGAGTTGCAAATTTAGTCCCAAATATCCCAAAGTTGAAATCATAATTTATTCTGTAATGACTTCAAAAGTTGCCTTAAGTATACCTATGATACAAAATGCCAGCATGAAGTAAACAATGCATTCCTCTATAGCTGCCATATTCAAGTCAACAGACACATGCACGAGGTGTGTCCGGTCGTGTAATACAGTAATCCCTTTACTACGGACAGAGTGCAAGCCATAATGAGCAAAAAGCATCTGTTGTTCATAGTGGCACGGCTAAAAATTTGTATCTGTATTGCAAGAAAACACTGTAAACTTGCTAGTATCGTGGGGAGTGTGGAATAAGGCAGGGATTGCAACACAGAAAAAAGGAAACATATATTAAATGGACTGAGGAGAGGGGGTAAAATGATTGCCCTCTTTGAGAGTAAATGTCAGCCGAGTTTAAGGTTTGGAGGTATTGGTTTAGTGGGTTTATAGAAATACTAAAGTGCTATAGGAACTGAGAGTAGGATATATCTAAGGTACTCATTTGGACTTTGGCAAATCTAGTACTCCTACATAAATAAGACCAATACCCCTTTCACTTTATTGTACAAGTGCTGTAGGATATTATACATTTGTAAACAGGAGGACAGAATATCACATTTGTTTATGGTGTAATCCATCCGAGACACTCTAAATTAGGCACTTTGTCTCTCTATAGGTTGGTCTGGCAAATTCGACCCTGGCAATCAACTCATCAGCAAAGAACTCACCAAGGTCGTAAACTCCTCAATCACCATGGCCACTGAAATGGAAACATGCAGCGTGAAGCCGCTGCTGAAGAAGCCATCTGTGGACTCAGGACTCCCTGAGAACTACCGACCCATCTCCCTGCTCCCTTTCTCGGCCAAGGTCATTAAGAAAGACATTAACATCCAGCTCACTAGACATCTGGAGAACCATAACCTTCTGGACCCCTCCCAATCCCACAGCACAGAGACGGCACTAGTCGCAGCCACGGATGGTATTACAATGCTGCTGGACCACTATGAAACAGCAGACCTCATTCTCATTGACCTCTTAGCAGTGTTCAACACCGTATCCCACTCCACACTGATCAGCAGACTCTACCAGACCGGAATTCAAGGAGCAGCCCCCAAGTGGAGTGCATCCTACCTCAAAGGAGGAACGCTGAAGCTCCTTCTCCCTCCCTACTTCTCACTCCCTAAGAACATCAGCTGCAGTGTACCTCAAATCTTTTTACTCAGCCCAACCCTCTTCAACTTATGCATGACACCCTGGCCAACATCGTCAAGAACCATCATCTCCTAAGCTGACAACACCCAACTCATCTCCTCTCTGCCCAACGACCCAATGACCACAAAGGACAAGTTCCAAAGATGCATGAAAGACTTGACCATCTGAATGATCAAAACTGTCTCAAACTCAACACCAAAAAGACATAAGTACTCATCTTCATTAAAGCAAGTATACCCTTTGGACCAACAAATTGTGACCACCTGAGCTGATCCAGCCCCCATAACCCACCGAATCCGTCTGCAATCCCTGCATTCTCCTTGACAGCCAGCAATCCATGAAGAAGAAGATCAGTGCCATCTCCTCCACGTTCTTCCTCATCCTCCAAATGCTCAGGAGATTCCTCAGATGACTTTCACCCAAAACCAGGTGAACAGTCATGGAAGCTCAGGTCACCAGCAGATTAGATTTTGACAAATCCTTCTACATTGGAATCATGGCCCAAATCATGGAGAAATTTCAGACCACAAAGAACGCTGCAGCCAGACTCATCCTCTTCCTCCCAGAAGGACACACATCACCCCTCACCTAATCAAACTCCTCTGACTACCAGTCGCAAGGAGATGCCACTACAAGCTGCTCACCCACACTTACGAGGCAATACACAATGAAGGTCTGGCATACCTCAACAATCAAATGAATTTCCACAAACGTACCGGAAAACTCCACTCCAAATCCCTCTCCCTAGCAGCCACCCAACACATAGGCAGGACCAACACTGGAGGTCGCTCCTCCTCTCACCTGGGGCCGTAGTACACAGTGCCCAGGGTGCAACGGACATTTGTGCCTGCTTTGCACTGCCCGGGACACTTTGGTATTATAGAAGGGGCTGCATATACTTGGGTGGCCCCCCCTGTAGTACAGATAGCCCTGGCCCATATAAAGCACCAGCTCTATCTGCAGGGGGTGTTTCCTCATTTGCATGGGGCGTACCCCATGCAAATGAGGGAACGCCTTTGCCTTTACGCCCACCATATTACAGACGAGGGTGAAGAGGCAAGGAAGCCCTCAGGAGGTCTAACAGGTGTAAATGTAAAATTGATATGTAAATTGATACTTGTATAGCGCACTACTCACCCGCAAGGGTCTCAAGGCGCTTGTACGAATACCGCTGTGGAACCCATCCTGGCTTTCCTTATGAGGCGTCCACTCCTGGGCACCCCCAAGGTGGAGGCCAGGCATCCTTAGCGTTGTGGGGGCCGTTGTGGAGATTAAGCAAGCTATTGCCCAGAGTTGCAGAGTGGAACTCCTCGATTGGAATAGGCACAGAGAATTATCAGGTCCGTGGAATTTTGAGCACAAGACCCGCCGAGGTGGGGAATTGAACCCTGGTCCCGGGCTAGACCTCTGCATCAGGGTCTGCCGCTCTAACCATTGAGCCACACTTCTCCACAGGTGGTGCACAGTCAGTGCGCCCCCTGATGGCAGGAGTCTAGAGGGAGGAATGGGGGTCCCATGGGGTCCCATGGACCAAACCTGACTTCTCAGAAGCGGTCGCTCCTCACGCTGCTCCCTGCTCATTCATTCTTTGGTATCGTAGCGCTTTCTGCCAGACTGCTCATTGCCTTTGATTTCATTTGCGCACTGCTGACTGCAATTTACTGTGCCTGATTATATCGTTTTCGTAGCGCTTTACTGCCAGACTGCTTTTAAATAATTATTGAACTGTGCACTGCTCGCTTTGCCTGCCTTAATTATTTGTGCCTGATTGTGCCGGTGCCACTGCCCATTTAATAGCGATTTTGCCCCAATCTCGTCCTTTTTCAATGTTGGCTTGCTGCCATTTTGTTGTTTATTGTTGTGCCTCCAAGCCCGGCTCTCCACCCCGCTCCCGCCTCCCAGCTGCTCCTCCCTCCCACTGAAACTTAAGGCTCTACCCGATCTCTGAAGCGCTGTGACCATCCTGACTGTTCAGAAGCGGTCGCTCCTCACGCTGCTTCCTGCTCATTCATTCTTTGGTATTGTAGCGCTTTCTGCCAGACTGCTCATTGCCTTTGATTTCATTTGCGCACTGCTGACTGCAATTTACTGTGCCTGATTATATCGTTTTCGTAGCGCTTTACTGCCAAACTGCTTTTAAATAATTATTGAACTGTGCACTGCTCGCTTTGCCTGCCTTAATTATTTGTGCCTGATTGTGCCAGTGCCATTGTCCATTTAATAGCGATTTTGCCCCAATCTCGTCATGTTTCACTTTTGGCTTGCTGCCATTTTGTTGTTTATTGTTGTGCCTCCCAGCCCGGCTCTCCACCCCGCTCCTGCCTCCCAGCTGCTCCTCCGTCCCACTGAAACTTAAGGCTCTACCCAATCTCTGAAGCGCTGTGACCGTCCTGACTTCTCAGAAGCTGCCGCTCCTCACGCTGCTCCCTGCTCATTCATTCTTTGGTATCGTAGCGCTTTCTGCCAGACTGCTCATTGCCTTTGATTTCATTTGCGCACTGCTGACTGCAATTTACTGTGCCTGATTATATCATTTTCATAGCGCTTTACTGCCAGACTGCTTTTAAATAATTATTGAACTGTGCACTGCTCGCTTTGCCTGCCTTAATTATTTGTGCCTGATTGTGCCGGTGCCACTGCCCATTTAATAGCGATTTTTCCCCAATCTCGTCCTGTTTCACTTTTGGCTTGCTGCCATTTTGTTGTTTATTGTTGTGCCTCCCATCCTGGCTCTCCACCCCGCTCCCACCACCCAGCTGCTCCGCTCCCCCCTCCACTTTCCACTTATGACGGATACACCTACGTGCAGCGTTCACGCGCTGCGGACGAGCCCCATGCGCGCCAAAGGTGCGCCAAAGGTAAGCCCGTCTATGCCCGTCCGCGCCTGGACTGCGCCCAGCGCCAGACCCCCTGGTCCCCGCAAAATCCACTCCACCCGCAAATAACGTACGACGCCGCCGCCCTCTCAGCACTCAACCCCGGCTGTCTCCCAGACTGCTACCAAGCCGCCCCAGGACACACCCATGGACCCTTCACCTGCCACTCCTGCAAGTTCGACTGCATCAGGACCCACACCAAATCTACAAACTCCAAACAGAGCTCCGACACTAACCACCTGAAGTGCATCCTGCTCAACACCCGCTCAGTCCACAGACACGCCATTGAACTTTGGAACCTACTCGACACCACATCGCCGGACGTCGCCTTTCTTACAGAAACCTGGATGAACGCCTCATCAGCGCCCGACATCACCATAGCCATCCCGGACGGCTACAAGATCATCCGAAAAGATAGCATCAATCAAACAGGAGGAGGCATCGCCATCGTCCATAAGAACACCATCCGCATCACAACCAGCTCTGACGATAACCTTGCAGCCGCCGAACACCTTCACTTCCAGATCCACACCGACCCCAAGACCACACTCAGAGGCACCCTCATCTACAGGCCACCAGGACCCCGCACACAATTCAGCGAAGACATCACTGACTTCATCAGCCCACATGCCCTCCCCTCCGAGGACTACATTCTACTGGGAGACCTCAACTTCCACCTGGAAAAGAACAACGACAGCAACACCACCACCCTTCTGGACAACCTTGCCAATCTCGGACTCAAACAACTTGTTGACACCCCCACCCACTATGCCGGGCACACGCTCGACCCAATCTTCACCTCCAACAAGCACATCTCCTTCAATCACACCACAGTTCTCCATTGGATGGACCACAGCTGCATTCACTTCAACTACAAAAAGACCACGACCCACAACCACCCACAACCAATTCCCCGCAGAAACTGGAACAAAATTACCACCGACCAGCTCTTCACATTGCTTCACCAAAACCCTCCTGCCAAAACATCGGACCCAAACCAAGCAGCCACCAACCTCACACAATGAATCACCCACAGAGCTAACAAACTAGCACTCTTGAAAAACCATCAAAGCAAGCAAGGTAGCAAAAAAAAACCCTGGTTCAATGATGACCTTAAGAAATCCAAGAAGATCTGCCGCACCCTCGAGAAAGCCTGGCGAAAAAACCCAACCACTAACAACTTGGCAACCTTCAAGAACGCCACCCGCAAACACCACCAACTGATCCGATCCACCAAGAAATCAGCATTCAAGGATCGACTCGACAACAACGCCCACAACAGCAAGGAACTATTCAACATCGTCAAAGAGTTTTCCAACCCCACCGCCGGCACCAACGACATCACTCCCTCCCAAGACATCTGCGACTCTCTAGCCTCGTTCATCCACAACAAAATCGCTGACATACATAACAGCTTTGGAGACCAATCCACCCCACCCACCTCCAAACTTAAACCCCCCTCCAACAAACTTTGCGCCTGGAACCCAATCACCACTAAAGACACCATCCGCCTGATGAACTCCATCCACTTAGGATTGCCAACGGACCCTTGTCCCCACCACATTTTCAACAAAGCAGACTCCATTATCGCACCCCACCTCCGAGACGTCATCAACTGCTCCTTCAACTCGGCTACCTTCCCGGAAAGCTGGAAACATGCCGAACTGAGCGCCCTTCTGAAGAAACCCACAGCAGACCCCACTGAACTTAAGAACTACTGCCCCATTTTGCTCCTCCCATTCCCTGCCAAAGTCATTGAGAAAGCAGTCAACAGTCAACTGGCTGCCTTCCTCGAATCCAACAAATCCCTCAACCCTTCACAGTCCAGCTTCCGAGCCAAACACAGCACCGCCCTCATAGCAGCAACAGACGACATCCGAAATCTTCTGGACAACGGAGAAACAGCTGAACTCATCCTACTTGAACTCTCCGCAGCCTTCGACACAGTCTGTCATAGCACCCTTATACAATGCTTCAACAACATCGGAATACAAGGAAAAGCATTGGACTTGATCATCTTGTTCCTCGCCGGAAGAACACAGAAAGTCCGCCTCCCCCCTTTTAAATCAGAGGCCACCGAAGTCATCTGCGGCGTACCACAAGGATCATCTCTCTTCAACGTATACATGAGTCCCCTCGCATCCATCGCACGCCATCACAACCTCAACATCATCTCCTATGCAGACGACACCCAACTAGTTCTCTCCCTCACCAAAGACCCAAACACCACCAAAACCAACCTACAATAAGGGATGAAAAAAGTAGCCGAGTGGATGAAGAACAGCCGTCTAAAACTGAACTCAGACAAAACGGAAGTCCTCATCTTAGGATCATCCCCCTCCGCCTGGGATGACTCATGGTGGCCACCGGCCCTGGGAAACGCACCCATACCAACGGACCACGCACGTAACCTGGGCTTCATCCTGGACTCCTCCCTCTCAATGACCAGACCAGTCAACGCCGTCTCATCATCATGCTTCAACATCCTACGTATGCTCAAAAAAATCTTCCGTTGGGATCCCCACCGAAACAAGAAAGACTGTCACCGACTGGACTACGGAAACACCCTTTACGCTGGAACCACAGCCAAACTGCAGAAAATACTCCAACGCATCCAGAACGCCTCAGCCAGACTCATGCTAGACATCCCCCGCCATGCTCACATTTCCGGTCACCTGAAAGACCTCCACTGGCTCCCCGTCAACAAGAGAATAACATTCCGTCACACAAACACAAAGCCCTCTACGACCTAGGACCCGAATTCCTCAACACGCGCCTGTCCTTTTACACCCCCACCCACCAACTACGCTCATCCAATCAAGCCCTCGCCGCTTTTCCACGCATCCAAAGATCCACCATGGGGGGAAGATCCTTCTCCTTCTTGGCGGCCAAGACCTGGAATTCTCTCCCCACCTACCTCCGCCTTACACAGAACTACCTCTCCTTCAGAAAACAACTAAAAACTTGGATATTCGATAAGTAAAGTACTCCCCCTCCCTCAAGCGCCTTGAGACCGTCTGGGTGAGTAGTGCGCTATACAAATTTTAAACTTAAAACATAAACTTAAACATCTCCCTGCAGGCGGGTGCAGTCAGTGACTGCATCCTTTGAAATGTATAGATCCTTTGAAAAGTATAGGTGTGCCCAGTGCAAACAATATCAATGCACATTTACTGTAATAGGTCTCTGGCGGCTAAGGCCTGGAACAACTGCCCCCTGCACCTCAGAGCCTCACCACCGCTCCAGTTCAGGAAGGTCCTCAACAACTGGACATTTGACAAATAGGATAAAAGACAGCATGACCTCCCAGTGCCTCAAAACCCTCCTGAGTTTTGCAGCCATGCTCTCCAAATCCTTATTGATTGATATATTGATTGAGATGTTACACTATCTTGAGATGTTGTTTGGGGAAAGCGGTTTTCAGTTTTTTAGGAAGTGAAAAAAGTATCGGCCATGGCACCCTTTAAGCAGGGCAGAGGAATGTCTGTTGCCTCAAATGATTATTCCTTTATTTCTTGAATTCCAGTCTGGTGATAATATTGCTGCACATCATGCATTTTTCACCTAAGTTTTAATCTTCAATGTAAGATATGGTGGACTGCAAGAAAGTCATGCTTTGCAAATGATGCCACAGGTTATAAAAATAATGTAGCTGGCAAATGGAAGTCTTTGGGGTTCTTTGAAAGTTGGTGTGGAACTTTCAGTTTTCCAAAGACCTCTGCTGCGGTAGACTGGTTGATTGAGGAATTTGAGGGTTATCAAATAGATGTCAAAGATGTAGGCAGAGAGTTGCTTGTCTTCAGTGTGAGGAGATAAGACCAATCCCTAGACAGTTGGCTCTGATGCCTACACCTGGAAAGATGGGATTTAATCTGCAGAGCAGGGCTAGCTATTAGAAAACTATTTAACGAGACCACAATTTGGACCAGAATCCGATGATGATGTCTAAGACAAATGTGTAGGTCTTGTTGCTGTCAACAGGAAATGGAATTGAGCCATCCAGGTTTATTTCTGAATTCCATTTGTACTAACTGGGTTGTTATCCCTGGCCTACCTAATTTCACCAATTAATGCTAAAATCACAGATGATGCTCTGCTGATCAACTTTTAATCATTCTAAAAAGGATTCACATAGTGGCTCTATTATAGGATATTTTGTTTCAGGCAAGCAGGAATTCATTCCATATGCTTCACAGGATGATCAGATTAAAGATGGGACAGCACTTTCTGTGCTCAATGAGCTCATGAAGCCTGTTCCTACTAGTGTGCCTACTATTTTCATCTTAAACTCTGATGGAGTTTGACCTGAGCCAAAGGATTATGTTGAATAGCCCTCTGCCCTTTGATTAAAATATGAGATAGGTGATGTTAGAAATGGGATTTCTGGTTGGCTAATGCTAGAGCCAAAGCCAGGCAGAAACCACCACTCTAGTCAGGGCAAGGGAGTTACACGCCAAAGATAACCCCTGCTCACCCCCTTGGTAGCTTGGCACGAGCAGTTAGGCTTAAGCGTTTGACCAACACACACAAACAGTAGCAACACACTAGGCACACCTCAAAAGGAACTCAACACAAGGTTATATAAAAAATAGCCTTTGTATTGTCATAAACACATTATACACATAATCTCACATTTAGCCTGTGCTAGCTGGCACGGGCAATATTCACAGGGGATTATATACAGGACCAGGCCAATCGGACCACGGTCAGAACCATCAGAACAGGTAAGTAAATTTAAATCTAAAACACAACCAGTAATTACTGGTACCATAATGACCTAAGCATTATGACAATAGCATTGGACATAAACCCACATTAGGCCCAAACCTCATAAGCATAAACACATTACGCAATGGTCCTCACCAGGATAAACACATTATGCACCAACCCCATAAGCATAAACACTTCAGGGACTACCCGAATCATCATAGCATGACATTACGCATTAGCACACCTCATTAGCATTAAACCATCTTTAGAGGCATCAAACAGGGTGAGTAAATCATACTATACGAACCACATTTCCTAGCACCACATAAATCACTGACCCACTGGCCTTCTCAAAGGAGCTCAAACGCCCTGTGTCCAGAATGTCTGGGCTGCTGCCTATGCAGCGGAATCCAAAAGTGCGCCATTGCACTAGAGCAAAGGAGTGAATCCCACTCCTTTCTCTTCAATTTGCCCACAAATGAATGATGGGCTAAACGTGGCAGCTGCCCACTAATTGCTGGGCAGCTGGGATCACCAAATGTCCCCTGGCACGACTGCGCCCTTAGGGTCCTGCTGGCCTTCACAAGGCTTCCACACTAGCCTCCCGGACTGGCGATGCAGCCACAGCGAATGCGACACACAAGAAATACCCTCATTGGTGGAGAGATGTCCCTCCATCCCTTTCTACTGTAAAAAGAACAATGACCCCAAAAAGGCACCCGCTGCTCCTCCTGGTGCTCTTGATCAGCACAAAAGAAAATTCCCAACACCGTCAGCCCCCAACTCACTGGGACACTTTGGCGCCCACCTGCGCATGTAGGCATTAGTAAGGTATTTTGGGGGAGCCCCTCTCACCGGGGCTCAGCAAGTAGACAAAATTGCCCCCATGATGGAGTGGCCCACTCTCTAGCAGGTCCGCTAGGAGAATGGGCCCCGGCAATGCACCCAACCAAGCCCTCACTCACTGGCTGGTTCAGGACTCCAGCATCTCTCCTCGTTCTGCAGGTTCCCTGACCATCTCCTCGGCATGCAGCGGGGCTCTCCTCACCACTTGGGAACCCGGTCTTGCCTCTGGTGCCATGCAGTCTGCCTCACTCTTCGCCCGGTCCCTCTGATGGGGCCGGGACGTCAGCATGGAGCCTGCAGGGCTCCAGATGTCCGCTCTAATGGTTCCTTCCTGTTTCTTTGGCAAGCCCACCCATGTCCCAACGCGGTGGCCTGCAGCTTCTGTTCATAGCAGCACTGCGGGGTGGGCACCCGCCTTTCTTTAGAAACAAAGAGCGGGGTAGGCACCAGCTTTTCTAATATGCAACAACGCGAGGAGAGGTTCCGTTTTGGATGCAAAGCGATTGCGGCTACAATTGCGGGATGGGCTCCCGCTTCACCGTCACAGCGCGGGGTGGGCATACGCTATTTAGATGTGCCAAGAGTGGGGTGGGCACCTGCCAATGAAGCATAAAAGCGGGGTGAGCACCGGCCGTGCTGAAACACCGAAATGCTGGTTGAGCATCCGCTCATTGCTGCAACAGGGGGGAATCCCTACTGAATATTCCCTCTCTCCCTCCAGCACAGCACTTCAGACCCACACAGCGCTCTTCTCCAGAATAAAAAATAAAATCGTTCACAGGGAGCAAGGAGCACCAAAAAGAAAGGCTTTAGGAATCAGGGGGCAATGCTGGGCCCAGAGAGGCAGCCCTCCTGGCAGGTCCTCCTGGTCCCCAGCAGCAGCACCCCCCCCCTTAGCATCAGGAACAGCACCCAGCACTGAACAACCTTATGGGGTCACAGCCCCCTTCTTTTATACACCCTTTTCCTTTGTCTGTGCCAGCACAGGGCTTGGGGAACCAGCAGAAACTGGTCCAGGGGGGAATCACCTCCTCTTCCCCATTGCTAGGTCAGACACACCAAGGGGGCGGAGCCAGCATTCATTAGGAAAGCACCACCCTATTCAGAGTCAGGGGCTTACCCCTTCCACCTCTCTTACTCCAGGTGTCCCATTCAGCCTAGTTCTGACTCACCCTGCCCCTCCTGGAGCCACCCACACCTCTTAGCTCCTGTCACTCACAAGGCAGACATACAAATCACATCAGGCAGGAAGACACACAGCACACTGTAATGCAAACTTCAAAAAGTGGCATTTCTCCTCCAGTCACCATAAATCTGCACACATCTTTGTGCAGCATTTATCCTCACGAGTTCACACATGCTAAACTCGAACCTGCACTCCTCTCATACCAGGAATTACCATGGACACACTTATCCCCAATGCATTTCTATGGCAGGGCAGGCCAATCTCACCACACACACACACACACACACACAGGGCATACACACTTTACACTGGACCATAGTGCTAAAGTGCTCAGAGGCCTAAAATCACCAACACCAGTTTACAGTAAAAGGCTAGGAGAATGCAAAAAAGTTTTGGGGTGAACCTGCCAAAAGGGCCAAGTCGAATAGGTGACAATAGACATTGCTTTGTATTTGCAAGTACATTTATATACATGTTTCCCTAGCAAAAATGCTCTTGCTGACTGTTAAAACATAATGGCTGGTCCTATGTCATACAGATTATGGAAAGTTGTAAGGTGACTATGATTTAACAAGGTTTCACTGATGCAATAAAATCCAACATTGCACTAAGTGCCTTTCAGTAACCAGGCACTACAGGGGTGTTATACACGGTATAGCCAAATTCATTCTAGTAGACACTTCCGTAACAGGAAATTCAAACAGACCCACCAGGAAAATATTGTGAAGGACATTACCTACAGAGCTACCCTAATGGGTGATGAGTCTGTATTTTAAAAGACTATGTCCGACATGGATGTGTTGAGCAGAGAGTCATCTGTGAAAGTTTCTTTGATGTGGGACATCTCAGGGAGTGACATTCCATCTCTCTCTCTCCCTCTCTGTAGCTCTCTCACTGTCCTTTGATGAGCGCATGACACACCTTATCTGGATTTTTGTCTTGCAGGCTGTGACTTACAGATTGCCCTGAGGAGACCCGCCATGAGTCTTCATAAATGTTGTTTTGAGTTTTTTTGAATAAAATGTTTCATTTGGTCATTCGAAGGTGAATGTGTGATGTTCATTTTTGTGATGACATATGCATGTTACCTGTTGTGATAGTGCGACATCAGGCTATTTTTTTGTACATGATTTTGTGAAGTTGATGTGACATTTCCTTGCCCAGGGGGGTGGGGGGGTGCCCCGGGTGTGTCCTGGGGGTTTTGGCTGTAGGTGTTGTGTCCCGGTTGGGGCTCTGAGCTGTATAATCAGTGGCTTCATGGTGTATGTTGTTCTTCAGGTGTGGCTCTGGGCTGGGCTCCCTTTTCTGGTGCAGGCTGTCATCCGACTATACACCAGAAGAGAGCAGGTATAAAATTCCTGCTGCTAATGCACCCTATCGCGTGTTCTACGATCTTATTGCCGATCTGGCTGGTCATTGAGAATTTTGCAGAGTTGTGTTGTTGCGGCTTTTTTCTCCGGAATGCCTACTCTGCATCTCTTTCTTGATAGTTGCCGGTATCATCTGTGGGGATGTTTTTTGCGGCTGCTATCACAGGTAAACGGGTGATATGGGCTTTTTGCACCAGCTTGTGAATGGGGAGATAAATTTATCACCACTTTGGCTGAGATAAAGGTCAATAACTGAGCGATAAATCCTTGAGATTATGAATCTCCATGTATTGAAGGGAAATTAGCATTAGATGATCACCACTGCAGGGGGAACTTCTGTCACTTTATTTCGCGATCTAACATTTTCGAATTTTGCTTAATAAGTGTGTTCGTACTTCAAGTAGTCACATAATTGGATTTTTTCTTTGACTACACTCGGCTGAGGTGGCTCCTTTATTGACCAATCTATCAGGTTAGACAGCGTAGAATGGTCAAAGTGCTAAGAAATGTAAAGTCTTGTCATGCATAGTTTCTTTTAGCATTTTTAAAGAAACACATGGTTCTAGTTTTGGTCGGAGAAGACAATTTAAACTGGTTTGGAGAGGCTTCCCACACTTGTAAGTTTACATCAAGTGCATTACCCATGTTGGTAAGGAAAAGTATGATTCAAGTTGCAGCTACACACTGGCTTTCACACATCTTTACCTCAGCCGCCAACCAGTAATTTTATTTCCATGCCATTTGCTAAGTCCACAGTTTTGGGAAAGGCATTAATGGCAACTGCACGGCACATCCAACTTCATGGCGGCTCTTCATCAATCTAAAGATTGGTATTATTCAGATGCCCATTTTCTTGTAAATGTATGTGTGTTCTTTGCGTTGGATAGGGTGTATCCTTGTCCACTTACTGATGCTTTCACAGTAGTCAAAAATGCTGCTTAGGGACTTCATTCTTATGGGAGGGGTATCCTTCTGACTATTTAGTGACAAGAGATCTCACTTTTTCCGCTCATTAGTTCAATAACTGTACAAGGGTCTAGGGTTTAAGAAACACTTACACATCCAGAGAATCATTGGACAAGTTAGAATGGTAAATTGATACTCTGAAAAACCATATAGCAAAAATGTTCACTGAATCTCATGTCAAGTGGCCCCAAATACTTCCCATGGCCCTCTAGTCAATCTGAGCCATTCTGTTTCGGAAAAGTAAGCTCAGTATGACATAGTGAATACCTGATACCTATCTACCCCTCATCATCCAATGTCTCCAGTCTCTCTCAACTTGCTTTTGAATTATGATTTGATTCCACAACATTGAAGCAAATGGTTCGATTCATCTGCAGTTTCCCTCCCCAGGTTGTGTGCCATTTTTAGGACAGAAAGAGGCTTTTATAGTCCTAAAACCCTGTGTATCCACGAGCAAATAAAGAACTTGAGAGAAAATAAACAATGCTTTAACAAAAACTGACACAAACCAAGAAGTCAATGGACTAATGGCAACAAAACGACTGCAAGGGTTGGATATCGGGGTGAAAAATGGAGGGATTAAGAAAACACATAGGTATGCTTTAGCATTAATATGCTAGCCACTGCCCTCTTTTATGTCCATGTTATTCTGTGTAGTCCTTTCGGCTCCTGATGTATTTAGCCTCTCCCTCATGCTTAAAACCCAAGGCAAGGATTCACAAGTAGCTAGCTCATTGTCTAGTTCTTTAAAATGATCCTTGTATCTATTCTCCAGGACTTTTGGGCCCTTGTCAGGAGAAGGCTGTGCACTTGCAAAGAACTCATTGTCTCGGTTTCTATCATGTCTTCTGCTTTGTAAATGCTTTCTAAATGACTCTAAAATCTCGGGGGCACATTATTAAGGAGTTATCACCGAGTTAACAGCACTTTATCGCAGCCATATTAGCAATAAATGTATCGCCACATTCACAAGCTGGTGCTAACAGCCCATATCGCCAGTTTGCCTGTTATAGCAGCAGCAAAAATCATCGCCACAGATGACAACCACAACTATCGCTAATGAGATGCAGAGTAGGCGTTCCTGTTCCAAAAGCAGCGACAACACCACTCCGCAACATTCTCAACGACTAGCCAGATAAGCGATAAGATTCCCAAAAAATTCAATAAGGCGGGTTAGCAGCAGGAAATGAACACCTGCTCTGACCTGGTGTAAAGTCGGACGGCAGCCTGCACCACAAAAGGGAGCCCAGCCCAGAGCCACATCAGAAGAACAACTGATGCCAGGAAGCCAACGATCATGCAGCTCGGAGCTCCAACAGGTCCAAAACACCCACCGCCACCCCCCTGGATCCCCCCTGGACCAACACAGAGGCAGCGCAGACAAAGACAGACAAATCTCACAGACCCAACACCAGAGAATGTCATTGCCCACTACAGGCTCAAAGGGACAACCATCCTCCACATCCTGACTAGGGGTGGGCAGAATTAGCAAAATTGACTTTGGCAAACTGTCGCGTAAATGTCAAAAATCTCCCCAAACACGCAGAAATATCGCGAAGATGCAGAGGTTTTTTTCCCGCATGTTCGTGATATTTTCGGCGTGATCGCGTTGGAAATGTCTAGCCCACTTGCCCATGCGGTCGCCTATGGGCGCGGCCATCTTGTTTCACTTGTCCCGCTCGCGATCCTTATTTCCAGTACCGTGTCGCGCAATGCATGCTCGCATCCGTTCACGATACATATTTCCTGCTTGGGAACGCTTTTAATTGTTCGCAATGCATTTTGCATGCTCGAGGGGAAAATATCTTATGAACTTGCCCATGCGGTCGCAATGAGTGTGGCCATCTTGTTTTTCACTCTATTGCTATGGTTCTGGGGCCTGCTTTTGAATCCTTCCTCTATCTTTTCAATCCTTTGTTTCTAGACACTTTTTTGATCGTTTTTATTTATTATCTCTCTGACTATTTTCCTGCTTCTATATTTTTTGTTTTTGTCTACTTTTTGTGTGTTTTTAACTACTTTTTCTATTGCCTGCTCTTTTTATTTCTTTTACTTACTTTTATTTATTTTTTACCTTTTCTTTCCTGCCCCGTCTACCCCAGAACCATGTCGAAGGGGCAAAGGGCTCGACGCAGTAGCCAGAGCCGCGAGGGGTGCAGGCACGGGACTAATTTGGGGAGGTGGAGTTGGTTGCACTGGTTTTATTTGTGGAGCGCCACCTCCCCTTAACACTGGCAGCAGGTGGCAGACCTGGGTCCGGGTACGGGCTCTGGGAGCATCAGCAGAGTTGGGGGAAGGTACGCCGGGCAGTGTTTTGCTGCTCTGGGGTCCGGCGCACCCAGAACCAACTGTTGCGCCGGTGGTCTAATATCCTGGGCCGGGAGCAGGACCTGCTAGACCTGCTAGGAGTGGAGGTCCCTGGTCTTTGTGAGTAACTATTTAATTATTACAAATTTGTGTCTGTTCTTTTGCTCTGTGTTATATATTGCGAACATCTTTTTTTCCAACCAGCTAGAATGCTGCTGCTTACATTACAGGTAAATTACGTTTAAAAGACTTCTGTGATTGTTATGACACAGGTGCTCTTCTGCGCTACCAATCTTATTTGTTTGCAACTTTGCGTTTGCGCTTACTTATGTAAGAGTTTATTTTAAAGAAATAAAGTTACGTAAAGCTATACTGACTCTAGTCTTTACTTTGTCCTGTCACTAAGAGATAGGAGCGGATTGATAATTAGGTTTAGTTACTTTGTATGAGTTTATAATTTTTATGTCGCATGCGTGATGCCCCCTCTGTTACGTCACCTGCTGCTAGTACCCCAGTCTTTAGTAGAACCTTTTCTAGTTTTTTCAATGAGTTGTAATAGGCTTAACACTAGCAGAACATCAGCATCAATAAATAAACAAAAAATTTGGTGTATAAAAAGTCATGTATGCATTGTTGAGGACTAAAAGAAGTGGATATGCATACTTAATGTACAACTGGCACGCCTGGAATAGGTGGACCGGGTCAGGTGGTATGAACTACTTAGTTAGTATTCTGGAATCAGAAAAGAAGAATGGATTAGTGTTGATAAACAGTAAGTAGTCGATCCGCAAATCCCCCGATACTACTTATTGACGAGATGAGATGAGCTCGGTCAACTTATTTATTGAAATTGTTGTTTACATAAATGTCCTTTTGACCATCCTTTAAAAATATTTTATTTATTTCACACCAATCATCAATGTTTGTCTCTTTGTTATATTTTTCCTGTTCAGCACCCAGGGGCAGGAAGACAGGGTCGTAGTCGGCGGGAGGAGCACAACAGCAACAGGGGGACACCAATGAGGGCTCTTCTGCTGGCCCTAATAAGTCTTCTTGTTTTTAATATTAATAATTCTTATTCCAGAACTTTTACTGCACCATGTTCTTTCCGAAATAGTGTTTCCGTTTTCTAATGCTATTTTTCACAAACATTATCCTTTGATCTGGACTATCTGTTTCGAAATTCTTGTTATCCCTGCCTCTAACTGCCTTCGCTATGATGACTCTCTGCACTACTACTATTAGTCTGTCTGTAGTAGCTAAGCTTGGCCAGTTGGCAACTTCTTATTTAAAAGGTTTTAAATAAAACTCATATTCACCAGTTTCTCTAGCCATTGAGTCCAGTCCTTTGGCTTGTCCTCTTGTACTACTTCTAATCTTATTGATCTTGAGTCTTTGTTAATCTTGAGGCTTTTCGACAATTCTCACCAACAAATGCCCAACCAGATTAATTACTATTTTGATAGGATAAGACATACTACTACTGTTGTAGGAATTTTTGCACATACAGAACTTTGAACAAGAAAATAGGATGTTGGTGATGGGAGGTTGGGCCTTCCTCACACCTGTTATGTTACGTGCATTTGTACTGCGCACAGCTGCCCCAGCTAAGGGGCGTCCTGGCGCATGGCAAGGTAACACGCAACAGCCACAAGAAACACAACAGCTAAAAGAAGGAACCAGGTTTAAAACAAGAACGTTTTGATAGCCTTACGAAAGGAAAGAAGATCTTCCAACAGCCGAATTTCCACCTAACAAGTAGACAATGCAGAACATACCACACATGACCTCTCAGTCGTGGAAGCAATGCTCATACACACCCTTCCTTTTGCTCGCTCACTCGTGTAAGTCCACACCAAATACCACTGAGTCTATGTAAGTTCAAAAGTTTTATTTTGAATTGACAAGCTCTGTACGTTTTTCTATAATGCAGCGCCAACAGGAAAATGCATACCAATAAAACAATAAACATTGTTACACTTACTTACAGTTACAACAACTACAAGTCCATAGCAACAAAATGGGAAATCATGATAACTGAACAGTGGTGGAAGCACCACCATCCCCTTGGTAGGAATATTGTTTATACAAAATTCTGGGGACCCCTCACCTCAGAAGAACCTAGTACTGGTAGTTGTTACATCTCAAGCTCTGCAAAGCTCTGGTTCGTAGAAGGGAATCTTCCGTTTGTAATGAGAAAAATGGTGCGCGTTAGTATATTGCAAGCATTTCTCAGCCGTGCCAAAAAGTGTAGCATTTTTATGGACAAGCAATATGGACTAACACCAGAACTTCATAAAAAAGTGGCTTGTTCATGTTTTGGTTGACCTTGTATGCAGCGCTTAGATGGTAGCAGTATGAGGTCAAAGGTGTTATACAACAAGCTGCGAGGTAACGTCACATATGCAAAAATAAAAGACACAAAGGTAAAATGGTTGCATGGTTCGGGCTAACTAAGCAAAGACTAGAATGACCCTAGAGACCATATAACTACTAGTGTCTACTCTACTACTACCTGATTTGTACTAGTGATGTATGTTGTATATGTATGTATTATCAACTCATGTTTCAATCCTTCTACTGACCAATAGGGGGAGGTGTGTATGGCACCTAAAAAATGTGTAATATGTTTTTCTAGGCGCACTACCGACCACCAGTGCCGGAACCAGCGGCGAAGGTGACACGGCTGGCGAGGATGCGGCAGTTGCGGATGGAGCTGCAGGGAGCGAGCCAGCACCAGTGGTGAGTTGGATTCATAATCCTTAACTATTGACATTACACTCACTGCAAGGGTGTACTGTATGTATACTATACTGTTGACACTTAGGGCCCCATTAGGATGGCGGGTGGATGGTCCCCGCTGGGCTGGCGGTAATCACAGCTGGCCCCGGCGGGGCCAAACCGCAGGCCATCCCTGTAGAAAAGAAACCCCACCATATTACAATGGCTGGGGGGTCCATGGCGGATGGAAAGATCATCCCCGCTTTTCCGCACGGTCGACATGTCGACCGGGTGGAAAAGGGTTAAATATGGTGGCGGTGTCAAGACACGCCAGCCATATTTGAATGTGCATTTTGGAATGCCTTTCCGTTGCAGCATTGCTGCCATTGAAAGGCATGCAGAGTCTGCTTGGGGGGCCCCTTGCGGAACTTGCAGGCCACCATGGACTCCGGAAGGGTGGGGGTGCACATAGGGGGTACCTATGGTACCCCCTGACTTTCAAAGCACAACGTGGCAGACATTGCAGCGGGCGATGCTAAGTACCGCCACTGTGGCGGGCGCATCCTAATTGCCCCCACGGTATCCCTGCCCATCTGGCGGTTGGTCTCTTTTAGCATGAGGATGGCCGACGGACTTAATGATGCCCTAAGTTAGAGTTTGTCGTGAATGTTTGAAGAGTGAAGACACCCTTTAATTGGCATTAGTAAAGGCATTAGGGGCAGGAGTATTGAGTAACCAATGGCCTCTTCTATCTGCTTCCAACTCTGCTTTGAAAGTTTTATGGAGAAGACTAAACGTCAGATCAGATCACCTGGTGTTGAACTAAAAAGGGAAAGACGGGTGGAAGGAAGAAGGACGGACAAGATTTAATATTTATGACTGACAGAGAGAAGGATACGTGTGATGCAAGCATGCAAATTGCAAAGGTGGCTGATAGGAATCAGATGCATGGTTGATTGAATGCCTGAAAAAATCCCACAAATGTAAAACCCCAAGCCAGTGGGAGAATAGATACATACCACAAGTGTTATGTACTGTGCTTTACAATGCTAGCATGCCACTATTTGTATAATTAACTTGTCTAACTGTTTTTCTAGAAGTATATTTTACAATGGTCTTGTTTTTTCTTTTTGATATACAGCTACTTCTTCCAAACCGGATCGGAAGGATGTGGCCACCAAGGCACGGTGCCGGAAGCTGGAGGCCTTACAATTGGAATATCGTCGGCTGGTGGTCCTGGAAGAGGAGGAGGAGGAGGCGGCAGCAGCTAAAGCCTCCTCCAATGCCCCGGGCCCTAGCCACCAGCCTTCAGTGGTACGGTGCAACCGTCTGGCGGTCACCCGCCGCCGGCTTTCCATCACTGGTGCCCCCCCACTGTGACTGCAACTACCATGCTCTAAAGCGCCGAGTCACCCTACTTGAGGAGGCAGTGTGTGTCCTCCAAAGACAATCCCGCTGAACATAGGAGACCCTTTTTATTGCCCCTTTTGTATTTATTGTTTTGGTGGGTGGGAATTGGGCGTTGGGGTTTTGGACAATTGGACATTTGGTTGGACTTTTTCTTTATGGACATTGGTTGGGGTTAGGGAGAGGGGTGGGTCAGGTTTTGTGGTTTTACATATTTTATTTTTGTTAGGGTTATTAAATCAATATTTCTACTTTACATTCAATGTTGTTAATGTTTTGTGGGTGGGGTTACTGTTTTACATTGCACTGTTTCCTTGCTGGTGCAGGTATACCCATAGCCAGTGTTTGATTTAAATAATTGTCTGACTGTGTAAGACACAAATTGATAGATGCGGCACCCCTCACTGATTGAGTTTTCCTACTAGTACTGTCAGTCTTCTAGTCAATGCATTCTTTAACTGAACTCAAAGGTGTGTGTGAATTGATTGAAAACATGTCCATTATTAATTATGCCTCCCCCAAACTTCTCTTACCTTTGCTTGATGTTTAACTTAGGCACAGCGATGGCTGCGTGGTGATGATGGTTTCCTTTCCTAACATGCCATGATTGTGGTGGTGGTAGTAGTAGTAGTAGTAGACACTGGCAGCGGCATTTGCAAAAAAAGAAAATGAGACAGTCAGTCACCTGAGAGAGACTGTTCGAGGAGTAGTTGAATGAAGAACAGTACAGAACTTACTAAGCAACAATAATATGCAAACATATTTTACAACAAAACATAATGGTGTTGGGGATAGCCTACTAAACAGAGTTACAAACTATATTTGTGTCAAGTCACTTGATTAGGCCTACAGTACACTCAACACAAGTGTAACAGTTAGTGCTGTGTATGAGGATGACAACAAATCCAATCAATGCCGGCAATTCATGCGGACATATATGTTCTTTTGGTAAATAAAATTCACCTCTAAAATATACTGCTCATGGGTGGAAAGCAGAAGAAGATCCTCGCTCTGCCTTGGAATTGTTGCTTTCGCCACATCCGCCCCAGCAAGCGTGTGACAAATTATTGGTGTACAATTAATTTAGTCACACCTCAATAAGTCACACAGCAGGGGGGTAGAGGGTTAGGGTTTGTTAAATGGATGGGAAGGGGGGTTTGGGGAAAGGTTTGAAAATAAAAAACAGTATGCATGGACAAACAACAAACTCTGTAGACTACCATATCCATATCAATATGTTAAGGGAGAAAAAGGAAATACATGCATGATGATGATTGATAAGGAGACCTGGATTACATTCAGTTTTTGTTCAGTTGTACAATTTTTAAATATTGATAGGGATGAATCATAAACAGAGAACAAACCTAATGATAATAATAACAACAAGAAAAAGAACACACTGTTGTAAAGAGTGTAGACCAAAAAATGAAACAAATTATTTTAAAGATGATGGAAGTTGATACTGTTATTGTGTTATCCTGGTCATAAATGTGGATTTGCATCTCAGCATTCCTCTCGGGCCTCTCGTCCATCAATTGTGGGTGTCACCAGTGCCTGCCTGGCAAATGTAGATTTATTGGTAAGGTAAGTGTGCATTGTTTTCCTAAGTATAGCACAGGGTAAGGCCTGGCATGTAATTGTAGATGGAAAAACAAAACGGATATCATTGAGAAACAAAGTTGAAAAAAATGCACAAGTTATGGTGTAGGGCAACAAGAACACTTTCCAAGGCAGCATATATGCATCATCTCTACTCTAGTCCATTTCCAGCATTGACCTACAACAGCAACAGGACAGAGCAGGCCCACAGTGACGACACATCGCTTAGCGCATCCTCCGTTTAGACAGAGAATTTTTTTTAAAGTGTTGGACAAAACACATAACCAGCAACATAGCATTTTACAATTTAAGTGACTAAATCAATGCACAGCAGTTATTCCACCGCTACACTGGACTCCACTTCAACACAGACATTTAGGTCTGCTGTGGTTGTTGTTGACTTGTTTCCCTTTTATGCCACTCATGAAATGTCCTGACTTGTTATTATTCCATCCATCATCTCCGATACTTGTACTGACTAACTGTGAAGATCGGCCTACAGTAGAAGTACAATTTTGTTACTAAACAACAAGAGTAGAAATATTATTGACTTGAGTCACTCTTTAGTGTGTACACTAAGACTAGTACACTTTGACTTTACTTCATGCACAGCAAACAACAAAAACACAAACACCAATCACTCTGAGTCAGGTGTCCAATGCATGCCATTCATTCTCATTACATGTTCCTTCTCATCTTAAGCTAAGGGGTCGTCTCGCTCACCATCATCATCATGGATGGTGCTGTTGTCATACTCAGTGGGCAGTGTACAGATTGAGTTTCCTTCCTGATTTCAATCAAAAACAATGTATCAAGCTGCAGTAGAAGTACAAATTCCTTATTAAAAATAGTTGCAAGAAGGGGAAAATTGTTGTGAGTTACTTTTAGTGTATAGAATGATGATTATTACAAATAGTGCACAATGAAATATCTTCATGCACAACAAACAACCACAAAATCACTCAGTCTGCGACCAATGCATGGCATCATTCGTTACCTGTTTGATCTCATTTTCAGTTAATGGGCAGTCTCTCTTGGCTCAGAAAGGAGGATAGCTTAGTCATCATGTTCCACTTCTTTGGAGGGACTAGGAAAGATTTTATTTTGTCTTCTATTTTGCGTCATCCAATCATCATCTGTCTTGAGGTCAATGGATTTAGGAAGATTCAAGAGGATGGAGAGGAGGAGATGGATTTGGAGAACTGTACTGTGAAATGCAGACAGCTGAAACTCTTATATAAAAATAAAAAGAGTAGAAGACGGTGGTGATGGATTTGTTGTGATTCAAAGTTTCTAACCGGAAAGACAGACACACAAATAAAGGAAAATAAGGGAGGAAGACAATAAGTGCAAGCCTAGTTGTCATGGAAGTATAGCTCGTCCTCAAAATCTGGGGGTTCAACCAGAAGTAGGGAATCATCATGTAAACACTACTTTCGTCACCTGAGCTGCTGTCCTCATATTCCTCCCTTGATTCATGTATTGTGTAATTTGGTGGTATGAAGTGCTGATTCATTTTGATCATTGTTAACCTCTCCACGTTTTTGGGTGAGAGACTGGTCCTTCTCACTGTTACAATGGAACCAGCAGCACTGAAAACACGTTCGGAAGAGACACTTGTGACAGGGCAAGCTAGATAATTCATCTCAATGCTCTAGCATTTGCAATAATGGGATAGCTTGGCCCATGGTACATTCCTCCTTGCTGACTTCACGTGTGAAGACTTCAAAAGGACGAAGCATGTCAGTCAGGCATTTAACTAGGCACCATTGGTCCATCTGAAGGGTCATGCCTTTCACAGTAGCCTCCACTGTTTACTTGGCATATTCATTGAGTTGTCTGTACTGCTCAAACAGTCGATCAAGCATTTAATAAGTTGAGTTCCAACGAGTTGCCACCTATTGCATAAGTGCTTTGACTGGCATTTAATAGTCACGTTGAATGATCCTCAGATGCTTCCGAGCTTTAAAAGAATGGCTGAAATGAGGGCATATTCTTCTGGTGGTCAGTAAGTTGCTGACTACAGGTTTTTTTTCCAGAAAGTCTTGAACTATAAGGTTTATGCAGTGTGCCACACACTGAACCCTGAAAAAGGAACCAAGCTCCATGGCCTTAAGTACTTTACTGCCATTATCTGTGGAAACAAAACCAATATTAAGCCCTATTGGGCGCAGCCATTCAGAAACCTTGCTGCAAAACTATTCCAAAATGTTTACAGCAGTATGAGATTTCTCCATGGCGAACATGGCTACAGTTGCTTGTTTCCGAGTAACTGTAGAAATCTCATCTGTGTCAACAGCACCTCGTTCAGATAGCTTATCTCTAACCCCCTCAAAAGACACCCAGTGTGCAGTGGTGCACATGTAATCTGTGGCTTGGCAACTGGTCCACATGTCTGTTGTTAGGTGGATATTGTGAACAGCACTCTGCTGTAAATCTTGTCCAACCAATTCCAGCACATCATTATGTAGTGCCGGAACAGCTATTCTTGCAAAATAGGACCAGCTGGTAACCTTTCATTTGGGGCAGATGGCTGACACAAATTCAAGGAAACCCACCCATTCCACAAATGAAAAATGGAGAAGGTCCAGCGCTAACATTTTAGCCAGCTTCACATTGTACAACCGTTGGAACTGCCCCTCCAACCTAATCATGCTCTCAATGTTAGGCTGGATTACTTTCCTTTGTGGTGCTGTTGTTTTTATTAACCCACTTAGGCTCAACGAAGCACTTTGTTTCATTGCAGTACTCAGTCGCCTTGGTGTCTCAGCCTGACTCTGATTATGGCTCTTACTGCGGTGCCACTGAGATGTTGCTGAGGAGGATGTGGGAGTGGGCGGTAACACTACACTACTGGAGACAGGGCCTCCCTCTTCTTCATCTTCCACCACAATAATATGGTCCCGTGATTCTTCATGCCCAACATCAATGGGTTGATTTGTTTTACTTTGTTGTAAGTGAAGTAGGTGATTTTCCCACAGAATAGTGTGGTGTATTTTGTTGGGCCTCCGGTACCATAGTTTGTACCCCGCCAAACACCTTGTCGACAAATTGAGCATATAGCAATGTTCTCCTCCTTAGTGCTAACCGCAAAGAAGTCCCAAACTGGTGAGGAGAACTTTCTGGCGCTGCTGGATGTGCCACTTTCAATACCAGATGAACTGGAGGGTGTGCTTGGAAGGTGACTCTGTGCAGCTACACTGTGACTTCTACTACCACTACCTACTGAGATGGTTGAGCTGGATGTAGGTCCCTTCTGGGCCTTTGAAAATACGGCAGTTGGAGGCGGTGGTGGTGTAACCTGTGTTCGTGGTATCCGTGCTAAATCTCGCTCAGTAGCAGCCTTTCTGTAGAGGGTGAGAATGTTGGTCTCCATCCCATTTGGGGCGGGAGTGATGTATGTTATGCCTGGCGAGTCTTCATCAACATCATCCCCCTCTTGTACATTCACCTCCATATGTTTTTCTGGATTCTTCCTTGTCAGAAGCATTGTCTTGTGGCGTGCATCACTCTCAGACTGAGCTGGTGGATGCCAAGTGGCATCACGATCATCAGCAGCGGAGCTTGAAGAAAAAGATGATGGACTAAGCCTCCTTTTCCTTGCTGGTGGTCTTGAAGACAATAGATCTTCCAAAACAGTGGTTTGCTCCACTTTGTCTGCAGGAAACTGGATTTCAGGAGCAACAACAACTGTTGTGGGCTGTTCTTGCGGCTGCTGCTGTTATTGCGGCTGCTGCTGTTCTTGCGGCTGCTGCTGTTCTTGCAGCTGCTGCTGTTGTTGTGGCTGTTGCTGTTGTTGCGACTGCTGCTGTTGTGTTGCGGCTGCTGCTGCACACTTATCTGCTGAGTTTCCGCTTGCGTTGATTTTGGACTATTTTGCGATAATGACATTTCAACATCGCTGCTCGTTAGTAGACTGGCTACCTCTGCGACACTCAAGTGCCGGGTCCTAGGTTGGTGGGGTTGGACCGCTGGTGCGAAGGTGCTGCTCCCAGCTTGTTTCCCAGACAACGCTGATGGATGCGTACTTTTTTGGTCCCAAAAAAAACATTGGCCCTCACACCAGTCGTGGTTAGTGGCACTTCGTTTTTCTGTTCCTTCTTCTCACTGGCAACTTTCTTGGTACTGGCCCTGGTACCTTTCTTTGGGGCCATCTTCTTCAGATGTCAGGCAGGATGCAGGTGCACAAGTTGTGGTCACACGTGGACGTGATGCGCAGAGGGACTTCTGTCCGGCTGGCAGTACAACAGGTGATGATGATGACACCTCCTCCTCTTGCTTTTTGTGCACCTAAAAGCAAATAAGCCAGGAGAAGAACATCAGTGAAATGTTGCATTTGTTTTTGTGGTTCAGTTACTACTGTACTAGTACAAACAAACAAACAAAAGATATAGTCTAGCTATTTCTGAGACTTTTTCAACAAGGGCTATGTTATACTACTGTGTACCCACTACACTCTCAAGAAGGATAGGAAAGAGAATAAGCAACACCAAAATAAAAATGTAATGGAATTGGGGTGGACCCTATTTGCCATTAAATTAAGTGAGCATCACATCATTCATGGAGCTGCTGCTCGCAAAGGGGATGGATGGTTGGAAGCAGTACGCCAATAGGAAAACCATGCAGGCCTATATGGCAAAAGCAGGACACTAATAACTCCCACCACAAAAAAGACCACCAGCCACATGGACAGTCACAAATCACAAGCAACAAGCAGGAGGCCTGAGAAACACCATGAGCTGACAAAAGGCCTATAAAAGCCAGGCAAAGGATGCATGCTAAAGCACACTGCTCTGCCTTTTTAATGCAATAAAATGCAAAAACAAAAATACACAGGCCCAAGAAAGGTCTGCAGGTTGCATGCATTGCACACCAACACACACTAGACACATACAAGAAAGGCATGTCTTTAAGACACCCAACATCAGAAACCCCACCCCAAAAAACACATTTTCCAACTCAATCCAATGCCATCCATGCCCTACATTATGTCTAAATTCAACAGAGAAACACTTTTTTAATGCAGCTGTGGCTACCTGCACTGAGCCTACTGGATGAAAGCAGGCCTTTTGGCAGACAAGGCAAGACAATCTTGCAGCCCTAGGCTTCAAATGGCCACCAGCCACATGGCCAGGACCAACAATAGAAACCTCACCCCAAAAAAACACATTTCCCAACTCAATCCAATGCCATCCATGCACTAAATGATGCTTGAAAATGAAATACATTCAAAATACACCAAAGGAACAGTTGCTTCATCATGCAACCACCCACGACTAGCTCTGGGCCTACTGACTACTACTACCTACAACACTAAAAAAAAAGGAATGATAAGTACCACAATTAGATTGTAGTTGCAACAACTGCAATGTCCCCAATCAAACAGACACAAAAACCACTTACTTGTAAACTATCCAATTCAAAAATCCTCAAATCCAATGATCAAGCAGACAGAAAGAGTGATCTTTCCAGCTCAAAAATCAAAGGCAGAATGAGCAGGAGATGGACAAAGCACCGGGAAGAGCCTGCTGGACAGGAACAGGAAGTTGGAGATTCTGTGGCACTTCCTCCCTCTCCCCCGTTTAAAAAAAGGACTCCTTGCACAAAAAAAGGACAGCCAAATATCAATCTGAGGAGTTTTTTTATCCAAATCATCATTTGCAGAAGGGTTTATGATGATTGAGAGGATATTCTTCTCCAGATTGAAAATTTAACATGTTCGAATTCTCGAGCTTCACCTTACTTCAGCAGGATGCCGATGGCGCGTCCAAAATGACGTGTTCGCGTTCTCTCACATCGTGTCGCATTGGATATGACATGTTCGGGTTCTCTCGCTCCTTGTAGTGTTCAATATGACGTGTTCGTGTCCTCACGCTCTCGCTCCCGTTGCAGAATGACGTGTTCTAGGTCTCATACTCTCGCGGTGCATGATTGCGAGACTAATAACGTGATCGCGGGCGGGAACTCTCGCGAGATAGCCCAAACGGCTACCAACATCTCGTGGAGCCCGCGACCGGATCGGGAAAACTTGTCGGCGAACGCGGGGATCCTGGTAGGACGATTGCATGCACGAGAACGTATTTTCAAAGCACAAGCATGAAAAAAGTCTCCGGTACGCTGCGGATCCCAGAAATGTTGGCATTTTCGCGCTCTCCGTCAAATGATCGCACTTTCCGTGAGCGGAACGGAATTTGATGCCCACCCCTAATCCTGACCACCATTGTTCACAGGCTGACAGTACCAACACAGCGGACAACCAACATCCCACCTCAGACAAAGCTGCTGGCTGTGCTGCACCTGTTGGGCTCTAGTACCCTCTAACTAACTACCACCTGAGTTTGGAGGAGTCACACAGCTAGCCCAATCCAACTCCCTCACAACGGTCATGGATGACACCATCAGCTTGGTACTCCACTATCTATACTTTCCCCACACTGCGCAGGAACATCCGGAGACCAAGCAAAGGTGTCTATGCCACAGCTGTCTTCCCGCATGTGTTAGGGGCAATTGACTGCACACATGTCCTACGTGTGCTCCCTGGCAACACTGCACACAATAACCGCAACAGAAAGCGCACATTTTCCATCATTGTCCAGGCAATAGTGGACCACTGGGAAATCTCCACCAACATCGTCGCCAACCACCCAGGCAGTGTGCATGATCCCTACATCTTCCGACAGTACATCATCAATCAGAGCTAGCAGGATGGCACCCACTGAAATGCACTGCTTGTTGGTAAATACTACATGAACACACCACACACCTCAACTCCACAATCATGCAACTCAGAACACTGGCAATGCACATGTCACAAGCTCACATACAACATGTAAAAAAACATGCACATCCACCAGACAAGAAAGCTAGGGGTGGGCGGAATTTTAATATTTGCGGTACGCAAAGCGGTAAACAATCTCTGTGAGCACGCAAAAGTTCCGCGAAATTGCTTGTTCCACCCGTTCGCAATGCTTTTTTCCGTTTCGCTAATTGTGTTTACGTGCTCGGGGAGAAATATCTTGCAAAGCCATTTTGAAAACGCGAACAAGCAAAAAATTCCACAAAGCTGTGGATCGTGTAATTTTTGGCAATTCTGCGCAATGCAAAATTACCTAAATTCTGCAAGCGGAATGGAATTTACTGCCCTGGTCAAACAACATCACAACTTACTGTGGGAACCCAGGCCAGCCATGTACATTAGCCATCAATGTCATGGCACCTCATCCACACAATAGCAGATTGTGTGCAGAGGTGGGAACCAAGCATGTGTGAAGAAGGCAAGTGACCGGTGAATAAGAATGTACACAATGCCAAGTGTGGCGTGGATGTGCTGGCCAGACTGCAGTATGCAGACCACACACATATCCATGTCGATACACACCGAAGGTGTTTGGAGTGTAGTGGACAGTGGACGCAACCATGTAACCCCAGCCAGTGGGGAAGATCGTGGAAATGTAGCTTGTTACGTCCCCTCCATAAGAGTAAGTGGAGTGAGCTGGCCTGGCGTACCCCAGGCCAGCGAAGGGGTGTGAATAAAAGGCACATAACTGTGCGTGTTCCTCTTATTGAATGCCAATGTCTCTGCCACTTACCCACCACAAGGTCAACGGCGTCACCATGAGTGGTGTTGCCTGCGATCCTGTACGCCTGCTGCACCCTAGGCCACTGGTCCCCGAACCAGTCTTGCTTTCCCCTGTGCACCCAGGACTCAGTGCTCACCTGCAGACACCAGCATGTGTCGAAGAGGGCCCACCACGTGCCGGTGCAAGCTCCAAGCCCGAGAGCCGTGACCTTGGCAGCCTCCTCAGACCATCATGGCCTCCACAACACAGGCCAGCAGTACTCCTTTCTCATTGATGTACTCCACCTGCACACAGAGCGGACTGTACATACATTTGGAACTGAAGGGCAGATGTATCAACATCCTGATTTGCGATTCTAAAATAGCAATTTTTTAGAAATCGCTATTTGAGATTTGCAAATAGGGATGTATGTAGAAATTCACAATTTTTAAGCGATTTCCTAAAATTCCTTAATTGCAATTAGCAAATTGCGAATCGCAATTAAGGAATAATTTCCCATTCATTTCTATGGGCCAGGAGGCCCATAGGAATGAATGGGAAGCTATTCTCAAATTGCGATTTGCAATTTGAGAAACGCACATTGAGAATAATTTCAAGGGTGTCATAAGGACACCCTGATGCACCCCTGAAATGAACATGTGTGCACATATGCCACCCATACATGCTCTAAAGGTATGTCTTTGCGCCATATGGCACCTTCACAAATGCCAAAATGTGCATTTGTGAAAGAGATCGAAAATTACCACCAACCTGAAGTTGGTGGCACTTTGCGATTTCTTAAGGAGAAATTGCAAAAAATGAATGCTTGATGCATAGCATTTAAGGAATCGCAATTTGCGATTTCTTAAATGCTTACGCAAAATTAAGGAATCGCAAATGTTGCGATTCCTTAATTTTGCTAAGCGATTTCCTTCATACATACAGTTTTGCTAAACTTTAGTCGCCAACGCTTTTGATACATCTGCCCCCTAGTCTTGATTACACTATGGCAGAAGACATTATTCATGGCTGAGTTTACATCACTAAACTCCCTTCGATGTGGTGCCACAGAGTCTGTGTTTGGGACTCCTACCAAACATGTCCGTGGGCCCACACTGACAACTGCCCTCGGGCCTTACTGCGCTCGAGTAGGTCACAGCAATGGCCGAGTTCTTATCATTGTACCGGCATCATCGCAGACTGCATACCCTCTCAGTCCAGGTGCCACTAAGTCTATTCCCCAACATTCATGGACACTATCTGGTTGCACTTTGGTGGCATCCGAGTCTATGGACTAGGGGGTAGTCTTCATCCTCATGTAGCTGAAAAAGAATTGGTGGTGGAAACAAGGCTGTTGCATTCCACTCCACAATGTGCTGCTTCCGGACGACTTCTGCCCTTTGTATCATGTCCTGGAGGACACCTTCCACTGTCCCCCACAACCCTCTGCCACATTCACTCGGACATCGATGAGGACCCGCTCAGTCTGCGTGGCCCTACCTCAGAGCACCGCTAGTCATCATTGCATGGCGGTGTGCCTGTGCCTGCCGCTGTGCATCCGGGCCACTAACTCTGTGCAGCTCAAGTCAGGGACCCTGCCTTCTGAGATATTGGATGGCCTCTGAGACAATGGCCTTAGGGTCATCAACACCATGTGTCTGTGGCCCTGCGCTATCTACTGCCTCCAGGCTCAACTGTGGTCCACCAGGGCACACACATCAAATCGAGTCCTGACTGGCATGGATGTCGCATCACCGCAGGAGGCACATGCCACCATCGCAAGGACCATCTCCAACCGCCATCTGCGAGAGTCGAAACTGTGGTACTGGCAGACTAAGGGAGTTGCTCACACCTGTCGTGGATGCCATCATCTGCCTGATAACCTGCTAAGCACTCCAGATGCCACTGACTCAGTGAACAGCAACCAACGAACCGTTACTGTTTGAGCTTTGTGCTGTGGAGAGGTTACGCAGCAATGTCACCTCAGGCAGTGTGGGAGACCTGGGACGATGATTCGGAAGATGTTGCAGGTGTAACACACCCCCCTGCAGCTGCATCAGGTATATCCCGAAGGGACTCAATCCAAGACTATTCATTCACTTGGGCACGATCTACTGTAGTGCTCCAACCTCAGTGCACAGCAACTCACGGACACTTCTGTTTGCATATTGGGTGTCCTCTGTGCTTGCTCCAGCTACCACCATGATGCTTTGCAGTTGTTTATGTAAAGCTGGTATTTTCTGTTTCCATTTTAATAGTGATCACTGTTCGAGATGTTGCCATCACCATCCACTCCGTGCGGGCTGGCTTACACTCACCCCACACAATTCCAGCACAGGCATCACTGTACATGTGACCCTGCCAATAAAGGGGCCCGGTACACATGCCCGTAGGCAGGACCACATACTATCTGTGTGTACTTGTGGTCATAATGTATGCATCAGGGCTCCGGGCCTACAACAATACTTTGTGCTGTGTACAGCAAATGCAACCATGTCACTGCAGACAGCGGGTTAGAGCTTGGACATGTAGCTTTGTCATCACCCACGCAATACGTATGACTAGCAGGCTGGGCCATCATACGCAGGTCCAGTGCTGGTATGTGACTGATAATAGCAGGGCTCTGGGCGTGGTTCAGTACAGAAAATGTGCAAATGCATGTGTCCATGTCGCAGTGTGGGTCTCCTTTGTCGGGTGTTGGTGGTCCATGAAGGGAATGAGACACCCACGTATGTGATTTAGTTTATCTTCCATGGGTTCGGACTCCACCCGCACCTGTTCAGCCACCTCCTTTTGGCATTCTGAAACCTGCCATTCTGATGCCATGTGTGGGTCAGTGAAGTGTTGTGATCCAGCAGTGCTTGCGGGTGATTCCTGCAGTGTGGTTTGTTGCAGGGGCTGTGTTTGTAGCTTGGCTGCCCTGGTGGAGGGTTGCCTGGGATGTTCATGAGCTGTTGTAGGGCGTGGGTATTGAAGGTGTGATGTTCCACTCCGGAATCACTGATAAGTAGTCTGGTCTGCTCTGCTGGAGGTGGTGTGTCCCTCTGCACTGTAAAGGGGAGATGCATGTTGACATTGCGTTGACATGTATGTTGACGCATTGTTCTTGTTTACATGCAGACTGTGTGATCATGTACATTGTGACTGTTTGGGAGGTGATGTATTTTGATGGTGGACAGTGGACATTTGGACTACATGACGGATGTGGGGTTGTACGCGTACATTATCATCTCACAGTTTCCTGCTCTGTTAGATGTAGTTGGCCTGTTTCTGGGCATGTCCAGAGCCAGTTGTTTCCTCTGTTCTGCAGAGTTAGGGTTGCACATTGTACCACATTGTCGTCAATGTGGATGTGCTGTTATTGCTATGTGTATTTGCTGCAGTGTGCCACAGAGATCAGGGACATGATCCAGGGTCATTGTGGGTGTGCAGTGTACTACACATCGTTGTGCATGTGTGCCATTGTGCCCATCTCCCCACGCCCCCTAGTCCCTGGTCGTTACTCGCCTTGTTGATGATGTGTCAGGTCCTCTGGAGCTGTGTTCAGACTCCCAGCTCCTTGCACCAAATTCACACTGATGACTGTGGCCTCAGTTTCCTCCAGCTCCTCCCGTGGCCCAGGAATCCCACCTCCTGTCAGTTGCTGCCTTGCTGCCTTCCTGTTGGCAGCGGGTTTGTCCTTGGTTTGGTTTTCACATCATGCCAGCGCCACTTGGCCTCCTCCATTGCCTTCCTTGACACACACCCCGCATTCACGGTAGTCTAATTGTGGGTCAGTTGATGGTAGTGTTCTGTCACCTTCATGACGCTGATCTGGTTTGCCTGTGGACTGCACCCTGTCTTCCTCTCCTGCTTCTCCTTGGCCTTCCCCGACCGCGTTGTTCCTCGCTGGTGGTCTCTGGGGCTTGTGGGGTTTGTGTCGGCCTCTGCACACAGTCCGGGTGCATCCATATTGCTATGCACTTTGGATTGTTTTTGGTGTGTTCTTTTTGTTGTTATTATAGTGCATTTTCCCTTCAGATGCGTGGGATTTGCAGGCCTGTTGCTGGTTTTCGCTGCTTTTTGTATTGCAATTGGCCTCATCGCAAGTTTTTTTACATTTGTGTTTCGCATTTTTGCGGTGTCGCGCTGACTTTATAGTGGTCATTTGACGCGTTGTCCGGGGCCTATCGCACGGTGCCTCCTGTTGTGAATACTTAGTTAATACAGCATAATTTTTCTGCGATAGACTGCGATGTTGAAAGTTGTGTTAAGTTAATTTTCCGATGGTCATCACACTTTCTTGAGAATATGCCCTCGGAGAATAGGGGGGAAGAATTAGCAGTATATACACACACCGAGGTAGGGAAGTACATGTTATTGCTCTTTTCGCAATATAAAACTTTCCTTTTTTTGTTGTAAAATAAACATCCTCAGACTTCCAGTAAGCCTGTGAGTGGATTTCTTCTTGATAACAGTACCACAGTAATTTTGTCTTATATCTTGCGTGCCCCGCCAGCAGTGACAGTGCTGCTGCATTGTGCATTTTTTATATCCCAGCAAATATTTCTGTCTGATGTTTATGGATAATTCCACAACATTTTTCCACATTCCCTGAATATTTCCCTGATTATTATGATAATCAACACTGAGAACCCCAATTAAACCTTGGCTTGCACCAGATCCTCCAATGTATGGTGTTAAAAGTAATGGAAAAATCAACAAATGAACAGTACAGCAGTGCATTTGTCCCTTATAGTGCATGCATCACCATTGTACAGAGATGTCAGCACAGACTCCTGTCTGAAATTTATGGATAATGCCACAACTTTTGATCCATTTGTTTAGGTTATTTGATAGGACCATTATGCAAAGGCAAACATTGAATGTAATCGATGCATGGAAGGCAAAATGTTGTTGCATTTTTAAATTTTTCGTGCCCGGACACAAATACATCTTCCATCCAAAGTGTATGCATGTTGCCAGTTTCAATTACTCTCCTGAACAGGACTGCAGGTAATGGAACTTGCCATTCAATTGGTGTCTTCAGAACACTAGACCAGAGGCCATCAGGCGCACATATTAAAGTGGCCAGGAGACAGTCATCCCCTAGCATATGAAGACAAGTAAAACACAGGAAAAGTGTGTATTAGTTAATTTATGACCATTAGAATGAACTTCGACCACTAAGGGACATTTGGTACTTTTAGGACCTTAATTCTGAGGGCCATATGTCCCCAGTCTATAGAAATATGTAACCTTCACTTCTTCACAATGAATCATACATGTGAATATATCTGTTGGGCACTTCTAAATGTAAAGTTATTATGTTTCATCACACAGCAATGATGTATGTTGTGTATATATTATTTTAATGGGGTGTCTATGTAAAGCTGTTATTAATGTATATTATTTATCTGTCACATAACATAAAATGCATTACAGGTGGTATCTGAAGTAAAGATACATAACTACGTGAAAAGCATTACTTACATGCCATGTCTTTTTGCGTGTAAAGGGATGGTCCATTGATCCGCATCATATGTACATGTGTGTTTGCCGAGTGGCTAAATGGTTGTTGAAAGAATAAGAAGTCGTAACTGGCTATTACAGATGCGGACTAATTGACGCACTCCATGATAAGTTATTAAAAAATTTATGGTGTAGGGGGTATACACATTTTCAGTACATTATTTTAATTCCCTTATCACCTCAACTGGATCGCTCCCCTTTCTAAAAGTGGCATTTGCTAAACTTTAATTTGAAATTCAACTTTACCATCAGTTGCGATGCTAAACTGTGAGTCCAGTGACACCAAACATCTAATGGAAATTATACTTAAAAGAGGTAATAAGTTAATCCCAATGTTTTCCTATCAGA
This sequence comes from Lissotriton vulgaris, assembly GCF_964263255.1. NCBI lineage: Eukaryota > Metazoa > Chordata > Amphibia > Caudata > Salamandridae > Lissotriton > Lissotriton vulgaris. The sequence goes on along the minus strand of NC_141694.1, from coordinate 340,472,236 downwards.
GAGATACGCCTTGCAGTATTAAAAAATCGGAATTGGGAGTTTTTCACTAGCAAGGCATGTAAAACTTGAAAGCACCTGCCCTGCCTTTTAAATACATTGCACCCTGCCCTATGGGTCATACAGGGCCTACCTTAAGAGTAACTTACATATACAAAAAGGGAAGATTTAAGCCTTGCATAACGTTTACCGTTCCAGGTCAAAGTGACAGTGTAAAGTGCTCATACAGGCTCTGCAATGGCAGGCCTGAGCCATGGTTAGAGACCTCCTAAAGTGGGTGGCACAATGAGTGCTGTAGGCTCACTAGTGTAATACCTACAAGGGGTTTGGCCCTAGGCGCCTTGAGGGGGCCGTGGTGCCTAACTAAGAAAAAAGGTGTCCTAGCCGTCACATTCAATTGCTGCTAAACCAATTTAACAGACTAAAGACCATCAATTCAATTGATATGGGCTTGAAGCATGTATTTGCTACTTCATTCTGTTAACCTTAATCCACATTTTATCATGGGTCAGGTGAGTGAGGATACGTTTCAGTCAGAACAAATTATGCATATTAAAGCAACAAATAAGACAAAAACATACAGGTTTGTGATGAGGTAATGTGATGTAACACACAATACATAAAGAATAATACACAAAAAAACAATTACCTAAATATTATATCATCAGTCTTACTTCACAAAAGGAGCAGCTACTAGGACATCCTTTAACATCCACATTGTATAACACACTTAAGAAGCTGCTTCACAGGGGGAAAAAACATTAGGCCCAGTAGTGAGACAATTCAAATAACATTTCTACTGGGGGAAACTTAGTTAAATGCGAAAGTCCCGGCTTTGTGAAATGTCTGCTGACGTGTTTCGATTCCCAAGGTGGTTTGCGGGATTATCTTCAGGGCGTGGACTGGTTTATCTGAGAAAAACGGGGGGTATGATTTATACATGAGAAAGTACTCTAAACTTCCCAACTTTTCTAATTACGGGTTTAATTCCTCAAAAGTACCTGATTGAATGGAGAAATCATTTCGCACGTTGCAGGCGAGAAGAGGCAAGTTAAAGGGTAGATGAGACAATCTAGAATGAAAGCTAATCTACCATCAGTCATGTACATGAATTGGTTAATGTTAATCCTTTATAACTAGAGACAAATAAATGCACTTACTTACGCCAGTCAGGCTGTGCGTTTACTAAAGGTTTAAAAGTGCTCTCTGCCAGTTAAATGGAAGCTTAATTGTACTTTGAAAGCTCAATCTAAAAATAGAAATGAGTGCTACATAAACAGAATATCTAATTTCATGGTTAGATACATTGTAGCTTAATGGGCAAGAGACAACACTTACTTTTGCCGTGCCGGCTATGTTTTCATTAATGCTTCCTTTTACCTCTCAGTCGATTTAGTGACTGCTAAAAGTGTGACTTGAACGGGGCCACTCTGAATCTTCTTTTACAAAGTGGTAAAGAAGTTTGCTTCCTTTTCAGTTTGCACAGAAAAGTACTGCATTGTGTCTCATGTGTAAACAAAAAAGAAGTGTCATCGTGTTTCTTGTTCTGTAAAAATAATTTCAAAACATCCGTGCGGTGCAGATTTACCCCCTGTGCTGGGCCCCAATGTAAATGGGTGTGGTCATGACGGAACGGTTCCGTCATGAGCACAGCTCGACCGATGCTCATGACGGAACCGTTCCGTCATGAGCATCGAAAGGGTTAACACGCCCGTATAGTAAAAGATCGCATAATCTTACTTGTGTTCGGCAGTGTGAGTCATCTAATGGTGCCTCATAATCAATCAGTCAATCAGGAGTTTGTTAAAGCGCGACTACTCACCCGTAAGGGTCTCAAGGCGCTAGGGGTGGGGGGGGGGGGAGTGCAGGTTCCATTCCATCAATGAGGGGGTCTGTCGAAGAGCCAGGTTTTGTGGTTTCTTGCGAAGATGGGGAGCGATGTTGTCTGTCTGAGGTGGAGCGGAAGGGCGCTCCATGCTTTGGCCGCGAGGAAGGAGAAGGAGCTGCCTCCTGATCTGGTCTTTCTGGTGCGGGGGACCACGGCGTAGGAAAGCTGGGCTGATCGTAGGGTCCTTTGGGGTGCGTGGAATTTGAGTCAGCTGTTCAGGTATGCTGGTCCGGTGCCGTGGAGGGCCTTGTGTGCGTGGGTGAGCATCTTAAAGGTGATTCTCGCCTCGACGGGGAGCCAGTGGAGTGTGCGCAGGTGCTGGGAGATGTGGCAGTGTTTTGGCAGGTTGAGGACCAGTCTTGCGGCGGCGTTCTGGATGTTCTGTAGCTTGCGGATGAGGTTTTTGTTTATTCCGGCGTAGAGTGCGTTGCCGTAGTCGAGTCTGCTGGTGACCAGGGCGTGAGTGACTGTCTTTTGGTGTTCGAGGGGGATCCATTTGAAGGTCTTACGAAGGAGGCGGAGGGTGTAGAAGCAGGAAGATGAGACAGAGTTGATCTGGCGGTCCATTTTGAGCTCGGAGTCCAGGATGATTCCCAGGTTGCGTGCGTGGTCTGTGGGGGTTGGCGGGTTTCCGAGGGCGCTGGGCCACCAGGTGTCGCTCCAGGCGTCGGGGTTTGGGCCCTCTGTTTTGTTGGTGTTTAGTTGAAGGCAGCTGTTTTTCATCCATTTGGCGACGGCTTCCATGCCTTCTCGAAAGTTGCGTCTGGCGGTGTTGGGCTCGTTGGATAGGGAGAGGATGAGCTGGGTGTCGTCTGCATATGACACGATGTTGAGTCCGTAGGTTCTGACGATGGGGGCAAGTGGAGCCATGTAGACGTTGAAGAGCGTCGGGGTGAGGGAGGAGCCCTGGGGGACTCCGCAGGTGATCGGTGTGGGGTCCAAGAGGAAAGGGGGAAGTCTGACCCGCTGCGTCCTGCCGGAGAGGAAGGAGCAGATCCAGTCGAGGGCCTTGTCCTGGATTCCTGCATCGTAGAGTCTGCGTATTAGGGTGCGGTGGGAGACTGTGTCGAACGCCGCTGATAGGTCGAGGAGGATGAGGGCTACTGTTTCTCCTTTGTCCAGTAAGCTGCGGATGTCGTCTGTTGTGGCGAGGAGGGCGGTTTCCGTACTGTGGTTTTTTCTGAAGCCGGATTGGGAGGAGTCGAGGATGTTGTGTTCTTCAATGAATGTGGCGAGTTGGCTGTTGATGGCTCTCTCGATGACTTTCGCTGGGAACTGGAGCAGGGAGATGGGTCCGTAGTTTTTGAGGTCGGTGGGGTCCGCTGAGGGTTTCTTTAGGAGGGGGTTGACCTCGGCGTGTTTCCAGTCGTCGGGGAACGAGGCAGTCACCAGGGAGCGGTTGATGGTTTGGCGGAGCATGGGTGCAATGGTGTTGGCGGCTCTGTTGAAGATGTGGTGGGGGCAGGGGTCCGTGGGGGCCCCTGAGTGGATTGACTTCATTGTCTTCAGTGTGTCTTCGGTGGTGAGGGCTGTCCAGTCATCAATCGCTGGTTTCCGGGTGTCGGGGGTGGTTGGTGAGGGTTCAGTGTGTTGGTTGTCTTCGTCGAAGTTGTCGTAGATGCTCTTGATTTTGTGGTGGAAAAAGATGCTGAGTTTGTCGCAGAGGTTTTGTGAGGGAGGGATGTCGGTAGACTCGCTGGTGGGTTGGGCGAACTCCTTGATGATGCTGAAGAGTTCCTTGCTGTTGTGTGCGTGGGTGGAGATTCTGTCTTCAATCGCTTTTTTCCTCGGTTCTCTGATGAGTTGATGGTGGGCGTTGGTGGCGGCTCTGAAGTTGTTGTGGGCTTCTGTGGATTTGGAGTTTCTCTAGGCCTTTTCAAGGCGGCGGCATGTGCGCCTGGACTCTCGAAGTTCGGTGGTAAACCATCTGGCTTTCTTGGCACGGGTATTGTTTTTCTTGAGGGGGCTATGGTGTTGGTGCTGTCCGAGATCCATCTATGCAGGGTTCGGGCTGCGGTGTTGGGGTTGTCGTTTTCCGCGATGGTTGGGGTGGAGTTGTTGAGTGAGGAGGTGAGCTGGTCATCAGTGATTTTGATCCAGTTTCTTTGTGGAAGCAGGTGCTGGTGTCTGTGGATGGTGGGTGTTCTGAAGGTGAAGTGGACGCAACGATGGTCGGTCCATGGGAGTTTGGTGGTGTGGCTGAAGGTGATGGACTTTCCTGTAGTGAAGAGGGAGTCGAGGGTGTGTCCTGCTGAGTGCGTGGGCTCGGTCACGATCGGGCGGAGTCCAATGTTGTGGAGGTTGTCCAGGAGGGATGTGGTGTTGGGGTCCAGTTGATTGTCGAGGTGGAAGTTGAGGTCTCCCAGCAGGGTGTAGTTGGTGGATGCGATGGCCTGCGGGGAGATAATGTCCGTGATGGAGTTGGCGAAGGGTCCGCGGGGTCCAGGGGGTCGGTAGATGAGGGTTCCTCGAAAGGCGGCGGTGGGGCTGGCGAGTATCTTGAAGTGAAGGTGTTCCATCAGTTCTGTGGACTCGTCAGGGAGTGTGCTCAGGCGGAGGCTGGATTTGTGGACGATGGCGATTCCTCCTCCTGGGTGGATGGGGCGGTCCTTCCTGGAGATCTTGTATCCTTGGGGGATGGCGATGGCGATGTCCGGTCCCGAGGTGGTGTTGGTCCAGGTTTCGGTGAAGAATGCTACGTCTGGGGTGGTGCTGTCGAGGAGGTCCCAGATTTCTGTTGCGTGTTTGTGGAGGGATCGGACGTTGAGGAGGATGCATTGCAGGGTCTTTGGTTTGGTTGTGTTCTTGTGGGCGGGTTGTGCTGGATCCGTGTTCTTGGCGGTGCTGCAGGTGTGCCGGCAGCGGTGACAGCTGAAGGGTCCATGGGTGACGGCTGGTGATGCTAGCTTGCAGTTGTTGTTGCAGCCTGGGTTAAGTGCGTGGAGTGCTGCTGGGTCGTAGCTTTGGCGGGGCGGAGGTCCAGCGTTCCTGGTGCTGGTTGCAGACGGGTCGCAGACAGGCGCAGACGTGCTTGCCTTTAACGCGCCTTCGGTGCACCAGCGGCACGCCCGCAGCCTGCGGCCGCTGCGCGGCCGCGCAGTGGCCGCGCAGTGGCCGCCATTAAGTAGGGGTCGGGGAGGGCTGGACAGCTGGGAGGCGGGGAGGGGAGCTGGATTGGGCCGGTCGTGCTGGGGGGGAGGGGCTGCGGGGGCAGCAGCGGCGGGGAAAGGTAAAGGGAGGAAAGAAGGGATAAAGCAAAAAGGGAAAATAAGCAGAAATAAGGCACAAAAGAGCAGAGATGCAGAAAAGAGCAGAAAGGTGAAAGATAGAAAGGGTAAAAAAACGAGTGAAAACGAGTGAAGGAGCAGAGGGAGAGAAAGGGAAAATGGGCAGAAATAAGGCACAAAAGAGCAGAGGTGCAGAAAGGTGAAAGATAGAAAGGGGAAAAAAAACGAGTGAAAACGAGTGAAGGAGCAGAGGGAGAGAAAGGAAGAATGGGCAGAAATAAGGCGCAAAAGAGCAGAGGTGCAGAAAGGTGAAAGATAGAAAGGGGAGAAAAACGAGTGAAGGAGCAGAAAGAAAGAAAGGAGACAGAGGTCCACTGGACCACCAGGGATGAGGCGCAGGGAAACCTGCGGGTGGAGGAGGGCCTCGATCACCAACACTGAAGAGTACAGGGGCAGGGGCACCTCACTTAATGGTGGAGCTGCGAGGGTGGGAGAGCAATTTCACTGACAATGAGTCAGTGGTCTTGCTCGCCTGTCCCCGCAGTGGCCACCATTAAGTAGGGGTCGGGGAGGGCTGGACAGCTGGGAGGCGGGGAGGGGAGCTGGATTGGGCCGTTCGTGCTGGGGGGGAGGGGCCGCGGGGGCAGCAGCGGCGGGGAAAGATAAAGGGAGGAAAGAAAGGATAAAGAAAAAAGAGAAAATAAGCTGAAATAAGGCACAAAAGAGCAGAGATGCAGAAAAGAGCAGAAAGGTGAAAGATAGAAAGGGTAAAAAAAAACGAGTGAAAACGAGTGAAGGAGCAGAGGGAGAAAAAGGGAAAATGGGCAGAAATAAGGCACAAAAGAGCAGAGGTGCAGAAAGGTGAAAGATAGAAAGGGGAAAAAAACGAGTGAAAACGAGTGAAGGAGCAGAGGGAGAGAAAGGGAGAATGGGCAGAAATAAGGCGCAAAAGAGCAGAGGTGCAGAAAGGTGAAAGATAGAAAGGGGAGAAAAACGAGTGAAGGAGCAGAAAGAAAGAAAGAAGACAGAGGTCCACTGGACCACCAGGGATGAGGTGCAGGGAAACCTGCGGGTGGAGGAGGGCCTCGATCACCAACACTGAAGAGTGCAGGGGCAGGGGCACCTCACTTAATGGTGGAGCTGCGAGAGTGGGAGAGCAATTTCACTGACAATGAGTCAGTGGTCTTGCTCGCCTGTCCCCGCAGTGGCCGCCATTAAGTAGGGGTCGGGGAGGGCTGGACAGCTGGGAGGCGGGGAGGGGAGCTGGATTGGGCCGGTCGTGCTGGGGAGGAGGGGCTGCGGGGGCAGCAGCGGCGGGGAAAGGTAAAGGGAGGAAAGAAGGGATAAAGAAAAAAGAGAAAATAAGCAGAAATAAGGCACAAAAGAGCAGAGATGCAGAAAAGAGCAGAAAGGTGAAAGATAGAAAGGGTAAAAAAAACGAGTGAAAACGAGTGAAGGAGCAGAGGGAGAGAAGGGGGAAAATGGGCAGAAATAAGGCACAAAAGAGCAGAGGTGCAGAAAGGTGAAAGATAGAAAGGGGAAAAAAACGAGTGAAAACGAGTGAAGGAGCAGAGGGAGAGAAAGGGAGAAAGCAGCGGCGGGGAAAGGTAAAGGGAGGAAAGAAAGGATAAAGAAAAAAGGGAAAATAAGCAGAAATAAGGCACAAAAGAGCAGAGATGCAGAAAAGAGCAGAAAGGTGAAAGATAGAAAGGGTAAAAAAAGGAGTGAAAACGAGTGAAGGAGCAGAGGGTGAGAAAGGGAAAATGGGCAGAAATAAGGCACAAAAGAGCAGAGGTGCAGAAAGGTGAAAGATAGAAAGGGGAAAAAAACGAGTGAAAACGAGTGAAGGAGCAGAGGGAGAGAAAGGGAGAATGGGCAGAAATAAGGCGCAAAAGAGCAGAGGTGCAGAAAGGTGAAAGATAGAAAGGGGAGAAAAACGAGTGAAGGAGCAGAAAGAAAGAAAGGAGACAGAGGTCCACTGGACCCCCAGGGATGAGGCGCAGGGAAACCTGCGGGTGGAGGAGGGCCTCGATCACCAACACTGAAGAGAGCAGGGGCAGGGGCACCTCACTTAATGGTGGAGCTGAGAGGGTGGGAGAGCAATTTCACTGACAATGAGTCAGTGGTCTTGCTCGCCTGTCCCTGCAGTGGCCGCCATTAAGTAGGGGTCGGGGAGGGGTGGACAGCTGGGAGGCGGGGAGGGGAGCTTGATTGGGCCGGTCGTGCTGGGGGGGGAGGGGCCGCGGGGGCAGCAGCTGCGGGGAAAGGTAAAGGGAGGAAAAAAGGGATAAAGAAAAAAGAGAAAATAAGCAGAAATAAGGCACAAAAGAGCAGAGATGCAGAAAAGAGCAAAAAGGTGAAAGATAGAAAGGGTAAAAAAAAAACGAGTGAAAACGAGTGAAGGAGCAGAGGGAGAGAAAGGGAAAATGGGCAGAAATAAGGCACAAAAGAGCAGAGGTGCAGAAAGGTGAAAGATAGAAAGGGGAAAAAAACGAGTGAAAACGAGTGAAGGAGCAGAGGGAGAGAAAGGGAGAATGGGCAGAAATAAGGCGCAAAAGAGCAGAGTGCAGAAAGGTGAAAGATAGAAAGGGGAGAAAAACGAGTGACGGAGCAGAAAGAAAGAAAGGAGACAGAGGTCCACTGGACCACCAGGGATGAGGCGCAGGGAAACCTGCGGGTGGAGGAGGGCCTCGATCACCAACACTGAAGAGTGCAGGGGCAGGGGCACCTCACTTAATGGGGGAGCTGCGAGGATGGGAAAGCAATTTCACTGACAATGAGTCAGTGGTCTTGCTCGCCTGTCCCTGCAGTGGCCGCCATTAAGTAGGGGTCGGGGAGGGCTGGACAGCTGGGAGGCGGGGAGGGGAGCTGGATTGGGCCGGTCGTGCTCGGGGGGGAGGGGCCGCGGGGGCAGCAGCGGCGGGGAAAGGTAAAGGGAGGAAAGAAGGGATAAAGAAAAAAGGGAAAATAAGCAGAAATAAGGCACAAAAGAGCAGGGATGCAGAAAAGAGCAGAAATTTGAAAGATAGAAAGGGTAAAAAAAACGAGTGAAAACGAGTGAAGGAGCAGAGGGAGAGAAAGGGAAAATGGGCAGAAATAAGGCACAAAAGAGCAGAGGTGCAGAAAGGTGAAAGATAGAAAGGGGGAAAAAAACGAGTGAAAACGAGTGAAGGAGCAGAGGGAGAGAAAGGGAGAATGGGCAGAAATAAGGCGCAAAAGAGCAGAGGTGCAGAAAGGTGAAAGATAGAAAGGGGAGAAAAACGAGTGAAGGAGCAGAAAGAAAGAAAGGAGACAGAGGTCCACTGGACCACCAGGGATGAGGCGCAGGGAAACCAGCGGGTGGAGGAGGGCCTCGATCACCAACACTGAAGAGTGCAGGGGCAGGGGCACCTCACTTAATGGTGGAGCTGCGAGGGTGGGAGAGCAATTTCACTGACAATGAGTTAGTGGTCTTGCTCGCCTGTCCCCGCAGTGGCCGCCATTAAGTAGGGGTCGGGGAGTGTTGCGTGTTTGTCTAGGTTCCTGATCGATACTGTAACCTTATGCCCCTATTCGGCTATAAATCCACTTATTCCCTATATTGGCATAACCGTTCAAGTGCGATATTCAGAAAGTCATCTCTGGCCTCACACGAACAGAGCCACATTCCAGAATAGCTTTCTCTGCCACTTCCTTTGCAACCAATTAGTGCAATGACAGAGCAGAAGTCACTATCTGATATTCCTAGATTAACACTCCGAGTTCTTCAACAAGATAAAAACTCAGCAAACCTGGAAATCCCCGCTTGCTGTGTTTTGATTAGTAATGGAACTCTAATGAGCAACTGATAGCTATCACTTCCTAGTGACATCTTTAATTGACGTCTTATGTCCAGCAAACTTGCGTCAAACCAGGCACCTGTCAGTTATAAATACTACCAACGTTGCCTTAAGCAATAGCCTGTTGCCCGTAGCCTGTTGCTGCAGCCTTCTACCCTGTTGCCAGCTGATGCTGCTGCCCCGCTGCTGTTGGTGAAGCTACTGATACCATTATCGCTGCTAAAGCGCGAACGATGGTGTGGTGAGCTTAGGAGCTGAACAGCCGTCCCTCTGCGAAGAGCCCAGCAGATGCCAAGCTGCCTGCGGACACTGTCCCCCCTCCTCCTCTCGACGCGCTGAACAGAGCTCCAGCGTTTCTAGTCTGCCCTCGCGGGTGACTGGGATACCGAGTTCCTCCTGAAGGAGATACCAGACCTCCATCATTCTATTCAGAGGTATGGTGTTGACTAAACCCTTAGAAGAGAATTCTTGAAGCAAACCTTGGCAAAACCAACTTAACTTAAAGCTACTTACTTACTCCCCTTCCACGTGTTAGGCTTAGGTCAGGCACAGTGGGGTAGGCTTAGTTAGAAGCACCAGTTGAGTATGTTAGCCTAATGTATATATGACTGTATATATGTTTTATTACTTTTAAACCATTGTATGGCTAAGAAACCATATCAATGCTTTTACAGTATTATTTCGCAATACTTATCTTACTGTACGTACTTTTTATAATAACAAGTCTTGCAATTGTGGCAATACATTTCTCTTGTACGAGAAGAAAGACTGTTCAATAAATGTTAACCCTTTATTGACAAACGCCCGTCTCTCTATTCTCTACATATCGTGAAAGTAAACTGCACTAACCTGACTGAGTGAAATACCTGTCTATTGTTTCACACGACCCTAGAGATCGACTCTTGATCTGAGGAGCAAAGTTGTCATGTTGCACGGTTGTTGGAAAGCTGAATCCCTTCTTGTCTGTGCCAGGGAAGCTGATCACTTCCTATGCAGAGAAGAAAGTTTCCAGTGACCTCTGAGCTAGTTGGTAACAAACCCAATTAAGTTTAGCATAGTCAGTGGAGGCCTGGAATATCCGCAGTTCCACGTCGATACTACTGTTTATGTTATTCCAATTCGCAGGGCCTAGTGGGAAACTAGGAACTACACTACATGGCGCCCAAACGTTTGGTAAGGCGATAAACTAACGCAAGACGTCTGGAGTGGGTGAAAGGTTAAAATCCGCCCGACCTTAGTAGGAAGAGATTCCTATGTAAATCTCTGGTTTATTCAACGTTGAAGGATACAGTGTTCCAAAATATTGTGCACCTAATCTTTGTCTCCTTGGAGACCAACTCTGCAAAGCCTGCATTTATAAAATGACAGACAGTGAAGAAGAAAGGGAAGCAGTTAGACTGGCAGCCCTACTAATAGAGGAAGACTCGAGTCTCCTACAGATTGACCCGGATGCTATCGACATCCCGGTCCACTTAAGAAAATCTATAACGTTAAAACTTAGAGAAAACGGACTGACACCGCAAGGTGGTACAGTAATTTTCGTGATAGAGGCTCACGAATATCGGCAGACAGAGGTATTCTATTCATGGATAAACTTTCCAGCGGCAAACGCTAGAACAAAAGAGTTTCACTATTACAAAATAGAGGAACCTCCGGAAGAGTACGCTCCTTTCGAGGAGATTGAAATTCCACTTAAATTTCAAGAGCACCTGCTCTGGTTTAATGGCGCCCTAAAACATAATGATCACATAACTAGGCTCGGTCCACTAGGTAGACCAGGAGCAACGTGGCCGGTTCTAGCCAGCTACACACCACATCCTGACATTGGAAAAATGTCAAAGGAAGACCTCTTAGTTAACATAAGAGAATTAACAGAGGCTTATAGAGAGTTAGTAAAATTATTTATTAAAAATAATTCAAACACTCCTAAAAAGAGCTTGGATGGAAATAAACAATCCACTCCCAAGGAAAAAGTTTTCCAGACCAGAGGAAGGTCTCCTCGATGGAGGGAAAGAACTCCGACTCGAGAACACCAGTCTCCCCAGAGGGAGCCCTCTGAGAAAAGATATAACGTTAGAAATAGGGATAATCTGAAAAAACCTGATAGATATCAAAGTATTGATACACATCCCCCTCGATCTTTTTTGCAGAAATCGGAAAGAAGAGGACGGTCAGACCCAGGAGAGCACACCAAGTCCAAAGACAAGGAACCTGCTCAAAATAAGAAATCACAATTTCAGAAAAAGAAGGTAGCCAGTATTAGAGTAATCAACCATGCCGAGAATACTGAGGACGCAGTTGAAAAACGGGGAGTGGGCATTGACAATGTTAGACAGTGCAGCAGAAATCAGTATAGCGCGCAAGATCTTGATGAGTCATCTGGAGACAGTGGACACGAATGAATTCATTCAGGTTGAAACTGCCGACACCAGACTTAGCGAGCCCCATAAAATATACGAAATAACATTGCGTATAGAGGGTGATAAGACTAGGAAAATAAGAGGTCTATTTTGGGATAAACTCTCAAAAGGCTATGATATTCTGTTAGCTGAAAAAGATTGGCCCCCAGAGTTTGTCAGGGAGTGCCCTCGTGGCGAAGAAATGATTATGCCTGCCTTCTCGAATCACATTCCGATTCACAAAAAATATACATATGCAAGGAAATGGGCAGTAGCCCAGGCACCTGCATTATATAAAAATCATGTAGGATGGAATGAGGACTCTCCTCCTCACAAAATCCAGTTAAAAAATGAACCAACTGCCCAACGGCAGTATCCCATTAAGCAAGAAGCTAAAAAACAGGTCAGGGAGATCTTAGATCAACTTGAATACCAGGGGGTGATTGAAACATGCACCTCTCAAATGAACAATCCTTTGTTTCCTGTCTCCAAGCCAGACAATTCATATCGTCTAGTTTTGGACTACAGACACCTTAATACATGTTGCAAAACTTTTGCAGTACAAAACGCGCATAGTGCAGCCCTAATGAATAACATAGTTAGGAAAAAATATAAAACGACATTAGACATATCTAATGGCTTCTTTTGTCAAAACATTGCACCAGAAAGCAGATATTTGACCGCTTTCTCAGCATTTGGGTCACAGAAAAAATTCTGTTGACTCCCACAGGGGTTCAAGAACAGCCCAGGACTATTCTCAGCTAGAGTAACAGAGTTACTACAAATGTATGATGATGAGGCATTATCTTATGTAGATGATATCTATCACACAGACAATGACTTGGATACTCACTTGAAAAGAGTGAACACCATTATACTTGGGTTCGCAGCAGAGGGTTACAAATTCAACTTTAAAAAGTCTCGAATTGCCCATCTGACAGTACTGTTCTTAGGGTACGAATTATCAAGTGAAGGGAAAAGCCTAGCGGACAACTTCTTAGAGAAGTGCGCTGTACTCCAAGCTCCAAAAACGCTGAAGAATTTACAATCCATTCTAGGTTTTCTGAATTTCGGAAGAACTTACATTCTAAATTACGCAGAGAGGGTTAAACCTCTCTACGAACTAATAAAACCTGATTTTAAACAAATCAATTGGATTAAAAAACACACAGAAATTTTGAGATCACTGCAAACAGACATGTTAGCAAAAACTAAATTAGATACACGTGACAACACACGTGATCTTGTAATCCGAGTCATCCCAGGAAGATGCGGATTCACATACCTGACCTCTAATGAGGGAGAAAAGGTACCAATTTCAATTAAATCTCACTTGTACACACAAGCAGAATAAACATTCAGTCACACAGAAAGAACTGTGAAAGCAGTGCAAATTGCATTAGCAAATGAACGAGAACTAGCACACGGCAAAAGGATTAATATCCTCACTGCGGAATCCCCCTTCGAGGCGCTATTCAGCCCAGTAAATCTGCCTACAGTGTCACTGGATCCGAAATGGATACAGTATGTAGATTCTCTAGGAGCGGAAGACGTGAAATTCTATTTCGCCCCGCAATTTGAAGAACTGAATGATTTAGAATATGAAGAAGAATATCCTCTGCCAATCGAAATTCTGCCTCTCCCACAATACGCCTGTATAATCTATACAGATAGCTTTGTACAGCATTTCAATGTAGAGAGCAAATCCTACAATGCAGCATGTGCGATTATTAAAGGTCGTTGGCTGTGCGGTAAATTCAGACCGAAAGTAACAAAAACTGAATCTGTAAGAAACTGTTCGGTTCAGAGAAGTGAAATCAGATCTTTAAAGATGGAGCTTGAAAATGCAGAACGTGAATTCCCGACACTTATCGTGTGTGATTCTCATTTTTGCGTCAACTCTTACAATAATAAACTGCAGAGTTGGATTGAAAACGATTACAAAGATGACACAGGTGCCACAATAAAGCATAAATTGCTCTGGAAACAGGTAGCTCTTTTACACAAAGAACTACAAAAGACTCACGTGATTCACGCACAGAGTCTTCAACGTGATGGCGTTCACGTTGCAGGGAATTCATTGGCTAATACAGCCACAGCGGAAGCAACTAACCTGGCTTCCGTAGCCACAAAAAAGCATACAGAAAAATACATAGACGGGGAAACCATGCTGGCAGTAAAAACGACCGTAAAAGGCGACTGTGCAGCACTACCCGTGAACTATCCACTCAATTATGCATACGTAATCGATGCAAACTCCGTTCCTTTTGCTCGAATCCCTGGAGTGGGGGATAGAGTGATTCCAAACACGAACAGGGGAATATTTTTAATAGCAGACACACATATGGGTTTGGGTCCTAGGCACAGAAAGATCAAGGAATCCCTGACTGAATTACAATCAGTATACTGGTGGCCGGGAATGAGTGTAGAACACCAAATATATGCAAACAACTGTGAAAACTGTAGTAGGGATCGCAGTAGTGAACCATGCTACCGGCTACCAGTCAGAAAGAGCGTAACGCTGCCTACACCCCATCCTGCGTCCTATTAATAGTTAAAGCTAAACACACTTAAAAGATGAGGCCCCCAGCACTCGGCTGACGCTAGAACGGTTATAAAATATTTGCGAGTCTTTATCGGCACATACGCAATTACCACGTTCCATTCTGACCAGGGTCCTGCTTTCAGCTCTCGAGCCTATAAGGAGGCCATGGCCAGCATGGGAATTGGGTTGCGGTATTCTTGTCCGTCGCACCCCAAAGGGAATAGTGTGGTAGAAAGAAAAAAACGTGACATAAAGCAATCTATAACAGCGAAGGTATTAGGTTCAGGCGCTGGGTGGGTCAAACATTTAATAAGTGTCCAGACTAGTCTTAACAACTTGCCAAGAAATTCTCTAAAAGGTTTCAGCCCATAAGAACTATTGTTCGGAATTAGAATGAACATTCAGGACCTCGATAGTCAGATGTCAGCGGTACAAAAAAAACAACAGACTTTGATGTAAAGGATCGTTTGGCTGTTTTACAAGAACTGAATGAAACAAGAAAATCCTTAAGCAACATAAACTTACAGCAACAGCCAACTACCACTGACGAGGCACCACAAGCAACAGCCCCAGCAAGGCTTGTCTGGATTCCAAAGATTGGGGATCTAGTCAGAGAAAAGATCGCGGTTAAGAAGGAATTTGGGCCTTCTTACAGAAAAGCAGTAGCTGTCTTGGCAGTCACCGGAACAAGATCAGTAGTACTACCGCCCCTTGCTGGTAAAAAGGAGAACAGAGTCGTGTCTATTGATCTGGTAAAACCACAAGCATGTGGCCTATAATCAACAGTAGGCCCAGTGGACTCGCAAGAAACAACAGAATACCCAAACTTGCAACAATCCAAGAGGTTCAAACTGAAAGACTAATCACATTCGATCAGCCTGCAGTGCACAATGAAGGACTATGCAATAATGCCATGGAACTCGTGCCTCTTGAGACACAGATTGAAACAGTTCGTCAAGAAACACCAGTCTACAATGATGTGGCATCAGAAAGTGCTACCGAGAGACAGATTGAAAGAACAATCCCAACAATTGACAGAACTGCCTCTGGTTATTTCATCAACTTCGACAACTTCTCTGAAGATCAAAACGACCCCGAAGTGATGCCAGAAACAAAAAAGTATTCTAAAGAAAATACAACAGGACTCCTTCAACAAATCAAAGAATTATATCTGGATTCACCGTTGATTGAGCATTGGATTATTTCAGGGGTATTCATACTCCTACTATGCCTAATTTTAGTTTTAATTTTAGGAAAGTTTATTACCATTGAATGGACTCAGCAAGTCAGAACATCAACTTAGTCCTGAAACCAGACAGATCATCCCATGTGAAGAAAAGAGAACTGCCAACAGTAAACGTCACAGCAATTCCAATATCTGGTGGGGTAGTATGGGAGAAAACAGACTATGAAATATATGGTCCGGTCGAAATCCTGAAGTATCCTCATCAACTGAAGGTTTCCTTAAGTGACTTTGTAAAACACAGTACATTCTCTGATGATTGGGACTTTAACAGTATTAATGACATGATGTCTGATTTAGTAATGTCAGCTAGATTCACAGATCATGATTATTTACAAGGTTCATCTAGTTATGAGCAGTTATTCTGTTACACACACTATGGTGATCACTATTTGCATAAATCTGCACAGTCTAGAAATGTTTTTATGTATAATCAATGGGAACATTGTGCTACACCACCTAAAAGCAGTTCTCAAACATTTTTTGAGAAATTCAAGTACTTCTCAGGGTTTAACACCAGTGATGCAGAAACGTTTTATTACAAACTGTTAGATAAAACAGGAATGAAAACAATGCTGACAAATTCTAAATTGATATATTCAGAAGCATTTTATGAAAAAATTATGACATTTGGTTTTGATTATTAGAAAAATAACATTGAAACGAAAACCATTTGGGGTACAAAAGATTGGCAGGTACAAGGCATTGAAGCACTATTTAGAACCTGCATGATACCAGAACAAATGTTGTTTTTAAATGACACAATACACCAAACATCCTGTCTTGGCCTAGCTAAGATCAAAGACCTTAACAAACCGTCTATACCAAAGCCAATACCTGAAAATGCAACTGCAGATATTGAGTTAGACGCATCACAAATTTTACATTTTAACAGAACACATCCTGATTGGAAAAAGTGGTTAATCTGGCCTACTGACACAAACAACTGTCAAGATAGATTCCTGAATAAAACACAGGGGTTAAAAATGACCAGACTAGACCCGAGATATTCCCAGAGACAACATCCAGGGATAATAACAACATACAGTGTAGGGAAACTCTGCCTTGAATGGCTAACATCATCCACACTGGCTGAAATTAAGCAACACTTGTCTTTAGTAAAAGATGGTGCTGATTTGCGCGATTTCATTCTTGGACCACGCAAACAGCGTCAAAAGCGTTTCATAGCGACCAGTATCTATGCTGCGTACAACGAGGCTTGGAAAGTCAAACAAATTGAAACAGCTGAAAAAATACGAGAAATTGATCGTATTAATTTGGAAAAATCACTTTCTGTAGTAGACAATGGGTTAATGACTCTGTCTTCCAGAATATATTCGTTGGACAATATTGTATCCTCTGCCTTTGATGTGATAGACAGAGACTTGCTAATGTTACAACATGGCCAATCCCAATTACGTTCTATTATAGAATCAGGCTGGCCGCTGCAAAATCTTCGTTCAGGCTATGTGCCTTGGCGTTTAATCAACACAACGTCATTATTTTCCATTTTTAACCTTACTGATAAACAGATCAGTTTGGCACAGAAAGGAGCAGACTATACAATCCTGAGCATCGAAAAACTTGAGAGATTACCATTGACAATGTCAGAGAGTCCTGTCATTGAATGGATAATACACGGAATTATCACAATTCCGATAACAACTTTCCGATTTAAAAAGTGCCTTGAGTACATACCTGCTGGCCAGTATGAACAATTGGGTAAAGGATATGTAAAATCAGAATGGAAATTACCATACACACATTCTTGCTATAGTGACAGCGACAAAAATGTATTTCTTAGTGGTGACAACTGTAAACATTCACTGAGCGGTACACTTTTGTGTCAGGGTATTAATTTACACGGAGCATGTGATGGAAATTCTAACAACCTTTCATGCCACCAGCTAGTCACACCTGCAACTCAGATAGAGCCCTTCTTTATGCAACTTGTAAACGGGAGTTACATTCTTAGGACGGATCACAGATGTTGTGGCCTTGTGCCAGGGAAAAGTTATCTAGTAAGCGTAACATCCATGGTCAAATGCTGTATGCAGGCATTGTTCCCGAGTGGGCCTGCAGACACAGTGACTCCCATCTGGCCTCGTCTGAATCTCTATTCTATACGAATTGATACTTTAAGCAAAATGAAGTCTGTGCTTTTGCAGACAACAGTGCCTATAACGTCATCAAAAGAGACGTATGATCTTCTAGTTGCAAGGACAGCTACTGAAGTTCATGAACTTTTATCAACAAATTGCCCCGTGCATTTCGTAGAAATGCTCAGCCAACTCCTTAACATGTCTAGTGCCACAAGCATCCCAGGCATATTTAAGACAGTCTTTACGGGACTGCTAACACCTTTTCAAGCAATTCTGGGAATCGTTCCTAATTTTGTACACTCTGTTTTTGGCGGCATACCATTATTTTTGGGACTCGTCGCAGGGATTTTATTTTTGACCCTCCTGCTTCGTTATGGCAAGCCGAAACTCATACATAGCTCCCATGGGAATGGAAGAGACAATCCTAGCGATGCGCTACCGGGACAGGAAAACTAACGTCCTTGGATTGGCCAGGCTGAGAGATCTAAACATGACCTGGTTCCTTTCATTCAGACCTATATGGCAAAATTGCATCTTACCTGTGCTACGGTGTATGCTTTGCGGAGATGAATGAGTGTTGGACATCTGTCTTTCACTTCCATCAGCAGTACCAATGGACGTCGATACTTTGCTCAGTCCAATAACGGCTCACACATTGTGTTGTCCCCAGCGGCTACCAATCCTGATGACGGCATTCGTGGAGACTCCTGTGCTACAACCAAGTGGTAACAGTGGAGCGAGTGACAAAAGCAACATCATCCAGGTACAACGTTCTGTGAGCATTGCTGGTCCTGCCCTTGATGACAGCAATCACTCTCACACCTGCCAAGTTACAGCACTATCGAATTTGGTTGAACTCTCACCTGAATTTGTAGACCAATTCTTTGAGAGCCTGTCTGATATGATGTTCTCGCCCGAACAGAAACAATAACTTTTAGAAGCTTTCCGACACACAGCGTTCCCATGAACTCTGAATTCGGCCTTCAGTTTTGATCAACAAAAACTGCTAACAGCGTTGGAACTCTATTTCCCCGTTCAAGCAATAATTCTTTTGAATTGGGCATTTTTTATTATTGACCTTTTTTTTTGGCACGAACAATTCTTTGCTTAACGTAAAAACTATTCTTAGAGAACAGAAGTTCAAACTTCTATTCCTACACACATCTAGAGACATAAATAGCTTACATCAGCCTCTAGCACATGTTATTGCAATGCATTTATATGTGATGATTTATCTCACCCTTCTTCTGTTTCAGAGATATTTCATGTGTAATTCTTTTTGCATAATCGTTCATTGATTTCATATGCAATAATTTTTGAATGATTTCTATGCTTCAAAAACGTACAGTACCTAAATTTTCACGTATTACAATATACGCCTATTTCAAATGCATATATGTATTTTGGGGTGGGCAATGTTACACATGCATCCTATTGCTCTAGTTTTAGTAATTTGATGGACATGAAAACGTGGAGTGGGTGTTGCGTGTTTATCTAGGTTCCTGATCGATACTGTAACCTTATGCCCCTATTCGGCTATAAATCCACTTATTCCCTATATTGGCATAACCGTTCAAGTGCTATATTCAGAAAATCATCTCTGGCCTCACACGAACAGAGCCACATTCCAGAATAGCTTTCTCAGCCACTTCCTTTGCAACCAATTAGTGCAATGACAGAGCAGAAGTCACTATCTGATATTCCTAGATTAACACTCCGAGTTCTTCTACAAGATAAAAACTCAGCAAACCTGGAAATCCCCGCTTGCTGTGTTTTGATTAGTAATGGAACTCTAATGAGCAACTGATAGCTATCACTTCCTAGTGACATCTTTAATTGACGTCTTATGTACAGCAAACTTGCGTCAAACCAGGCACCTGTCAGGTATAAATACTACCAACGTTGCCTTAAGCAATAGCCTGTTGCCCGTAGCCTGTTGCTGCAGCCTGCTACCCTGTTGCCAGCTGATGCTGCTGCCCCGCTGCTGTTGGTGAAGCTACTGATACCATTATCGCTGCTAAAGCGCGAACGATGGTGTGGTGAGCTTAGGAGCTGAACAGCCGTCCCTCTGCGAAGAGCCCAGCAGATGCCAAGCTGCCCGCAGACGCTGTCCCCCCTCCTCCTCTCGACGCGCTGAACAGAGCTCCAGCGTTTCTAGTCTGCCCTCGCGGGTGACTGGGATACCGAGTTCCTCCTGAAGGAGATACCAGACCTCCGTCATTCTATTCAGAGGTATGGTGTTGACTAAACCCTTAGAAGAGAATTCTTGAAGCAAACCTTGGCAAAACCAACTTAACTTAAAGCTACTTACTTACTCCCCTTCCACGTGTTAGGCTTAGGTCAGGCACACTGGGGTAGGCTTAGTTAGAAGCACCAGTTGAGTATGTTAGCCTAATGTATATATGACTGTATATATGTTTTATTACGTTTAAACCATTGTATGGCTAAGAAACCATATCAATGCTTTTACAGTATTATTTCGCAATACTTATCTTACTGTACGTACTTTTTATAATAACAAGTCTTGCAATTGTGGCAATACATTTCTCTTGTACGAGAAGAAAGACTGTTCAATAAATGTTAACCCTTTATTGACAAACGCCCGTCTCTCTATTCTCTACATATCGTGAAAGTAAACTGCACTAACCTGACTGAGTGAAATACCTGTCTATTGTTTCACACGACCCTAGAGATCGACTCTTGATCTGAGGAGCAAAGTTGTCATGTTGCACGGTTGTTGGAAAGCTGAATCCCTTCTTGTCTGTGCCAGGGAAGCTGATCACTTCCTATGCAGAGAAGAAAGTTTCCAGTGACCTCTGAGCTAGTTGGTAACAAACCCAATTAAGTTTAGCATAGTCAGTGGGGGCCTGGAATATCCGCAGTTCCACGTCGATACTACTGTTTATGTTATTCCAATGCGCAGGGCCTAGTGGGAAACTAGGAACTACACTACAGGAGGGCTGGACAGCTGGGAGGCGGGGAGGGGAGCTGGATTGGGCCGGTCGTGCTGGGGGGGGAGGGGCCGCGGGGGCAGCAGCGGCAGGGAAATGTAAAGGGAGGAAAGAAGGGATAAAGAAAAAAGAGAAAATAAGCAGAAATAAGGCACAAAAGAGCAGAGATGCAGAAAAGAGCAGAAAGGTGAAAGATAGAAAGGGTAAAAAAAACGTGTGAAAACGAGTGAAGGAGCAGAGGGAGAGAAAGGGAAAATGGGTAGAAATAAGGCACAAAAGAGCAGAGGTGCAGAAAGGTGAAAGATAGAAAGGGGAAAAAAACGAGTGAAAACGAGTGAAGGAGCAGAGGGAGAGAAAGGGAGAATGGGCAGAAATAAGGCGCAAAAGAGCAGAGGTGCAGTAAGGTGAAAGATAGAAAGGGGAGAAAAACGAGTGAAGGAGCAGAAAGAAAGAAAGGAGACAGAGGTCCACTGGACCACCAGGGATGAGGCGCAGGGAAACCTGCGGGTGGAGGAGGGCCTCGATCACCAACACTGAAGAGTGCAGGGGCAGGGGCACCTCACTTAATGGTGGAGCTGCGAGGGTGGGAGAGCAATTTCACTGACAATGAGTCAGTGGTCTTGCTCGCCTGTCCCCGCAGTGGCCGCCATTAAGTAGGGGTCGGGGAGGGCTGGACAGCTGGGAGGCGGGGAGGGGAGCTGGATTGGGCCGGTCGTGCTGGGGGGGGAGGGGCCGCGGGGGCAGCAGCGGCGGGGAAAGGTAAAGGGAGGAAAGAAGGGATAAAGAAAAAAGAGAAAATAAGCAGAAATAAGGCACAAAAGAGCAGAGATGCAGAAAAGAGCAGAAAGGTGAAAGATAGAAAGGGTAAAAAAACGAGTGAAAACGAGTGAAGGAGCAGAGGGAGAGAAAGGGAAAATGGGCAGAAATAAGGCTAAAAAGAGCAGAGGTGCAGAAAGGTGAAAGATAGAAAGGGGAAAAAAACGAGTGAAGGAGCAGAGGGAGAGAAAGGGAAAATGGGCAGAAATAAGGCACAAAAGAGCGGAAGTGCAGAAAGGTGAAAGATAGAAAGGGGGAAAAAAACGAGTGAAAACGAGTGAAGGAGCAGAGGGAGAGAAAGGGAGAATGGGCAGAAATAAGGCGCAAAAGAGCAGAGGTGCAGAAAGGTGAAAGATAGAAAGGGGAAAAAAACGAGTGAGGGAGCAGAGGGAGAGAAAGGGAGAATGGGCAGAAATAAGGCGCTAAAGAGCAGAGGTGCAGAAAGGTGAAAGATAGAAAGGGGAGAAAAACGAGTGAAGGAGCAGAAAGAAAGAAAGGAGACAGAGGTCCACTGGACCACCAGGGATGAGGCGCAGGGAAACCTGCGGGTGGAGGAGGGCCTCGATCACCAACACTGAAGAGTGCAGGGGCAGGGGCAACTCACTTAATGGTGGAGCTGCGAGGATGGGAGAGCAATTTCACTGACAATGAGTCAGTGGTCTTGCTCGCCTGTCCCCGCAGTGGCCGCCATTAAGTAGGGGTCGGGGAGGGCTGGACAGCTGGGAGGCGGGGAGGGGAGCTGGATTGGGCAGGACGTGCTGGGGGGGAGGGGCCGCGGGGGCAGCAGCGGCGGGGAAAGGTAAAGGGAGGAAAGAAGGGATAAAGAAAAAAGGGAAAATGAGCAGAAATAAGGCACAAAAGAGCAGAGATGCAGAAAAGAGCAGAAAGGTGAAAGATAGAAAGGGTAAAAAAACGAGTGAAAACGAGTGAAGGAGCAGAGGGAGAGAAAGGGAAAATGGGCAGAAATAAGGCACAAAAGAGCAGAGGTGCAGAAAGGTGAAAGATAGAAAGGGGAAATAAACGAGTGAAGGAGCAGAGGGAGAGAAAGGGAGAATGGGCAGAAATAAGGCGCAAAAGAGCAGAGGTGCAGAAAGGTGAAAGATAGAAAGGGGAGAAAAACGAGTGAAGGAGCAGAAAGAAAGAAAGGAGACAGAGGTCCACTGGACCACCAGGGATGAGGCGCAGGGAAACCTGCGGGTGGAGGAGGGCCTCGATCACCAACACTGAAGAGTGCAGGGGCAGGGGCACCTCACTTAATGGTGGAGCTGCGAGGGTGGGAGAGCAATTTCACTGACAATGAGTCAGTGGTCTTGCTCGCCTGTCCCCGCAGTGACCGCCATTAAGTAGGGGTCGGGGAGGGCTGGACAGCTGGGAGGCGGGGAGGGGAGCTGGATTGGGCCGGTCGTGCTGTGGGGGGAGGGGCTGCGGGGGCAGCAGCGGCGGGGAAAGGTAAAGGGAGGAAAGAAGGGATAAAGAAAAAAGGGAAAATAAGCAGAAATAAGGCACAAAAGAGCAGAGATGCAGAAAAGAGCAGAAAGGTGAAAGATAGAAAGGGTAAAAAAACGAGTGAAAACGAGTGAAGGAGCAGAGGGAGAGAAAGGGAAAATGGGCAGAAATAAGGCACAAAAGAGCAGAAGTGCAGAAAGGTGAAAGATAGAAAGGGAAAAAAACGAGTGAAAACGAGTGAAGGAGCAGAGGGAGAGAAAGCGAGAATGGGCAGAAATAAGGCGCAAAAGAGCAGAGGTGCAGAAAGGTGAAAGATAGAAAGGGGAGAAAAACGAGTGAAGGAGCAGAAAGAAAGAAAGGAGACAGAGGTCCACTGGACCACCAGGGATGAGGCGCCGGGAAACCTGCGGGTGGAGGAGGGCCTCGATCACCAACACTGAAGAGTGCAGGGGCAGGGGCAGGGGCACCTCACTTAATGGTGGAGCTGCGAGGGTGGGAGAGCAATTTCACTGACAATGAGTCAGTGGTCTTGCTCGCCTGTCCCCGCAGTGGCCGCCACTAAGTAGGGGTCGGGGAGGGCTGGACAGCTGGGAGGCGGGGAGGGGAGCTGGATTGGGCCGGTCGTGCTGGGGGGGGAGGGGCCGCGGGGGCAGCAGCGGCGGGGAAAGGTAAAGGGAGGAAAGAAGGGATAAAGAAAAAAGGGAAAATAAGCAGAAATAAAGCACAAAAGAGCAGAGATGCAGAAAAGAGCAGAAAGGTGAAAGATAGAAAGGGTAAAAAAACGAATGAAAACGAGTGAAGGAGCAGAGGGAGAGAAAGGGAAAATGGACAGAAATAAGGCACAAAAGAGCAGAGGTGCAGAAAGGTGAAAGATAGAAAGGGGGAAAAAACGAGTGAAAACGAGTGAAGGAGCAGAGGGAGAGAAAGGGAGAATGGGCAGAAATAAGGCGCAAAAGAGCAGAGGTGCAGAAAGGTGAATGATAGAAAGGGGAGAAAAACGAGTGAAGGAGCAGAAAGAAAGAAAGGAGACAGAGGTCCACTGGACCACCAGGGATGAGGCGCAGGGAAACCTGCGGGTGGAGGAGGGCCTCGATCACCAACACTGAAGAGTGCAGGGGCAGGGGCACCTCACTTAATGGTGGAGCTGCGAGGGTGGGAGAGCAATTTCACTGACAATGAGTCAGTGGTCTTGCTCGCCTGTCCCCGCAGTGGCCGCCATTAAGTAGGGGTCGGGGAGGGCTGGACAGCTGGGAGGCGGGGAGGGGAGCTGGATTGGGCCGGTCGTGCTGGGGGGGGAGGGGCCGCGGAGGCAGCTGCGGCGCGGAAAGGTAAAGGGAGGAAAGAAGGGATAAAGAAAAAAGGGAAAATAAGCAGAAATAAGGCACAAAAGAGCAGAGATGCAGAAAAGAGCAGAAAGGTGAAAGATAGAAAGGGTAAGAAAACGAGTGAAAACGAGTGAAGGAGCAGAGGGAGAGAAAGGGAAAATGGCAGAAATAAGGCACAAAAGAGCAGAGGTGCAGAAAGGTGAAAGATAGAAAGGGGAAAAAAACAAGTGAAGGAGCAGAGGGAGAGAAAGGGAGAATGGGCAGAAATAAGGCGCAAAAGAGCAGAGATGCAGAAAGGTGAAAGATAGAAAGGGGAGAAAAACGAGTGAATAAGAAAGAAAGGAGACAGAGGTCCACTGCACCACCAGGAATGAGGCGCAGGGAAACCTGCGGGTGGAGGAGGGCCTCGATCACCAACACTGAAGAGTGCAGGGGCACCTCACTTAATGGTGGAGCTGCGAGGGTGGGAGAGCAATTTCACTGACAATGAGTCAGTGGTCTTGCTCATACCCAATTTCTCATTCAGAAACAGTTACAGATCCCATTGCATTCTAGTTAAGGGACTTTGTAAAGCTATTGAATGTAAACTCGGCAACAGTCCTTAATCGTTTTAATCTACAAGCAAATAATATCCAAGGGAAGGATAGATATATTTTTAAGACTTGTGTGTACATTGGTAGACAAATTTGTGTGCATGTTTCCAAAGGTTGTTTCCAAAACCTGGACTGGAACTGTTATTTATGTTTTAACATCTACCTATTTCTGACATTTCATTCAGTCCTTTGGTAATGCTTTTGAAATGAGCTATCATATAGGTTTCCTTTCTTAACAGTGAAGCCTCATTGTAACTACCTCTTGGCGATGGTTTGATGACTGATAGCACAGTCCATTTGAACTCAAGTTCCTGATGACTGGAGTCAATGAAGTTGTTCGCCATAGGTGCTGTTACAACTTTATTTTTAATCCTTGATTGGTGATGCGCTACGCGTTGATGAATCTCTTGCATATTTTTGCCAATGCAAATTCTTGGGCAGGGACAAACATTGCATATATGAAATTTTTTGTCTTGCAGTTAGGGAAATGTTTTCTTGTCCACTTATTGTCATCTTGTATGGATTCAATACCCACTATTGTGTTACTGCAACTCGTACAGGTACCACATTTATGATGGCCCTTCAACTGCTTCATATAGAACAGTGTTCTGAGTTCTTTTTTCTGCTGGAAAGGGGTAAGTCTGCATTTACAATTCTTTATCCAATGCTCATATTCTTCTTCATAGCGAAGAGAAGGGCATCTATCCCGAGCACAGAATTCTGTATAAGGTGCCAATTCTTCTTTATAATGACCGGAATGCATTAGTGTGTGGTCCGTATATCGAGGCACACACCAACTTCTCCATCTTGAGTTTGACTTTTTTGATGATTAGAGACTCTCTTAGTGTACACCATGCCCGTTTGAATGCATGTTTCAGCAGTTTTCTGGGGTACCCCTGTTCCTTCATCTGCTCACAGAACGCCTCTCCATGTATTTGGAAGTCATCTTTGCGGGAACAGTTCTTTTGGAACCTAAGTAGTTGCCCATACGAAAGGTTGTCTTTAAGGTTACTGGGGTGGAAACTGCGATAATGCGAGATGGCATTCTTGTCTGTCACCTTTTTGTGAAGCGTAGTAGCAAGTCTGTTCTGATGGGGAAATACCTCAACATCTAGAAAAGCCAGTGTTGTCTGGCTCCTATTTAGGGTGAATTGGATGTATATGGTTGAGCAACTCATGGAAGTTGTTTAATTCTAACTCTGTACCGCTCCAGAGACACCAAACATAATCGATGTAACAATACCATTGGGTAAGATTCTTCTTGAATTGGTTGTTGTTGTAAAACAAATGTGTCCTTGTACCTAGCCACATCCCTTTGATTTGCCAGTAGAATGTCTCTGCAAACCTGAAGAAATAGTTTTGAGTGCCACTTCAGCTAGTTGTAGGATGAAAATCGTGGGGACTCTGAGTGGTTGTGTTCTAGCATCTAAAAAGAATTCCATTGCTTCCAGTGCTCTTTCTTGCGGGATCTGGGTATACAATGAAACCACATCAAAGAAGACAAGCCATTGCTGCGATTGGTCATGAAGGGTATCTTCGACTTTATTAATAAAGTCCTTGGTATCCCGTAAATATGAAGGGACCTCAGGTAGAAACGCTTTGAGGAATGTGTCCACATATTTGGAGATGTGTTCCAGTATCATGCCACACCCCGATACTATCGGCCTCCCCAGAAGTTAAAATATTTGCTTATGGATATTTGGGAGGAAGTAAATGGCTGGAGTCCATGGATGTTTCTTAATCAAAAATTCATACTCCTTCATCCCGACAATCCCCTGCTCAAAGCCTGGCTTGACTATTGGGCTTATTTGTTCCATAAGATCAAGTGAAGGATCCTCTTGAATCAGTCTGTAACAGGAAAGGTTGGTGACCTGCTTGTGTCCTTCATTTAAATATATCACTTTAGGCCACACCACCACCACTCCCCCTTTATCGGCCTGTTTAATTACTATTGAGTCGTCTTCCTTCAAGGCTTGTATCGATCTGTGTTGCGCACTGGTCATGTTGTTTTTACAGCCGGATTTTCTCTTCTTGAGTGTTTGATTAGAAGAAAGAATGACCTACTCAAGTGCCAAAACTTCTTTATGGATGGTATGAGCTGGTGGGCTGAAGATGGGTTTATTTGCCAATCCTGGTGGTTCCGGAATAAGTAAAGTCTCCCTAGAGGAAAAGAACGCCTTAAGCCGAATTTGGCAGAAGAATTCCATCTTCAGTCTGGTGAAGTCTGAATGAGATGTTGGTACAAATTTCAATCCTAGTTGAAGGACTTTTTCTTCTTCTTTTAAAAGTTGTTTGTTGGATGAGTTCACAATGATTGTCTTAGTAATGTCTTGTAAAATTGCCGCCATGTGTGCATTTCCCAGGGCTGAGGTTTGAAGAGAACTTTCTATTGAAGTTGGCCCTTCTCTAAAATAGAGTTTTGCCTTGATTTCCTTCGATTTGATGGACCTTCGCCAGAATCAGATTCCCTTGTGGACTCCAAAGAGGATGTTTCAGAGAATATCTGGAACCTGTTCCTAGAACGGCCTTAATATTCTAATAGAGCCCTATTGCACTCTGCTTTTGTGTAAAAGTTCTCCTTTAAGTATGGGTAAATCGACTCAAGGTTAAACGTTTAGATCTCGTTCTCGAGTTTGGCTGATTTAAAATTATTCGTATAGTCCTTAAATGTTGTCAGCTCCTATTCGATCTTTTCCAGAAGGGATTTTGCTTCAATGACAGTGTGATTGTCTTTGATTGCTTGAGTGAGTTCAGCCAGTTCTTCAGCTTCTTTCATACAAATGAGTTGCGCTGTTACAATGGTATGCACCATCGAGTCCCGGCTGCATTTAGTTCTAATGCAGCTAAAGCCTTTCTTGTACTCTGGGTCATCCGTAAATATCACTTGTACATTTTTGACCTGTAAGTCCCAAGGTATTCTGCCTGCTTTGAGACTTTCCAAAAAGAAAAAGTCATGCAACTGGTTCTTGTGTCTTTTTTGTGGAGGCACATTAGTTTCTCTGAATAATTTTGTTGTCTTGCTGAGCTGCTTAAGGAAATTGTAGAAAAAGGGGAATGTGTAGAGATCAGTTTTTGGATGTGTCCTGCGGCATCCCTCTCTGACATCCTATTTGTGTAGTGTCCAGCCCCTAGGGATTGCACAAACTAAATCAGAATGGTAAGGGATCAGAGGATTGAATCAAATAAGAAAATCAAATAAGAACCCTCGCGGGTGAAGACCCGCCATTAAGCGTAATAACAACAAGGGGTTTGGCCCTAGGCAGCTGGACGGGGCCATATTATTTAACTAAGAAAAGAGGTATCCTAGTCCTCACATTCAAATGCTGCTAAACCAATTTAACAGACTAAAGACCATCAATTCAATTGATATGGGCATGAAGCATTTCTTTGCTACTTCATTCTGTTAACCTTAATACACATTGTATCAAGGGTCAGGTGAGTACAGATACATTTCAGTCAGAACAAATTATGCATATTTAAGCAACAAATAGGACAAAAACATACAGGCTTTGTGATGAGATAATGTAATGTGATTAAGAAGCTGCTACCCACAGGGAAAAAAAACATTAGGCCCAGTAGTGAGACAATTCAAATAACATTGCGACTGTGGGAAACTTAATTAAATGCGAAAGTCCCTGCATTGTGTAATGCCTGCCGATGAATTTCGATTCCCAAGGGTGGTTTGCAGGATTCTCTTCAGGGCATGGACTGTTTCATCTGAGAGAAAAGTGGGGTATAAATTATACATGAGAAGGGACTCTAAACTTGCCAATTATTCAAGTTACCGGGTTAATTTCTCAAAAGTACCTGATTGAATAGAGAAATACATTTGCATGTTCTCTTCAGGGCGTGAACTGGTTTGTCTGAGAAAAAAAGGGAGGTATGAATTATACATGAGAAGGGACTATAAACTTACTAATTGTTTAAGTTACAGGGTTAATTCCTCAAAAGTACCTGATTGAATAGAGAAATAAATGTGCACTTTGCAAGCGAGAAGAGGCACGTTAAAGTCTAGAATGAAAGCGAATCCACCATCAGTCATGTACACGAATTGGTTAATGTTAAACCTTTATAACTAGAGAGACAAGAAAAGGCATTTACTTGGGCTAGTCAGGCTGTCTTTTACTAACGGTTTAAAGTTGCTTGCTGTAGGGTAAATGGAAGCCTAATTATACTTTGGAAGCTTAATCTAAAAATAGAAATGAGTGCTACATCAACAGAGTATGTAATTCCACAGACCTGTGTCCATGCAGCCCACACAATGCATAAGATATGGTAAGTCACCCTACTGAAGGCCTTAAGCAATAAAGGCAGGGGGCACTATATCCCATATGAGGCCATATCAGCATGAACAGATATTCCCCTACACTGTCCAGCCTATTCTGAGATATTTAAGTGCACAGGGAAGCCATTAAGAATATATAGGTTGGATACATGTCAACATGAGTTTCCTAGCTCCATGGTGACTTTACTGACTGCTAAGATGTTTGGTATCAAACATATTGTCTTAATAAATCCTCACTGAGGCCAGTGGGTCATATATTAAAAGATTCCCACAGGTGACCCATTTAGAGGTTCCCCTGAAAACCTACCAAGCACTGGTGTGGTGCCTGACTTGTTTTCCCCAGTCTGCCACTATCAGACATGTTTCTGACCTCGTGAGATGAGAACCAGCGCTCCCAGAGGAAAAAGACAAAGCCTGCTCTTGGCAGAGGTACTTCACACCTACCCCAGGATGATGCCGCCTTTGAAATTCAACCCAGGAACCTCCGGAGAGTGGGGGAAGCCAAAACCCCTCTCCTGCTCCACTTTTGGCAGATGGAAAGGAGGGAAAGTTAGTTAGATTGGGAGTAGGGTCCCCTCTTAGCCTACACCACCCCTAGGGTAGGGCAGGCGAGGTCAGCCCTCTCCTGAAATTCCACCATCTTGGGGTGGTGGAAAAGCAACCTACCAGGGCTACCATAGTGCCTCTTCCCATAGTAAGTGATCGGTAGAGGGTGTAGATATCCTACAGGTAGGTAGCTCATTGGCTACTACCTGTCTCCCCTTATAATACCCCGAAATTTAGTATTTAGGTAGTACCCTGAGACCTGAACATTAGATTTGACTCACAAGAGAAGATCACAACAAAGAAGAGCCTCTGCATGAGAACTGAACCCTGTTGCAGAAGTAAAAGGTGCCAAACTCTATCTGTTGCTCCCAGGACTCGACAATTGTGCTGCTTTGTAGTCCTGAAACCTGAGAGGACTCCAAGAACCTTGGAGCCCCTCCAGCATTCAAGAAATCACTAAAAAGCCCCTTTTAATGAAGGTATCAATCCCCTGCACTCCACAGGTGCCAATGCTGTGAAGTTCAGTTTGTCACTTTCCTGGTCTCTCCGAAGACCTCGACACAGTACCAAAGCAAGAAAAGGTACAACTGCTTTGGAGCATCAGATCTGTCTCCTCGCCAAGTTTGGAGACATCCGGACCTACCGGAGCCACGCAGTACAAATACCTGGGGTACCGGACCCCAATGGCAAACACAGAGAAGAGGACTCTCAAAGCACCAGAAGCAAGCACCCACAGAAATACATCAAGACACCTGAGACCCACTTTCTGAGTGGCCCGGCTAACCAAGATGGTCACTCAAATTTGCCTGCTCCTGGCCACGAGAACATCAAGAAGCACAAAACCCGTCTGATGTGTTCTCTCTGCACTCTGCCCACTAGTTCTAGTATCAACTAACCAGCTTTGCACCTCACTTCCCAAGCCTTTGCAATCTTCTCCCTCAAAGGAGCCCCATCGGACTTAACTGTAAGTCCTCATGCGCACTGTACTTTCAAGTAGGCCACTCTGTCTTTGCGCATCAGCTTTCAAGACCCTCATCACTTTGCTCCTGCCTGATGCTCCCAAACTTCTCCTGTTGGAACTTTGGACTTGGTCCCAACATTGACTTAAAAGGGTAAGGTTAACTTTGTGAAAGCATTGACTGTATTTTTCAGCTTTTTCTCCATTGTACCCTATAGTGTATAATTGTGCATTAGAGTGGTACTTACCTTAGAACTGTTTTCCTAGTCCTAAAATTTTTGTAAAAATCTATATTATTTTTATACATTGGTCTCAGATTTGTTCTTGAGTGTGTGTCTTATTTATTGCCTCTTTGGAGTATCGTAAATGCTTAGCACTATAGCCTGATAAGCCTAACTGCTCACCCACACTAACACAAAAAGAGCAATAGAATTAAGTGATTTTACCTCTTTGTACCATTTGGGGATTCTCTGGAATCTCTGCACAGTATACTTCTTTTTAGTAGACTATATAGAAAGCCAGCTTTCCACATTGACATTAGAAGTGCCCATTGTATTTTTTCCTAAATATACACTTAAGGACCGATTAAGATGCTGTCAGGAAAGGCTCCAACCATCTGTCGGAGTCTTTCCAACCGCATTGTAATATGACAGTTGTATTTATTTCCGACCTCCTCCCTACAATGGAGGCGGTCGGAAAGGAATTTGAACGGTCATTCTGTCTGGCTTCTGACGGGCTCAGAGAGCCTGTTGGCTAGTCAAAATGTGGCCTGTAATCCCAAGGGTGTAAAAATCTATATTATTTTTATACATTGGTCTCAGATTTGTTCTTGAGTGTGTGTCTTATTTATTGCCTCTGTGGAGTATCGTAAATGCTTAGCACTATAGCCTGATAAGCCTAACTGCTCACCCACACTAACACAAAAAGAGCAATAGAATTATGTGATTTTACCTCTTTGTACCATTTGGGGATTCTCTGGACTCTCTGCACAGTATACTTCTTTTTAGTAGACTATATAGAAAGCCAGCTTTCCACATTGACATTAGAAGTGCCAATGTATTTTTTCCTAAATATACATTTAAGGACCGATTAAGATGCTGTCAGGAAAGGCTCCAACCATCTGTCGGAGTCTTTCCAACCGCATTGTAATATGACAATTGGATTTATTTCCGACCTCCTCCCTACGATGGAGGCGGTCGGAAAGGAATTTGAACGGTCATTCTGTCTGGCTTCTGACGAACTCAGAGAGCCCGTTGGCTAGTCAAAATGTGGCTTGTAATCCCAAGGGTGGCTCTTTCTGCCCATGGAATTACGATGTCAGGTTTTGGCAGCCTTTCTGTGTCTGCCTTTCTGAAACAGAAAGGCTACCAGAACTTCACTTTTGAGCCCCCTGCATGGCCCCCTTGGATGCACGACCTCCAGCTGGAGTCCGAAGGGGGCACCTATGGTACCCCCATGTTGATCTCTACACCCTGTGGAAGGCACCTTGAGGTGCCTGCCACGGAGTGCAGGGATGAACTGCACCTCCCATTTTACAAAGGTAGCATACATTCCAGCTGGCTTACAGTTGGAATACATGCTCCCATTGTAGAATGTAGGGCCTGGTGTCAGTCGGTGCCATGACTGAGACAATGTTGGGCAGAGGCAACTCTGCCCAAAATCATAATTAGCTCCTTTGTTACTTTATAAGGGGCATATTTACAAGGGCTTTATTTCCGCTTTTTTGGATTAAAAAGCCAAAAAAGCAGAGATAACGTTTACCCTATTTACAAGAGGGTGCTAACATGCATAATCGCATGCTAGCACCCTTTTTCTCAATGCCGCCCTTTGCATCTCTAATGAGATGCAAAGTGGGTGTTACTGGGCCTACCCCGAATGGACTACCTTGCAAATATCGCTGATGTTCACATCGCAATATTTACAAGGCAGCCCACATGATTTTAGCACATGTTAGGTTTTGGCAAAAACTGTGATTTTCACCAAAATCTAACGTCTGCTAAAATCCTGACTTAACTATCCCTAACATTGGGGGTGGCTTATGCTGATACGACCACAGGGTTGTATCAGCAAGGATATTGCATTTTGCAGGGAGCATCGCTGGGAAACCAGCAATCTTCCCGGCAAAACAGCAATTTCCCCGCTATCACAGGAATTTATATCGCCTTGGAGATACGAGTTTCTAATAATGCGATATCTCCGTGATAAAAACCTGCGTTAAGAAAATAAACGCTAAGCGCGCTTTGCGATAGTTATCGGCAAGCGATGCTAATATGCCCCTAAGTTGGTTAAATATACCTAGTAGTCACATATCTCAGAAATCTTCAGCACCCAACTGACATGTAAATAGGTGACTATAAGAAAATGTTCCTGTCTTTTGTGCACCCATGAAAGCCAGTATGCAAATCACTGAGCTTTCCCCTGGCATCCAAAACGGCTTGCACATCTATAGAATGGCAGTAGTGTCTGTTGTGGAAATGGTATTCCCTGTGGCAGGGATATGAAGAGTCATGTGAAATCAATAGCTCCCAATACCCAAGGGAAGTGGGAATAGTAAAAGATTGCCTCTATGTGCAGCAGTGTAAGGTCTCTGTGCACTGCAGCCAAGGCTATGTGCACTAGGAAGCAGGCAGCATGTGTGGGTGCAGAGACAAATATCAAGTGGAGATTGTGTGAGTATTCATGTTAATCAGACCACCAGTCATGTCCTGCAATTAACATGAATACTTTCTCAGAGGCACACAACGTGCCCCACTCAGGGATGGCCTTAGAGATGGTGGTGGCCTGTGCGACAATGTTTGTTGACGCCCATCTTTGACCACCTCTGCCAGTGATTCCCTCACTATTACCCTTCAACGGTGCCCCTCAAGTTTCCATTACCACACTCTCTGAGAGGCATTGAATTTGTTTTATAGCACCACTCATACCAGTGTAGGGTGTATTTTACATTGCACACACATTAAACAGAGACAATCAATCACAGGTATGAAATCAGTGCATAAGAAATGTTACATATGACAGAGGACTGCAAGGTGCAGGAGTGACATGTCATTAATACTGGTAGGCAGTATAGTTTAAGAGTGTTTTGTCAGGAGAAGCGCAAACTCTGAATTTCAAATGTAACACCATGGTAAGGGTTTCTCTTTAATCGCTTTGTACCTAAATGAACACTTTTTCCAACATTAGAAAAATGAATTGCTTGGGGAAAAAAATCATAACCATCTAATCTATACCTTGCGGTATTCATTTAATTAAGTTAGGCTGGTGGCTCACAACAAAACTCCTAGGGGCATATTACCAAGCAATAGCGATAATTATCGTTGCGGCGATTTTTATCGCAGATAAACCTTGGTATTACCAAAGTTTATCGCAAGTGCGATAAAAATCGTCTGCAATGCATGAATATCGCTGAAAAGTCAGCGCTATTCATGCATTAGCGAG
Organism: Lissotriton vulgaris; assembly: GCF_964263255.1. NCBI lineage: Eukaryota > Metazoa > Chordata > Amphibia > Caudata > Salamandridae > Lissotriton > Lissotriton vulgaris. The sequence goes on along the minus strand of NC_141694.1, from coordinate 340,438,659 downwards.
CTAATGTTCGTAGCCATGCTATCCACCTCCCATTGGATAACATGGCTAAGAACTAGTCAGGGCAGGTGTTGGCTTTTGGAGATATTCGCGCTTAGCGCGAATATCTCTAAAAGTTGGTAATAGGAGATAGCGATGTTAGCAACTATTTCCAGTCGCTAACATCTTGTCACGCCCACTTTGCATGTCATTAGTGATAAATATCACTGATATGCAAAGTGGGGCCCAAGATGGTCGCTATCTCCTACTAGCTGTCGATAACTGGTGTTAGCGACAGCTAGGTAATAGAGATATTTTTATCTCCGCTCGCTTTCTTGGCTTTTAAAGCCAAAAAAGCAGAGATAAACCCCCTTGATAATATGCCCCCTAGTGTTGATGGCTTTGCAGCTGTGTTTTACTCAACATTTAGATTATCTTTCCATTGTGGTCAAAACAAACTGTGGTATTTAACATGGAGGGAACAAATCTCAGTCCTTGTGACTGGCAAACATTTCTGTAATTCCCAAAAAAGACTAAGCACATTTTGGACTCTGAACAAAAGGCCAGTTTTACTCTTAAATTATGATATAGAGATACATGGCACATCTTACTGTGAGGCTGGAAACAATGAAATCCAAAAGGAACCACTCCTTGAAGTCATATTTCTTTAAAGGGAGAACATATTTTGTTTTAAATGTTAGCACTCTTTTGATCTGTTAAACCTTAATAAACTAAGTGCTATCTTTGAAAAAAAGGGTTCTGATTGCAGTTTAGCATCATCACTATTTTTATGCCTTAAAAAACACTGGAGTGCATGTTGCAAGAACAGGTCCTAGCATGCAGGCTTACATGACCAGATCCAGCTTTAAGAAATAATAATAATTTGGTGATATTTTTCAAGCAACATCAAGTAGGAGTTGTTTTCAAGCACAGAACAGAGGCTTCGTTCAAGGATGGGTGTAGAACAGTTTGCCTTTTCAATAACTCCCCTATCCAGAGCCATGGGATATCCCACCAGGAGCCAGAGGCTCTAGCAGTGGCATATAGAACCAGTGCTGGATTTAGCGCTAGTGGTGCCCGGTGTGACAATATTTGTTGGCAGCACCCCAAAGACCACCTTTGCCACGGATTCCGTCACTACCACCCTTTAACAGTGCTCCTAATGTCTCCATAACCACTCTCTCACTGAGATGCATTTAATTAGGTTTATAGCACCGCTCGTACCAGTGTAGGGTGTCGGAATACTTTACAATCAATCAATCAAACATGTGTAAATCAGTGTACAGTAAATGTTACATCAGACAAAGGAATACAAGGTGTAGGAGTCACATGTCATCCATATTGGTAGACAGTATAGTTTAAGAGTGCTTGGTCCGGAGAAGCACAAACTCAGAATAGTTAACATAACACCATAGTTGGGGGTTGCATTTAATAATATGAATTGATATTAAAAAAATATTTATTTATGGTAATGAACCTATATTACAAGGTTAGAATAATGAAAGGCTGGGGGCAAAAGCATAATGCTATAATAATAATATACCTTGTAGTTTGCATGCAGCTATTGATGTCAGTAATTAGCTCACTGTTCTAAATTAGGATTTGAACTTATACACTGCAAGGAACAAAAAGATCTCTCTGACAAAAGCACTGACCTCTTTACTTATATGCACTTTGTGATCTGCCCGGTACACATACTTTGCATCAGCAATTTTAACCCCATGAGCTACTTTTGGTTGAGTTAAAACTTCCACACAAACAAAAAAACTCTGATCTCCCTCCAGGAAGAACATTAATCACCAGAGTTATCCAGACAATTTTATTGTTGTATTAAAATTGCTGGATGCAGGGAATGTGGTAGAAGTTGCTTTTAAAACTGTAACATACTTGCAAACACTGCGCCCCCAGAAGTAAGCCGTAGAGCCAGCCCTGAATAGAGCAGGCCAGACCCACAGAAGGATCTAGTATCAAGACAGGTGCAGGAGTAGCTCTGGCAATGTGCCCCGACCCAGACGTCATTGCAGGTCCGGAAAGGACGTTTGCTTTAAAGGTATTCTGAAAGAACACATGTGCTTGTAGACTTGTCGCATTTCTTTTGGCAATAGAGCGGCCCAGATTGTGTGCTGCGTTCTATTACCAAAAGAAATGCAGCAAGTCTACACGCACACGTGTGCTTTCACAATCCCCTGAAAGCTTACGTCGTGCTTTTAAACTTGCTGCCTTTCATTTGTTAAAAGAGTGCAGCTGTGGGCAGATTGTATGCCTTTGTTAAAGCAATCATGTTAATTGCAGCGCATGATGGGCGTTGCGATTAATATGAATACTTTCACTAAAGCATACAATCTGTCTGGCAGCTGAACCCTTTTAACAAAAGAAATGCAGCAAATGCAGGGAAGCACTTGCTGCTGAACTCAACTGTGTGCGCTTCATACAGCACACTGCACGCTCGAGGTGAGAAAGGTGCACGAGCACGCTGGCACACACCTTCCTGGGAACAGTGCTCACCTGATGTTTGTCACAAGCACCTTGAATAACTTGCCAATAAGTTACCCACTGCATCCCCATTGACAATCTGGAAAGATGCAGTGGTCAGGAACTGACGTACAGATAAAATGTTGTTATGTGCTGGGATGGCCTCGGAAGAAGTGAGCTCTTACTCCCAATCTGCCACAATTTCAATGATTACATCTGAATAGATGAGATATTTAACAATGATAGCATAGCTGAACACATCAAAGATGTTGATCACTGCCTCTGTATCCACTCCATCTAAAGAGTCTGTTTCTCAAAATGGGCAGCAAGATATTCACTGATGTGTTGGAAGAATAGAATTGTTTGTGATTTGCTTTCTTATGTGGGCAGGATGCAAGTAAATGGTTGATAGTAGTAGGAGTTTCACCAGTTGAAGAAGGTGTTTAAGTCAGGAGTGTAGCTTTCCCTACTTGCATTAACAGATTTGTTGAGTATGCTAACCAAACTTTTATCCCTTACAGAATGTTTTAATACAAATTTATGTTTGAAATTGAAGTGTGTTAAATTAAAAAATTGTAGTAAGCAACCAAGCCTAAATACCATAGGAATGTAATATAGTATTGAAGCATTGTTGAAGGAGCCAAGATTTAACACTAAGGCCCATTCCTTAAATGCTTGTTTTTCACTTTAAATGACCATTGTGAAAGATGTTTTTCTTCCCTTTGCTGCAGACGTTGGAATTTCAAAAGCTACTGTTTATTAGTTAATGAATAGAAAATTGTATTTGACGACAGATAATGAGGTTCTCTCCATAATGATGTAAATAACAAGGAGGAGGATTCATAGGAAGAAGATCTGAGAAACAAGAAAGAACGGGCCACCTTATCCAAGGACACATGGTTAAAGGATGATTATACTCTGGTGAGAAGATGGAGAGTACACCTACACCCAGGAGCATGCTGAAATCTTATTGGTCAGCATGAAGAAGAAAGAATGCTAATATTACAACAAAGAAAATGTGTATTTATATTAATGCATGTTCCTATACTTGTTAAGCATACCCTTGTTTAATTTTGGGCAGATTGATTCCCTATTGCACCCATTTACCTTTTCCCCAACTCCCCGAAAGGAGACTCTGGGCCTCCTTATGCTTATGCTTGCTTCATCAGAACCCATTCATGGGTATCTGATCAGACTCCTTTAATCCTTCTCACAATTATCTTGACTTAGCTTAGAATGGGAAAGTTTATTTTTGGAGCGCGCTTGTTATATTCCATTGTATTAATGCTTTATTTTAAATTGATAAATAGATTTAACTTATAACTAAATACTGATTGATTGATTGATTAATTGATTGATTGATTATGCTAACCTTTAATGACAAGCTTAAAGAATTGTACGTTAATACACAATAAGAAACTAAAACATTTGAAAATAAAACACTTTAACTCACATTTCTTTATTGACCGAACTAAAAGTGCTGAAGACTGATAATAATTCATATTGATTTCAGCTTTATGTTAGAGCCGAAATCAAAGATCCATCAACCTATAGTGCGGGGTTCATGATTGATGAGTAAGTGTTAGTGAAACTCCCATGCTCCAGCTAATGTGATTGAAAACCTGTTGCTATATGTGTTCTCTGATAATTATATTTATGTTTACTGTCAATTGCTTTTGTTTACTTTTAAAAATAAAAAATAAACATGATTATTTATTAACATTTTAAAATATCATTTTTGAATCAAAAAACATTTTTTCCATGTATTTTTCTATTTTTTCCCTTTGTGCAGTCAGTGTTCTACCCAGCTTTCATAAATTTCTATGAAAGTTCCATTCAGTCATGTCTGGTTTTTAACTTACTCGAAGGTTAGGCTGGAGTGTACTTGAGCCTGTTTGGCCAGTAGCACTACTGAAGTCAGTGTGGATGTATTTGCATGAGCTTTACTTTATCTCTTCTTCATTTTTCCTTATTTCCACCAATTTATTACTGATATTCATTCCATTCACTGCCACTTGCCCATCCTCTGTTTGCACCCAAAAATGTATATCTATGTGTCAAAAGTAATTTTCTTTTATTGTGTAGAACTCCACATATAGGATACAGGGATAGTATAGCTGTAGATTCTTGCTTGAAAGCTTGTGAATAGCAGTTGTCATCATGCATGGTAGTACTACTTTAAATCCTCAAAAATGCTTAGCCAATACCCCCACCCCCTCCAAGCAGTCCCCTTGAGTTTTAAGGCCAGGTTTGGTGGCCCAGTGGATTAATGCATCCACTATAGGAATGTGATTTTTGGCTACATGGTCACAAGTATGAATCGTGGTGGATCTTCTCAGCTTTTCATCCTTCCTAGTTTGTGAAAAATGGGTACACATAAACATCTGTTATTTCAATAGGCTCCAAGAAATCCCTGCCAGGATGAACATGTGCTTTATATCACATATATTTGAATATCGTGTATCAAACAAGCTGATTCTGAGATTGGTGATATTCATGGTGATTTTGGACTGCATGATAATCTGTTCATCGGTTTTACTGTGGTTGGTAGTGTGATGGGGTTTTCCTGCTTGTGTGGTGTTTCACTGTATTCTATAAGTCTTCTGCACCAAAGAATGTGGTTGTTGTGTTGTTAAGGGATTACCATTGGTAAATGTCCAATGTATAATCCAAAATCAAATTGCAGTATACTTTATTCAACATTACATTTGCTCAAGCCGGACTTCATCATCCTAGAAAGACTCTTGCCTTTATATAAAAAAGGCCCAATAAAACAGACAGTAACAGCTGTCAACTCAACTCATCACTAGATGCAGATGATAATACTTTTGCTAAAACATATTCTAGCAGTTCTACTACAATGTGCTGAATAACAGAAACTATCTGCTCTACAGTTGGCAATATAGTTACACTACCTACTTTGCATACCGCTTTTGAGAAAATAATCAGAACCTTTTTCGGTGCTTCACGGTTTACTCCACCACCTATGATATAGAGGTAGGAAGCATCTTTGGTTAAAAGTACAGGGTAGATGTTTAGATCATACTCAACTAAATCACTCATAGAGCTCCACACAACAATCTGGGTCCAAGTAAAAATAACTAATGGAAAACAATTCCCAACTTGTTTTTGACTCAAACAGGGATGCATTTGAGCGCTGCTTCTTCTTTTAATATAGGTATTGTACATTAAACAATGTATCAATCAAATTCTGGTAGACAGCTAATCCCTTTCTTAGGTTATGCTGATGACCTTATTTCACTATCAACAACCCAGAAAGATAACAAAGAGAATTAAATTGCATCGCTTACAAAAATAGAACAAGCAAAAGAGATTAATAATCAGCTTTAACAAAATCCAAACAATGTCTTTTGGATGTGTTAAACCGAGGCTCAGTCTGGCAGTTGAAAAACAAAAAAAATCAAACGTTTTTCATTACACCTACTTCAGAGGAAATTGGTTTGAAACTAACCTAGAGATTTCACAAAGAGAAGATAACAACCAGTAGAGACATGACAACTATGCAAGCATCAAATGATTTCCAAAAACATATGGCGGGGCAACTGGTCCTGCCATTACTGTTTTGGGATCTACAATAATTCCGGTAATATTTTATGTTCAAAGAGCAGTCTTTGGCGAGTCTGGATACATTATTTATCAAATGGACATGAAAAACATTTACTGTGTTTTCAACTTAAGACCATAAAATCAGCAACGCCTCATCTATACTACTATTATAAAGGAAGAACTTTGAACCTTTGAGGCGGGTAAACTCGGGAACCACAGCGCCAATCCAAACACCCGATACATCGTTGTAATTGGCAGGGTCTTTAGATGGACATAGGCTATATAAAATAAAAAAAATACGTTATTTAAAATATTTACCTAAAAAAAAAAAGTAGTCCCTTGGAAGTAGCGTCGACCGGTCGCGATGTGCGTGCTGACATCAGGAGCCAGGGAGGAGCGGCGGACATCAACGCGGGGAGGAGCGGCGGACAGGCGGTGAGGAGCGGCGAGGAGCAGGGGACAGGCGGGGAGGAGAGGTGAGCGGCAGATGAGGAAGGTGAAATACAAAAGCTACAGGCGGGGAGGAGCGGTGAGCGTAGGTGAAATACAGGCGGGGAGGAGCGGTTAGCGTAGGTGAAATGCAGGTGGGGAGGAGCGGTAATCGTAGGTGAAATACAGGTGGGGAGGAGCAGTCAGCGTAGGTGAAATACAGGTGGGAAGGAGCGGTGAGTGTAGGTGAAATACAGGCGGGGAGGAGCGGTCAGCATTAAATGAAGCAAAAGAGGTACCAAACCGTGCATTACAAAATTGAGAATCGTGAGCCAACAAAATACAAGAGCTAGCAAACTGTGCATTACATGAGGAAAAGGTGACACGTGCAGGTTACAAAAGCGTACAAATGAAACATAGAGGTATAATACTGCAATATATGAAGGAAGGCTCCGGGGGACCCACGGACATTACAGAAGTGAGTGCATTACAAAAGTGAGAATCGTACAAAAGTTAGAATCGTGAGCCAACAACATACAAGAGGTAACAAACGGTGCATTACATGAGGAAAAAGTGGCGGGGAGGAGCGGTGAGCGTAGGTGAAATACAGGCGGGGAGGAGCAGTGAGCATTAAATGAAGCAAAACAGGTAGCAAACCGTGCATTACAAAAGTGAGTGCATTACAAAAGTGAGAATCGTGAGCCAACAAAATACAACAGCTAGCAAACGGTGCATTACATGAGCAAAATGTGACGTGTAATACAACAATGTTGGTGGTAGCGTTTCTCGAGGCGAGAAAACGTCCGCACCTTCTGTTGGCGACTATTTTCACTGATCAAGTTACGTGTGAAATATCAAGGATAGAGGTGCACTGAGAACCTGGTAGAACACCCACCACCGGGGGTGTGATACAAAGCAACTTAATGCCCGTGTCAATACTTAGGAAGAAACCAAGTTACAACAAGCACCCTCTGAGAAGTCAGGAATCAGTAATAACTCTGCATTACACATTGGTTATTTCACCACTTTTTCATCAGTTTCAGACACAAGTTCATGAGAAATAAATGGGCTTCAAAGTATGGATCCAAAACCGTACGTAGTATCTTCAAAAATCTTTATTTTAAGCACATTAAAAGTTCTCCAGCTTTGCACTGCCGACACGTGTTTCGCCCACACAGGGGCTTTTTCAAGGCAATCTCATTCAAGATGGACAGGTCAGATTGTCAGGATGGTCTGATCGGTGTGTTGTAGCAGGAATCGTACGAAAGTGTTAAGAATCCTATTGATTAAAGAGTTGGCGGTTGCGACGTTCAAGATGTATGTTCAAACATGATAATTAGTAGGGAGGCGATAGTCACTTGGTGGAGATCAGTTTTAATTTTCATGAAGTGTAGAATTTTGAAGACCTTGGTAAGTCTGTTTGGAAGTACGTGTAGGAGCCGGATCTCCACTTGAGCAGTGCTGAGCAGTGGAGATCCGGCCAAATAAAAATATAGGCAGCGGTAATATCGACATTTTAATTAATGAAACCCTGCCCACTAATGAAAGAGGAAGTAAAAGCCACTGATCTAAAAGACTCTTGATTTTATTTTTCATTTTTATATAATTCAAATGATATAACTGATGGTAATGGTTGATGCTGAAAAAGCATTTTACCTGGTTAATTGGACAACCCTGTTTTTTTTCTCTCAGTCGAATCGGTTTTCCAGCTCAGGTTACTGATATGTTACGAGATATTTATCAGGGGGCTTCTGCCCAGGTAATAATCAACTCAAAACGAGCAGGACCGATAAAAAAAAAAATTTGGATTAGTTCTCATTGAGGCCTCCGCGGCCTGTCTGTGGAAAAATGGCTGATATTTGAAGATTTGACATCAGTTTGAGATTAAAGGCCTCCACGCATGAGAGTTGTGAAAGCAGAAGTAAATAGAATGGCCTGTACCCGAAGGGAATGATGTCAAGGTCAGCTTGGCCTAGGGCACGGAAGTTTGCCAAAGAATGCCTGCATCTAAAACCGTCGGAGATGAATGCCATGAGAACGTTTTAAGATGACTTTGCTAAAAAGTAAACTGGTTTAAGCGAGGATTGAATGAGATGATCATCATCACCTCTCTAGTGGACCCCCTAAAAGTTTCAATTTAAGGTATTTACTTAGAGAAAAAAGCTATGAAAGGGCTTATTCAATAGAGTGAACAAAGCTTGCTCCACAGATTTTATTTTGCACCACGGCATGCTGTTAGTTTGGACAATTTATGGTGCTAGAGACTTTGAAATACTTTTGGACTTTAACTTATGATGGAGCAAAGAAGATGATTGAATGCAGAATTTTTATTTTGGAAGGGCGGCATTGAAGAGAATAAAGAGACAGTTTGGGAACCTGCATGAATCTGTTATTTTCATATAACAGAGGGTAATTCTTTTTCTAAATTTCATTTTCTTTAACATGTACTAAATCAATTTGCTCAAACTTTGCTTGTAATATTGAAACTTTAAAATGTCCTTTCCTTCGATGAAGTAGATAAAATTTAATACAATCTTAAATTCAAGTCTGATTATTTTATTTTAAATAAATGTAATGACAGGATAGTAAATGTTAAATGTTTATAGAATTACTATGATTGAGCTGGTCTTAATCACTATCAACTGACTTCTACTAGTTTGCTCTATTGATCAAATTGGTGGAGTACTTTGATGCAAATGTGTCCTATTTTCAAATTAGCATAATGATCAAAACTTTATAAATGTATATAATGTATAAAGTGTAGAATCTAGGTACCCTGCTAACCAGCAGGCCTTCTTTTGACTCGGGAGCAGTGTGATGTGTGTGTATGTGTGACTCACTGTGCTAGGGGCCCCCCACCGATGAGTAAGAAAAGTTGTTCCTGTGCTAAGTGACATGATTATAGTGGGTTGTTGGGGAGCTCCTCTGGATCAACATCATAATCAGGCCCAAAGTTGGGTCATTTGTTGCTTTGCTATACACTAAATCAAGGGGGTGTTCCATTGGTGAGGTGTGGTCCTTCCAGTGAAGCTATCCATGGGTTTTGATGCTAATCCCTATCTAAAAACTATAGTGTACAGGGTTTTGCACCCAAATCCTACACCTCCTCAAGACAGGTGCAACAATGAGAATTGATTTAATTTCTCCTCGTTTTCCCTACATTTCATGCATACTGCATTGTACAGCACACATACAAAGGATCCTTGTTGAATTGGAACAGTTCCCCTTCAGTTAAAAAAATAGCCCTTGTGGAATGCACACATATTTGTACTGTGGCGCAAGGGTGTGTGTGTTGGCGCATGGCAGCCAAATGTTCGCCACTACAGGGAAAAAGGAAACCAGCACCGCATCTTAGTAGATATGGCACTGTTCTGCTCACTCCCTTTCATGCACTGCAACACAGCAACTTAAATAGCTGCACTTCATTTGATTTTCTTTTAGTAAATCTGTGATTAGGTGTACCATACATGATCTCTTAGACGTGAATGTTATTTCAGGCCAAAAGGTCTTGAGTATGTACCTTTAGCTGCTTCATCCAAGGTTGCGGATTAGCATCTTCTAACTGTACCAATACAGAACTTACACCATTTTCTGTCGAAACTATGGGGAATATTTATGAAATAGTGGTACAACGCAGTGCATCAAGTCACCTTGCTACGCTGTGCTCCAGTGCTTTACTGGGAAAGGGCAGGAATGTGCCTTATTTAAGGTATACAGCACATTCCTGGATTTTTCTCCTTGCGCTGGTGCACAATGGGGTGTCTAGTGTCAATGCAGGTACCCTTGCCTTATGTTTCAAGAGTGCCTTAATTGCATGCTGGATTGTTTTGGGGCAGTAAACGACACCTCCATGCACAAAACAATATTGAGACATTTTCCTCTTTAGAAAGAGGAATTAGTGATGAGAAATAAAGAAATTTATAATATATGCGTTATAGAATTCCAATAGAAGCCCAGGTTAGATGTGCAGGACATCTAACCTGGGCTTTTATTGGAATTTTACAATGCATATTAACAAGCCCATTATCGCTGTTTTAGCTGCAGTGTCCTGCCGCTAAAATGGCGATCATTTTAACAAGGTTCTTGCTAACATGCCCCTGAATTTCCATCTCACATACTTCATTTCATTGGTGGATTTAGATCACCACTAAGGTTGTATGCCCCAGTTAATCCACTTCAGCAGTGTTTTGCATTTACCACTAAATGAGGGCATTTCAGTCTGTAATCAACATTCCTAAATCATAAATCACAATACAATTGCACTTTTTAGTTGGCAAACACTTTTTCACAAAGCATTTCGAGTTTATATTGAAATTGTGTTTTATAGTATTTACAGCACTTAAAAATGAAATGCCTCGCTAAGTTTAATATGCAACCCGTAGGTGTTCCTTCTTCTCCACATAACTATAGCTATCAGAATTCAAATCTCATGAAAAGCGAAATTGCTAAAAGAATCACATTTTCTTGTCAATCTTTTATAGCCATTCCGTTTTCAGATGCATTTTATGAACAAAAATAGGCTGTTACAAATAATGCGAGCTTGGCTTCATGCCTTATTCATTTTAGATCTTAGGGCGCACATTTGGAATGGTTGCATTAGAAGATCTGTTTGCATAAAACAATTAGGCCAGATGAGTTCAGAAATAATGACGTCTAAGCACCCTGTTTATCAGCATTTTCTTTGCTCATCATGAGGACTTTTCCTCACCTGTCATGAGGTTGTTTTCTCATAAGAGATAATGGGGAATAAGGAGCATAACAGGCAAGCAAAGCACTGATGAAAAGAGTCCTTAAGGAGTATTCTTAACCTGAGGGCTCTATTTAGACACACTTACACACCTGTTCCACAACCATTTGCCTGCACAACATAATATGAAAATGGTTGCAAAACAGGCTCCTGTGGCAGTGTTGAAAAGAGCTTGATTATGCTGTGATTTGACATAGAATATTTCTTGTTATAGATATTGTAAATGAAACATGGGTTCTAAGAATATTTTTATTTTGAACTATGCACGGAAAATAATAAGGAAAACCATTCAGTTTATGTGACAGAATGGTTTGAGTCTACCCCAATTAATTTTCTGGTTTTTAGTTCATGAAGGAAAGTGGCTCTTTTTGCATGATTAGCTCCCCACTTTTTGCCTGAAGCCTGATGTGATTTCAAACTGTAAATGCACTGTGGCCTAATAAGCAGGTTCCCAGTGCCAGATCTGTTTCCCAAACACTGTTTCATGATTGATAACTTCAGTTACCCCTGTAAGTCCGTAGAGGATGGTACCCTTGGTACCTAGAGCATGGGTACCTATGAGGCTACAGCACTGGTTGTGCCGCCCCAGAGACCCCTAACCAAGGCTATGCACTCTGTCATTACAGGCTGCTTGTCTTCCTGCAGAGAAATCCGAAGAGTGAACATGGCACACAGCCCTGTGTGCCATGCCTCCCAAACAATGAGTAAGGCATTGGTAAGTCACCACTACTGTAGGCCTTTAGCACTAAGGCAGGGTGCACTATATCCCATGTGAGGGCATATCAGCATGAGCAGATATACTCCTAAAATGTCTGGTCTATTCTGAAATGTTGTAAGTACACAGGGAAGCCATGAAGAGCACAAGTTTCATAGCTCATTAACAGCTTCACTGATTTCTAAGATGTTTGGTACCAAACATCTTGTCTTACTAAATCCCCACTGATGCAAGAGTTGGATGTATTAATAAATTCACAGAGGAGACCCTTTTGAAGGGTACCAATACAACCTACCAAACCGTGGTGTAGTTCCTGACTTGCTTTTTCCAGTCTGTCACTACCAGTCCTGCTTCTGACCTCATGGGGTAAGAGCCAGCACTCTCAGAGGAAAGAGACAAAACCTGCTCTCTGCAGAGGAACTCCACACCGCCTGGGTAGGAAGCGTCAAGGGCGATTCTGCCTTTGACATCCAACCCCGGAACCTTGAGGTAGTAGGGGAAGCAAAAACTTTTTCTGCTCCTCTTTTGGTGGGAGGAAAGGCAGAAAATTACTTAGATTAGAAGGAGGGTCAACACTTGGCCTTCACCACTTCTAGGGTGGGGAATACTATGTGAACCCCTCTCCTGAAATTCCACCATCTTAGGATGGTGGAGAAACAACCTGTCAGTGCTAGGGCAGTGCCTCTTCCCACAGGAACTCATTACCAGAGCCCCTACGTGAATGTGCCTCCTATCTGACTTTTAGGAAATGACTCAAATCATTTTTATTCTAATTTGTTTGCTATTTTATGCCCGGCTTTTTCTCTGGTCTCCTACCTTGGAAGCGCTGACATGCCCCCTGGTGAGTCAAGGGTTCTATAAGAGCCCAATAACATAATCTAACATAACAGGAAGTTGACCTTCAAGGGTGTAGACACCATAGAGGAAGGTAGCACATTGGCTTCTAACTGCCTCTCAACTCAGTATTTATGTGGCACCCCAAGACCTGATAATCAGATTCAACAAACAATAGAAGACCAGGACAAACAAAGACCTGCTGCATGAGAACTGAAGCCCTTTTTCGGAAGAAAATGAAGTCAAGCCCTGCCTGCTGCTCCCGGAACTTGATAATTGTTGCTGCTGTGTTGTCCTGAAATCGGAAAGAACTATAAGAACACCGGAATGAGGTATGAGGTATGAATAAAATTTATATCACGCAGACAATAACCCGAAGGCATCAAGGCGCCTAACAAAGCATATCATTAACAGAGGCATGACACCATTACAGATAAGCCTGCACAAAGAGATGCGTCTTAAAAGCACTTCTAAATGCCCGAAGAGTGGGTAGGGATCTGAGTTCCAATGGAAGGTCATTCCACCACTTGGGCGCCAAGGTGGAAAAAGCCCTGCCGCCCCATTTAGCTCTTCTGACGCGAGGGACTGACAGGAGAAGTCTACTAGAGGAACGCAAGTCCATAGAGGGAATATAGCGGGACAGGATAGATCCTACACCAGTGGAACTGTTTTTGGCAAGGGCCCTATAGGTCATGCATAGTGTCTTGAAATGGATGCGGTCCTCAACAGGGAGCCAGTGTAACAGCTTTCTGGCCGCTGTGGCCGAGGCACGCTTGGGGAGATCTAGTACAAACCTGGCAGCAGCGTTCTGGACTACCTGCAAGCGCTGTAGTAGACTTTATTCAGTCCCGTATACAGCGCATTGCAGTAGTCCAGCCGGGAACCAATGAGGGCACCTGCAAGCTGTTTTCTTGCCTGCAGAGATAGATAATGCCTGATTCTCCTCAGAATGTGGATGATGCCCCAGCAAGTAGAGATGGTTCTACTAACCTGTTTATCCAAGTTGAGGGCAGGATCAATCATGACCCCCAGATTTTTTGCAGAGGAGGTAGGGGAGGGGCAAACTCCTAATGAGTCAGGCCACCAGCAAGATGACCATACGTAATCTTTCCCTCCAAACACCATCACCTCCGTCTTCTCCCCATTCAGTTTTAATGAATTGTGAATCATCCATTGTCCGACTGCCTCCATACAAGATCTAAAATTGGAGGCAGTCGGGGCACCTGACTGGGAGAAAGAGACAAGGATCTGGGTGTCATCCGCATAGGATACTATCTACATCCCATAAGATCTGATAAGCCTGGCAAGTGGGGTCACATAGATGTTGAATAGGGTCGGACTAAGAGCCGACCCCTGGGGAACCCCACATTGCACAGGCAGGGACGGAGATAGATACTCCCCCAACTTCACTCTTTGCACTCGGTGACTGAGGAATGAGGTAAGTAGATCTAAGGCTGAACCCTGAACCCCAACCTCCCTCAGCTGAGCTGTTAACTCTGAGGGAGAGAGGGTATCAAAGGCCGCCGTTAGATCCAAAAGGATCAGGAGGGTGGTCTGGCCCCCATCAACACGCGTACGGATGTTATCCAATACTATGGTGAGGGCTGACTCGGTGCAGTTTTCCCTCATGAAGCCATGTTGGGAAGAGTCAAGACAGCCCGAACTCTCTACAAATGCGGCAAGATGTTTATTAAGGTGTGCTTCCAGCATCTTTGCTGGAGCAGGGAGCAGAGATATGGGCCGAAAGTTTTTTAAAACCGCAGGATCCAAAGAGGTCTTTTTAAGTAAGGGTTTTACCACAGCGTTTTTCCATTCGGTGGGGAAAAGGCCATCCCTCATGGCTCTATTCATTATGTCAACCAGGGGGGGGCAGGAGAGTATCCCTACACTGTTTGAGAATCCTGAGAGGGCATACATCCAGGGATGAACCAGATTTTGTTTTATTGAGGAGGCTATCCAGATCCTCCAGGGAGAGAGGGGGAAAATTCCCAAAGGAAGTGTTTCAGCCGGGGCATGGTGCATAGTCCCCAGAGCAGGAGGCCCACTAATTAGAGATTTTTGCAGCTCCAAGGCAGAGTAAATGTCTAACATTTTTGACTGGAAAAAGAAGGCAATATTATTGCACAGCTCTTGAGATGCTACTACGGGATCTGGGGTTTGGAGGGTTATAAGGGAGTCCACTACCCTAAAGAGCTCTTTAGGATAAGTCAGTGAGGTAGTCAGGGCCATAAAGTGCTCTTGCTTGGCCTTTATGATTTCACCCTTATATTTCCTCAGTAGGGTCTTATGTGCTTCCTTATCCTTTAGGTCCCAACCCGAGTGCCATAGTCGCTCCCTCCTCCTCACTTCTTGTTTGAGGAGTCTAAGATGTTCCGAGAACCAGGGGGCTGAAGGCCTTTTTCTGGCTCTGTAGCATAGTTGGGTCGGGGCCAACTCATCCAGTGCCTCAGTCACTGTCTTTTCGAACTGTAGGACTGCTGTGGAGACACTTTCCCCTAGAGGTGAGGACAGTTTGAGTGCCCACTGGGAAAAGGAGCTATTAGAAATATTCTTGAAATTCCTGCGACATTCTTTTTTGCTCGGAAAGATTTTGGACGTTTGAAGGAGTGGGCAGGCTAGCTCAAATGGAATGGCCAGGTGATCAGACCATGACAGAAAAATAAGGTCCTTAATCGTCAGCCTCTCGTCATTGGAAAAGATTCCATCGAGCGTGTGGCCTGCTCGATGTGTAGCCCCTTTAACCAATTGGGCAAAACCACAGGCTGACATGGCATCAAGCAAGGAGACAGTATCGTTGATGTCGTACCTCTCCTGAAAGTTAAAGTCTCCCAGAACTGTGAGATCTTTCCGACCAAAGTATGGTTCTAGGACGTGGAGAAACCGTTGTCCAAAATCAGTGCATGAGCCAGGAGGGCGATATATCAAAATTGAAGAAGGCTCTATGGCCGCTTTTTATGGAAAAGAATAGAGCTTGGAAGCTGTCCGTAGGGACAGAGATAGGAGCAGTGTGGCAATGAAAGTGATCCCTGTAGAGGATTACTAGCCCTCCTCCCACCCGGCCTAGTCTATCTTGACGGGCCAGGCAGTATCCTTCTGGAACAGCTTCAATAAGATCTGGACCAGAGGAGTCCTTTGCCCAAGTTTCCGTGACAGAAACCAGGGAGGGCTTCCTATCTGATACAAATTCCTTAAGCAAGATGTTATTTTTAATAAGCAAGTGGGCATTAAGGAGGATACAATGTTCCTTCAGTGTCCTAACTCTGGGGGAAGGGGAAAGTGAAGGCATGTAACTGGAAGGAGGGGGCATGGAGCTTGCCGTATCTGACAGCCGGCATCCACACGATAGAGGGCGTAAAATGTCGTCCGGTGAACATGTATGAGAGCATGTAAGCCTAGGGGGTTTAAGCTCGAGTAAGGTCTGAATAGAATATCTAAGGTACAGGGAGTCGGGGGTCCCTAAGCCATATGTCCAGCCGTCCAGCCCATCCTTAGCGCGGACGGGCGCAGACGGGCTGGATTCTGGCGTGACTCCGGCATCACTACGGCGCACTCGCAGCGCGCACACGCTGCGCGCCATAATAGCCAGTTTATGTAGGGCTCTAGTCAGTCCACCTGACTGCTAAAGCGCGAGACAATATAGCGCTTCCCCAACACCCACCCAAGATGGCGCCCACCTAGTATTGAAGCGCAAGGGACCGGCCCGCCAAAATAGCGGTGAATGCACTATTATAGTGTAGCAGTGCGAGCGGGAATAAAAACAGGGGAAAACTGTGGGTAAAGTAATTAAAAAGAAACAACAAAACAGGAGCTTTTTAAAATACGCTAGAGCGTCCTAATGCGGGCGTAAATGCAGCAGTGCAGAGCCTAAGCAAGGAGAACCTACCTCCTGCCTGCCTTAAGTAATGATATCGATGCAGCCTCTAGTCAGTCCTCCTGACTGCTAGAGCGCGAGACAATACAGCGCTTCCCCAACACCCACCCAAGATGGCGCCCACCTAGTATTGAAGCGCGAGGGACCGGCCCGCCAAAATAGCGGTGAATGCACTATTATAGTGTAGCAGTGCGAGCGCGGATAAAAACAGGGGAAAACTGTGGGTAAAGTAATTAAAAAGAAACAACAAAACAGGAGCTTTTTAAAATACGCTAGAGCGTCCTAATGCGGGCGTAAATGCAGCAGTGCAGAGCCTAAGCTAGGAGAACCTACCTCCTGCCTGCCTTAAGTATTGATATCGATGCAGCCTCTAGTCAGTCCACCTGACTGCTAGAGCGCGAGACAATACAGCGCTTCCCCAACACCCACCCAAGATGGCGCCCACCTAGTATTGAAGCGCGAGGGACCGGCCCGCCAAAATAGCGGTGAAGGCACTATTATAGTGCGTGAGACAATACAGCGCTTCCCCAACACCCACCCAAGATGGCGCCCACCTAGTATTGAAGCGCGAGGGACCGGCCCGCCAAAATAGCGGTGAAGGCACTAATATAGTGTAGCAGTGCGAGCGGGGATAAAAACAGGGGAAAACTGTGGGTAAAGCAATTAAAATGAAACGACAAAACGAGAGCTTTTTAAAATACGCTAGAGCGTCCTAATGCGGGCGTAAATGCAGCAGTGCAGAGCCTAATATACCTCCATCCTTCAAGAAATTGCCAAGAAGCTCCCTTGAAGTGAAGGTATGAATGAATGAATGAATATAAAATGTGTAAAGTGCTAACTTTGCCCAAGGACGTCAAGGTGCTCACAGCAGAAGATAAATGCAGACAGCCGAGGCACCCCTAAACCAACGTCTGAGGGAACAGACATGTTTTTAACATTTTACGAAACAGAGTGTGTGAACATTGTCCAGCAATTTCGTCAGGAAGAGAATTCCACAACTGAGCAGCAGATGCTGAGAAAGATCTCCCACCCCATCTCAGCTGCTTAAATCTAGGCACAGTAAGAAGATGCTTATTGGCCGACATGAGGTTCCTAGAAGGGACGTAATTATGAAATAATGCTTTAATACCGTCAGGGCCCCGGCCATAGTAGGCATTATGAGTAAGGCAAAGAGCTTTAAAGGTGACCCTACGATCAATTGGGAGCCAATGCAGAGACTGAAGGGAGGATGAGACTGAGTAATGTTTAGGCACATCAGCCACCAGCCTAACAGCAGCATTTTCCACCAACTGCAGACGCTGCAGCTGTCCCTTATTAATACTCGAATAAATGGCGTTACAATTTTCTGGAGAGTATTAGAGCAACAACAACTTGTTTACGGGCGGCGAGTGAAAGACACTGTGTGACGCAAATCATCCCAGTCTCCTACACATTCCTGTTCGAATCCGGATACCGGGTTTTGCTGAGCACCAGAGCGCCGGAGAGCCAGCCGCGAGAGAGGGAGCACGCCGCACGCCACTCTCTCTGCAGGAGCTACTGCCTCACTTCTACGGAGGTTTGCCTCCCATTCCGCTCGTAATGCCTCACCGCCTCCTGCACTTCTCCGGGCGCTGGTAGTGATCGCTGCCGCGGTTAGCTCTGTTTCTTGCCGCTTGCCGCCTGATTGCCACTTGACTGCCTCTCCGGGCGGTCGAAAAACAGCGTTGGAAGGCGGTGAAAGGCAGGGGGGAATGCTGCAGGGCAACCGGCAAGCGAGGCAAGGGTAGGCTCAATGAGTTGGAGCTGAAGGAGCTGAAGGAGCTTGGGGTGCCAAGCTCCAAGCCTTGTGTGCTGAATGTGAATTTCAGCTGCGACAGGAGGCTGTGCCCTTTAAACAGCTAGGTGGGAGCATCGGTTCCCTAGCAACTACCTGTGGCAGAGGGAGCAAGAGCCCCCAAGAGCACCCTTGAGGTCCCAGCAGTGCACCAAGGACACTAAGGACACTGAGATCACTGGGGAACACAGAACTCAGAGGTGAGCAGAGAGCGGAGTCTTCCTAGGCAAACCAGGCCAACCAGGGCTGGGAGAGCGACTGCACTAATTGCATTAACTGCTTAAATTTCTTCTATTGCAGCCTACCTCACCTTTCCCTTCCACTGCCTCCCAAAACAACTAAATTTAAAAACAACAAAGTTTAATTTAATTTTATTACAGTTTTTGATTTGTATACCAGGCACCAACTGTCAGAATCTAGAAAGGATCAAAAAGTATCATGAGATCAGGCTGGGTACGAGGAGCAATTTTCAAAGGAAAGCGAAAGCGGACACCCAAGTTGCTCGAGGGCTCAAAAGATGAAACATCACCCAAAACCAGGCCCACAACACAGAAGGATGCTAATTGATATAATTGATACAAGCGCAGACGCTAATATTTCAGGGCAGCCCTTAACATGGAAGCAACTTACAAACCAAATAAATCAAAAAACTGCCAATTCTTGTTCCAACCAAAAATCTACACAAAATTCTGCTTCATAAAAAATACAGGGGATGCCCTCTTTTCAAAAGTGAACGAGGTACAAGGCCTTCAATCACCACTTTTGTTAGGACAGGCAACACAACCGATACAACCAATACAATTTTCTGGTGCACATGGAACTATAGACGAAAAGGGAAGCCCTAATGCATCACTTACGACAACTATCAGTCCATCTCAAGCAACATCAACTCCACAACATAAGGAAACTCAGACTTTCACAACATATGATATTAATACTATCGGTAAGGAACAGAAAATTGTTACTGACTTAATCCAAATACTTAGACAACTGATATACCAACGATCTGCGGACTGGGATCCCTGAGGAAAAACTGCACCCGACTAACAACAACAAACCCAATCAGAAAAGTGAAAAGGAGGAATGGAAAGGAACGGAAACCCCCCAAACAGTTCTGACGCCAACTCCTCACCGCAACGAAAAAGCGACAATGCTAAAAGTAGTGGAGGCAAAAGAAAAAGAAGGAAGGCCAGGAATTGATGCAGCAGAAATAACATAAATGTCTTCATATCTTGGAAAGGAAGAGTGGGAAGACCTCATGGCTACCTATTCCCGAAACAAATGTAGGAGCGAGCCCACTGAGAACGCTTTGTGTGGGACACTAGAACTTAACGGATCACTGACATAATATCGACTACAAAAATATAGGCATTTAAAATATCAACTCCAAAATATCGACTACAAAAATATCGAAGTCCTATCTACAAACAGGTAAGTACAAAAATATTGAATCAAAAATATCGTTTAAAAATATGTACTTTATAAAAATATCAAATGTATTAAAATTAATGTAAAATTAAAAAAAACTAAAATATACTTAAAATACTTAAATAACCTTAAAATTAATAAATAATTAAGTTATAAAAAAAATAATAACATTTTATTTGTTAAAACATATATATATATAATAACATATTATTATTAAGAAATATACAATATTATTACCGTAGCATAGCAAGAGTGTTAAAATTACTATTTCCACTCCAATGAGTGCAACAGTAGGGAAAGCGTTGGATAGCGTAGCGGTAACAATTACTATTCCCACTCCAGTGAGTGCAACAGTAGGGAAAGCGTTGGATAGGGTATGGATAAACATTTCTATTCCCACTCCAGTGAGTGCAACAGTAGAGAAAGCGTTGGATAGCGTAGGGGTAAAAATTACTATTCCCACTCCAAAGAGTGCAACAGTAGGGAAAGCGTTGGATAGCGTAGGGGTGAAAATTACTATTCACACTCCAGTGAGTGCAACAGTAGGGAAAGCGTTGGATAGCGTAGATGTATACATTACTATTCCCACTCTAGTGGGTGCACCAGTAGGGAAACCGTTGGATAGAGTAGGGGTAAAAATTACTATTCCAACTGCAAAGAGTGTAACAGTAGGGAAAGCGTTGGATAGCGTAGGGGTAAAAATTACTATTCCCACTCCAAAGAGTGCAACAGTAGGGAAAGCGTTGGATAGCGTAGGGGTTAAAATTACTGTGTTTCCCAAACTGCGGTCCGCGGACCCCCAGGGGTCCGTGACACATTCCCAGGGGGTCCGTAGGCAACAGTTTTAAAAGCACAGAAACGTTTCTTGTATAATTAGCAGCCTTCCAGCAACAATAAAAGTGTCAAGAGAATGCAAGTGATTAATGTACCTGCTGGAGCTGAGGAGAGTTTTGTTTAGTGGCAGCTTTGATTGAACTAATGTAGCACAGAGGGTTAATGTGCCTACTGCAAAGAACGTGTATCATGCATCTTAAAAAGCAGTATTTTATGTGCATAGGTTCGTGGTTACTACTTTTGTCACAGAAATTCTTTTGTTACTGTGCACGTCAGAAGTGACAATCATAATCTAGCATAGGGACCTATAAACTGTCATCAAAGAGCTGCTTGCAAACTGCATGGTACCAGTAAATAACTTATATTTTTTCCCAGTTATTCATTATCCTGATGCTGCTAAAAGATTTATTTGGGTGGAAATGCATTTTTAATGTTAAAGTCAATGCTAGCCACTGTGTTATGTTCTGAATCCGGAGTTTGTGCTTTTCCAGACTAAGCACTCTTTAAACATTTTATATACACACTGATTTACATGTATGATTCAATGTCTCTATATGTGTGTAATGTAAAGGGCTCTGACATCCTATAATGGTATGAGAGATGCTATAAAACAATTGAAATACATGTAACAGAGGGGCTATTACTTCAATATAAAATACTAAGTGCCAGATGTACGATCTGTTTTTCTATGCCCGAACGGGTTCGCAAACCCGTTTATGCATGCAAAAACCTATTAGGCCATGTACATAGCCTATTTCGAGAGTCGCAATTTGTTTGCGACTTGCTAAATAGGTTTTGAAACTTGCTGTTTGGAAGGGGCATTCCCTTCCAAATAGGGAGTCTCAAAACCATGTACAAATGTTTTGCGGTCGCAAAACAGTCGCAATTACCACCTACTTCAAGTAGATGGTAATGCATTCGCAAATGCATGCAAAATTATTTTTTAAGGGCAGGCAGTGGTCTCAGGGACCTATACCTGCCCTTAGAAAATGAAACTAAAACGTTTTCTTTTCTTTTTTTATTTTAAATGCAAGGTAAACAGGCTGCATTTTTTTTTAAACTGCTTTATTTAAAAGCAGTCCGAGACATGGTGGCCTGCAGAGCCCAGCAGGCCAACATCCGTGGGAGGGCTGGCATTCCCAATGGGCTCGCAAATTACGAGAGGCTCATTAATATTAATGAACCTCGCAATTTGCGACCCCATTGGGAATCCCAAACAGTGTTAAACACACTGTTGTACATTTCATTTAGCGACTCGCAATTTGCCACTCGCAATGTGTCGCCAATTGCGAGGCGCTAAATGAAATGGTCGTACATCTGGTCCCAAAATCCTTAGTACCCGGAGTATTTGTTTTGTGTGCACATGTGTGTATTTTTTTCGAATTACTGTTTAATTTTGAAATTTAACTCATACAAATTTCTTGGGGGTCCCTGACTTCCAGTGGTGACTTAATGGGAGTCCTCAGGAGTCAAAAGTTTGGGAACCACTGGCGTACGGGTTAAAATTACTATTCCCACTCCAAAGAGTGCAACAGTAGGGAAAGCGTTGGATAGCGTAGGGGTAAAAATTACTATTCCCACTCCAGAGAGTGCAACAGTAGGGAAAGTAAATACTTCATATATTATTTAAAAAAATATAAATTAATTAAAAGTAATTACCAATTTAATATAATATAACAATTAATCAATTAAAATGACAAATTAAAATGAATTATTACAATTAGTTTCCTATTAATACAAATTAATTACAAATTAACAATTAATTAATTAACAATTAACATTTAATTAACAATTAATTCAAATTAAATACAATTAAATACATTGAATTATTTAATTAATTATACATAAATTACTTCCCACCCTATTCCCCAATAAACCAACAACCCGCTACAGAAAATAAATTAGTAAAATTAACATAATTAGCAATTAATCAATTAAATAAAATTATTTGGCAATTAAAATGTAATTAATTACCCAATAAAAATTAACCAACAATTAATTCTAAATAAATACCAATAAATAATTTTACATATTAAATTAATTATAAATAAATTACTTCCCACCCAATTCCCCTATAAACCCACAACCCGCTACAGAAAATAAATTAGTAAAATCAACATAATTAGCAATTAATCAATTAATTAAAATTAATTGCCAATTACAATTTAATTAATTACCAAATATAAATTAATTAACAATTAATTAAAAATGAATACCAACAAATACATTTACATATTTAATTAATTATAATTAAATTACTTCCCACCCTATTCCCCTATAAACCCACAACCTGCTACAGAATTAAATTACGCAAAAATTAAAAGAACAAAATTCATTAATTAAAATAAATCTATACTACTATTATGAAGGAAGAACTTTGAACCTTTGAGGCGGGTAAACTCGGGAACCACAGCGCCAATCCACATACCCAATACATCGTTGTACTCGCCGGGGTGTGCAGATGGACATAGGCTATATAAACTTAATAAATATACGTTATTTCAAAAATTTACAACAAAAAAAGTAGTCCCTTGGAAGAAGCGCCGGTCGCGACGTGCATGCCTGACGTGAGGAGCACGGGGAGGAGTGGCGTCCAGGAGCGTGAGGAGGACCAGCGGACATGGCACGGGGAGGAGCGGTGAGGAGCGGCGGACAGGCGGTGAGGAGCCGCGGACAGGCGGGGAGGAGCGGTGAGCGGTGGATGAGGTAGGTTATTTATTTATTTATTTAGGAGCGGTGAGCGGTGGAAAAATTAAGCAAAAATGAAAATCGTGAGCAAGAGAAAGCAAACGGAGCATTACAAAAGTGAGCCAAACGGTGCATTACAGGAGGAAAAACTTACGTGTGCAGGTTACAAAAGCGTACATCGTGAGCAAGAGGAAGCAAACAGAGCATTACAAAAGTGAGCCAAACGGTGCATTATAGGAGGAAAAAGTTACGTGTGCAGGCTACAAAAGCGTAGAAAGTAAACATAGAGGTATAGGAGGAAAAATTGACGTGTGCAGGTAGCAAGAGGAAGCAAATGGAGCATTAAAAAAGTGAGCCAAACGGTGCATTACAGAAGACAAAAGTTACGTGTGCAGGTTACAAAAGAATACAAAGTAAACAAAGAGGTATAATACTGCAATATATGGAGGAAGGCTCCGGGGGACCCATGGACAACGTCGGAGCGGGCGGGGTTCCTGAAGCCTAATTGCTCCCGGACGACGTCGGGACGGGCTGCTAGTTATAACATAAATACACACTTTTCACACATATAATAACATAAAAAACACTATAAAAAATTTGATATTATTAATAATTCAATAATTTTAATAACCTATATTATATACTTCGATATTTTAACTTTCTATATTTTTAACATTCAATTTTACATTACTTACCTCAAAAACAATATTTTTGATGTCTATATTCTGTCCATTGGATATTTTGTCCATTCTATATTTTAAACTCGATATTATGTCCATTCGATATTTTTTACTCAATATTTTGACTGCTTACCGAACTTGACCAAGATCAACAACTGGGGAAGGAGTCCAAAGGAGATCAAAATGTGACAAAAAATTCAGCAATCTAGGAAGGTCTACAAAAACATATAAATCAGGAAAGTGCTTGGTCTAGCTTGCTAAAAACAATGCAACTCTTAGTAGAGTCCCTTCATTGCCAATCCGACATAATGGACACCCAACTGACGCTATTAGATACCTTGGCAGTCTTTGTGGTTGCCATCGATGGGAAGCTGGGCTCATTAAATACACTCTTACAAAGTAAATACGATCACTCGCAAGGTGTGAACCTAACTTGTGGATGCGGGCCCATAATTGATAAACTGACCTCCCTTCCATCTCTGCTAAATGACTTATGTAACCAAATAAAAATCTCAACGCAGGGCTCGGATAAAGAATTTCCAGAGAAAACTATGGTAAATGAAACATCTAACAAACACAACAAACATAGCACCGGTTAAAGCAAAAAAAAAGGGAGACAATAGGAGGAAGGAAGCTCAGGCGCATATGACTAGAGAACGAGATAACATAGTTATCAAGGCAACAGACGGCTAGACGTCTGAGGTCTCATTTGAAGATAATGGAGACAAAATAATGAACGCAAAACAAAGACGAGCAAAAAAAAGGAAATGCAGAAATTAAAAAACAACCCTAATTGTGAAGCATTCAAGCCTCTCTTTGGGATACTAACACGATTAGGACAAAGTGAACTCACGTTTGGAAGGGCCATGAGCACAACAGGGACCCCCGAACTAAATGCAGGATGTGCAAAAACAACAACGCAGCCTGGCGACAAAATGAAGGAAGAAATTGAGAAGCTTCATACCTCGACGAATGCTAGGAATGAGAAAGTAGAAGCAGTGCACCAGGAAGTCTCAAAAAGAAAAACACAATCTAAACTGCAGCAGAACCAACCAAGGAAAAGTGATATTACAAATTGTTCTTCTGAGAACAAAACAGCAACTGGTAACAAGGCCTGAGACCGAAAAGGTTCAACAGATCCTGCCTAAAATGCTTAAAAAAACAAAAAACAACGATCTTGTGGAGTTATCCAACAGAGAACAGGTTTCCATCGAACAAGTGTCATCATCCATACATAGTAAGACGGACCACAGAGAGGATACACGTGAACACACTAAGGAACTGGGAGCCATGCCAGCTGACTCTGGGCAAGGAGAGATGTGACAAAGGCCCAACCAAACAGGACAACAAGTAACACGTTATAAAAAAAGAGAGGAAGAATATCTGTCTACAAATCAGGCTCCATTGTCAGAAACAAAAGGCCATGAATCTACTCAAACTAGCGGATCTGATAAAAAGATTTGTAGCGCTGAAGACTTAATAAGTCTAACAAACATTATATTACTGAGTCCAGAATATACATTGAAAGGCAGGCATGACATACTGAATAGGGGCAACATCTTACGACTGCTATCCCACATTCCCTCTCTAGAAGATGTGACAACAGCAGACTTGGTTTCAGTTGAATTCATAACCGCGGATGGATCAAGCGGAGAAAAAACAAAAGCAACATGGTCGACATCGTCAATTCAATACACAATACTTGCAGAGGCTCAAACATTCAAAAACTGGGGGATAACAACAATTCCATACATAAAACCAAGTTATCCGGAAATACTAATTCCTGCTGTTACAGAGGGGGCACAAGATTCTGTAATGAGGCAAGGAATATCGGTACTTAGAGGTGCAGTGGGGTCAAATGAAGCAAGGAATACGAAACATAACAGCATTACTAGAAGTTCGAATGATGGGACATCACTTTCAACAGGATTATATGATCTAAGATGGATCGCCAGAACAAAAAACATCCATGCAAATTGACAAACGACAAACTCAAGATCGACTGAGGAAAACTACTTAAGATTATACTCATGGAATGTTAATGGTCTGGCCTCAAACATGATGGACCCGGATTTCATCGGCTATATAAGGTCGTTTGAAATGTTGGCACTGCAAGAAACATGGCAAGCACCTACATGGTTTCTTATGTTCCTTTATAGGTGCCACAAGGAGGGCGAGATGCGGAGAACAGCCCCTTGGCCTCTCCTCTCACTCTCGCACTCAGGTCCGCTGTGGAAGAAGAATTGTCTTCCTCCCGACCAGGGGTTCTTCTTCCACAGCGGACCTGAGTGCGAGAGTGAGAGGAGAGGCCAAGGGGCTGTTCTCCACATCTCGCTCCCCGGACATAGCGAGTTTGAGTGTCAGTCCGACACTAGTAGAGATGCTTGCTGCATCCAGGCAGGAAGCAGCAGACCTGAAGGCAAGATTTGATGCCCTACAAAGGAACCCCTTTAATGCAGAACCCCCCACCGCGACTCCTTCTTCTGCAGTGGTGGTGGAAATGCCCGTCTCAAGTTTAAGTTTATTTGTTTGATTAAGTAAAATCTTACAAAAATGTGACCTTAGAGAAAATATCAGCATCAATACACATTTAAAACATCATGACAATAGTTTAAGAAAAAAAATAAAACTAGGTAAAATTTTGCTTAAGACCTTTGGCAATCACATTTTAAATTTTTACAAAAGCAACATTCATTGGTAAGTCATTCGGGCTTAAGCACGCCATTATTGCTTGTCTACAGGTTCTTATATCTTGTGCATTAAACAACCTCCAGGGCACAGACATACCAAGTGCACAATGTCTTCTTTTCCCCCCTTGCAAAGTCTACATAACGTATGGCCCTCGTTTGACTTCCAGGGTGGAAGATGACACAAACCTGGCCATAGACCAAAGCGTGCTCCTATAAATGTTCGCTTACTTTGGACTGACCATGCAGTATGAAGGTAAGCTTGGATTTGTTTTTTTTTGTAGCCGTTTATGATTGGCCATGAGTGCTTACGTTTTACTAATAGAGCTTTGTCTTTTAGCAGCGATAGGTGAGTAACCAGCTTGTTGATTGTTTTTTTAAAGCTTTCCTGCGTTATTGTGTTTTCCAAGATTGCTGATATTCCAAATTCTTCTTTTAAATTGTTTAGTTATTTCCACGCTTGCAGTTTCTGGTTATCTTTAACCTCTCTCCACGAAGCTATAGACAATTGATTGTCCTGATCATTTTTTACTCTGTTCCAAACTTTTAATGTTTGGCCTTGCCGGGCATATAGCTGATTGTTCCTACTGAATTCCATCCTTATTTGCGCTTGTGAGGCATTACATGGTAGGGTGAATAATATTTTATAGGTTTTTGCCACAGCATTGCTGATAAGCACAGCATCCTTCCCGTTTAGCACTTCAGCGCCGTATGTTAGGGATGGTAATAATTTGGCAGCTATGATTTTTAACAGTGGCCCATATGACAGTGCAGATAGATTCTTTTGTAGGGTTCTAAATGCTGCAATCAAGCTATTCGCCTTCCTTACTATATCTTCCCTTTGTGGTACAAAACTTCCGGTCTCATTGAAAAGGACACCGAGATATCGATAACTCTCCACTTGCTCTAGTTGTGTTTGGCCCAACAACCATTTCATATTTTGTCTTTTTCTTCCTGTCACAACCATTATTTTTGTTTTTGTCTCATTTATTGTCATTTGGTTGTTCTTTGCATATTTAAGTGTACGATCGATCAGTCTTTGCAGGTCCACTTTTGTGTGGCTCAGCAACACCACGTCGTCTGCATATAGCAAATTAGACATTTGTTCTCCGGCTAACCTAGGTGGATGTGATTTTACCTCGTTTAATGAGATGGTAAGATCGGCCACAAATAAGTTGAAAAGTAAAGGCGCAAGCACGCATCCCTGCTTAAGGCCACGAGTCACCAGTATTTTTTTGGACAAAGCTCGGCCATCACCTATCCTCACCTTGACCCAGTTATCAGAGTATAATAGCTTAATAAGAGTCAGTAGTGAGCCTGGGATTCCGTAGCTCTCAAGTTTTTTTTCCATAGGAGGGACCTATTTACTAAATCAAAGGCCGATCTGAAATCGACAAAACAAAAGTAAAGTGACTGTTTAGAAAAAAGTGACTTATCCATTAAAACTGATAAAATTACCAAATTGGTTGTGGTGCCTAAGCCCTTAATGAAGCCGGTTTGGTTTGGGGGTAGTATTGACTTTTCCTTGACCCAATCAGTCAAAATTGATAGTAAGAGACCTGCGAATAACTTGGCATCCGTATCTTGCAGGGTGATCAGACGATAATTCTCCGGTAGTTGCCAATTACCTTTTTTGAACACGGGCGATATAAGTGATCCTCTCCAGGATTGTGGTATTTGCCCGGTATGGATAATTTCATTGAAAACCTTTGTCAGATAGGTGGCCCATAATAGGGGGTCCTCTTTGTAGAGGGCAAAAGGGATACCGTTGGGACCCGGAGCTCCATCCCTTTGTCTCTTTATTAAGTTAGCTACCTCACTGATTGTGAAATTTATCACCTGATCCGTTTCAGTTGGTATTTCAGTGGGCTCTTTGTGGCCCTCACCGTTGGTACACAATTCTATTTCGACGAATAGGGTTTTTTTAAGAAACCTTACCCAGTCCTCTTCTGTTATTGGCGAGGCTATTACATGCTTGTTTGGTCTGTTTATTTCGTTAATAATTTCCCAAAATTGTCTGGAATTTGGTTGGTTACTTGCGTGAAAGATTTTTGTCCATAGCTCTTGTTGGGTTTTGTTTTTTTCAGACCATATTAATTTTCTCAAATTACTATTCGTATTTCTGAGTTGTATCCTGACATCTTCGTTTTCCGGCATCTTGGTAAGTTGTTTCCTCAATTTGTTACGGGTCCGCCTCACTTTTTTAATTGTGTAGGGAAGATTGATCTTGTTATCAATTTTTATTTCTTTTTCCCTAAATTTCAATTTTTTACAAGTCGTATTTTCGTTATCCAATTCTACTGCCTTTTCGGTGAATTGTTCCCAACATAGTATTGCTGACTGCGTTGCATGCTTCTCAAAACATTCAATTGCCAATTTTTGAGCCCCTTTTTCCACAACATATTTTTTATCCGGTTTCCAGATGAGTTTCTTATGATTAATTGACGTAATCTGTCCTCGTGTGGTTAAATAACTTTGATGTCTGGAGAAATCAAAACTCAATTCCACTATTTGCTGGCTGTGATCACTGTCGAATCGCTTATTAAGTCGATAGGAACCTATTTTATCAAACATGTCTAATGACATCAATGTAAAGTCAATTCTTGATTTGGATTTGTGGTTGTAAAATTACCAGCCAGGTGGTTGATCCGTTGGGAACCTTCCGTTTAGAGCACGTAGTCCTATTGCCTCCAAATCCATCAGTAGATTTTTCCCAATTGAATTTCCCTTGCGGATTGAACTTTGATCCATTAATTGTTCCGGGATGGACCATTCGTGAGAGTGGACCAAATCATTCCGTGTCATGTTAATCAGCAAGTTTATATTAAAATCCCCTGTGGCTAGAATACTAACATTCGGATCAATCATTAGTTGTTCCAGCAGGAATGTTACTAGTTCAAAACTTGTGTTCTTGCGTGACGTCTGGTTTGGTGGAATATAAATATTAAGTATTAGTAAGTTATTCCTGCTTTTTTGCTCATCATGCCCCATTGTTACCTTAACAGCTTGTATATTTGCGTTATTGGTATCCAGCTGTTCGTGGTTGATTTTCAGGTCCATCCCTATAAATATTGCCAGTCCCCCACATGGGCGTCCAAATTTGGAATATTTGGTGGCTGGTACATAGAACCCTTTATAACCTTGTAAGAAGAAAGCTTCCATATCCCATGTCTCTTGCAAACATATGATTTGATAAGTATTTGACAGGGATTATATTCCAGCGTTATGGATTTTTTTCACGAGTCCATTGATGTTCCATGAACATATGGTTACCGGTTGCCGATGATCTCTACGTTCCTTCAATTTGTTGTAATTATTACCCGGTCAGAGATCGTGCAGAGCATTCCGTATCCGTTTTTTGGGAGATCTTTTTTAAATGGACTTGGGTAAGGTTTGGGAGGTGGATGAGCAATTTTGATCCCCCAACCATCAAAGATTTCTTGCTGTTTTATAATATGCTCTGCTAGACGAGGGGTGTTGACCGTTAGGACTGTTTGTGGCTGAGAGCCGTCCGTATTTTTTACAAATCCCACCGACTCAATGTCTTTTGATGTTATTTTTTCTAGATCGGGAATCGATTTGAATAGTTGTAAGATATTCCCTCTATTCAAAATGTCACTAGAACCTCTTGAGTTGTATACTGGTGTCAATATTATTTGTGCCAATTTCTTTGAATTCATTGATACCATCTTGTTTTCGCTTTTTTTTTGCATAGTTTTATGGATAATTTGTTTATCTTCTCCAGTCCTTGTAACTGTTAATACCTCATGGTTACTGTGAAGATCTCCAATATACCTCTATTTGCTTGTTGTTTCTGCACCAGTTGCAGTGTCTTCCTGCTGATTTCCAATACCATGTCGGTAATCTTCCCTTTGGAGGGAATTTGTAGGATCATTCAGTGACTTGATTTTTTCTCGACAAATTGTTCTCCGTATCCTTAAACCTGAGCGGTTGTTTCCTCCGTTTAATGAGATGTTAGGCTCTACTTCAGATAGTGCAATTTGAATATCACTAGAGTCACTTTGTATATTGCATGGATAATTCCAGGCTATACATCCCTTTCCATTTTCAGTATTTCTTACTATAGGGTCCTGGGATGCAGTCTGGTTATCGTGTGACTGCATTTTTTTCCCAAAGGGTAAATTTCCACCGATTATCTTTCTGTTTGGTTTCGATGTGGGTTTTTTGCTTGTTTTCAGTCTGTTTATCGGTCTGATTATTAAAGATATAATATTTTTCAACTTTTACGCTCTTGCCCACAGTATCAAGCTGGATCTCCTCCATCTCACTTTTTTTCAGAGCTGGTTCTTCTTCGAATAAGTCTTCCGGATCGGAATCCTGGGATTCTTCTGCTGGGGGGTATAGATTTACTGTGTTTTGATTTATTAACTTATTTCTAGCCTTACGGATTTTTTTCCTTTGTCTCTTTGAGAGTTTATATCCTTGGCAATTTACTTTTTCCTTTTCTGCAATTGTTTGTCCATAAAGCTTTTGCGTGCCTGCGGGGGGTGATTCGGTTTTCACATTCTGCCCTATTGTTTTTCCTTGATGTTTTGGTTTATTAACCTCTTCTAGATTACTTTTTTTTGTTGTTTGAATAATGTTATGATCTTCAGCAGGCTGTGTGATTTGACCTGCTCCGGCTGCTTTGCCTATGTTTTTTTTGAGAATTAGATCTTTTACATCTTCCAATATAATATTTACTACATCGGGTATGGTTGAAAGTTTATTTATGATTGGTTCACAGGGACACTCAAAATAGTTAGGTGCTGCGTGTTCTTGGGCTTTAGTTATTAAGCAGTTCAGCGCCGACAACTTTCTGTCTATTCCAGAGACTGCATTAGCCATTACTCCGAGTATGTCAATTTGTGTATCCATTTTGTTTGACTGATATGTCAGCGCTTCTAGTATTAGAGCAGACGTTTGGTAAAATATGTCCCATGTAGTTCCAGAATAATTTTTTTCCTTTGACTCTCTTGTGGGGTTATAATCTTTAATTGGACAAGTCAAATCCCCGTTCTTGGGGGTCGCACAAATTTGCTCCCTTTCCCTGTGAGTTGAGTTATTCCTTTCAAGAATTTTTATCGGTGTAGATTCTACCACATGGTTTTTTGATATATCCAAGTCGTGGTTTCTTAAATCAAGAAATTTCCGTTTTTTAGTTTTATCAACTTCGACCTCCACTGATGGTTGTAGTAACATTTCCCGTACAATATTTCTGGGTTCCCACTCAAGCTTGTTTGAATGCGAGGGATGTGCTGCCAGTGCTGTCATGCTGTCAGTGACCTTATTACTTGTTTCAAGAAGTTTCCTATTAGTTGTAATGT
Organism: Lissotriton vulgaris; assembly: GCF_964263255.1. Classification (NCBI taxonomy): domain Eukaryota; kingdom Metazoa; phylum Chordata; class Amphibia; order Caudata; family Salamandridae; genus Lissotriton; species Lissotriton vulgaris. The sequence continues at coordinate 340,406,591 of NC_141694.1, read as the reverse complement.
CCACATTAATCTCTAATGGTATTGGCCTTTTCAAGTCTAAGGGTTGTTGACGCATAGGAGTAGTTAGTACTGGCTCACCGATCTCTCTTTTAACCATGCCTGTTGGCTCTGCGTCGTTCAGCTGTAATTCGTGCATTGTAGTATGATTTATAGGGTCTCTATCTAGGTTCAATGTTTCACTTGCTGCGCTCTTTGGTTTCATTTCTTTGTTTAAAATGTTTTCATTCGGTGAATCTTCTATGTCAATACCTATTTCCTCATGGAGTCTTGATGGTTCGATTGGGGTTTGTAGTTGATGTTTGGATGTGTCTGATTCCATTGACATTAAAACCCCAGTAGGGTTGGTCAGGAAGTCAAATTTCTGTGGTATTTTTGTCGACTTTTCAAACATCCGTGCAATTGGCGAGATTAGAGTTTGGGTTTGGTTTAATCCCTTTGTCTGCGCTTTAATATTTTTTTGTACCTTGAGTGCTTGGGTTTTGCGTGCCTTTTTGATCTGGGAGCCTGATGATCTTATCTTCCCAGAACACATTCCTGATTGCTTTGATGCCAATATATCACTTGGGGCAGCGCTCCCAAATTTAAGAAAATGATTAGTGGTGGCCAAGAGTAAAGTAAAAAAGTGGTAGAGTTCAGATGATCACTCTTCAGCCTTTGTACAGCTTTCAATCTTCTATCATTGGTCCTCCCCTTCAGCACACCCTTGCCCCCCCAAGCCCGTCTACCCCAGTGTTAGGGCAGCTGCCTTTAGAAAGGGGCGGGGCGAGAGTTAGATCTGACAGTAGGGCTGCGATGTTGGTGATACCTGCTTTTTCTTGGCTCAGTGTGGATAAGAGGCTCGGCACCGTTAAAGCGAATATTCCAAAACTGCAACTCAGCCTTATTTAAATAGAAGGGTTTTGAATGTTTATGATTGTATATGCTCTGTATATGTTCTGTGCCCTTTATTCTCTAGACAAACGTTTGCTCCCGCTGCAGCTGCCTGGTCCTTAAAATCCTTAAGGGGTTCAGTGGCTTTCTAAGCGCCGTGCTGCGCAGCCCCCCTTGCCCTCTCACCTGATCACCCGGTCACCTGTGATATGATGTACAGCTGTTATGCGCAGCTGTTAGATCTAGTTTGCAGATGTTGATTTAACTCAGGCACAGCTGACTCTCTCCCTGGTCCAGGGCAGCCTCCAGTAAGCCCTTACACGTCTTAGCGGCGTTTTGAATGCACCTCGCCGCAAGAACGAGGTGCTCTGGTGCTCCGATGCCTCCAAAGCTTGTCCCTGCAGTGACTGAAGAGCATCCGTGGACCCACACACAGTTATGCAGTTTTTTATTTGTTTTTTTTTTCCTCGCTCGGTGCTCAGTGCAGTGCAGTGCTCAGTTTAACCAGGATCACTGCTTCCACTGCTAACAGAATTTCAGCGATATTACAGTTTGCCAGCTCTCCCCCTTGTCAGCTTTCCTCGGTAGTGCCCGTTACGCCTTCAGGGCCGCCTCTCACCTCTTCTTTCCTCTGGCCCCCTTCCGTGCCGGTTCTGCCGCTCCGCTCCAAGCACTCACCCCAGCATCTGCTGCTGTGAATCAGATGCCGGCTACACGGAACCCGTGGTGTGGCGTAACCCGTGGTGTGGCGTTCAACTCTCAGCAGTTCAACTCTCCGCAGCTCCCGCCTCCACCAGGTCGCTCCCGTGTTTACCGCGTTTGCCGCAGCCGCGTGAGAGACCACACGAAGTCCGAGGCTCGGAGCAGCGAGCAATAACAGGGCAGAGTACAGAGTTCACAGGTGCCCCCTCTTGCTGCCGGCTCGAAACAACCCCCAAAGACGGCTCCGGCTCCGGCGGCTCCGGCGGACCACAGAGGCTCTCACTTCCACTCACTTCCACTCGTTTGGTCTTGTCCCGCACAACTGACGACTGACGGCTGCTCGTGGCTCAGTGCTGACCTCTAGCGCCCAGTCTCAACTGTGAAATGCCCATCTCCATTCCTTTGGCCACACCTGAGAGGTACAGTGGAGACCCCAACACTGTACAGGTCTTTATCACTCAAGTGGCGTTGCACCTGTCGTGCAAACCCAAGGCGTTCCCCACCAGCCAGGCAGGGGTGGCTTTTCTCATTTCGTATCTGGCGGGGAACAGCACAATGGGCGGTCCCATTGGTGAGTAGGGACGACCCCCTTCTATGTGACTGGGGAGCCTTTCGAGAGGAGTTCCTAAAAGTATTCGACAGACGGGCTGACTCCTATACCGTAGACACGGAGATGCAGGAGTTACATCAGGGCAACAACGACCTTTTGCAATATTTGAACGCATTCCGGCGTCTTGTGGCCAAGACCAAGTGGCCTGTCTCTAAACAAACGGCGCTCTTTCACCAAGGGTTGAGCGTTGAACTCAAGGATGTCGTAGCACAGATCGACCCACAACCCAAGACTTGTGAAGCTCTCATCAACATGGTACTGTGATTGGATCATAGGTTGAGTGAGAGGAAATGAGACCACAAAAGAAAAGGAAAACCTATGCCCTCTTATGTGTCACCAGGAAACCCCGAGTCTGGCTCCGTCGCTAAAACAGAACCGATGGACATCGGAGCCATCCGGGCTAGCCTAACCGCTACAGAAAAAGAATCATGCCGCAAACAAGGCTTTTGCTTGTACTGTGGCAAGAAGGGGCAATATGTCCGTGAGTGCCCTGCTAAACCGAAGAATAGTCGATACAGAGCTACCAGGACTGTGACGGCCGTAGTGGACTGGCCGGCAGAAAACTGAAGGACTCCCTGAACAGTGAAGGGGCTTCATTGAGTCACATATGCATCCCTTCTTTGTCATGCCTAGAGCAGGCGCGTCAGCAGCACTTGTTTATCACAGTATACATAGACATTCAGGCACAATGGATACCTGTGGTGGCCATGGTTGATTCCGGGGCCACAGGTCTCTTTATGGACCAGAAGGAAGCGCAGCGACTGGGCATCTCCTTCATTCCCAACGAAGTACCTGAGGATGTGTATGCTATGGATGGAAGATGACTGGTTACGGGACCTATTGGGCATCACAAGGGGGAGCTTTCCGTGAAATACGGAGAAATGCACAAGGAGGTGAATGACTTCAACATCATTCGAGCACCACAGTACGGAGTGATATTGGGTCTGCCCTGGCTCCAAAAGCACAATCCTTCGGTCAACTGGAAGACCCATGAGCTAAAGATGACGTCTCTGTATTGCCTACAGCAGTGCGGTTTAAGTCAAGGATCAAGTTGCAGCACTCAGGGCTTGGTTCACAGGGTAGCCACAGCTGCAGAGAAAAAAGTTGACCTTCCCAGAGCTTATCACAGTTACAGTGATGTCTTTGATGAGGTACGGGCAGAGGTGCTCCCTCCACACAGGATTTATGACTGCCAAATCGACTTGGTTCCGGGTGCATGCGTACCCAGTGGCAGACTGTATGCCTTAACAGAGCCAGAAAACATCCAACTATGCTCCTACATCGACAAGCTCCTGGGGTTGGGGTTCGTTAGACCATCCAAGTCCCCGGCGGCATCGCCCCTCTTCTTCATTCCGAAGGCCAATGGGGAGCTGAGGGCTTGTGTAGACTTTAGGGCTTTGAACGCAATCACAGTCAAGAACAGGTACCCCTTGCCCCTCATCAGCGTTCTGCAGGAACAGGTGAAGAAGTCTGTATCTATACGAAGCTCGACCTTAAGGGGGCATATCACCTGGTGCGAATGCGGAAAGGTGACGAGTGGAAGACTGCATTTAAGACCAGATTCGGTCTTTTTGAATACCTCGCCATGCCATTTGGGCTCTGCAACGCCCCTGCGGCCTTCCAATTCTTCCTCAACGAGGTGTTCTGTGACGTACTGGATGTGTACATGGTAGTGTACATAGACGATGTCCTCATTTACTCGAACACTGAAGAGGACCACGTACAACACGTAACATCGGTGCTCAGGGAGCTCAGAGAGAACATACTGTTCTGCAAGCTAAGCAAGTGTGACTTCCATGTCACGTCTGTGGAGTTCCTTGGGGTGATGCTTAGCCCGAATGGGCAGGAGATCGCGGAACGCAAGATCAAGGCAGTAGAGGAACGGCCTGTTCCTCAAGGTGTCAAGGATGTACAAAGCTTCATCGGGTTCGCCAATTTTTATCGGCGTTTCATCGATGGGTTCTCTGGATTGGTGGCCCCGATCATTCAACTATTGCGGAAATCACAGGAGTTCATATGGAACCAAGAGGTGCAGGATGCGTTTGTAGCCCTGAAGAAGGCATTCGTCATGGCCACTTTGCTGTCTCACCCTGATCCGGAACAACGTTATGTGGTAGAGGCGGATGCCTTAGAAGTGGCTCTAGGGGCCATCCTGTCCCAACGTAATCAAGACACAGGCGTGCTGCATCCCGTGGCCTTCATGTCCAGGAAGTTAAACGACGCTGAACGCAATTACCGCATTGCGGAGAAGGAGCTGCTGGCTATCAAGGACGCCTTCACAGAGTGGAGGCATCTGTTAATGGGAGCCAGGCATGTGGTTACCGTATTTACGGATCACAGGAACCTGCAATTTATGATGGCGGCAAGACACCTCTCTCCTTTGCAGCTACGATAGATGCTCTTCTTCTCTGGTTTTAACTTCCACATTACGTATCGGCCAGGTACAGAAAATAGGAGGGTGGATGCGCTTTCCCGTCAAACCTCTGCCACGGACCCATGGCCTTTCGCGGAACACTCCATCATCCACCCGATGCGGTGTTAGGGGTGATACAGCCGGATGCTTTTCTCAAGGGCATCCAGAATGGAATACGTTCCTTTTCTTGGAAAAGATGGCTCCAATGTCACAGGGAGTGGCAGGTCAGGGACAGGATACCGATGCATGGTCGGCGGTTGCTGATTCCGACACCTCAACTTCAGAAGCAGGCCTTCACTTGGTGCCATGTTTCGCCCTGTGCTGGTCATCTCGGATTTGAGAAAATGTTGGCCAGCCTGGGGAGACACTTCTGGTGGCCATCCATGAGAGCAGATGTCCAGAAGTGGGGAGCAGTCTGTTTGACCTGTGCCACCATGAAATCAGATCAGGGACTACTACAACCCCTTCCTACGCCAGGCCGGCCGTGGGAGAACATATCCTTGGACTTCGTTGTGGGTCTGCCGGTGGATCAGGGATGTACGGCAATCCTGGTGGTGGTCGACTACCTCACGAAGATGGGACACTTCATCGCATGCAAGCAAGTGCCATCTGTGGGTCAACTGGCGTAGATGTTACTGAAAAATGTAGTGAGGTTGCACGGATTGCCCAGCGTGATAGTGTCGGACAGAGGTTCGCAGTTTACAGCCCAGTTCTGATGGACTTGGTGTTCAGCATTACACGTCACGTCGGACATGTCAATGAGCTACCACCCACAGACGGACGGCCAAACGGAAAGCCTGAACCAGTCTCTCAAACAATACCTGCACTGTTTTGTTGAGCAAGGAAAGGGAGAATGGGTGGATCTGCTATGGATAGCGGAAATAGCTTATAACAATGCCACGCATAGCTCCACCAAAGCGTCCCCTTTCTACTGCAACTACGGACATCACCCAAGCTTTTTTCCTTTTCTTCACCCTCTCAGAGACGGCAGAATGCCTGAAACATCCAAAAGAGTCACTCACATCAAGGAAACCCTGATGCGTTCCCGTAAGTGCCTGGATGCTGCCAAGTCTAAGTACAAGGCAGTGGCTGACAGGAGAAGGAGGCCTGGGCCCTTGTACAGGGTGGGAGATTACGTCTGGGTGTCTTCCAAGAACCTACGATTTCGCAAACATAGCATGTTTCATCCCAAATACATTGGCCCTTACCGCATCTCCAAGTGCATGAGCCCCGTGAACGTGAAACTGTGTTTGACTAAGCACCTACGGATCCATCCTGTTTTCCATGTGTCGCTGCTTAAACCCTCGGCTGCACGTGCATGTGCAATGCCGGTACCGGTATCGGTGGACTCGGATGTGGAGTATGAAGTTGCGGGCATTAGAGACTCCAAGTGGAGACGGGGCAAGTTGGGGAAACATCCGTTACAACGCGGTGCTGTTACGACGCGTCCGTAACAACGGAAGTCGTTACCACGACTTGCGCTGGAGGGCGCTAGAAGATTAAAAATAGTAAATTTACTATTCCAACACCTTCCCTAGTGTCCACGGGGACTGGTGTTAGAATAGTAAATTATACTATTCAATATCCGCGCCCCCAACGCAAGTCGTGGTAACGACTTGCGTTGTAAGGGACGCGTTGTAACAGCACGCGTTGTGACGGTACGCGTTGTACCGTCACCAATCCGGCAAGTTGTGGTGCCTCTTGGCCTGGAAGGGGTATGGCCCGGAGGAGCAGTCGTGGGAGCCTGCGGCCGGAGTCCATGCACCTCGTCTGGTGTCGTTGTTCCACAGGAAGCAACCGGGCAGTGCTGGTCTGGTGGGAAGGGGTTGATGGGAGGAGGATATACTGTCATGAATTCCCCCTCCTCACCTATGCTGCTCGCTCAGTGTTTCCCGCGATTCCGCACAAGAAACAATCGGTGTTTCTGCAGGGCAGATACTACAATGACCAGCAAGCCTAGTGAGGCCTGAGCGCTGACCGGAAACACCTTCAAATAGCGTACCTCGGCGAAGACACGGCGTCGGATATTGCGATCCATGCCGACCTTGAGAGCTGCCTTGGAATTTGGTACTGAGGCGTTCTTCTTCCACAGCGGACCTGAGTGCGAGAGTGAGAGGAGAGGCCAAGGGGCTGTTCTCCGCATCTCGCTCCCCGGACATAGCGAGTTCGAGTGTCAGTCCAACACTACTAGAGAGACTTCGGGAAGACGCACGCCACGGAGGTGGTTGCAACGTCTCAGCTGAACCCGCTAAGAGCCACAGCTGACGGGAACAAAGGATACGGAGGTAGGATCGAGCGGCTTCTCTCTGCCCCTGTCCTCAGAACCCGTGAGTTTGCTCCTTTACACGATTTGAGCAGAGACGCACACCACGGAGGTATTTGCCGCGTCTCTGCTGTGAAGTGGGAGAAACACCTCAGAGGCCGTTTACTGTACACCGGTGCAGTGCTCTTAAGGTTGAGAAGGTCGAGCGTCTGCTCCCTTCAGCTCTGTCGCGAACTGCATGGTAGAGTGCCCGGCTGGGACTCCCAAGTTCGTTGCTTCCCTGCTAATAGCATCAACACTCTAGTAGAAGCGACCTCCATGATATACTACGCCATTAGCAGCACTATACGGCATTTTCAGCCGTTTCTTAGCACAGTGCCCTCCGTTGGTGAATACTGGGACCGATATTCATGCGGAGGACGGTGGGAGCCTCTGAAAGGCAAAAGGACCGCTGCTGCTAATGGGTATCGTTGACCTTACTTTTTGCTTACTTCTTTATTATTCATTCTGACTTCCTGTACCGTATGATTTACTTTATTGGTTTGCTTCATTCATCCTTTCCTCCGATAGTGTTTATCCAATAAATACAAATTGGACAGCTGCAGCTGTTTGGAGTCTGATTCTCGTGTTCTATATTGGCCTTCCGCGATCCCGGGTAATCCTGAGTTTACACAGTGATCGCGAAGGAGCCTCAAGCTGAAATGCAAGAAGCAGACTCACGGAACACTCATGCAGTGTAGGCCCACAATCTTCTGTACAGATGGTGCTCGGGGATTGGGCTACAAGGAAGCCAAAGGACAACTTCAGGAAGAGTCGGGAAATTAATGCACTAGCAAATATGCACAGTGTCCAGGGGTTCCGGTTCCACATCATTTGTGAGAGATTTGGGTCTCAGCTCAGAAGGTCGACCTCTGAGAAGTCTGCAAATCCTCTTTCTGTTCTGCAAATATTTCAGAGTCCAGCTGGAGCTTCAGAGATGCAGACCGGAAAATACTTTGTTGGTGCCTGCTTGAACAGGGGTGTCACTCCTTGACCCCAAAGGAGATTCATCCATCCTCTACTCTTTTTCAGAGCGTCAAAGTTCCAAGATTCAGTGTCAGAGTTTGTCCAGGTGAAATCTAAAGTCCTGTTGCTAGGGTTCCTTACTTATACTAAAGAAAGGGGTTGATCCACCTATGGGAATGTCTGGAAAGAGGGGTGATTACACCCATTTCCTTTGTCCAGTTTCACGCAAGAGCAGGGGCTGTTAGCCGCTGCAACCGGTTTGAACTGGGCTATGCCCAGGGACACCAAATGTGCCCCCAGTGCTGACTTAAAAGCACTCTCAGAGTACACCCACCCAGACACAATACACAAAAGCCTGTCTGGGAGGTGGTTACTCCACCCTGTGACAGGAAGCCTATTGTCCAGGCCTCCCCTGCCGGAGTTTCAGTCAGCAGCAGGAGGCCAGACTTGTGTCTGTGGCTGCAGCATCCATTTTGTGATGCTAGGGCTCCTTTAAACTATTACCGGTTAGGCCAGTGTGTACATTTCTCTCCCTCTAGAAGGGTGGAATCCTCTCTACCTCTAGAAGGGTGAATCCTACCCCCGCTGCTAGGACTGGCGGGGGTCAGAATTCCAAAATGTTTGACACCAAACACAACATGTTTCCATGCAGCCAATCCAAAGTTAGCATTTACTGCGAGGGTATAATGTACTTAAGAGTATATGGTCTGGCTGCATCACCGAACAGCATCAGAAAATAGACTCCGAATGCTGCATAGGGGTCCTGCTCATGCATGGGCACCCTCTCACACAAAACCAAGCACTCTGCTTTCAGGATTGATAAGGCCTGCCATAGGAGTGACTGATAGGTTTATGTCAGTGATTAAAGGTAGATACAGGTAACCTGTATCTCAGTAAGGGGTGCATACACCACCTTACCCAGGCAGCAGTAGCAGTCCTGTTGGGTTATTTTGGAAGGCTTCCCAGGGGTGGCATAATACATGCTGCAGCCCCTGGTAGGCCTCTGGGTTATCTATGCCCTTAGTACCTGCTGTACCATATAGTAGGGACTCACAATGGTACCCCAGTAACCAAACTGGAGTGTACCTAAAGTACATGCAATCAATTTAGAGAGGAAGCAGCTTGGCTGGGGTCCTGGATTGCAGAGCCCCAGCCAGACTAAAGTCGAAAAACAGTGAAACGCCATCAGAAAGTGGGGGTAACCATAGTAAGCAGATCCTACTCAGAGTACCTGTCCGTCAAGCTCTAAATTTGGCTTTCATTCCGCAGCTGGCCTGCTCCCCTTTTTCATCAGCCTTTAACTTTGCTGCAACCCAGTAAAATATGATAACTTCATATGAACTAACAAACTTTCTCTTTAGCCATACGTCTTTAAAAACAAGGAACACTTGACTGCACATTCTGTAAACCTGGGTATGTTTTTTGATAACCACCTGAACTTCAAACATTTAATAGAGGAAACGTGCCTGAATTTGAACAGGTTCACAGGTTCAATCACAAATTTTGCAGAGAGGCTAGGGTGTTGGACACCAGGCTTGATTTTAAAATTATATAACTCTATTTGTTGAGCCAAAGTCTTGTTTGGAAGTGAGGTGTGGGGATTTGTTAAGACTATTAACTTGCAAAGGGAAGAGAACAAATATCTAAGGCGGATACTTAAGGTCCCTCATAGCACTCCGGCATTCATCGTACATGAAGAACTGGGGATTAGGCACATATCAGATATGGTGGGAGTGAAACCCCTAGTCTGTTGGATGAAGATCTGGACTAATGCAGACGTGGGTTTGACAGGGCTGGTAATGCAGAATTGTCTCTCTTTAAACCATGCCCGGAAAATGGATAGAATATGTCAGGGATTCTTTTGTCAATCTAGGGCGCACAGACCTGTTTGATAAACCGGAGACAATAAGACCGAAAGACAAGGGTGACATCAAAGCATTGTACTTAAAGTTTGCTATGGCGCAGCGCGAAGCCGTTGAACTGGAGAAACATTTAGTGAGAGATCACGTCTTAGTTGAAACATCTCAGGGCATAGAACCATATCTAACACTAATGACAAGTGCTCATGACAGATTTTTGATTACCTGTTTCAGATTAAACTTTATACACCATTTATTGGCAGTACTGGCAAGTTTTATTATAAATTCAGAAGAGAGAGGGCACTGCGGCTGCGACAGTAGGTCTCTGCAGGATACCCTTCATCTAGTTCTACTCTGCCCGTATTATGCCTACCGAAGGAAAATGTTTTTGAAAGACCTGTGTAGTAAATAGCTGTAGGCGAAGTGGTTTGTAGAAGATTTATTAATCACCATACAAGTTCCCACAGATGGGTAAGAAGTGCGTGCAAGCAGTCAGATTGGTGGCGACCAACTGCCACTTCAGATTCCATATTTTTTCAGCCACCGGGTCTCGCGTGCCAACGGGCAGCGCGAGTCATAGAACATAACATTGCGTGAGGGCAGAACACTACATATATTTCCTTTCCTAAAAGGAGTAGCGAGAAAAGACTGAGAGACAAGGAGAGATGGAGAGGAAGAGAGAGAGAGAGAGAGAGAGAGAGAGAGAGAGAGAAAAAGAGAGAAGAAAGGAAGGCGAGAGAGAGAGAGAAAAAACAGGAAGGAAGAGAGAAGGGGAATCACCTGTACCTGGCCGGTAATCAGGACACCCTGGAATTTCTCCTAGTGGAAACCATAGGATACTTTGAAGCATCAACATCACTGTTTTCAGTTGCAGAAGTGCCTGACGAGACCACCTTCGAAGTTGCACTTGGTCTAACACCAACCTCATCATTCAGTTTTACAATCATGTTCATGTTCCACCAGGTACACCCATTGACACATACATCACTGCCTCATACTTTGTCAATGACGACTGGTTCACTGTACTTGGATGCCCCCTTTTTCACAAAATCTTGTTTCTTTATTCTCACTTTGTCACCTACAGCAAACTTCAGCTCTGAGGCGTGTTTTCTTTGATCAAAATACATTTTTTGCTTTTTTTGTACATCATTGACTTTGTCTCTAACCCTAACATCTACCTCTTGTGACAACATTTTGTTTTTAAACCATTTGACATCCACGCAGGTTTAAACTCCGTGGAGGGCTTCCTACCTCTAAGTAACTCAAACGGAGAGGCACCCGTGGATGAGTGGGGTGTGGTCCTGTAAAACCACAACATAGTTCTCACGGCAGCAGGTATGGCTCTGTTATGGTGTATGGCCCACCTTATACAGTCCCCAATGACTCTATTGAATCTCTCTACCAGCCCATTAGTCTGAGGATGATAAAGTGCGCTTTTGAGAGGAGAGATGGATGAATCTTTGAGGAAGTCTTCAACGTCAAATGAGACGAACTGTACCCCATTATCTGCGATAATAGTCTTGGGAAAACCTTCCCTCATGAAAATTTCTTTCATGAATTAAATAATTTCTTTAGAGTCAGCTTTGGGTACAAATCTGACTTTGGTCTACTTAGAATAGTAGTCAAATAGGACTATAGCAAATTTTGTCTGATGAGGCAAGGTGTGAAATGGTCCTAAAACATCGATACCCAATCTCTCCCATGGGGTCTCGGGAAGAGGTATGGGAGTGAGGGGGGGATTGGCAATGCGGAGACTCTTATCGCTACTCATACAAATGGCACACTCAAGTACTAAATCGTCGATATATCTGTTCACATGGGGCCACCAGAAGTACTCTCGAATTCTACGTTTAGTGAGAGTGGCTCCCAGATGTCCCTCGAGGGCCTTAGTTAACAGTGTGTTTCTAATGTTGTCGGGGTGGACTATTTTATCTAACCTGAGGACAAGGCCATCTTCTAGCTATAAATCATCACAGACTTTTACAAAAGGCTGTACTTCAGCAACTACATTCGTTTCTTTGGGCCACCCTTGTTTAATGTATTGTTTGACAGCTTTCAGAATTTCATCAGAGTCCATTGCACTATACCAGCTGTTTTCAGTCACTGAGCACACATTTTGTAACTCTACCCTAGCAATTATGCAGTCCTCGTGCTTATCATCATCAATGTGGTTTTTGCCCAGTTCAGACACACTTGGAGCAGGAGGCAAACATGATAGAGCATCTGTTGGATGTTTTCCCCCCACAATGTGTATAACTTCAAAGTTGAATTGAAGAAGTTTGGATACCAGACGGGCTATGTGTGGCGTGGTGTTGTGGTGGTTGGTGTTCCCCAGTATGACAACTAATGGTTTGTGGTCAGTTTTTAAAGTGAATTTCCTGCCCCACAAATAACACTTGAACTTTTCAAAGCCCCACCAGCAAGCAAGTAGTTCCTTTTCTATTACAGAATAATGTGTTTCTGTGTACCTCAGCACCCTTGAAGCAAAGTCAATGGTTTGTTCCTGAGGCCCCACCTCCTGGGTAAGTACAGCTCCAAGATTATAACAGCTAGCATCTACTGTCAATATGCACGGCACAGAGGGTTCAAAAGGTTTTAATGCTTTAACTGAGCACAGTTCTACTTTGGTCCAGGAAAAAGTTTGTTTGCAATCATCGTCCCACACAAACTCAGTTGGATATAGGACGTAGACGAGAGGCATAATCAGGAATGAACCGAGAATAAAACTCGGTCAAACCTAGCAATGACAATACACCAACTTTGTCTTTTGGAGCAGTGCCATCCACTATGGCTTGGACAAGACTGGGTTTAGGTGTGACCCCTGCACTGAAGATTGTGTGACCCAGATATTCCATTGAATCTTTTGAGAACACACATTTGTCTCGTTTGAGCACTACACCATGTTCTTGAAAAATAAATAGAATACGCTTCAGGGTTTCATCATGTTCTTCCTGGTCAGCAGCATATATGAGGACATCTTCCTGGAAAATCGCTACATTTTTGATCTCTTCGAGTAGATTGACCATCAGCCGCTGAAATACCGAGGCGGCCGAGACCAGTCCAAACGGCATTCGACAAAATTGAAACATGCAAGAAGGTGAGTTAAAAGCTGTGAGATGATGCGATTTCCTTTTAGTTCTACCTGGTAGTATGCCGACGCCAGGTCAAGTTTTGTGAACATTTTTGCTCCTGCAACTACACCCAACATTTCGGGGATGTTGGGTAAGGGATGTGAGTCCACCCAGACAACTTTGTTAAGACTGCACAAGTCAATGCAGATCCTCAACTCATTGTTTTTCTTTCGTGCTACGACGAAGAGGATTGTCCAGTCCGAGGACTCAATGGGCTCTATCACTCCTCTCTTGTGCATAGACACAAGCTCTTTCTCTAGGTCCACCCTTATGCTGAAAGGTAGGCTTCTGATTTTATGTTTCACTGGAGTTGTGTCATTCCTAACTTTTATTTTATGTTTGAATCCTTTGATTTTTCCCAATTCTCCTGGAATCACTTTAGGATAATTATTCAGCAATTCTTCAACATGTGTGTAGTCATGAATGCCCAGCACCTGTTCTTTAGCACCTGGACAAAGCATCATATTAAACAATCCTTGGTGAAACCACCCAAGTATGTTTAAACCGTGTACAGCGACATAAATCTTGCCAAATATGCGCCTGTTCTTGAACTCCATGACGTCTTCAAAGTAGTCTAAGAGGTCAATTTTACGTCCTTCATAGGACACTGGAGCGCGATCTGGGGGGATTCGCGCACCTGAGTCCACCAGAAGGGGCACAATCTTTTCACCAAGAGCTACATTGACATATGGATCAACACACTCATTTGGGATACCTGTTCTGATATCACAGTCTTTCACTACAAGAACCATGTCTTTCAATTCTCCTAAAGTATCTTCATTTTTGCTGTTGTCTTTGACATGACCAATCCGCCCTTTGTCTCTCTTTTGGCTCTGACATACTTTATCAAAGTGCCCCACTTTACCACAGGATCGACATACCACATTTTTTGCAGGGCATGGCATACCATTCTTTGTATGAGCTTGGTTGCCACACCTGAAGCAATTGTCAGTTCTTCTGAAGAAGCTGCTTTGTGCTGTATTTTTTCTTTTCTTGAAGTTTGAAAAGCGCACAGAATTAATTTGTTCATAATTTTTGTTTTTCAATTCCCTCACAGAGACTTGTGAAGTTTCAATACTTTTTGCAATTCGAATGGACTCTTCAAGAGTGGGGTTATCTAATGACAAGAATTTCTGTCTGATTGATCTGTCTGAGCATTGGCTTATAAACTAGTCACGGACTAACTGTTCACTAAAATTTTAAAATCCACAGTCTGAGATCATTTTCCTTAGGGCGGTGATGTATGTGTCAACATCTTCACCACATTTTTGTGCACGTTTGAAGAATTTGTGTCTCAGCAAAACTATGCTAGGTTGTGCATCATATCTCTTTGCCAATTTCCTGATGGTGCTCAAATATACATCTGGGGCCTCATTTATGACTTTTTGCCGTAGGGAAGCGCAGCAGGCCTTCCTGCTGCGCTTCACTACGGCAAAAGAAAAGGGCAGAAATGCGCCGTATCTATAAGATACGGCGCATTCCTGTCCTTTTCCCCTGCGCCGGTGCACAATGGGCTATCTGCGCCAGCGCAGGCACCCTTGCACAAAGGTGCAGGGGGGCTTGCGTTGCGGGGAAGATTATTTTTGTACTGGAAGGGAAACCTTTCTGTACAAAAATAATCACAAGAGGCTTTTCCTCTTTCTATGTGTGCTGTAGAATGCAGCACACATAGAAAAAGGAAATACGAGGAGAAATAAAGACATTTCTCCCTCTTGCGCCTCCCTTACGCCTCCCCTGGGGAGGCGTAAGCTTTTGGCACTGCTTCAGAGTTACGATTTCTCGTAAATCTGGGGCAGTGTCAAAAGGCCATGGATGTTGCTGGGAACGCCCCCAGCAACACCCATTGCACGCCCCTTTAACGCAGTACACTGCGTTAAAGAGACTGATATTTATCAGGCAGCAGTACGCCACAAAAACTGGTGTACTGCTGCCTGATAAATACCACGCAGGCTTCTGCGCCACGGAACTTCATGAAAAGTGAAGTTCCGATGGCGCAAGGGGCCTCATAAATGAGGCCCCTGGTTCCTCACCTTCCACTGCTTCTGCCTCTGGTAGGTGTTTGAGTGTGTACCTACCTTCAAATCCTAATGATTGTAATAGTTTAAACATTTTTCTTTCTGATTTAAACCTGTGTGCCCCTATGGCCCCAAGATAATTCTCAAATGCATCGAACCATTTGCACCATTTTATCGGTGGTTCTTCTGGTGTGTCAAGAAAAGGTGGGGGAGGTTGGACTGCCTGCATGACAGCAAATATAGTTGGTAATGTTCGCAAAACGAGAAAACAAAATAAATAAATAAATGAGATGGACGAAGTAGGCAATGTTTCTTAATCAACCTAAATTCTACCACATATTCTACTATGGCAAAGAGCAATTGCACCAGTGCTATTACTCCTATACTGTATATGATAGGGCACAGTGTCTATGTGATGACAGGAGAAGAAGATGACAAGAAACCAGCTCGTAGGGCACTGGTGCCTTATGATTTGAAAAATAAGACAGAAAC
This sequence comes from Lissotriton vulgaris, assembly GCF_964263255.1. NCBI lineage: Eukaryota > Metazoa > Chordata > Amphibia > Caudata > Salamandridae > Lissotriton > Lissotriton vulgaris. The sequence goes on along the minus strand of NC_141694.1, from coordinate 340,391,231 downwards.
AAATGTGTTGGTGTGCGTGTCACCGACTAAACCAGTGCACGCCTTAAATTTCTGTAAATTAGAGCACCTACATTTTTTCTTGAAGCATGTTAATTGTGAAAGGTATAACGCTAGATTTAGGCAGGCTCGAGTAGCCTTGTTGTTTTAAAAATTGTCAACTGATTTCTTTACTCTTTTCTGTGTGGTTAATTTTCTAAGAGCCGCCCTAAAGCTACGAACGAGGGGAGACTGAATACATGATTTAGCTTTATTACCCCCCATGATACACATTAAGTGACGGAATCATGCAAATAACATCTTGTCCTGAGTCCATTTTAGGTAAAAGTATTCCTGTGAAATATTTTTTAATGACTGTTATTTATATGCTTTAATGGTTTGTTTATCAAATCAAATAAAGTTATTGTTATTATTATAGATTTATAGACTTTGTCAGTGTTTGTTATTTTGCTAATTCACCCCCAAATTACCCAAGAAGCCAGAAAGGATAATAAGCGAATACATTACAATAGTTTAAGATGTATTGTTTTTATGCATATAGGTCAACGTTGTGAGAAGTTAACCTGGCATATGATGTCCACTAGTTCTAGTGGGCACCTTGCACCAGTCTAATCAACCCTTATTGATGGTGGTTGTAAAGCCAACCTTATAGAAAGCTATCCTAGTGGTAGCATGAACCAGCAGTCTTCAGGCTAAGACTTCAGTAGGCGAGTTAAGCAAGTTGTTTTACCAATTATAATCCCTTGAGTACCAAATGAAAGGACACCACACAAGGTATATATCAAATATATATGTATTTAATCTAAACACAACCCCTCTGACAGAAGTCAAAATACAATACAAGTCACACAGTTAATATACGATAAGTTGCACAGTATACGTTATGCCCTAAGGGCCTCCCAAACCATATACTAAGAAAGTGATATAACTACCACGATAGAATTAGAAAGCAGGCCTAGGGCCTGTGGAATCGCTGGGGCTACACTAATCGACCACAGTTTAGGAAGTAGGAGGCCCACGGGAGCTGCGTGCAATATCTAAAAACAGGAGCGGTTTACCATTGACTTTCTATGGAGTTCGTAAAAGTTACAAATATGCAACTTAAGGACACTTCCGGATGGACTAGGATGGAACCCTTTTAAACTAGGACACTCCGAGAGTCAAGACCCACGGGAACACCGGAGTACTTGTGTTACCTCACCCAGGGAAACCGGGTGCATAGGTTTTTTTTGTGTCGGGTTTCGTCGTCGTTTTCTATGGAGAGCTGCAAAGAAGTGCTGCAGGTGACCAGACGAAAAGTGTCCGGGTGGATCCAAGGGTGGATCAAAGATCTGAAGACCCTGAAAGCAGAAGGGACAGAGTCTGGGTCACTAGCCAGTGACCAGGAAGGTACCAGGAAGGAACCAGGCGATGTTGGGTGATTTCAAGTGAAGTAGTCAAACTTGGCTCTTCAGCCACGAGGTCCAGGAGGGATCGACGATGACCAGGTGCTGGATTCGAGCTGTCCCACAATGGATCTAGATGACTGCAGTGTCTGTATCCAAATTGGACCTAACAAGCCTTGGCAACTGCAACCAACACAGGATGTCAAAATTGGCTCTGTTGCAAAGCAGCAAGGTCTGTGGCACTTCTCCTTTTCAGAGAAGCTGGAGCAAGCCTAGAGCAACCAGAAAAGCAAGTTAGATTCAATATGGCATCTTCAGGGGGATCACTAGCTAATGGGCAATGAAACAGGAAGATGCATCAAGCTCAAATGCAAAGGTAGGGCCCACGGGACACTTGTGGAGTGTGAGGGCCTGGGCCTCAGTGCAAATGGTGCTCGGGGCTGGGGCATCTCATACTCCAATGCACACCTTACTGAGGCTTAAGGAAAAGAGTTCAGGTAGCAAAATGCAGGTTGTCCAGGGTGTCTGGTCCCACATCCCTCGTGTTCACTATGGGTCTCAGCTTTGCTGTGGATGTGGGTCGGAGTCAGAATAGTCTGGAAGTCTAGTTCTTGTGTCGCATAATATTCAGGATCTGGCGGGAGCCTCGCAAAAGCAGACCGGTAAAGTTGCTGTTGGTGCCTGTTTGAACAGGGTGGTAACTCCTTGACCACAAGGGAGATATCTTCTGTCTTTCAGTCAGAATGGAACATTGAAGGTCCAGGATATGTCTTTCAAAGATTCATCCAGGGTAATCTAAAGTCCTAGGGACACAGCTCCTATACCTATACTAAGGATGGGGGCTGGACTATCTGACTAGGTCCCTCCTATGGGTGGACCTGGGCAGGGGGTGGTTACAACCCCTTCCCTTTGTCCAGTTTCGTGCCTGAGCGGGGGCTAGGTGCCCCAGCAACTGGTTTGAACCGGGCTATGCATGGAGCACCTTGTGTGCCCCAGGCAGGGTCTGGAAAAGCATCTGCTGATGCAGCCCTCCCTGCCCCAAAACACAAAACCCTGTCTGGGGAGGTGCTGGCACCTCCCTGGACAGGAAACCTATTGTCAAGGGCTCCCCTGGTGGAGTTTTGTCCAGCAGCAGGAGGTCAGACTCGTATCTGTGGCAGCAGCATCCTTTTTGTGATGCTGAGGCTCTGTTTAACTTTAACCGGGTAAAGCAATAACTACATGTCTTCTCCCTCTAGAAGGGTGGAATGCTACCCCCGCCGCCAGGACTGGTGGGGGGGGGGGTAGTATTCCAAAGTGTTTGACACCTTACAAAACATGTTTATATAAAGCCAAGCAATAACCGCAAAGAATTATAATGCACTTAAGAGTATATGGTATGGCTATATCATAGAACAGCTATGAGGAGATGGTTCTGAAAGCTGCAGAGGGGCTCAGCTCATGCTAGGGCACCCTCTCACATAAAACCAAGCACTCTGCCTCCAGGATTGTTAAGGCCTGCCATAGGAGGGACTTATAGGTGTATATGTGTCTATATGTATATATAGATATAGGTATACTATATCTAAGTAAGGGGTGTTTACACCACCTTACCCTGGCTGTGTGAACAGACCTATGATGTCAGTTTGGAAGGCAAACCAGGGGTGGCACAATACATGCTGCAGCTCCTGGTAGGCCTAATGTGCACCTATGCCCTGGGTACCTAGGGTACACGGGAAACAACCTTTACAACGCAACGTTTACACCGCACTACCATTACAACGAAACTTTTACAATGCAACATCCATTGCAATGCATGCATTTACAATGCATGACACTACAACGCACACCACTACAACGCATGCCATTACAACGCAGTCATTACAACGCATACCATTACAATGCATAGCATTACAACACATAGTACCCTTACACTATCCAACACTTACCCTACTGTTGCACCACTGGAGTTAGAATAGTAATTTTTACCCCTACACTATCCAACACTTACCCTACTGTTGCACCCCCTGGAGTTAGAATAGTAATGTTTACCCCTACACTTACCTTACATGCAATGTAATGGTATGCGTTGTAATGGTATGCGTTGTAAATGTAGTATGCGTTGTAGTGGAATTCGTTGTAAAGGTAGTTTCAAAGAAATCGTTGTAATGGCCTGCGTTGTAATGGTATGCGTTGTAATGGATGTTGCGGTATAAAAATTGCGTTGTAAAGGTAGGCGTTGTAAAAGTATCCATTGTAACATCATACATCCGGGTACACTATACAGGGGCTCACAAGGGTGACCCAGTAACCAATATGGTATGTACCTAAAGTGCATGGTACAATTTAGACCTAGAGAGAGAACAGCTGGGCTGTGGGTCTGATTAGCAGGCCCACAGCCACACTAAAGTCGAAAAACCAGAGAATCACAGCAAAAAGTGGGGGTGACCATAGGAAGCAGACCCTACTCTACTAAAAACGTTGATTGAAAAAAATGTTTTTTTAATGAACATAAAACCCAGAAACATTTATTGAAAACAGTAACTGTAATACTGGCCTGCACTGTCCCATTGTAGCAAAAAGAAGAGCAATATATTTAAGTAATTATGAACACTAGGTTTCACTTAGTCACTCTTTGCTTCCTTAAAAGAACACATTTTTCTGACTATAGAAATCAGAGCTCTGTCGGTAAGGCAGAGTTAATAATGGGTGCAAAGTGCAGGTAGAATGTTCTAGCTTTCATAAATAAAATGTTGATTAAACGACAGACAGATGTTGTGCTCTGTTGTCTTTTTAGATGTACCAAGCAACACATCTGGAAATAGTTCAAATATAAAAAATGTTTTACCTCATAAAATGGTCCAGCTAAATGTGACCTGTCACGAGACTCAATTTTGGGAGTGAAGTTCATGTAGAACTAAACATTTAAAAAAACGATTTAGGTATGTAGTGTCTGCATTCATATTTCAGACCCGGCATGTCCAGCAGCAAAGGCTGGACTTCCTCTATAGTCTGCGGACTTTAGGGCAAGTCTGCAAACACCTTTTCAAGTTAAAGAGCTTTCTGTCCTTTGTATTGACTGAAAATTCACGTAAACTCACACTACTCCAAACACTGCCTGTAGTGAGAATCTGGAGTGACTGCTCTTTTTCAGCTCTGAACAGTAACAGCCAATGCACAGTAAGAACCTTGAGGGCCATCTTCTGCATTGACTGCCACACAGCAGGAGGTATCGCCATCGTCCATAAGAAATCCATCCGCATCTCAACCAGCTCCGACGTCAATCTCGCCAACTCTGAACATCTTCACTTCCAGATCCACATCGACCCCAAAACCACACTCAGAGGCACCCTCCTTTACAGGCCACCAGGACCCCGCGCACAGTTTAGTGAAGACATCACGGACTTCATCACTCCACACGCGCTCCCCTCCGAGGATTACATCCTTTTGGGAGACCTCAACTTCCACCTTGAAAAGAACAATGACCGCAACACCACCACCCTTTTGGACAACCTCGCCAACCTCGGACTTAAACAACTTGTCACCACCTCCACCCACATCGCAGGTCACACACTTGACCCTATCTTCACCTCCAGCAAACATGTCTCCTTCAGCCACACCACAGCTCTCCTTTGGACTGACCACAGCTGCGTTCACTTCACCTACAACAAGCCCACTTCCAACAACCACCCCCAACCCACTCTGCAAAGAAACTGGAACAAAATCACCATCAACCAGATCTCCTCATCGCTTCTTCAAAACCCCCCAGCCCACTCCTCAAACCCAGACCAAGCAGCCACCAACCTCACCCAATGGTTATCCAACAGCGCCGACATCTTAGCACCACTGAAAAAACGACAAATCAAACTAGGCAGCAAGAAGGCCTCCTGGTTCAACGATGATCTTAAGAAATCCAAGAAACTCTGCCGCTCCCTTGAGAAGGCCTGGAAAAAAGACCTAACCACCAGCACCAAGGACGCCTTCAAAAACGCCACCCGCATACACCACCAACTGATCCGGACTGCCAAGAAAGCCGCTTTCAAAGACCGACTAGATAACAACGCCCACAACAGCAAGGAATTATTCAACATCGTCAAGGAATTTACCAACCCCTCAGCCAACTCCAACGACATCACCCCCTCTCAAGCCCTCTGCGACTCCCTAGCCTCATTCTTCCACAACAAAATTGCAGACATCCACAACAGCTTCGACAACCGACCCGAAGACCAACCCACCCAACCCCCTACAGGACCCCCACCCCCCCTGAACATCCTCAATGACTGGAATCCAATCTCCACTGAGGACACCATCCGTCTGATGAACTCTATCCACTCAGGATCCCCCACAGACCCATGCCCTCACCACATCTTTAACAAAGCAGACTCCATTATAGCACCGCACCTCCGAGACGTCATCAACTGCTCCCTCTACTCCGCAACCTTCCCGGAAAGCTGGAAACATGCTGAACTCAGCGCCCTCCTGAAGAAACCCACAGCTGACCCCACCGAACTCAAGAACTACCGCCCTATCTCACTCCTTCCATTCCCGGCCAAAGTCATCGAGAAAGCTGTCAACAACCAGCTCGCCGCATTCCTCGAAACCAACAAATCCCTCGACTCCTCACAATCCGGCTTCCGAGCCAAGCACAGCACTGAAACCGCCCTCATCGCAGCAACAGACGACATTCGAACTCTACTGGACAATGGAGACACAGTCGCCCTCGTCCTCCTCGACCTCTCCGCAGCCTTCGACACAGTCTGCCATAGCACCCTTTTACAATGCCTCAGAAACGTCGGAATCCATGGAAAAGCACTGGAATGGATCACCTCGTTCCTCACCGGAAGAACCCAGAGAGTCCGCCTCCCACCATTCAAGTCAGAGGCCACGGAAGTCATCTGCGGCGTACCCCAGGGGTCCTCACTCAGCCCCACCCTCTTCAACGTTTACATGAGCCCCCTCGCGACCATCGCTCGCCAACACAACCTCAACATCATCTCCTATGCTGATGACACTCAACTGATCCTCTCACTCACCAAAGACCCAAACATCGCCAAAACCAACCTGCATGAAGGAATGAAAGAAGTAGCCGAATGGATGAAGCACAGCCGTCTAAAACTGAACTCAGACAAAACAGAAGTCCTCATCCTAGGCACCTCCCCCTCCGCCTGGGATGACTCTTGGTGGCCAGAGGCCCTTGGAAAAGCACCTATCCCGACGGACCACGCACGCAACCTGGGCGTCATCCTGGACTCCTCACTCTCGATGAACAGACAAGTCAACGCCGTTTCTTCATCTTGCTTCAACATTCTTCGCATGCTCAAGAAAACATTTCGCTGGATCCCCACCGAAACTAGAAAAACAGTCACTCACGCTCTGGTCACGAGCCGACTGGACTACGGAAACACCCTCTACGCCGGTATCACCGCAAAAATCCAGAAAAAACTCCAACGCATCCAGAACGCTTCAGCCAGACTCATATTAGACATACTGCGTAAAGAACACATCTCTGGCCACCTGAAAAACCTCCACTGGCTCCCCGTCAATAAGAGGATTACTTTCCGGCTCCTAACCCACGCACACAAAGCACTCTACGAAATCGGACCCGAATGCCTCAACACACGACTGTCCTTCTACACCCCCCCCCCCGCCAGCTACGATCCTCCAACCAAGCCCTTGCCACTGTACCTCGCATCAACAAAACCACCATGGGAGGTAGATCCTTCTCCTACCTGGCAGCTAAAACCTGGAACTCACTTCCCACTCATCTTCGCCTTACTCAGAACCACCTAGCATTCAGAAAGCAACTTAAAACGTGGATATTTGACATTTAATTCCCCACCCTTCTTCAAGCGCCTTGAGACCCTCTGGGTATGTAGCGCGCTATACAAATTTACTGACTTGACTTGACTTGACTGGGGTGACAGTGAAACCTGTGAAGAACACCAAGGATTCCGTCATGTGAGAGTTTTCAGCAATCCTCGAGGTGACAAGTAACCGTCAGAGAGGCGACTCCATCACGTTCTTTGTAATCAGAAGCTTACCCTGGGACAGAGAACTTTGGAACTTTGACAACAAATAGACACTTTAATTCAAAGTATGAAGTGCAAAAGGAAGAGCTCACAGCCACTTAAGCAGAGAAGGGTGATAGTCTGTCAAGCATTCCTGAAGAGCTGCTACAGTAAAGGGAGCAGGATATAAATCAGCACCCTTGAAAAAAACATTAAGAACAAGAAAAAGACCACACTAAGCACAAAAATACTCCAAAATTACTAAATCCTCCAAAACTAAAATTAAAACGATTTCTTTTTAGACCCACAAATAAATCAAAGAAAGAGTTTGTCAAATTAATTACAGTAAGGATTGATCATCACTCCTTAATATGCGCTTGAAAAATACTCTGAAATTCACTCAAAACCACACTTAAAATAAGGTTATGGTAACAAAGTAAAACAAAATCCACAAAAATTTGCCATACTCGCGAACTTGGACAACAACCATCATTTGAAATGGGATTGCTGTTGAGCTAAGGTATGCACCCAGGTCAGGCAGGAATCAACACTCTAGTCAGGGTAAGCTAGATACACACTAAAAGATGACATTTGCTCACCTCTGGTAGCTTGGCACAGAGCAGTCAGGCTTATCTAAAGAGGCAATTTGTAAAGTATTTGTGCAAAACATAAAAACACACAGTAACACAATGAAAACACCACAAAGAGACTCCACACAGGTTTAGACAAATAGAGAATATTTATCTGAGTAAAACAAGATCAAAACGACAAATGGCAGGTATGCATTAAACGATGCTTAAAAGTCGCTAACGGTCAAAAGATTACTTGAGGCCACAAGGGACCAGTGCAAATCTAATCCAATGCAAGGCAGGCTGGCTACAGGACCCATGCAGGGCCTGCTGAGAAAGTACCATGAATTTAGCTCAGCGTTGACACTGAGGGCACGATGCACTGATCTATTCCACCCAGTCATCATAGTTAATCGCTAAGGTGAAAGCATTGCATCACTGTCATTGGGCTGCGTAGGCTGTAGTACGGCTGTCATCGAACAGCCTCTGCTTGAGCATTGTAAGGCCACACATTGGTTCTGATCAGTGTAAAGGTGACAATGTATCGATTTCAAAGGAATACAGCTCCATAACTCACTGCTGAGGTCCAGAACTTTTAGAGGGCACCTCAAGCAAGGATAGGACTGACAAAAGGCAGATTCCAGCAGCACTAGCAGAATTGGGGATCACTTGGAGGGAAGGCATCGTGCAGCTCTCCTTCAGAAGAGTCAGGGAGCAACTGGCAGCAGGGCAACAAGCAGAAAAGCAGCCCTTCCTAAAAATCAGTCCAGTTGATTACTTCAAGCAGCGCAGCAGTCCTTCTGACAGAGGTTCAATTCAAGATCCAGCAGTGTCTGATTTTAGGCGTCAGAGACCCATTACTTATACCCCAAAGTGCCTTTGATGTAGGGGTGACTTTGAAGCAGCTCTCTGAAGTACACAAGGATCCCTTTCAACCCAGTCCTGTCTGCCAGGCTATTTGTGGGGGGTAAATCAGTGCTTTGTGTGAGGACAGGACACTAACTATTGAAGTAGATATGACAGCCCCCTCCCATTACTCCCTTCCCAGGAAGACCCATCAGAATGCAGTTGAATGCAGATGAATGCTCAGAATTCAAATGAAACTCACCTTCCTGTGTTTGTGGCTGTCTAGAGGGAATGTACAATGTCTACCTTTTATTCAACCCTGACGTGTATTGGAGACAAGCTGTAAGGCACAAAGACAAGTCAGTGCAGATACATTTCCACTTTCCAAAAGTGGTATTTCTAAAACATTAATGCAAAATCCCACTTCACCGGTAAGGAGGATTTATCATTACCATTCCAAATACGAAAATGCTACTTCACTCTGATCAGAAATTAAAGCTTTTAAATATATTAAGGCATTCCCAATGCCACCCTCTGAGATGTGTAGGCATTACAGAAGTGAAAAAAATGTGGGGTATAAGTCACTGCCAGGACATGAAAAGTGTTAAAGTACATGTTCTTCCTTTTACGTTTTAAAGCACCCTTCCCCTAGGTTTACCTAGTGCTTATCTTAAGGGTGATGTTTATGTAATAGAAGGGGTGTTTATGGATTTGAAAGTAGTTTTAAATGCCAAGTCAAGTGGCAGTAAACTGCACACACAGGCATTGAAGTGGCAGGCCTGGGACAGGTTTCAAAGGCTGCTTTTGTAGGTGGCACAATGAGTGCTGCAGGCCAACTACTAGCATTCAAATATACAGGATCTGGGTATATGGTATACCACTTTAGAATAGATTCAGCAGCAAAACACATATTCCAATCAGGTATACACCAATGCTATCATGTTTAGGGGAAAATTACAAGCACTTTAGCACTGATTGGCAGTGGTAAAATGCTCAGAGTCCTAAGGCCAGAAAAAGCCAGCAAAAGTCACAATGTTTGGAGAAATACCACCCTAAGGATGGCAGGTCTGACACATGTTCCCTCTAGCTGAAAGAGGGGAGATCTACCCATCCTCTAGGCAGTTATCATTACTAAGATGGATAAAACCTGGAAATACCATCAGTATTGGTGTTACCTACTACTGGTCTGTTTTTCACCCTGAAGTCAATACCGTATAGCAAAATGGCCCATCTCACCAATTTTGGATTCTCACCCTTCATTTGCATGCACCACCTAGGGGGTATGTGGTCTGTCTGAATCAGAAAATGAGTGTCAAACAGGTATGGCCTCAACTTCTTCAGTGTCCGGACCACAGAAAAAGCTTCTCTCTCAATAGCACTCCATCTCTGTTACCTGGGGAGTAACCTCCTGGAGATGAAGGCTACATGTTTGTCTAGGCACTCCTCATTACTCTGGGATAGAACTGCTCCTGTGCCATGCCTTAAGGCAGCTGTCTGGAAGATAAAATCCTGGGAGAAATTAGGGGCATTTTGCACAGGAGATATGCGCCCAGCTTGCCTCAGGGAGTTAAATGGAGTTTGGCATGCCTCTGTCAAATTCACATTTCTGGACTGCTTCTTGGAAGTCAGCTTAGTCAAGGGGGCAACAATGGTGCCCTATCCTTTGAAGAACCTCGTAAAGTATTCAGTGAGGCCCATAAATGCTCTGACCTCAGTCTGGGGACAGCTAGACCATGATGGTTTCCATCTTGGACTTAAGGATTTGCACCTTCCCCCTGCCCACCAAGTGTCCCAAGTACGCCACAGTCCCCTGCTCTACCTGGCATTTACTCGCCTTGATAGTCAGGCCTGCTTGTTGATGGGCCAGAAGCACTTCCTGGAGGTGAAAATGGGGTCCTTCCAGCTGTACTGAAAACAGCAATATCATTCAGATATACAGCAGAAAAGGCCTTCTTACCAGCAAGGATCTGGTTCACCAGCCTCTGGAAGGTGGCATGGACATTCTTTAATCCAGAGGGCATCACCCTAAATTAGTAGTGGCTCTCTGGAGTGGAGAAGGCTGACCTCTCCTTTGCTCCCTCTGATAAAGAGATCTGTCAGTACCCTCATTTAAGATCAAAGGTACCTAAGGACTGGGTAGCCCCTAACCTATCAATGACCCCATCTTCCTTGAGGATCGGATGAGCATCAGTCTTGTTTACTGAATCTGGCACTCTGTAATACACACAGAACCTCAGTTTAGGTGTGGTGCCCGCTGAAGTAACTTTTGGTATCTACTGAAGGGTTCTATTAACTCCAACTCCAGCATTTTGGACACTTCAGCCTTAATGCTGGACCTCACATTTTCTAACAGCTTGTAAGATTTCTTTTATAACAGGAAGGTTGGCTCTTATTTCCACACCATGGATGCACAGCTGGGTATTCCCAGGTATAAGAGAGAATAGAGAAGAGCATCGCCCCAACACTTGTTGGCAGTCTCTCTGTTGTTCAGGAGTTAGAGAGGGGGAATCGATTACTCCTTCTGCAGACCCATCCTTCTCCTGGAGTCCAAGAGGTCAGGAAGAGTGTTAGAAATGGGGGTCTCTAGTTAGCAGAGGTAGGTACCCTTGTCCAAGTAGGGGCCCTTCTTCCTAGTCAGGGTAACGGGATACACTTCTAAAATAACCCCTACTCACCCCCTTGGTAACTTGGCACGAGCGGACAGGCTTATCTCACAGGTAGTGTGTAAAGCATTTGTGAACACATACAGTAATACAGTGAAAACCCTACAGATCAACACCACACCAGTTTAGAAAAATAAACAATCTTTTTCTAAACCAAACAAGACCAAAACAGCATACATCCACAATACAATAATAAAAATATGACTTTCAAATGGTAGAAATAGTTCAGTTCAAAGCATATTGCAGATGTAACACTTTTCACACAAAGTACCTTGGATGTGTCCTGAACAAAAATTAAAAGGGTCACAGGGAAGGTGATGGGTCGGTTCCTTACATGCAGGGAAGGTGATGCATAGCGAACCTTGCTTTGGGGGAGGTGATGCGTCATTCTTTACTGCTGCGTAGGGAGGTGATGTGTCGGATCCTTACCGGAGAGGAGGTGATGCATTGGATTCTTACTGTGTCCCCTAATAATGCGACTGACCTGGTGCCTCGATACGTTAAGATGATCAGTGACATTGCATTGGTTCTTGCAGCTGCACAGCAGGGTGCGGTGATCTTGGACTTTGGAGTTTGGTGCACCCGATGTGGCATAGAGCGATTTCTCGAGCCGCGGCAGGCATTGCATCGGTTTCCTCAGTGAAACATCAGAAACAGGTACGGATGCGTTGCACTTCTCTTGTTGCATTACATTTCCAGCTCCCAACACCCAGTACAACCTCCAGAGGCCCACAACAGCTACAGGCACCTCTTAGCAGGTCAGAACTCCGAACAAGGAAGATCAGGATAGCTGGGGGTGAAGTCTTTGTGTCCATGATACTTCAGAACAGGAGGCCAGCTCCACTTCAAGCCCTTGGAGATCTTCCTCAAGCTCTACTGCCACCCAAACTTTTTGACCAGTTTTAAATTCCACTGTAGTAGATTTTTGTCATACCCCTCCTTCATGACACCATGGCTGGCTTGAAGATAACTGGATGCTTCCATAACTTAGCCATCTGGCTTCTGGAGGCCAGCATGTAACTCACTACACCCTGGGGTACCTTCCTGGGAGCTTGCTCCCAAACTTCATTCACCAGACTCTTACTGGCCACCCATACAACAGCTCAAAAGGGCTGAATCCCACTCTTCTCTGTGGCACATGATAGTAAGCAAACAACAGACATGTTAAGAGGATATCTCACTTTTTCCTCAGAGCCCCAAGCAGGCCTCTGGTTATCCTTTTAGGGTCTTGTTGTACCTCTCAACAAGCCCATTGGTTTATGGATTGTAAGAGGTAGAGAAACCGTATGTTACCTGACACTCATTCCCTATTGACTGCATATAAGCAGACATGAAGTTTGTGACCCTGTCAGATGCAACTTCCTTGGGGAAAACCATTTGGGTTAAAATCCCCATATGGGCCTTTGGTACTGGGGGTGCAGTAGTAGTCATCAGAGGGATTCTCTCTGGGTACCTCGTGGCATGATCTACCAGAACCAGGATGAACCTGATGCCTGATGCAGTTTGGAGATCTATAGGCCCTACAGTCTTGATGCCTACCATAAACAACAAATGGCCTGTCCCTCCTGACACATTTATAAATTTTTATATACACGAAATGTAGTGGTAAACAATTTCTACTCCCACAAGCCCACCAATTTTGGGCTGTTCATAACTGTATATGTGTCAGAAATTATTAAGGTACACACAGGTTCAAATAAAATTGTCACACTACCCACACCCACCAAAATTTCAGTGGAAAAAATGTGACAACAAGAGAGAGCCCCTCACGGAAGAACCGCCAATGGGGTTATCTGGCTATCAATTGCCAGTGTACCCATTTATCATCATCGGTGACTCACTCTTGAATAAGAGGAAAGGAAAAACAAACACAAGAAAAAGACACCAACATAAAACAGTGCTTTTACTTAACATCAGCCCCACGATCTGCTGAATGTTCTTACCATAGCCAGGTAACTTAAACCCTTGCTATTGCAGTGTACACATACACCAACCCCTAGTGAGAAATGAAAATGTGTATCTCACACAGTTAAAATTGAAGGATTCACTGGCCACTATGGATTTATTCTGGGCTGTGAATACTTCAAATTAAAACGATTCACACCAAGCAAAATCGTGTGTGAATCAGTGTCGCCAACATGTTTCGTTGCTATTAATTTACGCAACTTCTTCAGGGCAACAGGGGTTATCCACTTCACTTTCCACTCTTTGGTAAACCACACCTGTGATGGTAAAGGACAACAAAGCACAAAGTGCATTAAAATGAGCAGAGTGTATGAGCAGAATCCCTGTGACAACCCCATCCCAAAGCACTATATTAGCCACCCCTGGCACATTTAGTCCATTGGCAGGTGGTGCTCTTTTTGGACACTTGGCATCCCCTGTGTAGTGTCCACAGTCGTAGCACTCATATCACTTGATGGGCTGATTACCAACGTCAGGGTAAGTTTTCTTCTGGTGGCCAGATTGGGAATGTGAACCAGACCATTTACCTTGTGAGCTTTTTGTTATTTTGTTTTTAGAGAACGCTGACTTTTTATCTCCCCCCACCTTCTTCTGGGTGGGTCCCTGACCACCCTTTTGGGAGTCCCCCCGTATATCTTTTTGGACACTCTGGTGCTGATTCAAACATACGTCTCCTCAGCAAGCATTGTGACATTCCGGAAGCTTGATACCAACCAGGTGTTGGTGCAACTCTCAAAAACAAGTATCAAGAATGTGCTCCTTCAAAAAACGGTTGTGCAATCCTTTATAATCATTAACTTTGCTACCCCTCACCTAGCCCTTCAATCCATTACCAGCAGAATCTAGAAAATCCACGCTGGTTTGTGTAGAGAGCTTGTGACTAGCCCTGAATGTTTGTCTGTACCTCTCAGGTATCAACACAAACTTGTTCACTAAACCCAGTCCTGTCTGCAAGGGTCTGCAAGGGTAACCTGGAGCGGGAGGGGGTAAATCAGTGCTTTGGGTGTGGACACAGAATATTCAGTTGTGAGCTTGACCCTCTTCTGCCACTTTCTGCTCAGGTAGGCTATCAGAAAGCAGATGAAGTGCTTAATCACACCCAGCCCTTCAACTATTTGTGGCTGTTTAGAGGAAATACACAAATTGTAGCTGTCACCCAGCCCAGATGTGTGATGGTGTCAGGGTGTCAGGCACAAAGAGAAGTAAGTCCAGAGAAATATCCACTTTCTAAAAGTAGCTTTTCTCAAACAGTATTGCTAAATCTCACTTCACCAGTAAGGAGGATCTATCATTAACATTACAAACATATCAAAAAGGAAAATTATACTCCTCTATGATCAGGATTTACAGATTTAAAGTATAATATGGAATTTCCAAATCTGGCCTATGAGAGGGGCAGGTCTCACAGTAGTGAAAAACGCAAAAGGCTGTTTGTCAAAGTCAAAGTCACAGTTACAAATCACCGTAAGAATGGTCAAAGACTGAACCTTGTTAATTCTGGTCGAATAGCCATGTTTTTAATTCCTTCTAGATGTGCTTATGTTCAGTAATGGAGATAAGATGGGACGGCGGCTTATTCCAGAGGTAGGGGGCGAGAATTAATAGGAACATCCTCCACTTTGTACGGTGCAGATACGGAATGGGGTAAGGAGAGATTTAGAGCTGGATCTTAGCAGTCTTCCTGGCTGGTACCTGCTCAGCTTTTTCATTAGGTAACTGGGTCCAGTGCCATGTATGGTCTTGTGAGTGAGGCATAGTATTTTAAAATGGCCTTTTTTTTTACTGGAAGCCATTGGAGGGAGCTGAGGCTGGGGGCTGAAGAGGACCTTGGTGGAGGGTTCAGGATGAGTCTGGCAGCAGTGTTCTGCAGGATCTGCAACTTGAAAAAAAGATCTTCATTTAGGGAGGCCAATAAAGCATTCCCATAGTCTATACGGTTTACAATTAGACCCTATACCAGAGGTTTCGTGGATTCAATAGGTAACCACCTGAAGATTTTACGCAGTTTACACAGGATCCCATAGCAGGTACCTAATACAAGATTGACAGGGTTTTTCATGGATAATTTATTGTCAGTTGTTATTCCGAGATTACGCACTGCTTGCTTAGGGGCGGGCAAACGCCCATTCCCTGCGGCCAGCAATCATCAGACCAATGCTCTTCAGCCCTGACAAACAAAATGATCTCGGTCTTGCTTCCATTGAGCAGTAATTTGTTCTAGCCCATCCATTTATTAATATGCATCATGCAGTTCTTAAACCGGGTCATTGTGTCTACAAGGCCCAGGCCAAACATGATCAACAGCCGAGTGTCATCAGCATATGATACGGCCTCAAAGCCATAGGACCTGATTACCCTGGCCAACGGTGTTACATAGAGGTTAAAAAGCATAGGGCTCAAGATGCATCCCAGAGGAACTCCTATGCTTACTGGCCTACTATGTGCGACCAGAGTATCTATGTGTACAGTGCTAGAACGGTTCCAAGGCCTTCTCCCTGAATCCCACCTCCCAGAGCCGCTGTTCTAAAATGTTGTGGGAGATGGTATTGAAAGTGTCCGACAGGTCCAAAAGGACCAGCATAGCTGATTCTCTTTTATCCATGGCCAGCCTGATATTATCAGCCATCTCTGTCACTGCCATTTCAGTACTATGTGTTGACCGAAAGCCTGATTGTGATGGATCGAGGAGTCCATGGTTTTCCAGGTGGGCGGTAAGTTACTTATTAACAAAGGACTCAAGTAGCGAGACTAGTCAGTAGTTTCCTGGTACCCTGGGATCTGAGTTTGGCTTTTTTTAAATGTGCTTAACTTGAGCTGTTTTCCATATTGTTGGGACTATGGCTTGATCTAATGACATGTTAAAGATCTCGGTAAGATTGAGTATTAACAGGGGAGCTATGTTCGTGAAGAAACAGGGTGGAATAGGACCTGCTGGGGAGCCTGATTTGATCTTAACTGTGGCTGGTAATACTTCTTTACTGGTCAATGCTTTGAATTCCGTCAACAAAGGCATGGTGGGGTGGCTATTTTCATATTGATGACGATCAGAGATTATAGGATTGTTTTGAGGATAAGATTCGTATATTTTGTTTAGATTTTCATCAAAAAAGGAGGATACTGTGTCAACCCAATTTTGCATAGGTGGGAGGACTCGCTGGTCGCTGCGGGGGTGTTAAACTGTTTCAATATTTTATAGAGCTCTTTGTTGGAAGTTGCGGTATTATTCATTTTATCTGTTAGATACACTTCTTTGGCATGCTTAATATTACTTACATAAATGCGATGGATCTGTTTATATCTGATTTGGTCTTCAATCATTTTAGTTTTCCTTCAATGACGTTCAGCCATCCTACTGAAGAGTTTGTCAATTTTTTGTTCTGGTGTGAACCAGGGTGATGCTTTGGCTTTGACCCTGACATTTAACAGGGGTGCCACTGTGATTAAAGACACAATAAAGGCATCTACAAAAGCCATGGCTACCTGTTCCTTGTTTCCTGAGTGAGATCTTGTTTCAAAATTAAAATGAGCTGAAAAAGCTTCTAGGGTAACTTTACGCCAGGGCCTGATAAAGGTGGAGGCATTGTTCTGGCGATTTCTGGGTACATCAATGGGGATGCAAAATTGTAGCAGATGATGGTCTGACCAGACTAAGAGTAGAGGTTGTGCCATTGTGAGTTTCATTGAGTTTATAAAAGGCAGATCCAAGGTGTGGCCAACTAGATGGGTAGGGCCCACCACCCTCTGGACCAGCCCCAGTGTCTCCAGTGACGTTATCAATTTGTCTGTGTCTTGATCCAATGACAGCTCTGCATGATAATTAAATGTGGTGCGATAATTTCCAGTAAGTGATTTACAAGTTGTTTTTGTGGCCTGGGGGTCTGTAGACCAGAGCCCTGCTCCATGTTTTGGATGATTGCGTTGAAATTTTAAATATGAGTATTTCCGCTGTACCAGTACTCCAGGAATCTAACATAGTAATATCTATTTTTTCCTTAGAAGCAACTGCTATCCCTCCCCCTCTACTAACAACTCTTTCTAATCTGGTTAGATGGCATTAGGAGGCGAGTGCTGTAACTACATCGGGGAATGCCTGGTCATGTAGCCAGGTTTCAGTAATGAAACAGATGTCAGGGTTTTCCATGTCTAGAAGACTCCACAATTCCAGTGCATGCTTGGGAATCGACCAAGCATTAGGATACAGCCCACATAGCTGTTTGAGGGTGTCGTAGGTATCGTTTATTTTAGCTTTATGAGAAGTGGGTCCCATTGCGAATTCATTATTGGTTAACTGAGTATCTGATGTGGGGGAAACATAAAACACCTTGGTGCCTGATAATGCTTTTGGTTTCAGAGTGTTACAAGGAACGTTTAGTGATTTTAACTCTGTACTGGAATATATCAATACGCCCATGTTGGCTGACTAAACTATGAGATCGATCTACCTCACTTAAAATGTGCAGTGGTCCTGGTCGCTGGTTGCAGTCAGGCGCGGACGGGTGCAGACGGGCTTGCCTTTGGTGCGCCGCTGCGTGTCCGCGCCCCTTCCTGCTTTAAATAGGCATAATAGGAGGGCGCAAGGCTGCTAGACCGCTGGCCTAACCAGAAGTGTAAAATGTCACAACCGGAAGTGAGGAAACGGCGCACGACTACCTCCGCACAAACGGCACAAGCCACAGCGGACCGTGGACCTGCCAACACTGACACTGATCTATGTCTGTTGTCAACTGATCAAGTGGCATCAGGGTCAAAACTGTGCAAAGATACAAACGCAATTGTAGTGCAAGTAAGTAAAGATTTCAAAATGTAAAACAATTTGAACTGTTACAAAATTACTTAATTTTAGCGATGCTGAGAATGCTTGGGTCCGGGTATCGGCCGTTCAGCCTGGATTTCTCTGGATCTGCAAAACATAAAGGTACATGCCCGATCTTTAACTTACATAGCACCCTGCCCTTAGGGTTTCTAAGGGGTGACTTGTATGTAAAAAAAGGGGATTTTAAGGATTGGCAAGTAGTTTAAAATGCCATGTCGAAATCTCAGTAAACTGCACACACAGGCAGTGCAATGGCAGCCTGAGACAGATTTGAACGACTACTTCTGTGGCTGGCACAATGAGTGCTGAAGGCTCACTAGTTGCATTCGAGGTACAGGCCATGGGTACATGGTAGACCACTTTAAAATGGACTAACCAGTACAACAAATATGCCAATCTGGTGTACACCAATGGTATAATAATTAGGGGAGAAGCAAATACACTTTAGCACTAGTTGGCAGTGGCTACCAGTTACTCATAAGTCCCACAAAAAAAATCAGCAAAATTGAGAGTCAAAAGGCAAAATGTTTGGGGAAAGATGACCCTTAGGATGACAGATCTAACAGTTCATAAACTAGCAGAGACAACAAAATGTGTGAACCACGCTGAAGAAGCAACTTATTGACTGGTGAGATCTGCATTATCATCATAACAGCGGTCTTGACCGGGAAAGGAAAGGAACAGTAGACTTGCCATAGTTGGTTTACCCATGCGAAATTTGAGCTGCAAAGTCTTCAAAATGATCTTTTTCATCTCACTGTGAAAGGAACATGTTTGTACTAATATGGCTGCAGGACAATAAAAGCGAGGCATTTTCAATACACATGATTTCAAATACCACATAACTTTAATTGTTTTAATTTGATTATTGTTCCTGAAGAATACTGGGTCAACACCATACATTTTTTGTATTTTGATTGCATAGAGTTGTTTCTGTATTATTTTTGGACCAAATGGTTTTGATGATGTATCTGGTCCAATTGAAGATAAACTATATTAACAAATTTAACTAAGATTGTATGCATATTTTGTTAAATATTTCTGAGATTCTAAATATTGAGGTTGGAGCATAATTGGTTATATTTTGACATTGAAGTAATGCCTTTTGTTCCTGTGTTGACAATTTATCATGCAGACAGCAAATGTTTAAGTCCAGTGGAAAAAAACATTTTTATTGGTTTTGCTGAACCCTATCTCCTCTGCCTTTACACAAGGAGTTACTCTCTAAATTCTTGACAATTACATTACATAGGTTGCTTCTGTTAACAAAGAGAAATGTTTTAGGCATTGTTGGTTAACTAATATTGTTGTTTTCCCTTTTTTATTGTCATTACTAATTACAAAAAAAGAGAAGTTTAGCATTTCAGTTTTCATTGTTTTGTTACACTTACAATTCTTTTAGATTTCATTATAGTTACATTTTCTAACAGATGAGAGCTTGGATTTCTTCGTGCATTGATTGGAGTTGTTTTTGACAGCTTAGTACTTGTGTTTTGGAGATGTATGTTTTAAATATGTCTTATTCATTTCTGTAAGTACTAAAATATGTAATACTTTTTTTTAAAATTTTAAGTTGTGTTGTCATTTGAGACTTTATTTGTGCTTGTACGGGCTAGATTGCTGTAAAACGTGGCCGCTTTTCATGCTGTACCATCAGTCAGGCAACGTGATGGTTTCCAGCATTGGTTGCTATACATTTGGAAGTTAGTTGAACATTTTTGTGTCTTTTTAATACTATTAGAAAAGTATTTCTATTTGTTTACTGTTTTTTTTGTTTCAATTTCATTGGTTATTGCTTTCATATTGTAATTAGTTTAAGTTATATGGATAATGTTCATCATATCTTATTCTGATATTTGTGTATGTGTCATTTATGTTTATTGATTTATAGTTATTTAAAGAATTAAGTATATTTATATATTTTTTAATAACTTTGAGTGATATTTTGGTTCACATTTTTTTTACTTTCATGTTGACATGTTGGTCATGTATCTTAAACTGTTGTAATCTCGAAATTTCATATTTCTGAATTTTTTGTTTGTGATGTTTGGATTTTTGGATCCAGTGATATTTTTGTAGTTAAAAGTTATGTTTTTTCTGTTTTGTTTTTAGGATGGTAATATCTGTTTTTTCTTACGCTATTTTGTTTTTGTATATTATTTACATTGATATTACATCCTAGAAGCCCACTAAAGCTGTAATGTAAAGGTTATGGCACAATGTAGGAATCCTCAAATTCTTGTGAGTTGACTGACATGCCACTGAAGCACTGCATAATTATATTAAAGCAGGAAAGACAGGCTGAAGAACACTGAGCTAAAGTCCATCACTATCTGTACTTCATTTTGTAAATTTCTTTTAAACTGATGACATGACTTTTATCGCAGACAGCTCAAGTGTGTGTAGCCAGACTTTAGCCAGGCTTAAAATGGGTTCTGAGATAAGAAGCCCCTGGGTTGCAGTCTCCATCAACTCTTATACAATCATATTTCTTTTGACACATGTTTGTAGTGGGTGTTGAAAACATGTGCATTGCCTTTTACTGATCACTCCTCTTAACACCTGTGGCAACATGAATTGACCAGAAAACAAAAGATTGTAATAAGTGTTATTTTTAAAAACAATTATGGCAAACAGTGCAGTGTTTGCTTCAAGTACCTTTTACCATTCAGGTTCTGATTACAAGTGTGGATTTTACATGCAGAGGGAGCTCCACAAGTAATCCTACCATTCACTATTATGAGTGGATTTGTATCTTTCAGGGCCCAGAATAATTGGGTTGCTAAATTCCAGATCTGGTAATCCTACATCTGCAAACTCCAAAGATGATATTTTTTAATGCAACGCTGTGCAGCAAGTGAAGTTGCTGCACTTTGTTGAGTGAAGGGGAGACAGCAGAGCTGAACCATATTTTCAAAGAAGTAGTGCTGTTCTGCTCCCTCCCCGTGCAGGTGCACTTTCGGCTGCTTAGTGTCAACTTGGGCATCCTTGCGACAGAAGGCAGGAGTGCCAGTGTTAAGGTCGGGATAATTTTTGTGCAGGAAAGGGTACCTTCCAGCACAACAAATACCATTTGAGTTTTTTCCGCTTTCCATTTGTGCTGCTTCACAACCGGAAGTGAGGAAACGGCGCACGACTACCTCCGCACAAACGGCACAAGCCACAGCGGACCGTGGACCTGCCAACACTGACACTGATCTATGTCTGTTGTCAACTGATCAAGTGGCATCAGGGTCAAAACTGGGCAAAGATACAAACGCAATTGTAGTGCAAGTAAGTAAAGATTTAAAAATGTAAAACAATTTGAACTGTTACAAAATTACTTAATTTTAGCGATGCTGAGAATGCTTGGGTCCGGGTATCGGCCGTTCAGCCTGGATTTCTCTGGATCTGCAAAACATAAAGGTACATGCCCGATCTTTAACTTACATAGCACCCTGCCCTTAGGGTTTCTAAGGGGTGACTTGTATGTAAAAAAAGGGGATTTTAAGGATTGGCAAGTAGTTTAAAATGCCATGTCGAAATCTCAGTAAACTGCACACACAGGCAGTGCAATGGCAGCCTGAGACAGATTTGAACGACTACTTCTGTGGCTGGCACAATGAGTGCTGAAGGCTCACTAGTTGCATTCGAGGTACAGGCCATGGGTACATGGTAGACCACTTTAAAATGGACTAACCAGTACAACAAATATGCCAATCTGGTGTACACCAATGGTATAATAATTAGGGGAGAAGCAAATACACTTTAGCACTAGTTGGCAGTGGCTACCAGTTACTCATAAGTCCCACAAAAAAAATCAGCAAAATTGAGAGTCAAAAGGCAAAATGTTTGGGGAAAGATGACCCTTAGGATGACAGATCTAACAGTTCATAAACTAGCAGAGACAACAAAATGTGTGAACCACGCTGAAGAAGCAACTTATTGACTGGTGAGATCTGCATTATCATCATAACAGCGGTCTTGACCGGGAAAGGAAAGGAACAGTAGACTTGCCATAGTTGGTTTACCCATGCGAAATTTGAGCTGCAAAGTCTTAAAAATGATCTTTTTCATCTCACTGTGAAAGGAACATGTTTGTACTAATATGGCTGCAGGACAATAAAAGCGAGGCATTTTCAATACACATGATTTCAAATACCACATAACTTTAATTGTTTTAATTTGATTATTGTTCCTGAAGAATACTGGGTCAACACCATACATTTTTTGTATTTTGATTGCATAGAGTTGTTTCTGTATTATTTTTGGACCAAATGGTTTTGATGATGTATCTGGTCCAATTGAAGATAAACTATATTAACAAATTTAACTAAGATTGTATGCATATTTTGTTAAATATTTCTGAGATTCTAAATATTGAGGTTGGAGCATAATTGGTTATATTTTGACATTGAAGTAATGCCTTTTGTTCCTGTGTTGACAATTTATCATGCAGACAGCAAATGTTTAAGTCCAGTGGAAAAAAACATTTTTATTGGTTTTGCTGAACCCTATCTCCTCTGCCTTTACACAAGGAGTTACTCTCTAAATTCTTGACAATTACATTACATAGGTTGCTTCTGTTAACAAAGAGAAATGTTTTAGGCATTGTTGGTTAACTAATATTGTTGTTTTCCCTTTTTTATTGTCATTACTAATTACAAAAAAAGAGAAGTTTAGCATTTCAGTTTTCATTGTTTTGTTACACTTACAATTCTTTTAGATTTCATTATAGTTACATTTTCTAACAGATGAGAGCTTGGATTTCTTCGTGCATTGATTGGAGTTGTTTTTGACAGCTTAGTACTTGTGTTTTGGAGATGTATGTTTTAAATATGTCTTATTCATTTCTGTAAGTACTAAAATATGTAATACTTTTTTTTTAAATTTTAAGTTGTGTTGTCATTTGAGACTTTATTTGTGCTTGTACGGGCTAGATTGCTGTAAAACATGGCCGCTTTTCATGCTGTACCATCAGTCAGGCAACGTGATGGTTTCCAGCATTGGTTGCTATACATTTTTGAAGTTAGTTGAACATTTTTGTGTCTTTTTAATACTATTAGAAAAGTATTTCTATTTGTTTACTGTTTTTTTTGTTTCAATTTCATTGGTTATTGCTTTCATATTGTAATTAGTTTAAGTTATATGGATAATGTTATTCATATCTTATTCTGATATTTGTGTATGTGTCATTTATGTTTATTGATTTATAGTTATTTAAAGAATTAAGTATATTTATATATTTTTTAATAACTTTGAGTGATATTTTGGTTCACATTTTTTTTACTTTCATGTTGACATGTTGGTCATGTATCTTAAACTGTTGTAATCTCGAAATTTCATATTTCTGAATTTTTTGTTTGTGATGTTTGGATTTTTGGATCCAGTGATATTTTTGTAGTTAAAAGTTATGTTTTTTCTGTTTTGTTTTTAGGATGGTAATATCTGTTTTTTTCTTACGCTATTTTGTTTTTGTATATTATTTACATTGATATTACATCCTAGAAGCTCACTAAAGCTGTAATGTAAAGGTTATGGCACAATGTAGGAATCCTCAAATTCTTATGAGTTGACTGACATGCCACTGAAGCACTGCATAATTATATTAAAGCAGGAAAGACAGGCTGAAGAACACTGAGCTAAAGTCCATCACTATCTGTACTTCATTTTGTAAATTTCTTTTAAACTGATGACATGACTTTTATCGCAGACAGCTCAAGTGTGTGTAGCCAGACTTTAGCCAGGCTTAAAATGGGTTCTGAGATAAGAAGCCCCTGGGTTGCAGTCTCCATCAACTCTTATACAATCATATTTCTTTTGACACATGTTTGTAGTGGGTGTTGAAAACATGTGCATTGCCTTTTACTGATCACTCCTCTTAACACCTGTGGCAACATGAATTGACCAGAAAACAAAAGATTGTAATAAGTGTTATTTTTTAAAACAATTATGGCAAACAGTGCAGTGTTTGCTTCAAGTACCTTTTACCATTCAGGTTCTGATTACAAGTGTGGATTTTACATGCAGAGGGAGCTCCACAAGTAATCCTACCATTCACTATTATGAGTGGATTTGTATCTTTCAGGGCCCAGAATAATTGGGTGGCTAAATTCCAGATCTGGTAATCCTACATCTGCAAACTCCAAAGATTATATTTTTTTATGCAACGCTGTGCAGCAAGTGAAGTTGCTGCACTTTGTTGAGTGAAGGGGAGACAGCAGAGCTGAACCATATTTTCAAAGAAGTAGTGCTGTTCTGCTCCCTCCCCGTGCAGGTGCACTTTCGGCTGCTTAGTGTCAACTTGGGCATCCTTGCGACAGAAGGCAGGAGTGCCAGTGTTAAGGTCGGGATAATTTTTGTGCAGGAAAGGGTACCTTCCAGCACAACAAATACCCTTTGAGTTTTTTCCGCTTTCCATTTGTGCTGCTCAATGCAGCACAATGCAAAGAGGAAATTACAGACAGAAATAAAGATATTCCTCCTTCTTGCGCCATCCCTAGTCAGATGCACTATTTCGCAGCAAACACATGTCTACAATTCTTTATTATTTATTTATTATTTATTTAACCTATAAAGTGCACTACCATCAAAAAGGTATCCTGGCGCTGTTGACTCAACACAAGGAGGGACATGAAAACGAACAGGGACCAGACAACCAACTAAGTTTTAGGAAACAGCCAAGTTTTTAGTCTTCTTCTAAAGGCACACAAATCATTAAGTTGTCTTATTTCCAGAGGGAGTTGGTTCCAAAGCTTGGTAGCAGCATACCCAAAGGTTCGCCCACTTGCCCTGACTTTCCTAAATCTCGGCATTGCCATCAGTTTAGCCGCAGAGGAGCAGAGACATCTCGCAGGCACATACCACTTGAACTTTCGCTGCATAGACACAGGACCTACCCTGTGTAGAGCTTTAAACACTATACAGAGAGACTTGAACTGGACTCTCTGTGTAAAAGGAAGCCAGTGTAGTTCCGCCATAGCCACTGAGGAGGCAGATCTTCTAGGCCACCCCAAGGCCAATTTGGCAGCTATCGACTGGATCCTCTGCAATAGTCAAGCCTGCTAAAAATGGTGCTACGAACTATCAAGGCCCGAGCATGAGATGGAAGCAGATGAAGGATCTTCCGCAAGGACCTAATAATGGCCAAACAACAAGTCACCGTTTTCCTGACCTGCGATTCAAGAGTAAGTTCAGAGTCAAACAAGATGCCAAGATTACGCACCTTCTTTACCGGTTGAACCATGGTTGCGGGGGTGGCTGGCCAAAAGATACAAGGTAAGGCAGAGGAAATTCTGTCCCTCGGACAGTAGAGTACCTCTGTCTTATCTGCATTAAATTGCAGTGAGTTCTCCTTAAGCCAAGAGGCCGTATCGCGCAGACGGTCATGAAACACTTCTGTTGATATTGATTGATCTCCCTCAAGGGAGAAAATCAACTGCGTGTCATCAGCATAGTTAATGATGTTATTGTTATGCTTTTTGATGACAGCAATCAGAGGTTTCATGTAGATGTTAAATAAAATAGGGCTGATGGCGGAGCCCTGTGGAACGCCATGTGAAATAGATGAGTAGGTAGATTGAAAAGGGGGAGGGATACCGCTTGCTGTCTATCCCCTAAGAATGACCATAGTCACCTCAGGAGAGTTCCCCTCACCCCAACCTCACTCAATCTCTTCAGCAGGATCCGAGGTTGACCGTGTCAAACACGGCAGACAGGTCGAGCAGAACCAGCACCGCTGACTGCCCCCTGTCTGCCCGCATCCGAAGTTCGTCCATCACGGTCACCTGAGCAGTTTCAATTCCATGAGCTGGCTGAAACCCAAACTGCACCTCCTACAGCAGGTCGTGTTGTTACAAATACATGGAGAGAATGCTACTCACCACTCTTTCCACGACTTTGGCAGGGAAAGGCAAGAGGGAGATGGGCCTAAAGTTCTTAAAGCATTCCGGATCGAGCGAAGGCTTCTTTAACAGAGGTGTCACCACTGCTTGTTTTCACTGTACTGGGACCACCCCACCAGACAGTGACTGGTTAAATAATCAATCGAAGAGTGGGGAACAGCTCTGCCTTTAAATCACTCCAGATTTTAAAAGGCATAGGATCCAGCGGAGATCCTGAATGGACACCACTGGCCACCCTCTCAAAGTCATCCAGTCCTAGGGGTACAAACTCAGAAAGGCAGTTAGGGACCTCGCCATCTACACAGACGGCGTAATCACTTCTACCCATCTCCAAGTCCACTGTCCTCGAGGGATGCTGGCCCCCTCCCAGTTCGTTGATAATAGTTTTAATTTTTACTTTGAAGAACCTAGCTAGGTCTTCACAAAGCTCTTGGGAGGGAGGTATCACATTCTTCGCACACTCCGGACTGGTCAAGCTATTTAAGATGTTAAAAATACTTCTCGAGTTATTAGGAGCCTTGAGTATCAGTGAAGAATAATGATCTGCCGTAGCCATGTTTATCGCTTTCTTGTAACTCGTAATCTTAGATTTCCACGTAGTCTTATCGATATCAAGGTAGCTACGTCTCCGTATAAGTATGGACTTGTGTTAAAATCCATGGGTAAATGCATGGGAATGCCCATGCATCACCCACGGAATGCCTTCCTGAAGCAAAGTAAGTCAAAACAGGGCAATGCTCTGCATGGTGTTTTTTGTTTTTTACACCATCAGTGGAAATCAATCTTTGTATTACTATCCAAAATGGATTTTGCGGTGAAGCTGCATCAAAAAAGTGATGCATAGCTGGTGCAAAATCATTTAAAATCTTTCTTAACCTGTGAGTCTGAGCCTAGATGCACTCCAGTCCCTGTCAGAACCATGTACCAAACCATTGAAGCAAACAACACTCCCCCCAAGTAGGCCAAGGTTTTCCCTGGATTCCTTCCAATTAATCTGATCCCCTGCCAAAACACCAATTGCTGCGTCACACTTTGGTCACACTTTGCCACATCCAAATCCCCATGCAAGAGGCTGTGTCCCGGGGAGGACAGGGCCCTCCCTCACCAACACCATAACAGAGGGATCATACTAGGCTAACAGAAACCAGGTCCTCGAGTTCCTTCTACCCTGTGCCACCCCATAGGATGAAGGTGAGCTCTGTGCCAATGGCAAAGTCCAGGGTAGTATGCACCTTTCTCACACCCAAGCAGCGAGCAACTAGTGGAGAGCAGACAATGCCCCTCAAGCTATTTAAGTCATAACAGCTCTGTGCTCCCCACCCCGAGAGCCGGCTCTCTCCACTGGCCTCTACTGGCCTCTACAGGCCCTTGCGCTACAATTCTCCGCAAGCTCGGATCAGGCAGAAAATGGCAACAGGTTTTTCCCCAGTGCTGTGGATAAGCACACAGGAAATGGTCCAGTATTCCAGGGCACATGTAGTTATTCTCCTTCCCAGAGAGAAAGCTTATAATTTGTGAATACCAGCCGCAATTAAGTAAGATCATTGCTATTCACAAACCAGGCATCTAAATGTACTACAGGCAAAAAGCTGCCAAAACAAAAGTAAATGTATTAAAGCCAAGCCTTTGAGTAAGTCAAGAACCACACATGGTCATGTATAACTGTTTGTTTTTAGTGTTAAAAACTTTGATTGCATTGCAATTTCAGTGTTTTCTACTTTTAAAACGTAATAAATAATGTATTGTGTTTTACATAATTAAATTAAACAGCAAACTTTTTTAATTAAAAATTAAAAAGGATTTTGAATTAATCATAAAACATATAACTCTAAATTACATTTACTAAACATTAGTTAAATATAAAAATACATTCTGAGATTTTGTTTTAATAAATTTAGAGGTGTAATTAATGAGTATATTTAATTTCATGGGTTACTATGCTGTGAAATGTAATTCTGTTAGTTCAATGTTTATAATAATTATTTTACATTAATTTATAATTTTATTCTTTGCATTAAAACGTTTTGTAATGCTTTAAAGGTTCAGCACACATTATTATTTTTCCATATACTTTACCAAAAGAAGATCCCCACCACTTAGACGGAGAGCTCTGCCTTCGCATGTGTAGTAGTAACTTTGCACTTATAACTTCAGTCTTCTGCGTCTCCAACCACTGACTTCATGGAGTGGAGTCCTCTAAATCTGCACTTAATCATAAATTAACACTCCGAAATGGTGAATAGCAAAATGTGTATACTTACACTCAGGTGAATGTGGTAGAAGTACACACGAGTAAATTAACTTTATGAATTGGGCCCTATTTGATGACACCAGCCAGTCAAAGGCAAACTTTATGTGATGTGGCCCATGGTTTTTATAGTCCATATGAGAAATTATTCTGTTTACATACAAATCACACATTATTTGAGGTATGTTAAAAAAAAAGATGTATATCACGCATGTATAGGTTACAACTTTGTTCTAGGTACCTACGTTTGTTGTGAGAATGACGTCCTATTTACCTTGCAAAGCAACACCAGTTGTATTCCTCCACATCGATGAAATAGCTATGGTGCTTTATCCTGGCTATCACGAAAATACTTTCACAGCCTTTCTATTGTAATTCCTGGGAAACATAAAGCTACAGCTGGCTGCACTTTCTTTCCTTAGTATTTAATAATAGAATTAATTGCTGAGCTGAAAGCCTGCAGCCCCTTTTCTGCTGTACAATGCCCTCAGCAATCACCATAAATATAGAATACAATTCATGCCAATTATAATTCAATAGAATAAAGTTGAGCACCAACTCTGGGCTTTTAGTTTAATACACCTACTGACGACTCTTATTATGTACTGAAAGATGACGTTCCAGAAAGATATGCAGTGTACCACTTCAACCTTTGAAATGCTCCTGTCCTTTCATTTTCGATATTTCTGCATCAATCAGTATTTAGACAATTCTTTATGAGTTCACGAATCTGAAAGGTTTACTCTATATTACCAGACTTGTTGGGATTTGCTAGCTTTTACGCTTTATGGCTAAAAATGCCTAATAGCAGCAGCACGCACAGGAACATTCTCTTCTGTTTATTGTTTTATTTCGGAAATGAACGAAGAGATTTATTGCTGAAAGTCTCAAGAAGTAACTCGAATAATCAGATGAGTGGTAATAATACAGCTATTTCAAGGTTTTTGTTTTTCTTGTATTTTTTTTTAAGGGGCTATGCAAAAAGTGGGAATCTATCCAAAAAGTTAGTGGATAGCTGGCCATAGCAAGAAGACATGTTGCCAGCAAATGAGGATATCGATGCATGCATTTCAATGTACAGTGTGGATTCAAAACAGTAAATTGAACAATAAAGTGAAAATACAGAGGCCCATAGTATCGCTAGGTGGGGCGGGAAGGGAAACAGTCTAGAATGAGGTGAACGATTGTGAAAAGGTGGAGCCTTTCCTAAATTGCACCTATGACGGTAACTGACCTGGCTTTATGATAATGACATTTGTAAATTAATGTTGATATTGAAATTTTTATTTAGTACTCAATAAAATGTATTTAAACATTTTGAAAACGGATATGACAAAGCATAAATTGGTAATATGAATACATTGTTCGACCTGTCCCTTTTTGCAGGGTCACCACCCACATGTTTGCCTTCTGTTACCGAGCTCATTTTTGTTGGCATTTGGACCAGGTGTACCTTTTCCCTGCTAAACAGTGGCAAAGTGCATGTGCTCTCACCTTAAAACATGATACAATTGGCTTCTACATGATCGGCCCTTTTAATTTAATTTATTTGAAAACAACTAGTAAAGTTATATGCGTGTACCCAGGCAGGGACTTTTGGGGTCCTAGGCCAAATGTATTTGGGGGCCCTGTATGGAACAACTTTGAATTTTTCATCTAATTTCAGCTCCTTTATGCCCTCTTTGGCCAGGTCACTGACAGTGCATATGCATATGCCCACATGTCCAAATTCTAAATGTGTTTACATCTAATGGATAGTGAAGTGTGACTTCAATATTGTACCACAGCAGATGCTCACTATTCTTACCAGAAAAAGTCTCTGATACCTTCACATTTCTCATATGTGTGGTCCTGGTTGCATCTAAAAGAACATTTTTATGGATATTGCATGGAACATAAACATAACATTTCTCTGCAAAATGTCTGTTATAGACTCACACATCATATTATGAATCAAAATTAATTATAGGATAATATGCTTAAGAATTATTCAAGGTCATCAGGACAATACTCTCTGCAGAACAGAGCTGGCTCTATCGGGGGCCAGTTGAAAAGCTGGGGCCCTGGACTAGAGCCTACTTTGCCCATGCGTTAAAATGCTTCAGTACCCATGGCATGTCAATTAAATGCTATGTGCCACCCAGGAAAGAAGCTGTAGTACAGTTTTAAGCTCTCATTTTGGCAAAGCAAAATACACCTGCTTGCCACGCCTAAACTGACCTTTTTTAATACGTATTAGTCACCTCTAAAGCAGTCCCTAATGATTCATAGGGCAGGGTGCATTGTATTTAAAACGTAGGGCATGTCTACTTAAGGTTCCATGTTCTAGCAGTGAAACACTACTAAAGTCATTTTTCATTCAAGCAAGGCTTATCTCTCCCCCTTGACTAACACTGTGTTGCCTTCTTACATTTAATAAGTGCTAACCTTAAATTGGGAGAAGATAGAGATATGAAATTTACACTCAAATGAGTTGTAAAATATAATGCTCTTTAATGGTAAAGTCAGATTTTAAGTCACAAATCTGAAAATGCCACTTTTACGAAGTTAGAACAAGAAATCAGCTGGGATGCAGTCAAATTAAACGAAATTTAACAACCATTAAACAAATGACTCACATTTTTGCTTCTCAAGTGTGCACCCTGTGGGGAGGCTCTGCCCAGCCAGCTGATTCGAGAAAGAAAAAGAGAACTGGGACATGTGTCATAGACACTGGGTGCACTACCACGTATCTCTCTGTAAAGTGTAAACAGTCCGTACAGTACAAAGTGAAAAAGTTTATCAAGGTGTAACAATGATTCACTGCTGAGCGTGAATGGTAGATCAATAATAGTATCCACAGTCCAAATGATCACTAGAACACAGAATCTTTCTCAGTTGTATTAATTTTCAAATGATGAAAGAATAATGGTACTCTTCAAAGGACTTAATTCATTGATACCATATAGTGATACAACAATATGGTTGATCCCAATGCATTTTGGGCGTTACAATTGCCCTTCGTCAGGGGATTCGACAACCACAAATATAAAAAATAAGTCATATGTAAAACAAACATCTGGATAAGAAATAAAAAGTGCGGTCTCAAACAAGGGCTGGACATTTGGTAAATGGACATGTACAAAAAGAATCCAAGAGTCATATGAAAGATACCTGGAGCAATGAAGGAAAGACAAAAGTTAGAAAGAGAAAAAAAGAGTGATAATTCAAACCACCTCTGCCAGATGCTCAATGATAATTCGCATGCAACCAACATAATGTGCCGACTACAGTACAACGAAAGTGCACCAATGCATGCCGTACTGTGGTATACAAAAGCCCAGAACTCAGAACAAGAATAACTGGTACCTTGAAACGGTTTGACATTGAATAGCCATCATACTAATATAGCAGGAATAATCCTCAGAGTGTGTGCCCAACGCTCGATCTGCATGAAACAGATCCAACGGAAATTCATTTTTTTAAATTTCCAAAAGGAATAGACAGTGATGAGGACAGAAAACCTGCCAACTCATCATGTCAGAAAGTCAAGGGTGGCGTATTAACGAGAAACATTTGGAGCAGGCGCGTCACCAGAAGGACACCGCACCAATACTTAAATACCCGGAAGTAACGGGGTAAAGCAAATGGACACAGAAAGAAAATTACGAAACACTATAGTGAGAAGTGAGCAATAAAGTTAAAGCAAGGGAAAAAAAGTGTGGGCAATAAAGCAATACCAGTCCTTCTAAAAAACACTTCCCAGTCTTACCGTGCTGAGTGAAATGAAGGGTGACATCATGCAAAGTCATAGTGAGAAGTACAGAACGATAAAAACTGTAAAAACAAATAACGGGATCCGGTATGTCCCATGTAACATACGGAAGGAAGTGATGTGCTGCTAACACCCAGTCGAAAGATGACAGTCCGAAAACACATGCTAGCTACTGGAACAAAGTAGAACCTATACATCACAGTGTTGTACAATAGGAATATTCTGGTGAAGAACAAGTACGGGTAGCGTGCTGCATAATTCAAGTGACACACAACACTGGCGATCAATTAGAAGAAAAAAAATATCCAGATATGAGTACATATAATAGTGCATATTCTTGTAATGAACACTCAGAATAACACATGTAAAAAGTGTAACTTTGCTTCAAGAAATACATAATATCGCAGTACAACCAACAATTCCTATATTGCTGAAGGCAAAGTACAGCATGACCAGTGGGTCCAAAGTAATACCAATAATGAAGAGTTATTACTAATAGGTATAAAAAACTTGTAAGTGGATGAACATGACCAGCCATAATGCGGCTCACAGAATAATGCAACTGCAATACAAAAGAACCCAATAAACTGCAGAGAGACCTATCAATTACAAAAAACATGAAAGTTCTAATTTGAGAAAGAGAAGAGGCGGTGAGGTAAGTGGGTGGGGTCAGGTTTTGGGTGGGGCTGGGGCTGCGTTTTGGTGGTGGGGGTTGTTTTTATGTGTTGGGAGTAGTTTTCAGGGTTGGGGTCGGGGAGGATTTCAGAGCTGGTGGGTCAGTGTAGTTTACAGGGCTGGGGGTGGTAAGCGCAGTTTTCAGGGGGTTAGGGTAGTTTTTAGGACTGAGGTCTGGACAGTTTTCAGGGCTGGGGGTCTAGGTAGTTTTCAGTGCAGTGGGGTAGGGGTCATTTTTTTTAGTTAGAGGGTAGTGTGTTAGGCCTAAGGGCAGTGGAAATGGGTCAGGGAAGTTTTGGGGATAGCGCAGGGTGGGGATTCAGGGTAGTCTATGTAAAAGGGCAGGGTTTTAGGCCTCAGAGGGAGAGAAATGAGTAGTCTGGTAGTTTAGGGGTTAGAGGCAGGTAGGGTCGTTTTTAAGGCTATGGCGATGTTGGGGTAGTTCTTTAAATTAGGGGTTAGGGTTTTAAGCCTAAGGGCAATGGAAGGGGTTGGGGTAGTTTTAGGGAGAGCGCAGGGATGCAAGGGGTCCAGGGGAAGGTTTTGGACCTCAGGACGGGGGGCAGGTAGAAGGTATGCAGTTTAGGGTAGGGGGGAGACAGAGTAGTAGTACCAATAATGTCTTCACCACAAAATTGTGTTGTAAAGGTATGCGGGGTATAGAAATGTGTGGTTAAGATACATTCGTGGTTCGAACTGTATGTTAGGGGCACGAGTGGTTTAACCAATACATGTCTCAATCATACAACCACTAAAATGTCGTACAATTGACCGACTTTGCTATTTCCACTCAATACCGCCATTATTTGT
This sequence comes from Lissotriton vulgaris, assembly GCF_964263255.1. Classification (NCBI taxonomy): domain Eukaryota; kingdom Metazoa; phylum Chordata; class Amphibia; order Caudata; family Salamandridae; genus Lissotriton; species Lissotriton vulgaris. The sequence goes on along the minus strand of NC_141694.1, from coordinate 340,357,636 downwards.
TACCGTTTTTCAAATTACACGTTTGTGCATAATGCCTAAAATGTGTCAGAACGTTCTAAACCAAAACAAATATATTTTGTTACATTATGAGTAGCACTAACGTGATATACCTATAGGCAATGGTAGTCTGTAAAGATTTTGAAATCAAGAACTTGATAAAACGACAAATCAGAGGGATTGATCTACCAGATCAGCAAACTATATTGGCATGTTCTCACAGCAGATTCAATAAACGATGGATTCAACAACGTTTGTCATTCTTGGAGAAGACCAGGGCAGACACAGACTATATGGATTAAAGATTCTTTTGAAAAGTCACAGAGCTTGCAACAGTTTGAAGTGAGGGTCTGGGCTAAACATTTTTACCAGGGCTGATTATGGTTTTCAGTCTGGGACTGATAGCTAGGGTAAAATGAAAAAGTGATATTTAAAAAATGAGACATACTTGCATGACTGTAAAACCTGCACTGATTTAAAGTACTGTTTTCATTAACAATGTGAACTATTTTATTTTATGTACAGCTTCTTCCCACAATCACCTCTATTAACATTTGAGAATCCTCCAAGATCGCCATCACGGTGAAGAGATTAAGAATGAGAAGAGTATTGGTGATAGCACGATTAGACTATTTGCACTGGACTCTCAAACATCTTATTGCCAGTGCTTCAGAATCAAACTAGCAGATTTTGCCCAAGTCTGGGCGGAGAGCGGTGTTGAGCCATGGACGTCCTTGAGTTATTTTGCCAAGATCACAACACATAATAATTCTCTAACAGCACTGATAGGAAACGGTGTTCAGGAAAGAAACGGGGCATATTAGCAAGGAAGTGGCAGAGAGAGAGGCATTTTCTTGGCTTAACACCTCTCTCCGCCACTTCGGAAACGCAAGGCTGCATCATATTATCAAGGATATGGTGCAGCCTCACCTTTCCCCCTGCGATGGCGCTTAGTTTTACAACTTAACGCCAACGCTGGTACGGGTGTCTGAGAGCAGGGAGGATTGTTTATGTACAGGAAGGTACACCTTCCTGAACATAAACAAACCATGGCTATTTGCTTTTTCCATGTGTGCTGCACAAGGCAACACAAATGGAAAAAAACAAAAAAAGAGGAGAAATAAAGCATTTCTCCTCTTTTCGCTATCTTAAGACCATGGGCCTTATTTATGAATGTCTTGCGCCGCCGGTGCGTCACTTTTAAAATGGGAAAAAGTGACGCACCAGTGGCGCAAGGCCCTCATAAATGAGGCCCCAGGATTTTCCTGGTATTAAGTTAAGCGCTGCCTCCTATGTACGCCACCCTTGATAATAGATGGCAGTGTCGAATTCAATGGATGTTGCAGTGGAACGCCCACCACAACACCCACTGCACGCCTCCTTTCACGCTAAGTTTAGCGTGAAAGGGGCACTATTATCAAGGCAGCATTAAAGGTGGCTTAACGCTGCCTTGATAAATAGGGAGCTGAACCTATCGCCACCACAACGTCACAAAAAGTGACGTTGTGGTGGCGATAGGGGCTTGATAATATTAGACCCACTGTGTTTTGTAATGTGCACGTCACTAAAACATCATACCGAATGTACAAGCTAACTCTATCCCTAAACAGAAATTAGCAATGAGTTTTAAAATGGCAAGAAAGTGCACAGCAGCAACAGACTTGAGAACATTAGAGAGCTGAAAGGAAATTCTTGCTAGCAGGTGCCTTGGCATATTTCCAATTTGCCTTTCTTTGTGGTTTCGAGATATGATTTGGCATCGTGTTATTTATACGTGTGCCTAAGACATAATTGCATGAACATGTTTTCTTTTCAACTGCAGCAGTCTTCTGTGTTTCCATTAGTTACATCTATTTTTTTGCATATTCCGTTGTCCCACTCCTTAGTAATGGCTAATTTGCTCCCTTCAGATGTTTGCAACCCATGCGACTGTTTTGGTTCGCTGAAACTGCTAACATTACATATTTCACATGCCTGTTTCTCTTCGTTTTTGTGGTAGCGTTGTATTTTTTTACACTCTGACTCTATTAATACACCTCTTTTGCCCACGAAAACTGCAGGTAATCTAGCACAAACAAGCTGATTAACTTTTGCACAATAACACGTGTTTCCTGAAAGTCATGAAGTGTTTTTATACTTTGATATTGTTGAACCTTGTCCTCTCTTCAGGGTCACCCCCAAAGTTTTTTGCCTTCAACCTTCTGAACCCGTTTGTTTAGGTCGAGCCTCCGCAAGACTTGTTTTATCCTCTTCTGGGGGCATATGGCACAACCATCGATTACCATAGGTTGCTATCTGTGGCATTTAAAATGCTAGCATGTTATTCGTGTTTGTCCGTGTTAATTCCTCCTTTCTATGTCTGTTCTTGCCCCATGGCGATATCACTAATGGTTTCCTTTGGTCGACTGGCTGCAACATACTTCAATGCAGCCGATAGCCCATCCTTCCGTTTCATAGGCATGGTACAGTTGCCTTCCTTTTTGCCTTTGTTTTATTTTGTTAACACGTAATCATCATGTATTTAATGTTTTGAACTAGGCAGGGATGCTAAGACTCATACCCAGTTCCCCAGCTCCAAAGTCTGCAGCTTTGGATGTTAACCCATGTCCTCTCCAAACCTTGCTGATTTTTAATGGCAGTGATTGACAATAGGTGGAGGCAATATCAGTCCATAATGTCCTGATAAAAAGAGAACGACTTCTGTAGTGCCTCAGTCTTTTTTTTTTTTTTTAAACCTTTATTGATGCATTCAAAGTATTACAAGCGCAAGCCTACAACCACACGGGCCGGCCGCAAACTCAGCAAATCAAGTTAGAATTTATGCATATATCGTCGACCCTGGCAACAGCTGCGAAGGAATTACTGCGCATTATAGAATGCGCCACCAGTCCAAAGGATATATCAGAGGTTTCGTTTTTTCTTTTTTAAGAAACAGTAGTGGCATTACTATAAGAGGCGTCAGACCATACTATAAGAAACAATAAGAGATTAGGGGAGGTACCACGCACTGCATTCAAGAACAGGTAACAAATCGTACAGCCTTAATCACGCAACGCCCGCGATAGACAGACAAGGAGTAAAGGTTGATCCATTAGCAAGCGATCTAGTGCGAGCACCACCCAGAAAACCCACTCTTAGGAGACAATAAAGTAAAGCTGGTATAGACGCCCAATAAAGCAAGAAGTGACAGAAGGAGAAACAGCCGACCCTACTGAGAAGAGGGAAGGAAAAGAAAGGGACGATAGAACAAAACAAACTAAAATACCAAACCCCCCCGGCACCCGCCACTCTGCACTCCTGTAATGGCTACGGCCTACCCCACTAACAGAGTGCCTGTCGCCCCAGAAATGCCCTAAAGAAAGTAAAAGAAAGTGGAGGAGGAGAGCATCAGACACACTCCCGGTCTCCCATGCCCCCCACCAGTAGCAACCTCCCCAAGACATATTAGCCACTGTTTGAAGCAAGTATTGAACCCCAACCTGGGGAGGACATCAACAGAACCATGTTGTAAATGAAGATGGCTCCACAAGCAGGTAGGTGAAGTAGAAGCTTTATTGCAGCACAGGTATAGGTAGGTCAGCCCCCCGTCCAACCAGAGCTCCAACTGCCAACAGGGCGAAGGAGAACTCCAGAACCCAGAACCCAGGGAGAGATCTAGAGTGCTGGCCAAAGAAAGAAGCAAAGCACTGTACAACATATCTCCCCCCTTTGCAAGGAAAGAAAACACAGGGAAAGGAGAACACACTAATGCACATAGTCATTTAAGTACATGGGAGGGCGACGAGAGCGAGAGTTCCTTAAACCAACGTCAGCCAAGGAAGAGGAGGCAGGAACGGGAACAGAAGTAGAAACAAGCGAAGCAGGAGTGGAATTAACCACAGAACCACTATGATATGTACATAAGGATGTAGAAGCATCACCACCACCCACCTCCCCCCGTTCAATTGGCAAGGGAATGGGTAGAGAAGGACTACCAGAAGACAGTAAATAACCGTTACAACCATCACTATGAGCCGGAAGCAGATCATCAGAAGAAGAGTCTTTGCGTTTCTGGTAGAGGGCCACCCTCCGGTAATTCCAACTTTCACCATTGGCCAGGACAATGAAGTGAGGAAAAACCCTCTTGACTCTGTAGGAACCCCTAAACTTGCTGAGACCTTTAGCAAATCTTCCTGGCTTAACCTTAACCAGGTCACCCACAGAAATGGGCATGGGAGTACTGTCATGAATTAAAGGAACATCGCTATTCGAACCTTTCAACCATGCGGGGGTCAATTTGCTTACAGGCGTGCGACCGCGCATGAGTTCAAAGGGAGACTTTTCACCACTCTTATGGGGTGTGGAGCGGTAAGCCCAGACTAGTTCCTGGACACGCTCTGTTGAGAAACAGCCAGTCTCAACGAACATCTGAATTACACCCTTGACGAGGCGATTCACCCTTTCACATATGCCATTGCCCTGTGGATTGTAAAGACTGGTCTTCTGATGTCTGATACCGCACTCATTTACAAATGCAGTCATCTTCAAAGATGTGAGTTGAGTCCCATTGTCTGAAATGAGAACAGAAGGGTACCCCTCGTTGATGAAAGTACCCTTCAAGAACTTAATGGTGGCTTCAGTGGTGATTTCCTTTACGAATTGTACACACAGCCATTTAGAAAAACAATCGATTAAAACAATTGCAAAACGATAATCAATAGGTAGTTCATTCATAGGTCCTATGAAGTCAATACAGACACTATGCCAGGGAGTATTCTCAAAAGCAATTTTTTGTGTAGACCGAGAGCCCAAGACTTTGAGGCGCTTCTCCCCTTCCCTGCAGAAACTACAGTTCGTAACACAATCAACTGCATCATTGTCGATAGAGGGCCACCAAAAGTTCAGTTTGACACGGCGTTGAGTGAGACTTTGACCCAAGTGCCCCTCATGGGCCAAGTCTAAAATCCTTTTTCTTAATGAAGAGGGAGGGACAAAACGGTCACCTCGCATCAAAACATCTTTACCCTCCAAAGAAAGTTCATCTAAGATCTTCAGGAAGGGTCTGACAGAAGGACTAACAGTACTTTCCCTCCTAGTACCATTGGAAACAAGACTGATGACAGCCTTCAAGGTCAAATCTTCAGCCATGCCCTTGGACCATTCATCATGAGAAAATGAGCCACCGCCCACCGACAAAACATCCTCCATCACAGCAACCACAAGATCATCAGACGGGATCGCAGAACCAGAACAAGTGGAAGGAATAGGGAGCCTAGACAGGCAATCCGCTTGGACATTCTTCCACCCATGGACAAATTCGATCTCACACTGATAATCTTGCAAGCGAGAAGCCAGTCTCGCCAACCTAGGAGAACCTTTACCAGCCCCACCAGGAGCTAACACATTTAAAAGGGGTTTGTGGTCTGTACGTAAGACAAACTTGTAACCCCATAAGTAGGTTCGAAAGTAACTTGTTCCCCAGACTGCGGCAAGAGCCTCACGCTCTATTACCGAAAAGTTAGACTCAGAGGTGGACAGAGGCCTAGACGCGAAAGCAATGGTTTTCTCTACACTACCATGTCTTTGTAAGAGAACTGCACCAAGGCCAATGGCACTGGCGTCAACCATGAGAATGGAGGACCGAGCAGTGTCAAAAGGGGTGAGGACATTAGCAGCTTTAAGTTCTCTTTTGATTAGTCTAAAACAGGATTCATGTTCAGAGGTCCAATTAAATTTGACACCTTTTTTGAGTAAGGATCTCAGAGAAGCAGTCTTGGATGAGAAGTCTCTTACAAATTTCGAGTAAAACTCGATCAAGCCCATAAAGGACCGAAGCTGATCCTTATCGACTGGGGAGGGCGCTAACTCAATAGCTTCAAGTAAGTTTTTCTTGGGTTTGATGCCTTCTTCTGATCAACAAAATCCTAAATACTCAATTTCTCTCAATAGAAAAGCACACTTCTCTTTTCTTAGTGTCAAACCAGCCTCATCCACTCTGACTAACACATCTTGTAAGATTTTGTTGTGTTCCTGTAGAGAATTGCCATAAATCAAGATATCGTCTTGAAAGTACAGTACTTTATCAAGACCCTTAAAGACTTCAGAGACAAGTCTCTGGAATACGCTAGCAGCTGAGACTAGCCCAAAGGGTAGCCTGGTGAATTGAAATGTGCCCTCGCTGGTGATAAAGGCAGTTAAATGCTTTGCGCTTTCGTCCAAGCAAATTTGATGATAGGCGTGTTTGAGGTCTAACTTACTGAAGAACCTTGCTCCTTTAAGGGTTGATACTAATTCTCCTATATTAGGTAGGGGGAACACATCTGCTACAACACACTTGTTAAAGGAACGAAGATCCACACAGAACCTGATCTTGTTGTCCGGTTTCTGCGAGATCACAACAGGCGAAACCCAAGGAGACGCTTCAATGGGTTCAATGATCCCCCCTTGGAGCATCTCTTCAAGAGTAGCCTTGACCTCATCTCGCAAAGCAAAGGGCACCCTCCTTACCTTGTGTTGTACAGGTGAACTGCCTTCCTTGAGGACTATACGATGCGAATAGCCAATGAGTTCACCCAACTGATCTCTAAAAACATTTTTATATTTAGCTAAAATGATTTCTAAGGATGGGGTTTCAACAATAGAAATAGGATTGTCGGATCTAGGATCAACCACTATGTGCAGATCATATTGATGGTGACGGCCTAAGATTGCCGGACCATCTGCAGATATGTAAATCTTACCACAAGCCAATCTTCCCTTGAAACCAATTTCAGCTTCAAAGAAACCCAGTATGTCAATTTTCTCCCCCTGGTATCCAGACGGGAAAATGTCACACATCTTCAACACTCTATCACCCCACACACTTTTCATCAAAGAATTGGGAATTATAGTCCACTTGGAACCTGTATCAACCATGAGTGTAATGACTTTTCCATCAATAACAAAATCATCCTTAAAAGGATTACCTCTCTGGTTATCACACGCGCACACAGTGTCAGTCAGAACTAAGATTTTGTTGACATCACGTCTCAAATCATCACTCTCGTTAACAACTGTAACTCTCGAATTATTCTTATTCCTACACATTTTAGCGAAGTGTCCTGTCTTACCACACTTTAGACACTCTTTGTTGTTTGCAAAACAAAATTTTCCATCAGAAGGATGGGAAAAGCTACCACACCTAGAACAAATCTTTTGATTATTCTTGCTAAAGGAAGTTTGTTGTATATTCTTTTTCTGAAGGACATAGCCTTTCTTCCTAACAATTGCAATGGCAGCAGCTTCATCCTCACTATTTTCGCTATAGGTACTCTTATGAGAGATTTCTGCCACTTTAGTCTCCACACCACCTTTCTGTAGTTCTCTCATACACTTTTCGCTTTCTTCCACAACCTTGGCAAGTTCTATAGCATCTTTTAAACTTGGGTTCTTTGCCGCCCATAAACGTTCTTGTACTTTTCTATTGTTGGCTTGAACAACTAGCTGGTCTCTGATTAGCTCGTCCGCCATCTGGCCAAAGTTACATTTGATAGATAACTCGCGCAATCTCGCTACAAATTCATCAATGCTCTCTTCAGGTAATTGTTTATTCTTATAAAACTTATATCTTTGAAGGATAAGGTTTTCCTCTTTGCCAAAACGGGTTTCTAATCTTGTTATCGCTTCTTTAAACTCATCAAAGTCAGCTTGTGACCCTACAGGTAGTACTTGAGGTAAATATCTGAATAAGCGTTGTCCTTCTTTACCCAATTTGGTCATTAGTAATGCTTTTTTCCGTTTAGGTGAATAATCCTCACCGTCCAGGGCTTCAATATAGTTATAAAACATGACTATCCAGTCTTCCCAGGCTATTTGAGGAATGCCTGGTTCCGATAGGAATTGAGGAGGAAGAGCGACATTGATCGCTTGAGCCATGTTCAAGGACCACTAATAGGGTAAATAAATAAGTACACCAAATAATAAATTACAATGAGTATAAAATAAAAGCTTACACTTATCAAAGAGGAGAAGTGAGGCGAAGAACCGATGCTTGCGAAGAACAGATGCTTAGCGCTCAATCACGAGCGTTTCTATGCAGATTCAAAATAAAAACAAAATTATGCAAAATGGCCGAAAAACTCGTGCGTATGACGTTAGAGGTTGTGACTACAGCGAGAGTCCATGCGCAAGTGAAATGCGCTTCAAGAACGAGATGCTTCGATGGAAACGCTGATTCTCGGTAGTTGTGCGTTCCAGTGACACTTGTGCTTGCGTTCCAATGACGCTGTTTCCGGTTTATAAGATGTCACTTCCGCCGTTTGCGTTACACTGACGCAGACACTGTCTGAGCATGCGCTTCAGTGATGCCGTCGCTGCTGCAATTAGCGTTCCAGTGACGCATACGCCTGGTTCAAAGCTGCAAATGCGCGTTGCTAAGCGACTCACCGTGATACTGACTCGGTAGAGATGACGTCAATCACTGAATCGGAAGTCCTCCGACGATGAAAACATCGGGAAAGTGTACCTTTGGCAAGCAGTCATCGTTGGGACGGAAATTGATGTCAGCGTCCTCGCTCCTCGCTGTCCACACAGTGGTTCTTGAGGGGTTCCTGAGCTCTACCGCACTGTAGCAGTTTCTGTGGCTGCAGCAACACGCGGAGAAGAAATGGTTGGACACTCCACTAGTCCAAGTCGCCAAGTGTTGTAAATGAAGATGGCTCCACAAGCAGGTAGGTGAAGTAGAAACTTTATTGCAGCACAGGTATAGGTAGGTCAGCCCCCCGTCCAACCAGAGCTCCAACTGCCAACAGGGCGAAGGAGAACTCCAGAACCCAGAACCCAGGGAGAGATCTAGAGTGCTGGCCAAAGAAAGAAGCAAAGCACTGTACAACAAACCACCCAACTCTCGTTCCGATATACGGTACAATCCGGCACAGATCACATAACGTAGCAGACCCCAGAAGCCAAAGTCAACCCTGACCAGTACGGTTCTTTACGAAAGCCCTTGCCACCCAAGCCACAGTCATCATAAGGAAATCGAAACGTTCAGAACAGTTCAAGTCAGTGGAATCGGATCGAAGACAGGATACAAGATGGCGACATCCACAAATCCGGCAAGGAAAGATGAAGAAGGAAGGCAAACCTCTCGGATAGTCACTGAAGAGCTGTTTGTGGCAATCAAAATCCTTAGTAACGATGTTTTGCCAAGCAGGGATCGAGTGGGGAAAGCCAACGACAATCATAGGTGCGCCATCCATGAGGCCAGAGTCATCAAAATCGACCAAAACAGGCTTCCACCCGGGGACCTCAAAATGGTGGGCAGAGTACTCCACAGGAACGACAACTTGCTGATAACATGTCGGAGCATCGTCCTCCGGTCTCAAACAAACATTCTCCAGCGGTACAGATATCCAAGCGTACATGACTGTGATTTGAGAGTGGAGCGCCCCAATGGCGGCCATTACGGACCTCAACAATGGTGTGTCGTCCATCCCCTCCATCCCCTCTCAAAAGGAGACAAAGCAGGATTCGAACCCCGGACATAACTCAGAGGCACCAGGCACACACAGAGCCGATGACAACTGCGGGCGCTCTCAAAACTGGCAAAATCAGCACCTTCGCCACCCGTGGGGGCCAAGCGCGTTAACCCCGTCCCCCCAGCAGTTTCCGGGCGTCAGACCCCCAACCGCGGCTACCGATGTTCACTTGCGTCACTGTATTGTGTCCTTAGCGTAAGCCGGTCATTGAGCTGCCGATCGGAAATGCAGAGAATGAACCGAGTTCGGGAGACCGGACGCAACCCTGGTCGCACAGCCGATGTTGTGCAATTCTAACCCGGATGGGCTAGAAATCGAGGTCCCGGCGTCAGCCCTGTAGTAGGCCAAGAATAGAACTCGACATAACTTCGTCACCCGGTAAGTTGGAGAGTCCGGGATTGCACCACAGGAGTCAGGAGCACTTCATGTTCGTGGGAGTCCGGCCGGAGGAAAGGATGGTTAACAGGATATACGAGCTGCCAGCGGAGGTCGGCGGAGCCGGGAGCTTATGCGGCCATCTTGGTTCGTAGCATAGCTCCTCCCCTGCAGTGCCTCAGTCTTAAACTTAATTTCGGCCCAGGCATTTTTTAGTGGCAGCTCACCCTCATTTGGTGATTATTGCTGAATTGTCTTGTTAGTCCTCAGCGTTGAAATGTGGCTATGTGCAATCAGATCACATGTAGTGAGATAGCTGTCTAGCTCACACCCTGCCTTAGAACGTCTACTTTGTTATAGTACAATGTTACTCACACATTACACACATTATAATGGTATGGTGCTAGCATTTATATGAGGGGCATATTACCAAGGCAGGCGATATGAAATTATTGCCGCTTTTGCGGCCGTTTTCGCCTGCAAAGCAGCGATATTTTCATCGCCCTATTAGCACGCTGTCGCTAACATCAGTTAGCGACAGCTTTTAGGTGATAGCGAGTGGTTTGGGGCCCGCTTTGCATGTCAGTGATATTTATCGCTAATGACATGCAAAGTGGGCGTACCCAACCTGTTAGCGACTGAAAACAGTCGCTAACATTGCTATCGCCTTTTATTAAAGCAAGCGTAGCAATGAAAAAATGTTCTCTAATCGTGAATATCGCTGAAAACTAACGCCTGCTCAGACCACTTCTTAACCTGTATATCCAATGCAAGTTGGATATTCAGGTTAAGAACCTATTGGCGTTAATGCCTGAATATCGCTGGATTTCCAGCGATATTCAGGCATTAAGCAGCTATGGCCGGATATTTTATCACATTGGAGATAAACGTTGCTAATAGCACGTTATCTCCGCGATAAAATCCGGCGATGCACGGCGATAGAAAAATTGTCGCTAAACTTGTTTAGCGATAAATATCGCTAGTTGTTGATAATATACCCCATAGTGTTTATTACCCCTGGTGAATGGTTCTTTTACCATCACTCTTGGGCCCTGCAGGGTGTCCACGAAAGAGTGCAATTCTCGGATGTTTGATTGTGCCTTTTATTTACTATGTTGTTGTCAGCCTAAGACAGCCATCTCTCAAAGACGTTTCACAATCACAAACACCTTTCACTTTCTTGGATGGATTTCGTCTGCTGGTCAGTGGACAATAAACAATTGTAAAATGCCAAATGATTGTGTTCTACCTACACAGAAAATGAAAACATGAATAAATTAAAGGAAGGCAAAAAAAGATAGGAGGCAGACTTTTTCCAATCTGCTATTGTTTTAGTTTAACATCAGGGGCCTTATTTATGAAGGCCTTGCGCCACCGGTGCGTCACTTTTTCCCATGTTAAAAGTGACGCACCGGTGGCGCAAGGCCTTCATAAATAAGGCCCCAGGTATTTAATTTTTTGTATCTAGGCAGGGACTCTGAGACTCGAACCTGGTTCCCCAGCTCCTAAATCCGCAGCTTTGGAAGTTATGCCATGTCCTCTCTCTAAACATTGTTGGCTTTTAATGGCAGTAATCGCCACTATGGGGGGCAATACCAGTCCATAATGTCCTTCTAAATGCACGCGCCTTCTGCAGTGCCACGGTCTTAAACTTAAACCTGACCCTATCATTTTTTAATGGCAGCTCACCCCCGTTTTGTGATTTATGCTGTCACCCTCACTCTGGGGGCGTGCAGGGTGTCCACACGAGGGAGTGCACTGCTCGAGTGTTTGATTTTAGCTTCTAGTGAACTGTGTTTTCACAGTATGGAGCATGGTTCTCTTTCCTGCACTTAAGGGCCTGGGGCCTTATTTATGAAGGCCTTGCGTCAGTTTTGCGCCGTCGGTGCGTCACTTTTTGTGACGCACCAGCGGTGTAAAAAATGCGCCTCGTTGCGCCATATTTAAAAAGTGACGCATCTAGGTAGATGCGTCACTTTTTAAACCCCTGCGCCACATTATACCTGCGTCAGGTATAATGTATGTAGAGGGGGCGTTCCCCCGCAAAAAGCCTCGTAATAGTGACGCAGTGAAATCTATGAGATTTCACTGCGTCACTTTTAGGACGCTGTTGCGTCAAAATCTTGCGCCTGTCTCACAGCACGCGTACGACTGACGCAAGCCCTTTCACATGGGGCTTTCCCCATGTGAAAGGACGCATTGCTGGAGTTGCGTCACTTTTGTGACACACTCCAGCAATGCGTCACTTTTGCGCTTACAGATACGTCAGAAATACTGACGTATCTGTAACTCCTTGCGACATGATGCGTCATACATTAAATATGACGCATCAGGAATGTCGTAAGGAGTGCGCAGTGAAAAGTGATGCATCACTGTTTTCACGCAGCAATGCGTCACTTTTCATAAATGAGGCCCCTGGTATTGTCTGTACGAGATGGCGCATGGCTCAGGTCTCAGATTTTGGGGTGTAGATCGTGGCTTACCAATTTTTAGTTTAGTGTGTACTAAGCAAAACTTAAAAACACAGTTACAGTAAAAAAAACATTGTCTTTCATTTACTATGTTGTTTTCAGCCTAAAACAGCAATCTCTCAAATACGTTTAACAATCACAAACACCTTCCACTTGCTTGGATGCATTTCAACAACTGGTGAGTGGACAGTAAACAATTATAAAATGCTAAAGGATTGTGTTCTACAACCAATATGAAAAAGCGGGCAAAAATTTGTATAACTACCTCATACATTATAATTTGTTGCAGTTTTTTTTAAATATAGTAGTGCAAACTCGTTCCAAAGTTTTGGGAGAATTACATATGCACACCTGTTGCATTACACAAGTTCACCTTTATTTTGTTTTGAAGGCACAGGCAAATTGTGTGATTTCTCCAAAATCACAGGATGGAGAGCCTGTGGTACTGCAATCTTTCCCTGCTTCCTGCACATTAGAACAGTAAATGTTGCTGTACACACAATAAGGTGCTGCATAGGTAAATACATACAAGATCCCATAGGCGAAACAGATTGCATTGCAAATTCTTGTTTTACTTTTATGCCTAAGTGTACTCTACTACTGTTAACCTGTGGTAAAGTGCTTGTGCTGATTAATAAAAGGCTAGCACCAAAAATAAACATGCTCCCAAGCATACATAGTATCTCTCATCACCATGCACATACACAACATTCAACAGCAGTGTTTTCCTTTTTCTTCATACTAAATCTTTGTAAATATTGGAATTCTATGTAGCTGAGAGTCAGTGTTAAAACGAAACTTTTCACAGTCATAAAGAAAACATTCATTCTATAAAATGTCATACTATGGTGCATCCCAAGTTAGAAAATGACCCTAAGAATCAGTGCTGGAGTTCAGTGGCAGACAGTTATCTTTGAAAGTGGTGAGGTGTAATATTTGCCCTGAATTTCAGGGAGAGAGTATCAGCCAATTTCTTTTAGGAGGTTTCCGCGGGGAGGGTCTAATTGGGAACTGTTTGATAAAAAAATAATTTAAATAGTGCATTCCAAAGCACAATGTTAACGTAAACGTGCTAAAAAGAATTAGAAACCTACAGCCTTATTCATCAAGGCCGAATCGGCTCGCAAAGGGCCAGATTCTGAGAATCTGGCCCTTTGCGAGTGCGATTTTTGCATTTGGGATTCAACATCCCAAATGCAAAAATCGCTATTTGCTAATTCGCATATTTGCGAGGATTTACATTTAAGGAATCTCTATTTGAGATTCCTTAAATGTAAATCATCATCCATTTTACAATTGCGAAATCACAATTTCGGGCCGCATTTTACCGCGAGGTCAAACCTCGCGGTAAATTGCGAAAACTCAGAAAAATGCATTTAAATGCATTTTTCTGAGTTGCACGTTACACACACACATGTCCAAAGGACATGTGTGTGTGCAACACCTGTGTTATTTTCCATGCAGGGGTGCTACAGGGTGTCCTTTGGACACCCCTGGCACCCTTGTACTCGCAATCTCATTTGCGATTAGCTAATTGCTAATCGCAAATGAGGAATGACTCCCCATGCATTCCTATGGGCCTTTTGGCCCATAGGAATGCATGGGGAGTTATTCCTTATTTGCGATTAGCAATTAGCTAATCGCAAATAAGGAATCAGTGGGAATCGCAATTACTATTGCGATTCCTACATGAATACCGTTTTGCGAGTCTCAAATAGCGATTCCTTATGATTCGCTATTTGAGCCTCGCAAAACGGCCCGTACATGGAAAGGGGCGACCATTCGGTCCCCCCGAACGTATGGTGGAGTACCCCGATCCCCCCGGGAAGCCATCTTGGGCGGGAGGCGAGTCTCGGCTGGTATGCCCGAAGCGGCGTAGCCGGGGCGCGCCTTTTCCCGCCCTGGAGTGGGTTGTCCTAGACACTGACGCGGCTGGCCACGCCCCCGGAGGCAGGCGGAGGCGGGTTTACGCCCGCCCGAAGCCGGATAAAAGGAGCAACAAGCCAAGAAAGCATCCTCTTGTTCCTGTGCTCTGAAGCTGCACCTCCCCGCTGCACGTGAGCTCGAGACGGAACGAAGAGCCAATTTTGACCCACCCACCAGCCCCTGAGGACAGCCAGTTGTTTTAAATAAAGTTTTGATGTGGTAACTCTATTTCTTGCAGGTTGTGATGATTGTCGTGTTATTTTGAGTATGCAATAAAGAATGGTCATTTACAGTATGTTTTTTCAAATAAAGTAATTCTGCACTAGTGTTGATCAGTAATCATACGTGAAATAGTTATGGTTGTTTAGTAATTTAGTAATTTTAGTTAAATTGTCGTATTTATTTTGGTCGGGCGGTAAGGTCATGATCGGTGAGCAGTAATTGGAAGATCCCTATGGGGGGGCGTCACCTATTACGGATGGGAGCGCTCGGGGGAGGTGGCCATTGGCCCCTCAACGGGGAGGCGGTCCCTTCTAAGGGTGGGCCGCCGAAAGGAAAGGAAAGGCAGTCAAGGCCCCTTCCTGGATAGGAGGGGCTACGGGCCCCTCCTGGGGAATTTCCCGGGGCCAGGACACCTGCGACGGCAGATGTGGTAAGTTGTGTGGGGTGGGGAGGGGGTTTACGCTACCTTCTAGACACCTCACACGAGTCCTCGGACGACCTTTAAATGGCGTCGAGTTCATTGGGGCCCCCGTCAAGTCAAGGGAAATTGGTAGATGCACTTGAGGTACGCCTCTGTGCGGTCTCCCCTCCCAAGTTGGGGGGGGGGGGTATTTCTGGTTAGGGATCTGACACCGGTTACGACCTTGCCGTTGGCCCTTAAAAGTTAGGATGTACAATTTCAAGTTAAATGTTTTGTAGGATGTTAGTTCGGCTATGAGAACCTTTGTATTAGAAATATGTTAGGGTTAGCCAAACATCGTAATGTGGAAATGAAATTGTACATAATATGAAACTGTTATTTTAATGTTTTGATTTTGTTTCATATTTTAATAAATACGGCCGGGAGGGTCACTCCCTCCCGCCTTCCAAAAGTTCAGAACCGTTTCCGGTTTCCCATCCTTGGGGATTGTGTCGAGAGGGGGTGGCGGGTATCTCAGCCATATGAATCAGGCTGTAATTCACAAACTTCATTTTGTGGTATGTTTAGTAGTACTACATTAGTACTACTTATGGACCACCAAATGCTATCTTTTCTGTGTAGAGATCTTTCTCACAAGCATCCTCAAATATACATAGATGATTTTGCAGTAAAGAAAGTGGCTGAAAAATCCATAATATGAACATTTAACTTGTAGTGAGGGTAAGGGATGGGCAGGGATATGCTTACGGAGGCACATTTAAATACAAAACATTCACCCACACCAGAGCATGACCATTGCTATTCACAAAGTACACTGCTAAAGCTACTATAGTCAGATAGGGCATAAAACAGTAGTAAATGTACTGCAGCTCAGCCTTGGAGTGTGATTAGCACCACACATTGGAGATGCTTGGCTAAGCCGATGTGGATGGCGAACGCAGGCTGGCAGTTTTGGCTGGCAGGTGCACATTTAATCATTTATCCTGAGAAATGGTTACTGGTAGGCCTGTGAATCAATACAGTGGGCCACGGTCAGTAGCAGCCCGTGCAGGTAAGAGGGGTGGGGCAGGGTGGTGGAGGCGTTGACAGACGAGGAAAAATAAAATTAAAAAAAGAAAACCACTTACCTTGCGCTCGATGCATTGCCAGAGCGCAAGGTTAGTGGTTTATTTTTTTTTTTATTTTATTTGCCCTCGTCTCTGTCTGTTGGCTTCTCCCTCCATCCCGGCCCACTGCTCTTACCTGCACAGGTCACTCCTGGCCACAGTGACTGCTACAGTAGCTCTGCGAGGAGAATCGCTAAGGTTTGCACTTCATCTTCTGGGAGCTGAAATGTTGCACTTCCTCTGCCTAGTGACAGACTGCTCAACTGCGGTGCACATAGCAGAGTGGAGTGTTTATGAGCTAAAGACCTCACCTCGCAGAATGAGGAGTGGGTCATGGGTGAACTGGGCGGCACCGTGTGCGGTTTGGTTCTGCTGGGGCCTCGGCTTGGAGCACTGATGCTGCCAATCTCGCTGCCATTGGCGGAAGCTATTGCGCAGTGCTTGCGACTATTTTGAGGGAGGAGCAGGAGGCAGGCCTAACGCTGTCTTCATCCATAACTTCCCATGAGGAAAGTGCGGAAGGTCACAAGGCGAGTCCTAAAGGAAAATTTAAACTACATAGCTACACTGTCTTATCAATGCTGCTTTCATCTGGGAGGATCAGGAGGTGAGCCTAACAGCCAAAAGGTGTACGTGAAAGCAGAGTTACTCTTACAGTAAATCCATTCCATTCAACAAACTTTATTTCGGTCATAAGAGGCCATAAAAAGTAAAACAACATATACATATATAGCTATGTTAAGACAAATCTTGAAATTTAATTGAAAACAGGGACAAAATATAGCCACAAAAGCATTTCAGTTTGTCCAATACCTGTACAACAGTTAAAAACAAGGATGATTAAAACCAGATACAAAATATTAAAATTTTAATACAAAAATGGCAAAAGTGCAGGGGACATTTTTTACAGTTGCTGAGATGTGTTAAACATGGCCCTACACCTGTGTCACATAGAATTGAGGTATCGGGACACAGCAAAAACTATGGGGGGGGGGGGGTGTCAGATCTTAAAATTCTATACACCTCCAAACACTGCGTACAGCCCATGTTTCTACATAATGGTATAAGCCAACGCTGTCTGGCAGATTTGTAGCTAGGGCAAAAAGAAAGAACATGAATGTCAGTCTCAACAGGACTGTTGCAAGCGGGACTCCCAACAGAGGGATCTTTTGACCATTTATTCGTAAAAGGATTAACCAGGAGTGTCCCTATTCTATACTGGATGTACAGCTTCCTTGCCATGGAGGGCTGTATATCATCCAGAAAAGGCTCAAAGAGATACTCAGCTTTTATGTCAAGAAAATCAGCCGTTAAGTGCCTGAGTTTGGTGTTCCCCTGCAGATCGACTAGTTTGAGGGATCTATATTCTATGATAAGTTGAATTCGAGACATTATCGGGGGCACTTCCTCTGGATTACTCCACTGGTTAGGCATGCCTATTCTAGCGCATGCTACTTAAACCAAGGTCGATTTTCCAGCCCCCGGAAGTCCCAGGACCCCCTTGAGTTCTGTTTGGTAGTATGCTAGTGCAGGGGTCGTCCACAGTCTGCACCAGAAAGTCAATGGTCTTAGTCCATTCTCCTCTGCAATGGGTTAGATGTCTAAGTCCAGACACAGGGGGATAAGGGGAGTGTTATGCGGTAGGCCCAAGAGCTTTCTCATGAATTGGTTCTTTATTTTGGCCAATCCACCAGAGGGACGGTGACCCCATAGTTCTGTCCTGTACATTACAGCGCTCCTTACTTGTACTTTATATATTTCAGCAACCTTGCCAGGCGGTTTGCATAGGGAATTCCTAGGTTTTAGTGATTCCCCCCACCTTCTGCGCTAGCAACAAGCCTGCCTTGTCTAGTTGTGGGCCCCATTCAATCGTTTCGGACAGTGTGACACCAAGGTAATCAAAGGTGACATTTAAGGAGGGATTTGAATGAGATGTTTTGGCTGGGTTGAAGAATTTGGTCTTTGTTGAGTTAATCTCCACCCCTCAATTTGTACAAAATAAAGAGAAACTGTCCAGCATCCTTTTAATGCCCATTGGGGACTTAGATATCAGCAAAGTGTCATCCACAAACATAATTGGGGGCATCCTACCTTGCGCCAGCTTCTGGACGTCATTGTCCGCAACTTCGTTTAATTGGGCCAGCAGGGCATTAATAAAAAGGCAAAACAGGGTAGGGGCTAGCACACACCCGTGTCTCACTCCTCTATTAACTGGGAAGCGGGGGATCAATTCTCCGGATTTCCCATACCTGACTTGGGCAAAGCTGCCTGTATGCAATCACATAATCAGTAACAACAAGTAGGGCGGGATACCCAACTGCTCAAGAACCTCCCACAATTTGGCTTGGTGCACCAGATCGAACGCGATTTAAGGTGACCGAAAATCAAATAGAGGCTGCCACCCTCTATTGACACCTTCTTCGAGTATAATAGTTGGAGCATGAAGAACTGGTCGATGGTGAAAATATTCTTCCAAAACCCAGCCTGATACACACTCAGAACTTCAGCCTCTTTCATCCAAGCCTGGAGTCGCTCAAGAAGGATCCTGGTGAACAATTTCTGAGTGACAGCTATCAGGCTGATCGGCCTCTAGTTGGAGGGCAAGAGAGGTGAGCCTTTCTTGAAGACTGGGAAGATTTCAGCCCCATGCCACATATCAAGTATTTTCATGCCTAACAAGATAGCGTTAAATATTGCCCAGAGATAGGGTCCCAGATGTTAAGTTCCTCCCCGAATAGGTCCACAGGGATTTTATTTAAACTAGTGGCCTTTCCTAGGGGGAGCTTCCGGATTGCGTTTAAAACTTCTTTTAGACTAATCCATTTGGGGCCTTCAATGGGATTCCCTAAAATTGCGAAAAAACTCTGCATCTTTGGGCTCTATGGGTTCCTCAGTAGAATGGAGAACTTGAAAGTGCAACTTTCATGCGGCTGCAGCGATGATTGGCTCTATCGCTGAATTCTCTATACTGCCGTTGGCACTCACTAATGACCAGAACTTCTTCATGTCCCTATTGAAGAGTGCTGCCTTGATGTCATCCCACCTTTCAAGCTCCCAGTTCTTCTTGGTTAACTTGATACTATCTCGATACTGGGCCCTGCTTGATTCGATTAAGGATCTATCCTTACGTTAAATAGCATCTATAAGGGTGCCCTTTGCCTTGCGGCAAGAATTATTAAACCAAGTTTGCTTGGCACCCTTGTTGGACTTAAAATGTGTCAAAGGAATAAAAATGTGGGTCAAACTTGTTGACAGTTCTTCATGCAGTGCCTCTAGTCTACTAATGGTTTGTGGAGTGTTGAGTGTT
The DNA here is from genome assembly GCF_964263255.1 of Lissotriton vulgaris. Lineage (NCBI taxonomy): Eukaryota > Metazoa > Chordata > Amphibia > Caudata > Salamandridae > Lissotriton > Lissotriton vulgaris. The sequence goes on along the minus strand of NC_141694.1, from coordinate 340,338,317 downwards.
GCAGCAGCCGACTCCATTTCCATTAAGGGCGAGATGATTACAGAATATAAAGCGGCTGCCTTATCTGGTGACTGCTTGAGTTTTCCCAACCTGATTGTCCTTCTGTTATTAGCAAGTATTAAGTTGGTACCTGCAGGAGTGCCAATAGTCGTGGGATTGTAAAGTTCTGGAGGCTCCAGCTCCAATATCAGGGCATTATGATCACTGTCAAGTCTTGGCATGACAGCGAGGTCGACCACCCACCGCCAAATGCTTGTTTCCACTAGAATCTAATCCATCTGTTAAAGGTTAGCTTCCCTGGCTGGTAAGACTTGGCACAGCTGTTACACATCCTCAAAAAGTGGGTTAAGGTTACTGCATTTATCTGGAGTACCAGAGGAGTCCAGGCCTCTACCGATAAATTTGAGGATGAGGGATTATCCAAAGACTATCCTCATCACAAGAGGGGGCATCATTGGGGGCAGCCAGGGGCTCGAATTGGCAATGAAGGTCTCCCCCAATAATCAATGTAGCATTCAGGGGTGCTGTGTTGATGAATATGTTAAGTAGGTCTATGGTCGGGGATTCCTGTGTGATGTTTACAGGATGGGAATAGATGTTAATAAGAGCAAGTTTTACACTTTAGGGGAAAGTGAGTGCAATACACAGGATATTGTTGGAAGCAGTATTTAACTGAACAACAGTTCAATCCAGGTGGGTACCGACCCAGGTGCATAAGCCCTCCGAGGGTCTGCCTTTTCCTCCTGAGGTAGCCCGCACGTTGAAGGTTGCATAGTCCCCCTCACTATGTCCTCTCTTGCCCAAGTCTCCTGAAACATACACACATCGTGGGTGCCTGCAAACTGTCCCCAATCTGGCGAGTGCATTTTATTTTTTATTCCAGCGACATTCAATGATAGAATCCTTAACTTATAGCTGGCGAAGGGATTGCCACCATGTGCATCATGACAGTTGTTACTAGGACTTCAAATGACAACTGGCTGTGCCATAGGAATTACTTCAACTTCTTCTGTTGTAGGGGCACCCCTAGCTGGGCTGCGGGTTACATGATCCAAAGTAGTTAAAGATGGATTATTATACACCTATCCCATCATGATCTAAGGTTCCAGAGATAGCTAAGGGTTAGTAATCCCCTGGATTGTCTTTGTTGCTATTGTGGGTATACTGTGTCTGTTACCCACTAATATTCACCACTGCTACCCTCTTGGGCCCCCGTCCCAATGTTAGGGCTGTGGCTGTCTTTCATCCTGAATCAATCAACCTCCTCGAGGGGCCCATACCTGTTTGCCACTGGGATGGTAAAAAGAGGTCTAAGGGGTTGGCCAACTATTGGATATGGTTGAAATCTATTTAGTGGGCCCTGTATACTTGAGTCCAAGGCGGGATGTAATTGCCTGGATAAAAAAAGTTCATAGTAAGAACTCGTACCTCAGTGCGCGGTGCGTGGGTGCTAGCAAACTGGCCTGCAATTGTTTGTACGGTGAGGGGGTTGCTAAAATTGATGACTATACAATCTCCTTGGGATTTTTCCCACCCATCACACTCTTTGAACCATTAGAATATCCACAGCCCTGTCATAAGTGAACTGCTTGTGTCTAGTTAACCAAAAGAGACACTTGTTTCTTAGGTCTAGCTGCGATTGTTCCTGCCCATTATTAATCCTCTAATATACTTGTCTACACTTCTAATACATTCTGAGTCTATTTGTCAGCTTAATACTGCCTGAAGCAGTGAGGATCCCATTTGACCTTGGCAAGGACCCCTCTCTCAAGTAATATTACTGTAGGTGCTGAAGTTGGGAAAAATTACCAATGCACTAAAGCTAGCGGTGCTGTAATCCAACTACAAACCGTGAATCAGCTACACTTTCTAAACAACGCAGAGTGTTAAACTAGCATTGCACCCAATTAAAAGTTACAGATCTGTGCATTGCTGCCTCTACAGTGCAATTAAATAAAAAAAAGCTCAATTTTGGTGAATAGCATTGAAATAAAGTGCAAATTATTTATAGTTGGTGCTGCAGTGGGCAGAGCATGACCAAGAAGTGCATGTAGCAGGTGTGGAGTGCGCATTGAAGTAACATTTAAACAAATACTTAATACTAGACCTGAAACAGTTCTAGAGTGCAAAGCACAATGGCACTAAAGTAGACAGAACATGATTTTGCAAGAATAAAACTACAGTCATAAGCTAAGTTAAAGCCATCTTTGAAGCAGGCAGAGTACACAGGCAAAATAATTGTTATGCATGAAAAATCTGTTTTAAATAAGATTAGTGCTTTCACAGCAGTGAGTTGAGTGTGCTATTTGAAAGAAGTTAAAAACAAGCACAGCTAGTATAATTTGGTAAAGTAGAGCGGAGTCAGCAAAATACACAATTTCACAACAGTAGCTATGAATATTAATATTTGACACCATGGGTAGGATTAAAGCACACAGAGATCAGTCTCACCCACGATCCCCACTACAGCACTCACAAAATCATCAGGATCAGGGCGGCCGACAAACCCAAACAACACAAGATTCTGCTGCTAAGTTTGGAAAGGGGCGACCACTCGGTCCCCCCGAACGTATGGTAGGGGGCCCGGATCCCCCCGGGAAACCATTTTGGGCACGGGGCGTGTCACGGCTGGTATGCCCGAAGTGGCGAGCCGGGGCGTGCCTTTTCCCGCCCAGGAGGGGTTGTCCTAGACACCTACACCATTGGCCACGCCCAGTAGGCGTACCGGAGGAGGGTACACACCCTCCCGAAGAGGAATAAAGAGAGCAGGAATCCGAAGAAGCATTCTCTTGTTCCTGTGCTTGGAAGCTGCACCCACTCGTTGCACGTGAGCCCTCGACGGAACAAGGAGCAATTTTGAGAACTTGTAATTTTTTGTGTTTCTCTTTCAGCGACTTCGAGCCTAAGGGTCCAGGACCGTGTTGAGCAACGGGGATCGAATATCCATTAACAATGCCTGGCAAGAAGGCGGGGAAGAAGTCCGGGACTGATCAGATGCTTCGCATGCTGATAAAAGATATGGCGAGTATGAAAAAGCAGATGGCAGCGATGAACAATACGGGTAAACCGAAAAAAGTTATAGGCCCGGCATTGCCGGGAGTTGTCCCCGCGGGGAGGGGTAAAAGGGTCAGGAATAGGACGGCAGGGGAGGAGGTCCCGGTTCCCGAGTTACCCCCGGCAAGCCCAGTCATTTCAGTCGAGGTCCTGGTACCGATCCCAGACGCGGGTCAACCGATTCCGGTTGTTGTTACGCCCGCCAGCGAGGAGGACATGCCTCCGGAATTAGCCGCCCAGTTGGCCGCATGGCTTGGCAGAAAAACAGGGGGTGCTACGGCACCGGGAGATACGGCCGAAGAGGCCAAGTTACTAATGCAGCAGTTGCGGAAGTCGCGAGATGCCGCGAAGGCGAATCTCCCTCTTGTCCCCCCACAGGTGACCTCGGAAGGACCGGCAGCTGGTGTCGAAAAAACAGTGGGAACAGCAATGGAGCCGGGTAAGCAGGCATTGCCAATGGCAAGGGAGGGGTCTTTGCCCTCAAGACGGGAGAAGGTGGTCCAACATATACCGTTGGCCACGAAAGAATTGATATGGGCTGATAAGTATGTGAATATGTTTTCTCTGCTGACTGACCATCGCGAGATGGAGTATGTTAAGACACAGAAGGATTTGTGGCACCCGAGTGTATGGCGAGCCAAAATGGCGGGATTCAGGGTAGATGAGACAATCTCAAATTGGGCCAAGGCCTTTGCGATGTTTTCTGCAATTATTGGGGAACGTAAGCCCGAGGTTTTGCCCGAATTGTCCTGCTATCAGGCACGAATAATGGATTTTTATGAAACGCATGAGGGCAATGAGTGGATGGGTTACGATATGAAGTTGCGTAAGGCCAAGGAGTACGATTCATCTCTGACGTGGGATTGTCTCGACTCGATCTCTTGGCAGAAGCAGCTCCTGCCGGGCGCGACAAAGTCATCCTCGCTTGACGGGAATGGGTCGGGGCCTTCCCGCCATCAGCCTGCGGCGCCCTTTCGAGCGGGCCCCGCTGGCGACCACCAACCAAGTGAAGGACTGGGTTCTTTAAAACCCAGCGGTGCCAGGGCACAACACCTGAAACTGAAGGACTGGGTTCTTTAAAACCCAGCGGTGCCAGGGCACAACACCTGAAATCTTCGTGGGTAACCTGCTCCGGCGTACGAATGACAGAGACACGGGACACTTCCTTCGGCGTCAAAGATTCAAGGTTTATTTACTGCAGGGAACACAGAAGTCACGACAAGTACAACACGTGCAACTTGGGGAGACTGCTTCAAATTGGTTCTGTGGATCGCTCCTTTTATACAAATTTTACCCATAGGACAACATGGTACACAAAGGTTTACAACCCGGTTCCCACAATTTTCCCCCCAGGGGGGTCGCTTTGGTCACTTTGATACACATAAGGTCCGGAACATAAGTGCGGAAACATTTGGCGGTTCCCAACTGTAAAAACCCATCTTCCCAACATTAGTGCATTCCAATCGGCAGTAAAACAGATCGAAATAGGAACAAAGACAGGTGCAGAGGAAGACGGAGACAGTGGGGAGATCGAAAAGGGTGTAAAAGGGGAGGTATCGGGAAACACGAGGTACAGGCATCAAAGGGACGGGCCAGAATGGGTGGTCGCTCGTTCTCAGTGCTGGCGGCTGCCCTTTGGAACTCTCTTCCAGCTCCACTCCGTTCAATCCCAGACCTGTTTCTTTTTAGGAAGACCTTGAAGACCTTCCTCTTCTCCACAGTCTAGTTTGTTTTCCTGTCTTTGCCTTTTCATTTCGTGTTGTGTTATTCAGATCTCCAAGCGCCGGGACGCCTCTTAGCTGCGGCATCCGTGCGCTATATAAAAAATTAATAACATAACATAACATAATGAGATGCACGGCTGAGACAATAAACCGGCACGGCAAGATGAGCCTCGAGCGGGGCCATCTGCCTTACAGTATCATCCCCCTCGTCATAAAGACACTTACAAAGAACATGTGTCTTCCGCAAATATCTTGGGAGTCCCAGGGTCGCGAAGCGGACAGCGTCCGTTCGCTGGCTACTTGAGGGCAAGAGACAAAATGGATGCCGTATCTAAGATGGAACCCGTGGGTACAGACGAAAAACCCACATAACAAACGAACGGTTTAAGTTAGCACAGTGAAACTGCGCATACTCACTAAACTCGTCATTTGCGGTTCATAGATACCAGACTCGACCATATTCGTGCGAGTCGAAAACACCACTTACAATTGTCACGGAACCTCAGACGCTCCTTTTGCCCTCATGTAGGCAAGCACTAGTCGGAATCATATTCGATATTCATCAGACCATCGAGATGTTGCTGTAGCATATCTCTGTCCAACCGAGTCCCCTTGGTAACAGGTGGCTGTCTCATACACGTTGTAGCACAGAGGCCACATAAGGCAGGACCGCACTGCACACAAAGGCAACACGTGAACAGGAACGCCACAACAACTCCGATGATCATCAGAATCTTCCAACCCCAAGTCGACATCAGGCCCCAAAACCACCCAAGTAGCGTCCAATCCCCTACATCCACGTGTATGGATTCGGAGATTTTATGCAACTTCGAGATGGCTTGATAGACAGTCGGAGCGTTATCAGGAATAAAAATACAGCAGCTCGAATGGATCACCTTACATACCCCACCTCGATCTGCTAAGATCACGTCTAAAACCATACGGTTTTGTAACGTCATAAGTCTATCCGCCTGAAGTTCAGTGGTGATATTACCAAGGGCACTGGCAGTAATATTAGCTGTCGATTCTACCACTCGAGTCAACTGTCTCAGGTTCCTACTATTAACCATAGGTCCCCAAAACGGGAGGAAACCCTTGAAAAAGTCTCCTGCCTCTTGACCGGCAGTATCCTCTTCGCTAATTACGCCTCTCACAACTCTAGTCTTGTGATAATCTGCATCTACAGTGAACGTCGGAGGCAACAAGTTTGCGATGAAGCATGAGCCCATGAAGTCAGAGGGCAACCATGCATATGCACGATCATGACAGATAAAGTATGTACCCTTGGCGGCCAGGAACACAGGGGACGAGACCATCGGCAGAATGTAATTTTCGGTGCAAGCACTCTCTCCAAGTCGGGCTTTCGATCTTCGGCCGCGACCTATAAGACAAAAATTACCAATGTGGGGTACGACCCATATCGGAGGCGAGCTTTTAAGCTGCTTTTCACTGGTGAACACACTATATTCACCTCTACTTAGGACCCTATAGGCTTGTACCTCTTCTTCGGGAATAAGCGAGGGATCATAGATATCGCTATCTAAATCCTCTATTGCTATAGACAAAGGTTTTTGATACGAGGTAGGACCAGAGTAGGGGGAACGTGGTTCTCGAATGGGGTGGAAACCCAGTGCGCTTCGAAACATCGTCTGGAATGCTCGAGCAGACCCTTGGGAGCTATACGGTAACACCAGATATGGAATTCCCTTATCCGTAGTATGTGGCATCAACCCACACACCCAACAATTAGTAGTGTTAACCACTAACTGATGCTGATGGAGGAGCTGAATAAAGGAATTATTGCGGAATTCTGCACGTCTAGCCTGCTCGTGTTCAGGTAAGATATGGAAAGAATGAGGAGAAGCAGTGGAGGTAAGTTTAGGGTCAGGGGTAGGAGTAGGTGTACCAGTAAGTAAGAAGTAAAACATTGTGTAATACACCCCACCCGCCAATAATGCAGAAACAGTCGAAAACAATACAAATATTTGAAATATAAAACATTTGGTACGACTGAGTTGCTGCAGCTTGAATCTATGAGCCTGAGCTCCTTCCAAATCCGTCAGCTTCGAAAATGCCATTCCCTATGACCGTCCGCAACGTTTCTTGACGCACTTCGTTCTGTGTAGCAATAGTCAATCCCTAGGAGTTCCCAGGAACCGACGGTCTTTAACCTAGCGTCAAGACCTACTAACCAGAAGGAAGTACGCGCGCGGCCCTACGGCCTTTATTTCACAGGTGTATATGCGAAAACAATGTTTCTCAGCTGTGGAAGTAAAAAGTGTAAGGAACGAAGCTCAATGAATATGTACAAAATAATTACAATGATACGAATGTTCAAACTGATCGTGGAAAACGGGATAATGCAATTATCAAAGGACAGAACAAGATCTTTTATTAGTCTTTAGTGCTGGATCGCAAAAAGTATCGGGTTTTCCCAGGACGTGTCTGTTCGTCAAACAAAGGATCCGTTGAAGGGACAACGTCCTGTTGATCAGCTGAATGTTTTGGTCTTGAGTCTTTTGCTGATAAATGTTCAACAATGTCTTTCTGCTGCGCTGAGGATTCTCCGACAGGTTGTGCGTCGCTGAAAGGTACAAACGCCGACAATTTTTCGGTTTCAGTTGATGCAATGCCTCTCCTCACCCACGAGTCTGCTGGCAACGGAATAGGGACTTTTTTCGTATGGGTGGCATGCACCCAATTCTTCCGCCCCTCCAGACGAACTGCAGTTCTCGTGGCAAGGAGGACCTGGTAGGGTCCAGTGAACCTGGGATCCAAGTTATTCTTGTGCGAGAAGTTGCGCGTCACCACCCAATCTCCGGGCTGGAGCTGGTGGCCTGGACCCTCCGTCTGCGTCGGCAATGCTTCGTGAACCTGTTGGTGAATTAACCTCAGTTTAGCAGTCAAGTCATGAAGATAATCGATCAACATTGGATATTCAAGATCACAGAAAATACCCGGCCTAGGAACCCCCCAAACATTCGCAGGACGACCGAACACTATTTCGTAGGGACTAAGCCCTACTCGGGAGTGTACAGTCGCCCTAGTTGACAGTAATGCTAAGGGTAAAGCGTCAGGCCATGAAAGACCAGTCGTAGCCTGAATCTTCGCTAGCTTTAGTTTAAGGGTGCCGTTATACCCTTCAACCAAACCAGCTGACTGGGGATGGTTGGCGCTATGGAATTTCTGATTAATTCCAAGGCCCTTGCATACACTCTTCATCACACTCCCCACAAACTCACTTCCGTTATCTGACCACACAATTCTAGGCATTCCGTACCGAGGAAAGTATTCCTTTAGTAGGATTTTTGCAGTAGACAAAGCAGTATTGTCTTTGAGAGGATAGGCCTCGATCCATCGGGAGAATGCGCAAACCACAACTAAAACGTATTTCAGGTTATTGCATCGCTCCATATGGATGAAGTCCAATTGAATCACCTCAAAGGGACATGAAGGGGGAGCAAAACTACCAGGAGGAGTTGGGGTTCCCTTGCCAGGATTGTACATCATACACACCATACAGTTCTTAACCAAGCGTTCAGCACATTTCGTAATACCATCATTCTTCCACACAGGGGACAGCAATTTGCAAATACCTTTCGCGCTAATATGTGCTAACCCATGCGCCATTGTCACAACGGCCAGCACATACGCATCCGGTAACATCCATCTTTTCTGTTCCGACAAATCAATCCAACAACCATTTGCATCTAACTTTCCCGTACTTTCTTTCCACTTCGTCTTTTCAGTCTCGGTGGCCTCATTCTGAATTGCCTTTACACTTTCGATAGTGTCCTCACACATACTCGATTCTGTAGGCCACCTAACCGAACTCGTCACATACATTCGAGTGCTAAGGTTCCGGGCAGTCTCCTTAGCAGTCTCATCCGCAAACGCATTACCACGACCCACATCATCCGTCACCTTACGATGCGCACTACATTTGACAATCGCCACTTGCTTAGGCAACGTAAGTGCATCCAAAAGATCATTCACAAGCTGGCCATGCTGAATCTTCGTACCATGCGATGTTAGAAAGCCTCTCTCTCTCCACAACCGTCCAAAACTATGGGCGACGCCAAATGCATATTGGCTGTTGGTAAACACATTCACACGTTTCCCTTTCGCTAACGCACACGCTCTAGTAAGAGCGATCAGCTCTGCAGCTTGGGCAGAATTCTGATTTAATCTTGCAGTCTCAACAACAGTATTCAACGTTACAACAGCATAAGCAGTAGTCACATCACCATTCGGCAACTTGAAACATGAACCATCCACATACAATGTACCATCTGGGTCTTCCAATGGGGTGTTTTTAAGGTCCACTCGACCTTTCGTTTCCTCCTCTGTCCTCAAATAACAGTCGTGTTCTGTTATTTCATCTGACTCTGAGCTAATTGGTAACAAAGTTGCCGGGTTCAGAACATTACAACGTTTTATTTGAATGTGGCTTGCCAACAGCGTCAACTCGTACCCAGACAACCTCGCGCTCTTCAAGTGCTGAGTTTTCGTACGATTCAAAAGAGTATCGACTGCATGCGGAACCATCACCGTAAGCATATTATCCATGACCAATCCTGCTGATTGTCGGATGGAGACCGCGGCTGCCGCCGTTGCTCTCAAACAACTCGGCAGTGCTCTAGCTACCGGGTCCAAGGTCGAGGAAAAGTATGCACATGGACGTTGCTTACCACCAAAAGGTTGCGTTAAGACGCTCAAAGCACAACCTTCCCTCTCGTGAACATATAATGTAAACGGCTTGCTGTAGTCAGGAGTACCTAACACAGGAGCCGAACACAATGAATCACGTAATTCAGAAAAGCTTTTCTGACATTCTTCCGTCCATGGTAAAGGAGTTGAAACATCCTTGCACGTAAGAGCCACTAATGGTTTTGCTAGCAATGAAAAATTTGGAATCCATTGCCTGCAGTACGACGTGATACCTAAAAAGGCACGCACATCTCTTTGGGTTGTTGGCACAGCCATTCGCGCAATCGCTGCAATTCTCTCTGGGGTCAACCGCCTTCCCTCCTTTGACAATAAGTGACCTAGATAGGTTACTTCTTGACAACAATATTGGAGTTTAGAAGGTGACACCTTATGATTTAACTCGCAGAGATGTTGCAGCAACGATACCGTAGCAATTTTGCAAATGTCCTGAGTATCTGCAGCTACCAATAGGTCATCAACGTATTGGATTAAGGCCGCACCAGCCGGCAACCTAAACGCATCCAGTTGACCCTTCAAGGCCTGACTGTAAATCAATGGACTTTCACAGTAGCCCTGAGGAGCGCGTTTAAACCGGAAGCTGCGTCCACCAAGAGAGAAACCGAAAAGGTCTCTGCTCTCTTCTGCAATCGGGATGCTGAAGAACGCATTCTTCAAGTCAATCACCGAAAACCACGATGCAGAAGCTGGAATCAGAGTCAGCAGTGCCGTAATGTCAGGCACAACGGGGAACTGAGGAATCACAATTTTATTCACCTCCCGTAAATCGATAACAAAACGATAAACAGGTGGTTTCGAAGGATCAGTACGTTTTAGAATGGGCAGTACAGGGCTGTTGCACACGTTTCCCCGTGTTTCCTCAATAACGTCTTTTCCGATCAAATCATAGATGATCGCTAACAGTGCTCGTTCACCATCAAGGGAGATACGATATTGGGGAATACGTGGCAATCGCACATTAGATTTCGACTGAACAACATAAGGTGAGATATCAAGTAGGCCCACATCGTTGGGACCTGTTGCCCACAAAGACGCAGGAAGAGAACTCAATTCCGGTGGAAGCTTATCGAGAGACAAGTACATGGGAGAGACAACCCTCTCTCCCAACGTAAGCTTTACACCCGCAGGAGAACAGTACAAAGTTGCATACAAACGTTTAAGCAAATCCAGGCCCAAAAGATTTTCACCACAACCCGTGGTCAAAATCAACGGGGCTTCTAGCTCACGAGGCCCGATTTTAAGGGGCAAAGGGCGCGAAACTGGATTGCTAACGGGGGCGCCAGAGAATCCAACGGAAACATTAGTTAAGCCAGACAAAGGTGCGCCAGGGAGTTTCGAATGCTTAATGGAACTTTTCGCTGCACCAGTGTCCAACAGAAAAGGCTCAACGACGCCCGATGTAGCAACTGCGACGTAAGGCCCTCTCTGATCAACCGGAACTGATACCACTCCCTCTCCTTGTCTATGGCTGTCCTAGTATTTACTGTTGTCAGTTCCCTGATCGACGTAATAATCGTCTACATTGTACTGCGCAGATCGTCCTTGCGACGATCCACGTTGATCAAAACAATTATCAGAATTTGATGAGTTCTCTAAGCGATCGTTCTGGGCACCACAACCTCTACCACGTGGTGCCTGCTGCGAACCACCACGACCTCCTCTAGATGAGTTACCACTATTACGTTCATTTAAAACAGGACAATTGAATTTGATATGACCCTCCTGTCTACAATAGGCACATTGATTGTACCCTAACGAGGATCTTTGGGAAGAGGAGTCATTACGAGATTGTGATCTATTCGATTGCGGCTGTGATCTATTTTGTTGCGAATTATTCTGATTCGGACGTGGAGGATACGCTTGCTGAAGCAGCACTTTAGTTTTAAGCTCTTTCGTCTTTTTATCGGCACGGTCGTTCTCTTCTTTCTCTCTATTCTCGTAATATTGTGCCGTAGCCAATATCTGAGCTGAAGAGGAAACGGCCCATGCACTTTCTGAATTCTTCAATTTATTGCTCAAATCGGGCAATAAGTTCGAAACAAATTTATCCACAAACAGCCTTTGACCACCCTCAGTGCTCATATCCTGACCACTATGATCGATGAATGCCTCCTCAAACCTCGTAAAGAAGTCGGAGGCACTCTCGTCCTTTTTCTGCTTACAAGCTGACAATTTGTCCCAATTTACCCTCATAGCTGGCATAAGAGTTTTCATTAACGTGATTATCCTTTGAGGAAGATCAACAATCAGCTGGTCGGGTTTAGCACCACCAGTTTGTCCGGCATCTGCCGCTACAAGGGCAGCCCAAGCACCACCTAATTCATTCGGATGATTTTCCTGACGAATCTTAGCCCATACCGGTTGCGGTACGACATTACCGAACAGCATGTCAATATCGGCGAGATTCATTATCGTAGCATCTACGAGCTGCGATAATTCTTTGTAATACCCTGTAGGATTTTTGCGAGGGTCAGGCAAAGATTGCTTCACCTGTAACACTTCTGAGCGTTTCCATGGGAGATGTATCCATACTCTCTGAAAGAACGGCAAGATCGGAGGGTTTGCTCCAGGGTTACCAGGCATCCACACTGGTGGAACTTCTCGCATAGGAAACTGACCAGACTCATCTGGCTGTCTCTCAATATCCTCAACAAACAAGGCTTGAGGTATGGGAGTGGGACGAAAAGATAGCAACCGCTCGACAGCACGTCGAACATTGGTATCCACTATCAGTCCAGCCGAGAACTGAAGCTGTAGATCAGACAAAGCGGTCAGCACCTCGTCAGGTGCGTCGGCCGATATCTGATCGCGAAGGACCTTACACATTTCCTCGAACACAAATCTCTGGGTTGGTATATTGAACTGACAAAACGTGTCGAGTACAATACGTGGTGGATTTCTAAGGGGGTGCGTCATCCAACCCATCGCCATATTATATAGCGAAGCACGTTCCCTGTTACCAGGAAGCTGACTACGTCTCTGAGGACCATCTGAACCAGCGGACCCAAGAACAGGTCCGAGCGACTGAAAGAAACTAGCCGCAAGAGGAGAATTACGACTACGAGTAGAGGGAGAAGTATAGGACACAGGACTAACAAGTGAAGGGGTAGAGACCGAAACAACAGCAGGGGTTAACAAAGCAGGAGCAGCAGCGTGAGCAGGAATATGTGGAAGCGGAGGAGCAGTAGGAATAGCAACAGACGAAGGAGCAGGAACAGTCAGAAGAACGGGTACAGGTTGAGGAACAGGCAAAGGAAGAATAGGTGCAGGAACAGGTACAGGGGGAATCACAGGAGCTGTGGTACCCTGTACGTACGGAGGTGGCGATTTCATAAGATAGGACATTAAAGGATCCTCAACTGACTCATCCTTCTTTTCCGACTCCGTAGGCAAAGCAGGATAGCATTTATCTATAGTCATACGCTGTAATCTATCAAACACTTCCTTTTCCTTAACCTCCTTATCATGCTGAAACTGCTCTGCTTTCTTTACAATGGTAGCGACATTATCTCTCTGATTTCGTTTAGTCTGTCTGATTTCTTTCTGTCGGGCTTCCTTACGCCACAACCGAAAGGCATCAAACATGGCCGGCCTTGACTTTCTTTCGAACAATTTAACCTCTAGATTATCTAAGATCGGCGCCTCGAAGCTACCATGTGGTGGCCAACGAAGGTCACCATCCTTCTTCGTATATTTGATCCAGTATTCATTAAAAGTAATCGGGCCTAGCCCATGTTTACTGTACAGTTCATAAGTCGGAGTTCCAACCGGAGGTATCGGACACGAGTCCTCCAGTCGGGAATCCACACCACAAGGTCTGAAACAACTGAACAAAGTACTACGACCAGGCATCTCGCACACTAGCCGAGTTTCACAAACTTCAAGGGTTACGGGATTTACCAAGTCCCAGCAAAGAACAAAAACCCTCGGTGTTTGGCGGCTGCAGTCGTCAAATAACACAACAAAGTACGCTAGAAAAGTGTCACCGACAAAAACACTCACACAGCCTAAACAACAAAAACACTCGCTAAAGTGTCAACAACCAAGAACTCTGGGAGCGACCCACAAATACTTAACTCAAAGATCGATGGCGTCTCCAGGAAGGCCCGTCAATCGTCTCGCTATACCAAGGTCTACGCCAGGCGCCAAAACAGGTCTACAGTCAGGGCAGCAGTTCGTCGCAGCCGTCAGGAGGCGGGAATCTTCGCGGGAAAAGTCTTCGGGCCACTTGTTTCGACAACAGGATCGATGAAGCGGAGTGCACCTTCCCTCGGAGATTTCACACGAAGTTCCTCACGATCGTCGGGCTTGGACCGGTACCACTGATGCAGCCCCACTTTGGGCGCCAACTGAAGGACTGGGTTCTTTAAAACCCAGCGGTGCCAGGGCACAACACCTGAAACCTTCGTGGGTAACCTGCTCCGGCGTACGAATGACAGAGACACGGGACACTTCCTTCGGCGTCAAAGATTCAAGGTTTATTTACTGCAGGGAACACAGAAGTCACGACAAGTACAACACGTGCAACTTGGGGAGACTGCTTCAAATTGGTTCTGTGGATCGCTCCTTTTATACAAATTTTACCCATAGGACAACATGGTACACAAAGGTTTACAACCCGGTTCCCACAATTTTCCCCCCAGGGGGGTCGCTTTGGTCACTTTGATACACATAAGGTCCGGAACATAAGTGCGGAAACATTTGGCGGTTCCCAACTGTAAAAACCCATCTTCCCAACATTAGTGCATTCCAATCGGCAGTAAAACAGATCGAAATAGGAACAAAGACAGGTGCAGAGGAAGACGGAGACAGTGGGGAGATCGAAAAGGGTGTAAAAGGGGAGGTATCGGGAAACACGAGGTACAGGCATCAAAGGGACGTGCCTAATGAGATGCACGGCTGAGACAATAAACCGGCACGGCAAGATGAGCCTCGAGCGGGGCCATCTGCCTTACAGTATCATCCCCCTCGTCATAAAGACACTTACAAAGAACATGTGTCTTCCGCAAATATCTTGGGAGTCCCAGGGTCGCGAAGCGGACAGCGTCCGTTCGCTGGCTACTTGAGGGCAAGAGACAAAATGGATGCCGTATCTAAGATGGAACCCGTGGGTACAGACGAAAAACCCACATAACAAACGAACGGTTTAAGTTAGCACAGTGAAACTGCGCATACTCACTAAACTCGTCATTTGCGGTTCATAGATACCAGACTCGACCATATTCGTGCGAGTCGAAAACACCACTTACAATTGTCACGGAACCTCACAAGGAATGGTGGGAATGGGGGTAAGAAAGGGGTCTGTTGGAATTTTAACAGGGGCAATTGCACAAGGCCACAAGGGACATGTAAGTTCAGACATGTGTGTGCAGGTTGCGGAAATTCTTCACACCCTGAGAGTTCGTGCAGAGCCAAGAATGGTGATACGGGGGGTAGAGGAGGGGCCAAACAGGTCTGAGGGGGACCATTGTGTACCGCTACCTACCCCCGTGGATATCATGGCAATGATCCCCTGGCTAAACCAATACCCTGATCATGTCTCCGCTGGGGTGTTGAGGAACGGCTTCTTATATGGTTTCCACATCCCGGCGGGGGATTTTCGTGGGGAACCACTTTGTAGAAACCAACTGTCGGCTCAGCATAATCCAGCGGTGGTTGAGAGGAAGATAGCAAAGGAGGTTGCCCTTGGCCGGGTTGCTGGCCCATATAGGCACCCGCCAGTAACTCATTTCATCTGTTCCCCGTTGGGAGTAGTTCCCAAGAAGGACCCGGGGGAATTTAGGCTGATCCATAACTTGTCAGCTCCAAGGGGTCTTTCGGTGAACGATGCGATTTACCCAGGAGTTTGTTCGGTGCGGTACGCATCCTTCGATGATGCCGTCGCCATGTTGAATCGCCTGGGGCCCGGAGCGCTGATGGCGAAGTCAGATATCGAGTCAGCGTTCTGGTTGCTCCTGGTACACCCACGGGATCAGCGTCTGTTAGGCTTTGTGTTCCAGGGCCATTACTACATGGATAGATGTATGCCAATGGGTTGCTCCATCTCTTGTGCTTATTTTGAGAAATTCAGCTGTTTTCTGGAATGGGCATTTACCAAAGCCACTGGCCATAGCCATGTTATGCATTACCTGGATGATTTTTTGTTCTTGGGGGCAGCCAGTGACACAAAATGTGCGCAGGCCTTACTTGAATTTTGCACTCTCATGAATGGGTTCGGGGTGCCATTGGCACCAGGTAAGACGGTTGGACCATTTACTTCACTCGAGTTTCTTGGAATTGAGCTCGATTCTGTGAAGGGATGTTTCCGTTTGCCAGTAGGGAAAGTAGCGAAATTCAAGGCTACCCTGGAACTGTGCATTAGCAAAGAGAAAGTTACTCTCCATCAGTTACAACAAGCAGTGGGCCAGCTTAACTTTGCCCTAAGAGTGATACCAATGGCCCGCCCCTTTTCCCCGCTCTATTGCACAAGCCATGGTTGGTCTCAAGGAAGGACACCACCGCACGAGACTGTTGGCAGAGGTTCGCCAGGATATGCGCATCTGGTTGGCGTTCCTGGCGGACTTCAACGGTCGAGTGGTGTGGAACAAGCCGCCAGCATCTTCGGACGAGCTGGGTTTGTGGACCGACTCGGCGGGGAGCGTGGGATTTGGCGCCATCTTTGGTAATCGATGGTCGGCGCAGACATGGCCGACGTGGTGGCACACCAGCGGTCTCATAGGTAACATTGGGTTTCTCGAGTTGTTCCCCATTTTTGTGGCTCTAAAGGCATGGCCGTATGAGTTCAGAGATCGCTCTGTGGTGTTTTGGTCCGATAATATGACTGTAGTTGAATGTATAAATAATCAGGCAGCACGCTGCAAGTGGATATTAAGATTACTGAAGGAAATTGTACTACTGTGCATGAGACTGAACGTACAATTCAGGGCAAAGCATGTGCCAGGCGTACTGAACCAGGCGGCTGATGCACTCTCTCGTTCACACATGCAGGCTTTCAGGGGTTATCTACCTTCCGCGGACCTAGCGGCGGCACCATTTCCTGAAGCACTCTGGCTACTCGGTGCCCCGGATTACAAGACCTCGTGGCAGCAAGCTTAGCCCCCAGGACAAGAAAGGCATACGAAGGAGCATTTCGTTCCTATTGTGCATTTTTGGGTCCGGCAGGGGGGGACAATTGGGGTCAGGAGGATTATGTCCTGAAGTTTCTAGTAGCACTGCACAGTGAAGGCCGATCAGCGGCAACGGCCAATAGGCACCGGGCCGCCATTTCATTCATGGCGCAGGCGCATGGCATCAAGGACCCGACATCGTCCTTTTTGGTAAAGAAAGCCCTTCGCGGTTGGCAACGCCTTGAGGGTCGTAGAGTAGACGAGAGGCACCCGATTGGGTTAGAAAGGTTATCCCTGCTAATGTCGATACTCCCCACGACATGTTCCTCCCAGTTCGAGGCAGTGCTGTTCCGGGCCGCTTTTGCATTAGCGTTCCATGGGGCTATGCGGGTGAGCGAGCTGGTTGCAAGAAATAAGAAAGATGTGGAGGGAGGTCTGTGTCGGGATCACATTCTGATTAAGGGTGATTCAATGGTGGTCACAATAACCAGGTCCAAGACCGACCAGAGTGCTATGGGAGACAGTATTATTGTCCAGCGCATGCGAGGGTCCCCCATGTGCCCAGTGAAGTGCGTTGAGGAATATTTGGCACGAAGGGCGGATACATGGGGGGGGGAAGCCTGCTGAGACACATCAACGCCACCCCACTGACGAGGTTTCAGTTTCAGAGGGTGCTAACAATGGCAATCGTAGCGGCAGGCTTGGACCCGGGCGATTTAGGGACCCATTCCTTTAGGATAGGGGCTGCTACAGAGGCTACAGCCAGGGGTCAGAGTGTTGAGAAGGTGAAACAACTGGGACGATGGTCCTCGAACTGTTATAAAAGGTATGTGCGGTTGCACATGTTGTGAAGTCAATTTCATGCACTCACGCTTCTTGTCTTCTGTTTGGTTTACAGTTTCGCGAGCATGCTATGCGGGGCGGACTGTGCAGTCGACCCGGCACCTGGGGACCAGCGTTCATAGATCACCGGCTGATGAAAGAGTGGTGTGGGTCGTGGGCCACTCATACATGAGCCGGGCCGGGGACGTATTCAAAGCAGGTGACGTGACTCACGCAGCTGGGGAATACGGGTACAGGGTGACCTTCCACGGAAGGGGTGGGCTCTGTATTGACCAGTTTCAATGTTTAGTCGAGGAACTGTTAGGGCGGCAGAGGTCACCGCCGTCTGTAATCATAGTACACCTGGGGGGCAATGACTTGGTGACACTCGGTCGGCGAGTACTACTCGAGCGAGTTCAATCTACTGTTAGCTGGCTGGCGAGAAGGATCCCGGGGTGCACGATAGCATGGTCCCACATGATTCCCAGGAAGGTGTGGCGGGGGGGCCTCTCTGAGTCAGCACTGAACCATTCAGTGAAAAAGGTCAATAACAAACTTGGTAGGTTGTTTCGCTCGGCGCAGTTGCACTGTATTCCGCATGGATGTATTCGGGGGGATCACATGTATCTCGATGATGGGGTCCATTTGTCCCAGGAGGGGAATGTCTTACACATAGGAGACTTCATAGCATGGTTAAGGGGTTTGTAAAAGCATGACCTTTAGTAGGAGTTTGTGGGGGGGCCGGATAGCCGGTCAACTATCCGGCCTGTGGCGGTAAGGTCATGATCGGTGAGCAGTAATTTCAAGGTCCCTAGAGGGGGGGCGCCACCCACTATGGATGGGAGTGCCCGGGGGGAGGCGGCCATTGGCCCCTCACACGGGGAGGCAGCACCCACTAAGTATGGGTCGCCTAAGGGAAGACGGCCATAGGCCCCTTCCAGGGGAGGAGGCGGCTAAGATGCCCCTCCTACGAATTTCCCGGGGCCCGGATATCCGCGACGGCGGATGTGATAGACAGTGTGGGGTGGGAGGGGGGTCCACGCTACCTTCTTACAGACACCTTACACGAGTCCTCGGACGACCCTTAAGATGGCGTTGAGTTAAAATAGGGGGCCCCCGCAAGACTAGGGAAATTGGAGTTGGCACAGAGGTACAGTCCTCTGCGCGCCCGCCCTCACATCGTGAGGGGGAGAGTTCTGGTAGTAGGGATCTGACACCGGTTGCGACCTTGCCGTTGGCCCGTAATGCTAGGATGTACAATTTTAATTTCGAAAGTATGCATTTGCAGGATGTTAGACTCGGCTAGGAAAACCTTTGTACTAGAGATTTGTTAAGGTTAGCCAAAGAACATGTCTTCATCGAAATGTAATAAATGAAAATTGTACATGATATGAAACTGTTATTTTAATGTTTTAATTTTGTTTCATATTTTAATAAATACGGCCGGGAGGGTAACTCCCTCCCGCCTTCCAAAAGTTCAGAACTGCGTCCGTCTTCCCATCCTTGGGGATTGTGTTGGGAGGGGGTGACAGGCATCCCGGCCATATGGAAAGGGGCGACCACTCGGTCCCCCCGAACGTATGGTAGGGGGCCCGGATCCCCCCGGGAAACCATTTTGGGCGGGGGGGCGTGTCATGGCTGGTATGCCCGAAGTGGCGTAGCCGGGGCGCGCCTTTTCCCGCCCAGGAGGGGTTGTCCTAGACACCTACACCATTGGCCACGCCCAGTAGTCGTACCGGAGGAGGGTACACGCCCTCCCGAAGAGGAAAAAAGAGAGCAGGAATCCGAAGAAGCATCCTCTTGTTCCTGTGCTTGGAAGCTGCACCCACTCGTTGCACGTGAGCCCTCGACGGAACAAGGAGCAATTTTGACCCACCCACCAGCCCCTTATGGCAACGTTAGTACTGCAATAAAGTGATTTGCTTTGATAACATCTTTTTCCCTTGTGTAGCGGTTAATAACATGGCAATGTTAGTACTGCAATAAAGTGATTTGCTTGATAACATTTTCTTACCTGGTTTAGCGGATGATAACGGTCTAAGTTTAATGATGTGATAAAATGTCTAGTAGTAGAGACAAATATTGCAATGTACAGTATAATTTTCTCCCTTAGTAGGTAAACAAATGTCGTATTTATTTTTTGGTCGGACGGTAAGGTCATGATCGGTGAGCAGTAATTTCAAGGTCCCTAGAGGGGGGGGCGCCACCCACTATGGATGGGAGCGCCCGGGGGGAGGGGGCCATTGGCCCCTCACACGGGGAGGCGGCACCCACTAAGTATGGGTCGCCTAAGGGAAGACGGCCATAGGCCCCTTCCAGGGGAGGAGGGGGCTAAGATGCCCCTCCTACGAATTTCCCGGGGCCCGGATATCCGCGACGGCGGATGTGATAGACAGTGTGGGGTGGGAGGGGGGTCCACGCTACCTTCTTACAGACACCTCACACGAGTCCTCGGACAACCCTTAAGATGGCGTCGAGTTAAAATAGGGGGCCCCCGCAAGACAAGGGAAATTGGAGTTGGCACAAAGTACAGTCCTCTGCGTGCCCGCCCTCACATCGTGAGGGGGAGAGTTCTGGTAGTAGGGATCTGACACCGGTTGCGACCTTGCCGTTGGCCCGTAATGCTAGGATGTACAATTTTAATTTCGAAAGTATGCATTTGCAGGATGTTAGACTCGGCTAGGAAAACCTTTGTACTAGAGATTTGTTAAGGTTAGCCAAAGAACATGTCTTCATCGAAATTTAATAAATGAAAATTGTACATGATATGAAACTGTTATTTTAATGTTTTAATTTTGTTTCATATTTTAATAAATACGGCCGGGAGGGTAACTCCCTCCCGCCTTCCAAAAGTTCAGAACTGCATCCATCTTCCCATCCTTGGGGATTGTGTTGGGAGGGGGTGACAGGCATCCCGGCCATATGATGTTATACTACAAGCAATAGAAACCTCATACACTTGAATTGAGGAAATTCGCATGGACTTTGGCATCCCCCGAGAAGACCAACGAAAAATAGCTACCATGGTCACAGAAACTGAACATAATATCGTAGACATAATACCATGGCTAGCAGAGCAAGTGACAATCACTCAGGACCTGCAAAATAAAATGCAACAATTGGAGTATCGGGGAGAAAACACAGAGGGGAGATCCCGTAGAAATAATATCCTTGTAGTGGGACTGCCGGAGGATTCGGTGGGATCACAAACGATAATTGACTTTCTGGAAGAATGGGTGAAGTAATTCACACGAGCATTGAGCCTCTCACCTTGCATCTTCATGGAATGAGACAATGATAACCGGACAACAGGCCACAGCCATGAAAGCCTCCTTGCCCAATTATTGCAAAATTGCATCACTACATAAACAGGGGTGCCATACTGCAGGCAATTAGGTATGCCGCCCCCCACAAATACGAACACAGTTGACATTCCATCTTTCCTGTCGCTTTCAAGACCTCAATGTCAACTATTCTTTAATGTTCCCCATGAAGTCTAGAATTAGACATGAATAATGAATACATTTCTTCAAGGATTCAGATTTAGCTTGGGTCTGGGTTGAATATCTCTTTGAGGGGAAGCATCTACTCCAGCTGAACAGTAACCAAGCATCATGTCCTAGACAGCAGAGGGGTCAGATAAATGGGGGCGTAATATAAAGTAGGATGCCACCAGAACACCCTCAGCAAATCAACTGCGGCAAAGTCACAAAGCAGCCATAGAGGCTGCCTACACCTTTCAGAAGCCCTCGCTCTAACACCACACAGACTCAAGTTTGGCAGCAATTAATAACCTCCATTGAATCAGGGAACGTAGGGCTTTTGATCAGTCCAACTGTCACACCACAAATAGCAAAGGACTTGCATTAACAAAGTATTCACAGTCCTCCCAAAAATATCCTGCTTAGAATTATGCTGTAACCTTTCACTCATGTGTAATATTATATAGTTGGTGGGTCTGCTGGCTATAGCCCCTACTTGGGCTATTGCACAGCATGGTGAATTGTCGCTTCTCTCATTTCAAGAACTAGTTTTTAGTACATATGTTTGACCTTGTAGCATTAGACAGCAGGCTCTGGTTTCTGTCTGAGCGTTATTGGGTATACCCCACTGTTATCTCCCATATAGAATGAGCGAGGCACATTTCCACTTATGAACAAGTACGGAGGGTCATTTGGGATGGGGAGCATTGCAGTGAGCAATTTACCCTAAGCACAACAATATGGTCAGTTACAATAAAAAACATATATATGGACCAACATCGTTGTACTAGATTTCTGACTTTAAAAAGTACTGTCAGCAAAAACACATAAGCAAAGGAAAACTTTAAACAAAA
Source organism: Lissotriton vulgaris (assembly GCF_964263255.1). Classification (NCBI taxonomy): domain Eukaryota; kingdom Metazoa; phylum Chordata; class Amphibia; order Caudata; family Salamandridae; genus Lissotriton; species Lissotriton vulgaris. Next base: position 340,316,547 of record NC_141694.1, on the reverse strand, counting down.
TGTCATTTTGGATTTCTATGACCTGTCATCTAAGTTAGGAAGAGTCAATCGCTTTTTTTCTGCTGTCAGACATACCCTGACATGGAGTCATCTAAAAATACATACAACCTGAGAAGAACAGAGGCTTCCAAATATATCTGTGACTACAACTCTGTGATTATGATTATGCGGATTGTAAATATGGATCTACAATTGGTTGCAGACAACTCCATTGCCGTTGTTCGTGCCTTCATATATAAAAAAATCACAAAAGATAGAGATTGAAGAGATGTGGGAGAAGATTTCTGCACAAAAGCCTCTTACCAAAAAATTCTACAGTTGCAGCTTGAAAATGCCTTCCCACAAAGAGACATGTTTTTATGAATGCTCAGACAGGCTGAGTTCAGCTAGTTTAGAGAATTGTGCAGGTAAGCCTATGCCGTGTAAACAGTTGAAATAGAGTATTGACGTTTTTCCCAGGAATAGAGTATCTTGCAGAATTTGATCCAGAAAGTAGAGATAGTCTGAACAGTAACATGCTGGATACATACTACTCAAGAAGAAGTCCTAATCTACAAAATATGTTTTGCTATGAAGTATTTCTGCATTACAAATATTGAACTGATGTAATTGAAAACATGGAAGATATGAAGCAGTTAGATGTGATTGTTGTTTGGTTAGACACAACAAAGGAAATCTAATTAACCACTGAAAACTTAGTTGCCAAACCACAGCAAAAAGAGAGTTTTTCTATTAGGCACTTTTGCAGTTATTCAAGCCATTGCATGCCAAATCAGAATTACCTGGACACTATGACTTACAGAAACTCTTTCAACACTTTGAAAGGCACCATTGAGTACTCAGTCTTTCCAACCTACCTGTAAATGTTGAAGGAAGAGATTCAACAGGAAGAAACCATTGCTGCTGAGTTAGCCAAGGACAGTTAAAAAAGAACCCAAAGTACTGCAATAGTGAGTGAAGAGCCTCTTGGAAAACAATTGTTTAAAATTAAGCAGCTATAGCTATGAATGAGGTGGAGACTGCAATCAGCAAGCAAGAGAGGAAACTGGATTTTAACCAGTTAGTAGTACAACTGAACAATGAACAAAAGGACATTTACAACAAAGTTAAAGATAGAATAGAGCATGGATTTTCTCACCAGAGAAAACAATATGATTTTTCTTCGTACACACCAATATTACAATATATCAGTGGTCAAGCTGGCACTGGAAAAAGATTCCTAATTAAAGTTTTCACTATTTATCGACAGAAGACTAAGGAATCAAATCTTTCATGTGTAGTAGCAGCACCAACAGGACTAGTTGCACATAACATTAAATGGATTACTTTACATTGCCTAATAATGCTATCTGTTGAACATGACAATAAGCTGGAATAACAGAAACTATCTGGTGAAGCTTGCCATGAGGTGTCAAGAGTGTTGAAGAAACTGAAGCTTTTAATCATTAATGAAGTCAGCATGATATCTAATTTAATGTTTGCCTTCATACAGTTAAGAATGCAACAGATTTTGAGAAAAAACTATGATGTGTTCTTTGGAATAAAACATTTGATTGCGCTTGGTGACCTACTGCAACTCAGTGTGCGCGATATAAAACTCTTTGAAAAAAATATATATATTATTCCTGGTGTAATCTTTTCAATATTCAAATAATCGGGCTGTTTCACAGTTCAAAGCTCCTCTTGCGAAGATTTAAGAGTTATTGATTGGGAAGAGTGACCACATTCTTTCCTGAACTCAATGTCAACACATAGACATTTGTTGAAATCTGTGTATAATCTATGATAGATTTATAACCGGCTGGATTATATGTGTGGTTTGCTGGTTGACTTGTAGAAAATCTCTAGTTGAAAGTAAGGAAACCCAGGTCATAAAAAAAAAAAAAACATATCTATCTATAATTTTCTGTTTAAAAGGCGAATACTTTACAACGGAATGCCAAAATAACTGTCTTTAGAATCCTTCGCTAGTGTTTTCGTAGCAAAGGTTAGCATTACAATCTCCAGCATTAATTATTGCGGCTTGCTTAACAGTTTCTATTTGATCTTCTAAAAATGTAAATAAAAAGAAAGACTTGAAGGAGGAAAGCATGCGTTAAATATCAAAAGGTTAGAATTGTCTAGAAACTCAATCACACAGCAAGTATTAAAGAGGATTTCGCTAACAAAATTGAATGTTTAATCTTTAAATTAAAAATAATTAGGGTGATTAACCCTCCACCCGATGTACCTATTTTATTCATAATTGCATTAACATTAAACACTTCAAAGTTTTAAATAAAACAGGTATCCGTTCTCCATGATTCCTGAAGACAAACAATATGCTTAGCAGTAAAGAACTGTAAAATATAAATTCCACTAGATTTTAAATGACGTTTAACGCTAACAATATTCCAAGTACAAGTATTAATACAATCAGAAGAAACTTGCAATACAGTCCTCTTCCCTTATTCCTGGTTCATTTCCACATGAGCCAGCTGAGCTAAAATTCTCCTGTGCCGAAAATGGTCGCAATATTGCAATGTAATGTTCCTGGTTACCCATGATGATGTATTAAAAAGACTGATTCTAACATTTTTAAAGTCAATCTTAATCAAAGTTTCTGGCCCCTTGCAATCATTCCTAAAAATAGAATATTTTTCTGATGGAATATAATTTCAGTTTTTTATGTCCCATAAAATTGGGGGATAATTTTCATTTTGTCCTTTATACTTGATAATACCTCACAGAGTGTGTGATTTATGCATATCACCAATGGGATTTTTACGTAATACCGAAGACCATCCTGTACGTGTGCCCTCTTTCCAAGTCCCCTGATCAACAGTAAACTTTACTGAGAGCAGGTCTTCTGATTTCAAACTTGAAAATTAATCAAATTTTCTCGGTAAAGTTAAAATATTTTGCCTATTTAAAATGTCATGGCTCCCTTGCAAATAACACTGAGGACAGAAAACAATTTGCACTGAAGCCAAGTCTTTATGGTGATTAGACGTCATACATTTAGAAGATGGCAAAGTGGACACCTGTGGAGAATGTTTACAAACCTGAGTGTTGGTTGAAGGTACCGTTGAAAACAAAGAATGTATATTAGGAACCGAGATTTGAGAAGTAAACTGAGACAAAGGGGTGACTTCATTATTAGTTCTGGAATTTACTCCAGGTTGGTCCTTTGTAGATTTACCTGTTAAAAAAATTGCAAGTGTATTATAATTACTGATATATATTCAGAAGTACTCAAAACCAACGAAGACAAAGTCTCGTTTGAATCTGAAGTTGGTTGTTTAATCAAATATCTATTTCTAAAATTTGTATTAGATAGAGCTGATCAAACAGGTTCTGTAATCTACAAACAGATTGGAGAATTATCTATAGAGACATCCTTCAAAGAGCACGCAGGCTTAGGCTGTATGTCTTTCATCAGCGATAAATCCGTCGTACTAGTAGATTAATCTGCAGATTTCCTAGTTTCTTGGTTACTCACATGAGTCAGAGAAAAGATTAAAGCATCCTTCAAATGGGAATGCAGATTCAATTGAGGGATAACTTCTTTAGCTGTTTCAAATGGTGATAAGGAGGAGACTTAATCAATCATGCAGGTCTCTTGTAAAGTCTGGCACTCATCCATTTCAAGGCGCTGAGGGGGGGAATATGCGGTACAATCAAAGAGCCAGGTCTTGAGGCCCTTCCTGAATGAAGGCAGCAACAGTGATTGCCTGATATGTATAGGCAGGGAGTTTTAGGTCTTTTACAGTGAGGTACGAGAAGATCTTCCTCCAGAAGTGGTCTTGGCGATCTGTGAGATGGTAGCTGGGGCAAGTTGAGTGGAACAGAGATGTATGGTGGGTGTTTAGAAGGTGAGGCGGTGGTTGAGGTATGCAGATCCGGCATTATGGAGGGCATTGTATGCTTGCATGAGGAGCTTGAAGGTAATTCTTTTGATTATCAGGAGCAAGTGGAGGTCACTCAGGTGACTGCTGATCAATCATTAGTAAAGTGCACTACTCACCCGTGAGGGTCTCAAGGCACTGGGGGTGGATGCCGCTCCTGCTCGAATAGCCAGGTCTTGAGGAGTCTTCTGAAGGTTAGTAGGTCCTGGGTCTGCCGTAGGGGGATAAGAAGGGTGTTCTAGGTCTTGGTGGTGAGATGGGAGAACAATCTGTTGCCAGAGGTCGCTCTTCAGATGTGAGGGACGGGGGCAAGTGGGAGGTTGGCGGAGCAGAGCTGGCGGGTGGGGGTGTAGAAGCTGAGTGTTCTGTTTGAGGTATGCTTGTCCCGTGTTGTGGAGTGCCTTGTGTGTGTGCATGAGGAGCTTGAAGGTGATCCTCTTGTTGACGGGGAGCCAGTGCAAGTCTCTCAGGTGGTGTGTGATGTGGCTGCAACAGGGATGTCGAGGATCAGGCGCGCAGAGGCGTTTTGAATGCGTTGAAGTCGTTTCAGGAGTTTGGCTGAGGCTTCTGCGTAGAGGGCATTTCCATAGTCCAACCTGCTGCTGACGAGGGCCTGGGTGACCATTCTTCTTGTTTCGGTGGGGATCCACCTGTAGATCTTGTGGAGCATGCAGAGGGTGTTGAAGCAGGAGGACAAGAGAGCGTTGACCTGCGTTGCCATGGAGAGGGTAGAGTCAAGGATGAACCCCGGGTTGCGTGCGTGGTTGGTGGGTGTTGGAGCTGTTCCCAGTGCGGTCAGCCACCAGGAGTCTTCATTGGCCGAGGGGGTGGAACTGAGGATGAGGACTTCCGTCTTGTCTGAGTTTAGCTTCAGTCAGCTGTTCTTCATCCACTCGGCGATGGCTTTCATTCCTTCACGGATGTCGGTTTTGCAGTGAGGGGGTCCTTGGTGAGGGGAAGGATCAGCTGGGTATCGTTGGAGTAGGAGATGATGTTGAGGTCGTGCAGCAGTGCCATGTAGATGGTGAACAATGTCGGGCTGAGGGATGAGCCCTGGTGTACACCGCAGATGATCTCAGTGGCTTCAGAGTGGAAAGGGGGAGGCGGACTCTCTGGGTTCTGCCGGTAAGGAAGGAGGTGGTCCAGTACAGAGCCTTGTTTCGAATCCCAGCATCGTGGAGGCATGTGCCTAGGGTGTGGTGGCAGACAGTGTCGAAGGCGGCTGACAGGTCCAGGAGGATGAGGGCAGCCGTTTCTCCGTTGTCTAGCAGGGCCCTGATGTCATTGGTGGCGGCGATGAGGGTAGTTTCGGTGCTGTGGTTGCTGCGAAACCAGGACAGGGATGGGTCCAGGATGCTGTTCTCCTCAAGGTAGCGGGTCAGTTGTCTGTTGTGGCTACATCAGAGTATTTTCAGAATGAGTCTGGCAGGGGTGTTCTGGATGTTCAGCGGTTTCTTAAGGAGTTTGTGGGTGGTGCCGGTGTAGTCAGGTCTGCTGCTGACAAGCGCATGGGTGACAGTTATCCTGAACTCATGAGTATCGAGTTGAAAACCTTACGAAGTAGGGGGAGCGTGCGGAAGCAGGAGTATGAGACAGTGTTAATTTAGTGGTTCGTTGTACGAGAGGAGTCCAGGATGATGTTGAGGTTGTGTGGGGGTTCAGTGGGTTTTGAGCGCTGCAGGCCACCAGGAGTCATCCCAGGTCAAGGGGGGAGCCCAGGATGAGGACTTCAGTCTTGTCTAAGCTGAGCTTAAGGCAACTGTACTTCATCCAGGTGGCGATTGCATTAATCGCGTTGTGCAAGTTGCTCTTGGCAGCTGTGGGGTCATCTGTGAAAAAGAGAATGAGCTTGGTGTTGTCGGTGTAGAAGACAATGTTGAGTCCATGGCTTCTGACGATGGCTGCAAGCAGGGCCATGTAGATGTTGAAGAGGGTGGGGCTCAGGGAACATCCCTGAGGCACTCCACAGCTGATCTCTGTAGGTTCTGAGTAGACAGTGGAAGTCTGTCTCTCTGTGTTTGTCCAGGGAGAAAGGAGAGGATCCATTTTAGGGCTTTATCGCAGAGGTCGGAGTCGTTGACTCTTGCTTTGAAGGTGTGTTGGAAGATGGTGTCGAAGGCGGCTGAGAAGTCCAGGAGAATGAGGGCAGCAGTTTTGCCTCAGTTGAGGAAAGGACAATGTCATCTGTAGCTGTGAGGAGAGCAGTCTCGGGCTGTGGTTGCTTCTGAAGCCTGATTGGGAGAGGTCCAAGCTGTGGTTAATTTTGATGAACTCAGAGAGTTAGGCGTTTATGGCCTTCTCAATGACTATGGGTGAAAAGGGGAGCGCAGAGATGGGTCTGTAGTTCTTGAGGTCTGTCGGGTCGGCAGAGCGTTTCTTCAGCAGGAGGTTGATCTCTGCATGTTTCCAGTCTTCAGGGAAGGTGTCGGACCTGATGGAGCAGTTGATTGTGCGGCAGAGTTAGGTGGCAATGGAGATGCCGGCTCTGTTGAAGATGTGCAGAGGGCAGGGATCCAAGGGGGCTCTGGAGTGGATGTTCTTCATGATCTTAAGGGTGTCATCAGAGGTGAGGGTGGTCCAGTTGGGCACACTCTGCTGGGGGCCAGAGCTATTGGTTGGGTGATTCCAGGCGCAGTGGGGTGAGTCTTATTTATTTATTTAACATTTCTAGAGCGCCTGGTCACGCCATCTGGCGTGTCCCCGTGCTAGCGGATTTCTAGCTAGAACCTAACCGTTAAGCACTTTCCTGTAAATTGCCAACTAATACCATCTTAGTAAGCTCCTATAGTTCAGTATGCAGAGGAGAATAGCCAGGTTGTTAGCTTCTTCCTAAATTGGCCTTTACATGGTTCCATTCTTATAGTTTCTGGGAGTCTATTCCAATATTTTGCTGCAAGGTAATTGAAGGACCTGGCCCCCATTCTTGGTCTCCGAATTCTCTGAACTTTCACTAATAGCCTACCCTCTGATCGTAGGTTATTTGGAAATTAAAGGGTGCAGGTAACGGGGACCCTTTTTTGCGATTATTTTATGGCAGTAGCACATGGATTTGAAAAGAACCCTTTCTGCCACCGATGCCAGTGCAGTTCTTTAGGAGCATTCTTAGCGGAAGCTCTTCTCAGGAGATTCAGTATCAGCCATGCAGCCGCATTCTGCACCACCTGTAGTTTGGCTAATCCCTTTTTGAGGGCCCCCAAGTGCAGTACATTACCATAGTCCAATTGTGATGTTACCAACGCGTGGACTATGGTTTTCCTTGCATTTTTGGGAAGGCGGTCCAAGATTTTTCTTAGAGTTTTAAGGATTCCAAAACATTTGTCAACTGCCCTTCGAATTTGAGCCTCAAAGGTCAATTCCGGGTCAAACATGACACCCAGATTTTTTTCTTCAGATTTAGGTGTCGGGACAGGTCCCAAGGATTTCGGCCACCATGCAGAAGACCACAAACTCGATGCGTTGCCTACTATCATCACCTCTGTTTTATTGCTATTCAATTTTAGGCAATGATCGGACATCCATCCTGCTACCTCTTCTAGACAATTGATGAAATTCGATGCTTTCATTTTGTTACTTTTAGATAGTGTCACAATTAACTGAGTATCATCAGCGTATGATACGATGGTAATGTGATATTTTTCCACTAGTTCTGCCAATGGCACCACATAGAGATTTAATAGTGTGGGACGCAAAATTGATCCCTGTGGGACTCCCTGTGGCAAAAAGATACTCTTCGAAAGTTGTGACTGCTGTAGTACTTGGAAGCTAAATAGCGATAGGAAGAATGTCATCCATTGAAGTACGGTACCCTCTAGTCTCTGCAAAACCTTCCCATGTGAGAAGGTATTGAATGCCGGGCTTAGGTCCAGTAAAATCATAGCTGATGTCTGTCCCTCAAATGCACAGTGTTTCATAGTATCAGTAGCCAGAAGCAGAGCGGATTCTGTTGAATGTGCTGTTCAGAAACCAGACTGGGAGGGGGTGTAGTATGTCATTTAGCTCGATATAATTAGTTAGGTGTTTATTGACTATTTTTTCCGCAATCTTAGCAACAAAAGGTAGTAGCGAGATTGGACGTACGTTTGCTATGACTGCTGAGTGTATTGACTTTTTTTTTTCAGTGGGCATACTATTGCTTGTTTCCACTACTGGGTACTTCTCCCTTCTGGAAGGAGATGTTAATAAGCTCATGGATATAAGGCATAATGTGCTCTTCCCCCTTCAGGAGTTGTTCCTGACGGCCCGGGTCTCGGCGGGAGCCAGATTTAATTCCTTTAGCAATTGTTGTTCTCAATTCTTCTATATCGGGCATTCTAAATTCACTGAACCTATCCCCAATAAATGATCCAACTTTCTAGATTTCTGAGCTTTCCCCCAAGCAGAGTTTTGTTGGGAAATCATTACATATCTTAGCCACCTTCTCTGCAAAGAATTCTGCGATCCTATTTCAGTTTTCTATTGCGGGAATTTCTTCCTCTTTCTGACTATCATATGTTTTAAGTGACTTTAATATGGTTGTTAGACCTGACATCATTGGCTTGAGTCTCTCCTCCATTTTTTCTGTTTGCCTCTACTGTTTTACGATGTTTTGCTGGTATATGCTTTGGGCGCCGTGTCACTGCTGATCAGTGCCATAGCGCAAGTGCTCCCTATGTTAAAATGATGTATTTACTGTATCCATGTTTGGCTTATTTGGTTTACTGTCAGTTCCCAGTCTAGTGCACCAGGAGTGCCGGGGCTTGTAAATACAAATGCTGCTCGTGGGCTTGCAGCACGCGTTGTGCCACCCACAGGAGCGGCCTTGTAAAAGAATGTCTACGGGTCGGTCATTGCGAGACCCACGTGCAGTCCTGTACTGTCACGCCGGCTGCGCAGGTATCCCTACTTGCCAGCCCCTCCAACCTTCCCTTAACTTCATGTTAGTCACCCCTATGGTAGGCCCATGGGCAGGGTGCATTGTAAGTGTAAGGTAGGACACGCCTGACCAAGTTGGCATGTCCTGATAGTGAAGTGCCGCCATCTTCGTGCTTCACTATTGCGAGGTAGCCTGCTCTCCGTTGGTTAGAATGGGCCGCCGGGATTATTAACGCTATAATCCTAGCTGGCTCGGGGAGCATGGTGCAATGTCGAGTTTGGTATCCCTGAACTCAGGGTTTAATTACGCATCCGTTGGTGTGGATGGTTTTTGGACTCTGGGTTCGAAAATAGCACTTTTAGAAAGTGTCTATTTTCTTGCCTAACCATATCTGGTTTCTGCTGGTCTTGCGTGTGTGTGACAGGAGCTGGGTGGCTCCACAGGTCTGGATGAGTCAGTGTGGGATGAGTGGGACATTTACGTTGAGAATAACGGGAGAGTAGTTGTTGATAGCCTGCCTTGCCTGATACAATGCTGGCTCCACCTCCTGCTAAGCGACTGATGGCTCTGTGCCTGCCATGGACGATCCTAGCCCCACCTCCTGCCAGGAGGGCGATAGCTCTGCTCCTGCCAGTATCAATGCTGGCTCCACCTCCTGCGGGGCGTCTGAGGACTCAGCCCGGCTCAATGAATAGGCCAGGTGCTACTGCCTAGCTCCACCCACCACAGACCCAGGATGTTGGGAAACCCCCGGCATGGACAAAGGGATCAAAGACGAAAAGGGGTCTAAGAGTAGGACCCCTGAACTAAGAATTTAGATCACTTCTGACAAGGAACCCTGTAACCAAGGACAAGAGGCCTGCTGATCTAAAAGGACTGCCTACCCCTTCTGCCAGTGTGCTGTTGTTGGGGGAATCCTGCAGTGCTTCTTTATTTTTGCCAAGGAACCAGGAGAGAGGAACTTTGTGTGTACTCTCACGCTTGTTAAGAAAATCTCCAAGGACTGGAAGAGTGCCAGTCTCCTGCTGAAGTCCCAGGGCTAAAGGACTTCATCTGCTAAAAGTGCTATTCGCTGGAAGTGTGAATCCAGCACCTCGGAAAGAACCAGCAATCACGACGATCGGACGCTGGGCCCGACCGACGCCAGCAGCAACGCCAGTGAGTAGGAGTACGGCTCTAACTCCAGAGGACCTCGTGTCTGCCCCGCTGCTGATCGCATCAACCGTGTGCCCTTCGACGCCGTGAGCGCTGCTCACTCTGTGCAACTGCATCATCGACAACGCCTGCTGAGGCCTGATCGACACCGAAGACGCGACGCCGGATTGCTCGACGCCGCTGATCATCGTGTGCTTCATTTTCCTAAGGTACTGTGTTGTTGGGGGTCCGTGTGACTCCAGGCCCGACGTAGCACTCCTCGCGGTCGACGCCGAACCTGGGGATTATCTTTGCCCCGGCGTTGTGTAGCTCCCGTGTGAGTTACCCTGTTGCTAAGACTGTGTTTCCAAGAAGAAGATTTGCTTGATACTAAAAGACTCTTTGTGCTAAAGAAGAAACTACCTTTGAACTATCCTTTTTCCTTCCCGAACGTATTTATTCCGATTGTGTACAGTTTGCCGTTATTTTGGTCTTGTGCTAAGCCTTATATAAAAATACCTATTTTTATAATACTACTGTGTCGTGTCCATTTGTAGTGTATTCACTTTATTACTGTATGTGGTCATAATTGCTTAACACACAGTCTCTGAGATAAGCCTGTTCTGCTCTGCCAAACTACCAATGGGGGTGAGCAGGGGTTATCGAAGGGTGTGATCCCCTTGCCCTGACTAGAAAAGGAGTGTCCCTATTTGCCAGAAGTGTATACCTCTGCCAACTGGAGACAGCCGGTTCTAACAATGGTGAACATTTCTTTTGATGAGTTCTTTGCGTTTTCTATTTTATCTGTATAGAACTTGCATCGGGTTCTCTTAATTAGTGAGTGGTATTTTTTACTTTAATTTTTATATTGCTCTTTAGCCTTGTCACAGAAGTTTTTCCGCCAGGTTCGCTCCAGTTTCTTACAGACTTTTTTAGCTATAGCTAGCGTTTCATTGTACCATGGGGCAGAAGCCATTTGTCTCTTGGGGGTTTTTGTCATCCATGGAGCTATCTCATCTAGAGCACCTGTTACCCAGTTCTCATATTGATCATTGGCCTTATTGATCTCTGCATTGAGTATTGGTTTATTTTTTTAAGGCGCCAGTGAAAAGGAGCTGGGATTAAATACAGCCCATTTCCCAGTATCTCTAACCTATGCCTACTCAGGTACACTGAGAATGTAATTAAATAGTCAGTCCAAGGCATAGGCCAAGGAGCTTCGACCTCTATTTCCTTTTGGTTGGTAAAGATCGGGTCAAGGATATGTCCATTTTGATGAGTTGCTCCTTGCAAGTTTTGGCTCAGGTTCAATGCCCTCAAATCACTACATAGGGATTGAATTTCTTTGTTCTCATTGCTGTCAGAGTGCAAGTTCAGATCTCCTAGTATATAGAAATATTTATGACTTAGAGCAGGTTGAATACATCTTTCTCCTAAGCTAGCTATGAATTGGGCAGCTGGACCGGGCGGACGGTATATTAAAAAGACCACTAAGGTCATATCATCCGTCACTGATAGTCTAAAAAACAGTGCTTCACACTGTTTTATACTAGCTTCTCTTATATTGCACTTCAGGGGGGATTTGTGAATAATTGCAATTCCTCCCCCTCTTTGCTCCCTATCTCGCCTCAGTTTCTCATAGCCCTACGGGAGGGCATCTACAATATCTGGATCGGAGCTGTCATTCAGCCAGGACTCTTTTAGGAAACTTGTATCTGGTCTTTTCTCCTTTAGATTATCATAGATCTCAATTTTGTGTTTGCCCATTGACAGGCAGTTTAATAACATAACTCATAGTTTCTACTCTTGATCCTTAACATTATTATAACCTACTAAGCTGATCTTACAATGAGCACATTCCAGTGTCTTTCCATCCGGTTTCACACTATTTTTACATTGTAGTTGGACCCCTTTATTTAGTCTGAAAAGGTTCTTGCTAGAATATGTAAGTCTAGGTTGTGGCAACAAATCACCACGGTTTCTGGCCTCGGGGCCCGGGCAGGCGAGAACGGGTGCAGACGGGCTTGCCTGTGGCACGAACTCGACGCACCGCCGGCACGCCCGCTGCGCGCGTCTGCTGCATGTCCCAGTTGTCATCCGGTTTTTATGGGAAAAGGCTGGGCCGCTCAAACACCAACCGCCCCTGCCGCCCGAAGTGCCTCCTCCCTCCACAACAAACGGGATACTCCGGCGGTGGACCGGGGAAGGGCAAACTAATTTCTAACAGTAAGTGTCACCAATTTATTTAAAATGCAAGTTGCCTTGATTTTAAGTTAAAAAAACAAACATATATCATTTTAAGAACAGGTTGTGCAAAACATGGCAAAATAGCAGCAAATGCAGTGTAACTACAGTTGTGTGCTTCCGATCACGAGTCTTGGGTTGCAAAGATGTTGTAGATATCCTTGATCTTGTGGTGGAAGAAGGTGGCGAGGTTGTCATAGAGGTCTTGAGAGGGGGGAATGTCTGCTGTCTTTGTACTGGGTTTGGCAAATTCTTTGACCACAGTAAAGAGGTATTTGCTGTTATGTTCATAGGCATTGTTGCATTCCTGTTTGGCTGTTTTCTTCGTTGTTCTGTTGAGGTGTTGGTTCTGAAGTCTGCATGTGCAGTCAAGATCTTGCTTCTCCTCCATCTGTACTCGAGCTGTCTTCAGTTGCGCCTGGACTCTTGGAGGTTAGCGGAGAAGCAGCTGGCTTTCCTGAAGGGCTGTTTGACTGAGGCTTTCCTGTGGGGAGACAGTATGTTGATGCAGTTGGAGATCCAAAGGTGGAGGTTACGTGCCATGGCATTGGTATCCGTTGATATCACTGATGGTGTTTTGCTGAGGAGGTGGTGAGCTGGTTTCTATGTCCTTGCTCCAGCATCTGCGAGGATAGTAGGGATCTTATGCTGTGCAGTGAGTTTGGTGAAGGAGAAGTGGATCCAGTAGTGGTCAGTTTAATGTAGCTAAGAGGAGTGGATTAGAAGATGTTGTTGCTTGCTGAGAAGATGGGGTTGAGCATGTGTCCTACTGAGTGGGTTAAAGGTGAGGCTTTCCAGTAGGGATACTCTGTTGTGGTGGTTCAGGTTGTCCAGGTGGAAAATGAGGTTGCCAAGGAGGATGTTGAGGTGAGAGCGCAGTGTGCAATGAAGTCGTCTATGCCTTCTCTGAAGGGGGGCGGGTCCGGGAGCTCCATAGAAGAGGGTGCTGTGGAAGTGGGTGTTTGGGTTGGTCTGGATCTGGAATTGTAGGTGTTCAATGTTGGATGAGTGGTCATCGGAGTTGGTGGTGAGGTGGAGGCTGTTTTTGTGTACGATGGTGAGGCCTCCTTCCGATCATTTGGTCCAGTCTTTATGAGCACTATGTTGTTCAAAGATAGAATTTTCTAGTTTAGCCACTCCTTCAATTACTCTGATTTGATTATTTGTTTGATCTTACCTTCTTCTTTAATTTCCTCAGCTTTTTAAATCTTTTAATGTTCAGATATTACTGAAACCCTTCTAATCAGCAGAAGTTGACTCATTTGAAACTACAGGTGACATATTGGCAATAAAAGTGATGTAAGAATTTGGGGAGCTAACAGCACTTGGAGATAAGGCGTTTTCTTCAGATGCTTTCAAAGCTAATTTCGACAAAATCTCACAGTCCTCCCCATTCAACTGTATGATTTGTTTTGCCAGAGGATGGGTTCTCTGGAACCAAACAACCATTACTGTTATTTTCCAAAAGATGAACAGGTGTTCCTGTGACATTATTATCAGCACACTGAAAGGATTCCTTTTGATTCAGTGTGATATTCACACTCAAACAAGATGCAATATTTGTGAGGCAAAAATTGTAATGGTTAATATTAGATTTGGGGGTCTTTAGTTGGCATAGGTAGGTACCTGTGACAAATAGGGACCCTTGCGTCTGCTCAGGGTAAGGGGCTACACTCCTAAAATAACCCCAGCTCACCCCCTTGGTAGCTTGGCACGAGCAGGCAGGCTTATCTCAGAGGCAGTGTGCAAAGCATTTGTGAACACATACAGTAATACAGTGACAACACTACAGATGGACACCACACAGGTTGTATTATAAAATTAGATATTTTTATATAGACAACAAAAACCCACAATACTGTACTCAAAAATAGACTTCAAATGTTATAAAATAGCTCAGTTCTCTCAAGTTGCAAATGCAACACTTTAGTCTCAATGTACCTTAAATGCTTAGTGCAAAGAAAATATAAGGGTCGCAGAGAAGTTGCTGCGTCGGTTCCTTACACGCAGGGGAGTGGATGCGTCGTTCCTTACTGCTGCACCGTGGAGTTGATGCTCGCTTGCTTACTGTGTGGGGAGTTGATGCATCGGTTTCAACCTGTACGTTTTGTGCTTGACAGGAGGATTGTCACCAGTTTCTACATCATGGACGTACTAATCAGTGACACTGGGAATCAGGGAGAATAGGTCAGAGAACTGTCCCAGCAACTGGTGACAGTCATTCTGTGGCTCAGGGGTCAGAGTGGAAGAGAGGTTCACACCATCCACTGACCCATCTTGCTCTGTTGCAGACAGGAGGTCAGGAAGAGGCTCAGTCTCCTCTTCCATTCCAGCATCTGTTGCTAGGAGCATGCCCACTTCGGACCTCTCTGGGTGGGGCTTCAGGAGGTTGACCTGCAGGACCCTCAAGGGGCTCCTGGGAGACCGCAAGTCCACCAAGTAGTTAACCAGACTTTTGCGCTCCACCACCTCAAACGTTCTGGTCAACTTATCCTGGATTGCACAGGGCTCCACTGGGGCCATGACCCATACTTTCTGACCAGGCTGAAAATCAACAAGAGTCGCATTCTGGTCGTACCACCACTTCATCCCCATCAGGCTGGCTTACAGATTTGCCTCAGTGAGTTTTCTGATACGCCTAGTTTGGTTCCTGAAGGCTAGCATGTAGCTATATACATCCTGAGGAGGTTTCCTGGGAGATTGCTCCCAGCCTTCCTTGACCAAACTCAAAGGTCCTCTCACTGGGTGACCATAGAGAAGCTTAAAGGGACTGAACCCTAGAAATTTCTGTGGCACCTCACGGTATGCAAAGAGAAGGCATGGTAAGAGGATGTCCCACTTACCCCTCATGGGTTCCTCAAGACCCATAATATTGCCTTTGAGGGTCCGGTTGAATATCTCAACCAGTCCATTACTTTGGGTGTGGTAGGGAGTGGTGAACTTGTAGGTTATATCACACTCCTGCCACATGGACTTCATATACTTAGAAATGAAGTTGGTGTCTCGGTCAGACACCACCTCTCTAGGGAATCCTACTTGTGAGGAAATTCCCACCACAGGGCCGTCACTGTCCTCAGAGGTATGGCTTCGAGGCACCCGGTGACATGGTCCACCAAGACCAGGATGAACCTGTTGCCCATGGCTGTTTTGGGATCCAGAGGCCCTACAAACAGGGAATGGCTAGAGAGGAGCCCACTCTTTCCACTTGACTGGCAAGTCTGACAGGTCATGCAATGAGTGTCTGAACTTTTGCGCATTTGGGTCAATACAAATAGGTGACAGTCCTTTCAAAGGTCTTGTCCTGCCCCAAATGTCCTGCTTAAGGCACATCATGAGCTAGCCCCAGTAGGAAGGCTTTGAAGCGCTGGGGTGCCACCATCACACTGGCTGACCCAGGCTCAGCAACCTTAGGCCCACTATACAGGATATCATTCTCCCAGTAGATCCAGACTGATCACCTGCTGTCTGGTTTGCAGCCTGCTGCCGCAAACCCACAAGAGAAGGGCACTTGTTCTGCTCCTCACAAAACTCCTCCCTGGAGGGACCTCCTTCCTGCTGCCAATGGGTCTGCTCAGGCAGGTCTCCAAGTTCAGCAATCTCTTTCCCGGTAGGCAAACCCAACATCTCTAAATGAGCTCTTCGCTCCACCTTAGCCCAAGGGGAGCTCTCCAAATCGTTACCTAACAGACATTCAACAAGCATGGCTGGCCTCACAGCTACTTGAGGAGTCCCTGAGAGCCCCCACTCAAAAGGAACCTGTGCCACATTGCAGTGGCTCTCTGTGTTGTCAGCGGCAAGAGCTGGGTAGAGTGCATTGGGGACTACCTGCTTTTTAGACACCAGCCGGCAACTGACAGCTGTCACACTGGCTCTGGTGTCTCTAAGAGGTTCCACCCACTGCCTTTACGTTTTAGTATTATCAGGCAGCTGGGTCCTGGGGACTACCTCACAGTTTCCTAAAGAAACAGGGGACATCTCTGCGGGACCCCACCCACCTTGGGCACCCATATCCTCCCCCAGGGCTACACTAGCCTACTGCCTGGGTGGTGCACCAGTGGGTGCTGTCTTCCCATACATGGAACATCTAGCATCATAAGAACAGTGGCCTACTAAACCACACTTAAAACAGGTCTTGGGACCCTAGTGAACAGGCTTATCTGTCGGGCCACTGCCTTCTTCTCAGGGGGAGGCTGGGCACCTTTCCCTTGGTTCCCTGGGGATTACTTTGGGGCCCTTTCTTGAGCTCCCTCCGTTTATCCTTGTCCCCCCCACTCTTCTGCTGGGGACCCTGCCCACCTTTGGCAAAGTCTCCTACATGACCCTTCTGGACCCGGGTGCTCACCCAGCGGTCCACCTCCTCAGCAAGCTTCCTAGGGTTAGTCAGCTTGCTTCAAGAAGATGCTGGTGTAGCTCTGGAAAACAGTTATTTGACAAGTGCTCCCAAGCTAAGAAAACATAGAGCACCTCAAAAGTATTGACGTTGCTACACTTCACCCAACCATCCAATGTTCTGCAAAAGAAAGACACATATTCCACCCAAGTGGTAGACTCCAGTTTTCTGCAATTTCTAAACATTTGTCTGTATAACTCTGGAGTCAAACCAAATCTGGACATTAGGGCTCCCTTCATGTGGGTGTAGGACATCTGCTCCTCTGTAGGCAAATCCAACAAAGTGTCCCTCCCATCACTAACAAAGAGGCCCCACAACCCCGTTCCCCAAATCTTCTCAGGGACCCGGTGGCCAACATAGCAGCTTCATAAGCCCTAAACCACTAACCAATATCCTTAGTATTGTGGAAATCTTCAACCACATCTTTGGGGATGTAAGCCCTGATTCTACATGCACTGGCAGTATTAACAAAATCATCTACTCCAAAAAGATTCTGCAAAATCATAATGAGAGGAGAAGAATTAGCTGGTGATACCAATTCTTTAACATCATTGTGCACCAATTTGATCTCCTTTGACGTATTACTTACTATAATAGTTTGATTACTTAGTGATTCTGATTGAGTACATATGGTGTCAGAGATCTTAGCTAAGGTAAGCTAACTGCACCCATTGTTGCTAACATAGCATAAACAGGAGGGATGTCTGAGGAGGGTTGATCATTTGAAGAGATCCTTTGAAAGTTAGACTGGGCATTTAGCTATGTTTTTGTCCCTTATATTACCAGAAAATGTTGGCCCTAAAAAGTCTAATTCCTTTGCAAAGACCACATCATCAAATGAATCCTGTATTTTAGGAGCCGAAATGGCATTAATGACTGACTTTTCCTATCTACCATATATGAATCAGATATGTCAATATGGTTAAAAAGGAATTCCAAGATGGTAGTATTCTGAGATTCAGCGTGAGAGATAGAATTCATCTGGGCTACAACCATGATTACATTCATTCTTGTTTCTAGTGTTTCTGAGTTATCATAATTGTTTTTTAATTCTATGTTAATATCCCTAGACAGAATTGGTCTAAGGAGAACATGTTGACAACAATCCTGAAGCATCTTATGACTTGTTTTTTCGAAGAGGGACTGGTTATGCTCAGATGAAGATGATATGATCAAAGATAATTTACCAGTAAATTTGGTATTGGCTTCATAAACTGGGATTACAATAGGATTATCCTGCCGCCTCTTGGGATGACAGATCTACTTGATAACCAGGTGCTCATGCACATTCCATAAGAGCTAGATGGAGCATGGAGATTGAGATCACATGTGCATGGTTGTTGATTGACTGTTGATTAGCCTCTTTAATCTAAAATCTGATCCTGGGAAATTGTGAGAGCTTCTCCGAGACAGGTTCACCCTTATCCAACAGAAACTGCACAGCCAGCTCAGAGACAGGCTCGCCCTTATCCAACAGAAACTGCACACAAAGCTTAGCAAAAGACCACATTATCCAAAACCTCCATCCGAGGACAAACACTGGTGGTTTGTGATACCGCTACAGTGGTATACCACCATCTGTGCTCACCTGGCTGCTATGTTTCCAAATAATAAGTGCTCATTAACCAGGTAACATGGTACGTTCTACCATCTACCTTAAAAAAGATAGCTTTTATAAAGGAATAGACCAATGGTTCACATACAACGCCAACGTCTATTGCAGTACAGGGTCCAAATAGCTAAATATCCAGGTATCAAGGCTTTAAACCTTAGAAGGAGTTGACTGCTTGCTCGGCATGTGTATATACAGTAGAAGAACATGTGGAAAAACAATTAAAACAGTTATCAAGCTAAAAATGTATCCAGACAGGAAGATTAGTGTCCGAAAATAAATGTTGTTCCTCTTTAACCCTGTCCCAGTCCTGTACCAGTGCCGTCTTCACGTGGGAAAAACACCTTACTAGCCACTGCTACCAGATCCGAAATTAAGTATCCCATCTAATCTCCCACCAAACAACGACCACCACCGTTGCGGTGAGACACATTAAAAGGTTCGACACACTGGTACTGCCAAGTAGCGCCAAGAAATGCGGCACGGTGTCACCACCTCTTGCCACAAGGGAGAGTCAGACACAGATGGAAGGACGCCAATGGGCCTCAGTCCACATCCTCGTTTTTTGCCCGCGGTCGGCACCACATGGTGCTCACATGGGACACAGGGGACACACGGGAAGGAAAACTCTTGTCAGTAAATTCACATTCAACTTGCATGGACACATTGAGTTGTCATCTCTCAAGACATGCTCCCGTTGTACATTACCATGTACATACTGACGTACATACTAACATCATTCTATCCATCCTAATGCACACAATTCTGTACCTCACTCAGTGCTCCCCGATACACAACACCCAGTGCTCCTGCAATGCACATCACACAGTCTACCCTTATGTACATGACTCTTGATGCCCTGAAAATGTAATGTTGTGTCACTTGCTCCACATGTTCCTGTATCCCACTGAAACCCATCTCTCGTTGATGTAGAAATACGACTGTTGGTCTCTATTAGTTGCAGATGTTTTAATATATGAATTCTTATCAGTTGATTAGTTGAGAATTTTTGAGAAAATAATTGTCAGCTGGGGATGTGTGAACCTGCGTGCCTGCATTTGTGTGTGGGTGTGTGCATACTCCATGTATGCAGATGCACCTTTATTGTGGGTGCTTTTGTATGCATGCACTAAATTGAAACACATATTTTGGCCCAGACAGTGCAAGTTTTCTTAAAATTCAAGTTTCGTTTTCATAACACACACACAATTACACATTAAAAAGAAGCCCTTACACACACACACACACACTCGCACACATAGTACTAACATTTGTGTTAGTTTTCTATACAGAAATTATAACAGAAATGTTGTTACCTGAAGAGTTTTAGAAATTATTCAATTTCTTCGCCCAGTGCTACTTGTTAATGCCTTCCAGCACATCATTTGTTTCACGATTTGGCCATCCAGCTGGCGCTCCTGGGTACAAGAATAGCTCAGCTGGCTGCTAAATAAGAATGGAGATACTGAAGTACCGTAAAACTGAGTCAACACCTGCTGTGAGAACTGAAACATTTATGATCAGAAGCAACTAAAACAGCAATTATGCAATTGTGGTCATTTTAATTGCTTGCATTTGCATGAATTGGGCCAAAAATATAAAACCATTTGAGTGTGCCAGAATTAAACCGTTGTAAACTACAATAAAATGAACATACACAATTATGTATGGTATCAACAGAAATAGTTCACTTCTGTCCCCTTATTCGTAATGAGCCTTCTGGCACACTTTAGATATATTCACAAACATGTATGGATGTGTTTGCGATTATTATGCATCCAAGTGGGTATTTTGTTGATTCTGTGATCAATAATAAAAGTACAATTGAGCACTATGTAATGAGCCTTCTGGCACACTAGATATTTTCACAAACATGTATGGATGTGTTTGTGATTATTATGCATCCAAGACGGTATTTTGTTGATTCTGTGATCAATAATAAAAGTACAATTGAGCACTTGAGGTGTTACTAATTCTTCAGAGTGTTGTTATGTTAATTTAAAACGACAGTTCACGTGTTCCTGCTATAGAATTCACTTTAAAAAGGCATAATAGTAATATGTTGTAAAATAAATCACCCAGCCATGTAAACTTAAAAAGTCTGCTATTACTGATGTTTTAAACTGAAAAAATACATTAAAAGATTCTAAAACACTCTGAATTTCAAATGTGTGCATTTTGCAAATGGCTTTCTCTCCTTGAGTGTTGTTTTAAAATGGGGTGTTTTAAATTATCAAATCTAGGTTTTGGCCAGCCGCGGTCCATGCAGGTAACAGCAGTGGGGTGGTGAGGTTGTGGGGCCGTGAAAGGGGGGATTCCGAAGGACAATGCAGAGGGAAAATGAATTATTTATTTAATTTTCCCTCTTCATTGTCCCTAGGAAACACCTCTTACACGGGCCACTGCCCCACCGCTGCTGCCTGCACGGACCGTGGCTGATTTTGACCAAGCAGTTGTCCGACTTGTATATATGTATATGTGTATGTGTGTATGTATGTGGTATTTGTATGAACAAACCTAGAGGAAAGGGCCGTGATGGGCTGTACTGAATCACAGGCAAGGACACAGTCAACAAGTGATTGGAGAGGTATCTGGTTTTTGGATTATTATTGCACTGTGATGTAGTGCTCTTCACGGAGGCTGTCTTCAACACTTTCCTACATTGGAGCACTGTTCGACTGGTCCTTATGGATAAATGGATGTTGTTTAGCATCCTCGGTGTTTAGAGTAAAAAGGACTTCTGAATTGTTTTTTGTTTTTTTACACTACTAGCAGCCTGATTCATGATCGGGCCGTTTTGCGAGGCTCAAATAGCGAATCATAAGGAATCACTATTTGAGACTCGCAAAACGGTATTCATGTAGGAATCGCAATAGTAATTGCGATTCCCACTGATTCCTTATTTGCGATTAGCTAATTGCTAATCGCAAATAAGGAATAACTCCCCATGCATTCCTATGGGCCAAAAGGCCCATAGGAATGCATGGGGAGTCATTCCTCATTTGCGATTAGCAATTAGCTAATCGCAAATGAGATTGCGAGTACAAGGGTGCCAGGGGTGTCCAAAGGACACCCTGTAGCACCCCTGCATGGAAAATAACACAGGTGTTGCACACACACATGTCCTTTGGACATGTGTGTGTGTAACGTGCAACTCAGAAAAATGCATTTAAATGCATTTTTCTGAGTTTTCGCAATTTACCGTGAGGTTTGACCTCGCGGTAAAATGCAGCCCGAAATTGCGATTTCGCAATTGTAAAATGGATGATGAATTACATTTAAGGAATCTCAAATAGAGATTCCTTAAATGTAAATCCTCGCAAATATGCGAATTAGCAAATAGCGATTTTTGCATTTGGGATGTTGAATCCCAAATGCAAAAATCGCACTCGCAAAGGGCCAGATTCTCAGAATCTGGCCCTTTGCGAGCCGATTCGGCCTTGATGAATAAGGCTGTTAGTCTCCAGTCTGATGTCATTATTGCCATCGATATACAGAAATCAGGTAATCACAACGTTCATATATGTGCATATGTATGTAACATAAATATGAACGTTGTGGTTACCTGAAGTCTGCGTATCGATAGCAACAATTACATTATTGATGCACTATACTAAAATTACCCAGCAAGCTCAACATTTTGCCATTTTGCATTTCATGATTTATGAACATGCAAATATGATGGACACAAAAACATGAGTATTCAACTATGATGGCCTGTCCCTCCTCTGTTGACTGATTTGCATCTTTCAATGGGAGCCAGGTTGGATGAAATTTAAAAAGAACTGCAATGGTGTGTCTTTTAATTTTTATGATGCAAGAAAAAAGGGGTAACCCTGTGTCCCCCAGAACCTGGGTATTTATGGTTAAATAGAGAATGGTTCTGTTGGGTAAGAACAATTACTTTGAAAAATGCCTAATAATGCAATCTACAACAAGCGCTGTCTGGTACACACCAAACTTTGAGAAATAAGAACTCAAAATACAGAGTCGTGCGATCAAGTGATTGTATTGTACATTTTACAACACAATTCATTCATTTAGTATCTGAATTAGAATCATTCGAGAATAACATTCAATGCATGAAGAGACCGTCGGAAAAAGTGCAATACCGTGACTTTATGGTGAATAGTGCTCAATGAGTGAAAAAATACATATTCAGTGTAACAAGAGTTCCTATGTACAACTATATACAAGTATTTCATTGGCCATATTTCGATTTTAAACCAAGGGTTCCTAGTGTTCCTTTCAGGATCCTGGCTGTTCTGGACCTAAAGGGAAGGGTCGATGTTTCGACCCGCATGCGCCCCAGTAGGTGGTCGCGGCGGGATTTTCTCAAGACAAGGTGAAGACAGTCTGAAAGGTAACGGAGACTGTGTGTCAGAGAGGCTATTGGGACAGTAAGGTTGCACCTAGGAGGTGTGTAGAGAACTATAACAATGTACTCATTTATGCTTCAAACCAGCGAGTCTCAGCCTGAATCAGAACGGCGCAATGGGCAGTCCTATCTGTGGAAGAGGGGTCATTGATTCAGTGAATTTCTTAATTAACACGGCTAGTGCTGCCGAGTTGCGCACCACGGGAGGGAAAGTGTTGGGCAAAGTGTGTTTAATCACGAGGTGACCAAGTGCCTGTGTGAAGCGGACTAACACAGAGTTTAATAGAGGACAATCAACTGTCTCTGTCACTGAAACAGCGGTCCCGGAGATATAACCCTTAGAGGAGTTGCCGGATCCTCAAATACAGTCAAAGGCAATTTTAAAAACAGTCAATAAGGGGTCGCGGTGCAATAACAGCGTGTGAGCGCTGGTGTGATTAAAACCGTTTGAGGGATATTGTGAAGCAGTGCTGGGTCACTGTACAACTGAATTAAAAACCGTGTTGGGGTTGGCTGGCAGCCTGTTTAAAGGTGTATCAGTGTCGAAGCTTAAAAACGGCATGGGGTCTCGTGAGTGGAAGTAAAGACTTAACGCGGTGCCATCCAGTGGTTAAAAACGGCTACCACAAGTATAAATACAATAACAGCGTGTGATCGCCTGTGTGATTAATAGATAATGCGAAACAACGCGGGGTCACTGTACAACTGAAATCAAACCGTATTGGGTTTGGCTGGCAGCCGGTTTCAATGTGTGACAGTGCCGAGTGCGGAAACTTTAAAAACCGGGAAGGGGTCTCATGAGTGAAAGACTTAACCTAGTTCCTAATCAACTTGTAACCCTGGGCACAAGTATGTGCTGCGTAGCCAGCAAGAATTTTGAAACAGTTTATCAGTTCTCCATACGCATAATTCAATTTATTGATAATCCATGGTGTATGACGATATCCATAATGTTAATTCACATCAAGCATCGTAACAATATGATTCTCAATCTGATATTCTTAGCTTAATAAGCAAATCACTGGCCTCCCATGGCCTCCCAATGCATTTTGGCGCAAGCCGGTGCCTTTATCAAGGGATCTGTGGGTTGAAACGACGGTAATTAGTACTACGTTCTGAACACCAACCAAAAATATATTAAACAGTAGCTACTAACATTAAGTTTAGTTTAGTTTAAAGGAGTTTGTAGAGCGCTTGGTAACACCTCCCGGCGTGTCCCCGCGCTGTGGAGAGAGAATGCAACAGCAGAGAAAAATCCAATCACACAGTAAAGAGGCAGGTTTTCAACTTCTTCCTAAACATGATTTCATTACTCTCCAACCTGATATCTAGAGGCAGGAGGTTCCATTGCTTGGCAGCTAAGGTGCGGAATCATCTGCCTCCCATTCTAGCTTTTTTGGGGCAGGTAGTTCTGAGCAGACCCATTCCTTTGGATCTAAGAGATCTATTAGGTTCATACACAGACGCCAAATCAGACATATATGCCGGTGCTCTGTGATGAATTATTTTATGGCACCAGAGCATAGCTTTAAAGACAATCCTCTTACTGATCGGTAGCCAGTGGAGGGCTGCTAGAGAAGGGCGTGAAGGAGCTCGGCGGGGAAGCCTTAGCACCAGGCGAGCTGCTGAATTTTGTAGAACCGGTAGCTTTTTTATGTTTTTCTCTGATGTCCCCATGAGCAGCACGTTTCCGTAATCAATACGGGACGTTATCAGTGCCTGCGTCATGGTACGCCTGGAGTTAATGGGTAACAGGTCGAGGGTGCGGTTGAGGGTTTTCATCACCCCAAAACATTTGCCAACAGTCTTCTTTACGTGGCTGTCAAAGGACAGTTTATTGTCCACCCATACACCTAGATTCTTCGCCTCTCGTGCAGGCGAGGGCAGAGGACCCAGGCAACTGGGCCACCACTCTGTCGTCCATTTGACCTCATTGCCTCCAATAATGAGGACCTCTGTTTTTGTCCCATTAAGTTTCAAACAGTGTTCATTCATCCACATAGCCAGTTTGGACATGCAGGCATTGAAGTTATCAGCTTCCTTAGAAGGGGCTTGGGTCAGAGATATGAGAAGTTGCGTGTCGTCGGCGTAGGAGACGAGCTCCACGCCGAACGACTGCACCACCTCTGCCAGAGGGGCCATGTATAGATTGAACAGGGTGGGACTCAGGGCAGAGCCCTGAGGAACTCCCTGCTCAAGCATCACCCTGTCGGAGAGGAAAGTCCCTCTTTGAACTTGGAAGCTCCTGTTAATCAAGAAAGATTTCAGCCACCTCAGAGCCTTGCTGGTAACTCCTGCTTTATTTAGACACTGTAGCAAGATGGAGTGTGCTACAGTGTCAAAAGCGGCACTGAGATCAAGCATGATGAGGGCCATTGTCTTTCCCTCATCTGCTCCCTCACGTAAGGTTTCAGTGGCCCTCAGGAGAGCTGTCTCCGTAGAGAAGCCAGTTCTAAAACCCGACTGAGATTTATGGAAAACATTATGGGTCTCAAGATGTTCCATAAGTTGACTGTTAGCGATTTTCTCTGCTAACTTGGCCACATAAGGTAGCAAGGATATAGGTCGTAGGTTATCCATTATGTCCATGCTGATGTTTGGTTTTTTCTTGATGGGTAATACTATTGCCTGTTTCCATTCCTCCGGAAGGCAGGAGGTTGTAAAGGAGGTTTGTAGTAAGTGCCTGAGATGAGGTTCTAATACAGGAAAGGCTTCAGCTAAAATTTTCGGGGGTGCCGGGTCCCGGGGAGATCCCGGTTTGATTTTGTTGCACATTTTGGACAGGATTTCATAAGAGGGAACTACAAAAGATTTGAGACATACAGGTGTATTTACAAATTTATCATTTTCAGTGAAGTCCGTGGCCGGATCTATCTGTTTAGAGAAGCTAGTATAGATTTTGTTAATTTTGCCTGCAAAATACTGTGCAATGTTATTGCACGCTTCCACAGAATCATTTTGAGCGGGGGGGGTCACATCCACTATGGATATCTCTTTGTATATCTGAAACAGTTCCTTGGAGGAATTGCCTGCTTCAATAATACAGGTGTGATAATGCTCTGCTTTGGCCAGACGAACTGATTTGTAAAATTCTCTCTGTGCTGTTTTATATTGTATTTTAGTATCTGCACAGAAGTTCTGGCGCCAAGCTCTCTCAAGTTTCTTACAAGCCGTTTTCATGGCCTGCAGTTCTTGGCCAAACCAAGGAGCAGTTTTCTTAGGCCTCCTGGCATTAGACAGGGTGCGGCTGGGGGCTGTGATGTCCAGGGCCTTAGTGACGATATTATTTAGATTGTCATTAGCTGCCTCACAGTCGACCCCTTTGGGAGGGCCTTCGTCATGAACAATTTGATTGAACGAATCTAAAGAAAAGTTCTTCCATTTTCTGTGTTTGTATCGCAGGGATTGGTGACGAAAAAGCTCCGTTCTGTCAAGTTGGACTGTGATGGGAATAATATAATGATCCGACCAGGGTATGGGTATAGGATCAGAGGTATGCACTCCCTGCCAGTTTCCAAAGACGGGGTCTAGTAAGTGTCCTAATTGATGAGAAGGTTCTTTATTTTTTAGATCGAGCTGAACAGATTGCAGTTCCATTCGGATATCATCAGCGTCTTTATCTAAGTGATCTTCAAAATGAGCATTGAGATCTCCTAGCACTAACAATCTGGATTTCCTTAGTGCTAGATGAGTGACCGCCTCCATTAGGGTCGATGTGAACTCATATAGTCTATCTGGTGGTCGGTATATAAAAAATGCCAGAAATCGAATGATTGGGACCAGTGTTGATTGTGAAGGTACCGGCTTCACTGTGATCAACCTGTGTGTGTGCTAGGGAGCAGACTAGAGGAGCTTTCGTGGCTCTGGCAATGCCGCCTCCTCTACCGTCCTTCCTGTCCAATCTAGATAGGGAATAGCCGTTGGGCATGGCCTGGATAACATCCGGGTCCGAGTGATCATCTAGCCAGGTTTCAGTTAGGAAAAGGATGTTAAGATTCTGATCCTCAAGTAAATGGTGGATTTCTAGAGCGTGTTTACGTAGAGATCTACAATTCAATAATGCAGCTTTGATGGTAGGGCCCGAGCTAGTGTCTGGGATATGAAGGAGGGGTTCAAAGCGGCACCTCGTACATTTTAAAAGTGACTGGGCAGGCATGGTATGTTTGCAGACGGCAGGCGTGTCAGGTTGTAAAGCAAGTAAAGCATGTCTGCCATACCTTAAGGTAGTTTGTGACGAACTACCAGGGTTTGTGGCCCCGCGCCCCGTCCGGCCGCGGACGGGCGCAGACGGGCTGGACTTTGGCTCGACTTCGGCGCGGTTCCGGCGCGCCCGCTGCACGCGTCCGCTGCGCGGTCGCTGGCCCAAGCACATTTATGCTAAGGGGAGGGGTCGCTAGAGCGCTGACCTCTGCTCCCTGAGCCCGGATGTGCAAGGCTCCTCCTCGCCCTCCGCATCAAACGTCCACGATTGGACGCGGCGGACCGGGGCGGGAGTAGGAGAGAGAACTAGCCTGACAGGTAAATGCAGGAAATCACAATTACTGTATCCGATTACCCCACACTGAACGTGTTAAAATACAAATTCAAATTACAACATTAAAAGCATTCGCTATTAGAACAGCGCGAACAGTGCAGTAGCGCGGTTGTGAGCGCTGTGTGAATGGAGGCTGCCCCTGCCACCGGCAACACTCTTCTCCACAGCGTGTACCTGTTTTCTGCTGGTTTAAATAAGCTTCCCACCTTCAGCGTCGCTAGAACGCTGACCTCTGCTCCCTGAGCCCGGATGTGCAAGGCTCCTCCTCGCCCTCCACATCAAACATCCATGATTGGACGCGGCGGACCGGGGCGGGAGTAGGAGAGAGAACTAGCCTGACAGGTAAATGCAGGAAATCACAATTACTGTATCCGATTACCCCACACTGAACGTGTTAAAATACAAATTCAAATTACAACATTAAAAGCATTCGCTCTTAGAACAGCGCGAACAGTGCAGTAGCGTGGTTGTGAGCGCTGTGTGAATGGAGGCTGCCCCTGCCACCGGCAACACTCTTCTCCATAATCGGAAAAAAAGGCTATATACATGAAATAACCAATTTCAGCTGTATGTATCACATGTAGGTAGTTGTGGTAATGTTACATATTTAAAAAACACGCTTTCCCAACAAACTGAGCAACACTATATGGTGCTGGTTGCTATGATGTCAAAGTGGCATCCGCTACGCTCCATTTCATAGAGAGCGGCACACTACTTTTTCACTGATAAGCCTATACAGCTAGTAGCGCGACACATTATTTTATGCCATATTGTTTCGGTTTAAACAGCCACTATGTAGCTTCTGTAGCGGTTTATTCAACCCAAATTTAATACCGCTTTGTTTCCCGCACAAGTTCGGCAGGGTTTCCCTTTAACGCATAGAAGAAACAGCTTTGTTTAAACCTCACGCCAGTCATGAACTCTGATATACTTATCACAATATCCTTCGCGCCACTTTGACATCATAGCAACCAGCACCATATAGTGTTGTTTGGTTTGTTGGGAAAGCGTGTTTTTCTAAATATGTAACATTACCACAACTACCTACATGTGATACATACAGCTAAACTTGGTTATTTCATGTATATAGCCCTTTTTTCCGATTATGTTAGTAGCTACTGTTTAATATATTTTTGGTTGGTGTTCAGAACGTAGTACTAATTACCGTTGTTTCAACCCACAGATCCCTTGATAAAGGCGCCGGCTTGCGCCGAAATGCATTGGGAGGCCAAGGGAGGCCAGTGAAATGCTCATTAAGCTAAGAATATCAGATTGAGAATCATATTGTTACGATGCTTGATGTGAATTAACATTATGGATATCGTCATACACCGTGGATTATCAATAAATTGAACTATCCGTATGGAGAACTGATAAACTGTTTCAAAATTCCTGCTGGCTACACAGCACATACTTGTGCCCAGGGTTACAAGTTGATTAGGAACTTGTTTGTATCCGTTGTCAGTATTCCCCACCCCTGAGTAGGGAGAGTCCTTGGAGCACAGTCAACCTATAATAAATCTAGACACCAAAACGCAGTGCTCGAATCAACCAATTTTTTTTAGACTTAACCTAGTGCCATCTATACACAAGGTGTTGCTCAGGGGAGGGGAGGGCGGGCAGGAGAGGCGAGGCAGGAAGAATCGCCTTGCGCTTACCTAGTTTCCCGAAATCAATCTTCGGACACAGAGGTGCTTAGTCCCTCCCACCGTAGCTGACAGTTCGCGGTTAGCAATGCGGGTATAATTGGCGCTGCTGCGGCGTTCACGTAGACCGCGTTCGTTGCTAAGCAACGATGCGATACCATTCACTGTATCACGCAGCATGCGTGGTCAGTTCAAATTTGGAAGCCCACTGGTAAAGGGACTCGTATCTGGTGCTAGGGTTAGTGTGCTGCATCAATCACTGGTTGTAGGATGGTGCTATATCAATCACTGGTTAGGATGGTGCTACATCAATCACTGGTTATTTGCCTGGGGAGGGGCACAGTACTGACAATGCCGTGAGGCTAAATCTCGATCTGTCAATTAAAGATACATAGTACACGGTAATATGGTTCAAATCACATTTGTTTTAACATGTTAAATACATTACATTACTGGTATTTACAAGTTGTGACCATCTCGTTAGACAAACAATTGAGAATAACGCACAACGATGCATAGTGAGGTAATGGAGCACACAAAAAGATTGTATCAATTAACCCAAAAATGCCAAAGGCTAGAAATTTAATTCCAACACCCCAGGGGCAGCGATTGGGGTAAACATGAAAAGGTACACAGATATACATTAAAATGTCAATAGCCATAAGGTTGGGATTCAAGGAAACCCGGGGCTAGCAAGGCATGAAGTAGAGTAAGTAGACAGAGAATGCATAATTGCTGAGATACTTATAACAGACCCATTTGTTTGGATATCTCCTCATAAGAGACCCATTTGTTTGGATATCTCCTCACGCTCATTTAAACCAGCTGCTACCGAGTTTAGAATGTGTATTCACTTGCATTCCTTCCTGTTAAGTGCAGATGTCATGGACCCACCCCTTGGATTGGCATTGATTTTTTCAAGAATCCTCCAGCGTATGCTCTCTGGACCGTGGTTTTGGCTAGTGAAATGTTCCACTAAAGGTGCACCTTGTATTTTACATCTAATCTTGCTCATGTGTTGCAAGATTCTCATTTTCACCTTTTGTGTGGTCTGCCCGACATATGGCATGTTACAGGGACATAGGATAATGTAAATGACATTGGTGGTAGTACAGTTTGTCAGGGAAGGCAACTTGTGCATTTTGTTTTTGTGTGTGAGGGATGGGCCTTCTATACTGAGGGGACAAACTTTGCATGTCCCACATTTGAAGTGGCCCAGAATCGGTGTTAGTCCCAATTGGTCTCGTAAACTGAGTGGTTTGGGAGGTTCAAGAAAAGCCTTAACAACACTGTCGTTTACGTTGCGTCCTCTCATGAAGGCAAAAAAGGGGTTTTCTTCCATTTTTAGTTCTGGTGCAACCATATTCCAGTATTTCATCACGGTCTTTTTAACCATGTTGCTTTTTGAGTGGAAGATGGTGACACATACTATGTTGTTAGTTGCTGGTTTCTTGTCCTTAAGGTCTAGAAGTTGTTCTTTGGGACAGTACCACGCCCTCTTCTTGGTATGTTTGAGTAGTCCCATGGGATAGCCCTAGTCACGTAGGCGTTTGGTCAGTACTTCACTTTCTTTAAAGTAGTCACACCTTCTGGTGCAATTTCTTCTCATTCGTAAGTATTGGCCATAAGGCAGATTGTCTCATAGATTTAGTGGGTGGTGCGAGTCGTATTTGAGCAGCGTGTTCCTCTCTGTAGCTTTTCTGTAGAGGTCACAGTAGATCAAGTCATTATCCACCTGGAACGAGAGGTCTAAGAAGGCTATGGTGTTGCGATCGTAGGTTATGGTGAACTGAATGTCGTTGCTCCTTTCATTGAGCCATTTGAAAAACTTTCTTAGGTTAGCTTCGGTGCCAGTCCAGATCATAATTACATTGTCGATATACCTCTTCGAGTCAATGTATGGATTCTCATGTGTGTATAGGTGCTCCTCCTCATAGCTGTCCATATATATATTTGCCAGACTGGGTGCATAGGTCACGCCCATAGCCACTCCTTTGCATTGGAAGTAGAATTGTTGTTTGAAGATGAAATAATTCTTTTTCATGGCAATCTCCAAGAGATTAATCAGGAAATGTGTTGGAATCCAGTGGGAAGCTGGTCGTTTGTCCAATGTCGCTTGGATGATATCAATGGCCTTGTCCTGGGGTATGGAGGTGTAGAGCGAGGAGACGTCCAATGTTACCATAAATTGTGTAGTGTTGTCGTATGGTTGATTTTCCAATAGTTGAATGATATGCATTGAAGTACGAACATATGACTTAGTTTGAGGTACAAGTGGTTGCAGAAAGTGGTCTATAAATTGGTTTACAGGTTCTAACACTGAACCGCAAATGGATATGATTGGTCTACCGGGCGGGTTTACCATGCTCTTATGGACTTTTGGCAGCGTGTATATGGTTGGGATGCGTGGTTCCTTGCTGATCAGGAATTCCTTTTCAAGGGTACTCAGGAATCCTTTGTTGACACCATCCTCTGTAAGAATCTCAATGAGTGACTTTCTGCTTGGAGTAGGGTCTCTGGGGGTTGGTTGGTAGCTTTCTCTAACCCCAAGTTGCTGCTCGATTGCCATCACGTAGTCCTGGGTATTTTGTAACACCACTGCACCCCCCTTATCAGCTGCCTTTACTATGATGGAGTGACTTTCACCCAGTTCCTTTAAGGCCATTTTTTCCTCCTTGGTGACATTGTGTTTAATGTATTGCTTTTCTTCAAGAGATTCCATAACTTCCTGCATCACAACTTGCTCAAATGCCAAAATGCGTTGACTCATACAGTATGAACCAGGCGTGAAGGAGGAGGGGGGTTTGAAAAGTGTAGCTGTCTGTTTAGGCGTATATTCATTATTCCCAAAGTAATATCTCAGTCTCACTTTGCGGAAGAGTTTTTGCAGCTCTAGCTTCGTGGTGAATGAGTCTGGTCTACTCGTTGGGAGGTACTGCACCCACTAGATGGTGTTGCAATGGTCACTTCTGCTATGGTATTTTGTGTCGCTAGCGTTACCATCTGTATGTTTGTTTCCATGTCGAAATCTCCCCATGCCCCTCTGGTTGGTAGAACCTCACACGTGTGTTTCCTCTCGGGGCTCCTCTTCCTCTGTTCCATCCACTCTGAGGGGCCCAACCTTTTTCGGCAACTCCACCCCGGTTGGTTTGAGGTAGCTTTGTTCTAAAAAATTTTGCTGTTGTGGAGCTTGGGGGCCCTGTCTACTTGTTGAGGGTCCTTCCTGCTCGGAATCAGAATCGCTGCCAACGTAGGAGTTGGAGAAGGTGTAGAAGCGCCTTGTTCTTGTTGGCTCCTATTGGTGAAGAAACCTTGCTCATCTTGCTGGTAATATTTGTCCACTAGATATGGATAGGTAGGTTTTTTGTCGTAATTGCCGATATCTTTTGCAAGTTTGTCTAGTTTTCCGTTGAGTGTTACTGTGTTAAATTCACACCGCGCCTTTTCAGCCCATTCCAGGGCCTCTTCGGCATTTGTTAGCGCACTATCTTCCAGAGTTTCCTATTTTAGGTTAGCTATCTCCTGTGTTAGCTTTTTGACTTACTCTATGGCCGTCTCCACCCCTAGCACCATCCAGTGCCTGGAGCAGTTATTTGCCACAAAACTGAAGCCTTCCCTGAACTTTGGCACATCAATGAATATTGCAGGCTTGTTTCTAACCTGTAGGCCTTTTGGAATTATGTTCGCTGATAGGTATTTTGGTTAGCACATGTCCATGGATTCGTGACCTTATTAGTTTCTTTTCTAGTCGTTTTATTTTAAGAAGTTTTTCGTTTAGTGTAACATCAACTGAGTTGCGCTCCGCACCCAGGAGGAAGTTTGATGCTCCCAGGTGCTGACCTGCTAGGGTTCTTTTATAGAATTAATCTTCTTTTGTACTACCTGCCATAAACTGAATGTAAGATCATGCTTAATATGTCAGATAAAGACACCCTCTCCTACATCGAGGACTATATCGCAAGACTGATAAAAGAGCAGGGAGCATCAAACTTCCTCCTGGGTGCAGAGCACAACTAAGTTGATGTTACACTAAACAAAAAACTACTTAAAATGGAACGACTAGAAAAGAAACTAATCAGGTCACGTCTCCATGGACATGTGCTAACCAAATACCTATCAGCGAACATAATGAGCGTTTGCAGAGGGGGAAGTATTTGCCCTTGAATAATGGGGATCTCTGGGGGCCAACTAGCCCACCAGGAACCTCCACTATGTGCCAGGGGGCTGCGTTGCAGAGAGGTGTAAAAAGGGGCATGGCCTCGTTACACTTCTCTGCAGCGCAGCCCCCTGGCGCATACTGAAGGTTCCTGGCGGGCTACTTGGCCCCCCGGGACCCCTAGTATTCAAGGGGAATCAGTTCCCCCTCTGCAAACGCACCAGGGGGCGCGTTTGCAGAGTGGTGCAATCCGTCACCTCAAGCCCCACCCCCTCCCTGCACCAATCTGCAAACGCGCCCTCTGGCGCGTTTGCAGAGGTGGAAGTAATTCCCCTTGAATACTGTGGGTCCCTGGGGGCCAAATAGCCCACTGGGAACCTCCACTATGCGCCGGGGAACTGCGTTGCAGAGAGGTGTAAAAAGGGGCATGGCAACACAGCCCCCTGGCGCATACTGGAGGTTCCCGGTGGGCTAGTTGGCCCCAGTATTGAAGGGGGATTACTTCCCCGCTACAAACGCACCAGGGGGCACGTTTGCAGAGTGGTGCAGGGAGGGGGTGTGGCATCCTCCCAATTCCATTTTTTTAAGCAGGGAGGCTGTGTAGCCCCCCTTCTTTTTCTTTTTTTGGGACCCTGGGGACCCCATCCCCCAGGGCCTGACCCCCAATTTATTTTTTAATGTTTTAACGGGAAGGGGGCCACTTAGCAAACAGCAGTGCACCAGGGGTAGGCACCCCGGGACACTGCAGGAGCTGGCCCTGGGGGGTGGCGGTCCCTAGGGCCATCACAGGCTCCTGGAGGGGGGACGTTTAGCCCCCCTCCCATCATTTGTAAAGCCCTGGAGGCTGGTGGTCCCCGGGGCACGGGGGGGCTTGAGCCCCCCACACAGGTTTTTTATTTAAAAAAAGAAGCCCCTGGGGTGGCGGTCCCCGGGGCTGCAGGGAGCTGTGAGCCCCCCCCACATACATCATAATAATGCCCTGGGGTGGCGGTCCCTGGGGGGGTCTTAGTGGCGTGTGGGGGGATTGTGGCCCCCACACTTTTTTTATGAAGCCACCGGGATTTGGTCACCCCGAGGGCTGATTAGAAAAGAGTCCGGGTTTTTTTTTTCACAAGGTACGCATAAATACGTGTATTCCACGATTTATTTAAAAAAAACCCTAGGGGGTCAGGGTGTTATTACCCTGCCCCCTTTGTGTGTTTTTCGCGTTTCTTTTGCTTCTTTTGCTGCTTTCTTGTGCCTCGGCTCTACCGAGGCACAAGATGGCTGCCAACATTTCCTGGTTTGGAGTGTTCACAGTCAATTAGCATAAAGCTCGTGCTCGGGAAGGTCCGCGTACGGTACTTCGTTTATAGATATATCTATGATTTTACTTTTGATTTTCTGAGAAACTTCTGAACGAATTTACACCATTGAACAAAAAGCGTAATCTGCGGACCAAACTCTACCTTTTTGCCAAATTTGGTGTAATTCTGTTCAGCAGTTCGGGCTGTAGCCCATCTTAAAGGTCCCTATGGAAAATTGCATGGGGAAAACACGTTTTGGGACCCCCCTTTTTTCGCGACCCCTGCTTGACGAACCAAACCCAAACTTTCCGGGAAGGAGCGAAGCGGAGCATGCCTTTTTCTTGAAGAATTTCGCGAAAATTCGTCGACCGGCGCCAAAGTTATTCCAAATAGAATGTTGCGGATTTCCTACGGAAACTAGGTCCTAACTATAAACACCTACTGGCGACCGCCAGTAAGTAATATATATTACCTACTGGCGGTCGCCAGTAGGTAGTTATATTTAGGACTAGTTTCCATAGGTAATCCACAACATTCTATTTGGAATAACTTTAGCGCCAGTGGACGAATCTTCATGAATTTCTCCAAGAAAATGCCTGCTTGGTTCCGCTCCTTCACTGAAAGTTTGGGGATGATTCGTCAAGCGGGGACAGAGAAATAAGGGGGGTCCCAAAACGTGTTTTCCCCATGCAATTTTCCATAGGGACCTTTAGCCAGGGCTACAGCCCGAACGGCTGAACAGAATTACACGAAATTTGGCTGAGAGGTAGAGTTCGGTTTGCAGATTGTGCCCTAGGCTTGCTCAGTGGGTCGTATATGGATGTTTAGGCTCTATTTTTTCTTTTTTTAATGAAAAATTGCGGTTTCCGCGTACGGAAATCTGTACAATTACGAGCATGAGCTGCATGCTGATTGGCTGTCAACTGTCTGTCAGTACTCCAAACCAGGAAGTGTTGGCAGCCACGGGTCTTCTACTTTCTTCGGGGAACGCCACCTTCCTGGGGCAGTAATATTTAAAATAGGGGGGTCTGTGATGACACGGATTTCCCAGCTCCGGGGACTTCCACTTCTCGGGACGTTTTAATGTTGGGAAGGGGTCGCGCGGCCTCCTTACTGGAAAACACTCATGTAAAAAATATTGTTGGTTTAATTGTAAGATATTTGATATGAATCACCACATATGCTGATATTTCAGTGAAGATAAAATTAAGTGTGTATGTTTTTGTACAAGGACCTACAACATAAGAAATTCAGTATGGAAAATCAACAACATTTGAAAGATGGTTTTGACATTAGTAACAGTGTCAAAGAAGAGCTAAACATCATTTTTATAAGTAGGGAGAATGAAGAGGAAGATATAAATGCTGTCGATATCAGCTGTGATTTTCTAAACTAAACTTTAGATGCTGATTTTGTGGAAGCATTAGATGACATCGAGTATGATCATATGAATTTGTGTAATCAAGAAATTGAAGTAAATCATCCCACGCATAGTCAGCAGAGCTTAGCGTAAGGAACTACGTAGGAGTTTCTAAGTTCCTTAGCATACATTTTAGTTCTCCATGATGACGGTACCAGTACTCAGTACTACAAAGCTGACATGTCATGAGATTAATGAGGTGAGATTCCAAAATATTATCTTCCTGCTGTACTTTATGCATACATTTGTTTGCTGAAACATTTTGTAGATGTACACCTGTTTTCAATATATTGTTTTCTGCATAAGAAGTCCAGATAAATCACTCTCAAACAAAAGATGGAACAAATATGGAATACATTGTTGAAATCTTAGATTTTCTGCATATAATATTGATGTCCGGTATTCAAATGCAGGAATCTGCGCAGGTCGGTCATCATATTGTCCTCTTTTTCGTGTGGAAACATCCAGTTTTTCAATTTGTCCAGATGGGAAGTCAGTATCTTCTACAGTTATTTATTCTTTTCCCACATACACATTTTTGTAATATTATTTTTTTTATAGCAGATAGAACAGAACATTGTTTTTTGCACTTTCCTAATATCCACTAATTCTTGCGATATTTTCTTACTCTTAGTAGGAACGCCATTGACAAGAATAACTACATGTTCTTCCTGTACATTTTCTACACCAATTGTCTGTGTTGTAAGTAAATCAAGATTGTATTGAAAGTTTTCTGTAGTGCTAGCGCTGTTGGTATCTAGTTGTGAACTGTATTGAGCGGAGCATTGATTCAAGGCACCTCTAAGCACACATAGTGAAGAGAAATTTAGATCAAAAGCTGAATTAAAGTTGTGAACCCCGCTGTCTGTAATGTATATCGAAGGTACTAATTGATACAAATATTGATGAATGCTATTTTGTACAGTTAACCTCTTCGCTGCTGATGACGAGCTCAGCTCGTCATCAGCTATGGCGCTTGTATGCTGATGACGAGCTGAGCTCGTCATGTAACGCGGCATTTTGAAAATTGCCGCACACTGCGGGAAAAGCCGCCGGAGCGATGTGGTTAACAGAATCTGAGGACAGAGTACAATTGTCTCTACGTTAAGGAAAGCAAGGGTAGATCCAATGGTGTCCTTAATGTAGAAGGAAAGCTATATTGAAGTTGTGAATCAGGGTGTCCACAGTGTACATTTAATGGTGGACTGTATCATCTGTAATCTAGGGGTGGGCGTAGTTCGTGAAGTAGCGCTACTTGAATCTACGCAAAGTGCACTTCACACTAAAGAACTTCACGTAGCACTACGCGAGCTGCGTAGTAGCATGTTCGCACTGTGCGAGATGCATTTTCAATGATTGCACAGTGCGCACAAGCATCCGGCACTGTGCAATCATTGAAAACGGCATCTTGCACAGTGCGAGCTGTAGTTTTCGGCCGCTCGAGTAGATTTTCACTTGAGCTGCAGCTTTCTCGACGCAAACTGGTAGTTTCTCATTGCGAATGGTCGCGAGCATGCACAACCACTCACAATGAGAAACCTGACCTCCCCGCGTTGAGAGTCTTGCCGGGATGTGTATCAAAAGAAGGGAGTTAGAGAGGTGATCAATAGATCAACGGACACGGTTTACCACCCAGGGGGGTGGGTGGAAGGTCCAGTTGCAGCTGTGTCCGTGTTTTGCACTAAGGAAACAAGGGAGGTCGCTGTACTGTTCCTATGGAGAGTGTGGGAAGTGTTTAGCTGGCATGACCACAGATGTTAGAGTAACATCCTGGGGCATCCATTTTGTTGGATGTAATGGCCTCACACACCCCGAAGGATGTCATGCTTCATCATCGGCAGTTGCTCCTCGTCGGGGAGGCGGTGCAATCCCCGACGGGCTCACCTCAAAGAGGGGCTCTTTGGCGGAGATCTTTTTCCAACTGCCTTATGGTGAGGTGGGGGTGTGTGGACCGGGCTAGGTGTGGTGGTGTGTGGGGTATTAAAATGTAGCAAGGGGTACCGGAATTCAATTTATTCTGGGGGTCCCCTGGCTGCAGTTAAAAAGAGGGGTTAGGCTCACTAGGTGTCAGCAGGTTAGGTCAGGTGAC
The DNA here is from genome assembly GCF_964263255.1 of Lissotriton vulgaris. Lineage (NCBI taxonomy): Eukaryota > Metazoa > Chordata > Amphibia > Caudata > Salamandridae > Lissotriton > Lissotriton vulgaris. Next base: position 340,278,919 of record NC_141694.1, on the reverse strand, counting down.
CCTAGATGAGGCTAAAGGTGATGAGGGTCGACATGTTTCACGCTGTGGGTCTAGTCACCCGCGATTCATCAGGACCGTATAAATGTGCAGGGGCAAACATGCTAGTGTCATGTGTGTCTTATGTTACCTCTGTGGGTACTCCTATGCCTAAAGGTTGAGGACTACATGCCACATGAGGGGTCGGCGGGACTAGACATCGGGGAAGAGCCCAAGGTGTATGCTCTATCCTCCCGTGTCCGCGCAGATCGACCTACCCTTCTCCGCCGAGCTCATTGCGAATGGTCGCGAGCATGCACAACCACTCACAATGAGAAACCTGACCTCCCCGCGTTGAGAGTCTTGCCGGGATGTCATTTTGCTTGCTCGGGGTCGCGAACATGACGTTGAGTACCGCGAACAAGCAAAAAATGACCGCTGCACTACGCTACGCAGCGCTACACTTGTTCGCACTGTGCTACGTGCAGCTCGCGTAGTGCGAAGTTGCGCAAACTTCGCAAACTACTCGAGCGTAGCGTAGTGCTTCACCCAGGGTTACTGTAATCACGATTGAAATGAAAGATAGAACATGTATGGAAAGCATTGTCAAAATATGTATGTTTCAGGGACATAATAGTTCAAATAGTGACCTGTGTTGTCTGTAGTTTAGACTGTCATTCAGTGTTCTTTTGGACTTGCAAGACGAATTTTGTTATTGTACTAAACCTATAACTGATATAAAAGAAGTTCATGAAATTCAAGAATAATTGAAACCCATGCCAAGTAAGGTAGCAAGTGTGCACATTTTTAACTGTGTTTGGGTGGGGTAGTAGATACATCAAAAAGGCTTGATAAAGGGTCTTGAGTGAGCGGAGAATTGATTGAAAGCACTTCTCAGGACACATAGTGAAGAGAAATTTAAATTGAAGGCTGAATTGAAGTTGTGAACCCCGCTGTCTGTAATGTAGATCGAAGGTACTAATTGATACACATATTAATGAATGCTATTTTGTACAGTTAACAGAATCTGAGGACAGAGTACAATTGTCTCTATGTTAAGGAAAGCAAGGCTAGATCCAATGGTGTCTTTAATGTAGAAGGAAAGGTGAATTGAAGTTGTGAATCCGGCTGTCCGCAGAGTACATTTAATGGCGGAGTGTTTAATCTGTAATCACAATTGAAATGAAAGATAGAACATGTATGGAATACATTGTCTAAATATGTATGTTTCAGGAACATAATAGTTCAAATTGTGACCTGTGTGGTCTGTATTGTAGACTGTCATTCAGTGTTCTTTTGGACTTGTAAGACAAATTTTGTTATTGTACTAAACCTATAACTGATCTAAAAGAAGTTCATGAAATTCAAGAATAATTGATAACTCTAGCCAAGTAAGATAGCAAGTGTGGAAATTTCTAACTGCATTTGGGCGGGGTAGTAGCTTCATCAAAAAGGCTCAATAAAGGGCCTCGAGTTTGAATCAGAATATGAAATTGAAGAATAGTTGATAACCACAGATAAGAAAGGCAGCAAGTAGGTTTGTGTATGTGTGGATGTGGATGATATGTTGATTGAGTGGACGATGAATAAGGTGAAAAATAAGAAATGCTGAAGATATGCAAGCTACCCATTTCCTTGTAAGGGAAGTGGGTGTTTGGTTTCCAGTCCATTACAACAACAGGGTGTCGGATTCTGCAGTGGGAGCCTAAGAAATGGGTACCACATATAAGGAGGCAAGCTAGTGCAGAAAGTACACACACTGTGCGGTAGAAAGGACGCAAGAAAGGACGCAAGTGTGCAAATTACCCACTACTATTCATGGGTAGTAGTTAACAAGAAGGGTCATTGAAGGGCCTGTGGTTTGAATTTTAATTTCAAGAAGAATAATTGATAACCCTAGCGAAGAAAGGCTGCAAATGGGGAAACTTCTAAAACAAAAAGGCTTAATAAAGGTCCTTTTCTTTGAATCAGAATATGAAATTGAACAATAATTGATAATCCCAGTCAAGAAAGGCAGTAAGTGTTCACATTTAGTACAATAAATACATTAGTAGCTAGTGCTCAAAGCTTTATTATTTTTCAACAATAAATGTTTTCTATTAACATCTCATAATTTAACAGACATTCCAATACAACTTCATCATATATGTCATTCAGATCAATTTCCTCGTCAGCAGTTTCTGATTTAATTTGTACTAAAATTTCAACATCATTTAAAAGTGTGCAGTATCTATATGAAAAAGGTTTCAGACAGGGTAGTAGCTACAACAAAAAGGCTCGATAAAGGGCCTTCACTTTAAATACGAATATGAAATAGAAGAATAGTTGTTAACCATAGCCAAGAAAGGCAGCAAGTAAGTGTGTGTACGTGTAGATGATGATGATGTGTTGATTGAGTGGTAGATGAATAATGTAAAATATATGAAAGTGTCCAAATTACCGACTGCCATTCATGGGTAGTAGTCAAGAAAGGACCTGTACTTTGAATTACAATAACAAACAGAAGATTTGATAACCATAGACTATACTGGCTCTTTTGTAATATTGTTAGACTTTTAAACTTTTGTTTATACATGAACGGTAGGAAGTGCGCAAATTACCCACTGCCATTCACGGGTAGTAGTTACCAAGAAGGCTCAATAAAGGGCCTTTACTTTTTTTTTTTTTTTTTTTTTTTTTTTACATTTGTATCTCTTTAATATTGTGTTCATCGATACAGAAACATTAAATTTGGTATAACTATTGAAATGCAAGTCGTTTGAATGGAAATCTGAACCCACAAAGGGTCATGAAAACAAATGTGAATAAAGAATAACTGCAAGGCCATACATTTAACTTTGCCTTCAACATGCTCACAGTGATAGAAAATTATCCAATAAACAAGCCACCAAGTTACTTTATGAAAGACATTAACAATTCCAAAAAACATCACACATCTAAGTTTTCTGTACAAGCACTTTTCAAACATTATAGGAGAAACTCTTGACTCCGCATTTTACATTTGGAGGATGTTTACAACAATTAAAATCACTAGTGTTTGTAATAGAACTATCAACTTGAAAAAATATTTTATAGTCATAAAGGCAATAGCAATATTACATTGTTTCATTTTAATGTGGTTCTTTAAAATAAAACCTATCCAATGTTGAATGGAACAAATAGAGAAGTGAAAAACACCAGAGCATATTATACACACACAAAATCAAAGGGAGAAGCAAAGTTGTATGCTTTACAGGCTGTAAACAGTGATAAGAAACAAGCTTACATATAATAACATGTTTTAACAGGGTAGAACATTTTTTTACTCATTTGGCACATTACAGTATGAACAGCAGAATGCAGTTTTATCCACTGATTTATCAAGTTATCAAAACTTTTTAGTTACATAAATGAGGTGACTGAACACTCGGCAAGGCAATGTAATGAAACACGCTTCACACGTTTCCTTTAATTATACTGCTCAAGGCGATGGGATATTTCCAGGACCGCCTGACTCAGAAGATGTCGGGCGCGGAGCTGAGCATGAGTCCGCTCCTGGAGCCGCTGGGCTTCATCAAGGTGCTGGAGTGGATTTTCTCAATATTTTCCTTTGCTACTTGTGGCGGTTACAGTGGAAGCACATCAATTAATGTTACTTGCCAATCCAATATCAAAACACTTTCTGCATCCTTTGGGTACCCTTTTAGGTTGAATACTGCTCAACTGGCTAAATCAGAGCTTCCATTTTGCAACATTACGTGGAGCATATTTCACCTAACGGGAGACTACTCTTCTTCGGCACAGTTTTATGTTTCTGTTGCAGTCCTTGCATTCCTTTACTGTATTGGTGCCCTTGTCCTTTATCTCGGCTACATGCACTCTTATAGAGAGTCAGGAAAATTACCAATGATTGATTTTGTGGTTACCTTCATCTTTGCCTTTTTCTGGTTGGTGAGTTCTTCAGCATGGGCTAAAGGACTTACAGATGTAAAGTACTCGACCAGCCCAAGCACTATTCTTGTGTCCGTGGCGGGAAACTGCACAGAGTCTAGAATTTGTACTGCTGCAGAAGGACCCAGCTTGGGAAGTCTAAATGTTTCAGTGGTTTTCGGATTCCTTAATTTGATACTGTGGGCTGGAAATGCTTGGTTTGTTTTCAAGGAAACCAGGTTAGCAACCCCTCCACCAGAGCACTCTGCCACTCAAAGGGCCTTTACTTTTAATTTCAATAAGAAACCGAAGATTTGATAACCATAGACTATACTCGCTCTTTTTTAATATCGTTAAACTTTTAAGATTTTGTTTATAAATGAACGGTAGGAAGCGCGCAAATTACCCACTGCCATTCACGGGTAGTAGTTACCAAGAAGGCTCAATAAAGGGCCTGCACTTTGAATTTGTATTACAAGAAGGACAATTGACAACCCCAGCCGATAAAGGCAGCAAGTGTGAAAATTTCCCACTGCTTTTTGCCGGGGTTGTAGGTACAACAAAAAGGCTCGATAAAGGGTCACAAGTTTGAATCAGAATATCAAATTCAAGAATAATTGATAACCCCAGCCAAGAAAGGCAGTAAGTGTCGAAATTTACCACTGCCTTCGGCCGGGGTAGTGGGTAAAACAAAAAGGCTCAATAAAGGGCCACGCGTTTGAATCAGAATATGAAATGCAAGAGTAATTGATTACCCGAGCCAAGAAAGGCAGCAAGTGTGCACATTTTCAACTGCCTTCGAACAGGGTCGTTTTTACAACAAAAAAGCTTGATAAATGTCTAATAACTAATGTTGAGGACAGCGCTGCTCCTGTTTCTTGTTTTTGATGAGGTTGACATAGTGTTTGCATAACACAAAAGTTCATCACAATAAATGCATAGAACTTTAGGTTTACGAAACTCAAGATCAATATGCGAGTATGGACTGTTTGCTAAAGATGGTGTTGCAGCTGTTGATGTGCTTGGTGCAGCAGCAAGTGGTTGTCCTGCAATCTCTGTGTTGCAGATCAAGCAAAGTTGTTTGGGTGCAAGTAGTTTATGTGTTTGAACTATATTTGATGTGTCAAAGAAGTTTTTCTTGGATTGATCACACCTTGAAAGAGTTGTTTGGCAAATTTTACAGGTTACTAATGGTTGGTGTGTTTCAGTTAGTAGGTGTTTGGACTTCGCTTGAATCTTAAAGGGATGCATTAGGGATTCCATAATACAGAAATACTTTGTACTTAGTGACATCCAACTCTATTTTATGAAGAACGGTTGAAATCTACATCCACCTCTAGGACTAGTAGGAGTGTAGTATTTCAAAGTGTTTGACAGGTTACACTACATGTTTCTATGTAGCTAAAGAAAAGTTAGCTTGGTTATGTATGGGCATGCTCTCACACAAAATTCAGCACTAAGCATTCAGGATTGTAAAGGCTTACCATAGGAATGACTCATGAGTTTACATATGTCAGTTTACAAAAGAGTAAACAAGTACAATTGTTTTACATTAGAGATGTACAGACCTGAAAGACTATGCATGTAAATTCATGAAATCTTTTCTGAAGGTTTGGAAGAAAGCAGTGAAAGGGTGTTTAGAAGCAATACTGTCCAGCATAAAAAGTCCAAATTATCTTAAAAAGGAATGCTGAGACACACTTTTTTACCTGTTTCAATTTGCACAATGCTTTTAGAGTTGGAGCAGACTTCGTCTATCATTCCTACTTAATTTTCATTTTGAAATCGAGTAATTATTTTGTTTATCTGTTGAAATATACATTTAAATCTTCCTCTTTGAAGTTGATGAAGCAACACCGCTCCTCTACACATTATTGTTGACTAAAAAGTAGTGGAAATTCCACTATCACCAAGGTAGATATCTGACAATAGAATGAATTATATTTTACACCCCTATTCCATAGTCCTATTTCAAAAGGTGTGTTTAGACTCAACAAAATTAAGACATTTTTGACATATACCGGCAGTAAAAGGCAAGTATGATTTATATTTGCTTTTGTGAATTGAAGGTGGTCATTTGCTGCATTCGAAACATTGGGCCTGTTGAGAAGAAAGTGAAAAGTATGTTGTAATTAATATTGCATTGTTTAAAGGTGAATAGCTTTTTCAAATAAAAACTTTATATGTATTTACATGGTAAACATAGTTCCAGGGTCAGAATGGCCTTTTGAGTCTGTGCAAACCCACTAACTTCCATGTTTTATGTGTTTTTACCAACTCTTCTCTAATCTTTTGTCATAGTGAAGAATGTTGGAAATTTCTTCCCGACAATGACAGACATCAACCTTCTTCCTGAGTTGGGAAAAAAGGTGTTGGAGGAAAAGTGAATTTGTAAACATTCAGATTTTCGCATGAGCAGATGTAAATTTGCTCATGTTAAAATGTAGTTCACAGATAATTTCTAGGAGTACTATTTCTTGTCCTACTTGTGTACATTTTTGGGAATTCACAAAAGCTGTATAGCAGCACTTAATGCTAGGACGTATTCCATGGGTGCACTTTTGAGACTTTCTTGAATAATTGGCCCCTAATTTGGTCTGGCATTAACTGTGACCTTTTGCACTTATTACATATCTCTCTCTCTCTCTTTCTCTCTCTCTCTCTCTCTCTCTCCCTCTCTCTCTCTCTCTCTCTGTTCCCTCCACACTCGTCCACTCTGCTCTCTCTCCTGTCTCTTTCTCTCTCTCTCTCTCTCTCTCTCTCTCTCTCTCTCTCTCTCTCTCTCTCTCTCTCTATCTTTGTATCGGAAGGCTTGACTGTGAGTCACAGCATTATGCTGGTTCACAAGGATCATATCAGCACACAAAGTAGTTTTGTTTAGTGCCAGTAACTACTGTGGAAGTTTGTGCTTTATAAAACCAAAAATATTTTTTGATTTTGCCAAAGTTTGTTAAAATAGTGAGGGCGCAGCAGCTTACATGCCAATAACGTTTTACAAACACGATGCCAAAACGAGTCACACAATGAAAAAAGTAAAAAGGTGACCATCAATTTCAGACCTACTGTTTTTGCCAACGCTTGTTGAATGTTGTTTCCCATAATCTTATTCAAAGTAGTTACAGAGATTTTCCATAATGAATATTTTTGGGAAATACTAGCATGAATTAACACGTTATTAAATGATGATGCAAAAAAATGGTAACAGAATTTTTATAATAGTAGTTTCGCAAAATGTTTTTTTTCCTGCTTTCTCTTTTTTATGAACATTTTATTTTGATAGCAAAGTATTATCAAACTTGCTTTTAAGACAGAAACTGTCAGTAGTGCAGTCTGAGTTTACAACATTTATTTGGAAGAGTCAGTCTAACTAATAATAATGACTGCATAAATGGCGTACAAGTTTGAAGGGCTTTAACATATGGACACACATATTAACTCGGCAGTAGACATTTCTGATAAGGATACGTGGGTCAGGTGTGTTTCAGAGCTGCACGCTTTTGTATACTGGAGCCACTGACAGTTGTGCACTCAGAGGTTACAACATTTACTTAGAGTGCGTGCCGGAATAATAAATCCATTCAATTAATGAACCATTAATACAGGTTTGAACAGCATTAACATATGGGCAAACATATTACGTTAACTACAGACAGTGCCCTTCTCTGACCCATTATGTGGTATTGCTAACTGTCAATAAAGAGGAAATTGAGGTGCACTCACTAGTATTTCCCAGTGTACTCTTTGGATCAACCTGATAGTCTAAAGGGTGCTGCACTACTTATTGTACTGGCTATAAAATAAGAAAACAAAAGAAAGATGCAGATGGCATTCTGCATGTAGTGCACACTGTTCCTGTGGAAATTGATTTCCAATATGTCGACAATATAAATCACACAACACAATTTTGACTCAAATGCAATTAGCCAATTGATAGTGGCAAGTTTTCTGCAAAGATCTTACAACAATTCCATCATTGTTTTCATTACATCCTATTTACATGTGTAGTACACAAAATGCAAATGTGTCATTCTCTTTTTCAAAGAAAGGAATATATAATGTCAAATATAACACAAAATGTCAATGCTATTTCACAATTTTCATGTCATTAGAACATTCATACATTATCTAAACATTTCCAGAGCCCAATGCATTTCTGGAAATATTCTTCCCTTCATCAGGGAAGGTATCCTAAAACACAAAATAAGCAAACATCACGATTATATCTGATCAAAATGCACTATAAGACACTCTAGTCCAAACCGTAATTCTCCCTGTGTCAAAAGAAAGGATGTACCCGTAAGTAAAGGGCTATAAAGCATTCATAAAAAGTGTGAAAATTATCATGCACTCCAAGATATCAATCCAAGAGACCCTAAGGAAAAAATTTCAATCAAATTGTCAAGCGGTTTTGCACACCTAATCTCTGGGGGGAAACTGTCGTGTTATTAGACGCCCTTTAAAGTGGTGAACAAATACATGCATCTGTTACTTGCGTGTAAATACCACACGCCACGAACGTTTACTGCAATGCAAATAATAGTTGCCCATTACTGGATATATAAATACGGCGGGAAAGCTACTGGCTTCAGTAGTCTCCATTAGTGCCACATTTTGTAATCACTAACCTGCAGTGATGGAATGCAGAAAATGACCTCTTCTATTTTGAAGGTAGGATCATGAATACTCCTCATTTTTGCGACAGCCAGCCATCTGTGAGAGATATATTATCTGGCATTACTATTTTAAGCTACCATTCAAACTGCAAATAATTGCTGCTTTGATGAAATCAAACCTACCAGTCTTCTTTTTCTAGCACTAAGAAAATGATGCTGTCGAATCCGCAAAAGATCCCCACCTCAAATTCCTAAAAGTTATAAATGAAATCCTATTACTGCTCTGCTCATGTAATGTGTTTGAAAAACACCTGAATAGTTATGCACGCTGTCATACCTCCTAGAGTATAGTTGTATGTTTCTCCTAATTTCTTCTTGGTCCATTTTCTGCTCTGTCCTCGTGTTGATAGAGATTCGGTAACAGCGGATGGTTACCATACAGGTATAAAGTAGTCTCATGTACTGAGAGGCGGTGACTGCGCCTCCGATGGTTATGGGAGATGTAGTCCTCAACATTGACAAACTACCAAATGTCAAAGATTAAACCTGGCAACAATTTGTTGCAGTAAGAAACAACTTCCCTTAGAGTAAGAGGACGCTTTAGGTGTAGGAGGTAAACCTAATATAATTGCCAATGAGAGATAAACTCATAGCTGACTCTGTTGAACTGATGGGTCACAAATTCTCTCTCTCTGTTATACATGTAGTCTATATGGTTGTGGAAATCTTTCCTGCCCAATTGATAAATCCACACTAAAGGAAGGTTCTACCTACGAGGTGTCCTTAGTTATATTTATAGTCCTTAATGTGTGCAAAACCTCTTTCATTTTTCCAATGGGAATCAATAAGATGCTGTACTCATAAAGTACCTTAATGCCTGATGGGTATTTTATAAATTCTTAATGAAAATCAATCGATAAATACAAATATAACACTCTTTGTTCAGTGTCACCAGTAAAACATGCATTACCATCATGTAGTTCATACACATGGTTTAAAATATTTGTATTAACATCAGATGAGATTACACAAGAATGTAGTTCAAATCGATATAACATGTAATCATCCAGTAAAATGAAAAAAGTACCAGAAGGTTAAGTAGTGCATTTATACAAAGCAACTAAGGTCTAGTCTATCATTAAGACCTCGAGGATTCAAGGTTTATAAAAAATCTATCCAAAATGCCTCTCTCTGGAGTAATTTAACAGTGTTGTCCTGACCTTCTCGTTTTGGTACCCCTTCAATGATTTGCGCTCTAAGTTGAGCTATATTGTGATGTGCTTCAACCCAGTGATTCGCTACCGATGATGATCTATTCTGTGTTCGGATAGTGCTTTTATGTTCGGTCAACCGTGTTTTGAATTTCCGTTCTGATTTACCTACATAGGCTTTGCCACATGGGCACTTCAGACAGTATACTATATGGGTAGTGTTGCAATCTGCAGAATGTTTCAAAGGTATCTTTTTGCCTGAGATGGGATGTAATAATATATTTCCTAAGGTTATGTTGTTGCAATTCATACAATAATGGCATGTCATGGTGCCTTTGAAAGTTGTGTTGTCCGATGTTTTCGGGGATGTTTTCACCATATCAAATAGGTTTTTTCCGCGGGTAAAGGCGAATATAGGTTTTTCGTAAAAAATATTCCCTTGTAATCTTCCTCATGTTGTACAATCTCCCATCTCTTCAGTACAGTATGTTTGATTTGCCTTGAGACTGTAGAATATTTGGAAACAAAGTTAAAAGAAGTTCTTTGTTGTCTAAATGAAGTAGTTAGAAGTGAGGCACGATCTTGCCACTATAAATTGGCTAATTGCATTTGAGTTAAAGTTGTGTTGTGTGATTTATATTGTTGATATATTGGAAATCAGTTTCCACAGGAACTGTGTGCACTACTTGCAGATTGATATCTGCATCTTTCTACTGCGAACAGTCAGCCATAGGGTTTGTGCTGGTGGGAGTTGGGCCTACTTGTGCCAAGGACACAATACACATGAAAACTTGCTGCCCTTGACATCAAACAATATGAGCTGTGCGTCGGGCTATAGGAATTACACTTCCTTGTCGGTGCATAGTCAGCTTTCAAATATAGTGCATGAAACTCAGAAAAGATTCTTACCATGAGGTTTTCTGTATAAGTTGCTGAAGCTTTTTGGTTGCAGACACCACAATACTTTTCAATAGACTGTAAATGTAAAAAAGATATATATTAGGGAATCATAATAGCAATGCTAACCATTGAAAAGGTAGTTTGCAAAATAAATGTTATCCTTGAAAACCCTCTTTGGTATTTATGAGTATTTTAAAGTAGTTGCATCAAGCAAAAAAATGGTTGCAAACGGGCAGATTCTCAGAATTTGTGACCGGTATTTGATGCATCCCAAATGCAAAAATCGCAATTAAGGAATCTCTAACTTGATAATCCTTAAATTGCGATTGCTTTTAAGCAGCCACGGCTCGTGCAGGGCGTTACACTGAGTGGTGACGTCAGGCAGAGGAGGGGCAGGGTGGGGTTGTAAAATGCGGGATATGGACGATGTCAGGTAAGTACCAAAAAATATAAATAAAAAGAATTTCATTACCCGCGCTGCATCGCCAAATGGTACTTACCTGACATCGTCCATATCCCGCATTTTACATCCCCCCACCCTGCTCCTCCTCTGCCTGGGATCACCCCTGCGGAATAACGCCCTGCACAAGCCATGGCTGCTGACGGCACTTCCCGGCGTAACGTCCTGCATGAGCTGTGGCTGCCAATTACATTCGTTTAGACTTACAAGTATTCGAAAATGAATATAGGCTTGGGAGTGTGACGTGATGCAGTAATAAATATTAAAACTAATGGGAGAATTAGGAGGGAGCAAATACGATGAACCAGAAAGCATATATTCCAGAAAAATAAAGCAAGCAGAGCTGGGAGGGCCACGTGATGGATTAAAAAAAATTAAAGTATTATGAACGCACAATGTATAAGAATACAGGCTAAAGCATATGACAGTTAAAAAATACGAAACCAAAATTTATTTACGCAGAATTTATAACAATACAGGTCTGGAGGACTTCATTACACAGAAAGAAACATTTAAACTATGTACATAAAAAATCATTGAGGGGTAGGAGGGGCACCTGATGCAGAAAAGAATACCATCATGAACATTCAATAAAAAGAACATATTGAAAAGCACGTGACACACTTCAGAAATAGGATACAGAAATTCATGGAAGCTCAATTTATAAAAAAGACGTGGGAGTGCTCCGTAAGACAGAAGGAAATATTAGGATCAACAAAGGAAGATCAATAAGAATGGAGGCCTGGGACCAGGGCCGGACTGGGAACCAAACCCGGCCCTGGCAAAGTGCTTGGCCGCCCCCTCACCCCCTCCTCCGGGGGGGGGGGAGTTGGGGGTGCGACCGAGCTCTTTGGCGGGGCCGTTTTTTGGCCAATTTTGTCACAGGGCCGATTTTATGCTACAAAAATGTCCCTGTAACAAAATCGGCCCCCAGGGGCCCATTGGCCAGTACGGGCCTGCCTGGGACGGCCTCGTGATGCAGAAAAAAATATATCATCATGGACTCACAATTAATAATGATAGAGGCCTAAGCACGTGGCGTAGTACAGAAATACAACACAGAAATTTATGGACCCATAATTTATAAAATCAGAGGTGTATAGGACCTCGTGACGCAGATAGAAACTTTTATACTATGTGCATACAATTTAAAAACATTGAGGGGTAGGAGAGCCATTTGATGGAGAAAAAAATAGCATTATACATATACAATTTACAGCGGAGTCTGATGATGTGACGGCTTCTCTTACCTTTGCTTCTGTCATCTTTTGTCATGTCTTCAAAGGCTGCTGTTTCGCTGGGTCTGGGGTGTTTTGGGTGCGGGAGCCGCCGCCTCCGCGCCTATGGCATTGTGGCTGGGCGGCAGCAGTAGTGATACCACTTCGAGTGTCAGGAGTCATCCTCCGCTCGAGCTGTGAGTTTGTAGTAAAATCGATGATGACACTCTGTCAGACACCGCAGCACAAGCAGGCAAAAGAGCGTGCTCACGTAAGTGCTCGGATTATATGGGAACTGCGGGGGCTGAGCATACCAAGCCCAGGAGCATCATTGGTAGCGTTTTCACGGTCTATAAAAATGATGACCTTGGGGGACATCACATTGGCTAATGTATTGGTTTCCAGGCTGAGTGATAGCAAGCATGCTAGGTGGTGGCATGTGGGGAGTGTGGGGAGGCGTGCACCACGCATGTGCAAGTGTGAGTGTGCGCACCAACAATTAACAACAGAGAGAGATGGGGTGGTGTTATCATGTGCGAAGAGGCAGGCCCAGAATCAGAACTCCAATGAGTGACCACTTCTAATCATTCTCCTTAGCGCGCCCTGAGCTCTGATTTGTCAGTGAGACGGTGATTGCAATATACTTTGTACTGCTAATCATATTCAGCAGGAACCCGCGCATACAGTATGAATATGGTTTGACGTTACGCGTCGCATCAAAGCTTATGTGTGACGTCATGAACGGTGCCCTGTACGCGAAAGGTGTCAATGTTTCTACATGGTTAAAAACATATATTTATGTATTTAATGTACATACTAAAGGAAGATAATATTTGGGATAACTATGAATATTTTTTTTACAGTTTTAACAATCATATAGTACTTTTAAAAACAATTACACAAATCGCAGTAGGACATCATGCGTACTGGTATCGAAACAGCTGCGTAAGCGCATCATAGGTGTACGTAAAATCATGTGACTTTAAAAGGAGACTTTTGATTGGGTCATAACTTTTCCTATTGCAACTGTTGAAAGTTCCGTCCCATTATAATCATTCGACTTTGACTTTCTAAGAAGAAGGATTTCTTCTGAGAATTTTTTCAAATAGAAGGAAGATCATTATAAGAGCAATGGACTCATCTTCCAGCAGTTCTTCAGAGGGAGGTTTCATTCCTGAAGAACCTCCAAAGAAGAGGAAAGAAGCTCTAATTTGGCATTTTTTACTTTTCCAGAAGGGAAAAAAAAAGTTAATGCTCCAAAAGTAATCTGTAAAATTTGCCAAACAACTCTTTCAAGTGGTGATCCATCTAAATAATACTCCTTTGACACAGCAAATATGATGCGACATGTGAAGAACTTGCACCCCAATACCTTGGCTCGAGCTGCAAGACGGAGGTTGCAGGAGAACCCACCTGCTTCTGCACCAAGCACATCAACTACTGCAGCAGAATTTTCAGCAAGCAGTCTAGAAATAACATGAGGATACTACACAGTCCACATCATCTGTCCTCGACATTAGTTTTTTTTTTCATTCTTTTGTTCCTGTTTGATACTTTTTGGGTTCCAGTAAAAAAAAAAAAAAAATTAATATATTTTTTATTTTCCAATTAAACACAATGTATAGACAGTACAACACACTTTCCTATATAATTGGCTAACATTAAAAACAACTGAGCATTGAACATAACATTGGAAAAGATCATTACAGCACTTCATCTTGATCCAATAGAACCTAATAAATCACCCAATACATACATAAACAAACCTAAAATAAAAAAATAAAAAATTACTACTATAATTAATACGCATTACAGTACTTCAAACCTTAATCCTGCCAAGCAAAGCAAATATCCCAATACATGCACAGTCCTACTGAAGTTACCCAAAAACAGTATCTTCTCATGATATCCCCAATCCAGCCCGCCACCTACTAATGGGTTCCCATATTCTTAACCCCAATTGCCTTCCTCTCCTGCCTTTCCTTGCGTATATAGCTTTTTCCAGATTATACACTGCCAATAAGTTAGCAAGCCATACTTGCATACCAGGTGGGTTCTTATCCAACCATGCCCTTGCTATACAGAGCCTATATACAGCCATGGCGACAAATATGAAGTCTCTCTCCAGAAAGGTATCCTCCACAACTATTCCCAATAGTATCTGGGCAGGTTTAAGGGTGATTTTCATATCTAGGGATAATTCCAAAAATCTCTCTATGTCATTAATTAAGGAATGAAGCTGAGGACATAGGGCAAACATATGTACTATGTCAGCGTCTAGTGAATTACAACGTGGGCACGAAATCCCCGTAGTGCCGCCCCACTTCACTATTCTGGCTGGAGTATGATAGAGTAAATACAGAGTTTTGTATTGTTGTGACTGCAATGGTTAAAAAAAAAAAACTTGTTGGCATTTTGCATTTGTTTTGACACTAAAGGTCCACGTTACTAATGCAAAAAAAGGGCACTTTTCCTGAACAATAACGATTGAGTTTGTTGCAGGAGTTGGGAGTAGAATTTTTAAAAAAAACTGTCCCTCTCTCTCCCCACGATTGTGATTGTGATTTTCTATAGTGGAATGTGTATTTTTCTCACGATGTTTTTGATTTATTTGTCCATGTCACGATCACGTATTTATGACTAAATGTTTTTTTCTTTAAATGTTCACCATTCAGTATTTGCACTGTATATATGTACAAATTGTTTCACGAACTGTATATGGCCAGATGTGGAGTTGATGGCGATCTTTTGTCTGTTGATGTAAAATGAAGATCACTTTTTTGTAAACTAAGTAACAATTCAAAGACATAAATTATTGTCCGGGTAAACTAATAAAGTGTGGTTTATCCACAACCAATCAATGTGTAATTCAAAAATTGGAGGCATAGGCAAAAACTCTTTTTTTCACATAAGCAGGGCCCTGCCTACCCTCTCTCCCATTGGGCCCAGCCACCCCTGTTTGCCATCAAAGAAAGAACTATATTTCTATGTTAGTGTGTATAAGTTTGTCAGAATGAATGTGTAGTTTATAAATGAATGAATGAATATATTACTAGTGTATGGAGAATGCGAAAGTGAAGAACTATAAGGAAGTGCTACAGCATAAATCTATAAGGTGTTTACCTATAGTATACTGTAGTATGTCCGAAGCACTTGAATGTAACATATGTACATAAATATGTTACAAGTGTGTGCTTTAATTGGCGCTGCTGGTGAAACTGTCTGGGTGAATTTGTACAATCCCCTTGTGCCTCGTTTACACAGCCATTGCATCACTTTTGTGACACAGTGGTGGTGCAAAAGATGTGCCATGGTGTGTTGTATTAAGAATGTGATGCATCTGGAGAGTGCATTACATTGTAAAGTCCTGCGCCAGAAGGAGGCTTCCCTGTGCAGGAGGGGGTGCAGCAACGCCTCCTAAAAGTGACTGAGTGAAATGTATAACATTCAGTCACTTTAAGCTTATGCTGCGTCAAAACCTTGCACATGCTTGAAGCAGGTGAAAAGATTGAAACAGCATTGTGAGCATACGGCCAAAGAGCATTGCTGGAGCATTGCTGGAGTTTTGTTATGCTTGCAACCGAAGTCAAGCAATAATTAATCCCAAAAATATTTTTCAGTTTAGTTTTGTTAGTATTTTATAATAAGAATATGAAATATAATCTAAAAAATAAAATAAATATACATATTTATATTAAAAATATAGGAAATTAGTATAAAAAGAAAGACATAATAATTAATACATTTATACATTATTATTTACAAAACCTTTGAAATTCATTCAAAAAACCATAGGTTTCAACCACGTTATAGTTAGGAATTAGCATTTAAAAAACCTTAGAAATTCACTGAAAAAACTATAGGTTTCAGCCTTGTTATAGTTAGGAATTAGCATTTAAAAAACCTTAGAAATTCAGTGATAAAACCATAGGTTTCATCCATGTTATAGTTAGCTGGACATTTCTCTCATACAAAACCATTGAAATTCCTGTTATAGTTAGTTCAGCTAACTATAACTCGCGCGCCCGCAATGCACTGCTGATGACGTCATATATTACATCACTCATGACATGGTCAGTGACATCACTCATGACATCACTCATGACATGTCAAAAGATATCACTGAATCACTGACCAGGGCTTTTTAAATTGTGGAAGGGGGGTCGCATGGCCCTCATTCTGGAGCAGTCTCGGGCCCTGGGAAACACCACTCCCTAGGATCGGCTCCTGCTTTGTCTCTGGGGGCTTATCCCTGGGACACTGCTTTTTGGTATGGCAGGGCGGGAGTCGAGGTTCCCGCTCTGTCATAGCAAACTTGAGGGCATATTAACAAGGGCCATTTCTGTGCATTTTTTAATAAAAGGCAAAAATGTGGTGAAAATGATATCGCCCTGTTTACTGTTTAGGCGTATATACAACGTTGGGGACCGTGGGTGGAGCCCCAATGTCTCTATAGTTCTAGCCAGCTCCCATTGTTCTTCTAAAGACACCATTACTTTTCTGCACGGGTACCTGCATATATGCAGCTCCCCATGGAGGAAAGCAATCTGCTTTGCATTTTGAAAGAGTGAGCAGGTTTCCCTGTTCTCTCTTTCAAAATCCAAACCAAGTTTGGTATGGCAGGGCGGGAGCTTCGGCTCTCACTCTGCCATAGCAAACAGCAGTGTAGAAAAAATCTTCTGGTAAGACAACAAAGGATTTTCAAGTCCATTATCACCGTTTTAGCAGCAGTCTGCTGCGGCTAAAGCGGTGATAATTTTAACGCTGTCCTTGTAAATATGCCCCTAAGTTTTGGAATGTCGACAATCTTGTCTCCCATTTAAATAGCCACAAAGTATTTACAGAAGTGTACACTATGAAACGTGAAGCAGCAGTATCCATTGGGGATCGATAAAGAATTGCTCATTAATTCGAAGAGTTGTGCACTTCTTTTGTTCTTAATGTATACAGTGTTCTGTCGCCTCTGTTTGCTTTCTCCTCTGTCATGTAGAGGACTTTGGGTAAATATGACGGTTTCTGTACAGCCAGCACCTTTGAACCCTACCCCTAAACTGCTTACTGCCTGTTACCACAGTAACAGTTCATGGAACACTCAATTGAGCACACAGGTCACAAGTTCAGCACACAATCATGCTAATCCAAACAGCAAGTGACATTTTTTCCATAGGAACCTTTAATCGCAGCTACTGCCTCTGGTAAGGAGCTGGTAAAGAGTTATCCCCAGTATTACACTTCTAGTTATAAACATCAATCTTTTCTCAGTAAAAACTTTGAGCCCCGTCAGTTATTCTTTTACAAATTAAGGGATATAATTTTAACGGCTTCCTTGTAAATATACCCCCAAGTACTGTCTTAATGTCACATGTGAATTGGGCGCGGAAGGGTACAGAGAAGTTTTGTAGTCTAAGAGACAGCCAACTTCCCGAGAACTATTTACTAATTGTTCGAGGAGTTCGAGGCAACTTAAGTCCAGGAATTGTCATTCTCAGGATCTTTATTTACTATGCAGGGTGTGCCTCAGCAGTCTCTGAAGCCTTGGTGGTGCTAGGCAGTGCCTTATTAGTTTTGTAATCACACGTACAGTACTTATGGTGTTATAAAGTCATACACTCCAAGAACTCTTGTAGTTGTATAATTACTCAGGTTTTATGTGCCTAAGAGTTACTTATATTATTTTTTGTAGGTGCATTGTAATGTTAAATAGTTTTGATTTTGAAATCTTCTCTAAGCAGATGATTATCACATTAAATAATAGTCAAATGTTGTCAGAAAAAGAAGACGTGTACACTCATTTTTTTTAATGATCCTTTATTAAAACAGAAATAAATAAATAGGAACATAACTTTAAAAGAACACTATAATAAACAAAACGTTAGAGGGACTCCAGTGGTAGCAGCGTAGGTAACCTGCAAAACAAAAATAATACATAAGCCCTAAAAATTAGATCAATGTGATTGAATGAGGTGAGAGATTACATCATTACGGAAAGCAAGATTGCTTTTTCTCACATGCATACTCCGGGTAGTGCACCCCACCCCTCCCGCAGAATCAACCTCAACAGGAGTCTGTAGGGCAGCACTGCTTGCAGGCTTAGGCCTATCCTATGGTATCGATGGTATTTAAAATGAGCCAGAGATATTACTGAATGAGGTCAAAGATCACAAATTAACATAACACTTGGCAATATTGCTTATCCGCACATGTGCAGTGCGCCTGAAGCATCCCACCCCTCTCATAGGCCCGCGCTGAAGAGGTGCCTGTAGGGAAGTGCCAACTGGCTCAGATCTGCAGTATGGTCCAGCAGGTCTTTAAAATGATTCAGAGATGAGACTGAATGAGGTGTGAGATCACGTAATTATGCAGGAGAATATCGTTTATTCGCACCACCTTTAATTGGAGGCCTTGTGCACCTAGACCGCTCTGCTTACCTTTTGCAAACACTGAATTTTTGCAGAGTTCGCTACTTGGATTCTGCTTTGGATCTATACTGCAGACAGTATTAAATTCAGCCTTGATTTATTTATCTGCAGTGTGGACAGCAGAGTTCATAACTTGAAAGGAAAAAACAGTGTGAGAGAGAGGAAGAGAGAGAGAAAAAGAGAAAGAAAGACATTGAAAGTGTGAGAGAGAGAAAGTAGTAGTTGGAACAGGAGAGGTAGTGTTGATACTGGAGAAAATCTTCGCAGCTCACCTTTTTGCCACTGGTGTGTGTCCAACCGCATACCGGGTTACAGTGCACCCTCAAGTTTAGTGATCTGAAAGATAGTATACAATTAGTAATTGCAGAGTACATACAGCTACACACATATATTTCTGCGTTATGCCTTTGCACATTCAGGCTACTGTATAACATCAACTCCCACTGCAAGGACGTGTCTGTGCGCTCTTTTCCTCCCAAGGTGCTATACCCCATACACTCCCACTGCATAGCGGTGAGTTCTTATTACTGCGCACCCAGACTGCTGCACCCCATCCACTCTCAGTATCCTGAGGTGAGTGCCCTTTCCTGCGCACCCAGACTGTTGCAACGTATCCACTCCCACTGCCCGGAGGTGATTGTGCTGTGCACTCCAACGAAGGCAAGATCTGTGCTGCGCACAGCAATGGAAGCGCGAGTCCTAAATGAATTGAGAAAGGAAAGGTTGTCAAAATAAGATTGTAAATTTAAGTGTATATAGTATAAAAAATAAATACTCATCTACTTCGCTAGGCATGTGGGAGCGACGGACATTTTACTGACTATAAAAACTTTCCGGCTATTGAAAAAAAATACAAATGCAATAAGATAGGGTATGTAGGACTGCGTATGCCTAAATCGCTGCGTCTCTTTTTTGTATCCAGTCTGCTGTATCGCATCTACTCCCTCCGGTGCACATCCTGGCCTCACTGCTCACATTTTTGCAGACAGAGCACCTTCTACATCATGCAGTCCTGCTCTGCCACCAAGAAGTCTCACATTTGGTGCTAAGTCTTGATATCGCTATGGCAAAGGACATACTCGCGCACCCATCATCATCGCAGATTTCTCACCCGCTCAGTCCTTGCGGAACCACGTACTCAGTGACCAAAGAGGCCACGCACGTGGTGGTGGGCCCCCCTGTTCGGTAGTTCGGGCCTACATGAGGCGTACGAATCACCAGGATGGACCATCACAGCTCTTGCAATGGGAGCAACCCTAAAATTGCATAGATCACGTGCGCCCGGTCTTTTTTTTATTAGTAGGGTCACGTGTTTTGTGATGCCTGTGCAGGATGGGTGTGGTGTGGGTATATACCAGCCATGAGGGAGTGTGTGTGTGTGCTGTTCTGACAACTAGACCTGGAACTAGCAAATCACGACAATGAAAATCTGGGCCATGTAGCGTTGTTGTGTTTTCCTGTAAGCGTAAGTGCGGTGGGCTGGCCTGACATATGCCAGTGCTGCACAAGGCTGTGAACAATGACTCCGGAACTATGGGCAAGGCTCTGGTGTGAGCTATATGAGAAATCAACTGATTGCGGTGTCTGTGTTGTAGTGCTGCCATCACCGGGGTCTTAAACGCAAATGTGTCATTATGTCTGTGAAGTCCCACAACATGGCCAACTTGGAAGATACGGGGAATCACAGACCCTACATTCATCCATAATTCCACACATAAAAGATGGTGGACGTGACGCATTTCTGCGAATATGAATGTTTGTTATACATTCAGTGGAGTGTTCTAGCTGTAGTAATACAGGGCTATGAAAGCTTTAAGTTGCAGTTTTTGGAACATGAAGGACAGCTAATATATATATGTATGTGGTCATTCTGGTATACTGTCGAAATTGGTGCTGGAAATCAGTGTTTGAGCCTCAGAGTCGCATCCACATACTGTGTTATATGCAAATCACGTATTATACACTTGCCTGAAAATGTACTGTAAACACGGTGCTCATGTAAATCGCTGAAATAGTTTTGGTCGACTTCGCGCTATATAAATATGCTAGAAAAAAAAACTCGAACAATAGCACACAATTATAAATTTAGTATACACTTTGCTTGCAGTATTGTAATGATCCAGTTTCTACGTTTGTATTTTTAGAATGAGGGAGAGAAAGTTATATAACAAAAGTTTTTGTTACTGCCAGAGGTAAAATGGTTGCATACGCTGTTTAAAAGACAATATAATGTGGTAGGGCCCAGGGGCAGAATTTTACAAACATAATGAATATACAGACACAGATAGATAGTTGAAGTGGGTACGGGCACATGCGCTCAACTCCATTTTATTACGTTGATGTTGGTAACAAGTACAAAAGTAATCATCATATCATTCACAGATATTCCATCATAAATGGTTTATGACTTCTGCTGTACAAAGGTAAGAGCACTACATGTGAAATAATACACAGAAGATTCTATCGTAAAGGGTTCATGAGTTGTGGTGCACTGAGGTAGGGGCGGTTTGTGTGGAGCCTGCGATGATGCGTGGTCCAGGCAGACCGCACTGGTAACAATGTCTTTTGACTACTGAATTTTGCCTTAATGACGCCACGTGATGATTATTTATGGTGTACTAAGTTAGTGGTACGTCTCGTGCTCAGCCTGTGCTCACCCTGTGATGATGGGTGGTCCGAACTGGAAAGAAATGTCTGATGCCTGCTGGACTACATCATCTGTAATCATGATTCAAATAAAAGACGAAACATATATGGAATACGTTGTCGAAATATGTAGGTTTCAGGAACATTATAGTTCAAATTGTGGCATGTGCTGTCCACAGCGTAGGCTGCCATGCAGTGTTCCTTTGCACTTGCAGTGTTAATTTTGTTATTCAACTAAACCTATAACTGATAAAAGAAGTTCTTGAAGGAAGGATACTAAAGGGATATTGTGTAGGTTTGAGGGACGTTATACTTAGTTTGGTAATGCGCTCTGTAAATAATGAATCAAGAGTCTATTTAATTGTGAGCTCTGATGACCGCAGTGTAGGGAGGAGGCAGCAGTTAGCAAGAGCCCACGGCCAGGTGGCACAGTATTGGTAAGTTAGCATGTCTGCAAACAGCGATGATAAGTGGTGCACTGAGTTAGTGGCACCTGAAGCATCAATGTACTGTGGAGCCTGCAATGATGCTTGCTCCAGCTAGGCCGCACTGGTAGCAATGTCTTTTGCCTACTAAATTCTGGCTAATAAGGCTACGTTGCAATGATTTATGGTAGCATGTACGTACCTTGCGATAATGCGGGCTGGGGGGGGGCTCAGTAATTGGACTAATGTCTTTTGTCATTTGAACCAATTTGATTTAAAAGTGATAGTATGCCTCATTGCTGACATAAAACTGTTCACTCTTCTTTGCGATGATTTTTGGGGCACTGAGTTAGTAGTATCTTTGGTGCTGAGCTTGTACGTACCCTGCGATAATGCATGGTCCAGGGGGGCCGGATTCAGACCAATGTACTTTGTCTGTTGAATTCTTCCTGCATACGGCCATGTGACGATGACTTATGGTGCACTGAGTTAGTAGTTCCTATGGCACTGAGCTTGTACGTAACCTGCGATGATGCGTGGTCGGTGGGGGCCGCACTGGTAGCAATGTTTTTTCCTAGTGAATTCTGTCTTAATAAGGCCAGGTGGAGATGACTTGTAGTGCAGTGAGTAAGTGGTACCTGAAGAACTCAACGTGTGCGTACACTGCAATGATTCATGGTTTGGGCAGGTCGCACCAGTACAATGTCTCTTGCCTACCGGAATGCATCATGTGCAATCGTCATTCCACCTGAATAGTGAGCCCTCACAATGTAGATCGAAGGCAGTAGTCAGCACAGACATTGAGGAATGTTTTTTGTCACATCCTTTAACAAAATCTGAGGACATAAGGTACAATTGTCTCTGCCTGAAATAAATTTAGGCTGAATTTCATGCAGTCCGTAGTGTAGATCCAAAGCTGAATTCAAGTTGTGAACCCGCTGTCCGCAGTGTAGATTGAAGGCAGTAGTCAGCACAGACATCAATGAATGCTTTTTGTAACATCCTTTAACAAAATCTGAAGACATATAGTACAATTTTCTCTGCATTAAATAAAGCAAGGTTGAATTTCATGCTGTCCGTAGTTTAGATGCAAAACTGAATTCAAGTTGTGAACCCTGTGGTCCGCAGTGTAGATCGAAGACAGTAGTTGACACAGACATCGAGGAATGCTTTTTGTCACATCATTTAACAAAATCTGAGGACATAGAGTACAATTGTTTGTGCCTTAAAAAAGCAAGGCTAAACTCAATGCTGTCCGTAGTGTAGATCCAAAGCTGAATTCAAGTTGTAAACCCGGCTGTCTGCAGTGTAGATTGATGGCAGTAGTCAGGACAGACATCGAGAAATGCTTTTTGTAACATCCTTTAACAAAATCTGAAGAAATATAGTACAATTGTCTCTGCATTAAATAAAGAAAGGCTTAATTCAATGTTGTCTGTAGTGTAGATCCAAATCTGAATTTAAGTTGTGAACCCTGCTATCTGCAGTGCAGATCGAAGGCAGTAGTCGATATAGAAATAAGACTGCGGTGCTGTGGTACTGAGTTCGCAATGGGCCTGTATCGAGGAGGCACGTGGTCATGGCAGCAGCCACGTGGCAGGATGAGGACCTTCACTGTGGCAGAGTCTTTTGTCTTTGCACAAGTGCACCATGCCCAAGGTGTAGTCTATGGATTTATACTCTTACGCTGGAGTTGCGTACATTGGACCAGCCGACTCCGCTTCTGCTTCAAGGGGGGGGGACAACTCAGCTACGTGACCGAGATATTCCCCAGTGTCTGAGATAATATAGTTGCGTCCACTGTGCAGTACACTATATGTATCAATACTATAACTACACACGGAAAAGTTTTTGGTTTGTATAGTGAGTTGTATATAGGATATCACTGGTAGTCATGGCATTGTGTAAATTATTGTAGTTCTGCGAGTTCCGTCCCTTATACATAGTTGGTTGCCATATCTCTGAACATTCAGCTAGTGTGCGGTTGAGGGGATATATTATTTTGGGAATGTTCGTTGTCCTATTTTGCGCTGCCTCTGAGGTAGTAGAGGGGGAGGGGTCAGGAGGGGGTGGTTGTAGTGGTGGTGGCGCTGGGTGTTGTGATTCTGTTGGGTGTCGGAGGTGCATAATTAGTACCTCTATCACATATTTGACTTTAAATATGGGTGTGAGTTGGTTGTAATTCACGGAGTACATAGTCGACGTCCTTACACTAGTTAAATGTTGATGTTAATTTGTTAGTGGTAAGTGGAACTATCGCCTGTTTTTTAGGTAGCATTGCAGATTTGACTTGTTGAAAATATGGGGAAGTGTTTTTTTTTTTTTACGGGAACGCCTAGTTTGTATATTATTAACGTTAGTTGTGGTCCTAATTTGTGGCGATTTTGTTGGAGGAAGGAATCAATTGATGAGTGGTAATATTTGCAGTTTTTACTAGGTTGAGAATGGGATGATAATTAAAAAAGATAGAAAAAAACAGATATGCTTAATGAACATTATAATTAGGAAATTCACTGAAAAAACCTTAGGTTTCATGAGTGTTATAGTTAGCTGGACATTTCACTCATACAAAACCATTGAAATTCCTCTGTTACAGTTAGTTGTACTAACTGTAACTCGCGCACTCGCAATCCACTGCTAATGATGTCACATATTACATCATTCATGACATGGTCAGTGATATCACTGATGACATCACTGACGACATCTCAAATGTAAAAATATCGATGCTTAGTAGATCTAAAATAGCTGCTATTACGAAAAGACCTCAATTGCATTGGTATAAAGCCCATTGCTGATATTCTAAAATACTATTTGAAAGCTAAAAGCAAGGCTTGTTGATGTAACATCCCGGTATAAAGACCTAAAATCACCACAATGGGGTTTTTGAAATGTGTTACATTATTTACATAAAGTCAATATTGTTACTGAAATTCAGAACATTTTTTATTGGATGAGACCGTATTTTGCTAGCTCGATGTACTTTGCCAATAACTATACATTTATTATACCAATGCTAATAATCCACTTTGTAAACCTTGCGTTTTTCAAAAAAGTCCAAGTGCAGAAAAATGATGGTGTGACATGAATATTTCACCTATAAAATGAACTGTGATGGTTATAGAAGGGGGCATTATGCGGTCTTATATATGCCGTACTGCGACCAATATTTTAATCCCAACAACTACCATCATTGTCAAGGAACAGAGGTAGGAATAGAGATTATCTGTCCCATTCAGACCCCCTGGCTGCTTGCTGTCCAATTCTATGATATATCTTGTTTCCAGCTTCTTGAGAGCCTTTTCCCTATTGCCTCCTCTTGTATTTGGCGGAACTGAGTCAATTTAGGAAATATGTAAGGTATTTGGGATCTCCACTGTGGGAATCCTCAAAATGTCGTGCCACTGGGTAGGTCTGATCGCTGTTTTTGACAGCTCTAATATGCTGGTGTATCCTCTTGTGGCGTTGCAGTTTAGCGCTTCCTACTTAACATAGGCCCCACAGACTATCCAGCTCATAAATTACAGATTCTGACTTACATGTCAGGCTTCTGTGTATGGCTTTCTCCTGGTCACTGAAGGGTGTTATATAGGAGGTTTAATTGACCCTATACTGGCATGCCTTGCATGATCTACATTTGTAGAAGCTCTTTTTCTGGGAACAGCCAAGTTATTTTAGTTTGGTTCCGGTATCATTGTGGACAAACTCGTCTCTCATTGAAGGTG
The DNA here is from genome assembly GCF_964263255.1 of Lissotriton vulgaris. Lineage (NCBI taxonomy): Eukaryota > Metazoa > Chordata > Amphibia > Caudata > Salamandridae > Lissotriton > Lissotriton vulgaris. The sequence continues at coordinate 340,253,418 of NC_141694.1, read as the reverse complement.
CTTTACTAAAGGTGATTGCTGCCCAAGTGGGTAGCAGATGGCCTATAAGTGGATCACTTAAAACAAGAGGTCAATTGTTCTTGATGATATTATTGATGGCTGTCGCTAGTTTGCTGTAGCCAAGGATAATTCTGAAAGTTTCCGTTTTTTTTTGCTGAATGTTCGGTTCGCTTGGTCTGGTTCTTTTTGACCCTGAGTGCAGTGTTAGTAAAGCTTCTCTTTTTAGAGCATTGCTTTTGACTACAGAAGCTGAAATTGTCTTTTTAGAGAAACCTTCTTTATCTAGCTAATTGGGCCATCAATAAATCTTCATCATTACTGCAAAATATTTTTAATTGGAGCATCTCACCATACGGTATGCTTTGTATTAGAAGTTGCAGGTGTGAGCTTTTGGCATGTAAAACTGCACTTCCAGCAGTTTTTTTACTATGTAATTTAGTGGCAATTTTCCTTTCCCTGATGTAGATCTGCACAGCTAGAAATTTGACCAATTTATAACTTACAATGGCTGTGAGCTCTAAATTGAGGTTGTTAATATTACATTTTTTAATGAATCTTTCTGCCTCTGGCTGGGTCCCCTGCCAACTGCTGAAAAGATCATCAATATACCTAAGCCAAACCTTGATATTATTGGTAACTACTGTTTCATGTTCTTTCAGTAGGACCAGCTCCTTCCACCTTCCCATGTGGAGACATGCATAACTGGGTGAGAAGGTGGCCCCCATGGCTACACCTCGTAGTTGTTGAAATAACATATTCTGAAATATAAAGATGTTATTATTCAAACAGAATTGAACCATATCACTGAACCTCTTATTATGATGTACACACTCTGGTGGTCTCTGCTCAAGACAGTATGTCAAAGCCCTCATACCATACTGATGGTTTATAGATGTATAGAGTGTAATTAAAATAAAATCACTGTTCCACTCACACTTCTGAATTTTTGATAAAAAATCTCCAGTATCCCGAATGTATGAAGGTAAATGCTGTACAAAGTCTTGAAGGAAATAGTCTACATATATGGGAGTGCGCTCCAGCCAGAGTAATATATATATTACCTACCGGAGTCGCCAGTAGGTAGTTATAGTTAGAACCTATTTTCAATAGGAAATCCACAACATTCAATTTGGAGTAACTTTGGTGCTGGTTGATGAATATGCGCAAAATTTTCAAACTTGGTGGGTCCCTCCGGTCAGCTCCAATCCTGAAAGTCTTGGGGTTATTCGTGAAGCAGGGGCAGAGAAAAAGGGGGTCCCAAAACGTGTTTTCCCCATGCAATTTTCCATAGGTACAGTTCATTGTGGCTACAGCTGGAACAGCTGAACGGTTACACCAAATTTGGCAAAGTTGTAGTCCTTGGTTCAGACTCATGCCTTTTGCTTATTTGGTGTAAATCTGTTCAGTAGTTTCTGAGAAAATTGCAATTAATAGTACATATATATGTATGGCCTTGGTGGATCCGGGCATCTCTCGCGAATTATAAGCGCAGCGTCCCTATCACGCGCAGAATGCTGATTGGCTGTGAAGTGGTTGCCAACATTCGAAACCAGGAAGTGTTGGCACCCATTTTGTGCCTCGATAGAAGCGAGGATCTAGAAATTAGAGGAAGAAGTTTTTAAAAGGTATAAATGGAGCAGCTAAGAAATATTTTGACCCTCTAGACCTGGCCAGGGGGGCCACAAGGACCCCTAGGGCCGAAAAAATGTTTTTTTTTTTAAAACAGAGAAATGTGCGCTGGGTGCATGGATCCACCGTAATTTTGTTAAAAAAGATGCGCGGGTTCCTGTGGGGGTTCTCATAACGTGTTTTCCTCATGCAATTTTCCATAGGAATCGTTCATAATGGCTACAGCCCAAACGGCTGAATGGAATTACAACAAATTTGGCAAAGTGGTAGTCTTTGGTTCAGACTTTTGCCTTTTGCTTAAATGTTGTACAACCATTGAGTAATTTCAGAGAGAATCATAATTAAAAGTATATATATATCTATGGCCTCAGTGGATCCGCGCATTTTGGGCGCACTCTAAGTCCACCGCCCGATCACGCGCTGAATGCAAATTGGCTGTTGTTAACATTCAAAACCAGGAATTGTTGGCAGCCATTTTGTGCCTCGGTAGAAGCGAGGTTGAAGAAGTTAGTGGAAGAAGTGTGGAAAACGTATAAAGGGGTACGGTAGAAATATCTTGACCCTCTATACCCGCTTAGAGGGTGCCACAACAACTCCAAGTGCCCAATTTCATTTTATCTTTTTCTAAAAATGGCAAAGTGAGCTTAGGGCAGAAAGTATGCTTCGGGTGCGTGGATCAGGCATTAAATAAAGAATTAAAAGGAAGGGCGACCTTTAATAATTTGGCTAATGGGGGTCCAAATTCAAAGGTTAAAAGTTTTACATTTTATGGGGTCCCAGAGGGTCTTTCTAGCACCAGAGATCACCACCCTCTGGGGCTAAAACAAAAATGGGTGGCGGGGGTGGCTCGACTGCCATCCCACCAGCAAAATAGATGTGTGTGGGGCTTAAAGGCCCACTACTCCCTGTGGGGTTTTCAAAAATGGTTGAGGGGGGTTCAATGGTCCCTCCAGTCCTAGGGACAAGCATTTTTGTTTGCTATGATTCTCTGGTGTGCACGCTTTGGGTGCACAACCCTAACACATTGGGTATGCAATTTCAAGGGGGGAAAAAAATTATATTTTTCAGATATACATTAAGCTTACGTGTTCATATTTTGGGTGCCTCTAAAAAGAGCCCTTGTGTTTATTGAGAAAATGTTGGTACTTACAGATAAGTACCTAGGCAGAGTCTAAAGTTCAAGAGGAAGACTCTGTTACCCTCATCTGTAAAATGTACACCATCTGTCCTATAGATGCCATCCATATTGAAACGTAGATTGTTGTGGTAAATGGACCCCATTTTTATAATCTCAGAGAAAAGCTGAAACAGATGTATTCACATGTTTCCAAGCGTTCTCAATCTGTGGCCAAAATTGATTGGACCAGTTCCATTTCTGCCTTTGGCATATGTTAGAATAGACAAAGGTAGTTTGGGGGAAAAGTGACATCAATTCTCCAAAGTTGTCCTTCATAAGCATTTCCAGACCTACCCCAGTCAAAGTGCCTAGGTCATTGCCACCACAGTGCACAATTATAAGGTCAGGGTGTTGGAGTTGTAAAAAGGATTTAACCAATGGCATCAATTGGTGCCACTCTAACCCTCTCTGTCCAATCCATTTAATGTCTACATTTGGCAAAGCTAGTTCTTTGTCAATGGCTCGATTTTCTGCATACCTTTGGCTCTAGAAAATATAGCTGTGTCCCACAATTCATACTGTAAGCATCTTGCAAGGTGGTCTGGATGCACTGAGATGTTCTCTGTAAATGAAATGGTAGTTTGAAAAGTAAGATTTCTCTAAAATGGTGGATAAGGTGTAGTTTTGAGAAAATAATAGAAATTATTGGCTGTTTAAAAACATTGTAGTCTGAAAAGTAGGGTGCATGTTTCTGTTTTTTAAAAGCATATTTCTTGTTGGTTATGAAAAACTGTTTGAATGGAACCTTACGTTAGATTATGTGATATTTTGGAAAGTCAGGCACACTTGCTGTTTACATTAGCAACATTGTGTGCTGAACCTGTGACCTGTGTGCTTAGTTTAGTGCTGCATGTACTGTTACCATGGTAACAGATAGTAAGCAGATAGGGGGTAGGGTTCAAACATATGTCAATTGGAAAGGGCTGAAATGTGTAACCAATAGAAATGTGTGTTCGATTTTGGATTAATGTGGGAAGGAATATGATTTGATATTTACATGTACATGTGTGCTGAATGAGAGAGAAAGTTTGCCATTTTTTGGTTTTGCTAAGTAGTGCAGTACAGAGATTCTGTATAAGAAAATCTGGTGTGTTACCGAAATTCTTCTTAATCTACAAATCAATTTGGAAGGTAAATTAGTAATTCATAAAGAGTTTTATTTGGGGGTTTTATTTTTAATATAATTAATGTGTTTTTCCTTGTAAAATCCAGGTAGTAGTGTTACTTGTCTAGAATTACAAGTGTGCCTGCTGTTAGGATCCTGCATAAAGCGCGATTAGCAAGAGTTTTGGAATCACTCCTCAAGTGCAGAGTTACCTTGTAAATATAACGCTATTGTTGGACTCCCCTCTTCCATGTTCTACTGTCATAGGAAAACATATCTTGCCTCTGGGAATGCCTACAATGGAACTTTTTGGATATACGAGATGAGCCGTAACCAAACCGGCTGCTAACATGCGTTAATGCATCTTAGCGTTGCCTAGTAAATCTCACTATAAAAATCAAACTAGGAGTGTTGATCTCTATTTAAAAAGTGAAATTGAAAATAATGATATGTGGAAGGAGGTTGCAAATTATTTGTTGGTAGAGAATTGTTTTGATTTGGGTTCTGATCAGCATATTTGTAAATATTGTTATAACAAATTAGATGAGCATAAAAGGCCTGCTAGAGCTGTCCATAATAATCTAGAGCTGGTTGCTATTCCTCCAGAATTGATAGATTTAAATATCTATGAGTCTATCCTCATTCAATGTGTGCACCCTTTCAGGCTATTGTTCGCATGGAGCCTAAAGCAGGAAAATTCCTTTCTTCAGATTTACAGAGAGGATTAAAAGGAAGATTTGTATATTTATCATTAGATTTAACACCATGCGTGCGGCGGGTTTTCCCGCTGTGCGCTGACTTTTTTAAAAACCTGCGGTTCATGACGAGCTCAGCTCGTCATGAGCGTACAAGAGCCGTAACTCATGACGAGCTGAGCTGAGCTGAGGGATTAAAGAAAAATGTTGAAACTATTGGTGTAGAGTGTGTAGAAAATGAATGACTAGTGATTCTAGTTAATGGTGTTCCTACTAAGAGCAAGAAAATCTGGCAGGAGTTAGTGGATGTTAGGAAAGTGCAGAAGGTGACTTTGTATTTGATAAAAAACAATGAGTACTATAAAAATGTGTATATCAGAGAAGAGGAAATAGTTTTAGCAGAAGATACTGAAACATCAAGTGGACACATTGAAAAGGTGGATATGTCAAGAAGTGAAGAAATCTATGAACATTACAGTGTACATCCACTTCATTCAAAAGAAGTCATGGGGAATACTATTGAGTTGTTTCAAATGAAAAGAGCAAAGGGAAGTCCAATGAGTGTATGGGAAGAGAGCTTGGAAGCTCGTTGTTTTCCTCAGTTGTTTCCAACAGGCAAAGTAGGACGATATGATGAAGGACCTATGCAAATTCCTCCATCTGAATATCGGTCAACAAGATTATATGCAGAAGATCCAAGATTTAGACAATGTACCCTTATTTATTTCATCTTTTGTTTGAACATGACATGTCTGGACTTTTTTAGTATGCAGTCAATCACATATTGAATACAGGGGTACAGATGCAAAATGTTTCTGCAAAGGATTTTATGGATAAAGTGTGCCAGAGGGATTATCATTTAGAATCTCAGCTGATTAATCTAATGGCATGTCAGCGTGGCTCTAATGAATATTGGTACCGTCGTCATGGATAACTGAAATGTATGCCACAGAACTTAGGAAATCCTACATGGTTCCCTACCCTAAGCTTTGCTGAGTACGCTTGGTATGATTTACTTGAATTTCTTCGATAGGCAGATTCCAATATAAAAAATATTGAATACAAGACACCTGGAGAATTGTGCTACTTGGATCCTGTTAATGTATGCAGGTATTTTAATCATAGATTTGAAGCTATGATGTCTTTTATCTGCAATAAAAAAAATCCTCCTGGAGAAATTTATTTTGGAGAAAGGAGTATCAAGCAAGAGGTGCTCCTCATATACATATGCCATTATTGGTCAAGGATGCCCCAAAATTCGGAACAAATTCAGATGATACTGTTTTATCTTTTATTGAAGAATATGCCACATGTGCTGTACCCAAAAGTACAGAAGGATACAACTTAAGACAACAAGTATTACGATTCCAAAGCCATTGATGTGGAAAATACTGCTGATGAAAGAACAAGTCTAAGGATAAGTTCTATACCAAAAGTCTTTTTGCATTTCCATGTCCGGTAATATCCAAAGGAAGAGTGAATAGTTTTATGTCAGCTATGCGACATGTAATCACAAGAAAGTCTCCAAAAAATACCTACAATTTAAGAAGTGAAGAGTCAAAATACATAAATGACTATAATCCAGTTATTCTGTCCATGTGGAATGCTAACATGGATATTCAATATGTTGCGGACAAATCCATTCCTAGTGATCAATATGTAAAGTCCTACATTGCAAAATCAGAAAAGACGAAATTGAAAGAAATGTGGGAAGAGATTTCTCACGAAAAGAGTGTAAGTAAGAAATTATTCAGTTTCAGAAAGATGTTATCCCATCGAGAAATCGGAGCATATAAATGCTCAGATCGGTTATCATCTGTAAGTCTATACTCCAAATTTAGAAGAATCATTTGGGTGAGCATAGGTCTTGCTGATATGCAGAATTGGGTACTGAAATCTGTGGAAGAAATTGAATATTTAGCAGGAAAAGATCCCGAAAGTACAGATATTTTGAAAACGAATATGTTGGACACATATTACCCAAACAGAAGTCATCATCTTGAGAACATATTTCTCTATGAAGAGCTGCATAAAAACATTATTTAACCGTAATACTACTGAGAACATCAATGATGGAAAATATGGAGTGATTGGATCCGAAGGATGTTTGGTAAAACAAACAAAAGGAAATTTGATTAATCACAGGAAGCTGAGCTGCGACACTGCTGATAAAAGGACATTTTACTATTTATCTTTTTTGCAACTGCTTAAACCGTGGCATTCAGAATTGGAATTACTTTGAGATTTTCATAGCTCTGAAGATTCCTTCAATGCTTGTAAAGATAACATACAATGTACTGCTTTTGAAAATTATGTGAAAATGTTGAACTATGAAAATGATCAAGAAGCTACTATTGCAGCTGAGATTGCTAGAAACATTTCTCAAGACAGTCAAAGTTCTGCTGCGCTGAGTCAAGATCCACTAGGACAACCAATTGTTGAAAATGAAACAGCAATTGCCATGAATGAGGTGGAAATTGTAATGTATCAAGCTCAAGAAGATGTAACAGACTTTACTTACCAAACGTGGAAGAACTACTAAAAGTTGAACAGAAAGAAATATATCAGCACATGAGACAACAGATTGACCATGGATTTCTTCATGAAAAGAAAGGATGTACATGCTCATCTTTTCAACCTATCCGAATGTATGTGAGTGGACAAATTGGAACAGGAAAAAGTTTCCTAATTAAAGTAATCACCACTTATCTACAGAAAACAACTGAGTCACATTTGACTTGTGTTGTACCTGCTCCAACAGGATTAGCAGCACACAACGTTAAAGGAATTACATTACATTGTTTATTGATGCTACCTGTGGAGCATGAAAACGAATTGGAATTTAACAAGTTATCTGGAGAAGCTTGTTGTGAAGTTTCAAGAGTGCTAAAGAAAATTAAACTTCTTAATATTGATGAGGTAAGCATGATCTCAAACTTAATGCTTGCTTTTGTGCATTTAAGAATGCAGCAAAGCCCTAAAACTGAGTATGACATGTTATTTGGAGGTAAATATGTCATAGTTTTTGTTGGGATCTTTTGCAACCTACTGCCGTAAAAGAACAACAGGTATTTAAAACACTTGCCCTTGAAGACACCAGAAAGTCTCTGGGAAGTGTTGGAAATGTAAACATTTGGTCTTATTTTGAATACAAGGAACTCATTATAAATATGCGACAGGCAAATTATGTTGATTATGGAACTATTCTTCAAAATATAAGAATTGGTGTACTGACAGAACATGGCAGAGAAGCTTTGCAGAGTCGATTACTTTCCAATTTTTGCCAGATGAAAATATAATTACTGAGAAAATATATATGAAAACTGCGGAAAACAAATCTGTAATCTGCTTAATGCCAACTCTGAATGAGTGTTCTATATTTAACAAACAACTTTTAAAACTGGAAAAGAAAGATATAATAAAAATATAAGCCATTGATAAAATTGAGCATGAAGGAATCACTATTATTTTGACAGAAAAGTTGAAAATATAAATTAGATTCTTTAGAAAATTTGATATCTAAAACTGCTGGTTTAGAAAAGAATGCATATGTATGTAGAAACTGTCGGGTAATTTTACGACATAATTTGGATGTATAAAAAGGATTAGTTAATGGAGCAATGGGCAAAGCTGTGGATTTTGTTAAGTATCCGAATAAAGATTGAATTGAAATTTCAAAAATTAAATTTGATCAGATTGAAGAAGTGAAACAAATTGGTTTTTGTTCAGTTCATTTTCTGCTTGTTAAAGATTTATATATCTGTAGAAAACAGTTTCCAGTTTCTCCGGCATATGCAGTGAGTATTCATAAATCTCAAGGTTTAAGTGTAGACATTGCTTTGGTGAACATTGGAAGTACTGTGATTAAAAAGAGTACGGCATATGTTGCTTTGTCGCGAGTGAGAACATTTTCTGGTTTATTTATGATTGATTTTGATGACACAAAGTTTACTTCAGATGCAAGCTGTGTCAAAGAGTATAATAGGTTAAGAGGAACATATGGTCCTAATTTAGGCCAATATCCTGTATTTGAAAAGCATTTAGTAGGTCGAAAAAGAAGGTATGAGAATATCTGTAGTAAAGGTATGGAGAAGGAAAAAAAAACACTATAATGTTGTGATTGCAAGGAAAAAGAAAAAGGACACTGTTGAAGAGAGTGTTGGTTATCAGTTTGAAAATAGTCCAGGTGTCAACTGCTATGCTAATGTAGTGGTCAATGTTGTTTTTTTTCCTAAACGTTTGAAACAGCAAATTATAGAGAATCGGGAAGAAAGATTTTGTTCGTCGTTGCATTCCATTTATGAAAAATTAAGAACTGATAAAAGTGAAATACAAAGTGTTTGGGATATTCGTAATCTTTTGGATGTATGTTCTGGTTCTACACAATTTACGCAAAATATCCAACAAGATGCTCAGGAATTTCTAATGTATATGCTAACCATATTGGAAAATGAAGGTATACAAATTAAAAACCTTTTTGGCCTTTGTTATAAATGGGAACATTATTGTGAAAATTGTATGTATACATGTAGCACTGACATAGACACTGAAAGATTTACATATTTGACAGTGCCAGAGTGTAAATCAGTGTCTTTCAATAAACTAGTTAAAGCAGCGAATCAGAACATGGAGTGCAGCCAATGCAAATCAGAAATGTTATGAACATTATTTATACAAAGATAGGGACAATATATCATTTTAATGATGCAAAGTTGTACAGCTGATGGAAGAAAAATAAAAACTTTAATAAAACATTTTGTAGCAAGTCAACTATCAATATCAGGATGGACTTTTGTAGCAGTAGCAATAATTTTCCATGATGGTCCATCCACAACATCTGGACATTACACTGCCTATATAAAATGTGAAAAAGGGTAGACACTTTATAATGATGATCAGTTGGTTTTTAAACAATGTTTGCCAAGCGATTTACCTAATTCCCCCTTAATTTTATTTTGAAAACCAAGGTTTTAGGAACAATATTTGTCGCTGAGGAATTTATTTATATGTATTAATACAATTACAGTTGCATAAGTTCAATATAACAGATTTCAAGAATCCCATTTGAACTTAAGGAAAGGTGTTTATTTGAATTACGAACTTTTTCTTGCACATTGTCTCAACGTATAGTTTTAAGCAACAGCATTTATAGTGTTTATAAATTTAAGTTATATAATGTTCTTACCATTAGGCATTTTATATATGTGTGATTTGTTTTTTATGGTGTTTTATTCGGGATGGATTTTTGTTTTTTTTAAACAATCTTATTGATTGTTTTTTTTTACCTGCTGTTATGTGATGAGTACGATTGAAATCACTGTTTCAAGTGAAATTCAATATATTCTGACAACAGCAAAAAAGGCAAAGAAAAAAACTTGTGAAATGTAAAAATTATTGTTTTCTAAAAAGTTTAATACTGTGTATTATAACTATATTTTTTCTTCTCTTTTATAAATTCTAATTATAATCTATCAAATGTATTCAAATGTTATTTATTTTTTTATATTGAAAACAATTTCTAGCTTTTTTATTTATATTATTGTGCAGGTAAGTTTAACTAAGTATTAAAATGCACAATAACCTGCGTTTACACAAAAGTTGAGAAAATGGAGAAGGACGGAGTAGATATGTGTGGAAAGATACTCTGCGGGTGTTTTTAGTTACAGGAAAAAGTTAATATGAATACTGAGGAGCAGATTTTAAAAAAAGTGCTGCAGTGTGGTATCGCAAGCCCTTTGGCTGCAGCACTTTCAGAGCACAGGAATGCAACATATCTACAAAGATATGAGGCATTCCTCTGCTCTCCCCTGTGCTGGTGCAGAAACAGCTGCACCATGAAGCAAGGATGCCTGTGCCATGGGTAGATTGTTTTTGTGCAGGAAGGAGCAACTTACTACACAAAAACAATCATTAAAAGCTTTTTCCTCTTTCAATGCGTGCTATAGAATACAGCACATATTGAAAGAGAAAAAGAGGAGAAATGAAAACATTTCTTCTTGTTGCACCTCTCTATGCCACCTCTAGGGTTGTGAAGCATTCAGACACATCTCCAGATTGACGATTTCTTGTTAATCTGGAGATGAGTCTTGTTCCATCAGTGTTACGTGGGAACACCCATAGCAACACCCATGAAATGCCAAATCATCGCAAAGTGCCTCGTGTGTAGGAGCCGTATGGTTCAAATTCAATTATGCAATCATCTCAACGGTCCGCATATAAAATATAGTAAAGTAAAGTACCTCACAACCTAGGTAACAGGTCCACTCACCTGTCCTATATGAGGTATCAGCCCACCTCACCCGGTAAACACTCAGGTGTGTGAGACCCCGCCCTGTAAATAAGGTAGGCACACTTTAAAGGGGGATCAGACTCTTCAAAGTAAGAGATATAATCCAACATTACTTTTTACCTTGAAGAAGTGTGGCTCACCGGTTAGAGGAGGAAGACCTGGACGCTGAGGTCAGACCCGGGACAGGGTTCAATCCCCGACGCGGCAGGGTCTTGAGCTCAAAATGTCCACGGACTTGATAATTCTCGCCTCAGTGCCTACTCGAATCATGGGTTCATACTCTGCAACTCTGGGCAATAGCTTGCTTAATCTGCACTGTGGCTTCACCGTGATTGGAAGCCTGGCTTTCACCTTGGAGATGCCCAGTAGGGATTATTTCGCAGGGAAAAGCCAGGACGTGTTCCCAAAGCAAGCGCCTTGAGACCTTACGGTGAAAGGCGCTATATAAGAACGTATGATTTACGATTTTACGATTCTCAAACCCACACTTACGGCCCAAGCATGTAGCCTCATCCTATGACCAAGCCTCTGACTTCCATAAAGTATTGTGTTAGCAGTAACCTTCGGGTAGAAATAACTCCGAAGAGTATTACTGATATTGTGCATACCTTGTACGTCGACCGCTAACTATATGATGTATGTAGGTAGCGGTAATCAACAGGCTGCATGCATGTTCCCCCGTTAGGAAACATTTTGAATCGACATCTATCTCCTATCAACAGAAAGGTATCTCTGTTTCCGAACCTAAGTTTCTTCAGCGTCCCACCCAAAAAGATTAATAACCATTGCTCAACCTTCAAAACCTGAGCTGCTCTTAAAGCAATACTTCAATAACAATCCCTGGAGGTGGCGGTCCCGGGAGCTGCTGGGGGGTCTGTGTGCCCCCCAGCAACTATAAATTATTTGCCCCGGGTGGTGGCAGTCCCCAGGGCAGTGTGGGGGTGATTGGGCCCCCCCACACTTTTTTTATTATCATGCCCGCGGGACTTGCGTGAATTTTGGTGATTTTTTTTTAAAAAAATGAAATTGTTTTGGGACCTTGTCGAACCCCCTGAGCAGGCCTAGGGGCTCAGGGTGAATCTACCCTGCCCCTATTTCTTCTTTTTACACTTGAGTCACAAGATGGCTGCCAACAGTTCCTGCCAGCAGTTTTTTAGGGTGCCCACCCCCGGGACACTGCTGTTTGCAATGACAGGGCCAGAGCCACACCATAGCAAACTCTTGCATTGCTTCATTCATATGAAGCAAAGCAGGATAGCTTTTCCAGAAGGGGAGCTGCATGTCTGCAACTCCCCTTGTGGAAAAGCAATGCTGGCTCCTGCAGGAGGTGGGGAGCCAGTGGGACCGAGGAGGCATTGGGGTTCCCCTCGGTCCCCAACTGTGAGGCTATACCCCAGGGATGGTGTCCCTGGAGCCAAAAATGGCCTGGGAGGGGGGCCACTTGGCCCCCCTCCCTTTTTACAAAAAAGTTTGGAGTTGCAACCCTTGTGCAGTGCACAGCGCGGACCCTGGTGTGAACACAAGGGGTGCGTTGCCCCCAGGGCAGCCTCGGTATGAACGCAAGGGGTGCGTGGCTCACAATGTGGACCGCTAGCGTGAACATGAGGGATGCACTGCTCCGTCAGTCCCAGAGGATGAGGAATTGCAAGCCTAAATTAGTATGATTTTTTTTATATAAACCTAGGTTATATGTTGGGTTATTGAGTGGCTCTAAAAAGAGACCTTGTTTTAATTAGGAGATTGTTGTAGCTACATGTAAGTGTCAAAGCAGAGCTTCAGGTTATTGAGAAACAATCTGTTGCTTGATCAATGAAGTATACTCCATCACTTCTGTAGATGCCATCCATATTAAAATGAAGATTGTTGTTATAGATGGAGCCAATCCTATGGTCTCTGAGGTAGGAAGAAACAGATTTATTGACATTTCTTCTAGCTTTCTCAAGCTGAGGACAAAATTGATAAGACCTCTTCCATTTCTGTGTTTGGCATATGTTAGAGTATACAAAGACCGTTTGGGGAGAAGCAGCATCAATTCTGCAAAGGTGTCATTCAACAGCATTTCCAGACCGAACCCCAGTCAAAGTGTCTAGGTCATTGCACAATCATGAGGTCAGGGACTTGGAGATGCAAAAAGGTTTTAACCAAAGGCATCAATTGGTGCCACTTTCATCCTCTCTGTCCAATCCATTTAATGTCTAAATTTTACAAAACTAGGTATCTGTCTATACCTCTGCATTCAGCATACATTTTGCACCAGAAAACATCGCTGTGCCCAACAATTCACACTGAGAGCATCTTGAAGGGATGACTGTAGGTAATTAAAAGATGTCTGTAGCTGAGGTAGCCATTTGGTAGAATGACAAATATCTAAAAGGGTGGAGAAGATGCTGTTTTTAAGAAAGTAGAGAATTGATTGACTGTTTAAGAACATTGTGTATTCAGAAATTGGGTGCATTTTACTTCTTTTAAAAAGCAAGTTTCCTATTGGTTAGTAAAACGTGTTTGAAAGGTACAGTAGAAAGGATAAGGTAATGTTTTGCAAAGCTAACCACACGAGCTGTTTTCATTTGCAACATTGTGTGGTAAACTTGAAAATATGGTAAACTTGTGACCTGTCAGTTCTGTTGAATGGTGCATGACCTGTTGCTAAGGAAAATGGCATTAAGCAGAAGGGGTGAAGAAGTCAGTTGATAAGGTTTATTATCTGTGACCAATGGAAATGTGTTTTACAATTTGAAAATTTCTGGGAAGCAATGTCATTTGTTACTTATGTGTATTTGTATGGAAAAAGAGAGGCAGACCTTGCCATTACTGGTTTCACCTTGCAGAGTCTGGTGATTTATATTGACTGTGTGTAAAGGAAAATCCTGTCTAAGATTTTTCATTCAACACATTTATTTGCAAGGTGCAATTTTCGAGGCTTATTTAAAAATATTTGACATTATTCTTGAAATATAATATTAAATGAAGAGATATTTATTGGAATTAGTTTAATTATACTTGAAGTTTGTTTAGAAAACAGTCTGTACAGTAATATATATATGTTTAAGTCTCTTCAAAGGTATAGCTGAATGATGCAACATATTTTTAGATAGTTGGTTAAAGATGCAGTACAAATGTGTATTATGAAAGATGTTCATCTAAGGGGTAGTTCATTAGCCTTCATTTTTTTCCTCTCTCTACAAAGGTATAGTTGAATGATACTACATAATTACACATACTTTGGTAAAGATGCTGCACAACTGTGCTGTTTGAAAGATCATCATATCCGGTGTTAATAATTAGGATTGTTATTAGTTTGTATAGAAGGTAAAGTTAAATGAAGCCATATATTTAAAGATAGAATGGTGAAATAAGGTGCTGTTATTTAGGTTTATTTTTGTAGTCTAAGCAAAGGTATAGTTGAATTATGCATATAATTTTATATAAAAATCTGAAGATGTATAATAAAAGTGTGGTTTTAAAAATTCCCATTTAAATTGTTATTAATTGCTCTTCTTTCTTAAGTCTATTGAAAGGAATAGTTTATTGACGTCGCATATTTGTAGATTGAATGGTCAAGATGCAACTCAAAACTAAACCACCATATATTACCCTTTCTGGCATGTTGTACTTATCTACTTAACTACATAGTGTATAATGAGTTATCTACGTGTTAAGATTCTATTTATACAGGTGCATGTATGCTTAGTGTACGAGGCACTAAATCATGCACTTCTATAATCCCTTGAGAACTACCTATACAGTTCAGTAATCTCTGCTACTACGTATGCAGTCTAACAATCACCCAGCCAGGCCCATGTCCTTATCTAATGCCTGGCTTTCCCCTTGGAGATACCCAGTAGGGATTATTTCGCAGGGAAAAGCCAGGACGTGTTCCCAAAGCAAGCGCCTTGAGACCTTACGGTGAAAGGCGCTATATAAGAACGTATGATTTACTTCCATTAAGTATTGTGTTAGCAGTAACCTTTGGGTAGAAATAACTCCGAAGAGTATTACTGATATTGTGCATACCTCGTACGTCGACTGCTAACTATATGATGTATGTAGGTAGCGGTAATCAACAGGCTGCATGCATGTTCCCCCGTTAGGAAACATTTTGAATGGACATCTATCTCCTATCAACAGAAAGGTATCTCTGTTTCCGAACCTAAGTTTCTTCAGCGTCCCACCCAAAAAGATTAATAACCATTGCTCAACCTTCAAAACCTGAGCTGCTCTTAAAGCAAGACTTCAATAACAATCCCTGGAGGTGGCGGTCCCGGGAGCTGCTGGGGGGTCTGTGTGCCCCCCAGCAACTATAAATTATTTGCCCCGGGTGGTGGCAGTCCCCAGGGCAGTGTGGGGGTGATTGGCCCCCCCACACTTTATTTATTATCATGCCCGCGGGACTTGCGTGAATTTTGGTGATTTTTTTTAAAAAAAATGAAATTGTTTTGGGACCTTGTCGAACCCCCTGAGCAGGCCTAGGGGCTCAGGGTAAATCTACCCTGCCCCTATTTCTTCTTTTTACACTTGAGTCACAAGATGGCTGCCAACAGTTCCTGCCAGCAGTTTTTTAGGGTGCCCACCCCCGGGACACTGCTGTTTGCAATGACAGGGCCAGAGCCACACCATAGCAAACTCTTGCATTGCTTCATTCATATGAAGCAAAGCAGGATTGCCTTTCAAGGGGAGCTGCATGTCTGCAACTCCCCTTGTGGAAAAGCAATGCTGGCTCCTGCAGGAGGTGGGGAGCCAGTGGGACCGAGGAGGCATTGGGGTTCCCCACGGTCCCCAACTGTGAGGCTATACCCCAGGGATGGTGTCCCTGGGGCCAAAAATGGCCTGGCACTTCTTCAATCAATTGAGCCCTACCAATACAGTTTGGTAATCTCCCTGTTACTAACTATGCAATCCTCCAATCATCCATTCCCTTATCTAATCATTGTGCCAAAACCCAAGCACTTATAAATTTACCATGCACTCTCCTTGTAGTACTCTAATCATCCAGTCACTACCCATATACTCATGCAATGACCGGGGCACTAACTCATGCCCTTCTACAATCCCTTGAGCACTACCTACACAGTTTAGGAATCCCCCTGTTACTACCTCTGCACTCTTCCAATCACACAGCCAGTCCCATGTCATTATCTAATCACTGCTTCAAAACTCAAGTACTTATATATTCACCATGCACTCTCCTTGCAGTACTCTAATAATCAGTCACTATCCATGTACTGATGCAATGACCGAAACACTAACTCATGCAGTTCTACAATCCCTTGAGCACTACCTATCCAGTTCAGTAATTTCCCCTACTACTTATGCACTCCTCCAATCACCCAGCCAGTCATATGTCCTTATCTAATCACTGCGCAAAAACCCACGCACTTATAATTTCACCATGCACTCTACTTGCAGCACTGTAATCATCCAGTAACTACCCATGTACCCATGCAATAACCCAGGTACTAACTCATGCACTTCTACAATCCCTGGAGCACTACCTTTACAGTTTAGTAATCTACCTGTTACTACCTATGCACTTCTCCAATCACCCAGCCAGTATCATTTCATTATCTAGACAATGCTTCAAAACCCAAGCACTTATAAATTCACCATGCACTCTCCCTGCAGTACTCTAATCATCCAGTCACTACCCATGTACTCATACAATGACAGAAGCACTAACTCATGCACTTCTATAATCCCATGAGCACTACCTATACGGTTCGGGAATCTCCCTGTTACTACCTATTCATTCCTCCAATCACCCAGCCAGTCCTATTTCCTTATCCAATTACTGCGCCAAAAACCCAAGCACTTATAAATTCATAATGCACTCTCCTTGCAGTAATCTAATCATCCAGTCACTACCCATGTCCTCATGCAATGACCCAGACACTAACTCATGCAGTTCTACAATGCCTTGAGCACTACCTATACAGTTCAGTAATTTCCATGTTAGTACCTATGCACTCCTCCAATCACGCACCAAGTCCAATGTCCTTACCCAATCACTGTACCAAAACCCAAGCACTTATACTTTCATTATGCACTCTCCTTATAGTGCTCTAATCATCCAGTCACTACCCGTGTACTCATGCAATACCCAAGGCACTAACTCATGCAATTCTACAATCCCTTGAGCACTACCTATACAGTTCAGGTATTTCCTAGTTTCCTCCTGTGCACACCTCCAATCACCCAGTCAGTCCCATATCCTTATCCAATCACTGCACCAAAATCCAAGCACTTATATATTCATCATGCACTTTCCTTGCAGTACTCTAATCATCCAGTCACTACCCCTGTACTCCTACAATTTCCCATGCAATAACTCATGCAGTTCTACAATGCCTTCAGCACTACCTATACAGTTCAGTAATCTCCTTGTTACTACCTATTCACTCCTCCAATCACCCAGCCAGTCCCATGTCATTAATCAATCACTGTGCCAAAACCCTAGGACTTATACCTTCATCATGCACTCTCCTTGCAGTACTTTAATCATCTGTTCACTACCCATGTACTCATGCAATGACCCAGGCACTTACTCATGCAGTTCTACTATTCCTCGAGCACTACCTATACAGTTCAGTAATTTCCCTGTTACTACTTATGTCTTCCTCCAATCACCCTGCCAGTCCTATGTCCCTATCTAATCACCCCGCCAAAACTGAAGCACTTCTACATTTACCATGCACTCTCCTTGCAGTACTCTAATCATCCAGTCACTACTCATGAACTCATGCAATGACCGAGGCACTAACTCATGGACTTCTTCAATCCCTTGAGCACTACCTATACGGTTCAGTAATTTCCCTGTTACTACCTATGCACTCCTCCAATCACCCACCGAGTCCTATGTCCTTATCTAATCACTGCGCCAAAACCCACACACTTATAAATTCACCATGCAAACTACTTGCAGTATTCTAATTATCCAGTCACTACCCATGTACTCATGCAATAAACCAGGCACTAACTCTTTCACTTCTCTAATCCCTGGAGCACTACCTATACAGTTTAGTAATCTACCTGCTACTACCTATGCACTCCTCCAATCACCCAGCCAGTACCATGTCATTATCTAGTCACTGCTTCAAAACCCAAGCACTTATAAATTCACCATGCACTCTGCTTGCAGTACTCTAATCATGCAATCACTACTCATGTACTCATGCAATGACCGAAGCACTATCTCATGCACTTCTATAATCCCTTGAGCACTACCTATACATTTCGGTAATCTCCCTGTTACTACCTATTCACTCCTCCAATCACCCAGCCAGTCCTATTTCCTTATCAAATCACTGCGCCAAAACACAAGCACTTATACATTCATCATGCAATCTCCTTGCAGTACTCTAATCATCCAGTCACTACCCATGTACTCATGCAATGACCAAGGTAATAACTCATGCACTGCTACAATACCCTCTCCACTACACAAGCAGTCCTCTAAACACCTAAACACTACTCATTAACTCCTCCAATTATCCACGTAGTACCCGTATAGTGCAGCAAACCCAATGTGATTTCAAAACAAAGCATTTAATTGGTTTTTATGTAGAATGTATTTGTGTAGTAATAGAATAGTATATTTCTATATAGTTATATTAATAATATTATATTTATTTTTTCAGATATTATTCATCATCATTAAATAGGACTTACCATGACCCAAAAAATTGAAAATTGGAAACAAGAAAAAAAAGAATATTATTTAAATAAAAGACAACAGCAAGAATTAGATGAACTACAACACGTGGAAAAAAAGAAAAAGTCTTGTGGTAAGAGAAAAAAGAATTTATTAAAAGACTTTCAAGGTCTAGAAATAGTTTGCATAATGTAGAAAGTAGAAAGAATACCTCAAGAACAAAGAAGAATGAATTAAAAAAAGGACAAATTAATGGCAAATCATGTTTTGAAAAAACAATCTATGTTAACAGGAGAAAGAACAAATTTGATATTTTTCTGTTATATTGTTGAACCACACTGTTGCACTTCCCTGCATCTCTCCTGTCATCTACTCCTCCCGATGGAGCTACCTGGTTTAGCTATAGGGGAGATGAGCCGTGGACTCCCTCCTTGGTCGTCACCTACCCAGTCGGTCTTTAGACAGACTTCCTTCTCATCCCTTATCCTCCCTTTCTCACCTCCCCTGCCCCCTCCACTACTTTTCTCGTTGCTTTCTCTCCTCTCCTAATTGTATTGCCTATTTTTTGATGTATTGTGTAATTGTTGAACTTTTTCTGTTACATTGTTGATTCTCTTGTAAAGCGCTCTGATACCTTCGGGTCTAGCCAGCGCTATATAAAACTCTTTAAATAAATAAATAAAGGAAAAGAATGTTTCACAATAGAGTAGTATTAAATGTATTAAAAGATGGCAAGATATATAATAAAAGATCATCATTTTATAAAAAGAAGAAACAGATTGAAACTATTGTTGAAAAGGCTTTTGAATTAAAAAGGAAATTATTCATTTTAGTTTTAAACAGAATTCAATCATTAGATGAGCCAATACATTTTATGAGGGCCAAAAGTAAAAAGAAGAAACTAATTAACAGAACTAACTTTTGTGATTTTTGTTGGTGTGAATAGAAGCACAGTTCAAGTTCAGAGCCTTTTTTTCAACAAAGAGAGCTATTTTCACACCAATACATTAGTTCACACCGTTGATACCAGTGGTCATGCTTATGTAGTGAAGAACGGTTGTGCAATTGAAAAAGAAAAGATGGTTCGTGGAAAAGTAGAAGTGATAGCTGATGAAGTTCTAGGGAGACGTACTAAGCCCCAGTGTCTACTTGGGATTGTAGTATTATTTGTAGTATACAACAGGCATCTATTGATATTTGATGACATTTCTTACAGTCATACAGAATAAAAGTGTTAAACAAAAGATTAAGATGCTGCAAAGACTAGATCCTTGCAAAGTGAGAACAACTTCTGGTTTGCAAGGTCATTCTCTGGCTAGCCTTTCTAGAAAAGTGTGTCAAAGTGTTTTTCATCATTTCAGAATGTTAGCATTACATCACTCTCAAATGCGTAAGTTAGTCAGAAGATTGTACTACGCAAAAAGTCCTGCAATAATTTTAAGTGATTTAAATAGTGCTCTTTTGCATGGGTCAGTATCATATGTAAAAAACGTTTGTGATGAAATAGAGTTTTGTTACTTTGGTCCTGAAGAAGAGGGTAGAGAAACTGAGATATTGATAGAAGTAGGTGTTGGAGAAGACGTTCAAGATAGTAGTATTGAGAAGTTTGAAGAAGAAATTACAAAGTTTAAGGAAATTTGTTCTGAAAGACCAAATTATGTTTGTATTTGTTGTCGACGAACTCACTATAAAAATCAAACTTTGATGTGCGTAGTGATCAAAATATTTGTAAATATTGTTATACCAAATTAAAGGATAACAAAATGCCAGCCAGAGCTGTTCATAATAACCTAGAATTGGTAGGTATTCCTCCAGAGCTGGTAGATTTAAATACTTATGAGTCCATTCTGATTCAATCTGTGCACCAGTTTCAGGCTATTGTTCATATGGAGCCTAAAACAGGTAATTTGCCTCCCACAGATTTACAGAGAGGATTAAAAGGAAGAGTTGTGTATTTACTTTTAGATTTAAAGAAAAATATTGAAACTATTGGTAGAGAGAAAGAGGAAACTAAACCTGTACAGCCAGATTCATCAAGCGAAATGCGCTCGCAATAGGGCCAGATTCTGAGAATCTGGCCCTTTGCGAGTGCAATTTTTGCATTTGGGATTCATCATCTCAAATGCAAAAATCGCTAATAAAGAATTCACAAATTTATGAGGAGTAGCATTTAAGGAATCTCTATTAGAGATTCCTTAAATGCTATTCATTAAACATTTTAAAATTGCGAATTCGCAATTTAGGAGCGCTATTTACCACAAAGTCAAACCTCGTGGTAAATAGCGAAAACTTTGAAAAATGCATTTAAATGCATTTTTCTAAGTTGCATGTTACGCACACACATGTCCTTTGGGCATGTGTGTGCACAACATCAGTGTAAATTCACATTTCTGGGGTGATCCAGGGTGTTTTTTGGACACCCCTGGCACCCTTGAAATCGCATCCTTATTTGGGATTAGCAAATTGCTAATCGCAAATAAGGAATAACTCCCCATTCATTCCTATGGGCCTTTAATCACAAATAAGGAGGCTGTAGGAATCGCAATTTATTTTGCGATTTCTACATGAATCCCGATTTGCAAGTCCTTAATAGCGATTCCTTCATAATCGCTATTAAGGACTCGCAAATCAGGACTTTGATGAATCTAGCTGGTAGTTATTCTAGTTAATGGTGTTCCTACGAAGAGTCAGTTATTATGGCAAGAATTAGTAGATGTGAGCAAAGTGCAAAAGGCTACATTTTATCTCACAAAAAACAATGATTAATACAAAAATGTGTATGTGGAAGACAAAGAAATAGTTTTAGGAGATGATAGCGAAATTTCAAGTGGCCAAATTGAAAAAGTCCAAAAGTGAATACATTTATGGACATTATAGTGTACATCCTTTACATTCCAGAAGTGATGGGAAATACTATTGAATTATTCCAAATGAGAAAGCAAGGGGGACTCCCATGAGTGTTTGGGAAAACAGTTTGGAAGCTCGTCATTTTCCACAGCTCTTCCCCACTGGAAAAGGTGGACGATATAACCAACGACCAGTACAGATTCTCTCATCAGAATATCAAACAACAAGATTGCACGCAGAAGATCCAAGATTTTGACAATGTATCCAATAAATATTTCATCTTTTGTTTGAAAGTGACTTGTCTGGACTTTCATATGCAGTCAACCACATATTAAAAACAGGAGTTCATCTTCAAAATGTTTCTGCAAAGGAACTCATGGACAAAGTACATCAGGGAGATGATCATTTAGAATCTCAATTGATTAATTTCATGGCGTGACAACGTGGTACTAATGAGTATTGATATCGTCGTCATGGAGAACTTAAATATATGTTAAGGAACTTAGGATCTCCTATGTGGTTTGTTATGCTAAGCTGTGCTGAATTTGCAAGCAAATTCAAATATTAAAATAATTGAATGCAAGACACCTGGAGAACTCTGTTCTTTGGATCCTGTAAATGTGTGTAGGTATTTTAATCATAAGTTTCAAGCTATGAGGATTTTTATCTACAATAAAAACAATCTTCCCTTTAGAGAAGTTATTGAAAGGGGTATCAAGCTAGAGGTCCTCCTGATATACATATGCTTTTATGGATCAAGGAGGCACACAAATTTAGAGCTGATTCGGATGAGACTGTTTTATCTTTTATTGAAGACTATGTTACATGTGCTATACCAAAAACAAGTGAAGAAAACACATTAAGGCAACAAGTTTCACGGTTCCAAACTCATTGATGTGGCAAATACTGTTGACAGAAATACAAGTCAAAGGAAAGGTTTATATCAACTGTCGTTTTGGATTTTCCCGTCCAGTAATATCTAAAGGAAGAGTCAACAGTTTCATGTCAGCAGCATACCATCATTAGAAAATCTCCCAACAATACTTACAATTTAAAAAGAAGTTAACAATCAAAGTATATTAATGATTATAATCCAGTTATTTTGTCGATGTGGAATGCTAATATGGATATCCAGTATGTTGCGGATAATTCCATTGCTGTTGCTCGGTATGTAACATCATGCATAACAAAATCTGAAAAGACAGAGTTGAAAGAAATGTGAGAAGAAATTACCCAAGAGAAGACTCTTAGTAAGAAATTGTACAGCTTTAGTTTGAAGATGCTGTCTCATCAAGAGAATCGATCCTACGAATGTTCGGATTGGTTGCCCTCTGCAAGTTTATATTTAAAGTCAAGAGTAATCATTTGGGTTAGTCTAGGTCTTGCTGAAACACGAAATCGAGTACTTAAATCTATACAAGAATTCAAATATTTAGCATTAAATGAACCAGAAAGCACAGATATTGTTAAAACTAACATCTTGGATATGTACTATCCATCTTGAAAATATATGTCTCTATGAAGTGCTGCAATATTACAGTTTCAAGAGAAATATTACAGAGTAAATAAATGAAGTAAAATATGCAGTGATTGGTTCAAAAGGATGTTTGGTGAAACATAGTAAAGGAAATCTGAATAATCACAGGAAACTGAGTTGTGATACACCTGATAAAAGAACATTTTACTATTTAGCACTTCTGCAACTCTTCAAGCCTTGCCATACTGAAATGGAATTACTTGGAGATTGTCAGTGCCATGAAGATTTTTTTAATGCATGTAAAGAAAGCATTGAATGCACAGTTTTTCCATATGATCTCCAAATGTTGAATGGAGAAATTGAACAGGAAGCTAGTATTGCAGTTGAGATTGTGAGAGACAGTTCTTAAGATAGTCAAAGTTCTACTCCACTCAGTCAAGATCCACTAGGACAACCAATTCTTGAAAATGAAGCAGAAATCACCATGAGTGAAGTGGAAACAGCAATGCATCAAGTTCAACATGATATTATGGACTTAGGAAACTTGGAAGAACAACTAAATATTGAACAGAAAGAAATATATCAGCAAGTGACACAACAGATCGACCATGGTTTTCTTCATGAAAAAAAGAGAATACACGAGCACATCTTGTAAACCTTTTAAAATGCATATAAGTGGTTAAGCTGGTACAGGAAAAAGTTTCTTAATTAAAGTTTTGACCAGTTATCTACAGCAAACCACTGAATCGCATTTATCTTGTGTTGTAACCGCTCCAACTGGGTTAGCAGCACACAACATTAAAGGAATTACATTATATCGCTTGCTAATGTTACCAGTTGAACATGAAAACAAGTTGGAACATCACAAGCTTTCTGGAAGAGCGTGTTTGGAAGTTTCAAGAGTATTAAACAAAATGAAACTTCTGGTTATTGATGAGGTTAGCATGGTCTCAAACTTAATGCTTGCCTTTTTGCATTCAAGAATGCAGCAAATTTTAAAAACAGATAACGATGTCTTATTTGGAAGAAAGCATGTAATAGTTTTAGGCGATCTACTGCAACTTACTCCTGTAAAAGGGCAACCAGTATTTAAAACACTTGTGCATGAAGACACCAGAAAGTCTTTGGGAAGTATTGGAAAAGTGAACATTTGGTCATATTTTGAATACAAAGAACTTACTAAAAATATGCAAATGACAGTCCTTAGCAGTCGTTTATCACTGGTTGAAGTTCCACAAGTACGCAATTCATGTATTCAGTACAGATATAAATAATAAACAAATTCTCTTTTCTTTCTTCTTAGTCGTTCTGTTTAATTTACGTAGATCTTCCAAACTGCTCCCAACAGCCAACACGTGCTTTGTTGCAACCGGGAGGTCGTCCCGCGACTTCCTCAACGGTATTTAGTGGTGATAGTTACAAATCACAGTGGGTTTCTGTTATGGCAGCGTCAACGCTCTGCAGCTTTTCTGGTATCACAAGTCCTCTATGTAGTCATTCTTCTGAGAGCTAACTCTAAAGGTTTCTTTCACCTCAGCGCTGCCGCCCGTTCATTGTGAAGCCGAGTGAGCATACTCGGCTTCACAACAAATGGGCGGAGTCGCTGACACAAGACATTACATATTTTAAAAAAAATGAATAATAATTAAAGGACATTACAGTTCCAAAATATCACAATTTATTTTTTCAATGTACAGAAAAAAAGATAGGTTTTATGAATATTAAAATCTGAAATTACCATTTAAGAAACCTCGGAAATCCAATGAAAAAAACCATAGGTTTCAGATATGTTATAGTAGGAATTTTCATTTAAAAAACCTTTGAAATTCACTGAAAATACATAGGTTTCAGGGACGTTATAGTTAGAAATTAGCATTTAAAAAACCCTAGAAATTCACTGAAAAAAACGTAGGTTTTCAAGGACGTTATAGTTACTTGGACATTTCACTCGTACAAAGCCAGAGAAAATTGGCAGTTATAGTTAGTAGAGCTAACTATAACTCGCGTTGCAATGCCCTGCTGATGACGTCACATATTACATCACTCATGACATCACTGACAGCATCATCCACGTGATAATCTGATGCACCTCCTCATGCCCTAATATAACATTTGATACACCCACTCTGAAATGCATACTACCATTTTCAACACCATAGAAACACCAATACCAGTTACTAAAAACCCACTCACTGATTCCTAGGTCTACACACGTCCTCTCATTCACCCATACAGTTACTCATACATGCAGTCACTCATCAATACAGAACAATCATATGCACCCATACACCTATACAGACACTCACATATCACCACTCAACCATAGAGTTACCACCACTCCTAGTCAGTCATGCAAATAATCAATCATACTCCCATATTACTCACCTATACAGTTATACACACACCACTTCACTTATTCATACTTAAACTAACACATACTTGCTCTCTTTAACAATCACTAACACAAGCACTCACTTATCCATACAACCACTCTCACAATCAATCACTATCAGATATAGTCTTTTATATACTCCAACACTCACATATGCTGCCTTTTACATATGTAGTTACTCACACACGTACCACTGAGACATCCATTGACTCACCAACTTACCCATACACACACTCACCCACCCATACAGAAAGTAAATCAACCACTCAAATATCTATGCACAGAGTCACACACCTCCCACCCACCGACACTTATACAAAGGCATCCATACAGATACTCAGACAACCAATCAATTACCCATATAGACACTCAAGCAGCTACTCACAAAGCCATGCAGCCATTTACACACCAACTGACAGACTAATACAGACATTCATACAGTTTAGTCACTAACCCATGTATTCAGTAAGACATGAGTCACTTTAAATTAGTCACTTATCCAGGCAGTCACGCACCTACTAAATCCTCCATCTAGACACTTATTCACCCACTTATTCTTCAATACACCTTGGCATATATATAAAACATATTTAAACTTTAAAGAAACACACAGTCACTGGATGATGTCATCCTTTGTGCTCCAGGGACCCCCACCTCCCCAGGGCAAACATATGTACATTGATGCGCGGGGAGGCCCTTATGATCTTCCCCCACAGTTCAGGGGACCGCCCCCTCCCCGGGGCCTTCTGTAAGTCCTACACAGTGGGATTCCTAGAGAGCTGGTCGGAGGCTGGTTGGAGGCCCAGCCAACTTTCTCTACCACTCTGCAAATGTGGCTACTACTTAACAAAACATTGAAATCTAATGAAAAAAACAAAGGTTTCAGGGACGTTATAGTTTGGAAATGTAATTTAATTTTTTTTAGAAATTAAGTAAAAAAACAAAGGCTACTGGAATGTTATAGTGAGGCTCAGGTTTCACTCATACAAAACTAGTCAAATTCAGCAAATTCAGCTAACTAGCACTTGCGTCCCCCGCAATGCACTGCTTATGACTCCACATGTTATATCACTGCTGACATGGTCAGTTACATCAATAAAGATATCAAACTTGACATCACTGATGACATCTCAAATGACATTGCTCATGACATCACTGATGACATCATCCACAGAATCACTGATGCATTCACTCACACCCCCACAGAACCTTTCATACACCCACTTCTACCGCAACACAACATTCACAAACCCATTCACAGACCCATACCACTATTTACATGCCCACTCACTGATTTTTAGATCTACACACACATCTAATCAGTTACCCATACAGTCAGTCACACACTGAGTCAGTCACCCATAGAGCTACTCACATATCTAGTCACTCACCCTTAAAGTCAATCATACAGCCACTTATTCACCTATACAGATACACACACCCACTCATTTACTCATGCGGATATTAGTATGCATTCACTGACCTATACAGCTACAGACACAAGTACATACTCGTCCATACAGCTACTCTCACATCACTTACTCAACCATAGTCACTCATATACCCCCATCACTCACCTATGCAGCTTTCACATACCGAGTTACTCACCAATATACCACTTATACATCCACTTACTCACCCACACAGCCATGCACAAACTCACTCACTCATGCAGCCTGTCACACATGCACTCACTAACCTATACATCCCCTGACTCACCCTCTCACTACTATATACAGGCAGTCACACACACTCTGACCCACCCACACAGACACTCAGACAACCATACAGATACTCAGAAAACCAACCACTCACCAATATAGCAACTCATGTACCCTCTTACACACAGATACAGCCACTTAGACACCAACTGACTTACTGATACAGACATGCACACAACCAGTCATTGAAATATACATTCACCGAGACACCTAATCACTCACTTATACAGTCAGTCATGCACCCACTGAATCATACAGGCACTCATATACACACTGATTCACAATACACCTATACATATATATTTACATTCACTGAAAAAACCATAGGTTTCACACCAGTTATAGTTAGGAATTAGCATTTAAAAAACCTAGTACATTCACTGAAAAAACATAGGTTTGACACCAGTTATAGTTAGCTGGAAATTTTACTGACATAAAACCATTGAATTTCCCACGTTATAGTTAGTTGGACTCGCTATAACTTGCGCGCCTGCAATGCACTGCTGATGATGTCACATATTACATCACTCATGACATGGTCAGTGACATCACTCATGACTTTACTGATGACACCATCATTGTGACAGAGTGACAGACCTCCTTTCAGTGTAATGTAACCCTTGAAACACATATTCAAAAATAGAAACAAACATTTTCTTAAAAATAGAGATACCCATACCAGTTACAACAACCAATTCAGTAATTCCACCTTCTTTATACACATCCTCTCATTCAGCAACAGTTCTAAATAGTCACTCATACATATACTCAATATGTAGTGATACACATATACATCCTGTTACACACCGACAGTCAACCAAAAGTTACTCACACATGCAAAAAAACTATTTTATACTTATTTAAACATTAACTCTTTCAATCTCTCACTCTCACAGATACTCACTTATAAACATCAATACTCATATATACTAAATTAAAACAGATGTAGTTACTGATAAAGACACTAGTGAGGCAGTCATTCACTCACTAACACAAACATATACACACTCATCCACCCATACAGTCCTGGACATATGCTGTCTTCAAAATACATACAAACAGTGATTCAGTCATTGGTGCATCTATGTGCTAAGTAATACCCCCACCAAACCATACAGACACTCATACTGATACTAAAAACAACATCTAAAACCCATATACACACACATGTAGCTACTCACCAACCCATGCAGCCACTTATACACAAAGTGAAACACTAATACATATATTTAAATATTTAAACATTACTCACTAATATATGTATTCACTAAGATACACTTAAAAAGCCAATTAACCAATCCATTTTTAAAAAAAAAAAACATTAAGACACTTATTTAAACATTTATTCTTCCACGATTTTTTTTAATTTGCTGTTTTGTGTAAGTATTAATTATTTTTTTATTGTTTATAATAATATTTTTTAATGTTTTTTTTTTAAAATCATTTTTTCCAGGGGCGCTCTGGGTGCGCGCACCGGTAAGCTCTCCGGAAAGCGCACCCAGAGCGCTACTTGCGTTCGTGTAAAAAAATATGAATGACAAGTAAATAATAACGCAAGACATTTCGTACCATACATATATTTTTGAATAAGGAAATGAAAATGATTTAGCATTTCTGTGAAACTATCAAAACGTCACTTAGGCACGCTGCGTAAGCGCCCCCCGGAAGCGCCTTCGTTCGCGCCGCGTATGCGCCCCCGGAAGCGCCTACATTCACGCCACGTAAGCGCCCCCGGAAGCGCTTCGGTTCGCGCAGCGTAAGCGCGTCAAGTCATGTGACCTTAAAATAACACTTTTCATTGGTTGCTAACAGTTTTTTTACAAAGAATGAAATCCCCACCCATTTCCTTCACTTCTTCTTTCACTTTTATGACTGAAAGACCTGCCTTTTTGCTCTCGGTTCTTTGTTGGATATCTTGGATTATCATGGCTGCCAGACCATCCTGCAGTGAAGATGACTCCAATGAATTCATCGATGAAGAGCCTCCTCAGTCAAAAGTCAAAGAACATTTCATCTGGAATTTTTTTTCCATACCTGATGACCAGAAGAAGGTAAATGCTCCAAAAGGGGAGTGCAGGATCTGTCACACAGTCCTGTCACGGGGTGACCCCACTAAAAAATATTCTTTTGGGAACTCCACAATGATTCGCCATGTGGAGAGGAGGCACCCCCAGAATTTTGCCCGGGAAATTGTCAGGGCTCTGGGACAAGAGGTTCCCAGTGATGGGGCCTCTACATCAACCGGAGGACCAACAACATCGGTGAGGGGGAGATCACAAGAGCTGGTTCCGAACATTCAGCCTGCATTTAACAAAGGCGTCCTTAAATGCAGAGACTGTGATCAGCTAGTTTGCAATGGGGAGCAAAGTGTTCTGCTCATGGTTCAAGCATTGGAGAACTATCGCTGCCGTTCCCAGCCCTAATGTATTATTTGTTTTTTTTGCTCCTGTTGAGCATTTTCCATTTACTGTTTTTGTTCTAAAAAAAGAAAAAAGAAGAAAAAAAAAGTTATTTTCAGAACTACCTCCAATTCTCATCAAAGAGCTATATTCTTAAAAAAATGAAAAAGAGTAAGTGAAGTGGAGTGCATTGATAAAGGAAAGGAAAATGAGTAAGAAAGAACAGAAAGGTATGAGAGGAGAAAGGAAGTGAAGTAGGGGGACTGAAAGAAGGTGAGTGTTGGGAAGGAAAGTAAGGAGAAGGAGAGTGAACATGGGGAATGTGAATATTCAAAGAAAATGTAGAAAAGGAACTGGAGTGTCGAAGGGTAAGAAAAGATGGGATGTATGACGTTAGCACGCATACTATTACCACACATACCTTTACAACGCGGCATTTACAACGAATACCGTTACAACGCATAGCGCTTTGAGGTGCTGGATAGTGGTAAGTATAATTTTATATTCCAACTCCAGTCCCCATGGACACTAGGGAAGGTGTTGGAAATAAAATGAAACTTATTCCCTATCCTAGAGCGCCCCCCAGGCAATGCGTTGTAATGGTATGCGTGGTAATGCCTGCGTTGTAATGGTAGTGCGTTGTAAAAAATGCGTGCTAAACGTTGTATACCGAAAAGATGCATTGCTGGAGTTGCATCATTTTTGTGACACACTCCAGCAAGGCATCACTTTTGCACTTACAGATACGTCTGAAATACTGACGTATCTGTAAGTACTTGCGACATAATACGTCATATATTTAATATGACGCTTACTAGAAGACTGAAGGCCTCATTTATGAGGCCATGCGTCACTTTTACGCAACCGGTGCATCACTTTTTGTGACGCACCAGTGCTGTAAAAAATGCACCTTATTCAGTCATATTTACAAAGTGACGCATCTAGGTAGATGCGTCACTTTGTAAACCCCTGCGCCACATTATACCTACGTCAGGTGTAATGTATGCAAAAGGGACGTATTGACGCAAGAAAGGGTCGTAGAGGTGACGCCGTGAAATCTATGAGATATCACTGCGTCACTTTTATGACGCTGTTGCGTCCAAATCTTGCGCCTTTTTCACAGCAGGTGTAAGACTGATGCAGGCCCTTTCACATGGGCCTGGCCCCATGTGAAAGGATGCATTGCTGGAGTTGCATCATTTTGTGACACACTCCAGCAATGCATCACTTTTGCACTTACAGATACGTCTGAAATACTGACGTATCTGTAAGTACTTGCGACATAACACGTCATATATTTAATATGACGCATGAGTAGAAGACTGAAGGCCTCATTTATGAGGCCATGCGCCACTTTTACGCCACCGGTACGTCACTTTTAGTGGCGCACCAGTGCTGTTAAAAATGCACCTTATTGAGTCATATTTACAAAGTGACGCATCTAGGTAGATGCGTCACTTTGTAAACCCCTGCGCCACATTATACTTACGTCAGGTGTAATGTATGCAAAAGGGGCGTATTGACGCAAGAAAGGGTCGTAGAGGTGACGCAGTGAATGAACTGGGTTTTCCCCATGCTACGCTCCCCCGTACGCTCTGCGGTGCGCGTACTGGGCGCTCCACCTGCGAAAATCAAAAAAAAATAAAAGTTTTGCCCCGCGGGGCCCTTTTATGACCCATACATCAAACCTAGGGGGTGAGGGCGGGTCTACCCTGCCCCCTTTTGCTCATTTCCCCATTTGTTTTTGCCACCTCTTGTGTCTCGATCCTACCGAGACACAAGATGGCGGCCGCTCCGGACTGTTTGGAAGGTTGACAGACAACCGAGAGCCAATCAGCTCTCCGCTCGTGAACTCGCGTAGCGCACCCAGTGCGCGTACCGGGCGCGCTTATAGATATATATATTTTTTTTAACCTAAATTACTCAAAATCCACTGGAGCGCATATCTTGAGACATAGCAAAGGCACATCGGGCTACCAGTCCCTAAAATGTTGCCAAGTTTTGTGGAAATCCATTCAGCCATTCGGGCTAAAAGTGAGTCCAACCGCCCTATGGAAATTAACATGGGGAAAACACGTTTTGGGACCCCCCTTTTATCTTGGCCCCCGATTGACGAATCCCCCCCAAACTTTCAGTGAAGGAGCGGAGCACCGCAAGGCAAATTTGAGGACATTTTCAGGCAGATTCCTCAACCGGCGCCAAAGTTATTCACAATAGAATGTTGCGATTTCCCTATTCAAAATAATCCTAACTATAATTACCTACTGGTGACCGCCAGTAGGTAATATATATATATATATATATATATATATATATATATATATATATATATATATATATATATATATATATATATATATATATATATATATATATATATATATATATATATATATATTACCTACTGGCGGTCGCCAGTAGGTATATATAGTTAGGATTTTTTCTCTATGGGATTTTTGAAAATTCTATGTCTAATAACTTTGCCGTTTGTGGACGGAATTGGCTGAAATTTTTAGGAAAATGGCACATTTTGTTTCTGAGCAGATCCTGAAAATTTGGGGGGGTTCGTCAAGGGGGGGCCGAGAAAAAAGGGGGGTCCCAAAACATGTTTTTCCTATGTTAATTTCCATAGGGCGGTCGGCCTCACTTTTAGCTCGAACGGCTGAATGGATTTGCATGAAACTTGGCAAAATTGTAGGGACTGTTAGCCCGATGTGCCTTTGCTAGGTCTCAATATATGTGCTCCAGTGGATTTTGATAAATTAACGTTCAAAAAAATATATATATCTGTGACAGCGTCCCGGGTAGCGCTTCGGTTCGCGTACTTTTCGCGTAACGGAACTTTGCAAAGCGAAGCTGATTGGCTCTTCGGTGTCTGTCAACATTCTAAACAGTCCGGAGCGGCCGCCATCTTGTCTCTCGGTAGGATCGAGAGACAAGAGGAGGCCAAAACGAACGGGGAAATGACCATAAGGGAGCATAGTAGATCCTCCCTGACCCCCTAGGTTTGATGTGGAGGCTTTAAAAGGGCCCCGCGGGGCAAAAAAAAAAAAAAATCGTTTTTTTTTGCGTTATCAATAGTGTTGTCCGTATTCCCAGTCAGTACCCTTCCCCGCCCGCCATGTGCACAAAGACCGCATACATCCCCCATAACGTCAAGGCTAAGTAACTAGAACGTCATAAGGAGTTGCAAGTCGCTCCCATACTGGCGCCATTTTGGTCGAGGTCAGGCAGGTTCAGAGTATAGTTCAATGTCTCCAATAAGTAGCGGCAGGACCAGAATCCCTTTCGGCAGTTTTGGCTTTGTCATTACGAGCACTAGAAAACAAGACTTTCTGGGCAGTATCACCCTTGACGCAACCCTTTATTGTACAAGATGGTGACTTTCAAAAGCCAGGGGTATAGGAGTATGTAATAAGCGAGCCATTTAATTGAAAAAACTAAACGTGACAAACAGTTGTAGGATCAGTGAAGGTTGATTTTTTTAATTGAAAGTATGACAGGATCAGTTACAATAAAATCCTTCATACGCACACCATGGGCGAGTATCATGGGTAACATTACTTCGAAGCTTTATTAATACAATAATCAATAATGAAAAATCGACATCAGTGATGTCACTGACCATGTCATGAATGATGTAATATGTGACATCATCAGCAGTGGATTGCTGGTGCGCGATATATAGTTAGTGCAACTAACTAGATATGGAATTTCAATGGTTTTGTGTGAGTAAAATAAGGTTTTGTAAATGCTAATTCCTAACTATATATGGTCTATAACCCATGGTTTTTTCAGTGAATTTTCAAGGTTTTGTAAATGCTAATTCCTAACTATATATGGTCTATAACCTATGGTTTTTTTCAGTGAATATATATATATATATATATATATATATATATATATATATATATATATATATATATATATATATATATATATTACCTACTGGCGATAGCCAGTAGGTATATATAGTTAGGATTTTTTCTCTATGGAACTTTTGAAAATTCTATGCCTAATAACTTTGGCGTTTGTGGACGGAATTGGCTGAAATTTTCAGGAAAATGGCACATTTTGTTTCTGAGCAGCTCCTGGAAATTTGGGGGGGGTTCGTCAAGGGGGGCCGAGAAAAAAGGGGGGTCCCAAAACGCGTTTTTCCCCCATGTTAATTTCCATAGGGCGGTTGGACTCACTTTTAGCCCGAACGGCTGAATGGATTTCCACGAAACTTGGCAAAATTGTAGGGACTGTTAGCCCGATGTGCCTTTGCTAGGTCTCAATATATGTGCTTCAGTGAATTTTGAGAAATTAACGTTTAAAACAAGATATATATCTGTAACAGCGCTCCGGGCAGCGCTCCGGTTCGCGTACTTTTCGCGTATCGGAACTTTGCGAAGCGAAGCTGATTGGCTCTCCGGTGTCTGTCAACATTCTAAACAGTCCGGTGCGGCCGCCATCTTGTCTCTTGGTAGGATCGAGAGACAAGAGGAGGCCAAAACAAAGGGGGAAATGAAGGAAAGGGGGCAAGGTAGACCCCTTCTGACCCCCTAGGATTGATGAGGGGATATTATAGAGCCACGCTGGGCCCAAAATTTTTTTTTAAAAAATTCCGATTTTTTCGCCGTAGAAACGCGTCTTGGTACGCGAACCGGGCAGCTAACCGGGCAGCTAACCGGGAAGCTAACCCCCTAGGATTGATGAGGGGATATTATAGAGCCACGCTGGGCCTAAAAAAAAAAAAAAAAATTCCGATTTTTTCGCCATAGAGACGCGTCTTGGTACGCGAACCGGGCAGCTAACCGGGAAGCTAACCGGCAGTGTAACGGGAGTCTGACGAGTAGCTGATTGGCTGTCAACATTGTAAACAGTCCGGAGCGGCCGCCATCTTGTCTCTCGGTAGGATCGAGAGACAAGAGGAGGCCAAAACAAAGGGGGAAATGAAGGAAAGAGGGCAAGGTAGACCCCTTCTGACCCCCTAGGATTGATGAGGGGATATTATAGAGCCACGCTGGGCCCAAAAAAAAAAAGAAAATTCCGATTTTTTCGCCGTAGAGACGCGTCTTGGTACGCGAACCGGGCAGCTAACCGGGCAGCTAACCGGGAAGCTAACCGGCAGTGTAACGGGAGTCTGAGGAGAAGCTGATTGGCTGTTATCATTGTAAACAGTCTGGAGCGGCCGCCATCTTGTCTCTCTGTGGGATCGAGAGACAAGAGGTGGAAAAAAAAAGGTGTAAATGAATGAAAGGGGTAAGGCAAACCCCTCCTGAACCCCTAGGATTGATGAGGGGGCTATTAAAGTTCCCTGGGGGGTGAAAAAAAAAATTGCGATTTTTCGCGGTAAAGGTGCTTCCTGGTACGTTAACCGGGCAGCTAACCGGCAGCGTAACGGGAGTCCGACGTATTGTGTTTTTTGAACGTTTGTGATATGTGCACGTGTGGATTTTGTCTAATTAAGGTTAAAAAAATATGGTTTTTTAAATGCTAATCCCTAACTATATATGGTCTATAACCTATGGTTTTTTCAGTGAATTTTCAAGGTTTTGTAAATGCAAATTCCTAACTATATATGGTCTATAACCTATGGTTTTTTCTGTGAATATATATATATATATATATATATATATATATATATATATATATATATATATATATATATATATGAAAGGAGAACTCGTCAAGAAAGCTCCAGCACTGCCACAATAGTTTTCAGGCTGGAAAAGACGAAGAGAGGAACCCAGAAATGGTGCCAAACAAAGTGTGTTTTATTCTTGCTCAATTTTGCTCAGCATGCCCGCCATTACGCGTTTCGACAGTATCCACTGCCTTGATCACATGATGTGATCGCAAAGCCACAAGGGAAATATATACAACATAATTGACACAAAAGGTGGACTAAACGTAACCACCCACATATGTAAACAAGTTATATATATATCAAAACAAAACCCTTTCAGGCATAGAGTGATGCATAAATTATGCAACAAGAAGGAGAGAACTCTGGGCAGTTCTCAAGTTTAGGTGGAAAGCAACCCCTATTAGAGCACTCTCAACACCAGCGACACTCTAGATCGGCTCACCTCAAATGTCTGTTTTTCTATCAAAGTTTTTAAGCATAGGATTAGCAGAGTGCTATCCAAGCCGAGATAGAAAACGACAGTCTTTTGCAATTTATACAGCAAAGTCTTTAAGCATAGAACTAGTACAGTGCTGTCCTTGCCGAGCTGTAAAATTACAAAAGCCATTTATCACTCCAGGCACAATATTACAGCTTTGAATTAGTGAAATACCAACTCAAGCCTACCTGAAATGAGTAAAAGCAACCCCTGACACAGTGTTTTGCTCTAATTAGAGCTCTTCAGAGAGGTATAGCTTTGTCCAGACACAAAGGAGCACCCAGTATTAAGTCAAAACAAAACCCTTTCAGGCATAGAGTGACGCATAAATTATGCAAAAAAGAAGGAGAGAACTCTGGATAGTTCTCAAGTTTAGGTGGAAAGCAGCCCCTGTTAGAGCACTCTCAACACCAGCGACACTCTAGATCTGCTCACCTCAAATGTCTGTTTTTCTATCAACGTTTTTAAGCATAGGATTAGCACAGTGCTACCCAAGCCAAGATAGAAAATGACAAAGTCTTTTGCAATTTATACAGCAAAGTCTTTAAGCATAGGACTAGTACAGTTCTGTCCTTGCTGAGCTGTAAAATTACAAAAGCCATTCATCACTCCAGGCACAATATTATTATTATTATCATTATGTGGGTTTTGTAGAGCGCATAGTAACCCGGAAGTATCCCAGCGCTAAAAGAATCGAGACAACAGAATCAATGAAGTGCCAGGGAGAAAAAGGGGGGGATCGGTGGAGTGCAGGGGAGAAAGGGGAAGTGGCTCAGGGGAGGTGAGTTTTTAATAGGTTCCTGAAACGAGAGTGATCGAGTTCCGCCCTTAACTTGAGAGGGAGGGTGTTCCAAAGTCTAGCTGTGTTCACTGAGAAACGCCGGCCTACTGTGCGTGCCCTTCTCACTTTGTGAACTGTAATAAGGTGTTCGTGATCCGAACGGAGGGATCTTGTAGCTTTATAGGGCGTGATAAGGTTTTTGAGGATAGGGGGGCCCTTGTCCTGTAGGACTTTGTGGGCCAGACGGAGAGCTTTGAATTTTACTCTCTCCCTTATTGGGAGCAAGTGCAGGAGTTTCAGAGCTGGTTTTGCCGAGGATCTGGCCGGGGTGTTGCTAAGAAGCCGGGCCGGGGCGTTCTGAATTCTTTGTAGTGTGTTGAAGGTGGCTTCAGGTGCTCTTAGGTAAATGGCATTGCTATAGTCCAGCCTGGACAGGATCAGGCCTTAGATAAGCAGTTTCCTGGAGATTTTAGGGAGCAGGGGCAGAATTTTCCTGACTGATCTGAGAAGGCCAAAACAGACCCCAGCAGTTTTCTTAGCTTGAGCTTTGAAGGATAGGTCTTTCTCTATCCAGATTCCCAGGCTCTTGATCTCTTCCTTGGGGAAATATTACAGCTTTGAATTAGTGAAATACCAACTCAAGCCAACCTGAAATGAGTAAAATCAACCCCTGACACAGTGTTTTGCTTCAATTAGAGCTCTTCAGAGAGGTATAGCTTTGTCCAGACACAAGGGAGCACCCAGTATTAAGTCAAAACAAAACCCTTTCAGGCATAGAGTGACGCATAAATTATATATCAGTGATGTCATGAGTGATGTCACTGACCATGTCATGAGTGATGTAGTATGTGACGTCATCAGCAGTGCATTGCGGGCTCGCGAGTTATAGTTAGCTGAACTAACTATAATGGGGGAATTTCAAACGTTTTGTATGAGTAAAATGACCAGCTAACTATAACATATGTGAAACCTATGCGTTTTTCTGTGAATTTGCAAGGTTTTTTAAATGCTAATTCCTAACTATAACGTGTGTGAAACCTATGGTTTTGTCAGTGAATTTGCTTAGTTTTTTAAATGCTAATTCCTAACTTTAACGTGTGTGAAACCTATGGTGTTTTCAGTGAACTTTTAAGGTTTTTTAAATGCTAATCCCTAAATAAAATGAGTGTGAAAATCTAAACACTCAAACTAGTTTTTTTTGCATGTTTTTTAGCGTGCGCGCAATGTGCGCGCAGCCGCAAGGTTTTTTTTTTACAAAACACTTTTTTTTATGTCTGAGGTCCTTCAAGGACCCCCTGAGAAGGGCTAGGGGGTCAGGAAGTCTATACCCTGCCCCCTTTTCATGTTTTCCACTTTTGTTTTGAACTCTCTTGTGCCTCTGGGTTACAAGCACCGTGCGAGCACCTCGCGATTTTTTTTTTTACAAAAATGCTTTTTGGGGACGTCAAGTCATGTGACTCAAAAACAATACTTTTCATTGGTTAATAGTAGTTTCTATTCTGGAACCTTCAAAAACCCCACCCACTTCCCTCACTATTTGCTTTAGGACCCTTTTGGAGATTGGAGCAGAAATTTCACCAGGATAGCAGAGAGACAAGATTCAACATCATCTTCATCTGATTCCCACCTGGAATATCGCCTACGAGCCAAGAAGGGCAAATCTTCATTTATTTGGAAATTTTTTACATTTCCAGCAGGACAAAAAAAAGTGAACGCCCCCAAGGTGAAATGCTCACTTTGTGGTGCTGTCCTCCAAAGGGGAAACCCTCTAAAGAAATATTAGTTTCTATTCATACCATGATCAGACACATAAAAAATGTGCACCCTGTGCAGTATGCCCGAGGTGAGACAAGAGCTCAGGCCTCGCAGATTCCACCAGGTACACACAATGGCAACTATGGGGTTCGTGCGCGCACCTCGCGATTTTGTTTGTAAAAAAAATTATGTTTTTTGTTGTCCCTTGGGGTCCTTCAGGGACCCCCCCCCAGCAGGGCTAGGGGGTCAGGGAGACTCTACCCTGCCCCCTTTTCACATTCTCCACTTTTATTCCTCACTCTGTTTTAAAAGTACACAAAATGGCGGCTATGAGGTGCATGCACTGTGCGCGCACCTCGCAATTTTTTTTGTTTTTTTTGTCCTTCGGGGTCCTTCAGGGATCCCCGAGAAAGCCAAGGGAGTCAGGGAGTCTCTTCCCTGCTTCCTTTTCATGTTTTACGAAAAACGGGTAAAATGTCATTCATTTGCGATGCGTGCGTGCACCATGCTCGCACGTCAAGACATGTGGCTTGAAAGCAATGTCATGTGACTCTAAAACAACACTTTTGATTGGTTATTAGAAGTTTCTTTTCCAGAATCTTCAAAACCCCACCCACTTTCCTCACAATTTCTTTCACTTTCTTGGAAGAAGCACCTTTACTGCTGTGTTCCTCCTTTGAACTTTGTTTTTTGTTTCTGAATTGAAAAGATGGCAGACAGACAACAGGATTCCTCCTCCTCTGTCTCAGATGTGAAAAAACACCAGCCACCTGCCAAGAAGTCAAAAGAATCTGCTCCTAATATCCGGCCACTTTTTAAGGAAGTGCATCTCCGTTGTAACAAATGCTATGAAGTACTTTGCTACGGAGAGCAAAGTCTGAATTTAATAGAGCTGAAAATTTGCAACCACCAATGCCCCCGGCAATAATTTGCTTTTTTTTCCTGTTGAGCACTTTACAGTTAACTTTTTTTTTGTTAAAAAAAAATATATAGATATATAAAATTGATAAATAACTCCAAAAAAAGCTACAAAACAAAAAAGACAAAAAAAATGTTCTTTTCCGAACTCACTTCACTTCTCAATGAAGAGCTTTATCTCTTATACACTGTGTCATACTTTTTTTTGAATGAATGAGTTGAGCATATATGAATGACTGCCATGACTGAGTGTAGGGGAGGAAGGGACTAATAGAATGAGTGTGGAAAGGGTAGTATGGTGAGTGAGGAAAGGGGAGTCAAAGAGTGACTTAAAAAAAGGGACTAAGGGTAGGGAATAAAGGTAAGGAGATTGTAAGAGTAAGGGAATGGCAGTAAGAAAAGGAGAGTGAGGGAGGGGGAGTGAGAGAAGGGGAGCAGGGACGGAGACAGGAAAGGGGAGTTAGATTGAGAGGAAGAAGTAGAGCAGGGTAAAGGGGGTTGAAGTATGAGAACTGCAGTGATGGTGATAGAAGGAGTATGAGGATAAGAAAAGAAGGGTAAGGTAAAGTGAGAGATGGGGACTGATGGAGAGAGAAATGGAGTGAGGGGATGGATAGAGTTAGGAAACTAGAGTGAAAGAAGGGGAGTAAGGATTTCAATTAGGGATGGAGAGTGAGGGACAGTGAGTGAAAGAATGCAAAAAAAAGGAGTTTGACATACAGACAGGATAAATTGTAGTGGGGAAAGAGGAGTGACAATAAGTAAAGGATAATAACAGTTAGGGAAGGGGTATAAAGATAAGGAAAGGAGAATGAGAGAAAATGTTAAAAATGAACACAGAGGGAAAGCAAGTGTTGGAGAGAGACCGAGTGGTAGAAACAGAGAAGTTAAGGAAATCAAGGGTAAAGGACACAGAGAGAAAGAGATAGAGAGCAAGGAACACTGTGATCTTAGACACATCAAAGTATGCCTTGCAATTCAGAAAAATATGTATTGCAATGAAAGAGAGTCTTGCTGGGAGTACTGTTTTAGGTTTTAGGACAGAGCAGTGGTGTTCAGGGAGTTTTGGGGCTCAAGGTGGAAATGAGAATGTATTAATCAAAATTCACTCACATCATTACTACATGCTACAGAGACACTTGGTAAGCAATTTCGTCAGCTCTCCCAGGCCTGACTCAAACCATGACTACATGCTTTGCATTAATTATAAACACATCAACTAAACAAATTATTCTACCACCATTTTGTAAAATAAAGTCTGACTCACACTGTGATCTTAGTTGAATAAAAACAGAAAAATGTTGCACACTATACTGTAAGACTCAGTTTTTACCACAATCACTTGGCTACTAGCTCAACCTGTACAATTAAAGAAGAATAGTTTCTCAAATAATTTTTAATTTTTAAATATAAATTTATTTTTCTGAATTTTCAAAATCTAATAGCACTTCCAACATTATTTGGTCTGGAATTTCTTCGTCCAAAATTTCCAGACATGATTCCTCAAACTCATACATGTCCAACACTTCAGAAAATTCATGGTCCATTGACTCATCAAAAAAATCAATAATAGTATTTCTTCCAATGATTGCCTCTTCTTCAACGTTGCTTTCAGTAAAAGGATTATTCAAATCTTCAAGGAGGCTCGCTGAAATTTTAAAGGTTACTTCCAATGTCTCCTCAATTTGCTCCATTTCCTTTTTTTTTAAAATGTGTTGTGATACCTGAAAAAAAAACTTATTGTTCTCGTTTTTAGTAATAGATATTATAAAACTAGCTTTTTCACCAATTTTATTCTTTCAAATTATTATACAGAAACTTTTCACAAGTACTTTATATGATTAAATCACTTAAATTTATTTATAAGAATTCATACTTATAAAATGACCTGACTAACTATGTGGCTACATGTATTCCCATATTTTCAAACACATCA
This sequence comes from Lissotriton vulgaris, assembly GCF_964263255.1. Taxonomy (NCBI): domain Eukaryota; kingdom Metazoa; phylum Chordata; class Amphibia; order Caudata; family Salamandridae; genus Lissotriton; species Lissotriton vulgaris. The sequence continues at coordinate 340,212,536 of NC_141694.1, read as the reverse complement.
ACCAAGCAAATTATTCCGTCCGAATTTTCCTGAAATGATTACTAAATGCTACTGAAAGAGTTTCTATGGCACTTATAGTGAAATGAAGGAAGAGATATGAAGGTGAGGAAAGGAGAGTGAGAAAAAAGCAAATTAAGAGAAAAGAAAAAGGAGTAACTGAAACAGTTTAATTTTTTCAAGTGCACTGAATCTCATCCACATTTTTTTCTAAACACTGAAGCTTGTAATTTAACTTGTATTGTTTTCGCCCTGTGAGGTACAGGAGGCCATCCTTAAAATAAAACCGGGTAAGGCACCTGGCCCGGACAGAATACCGGGTGATTTATTGATGTCTAACGCACTGGTTTGGGCTGATTTTATTGTAAATGTTTTGAACCTTATTCATTTAGGCCATGAAGTACCGGATTCATGGAAGGGTGCTGAAGTTGTTACCGTTTTTAAAAAGGGTGAGAGAGAGGACCCTGCCAACTACAGACCAATTAGTCTAATTGATGTTATTCAAAAAGTAGTTGGCAGGGTAATTGTAAATAGGATTGAGGGCTGGTTTATGGAAGAAAACATTTTGTCCCACTTTCAGGCTGGATTCAGAAACAATGTTGGGGCCATTGACCAAGTCTTCAGATTTTGTGCAGTTTTCTGGAAAACAGTGTCAATAGCCAGAGGGAGCCTTTACCTGGCTTTTATTGACCTCAAAACTGCTTTTGATGTAATACCCCGTGTTAAACTTTGGAATGTCCTACTGGATATGGGTTTCCCATCTTATCTGCTAAATCTTATCATTAAACTCCATGAGGGTACTTATGCGAAGATACGCTGGGGGGCGCAGGGGCAACTCACTAAGAGTATACCTGTTAACAGAGGGGTGCGGCAGGGGTGTGTGATGGCCCCTACTTTATTCCCCCTTTTTATAAATGGGGTGGTGAAACATCTGCAAGATACATCGGCCGATGCCCCCATTGTGGCTGGGGAGAAAACGCCATCCCTCCTCTTTGCCGACGACACCCTCCTCTTATCAAAAACCCCCACAGGTCTCCAAACCCTTCTTGATCAGTTTAGTGTTTTTTGTCAGGAACGGGGACTTACAATAAACACAACCAAAACTAAACTAATGGTTATGACCGCCAAGAGGAAATATAGGAATATCCACTTGACTTTGAATGGATCTCCTTTAGAGGTGGTCGATGAGTTTGACTACCTTGGTGTTAGGATTAATAATCATTTCAAATGGGAACCCCATATATGTAAAATGATTTTAAATCTTAAAAGGGTTTACAGCACTATTTTAAAAAACCAACGTCTCTCTGTAAGCAGGCCAGTTGCCCCTGCCTTATCAGTCTATGAGGGGAAAGCAATTGCCTCAGCTGTTTATGGCTCGGAACTGTGGAGCAATGAGAATACCAAAGACCACGTCCGATCAGAGAACAAGTTTATGAGGGACTTGGTGTCGCTTCCATCCTCTACCCCACTTAAACCTTTATTCTTAGACCTGGGTAGAAAGTCTATTCGGGATATCCTCCAGCTCCGCCCCCTCTTATATTGGGTTCGTTTGAGGAGGACCCCCGAATTAGCTAACTATGCCCTTGTGTTAGATGAAATGCTAAAATTAAACACTTCAGGCAAAATCAAGTGGCTAAATGCTTTAAAAAAGCTTGTAGTAAGTGTGGGTTTAAGCGACGCTTGGGTATCCCAATCACCTCCACCAAAACAAGTGGTGAAAAAATTATATTGGGATTGGATAGAGGCCAAGGCGCTGCAGAACCCAAACTGGGGACATTTGACTGAGACCTTTTTGACTCATAAATGTACCCTAAAACTGGAATTGTTTTTGGATTTTATTCAGATTCCTCGGGAAAGGACTTTATATCTTAAATTTAGACATGGAACATTGCCCCTCAAAACTTTTACATCTAGATGGAACAATAGGAGGGAAGAGGATATAATGTGTCCAGGTTGTATAAATCCCGAAGAATCATTAGGCCACTTTTTCTTTGCCTGTAAGGCATACATCTTACCCAGGAAGAAATGGTTAAAACCAGTACTAAAGAATCTTGGTGTTAGAGACTACAAATCAGCTTTGCGTATTCTTATCTCCGACACCTCTTCTATGGTTACTATTTGTGGGGTTGCAAAGTTCTTATCATGTGCCTGGATCATTAGGACTAAGATTTTAAAAAATGCTCATCAAGTCAATTTTTCCACATAACCCTTATATGTATTTTTGTAAAAATGAACTGTTTTTATAATTATGTGTGTACTATATGTTTGTACTTTTTATGATACATGTGTCGAATAAAAGTATAATGACTTGACTTGTAATTTAACTTTTTTTTTGCGTGTGACAAAATGGCAGCCAAAAGGGTGCGAGCATTATGCACGCACCCCGCGATTTTTTCAAAAAATAAAAAAAAATGTTTGGCCCTTCGGGGTCCTTTAGGGACCCCCAGAGAAGACCTACAGGCTCAGGGAGACTACATCCTGGCCCCTTTTCATGTTTTTTAGTGTAATTAGAGGAGCACTCACTACTTTTATTGCTTATTTATTTCACAATAATTCCTAATTGTACAGGTTTAAACTTAAAGCGTGCAGCTTAGGTAGCACGTCTGCCCTATCACGTGCCTTACTTCAAACAACCTTATCTTAAGTGTAAATAACACTTAACCTAGGCGCACTGTTGCTCTAGCGTGAAACACGCTAAAATAATATCAACACTCTTCAATACGTTTTCAAAATAAGTTTTAGTCAACTTTTATCAAATGAGAATTTTCAAAACAGTGTAGATAAACACAACATGTTATTGTTATATATCAACCACAACACATGATCATAACAAAAATTTTTTCAGAACTTCAATGACAGTTTCATGAAAATAATAACGTTTCATCTGTGTATGCCCAATGCATTTCGAGCTGTGGGCAGCTCTTCGTCGGGGGCCTGAAAAAATAGAATGTGGAAGGCAATACAGTCACTCAAATGTATGTCTTTAGGCACTGAACAAAACTCATAAATAGAGAAATGAAGAGCAGAGCTTTGGTAGATAAAAACCTTCACCAACACCTATGTGCATGTGTGATAATGACGCCAAGAAACTTACTCCAATCGCGCTCCTCAGGCGCTAAATCCTTCTGCAAAAACAAAATACAGACTCTAACTAAAATCCCACCGGATGACTGGGAGAATATCTCCTATCCAAACCAATGACAAGAAATTATTAACAAGAAATTAAAACAGGTAAAACTGCACTTTACCTTATCTTGAACACCAGTGTTCAAAAGAATATACTGTGAACCCAGCGCTTCACTTTTCTACCTGCAAATGACACGAAAACCCATGCCGGTCAGTCGGGGAACATTAACCCTCGCGGATGAAATGCACACCAAAGCTGCAGCGCAGCGCGCTCACCGTGTAAATCTTTCTCAGCGTGTACAACAAACTCCTCTCTATCTCTTAATCGAACACACTCTCCGGGAACAGTAACTGCGAAGGGGCAAGCCTCGACAGTCCTTTACACGGAACTCCGTTCACAAAAATAAAAATAAAAAGCGGACAATTACTCAAAAGAGTCGATACTAACCCGCGCCATCTTGTAATGGGGAAATAACAAGAAAGTGATGTGTAGCAAAAGTGAAATGAAAAAAGGTAAAGAAAATGATATTAGACGTGCCTAAAATCAGGTCAAATTCTTATGCAGATACAATATAAGTTACATTCATCAAACATAGATGCAGAAACAGAGTCATTATAAAAAACATGAGAAATCTACTTTTTCATTAAGACCCTTAGGTTCTTGAGACGATAAAAATTTGATCCAGTGTATTTCTCTCTGGAGGAGGGATCTGTTGAGATCAACCCCCTCGTAGGATTTAACTACCTCTAGAATGGAAAACCTTAGCTGGGCTATGCTGTGGTTATTGTCATTCCAATGTCTAGCTAGATTACTTTTGGTGTTTTTATTTCTGATCGTACTCTTGTGTTCAGAAATTCTTGTTTTCAATTTTCTTTCAGTTTTTCCCGTGTAGATTTTACCACACGGGCATTTGATGTAGTAAATCAAGTTTTTAGTGTTACAATCACCGTTGTAATGTAGCTTTATTTCTCTTCCATTTTGCGGATGGTTTAACGCATTGCCTACAATTACATTGGAACAATGTACGCAGTTTTGGCATTTCTTCATGCCTCTGTTGATCTCTTCAGGTGCCCTGGTTGGGGTCATTAATAACTCTTTTCGGTTTTTAGAACGTTTGTAGGCAAAAATGGGTGTGTTGTTGTATATCCCATTGAAATCAACTTCATTTCTTAATAGGTTCCAATGTTTGTTTATTATTGTTTTAAGTTTGTTTGATGTTGTAGAAAATTTTGATACAAACACCTGTCTGTCTTGAAGTTTTTTGGGTTTTTGAATAAGCAAATTCTCTCTGCTATAGGCTTTGATCCGGTCTTCGGCTTTCTTCAACACCTCCTCAGGGTATCCTCTATCTTTGTAGCGTTGCTGTTGTAAGTCTAAGTTCTTTCTACATTCATCCTCTTCAGAGCAGATCCTCTTGATTCTCATGTATTGAGATACTGGAAGATTATCTTTGAGATGTTGGGTGTGGAAACTTTGGTACAGTAGTGAGTTGTTAACGTCCGTCTGTTTTCTATAAATGGTGGTAGAAATTTGTTGGTTATCGATTTTAACTAAGACATCCAGGAAGGAGAGTTCTTTTTCACTTATAGCATGCGTGAATTCAATATGCTCTGAACATTGATTGAGTCTGTCTATCTCCAGTTCCAAGCTTTGTCTAGTTCCTGTCCACATCAGGAAAATGTCGTCAATAAACCTCCTGTACAAGGTTGTGTGATCGTTCCAGAATTTGTTGTTAAACATGTGATCCGCCTCGAATTTCGCCATGAAAGTATTGGCATATGCCGGAGCCCCGGCAAATCCCATGGATGTTCCATGCTGTTGGAGAAAAAACTCAGAAGACCATTTAAAATAACTGTGATGTAAACAGAAATGTAGTAGCTCTAAAATAAACACTTTGTTGGCTCTTATCGGGTTCTGTTGTAGCAAAGCCCATTCCACGGCTTCCAATCCAGCTAGGTGAGGAATAGAAGTGTACAATGACTTGACGTCAATGGTACACAGTAATGTAGGTCTAGTCATGGTTACACTTTTTAACGTCAGAAGAAAATCATTAGTGTCTTTGGTATAAGATGGCCATTGTTGGACGAATGGTTGTAAGAATGTGTCAATGTACTGACCGAGTGGTTCAAAAATGGTGCCACACCCGGTCACGATTGGACGCATGGGGGGGTCTAACAGATTCTTATGCACCTTGGGGAGCATATAGAGAGATGGTCTCCTGGGGTTCGACATCGTGAGAAATTGTTTAGTCGTAGCAGTTATATGACCGAGGTCAAATGCTTTACTCAGGATTTCATTGAGGGTTAGCTGCAATTCGTCCGTAGGATCTCTTCCCAATTTTAGATATGTCATAGTGTCTTCTACGTGTTCATTCACTTTTCTGAGGTACATTGTTTTATCCATAATAACTATAGCGCCGCCTTTATCTGCTTTTTGTATATGGATGTTTTGATTCTCTTGAAGGCCTTTTATTACAGATCTATCATAAATAGAGATGTTTTTCCTTTTAGACTTCTTCAAGTTCATGTTCTCCATTTCGTTTAAAACAGAGTTCTCAAAGGCATCTAAGATCTTGTGAGATACAGGGGCTTGAAATTTGGATTTAGGCTTAAACTCTTGAAATTCTGGTTCTTCTTTAGCAGCTTGTTCAGGGACCACGTTGGTGAAGAAATGTCTAAGTTTAAGAACCCTCATAAACTTAAAAAATGCAATCTCATTTTCCAATTTGTTGGTGTCATATGTTGGAACAAATCCCAATCCTTTATTCAGCATTCTCATTTCGTCATTTGTCAATTCTGTATTCGAGATGTTTAGAACCAAATTTACTTCGTGCTTCTTGTTCGGACTCCTTCTCCCTCCTCTCCTTGTTTTGATTGCTTTTTCTGTACTTTCCCTGGTGGTTGACTTGCATCCCCTCCCTGGGATAAAAAAGGCTGGCTTGTAGTGGTAGATTTGGTAATTTCAGTTGATGTCTGACCAGTACTTGTTTCTGCAATTTGGGTTTGAGCAGCCGGCCTGCTTGTGCTCAACTCACTTTCAGATACTAGGCTCTCTTCTGAGGTTACCACGGTCTTCTTCTTCTGGAATGTTCTTCGCTGGGCATAAACTTCCGCCCACGTGTACACTTCATTCAGTTTATAGTCCAAAGTGTCACGCTTAAATTTCCTTAATTTACCCTCTTGGAGCTCTTTTTGGTATCTGTCTAACTTTGAATTTAGATCCTCCAGTGATTTGTCCCAATCTGTCTTGTCCATCCGAGACTCCAAATTGTGTTTTATTTCATCTATTTCATTTGATAATTCGTGAATTACTTTTGCCAGCTCTTCAATCAGTAAAAGAATCAGGTCCAACGAGCATTTGTTTAAAATTGAGAACCATTTCTCCATGAACTCCTTGTTTAGGTGAAATCTATGTAGCATTGGTTTTATAGACATCCTTAGGCCACGTGGTATCCTCTTGACCCTGTGGTACTGCACCAGGGTCGATGCGTGTAACTTTTGATTTACCTCTCGTTTTGCGAGAAATTCAAGTTGCTTTAGTTGTTGAATAATGGTATTGCCTTGCACATTTGAAGATTTGACATCCTGAATTAAAGTATATATACTGTCTGCTTGTTCGGATGTATAGGCCAATGTTTTAGCCCTGTTATCTGTCATGCTTGAAATTTGGTCATAAGCCATGGTGCTCACTCCGTGTAGACAGATTCTCAAAATGTAATTTAGTGTAATTAGAGGAGCACTCACTACTTTTATTGCTTATTTATTTCACAATAATTCCTTATTGTACAGGTTTAAACTTAAAGCGTGCAGCTTAGGTAGCACGTCTGCCCTATCACGTGCCTTACTTCAAACAACCTTATCTTAAGTGTAAATAACACTTAACCTAGGCGCACTGTTGCTCTAGCGTGAAACACGCTAAAATAATATCAACACTCTTCAATACGTTTTCAAAATAAGTTTTAGTCAACTTTTATCAAATGAGAATTTTCAAAACAGTGTAGATAAACACAACATGTTATTGTTATATATCAACCACAACACATGATCATAACAAAAATTTTTTCAGAACTTCAATGACAGTTTCATGAAAATAATAACGTTTCATCTGTGTATGCCCAATGCATTTCGAGCTGTGGGCAGCTCTTCGTCGGGGGCCTGAAAAAATAGAATGTGGAAGGCAATACAGTCACTCAAATGTATGTCTTTAGGCACTGAACAAAACTCATAAATAGAGAAATGAAGAGCAGAGCTTTGGTAGATAAAAACCTTCACCAACACCTATGTGCATGTGTGATAATGACGCCAAGAAACTTACTCCAATCGCGCTCCTCAGGCGCTAAATCCTTCTGCAAAAACAAAATACAGACTCTAACTAAAATCCCACCGGATGACTGGGAGAATATCTCCTATCCAAACCAATGACAAGAAATTATTAACAAGAAATTAAAACAGGTAAAACTGCACTTTACCTTATCTTGAACACCAGTGTTCAAAAGAATATACTGTGAACCCAGCGCTTCACTTTTCTACCTGCAAATGACACGAAAACCCATGCCGGTCAGTCGGGGAACATTAACCCTCGCGGATGAAATGCACACCAAAGCTGCAGCGCAGCGCGCTCACCGTGTAAATCTTTCTCAGCGTGTACAACAAACTCCTCTCTATCTCTTAATCGAACACACTCTCCGGGAACAGTAACTGCGAAGGGGCAAGCCTCGACAGTCCTTTACACGGAACTCCGTTCACAAAAATAAAAATAAAAAGCGGACAATTACTCAAAAGAGTCGATACTAACCCGCGCCATCTTGTAATGGGGAAATAACAAGAAAGTGATGTGTAGCAAAAGTGAAATGAAAAAAGGTAAAGAAAATGATATTAGACGTGCCTAAAATCAGGTCAAATTCTTATGCAGATACAATATAAGTTACATTCATCAAACATAGATGCAGAAACAGAGTCATTATAAAAAACATGAGAAATCTACTTTTTCATTAAGACCCTTAGGTTCTTGAGACGATAAAAATTTGATCCAGTGTATTTCTCTCTGGAGGAGGGATCTGTTGAGATCAACCCCCTCGTAGGATTTAACTACCTCTAGAATGGAAAACCTTAGCTGGGCTATGCTGTGGTTATTGTCATTCCAATGTCTAGCTAGATTACTTTTGGTGTTTTTATTTCTGATCGTACTCTTGTGTTCAGAAATTCTTGTTTTCAATTTTCTTTCAGTTTTTCCCGTGTAGATTTTACCACACGGGCATTTGATGTAGTAAATCAAGTTTTTAGTGTTACAATCACCGTTGTAATGTAGCTTTATTTCTCTTCCATTTTGCGGATGGTTTAACGCATTGCCTACAATTACATTGGAACAATGTACGCAGTTTTGGCATTTCTTCATGCCTCTGTTGATCTCTTCAGGTGCCCTGGTTGGGGTCATTAATAACTCTTTTAGGTTTTTAGAACGTTTGTAGGCAAAAATGGGTGTGTTGTTGTATATCCCATTGAAATCAACTTCATTTCTTAATAGGTTCCAATGTTTGTTTATTATTGTTTTAAGTTTGTTTGATGTTGTAGAAAATTTTGATACAAACACCTGTCTGTCTTGAAGTTTTTTGGGTTTTTGAATAAGCAAATTCTCTCTGCTATAGGCTTTGATCCGGTCTTCGGCTTTCTTCAACACCTCCTCAGGGTATCCTCTATCTTTGTAGCGTTGCTGTTGTAAGTCTAAGTACAGAAAAAGCAATCAAAACAAGGAGAGGAGGGAGAAGGAGTCCGAACAAGAAGCACGAAGTAAATTTGGTTCTAAACATCTCGAATACAGAATTGACAAATGACGAAATGAGAATGCTGAATAAAGGATTGGGATTTGTTCCAACATATGACACCAACAAATTGGAAAATGAGATTGCATTTTTTAAGTTTATGAGGGTTCTTAAACTTAGACATTTCTTCACCAACGTGGTCCCTGAACAAGCTGCTAAAGAAGAACCAGAATTTCAAGAGTTTAAGCCTAAATCCAAATTTCAAGCCCCTGTATCTCACAAGATCTTAGATGCCTTTGAGAACTCTGTTTTAAACGAAATGGAGAACATGAACTTGAAGAAGTCTAAAAGGAAAAACATCTCTATTTATGATAGATCTGTAATAAAAGGCCTTCAAGAGAATCAAAACATCCATATACAAAAAGCAGATAAAGGCGGCGCTATAGTTATTATGGATAAAACAATGTACCTCAGAAAAGTGAATGAACACGTAGAAGACACTATGACATATCTAAAATTGGGAAGAGATCCTACGGACGAATTGCAGCTAACCCTCAATGAAACCCTGAGTAAAGCATTTGACCTCGGTCATATAACTGCTACGACTAAACAATTTCTCACGATGTCGAACCCCAGGAGACCATCTCTCTATATGCTCCCCAAGGTGCATAAGAATCTGTTAGACCCCCCCATGCGTCCAATCGTGACCGGGTGTGGCACCATTTTTGAACCACTCGGTCAGTACATTGACACATTCTTACAACCATTCGTCCAACAATGGCCATCTTATACCAAAGACACTAATGATTTTCTTCTGACGTTAAAAAGTGTAACCATGACTAGACCTACATTACTGTGTACCATTGACGTCAAGTCATTGTACACTTCTATTCCTCACCTAGCTGGATTGGAAGCCGTGGAATGGGCTTTGCTACAACAGAACCCGATAAGAGCCAACAAAGTGTTTATTTTAGAGCTACTACATTTCTGTTTACATCACAGTTATTTTAAATGGTCTTCTGAGTTTTTTCTCCAACAGCATGGAACATCCATGGGATTTGCCGGGGCTCCGGCATATGCCAATACTTTCATGGCGAAATTCGAGGCGGATCACATGTTTAACAACAAATTCTGGAACGATCACACAACCTTGTACAGGAGGTTTATTGACGACATTTTCCTGATGTGGACAGGAACTAGACAAAGCTTGGAACTGGAGATAGACAGACTCAATCAATGTTCAGAGCATATTGAATTCACGCATGCTATAAGTGAAAAAGAACTCTCCTTCCTGGATGTCTTAGTTAAAATCGATAACCAACAAATTTCTACCACCATTTATAGAAAACAGACGGACGTTAACAACTCACTACTGTACCAAAGTTTCCACACCCAACATCTCAAAGATAATCTTCCAGTATCTCAATACATGAGAATCAAGAGGATCTGCTCTGAAGAGGATGAATGTAGAAAGAACTTAGACTTACAACAGCAACGCTACAAAGATAGAGGATACCCTGAGGAGGTGTTGAAGAAAGCCGAAGACCGGATCAAAGCCTATAGCAGAGAGAATTTGCTTATTCAAAAACCCAAAAAACTTCAAGACAGACAGGTGTTTGTATCAAAATTTTCTACAACATCAAACAAACTTAAAACAATAATAAACAAACATTGGAACCTATTAAGAAATGAAGTTGATTTCAATGGGATATACAACAACACACCCATTTTTGCCTACAAACGTTCTAAAAACCTAAAAGAGTTATTAATGACCCCAACCAGGGCACCTGAAGAGATCAACAGAGGCATGAAGAAATGCCAAAACTGCGTACATTGTTCCAATGTAATTGTAGGCAATGCGTTAAACCATCCGCAAAATGGAAGAGAAATAAAGCTACATTACAACGGTGATTGTAACACTAAAAACTTGATTTACTACATCAAATGCCCGTGTGGTAAAATCTACACGGGAAAAACTGAAAGAAAATTGAAAACAAGAATTTCTGAACACAAGAGTACGATCAGAAATAAAAACACCAAAAGTAATCTAGCTAGACATTGGAATGACAATAACCACAGCATAGCCCAGCTAAGGTTTTCCATTCTAGAGGTAGTTAAATCCTACGAGGGGGTTGATCTCAACAGATCCCTCCTCCAGAGAGAAATACACTGGATCAAATTTTTATCGTCTCAAGAACCTAAGGGTCTTAATGAAAAAGTAGATTTCTCATGTTTTTTATAATGACTCTGTTTCTGCATCTATGTTTGATGAATGTAACTTATATTGTATCTGCATAAGAATTTGACCTGATTTTAGGCACGTCTAATATCATTTTCTTTACCTTTTTTCATTTCACTTTTGCTACACATCACTTTCTTGTTATTTCCCCATTACAAGATGGCGCGGGTTAGTATCGACTCTTTTGAGTAATTGTCCGCTTTTTATTTTTATTTTTGTGAACGGAGTTCCGTGTAAAGGACTGTCGAGGCTTGCCCCTTCGCAGTTACTGTTCCCGGAGAGTGTGTTCGATTAAGAGATAGAGAGGAGTTTGTTGTACACGCTGAGAAAGATTTACACGGTGAGCGCGCTGCGCTGCAGCTTTGGTGTGCATTTCATCCGCGAGGGTTAATGTTCCCCGACTGACCGGCATGGGTTTTCGTGTCATTTGCAGGTAGAAAAGTGAAGCGCTGGGTTCACAGTATATTCTTTTGAACACTGGTGTTCAAGATAAGGTAAAGTGCAGTTTTACCTGTTTTAATTTCTTGTTAATAATTTCTTGTCATTGGTTTGGATAGGAGATATTCTCCCAGTCATCCGGTGGGATTTTAGTTAGAGTCTGTATTTTGTTTTTGCAGAAGGATTTAGCGCCTGAGGAGCGCGATTGGAGTAAGTTTCTTGGCGTCATTATCACACATGCACATAGGTGTTGGTGAAGGTTTTTATCTACCAAAGCTCTGCTCTTCATTTCTCTATTTATGAGTTTTGTTCAGTGCCTAAAGACATACATTTGAGTGACTGTATTGCCTTCCACATTCTATTTTTTCAGGCCCCCGACGAAGAGCTGCCCACAGCTCGAAATGCATTGGGCATACACAGATGAAACGTTATTATTTTCATGAAACTGTCATTGAAGTTCTGAAAAATTTTTTGTTATGATCATGTGTTGTGGTTGATATATAACAATAACATGTTGTGTTTATCTACACTGTTTTGAAAATTCTCATTTGATAAAAGTTGACTAAAACTTATTTTGAAAACGTATTGAAGAGTGTTGATATTATTTTAGCGTGTTTCACGCTAGAGCAACAGTGCGCCTAGGTTAAGTGTTATTTACACTTAAGATAAGGTTGTTTGAAGTAAGGCACGTGATAGGGCAGACGTGCTACCTAAGCTGCACGCTTTAAGTTTAAACCTGTACAATTAGGAATTATTGTGAAATAAATAAGCAATAAAAGTAGTGAGTGCTCCTCTAATTACACTAAATTACATTTTGAGAATCTGTCTACACGGAGTGAGCACCATGGCTTATGACCAAATTTCAAGCATGACAGATAACAGGGCTAAAACATTGGCCTATACATCCGAACAAGCAGACAGTATATATACTTTAATTCAGGATGTCAAATCTTCAAATGTGCAAGGCAATACCATTATTCAACAACTAAAGCAACTTGAATTTCTCGCAAAACGAGAGGTAAATCAAAAGTTACACGCATCGACCCTGGTGCAGTACCACAGGGTCAAGAGGATACCACGTGGCCTAAGGATGTCTATAAAACCAATGCTACATAGATTTCACCTAAACAAGGAGTTCATGGAGAAATGGTTCTCAATTTTAAACAAATGCTCGTTGGACCTGATTCTTTTACTGATTGAAGAGCTGGCAAAAGTAATTCACGAATTATCAAATGAAATAGATGAAATAAAACACAATTTGGAGTCTCGGATGGACAAGACAGATTGGGACAAATCACTGGAGGATCTAAATTCAAAGTTAGACAGATACCAAAAAGAGCTCCAAGAGGGTAAATTAAGGAAATTTAAGCGTGACACTTTGGACTATAAACTGAATGAAGTGTACACGTGGGCGGAAGTTTATGCCCAGCGAAGAACATTCCAGAAGAAGAAGACCGTGGTAACCTCAGAAGAGAGCCTAGTATCTGAAAGTGAGTTGAGCACAAGCAGGCCGGCTGCTCAAACCCAAATTGCAGAAACAAGTACTGGTCAGACATCAACTGAAATTACCAAATCTACCACTACAAGCCAGCCTTTTTTATCCCAGGGAGGGGATGCAAGTCAACCACCAGGGAAAGTACAGAAAAAGCAATCAAAACAAGGAGAGGAGGGAGAAGGAGTCCGAACAAGAAGCACGAAGTAAATTTGGTTCTAAACATCTCGAATACAGAATTGACAAATGACGAAATGAGAATGCTGAATAAAGGATTGGGATTTGTTCCAACATATGACACCAACAAATTGGAAAATGAGATTGCATTTTTTAAGTTTATGAGGGTTCTTAAACTTAGACATTTCTTCACCAACGTGGTCCCTGAACAAGCTGCTAAAGAAGAACCAGAATTTCAAGAGTTTAAGCCTAAATCCAAATTTCAAGCCCCTGTATCTCACAAGATCTTAGATGCCTTTGAGAACTCTGTTTTAAACGAAATGGAGAACATGAACTTGAAGAAGTCTAAAAGGAAAAACATCTCTATTTATGATAGATCTGTAATAAAAGGCCTTCAAGAGAATCAAAACATCCATATACAAAAAGCAGATAAAGGCGGTGCTATAGTTATTATGGATAAAACAATGTACCTCAGAAAAGTGAATGAACACGTAGAAGACACTATGACATATCTAAAATTGGGAAGAGATCCTACGGACGAATTGCAGCTAACCCTCAATGAAATCCTGAGTAAAGCATTTGACCTCGGTCATATAACTGCTACGACTAAACAATTTCTCACGATGTCGAACCCCAGGAGACCATCTCTCTATATGCTCCCCAAGGTGCATAAGAATCTGTTAGACCCCCCCATGCGTCCAATCGTGACCGGGTGTGGCACCATTTTTGAACCACTCGGTCAGTACATTGACACATTCTTACAACCATTCGTCCAACAATGGCCATCTTATACCAAAGACACTAATGATTTTCTTCTGACGTTAAAAAGTGTAACCATGACTAGACCTACATTACTGTGTACCATTGACGTCAAGTCATTGTACACTTCTATTCCTCACCTAGCTGGATTGGAAGCCGTGGAATGGGCTTTGCTACAACAGAACCCGATAAGAGCCAACAAAGTGTTTATTTTAGAGCTACTACATTTCTGTTTACATCACAGTTATTTTAAATGGTCTTCTGAGTTTTTTCTCCAACAGCATGGAACATCCATGGGATTTGCCGGGGCTCCGGCATATGCCAATACTTTCATGGCGAAATTCGAGGCGGATCACATGTTTAACAACAAATTCTGGAACGATCACACAACCTTGTACAGGAGGTTTATTGACGACATTTTCCTGATGTGGACAGGAACTAGACAAAGCTTGGAACTGGAGATAGACAGACTCAATCAATGTTCAGAGCATATTGAATTCACGCATGCTATAAGTGAAAAAGAACTCTCCTTCCTGGATGTCTTAGTTAAAATCGATAACCAACAAATTTCTACCACCATTTATAGAAAACAGACGGACGTTAACAACTCACTACTGTACCAAAGTTTCCACACCCAACATCTCAAAGATAATCTTCCAGTATCTCAATACATGAGAATCAAGAGGATCTGCTCTGAAGAGGATGAATGTAGAAAGAACTTAGACTTACAACAGCAACGCTACAAAGATAGAGGATACCCTGAGGAGGTGTTGAAGAAAGCCGAAGACCGGATCAAAGCCTATAGCAGAGAGAATTTGCTTATTCAAAAACCCAAAAAACTTCAAGACAGACAGGTGTTTGTATCAAAATTTTCTACAACATCAAACAAACTTAAAACAATAATAAACAAACATTGGAACCTATTAAGAAATGAAGTTGATTTCAATGGGATATACAACAACACACCCATTTTTGCCTACAAACGTTCTAAAAACCTAAAAGAGTTATTAATGACCCCAACCAGGGCACCTGAAGAGATCAACAGAGGCATGAAGAAATGCCAAAACTGCGTACATTGTTCCAATGTAATTGTAGGCAATGCGTTAAACCATCCGCAAAATGGAAGAGAAATAAAGCTACATTACAACGGTGATTGTAACACTAAAAACTTGATTTACTACATCAAATGCCCGTGTGGTAAAATCTACACGGGAAAAAC
Source organism: Lissotriton vulgaris (assembly GCF_964263255.1). Classification (NCBI taxonomy): domain Eukaryota; kingdom Metazoa; phylum Chordata; class Amphibia; order Caudata; family Salamandridae; genus Lissotriton; species Lissotriton vulgaris. Next base: position 340,197,330 of record NC_141694.1, on the reverse strand, counting down.
TGAAAGAAAATTGAAAACAAGAATTTCTGAACACAAGAGTACGATCAGAAATAAAAACACCAAAAGTAATCTAGCTAGACATTGGAATGACAATAACCACAGCATAGCCCAGCTAAGGTTTTCCATTCTAGAGGTAGTTAAATCCTACGAGGGGGTTGATCTCAACAGATCCCTCCTCCAGAGAGAAATACACTGGATCAAATTTTTATCGTCTCAAGAACCTAAGGGTCTTAATGAAAAAGTAGATTTCTCATGTTTTTTATAATGACTCTGTTTCTGCATCTATGTTTGATGAATGTAACTTATATTGTATCTGCATAAGAATTTGACCTGATTTTAGGCACGTCTAATATCATTTTCTTTACCTTTTTTCATTTCACTTTTGCTACACATCACTTTCTTGTTATTTCCCCATTACAAGATGGCGCGGGTTAGTATCGACTCTTTTGAGTAATTGTCCGCTTTTTATTTTTATTTTTGTGAACGGAGTTCCGTGTAAAGGACTGTCGAGGCTTGCCCCTTCGCAGTTACTGTTCCCGGAGAGTGTGTTCGATTAAGAGATAGAGAGGAGTTTGTTGTACACGCTGAGAAAGATTTACACGGTGAGCGCGCTGCGCTGCAGCTTTGGTGTGCATTTCATCCGCAAGGGTTAATGTTCCCCGACTGACCGGCATGGGTTTTCGTGTCATTTGCAGGTAGAAAAGTGAAGCGCTGGGTTCACAGTATATTCTTTTGAACACTGGTGTTCAAGATAAGGTAAAGTGCAGTTTTACCTGTTTTAATTTCTTGTTAATAATTTCTTGTCATTGGTTTGGATAGGAGATATTCTCCCAGTCATCCGGTGGGATTTTAGTTAGAGTCTGTATTTTGTTTTTGCAGAAGGATTTAGCGCCTGAGGAGCGCGATTGGAGTAAGTTTCTTGGCGTCATTATCACACATGCACATAGGTGTTGGTGAAGGTTTTTATCTACCAAAGCTCTGCTCTTCATTTCTCTATTTATGAGTTTTGTTCAGTGCCTAAAGACATACATTTGAGTGACTGTATTGCCTTCCACATTCTATTTTTTCAGGCCCCCGACGAAGAGCTGCCCACAGCTCGAAATGCATTGGGCATACACAGATGAAACGTTATTATTTTCATGAAACTGTCATTGAAGTTCTGAAAATTTTTTTGTTATGATCATGTGTTGTGGTTGATATATAACAATAACATGTTGTGTTTATCTACACTGTTTTGAAAATTCTCATTTGATAAAAGTTGACTAAAACTTATTTTGAAAACGTATTGAAGAGTGTTGATATTATTTTAGCGTGTTTCACGCTAGAGCAACAGTGCGCCTAGGTTAAGTGTTATTTACACTTAAGATAAGGCCCTTTTCATGTTTCCCACTTTTTCTTTAGGCTCCCTTCTGTCTCGAAAATAAGATGTCGGCCAACACTTCCTGCTTTCTACCGATTGGAATGTTGACAGACATCCAACAGCAAATCAAACTTCAGCTCACACAATGGAAGGTGTGCGCCCCGGTGCGTGCACTGGTGCGTGCACGGTGCACGCTTATAGATATATACATTTTTTCAAATACAATTTTCTCAAAAACTACTTGAAGGATTTACACCATTTAAACAAAAGACCGTACTGCATACTAGTCCCTACCATTTTGCCAAGTTTGGTGTAATTCCGTTCAACCGTCCGGGCTGCAGCCGTGACTAATAGTCCAATGGAAAATAACATGGGGAAAACACGTTTTGGGACCCCCCTTTTTTCTCAGCCCCCACTTGACAAATCCCCCCAAAACTTTCAAGGAAGGAGCGGGCCATCTTCTTTGAGTAATTCGCGAAGATTCATCAACCAGCGCAAAAGTTTTGGGGGTCCTAAAACGTGATTTCTCATGCAATTTTCCATAGGGACCTTTAGCCAGGGCTACAGCCCAACCGGCTGAAGGGAATGACAGCAAATTTGCCAAAAAGGTAGAGTTTGGTTCGCAGATTACCCTTTTTTTAAATGGTGTAAATCCGTTCAGTAGTTCCTGAGAAAATCATAGATATATCTATAGATGAAGTACCATACTCTGTACTGTACACTGTATCTTCCTGAGCACGAGCTTCATGCTAATTGGCTGTCAACACTTCAAACCAGGAAGTGTTGGCAGCCATCTTGTGCCTCGGTAGAACCGAGACACAAGAAAGCAGTGAAACAAACGTGCAAAACACGCAAAGGGGGCAGGGTAGAAACACCCTGACCTCCTAGGCCTGCTCAGGGGGTCCCACAAGGATCCCCAAGGCCCAAATTATTATTATTTTTTTTAAAATTGCGGGGTACGAAGTACAGTACCTTCCAGAGCGCATACTGGAGGTTCCTGGTGGGCTAGTTGACCCCCAAGGACCTCCAGTATGCAAGGGGAATAAGTTCCCCCTCTGCAAAAGTGCCAGGGGGCTGCGTTGCAAAGAGGTATAAAAAGGGGCATGGCCTCATTACACCTCTCTGCAATGCAGCCCCCTGGCGCATATTGGACGTTCCTGGTGGTCTAGTTGGTCCCAAGGGACCCCAGTATGCAAGGGGAATTAGTTCCCCCTCTGCAAATGCGCCAGGGGGCTGTGTTACAGAGAGGTGTAAAAAGGGGCTTGGCCTCATTACACCTCTCTGCAACGCAGCCCCCTGGCGCATACTCGAGGTTCCTGGTGGGCTAGTTGGCCCCCAGGGACCCCCAGTATGCAAGGGGAGTTAGGTCCTCCTCTGTAAATTTGCCACGGGGCTGCGTTGCAGAGAGGTATAAAAAGGGGCGTGGCCTCATTACACCTCTCTGCAACGCAGCCCCCTGGTGCATACTGGAGGTTCCTGGTGGGCTAGTTGGCCCCCATGGACCCCCAGTATGCAAGGGGACTTAATCACCCAATTTAGAACGCGCTGCAGGGCGTGTTTGCACAGTGGTGAAGGTAGGGGCGGGGCTTGAGGTGATATGTGTGCAAAAATGCCCTGTGGCGCGTTTTAAGTTGGGGGATTAATTCCTCTTCAATCCAGAGGTCCCCTAGGGGCCAACTAGTCCAACAGGTACCTCCAGTAAGCACCACAGAGCTGCGTTGCAGAGTGTTGTAAAAAGGGAACATGCCCTTTGAACACCTCCCTGCAAGGCAGCTCCTTGGCGCATACTGGAGGTACCTGGTGGGCTAGTTGGCTCACCGGGGACCTCAGGATTGAAGAGGAATTAATTCCCCAAACTAAAATGCGCTACAGGGCGTGTTTGCACACATGTCACCTCAGGCCACGCCCCCTTCCTTCACTATTGAGCGAAATATTCCTCTAAAATCAGCCGAACAACGAATTTCGATTTACTCACCTGTTATCAGGAGAGATGCCCACTACTGATCCTGAAAAGTAATTCTAACCATACTTACAGTAACTTGAATTTCCTTCCATAGGCTAACATTGACTGGTTTCACTTGAAAATTCTTCTAAGTGTGGAGTTTTGGAACTTTAAAAAATTCCTCAAAAATCAGCCGAACTACTAATTCCGATTTACTCACCTGTTATCAGGAGGGACCTCTGTGCTGCATCTTTCAGACCACTACTGATCCTGAAAAATTAATTCTAACCATACTTACAGTAACTTGAATTTCCTTCCACAGGCTAAAATTGACTGGTTTCACTTGGAATTTTTTTAAAGTGTGGAGTTTTGGAACTTTAAAAAATTCCTCAAAAATCAGCCAAACTACGAATTCCGATTTACTCACCTGTCATCAGGATAGACCTCAGTGCTGCATCTTTCAGCCCACTACTGATCCTGAAAAGTAATTCTAACCATACTTACAGTAACTTGAATTTCCTTCCATAGGCTCACACTGACTGGTTTCATGTGGAGTTTTGGAACTTTTTTTTAAACTTTATTTTGGAATTTTGTGAAATACCATACATACGCATAATTCAACCAGCACGAGATGGAGTACACGGAGCATGGACCAGTGTGGTACAGGTAATACAGACAGAATGGTTACAAATATACATCATGTTGGTAGAAGCACAGTTTTCGAGACAGTGTAAATGTGAGTAATACCAATTCTCAACAATACCATAGCTAACACAATTTATCCACAGTATACTATATCATGTGGATGTTACCCCGGGTTAGTGTAGCAGTCACATCCTCTCAATAATACAGTAATATTTAACCAGTATATCTTTAGCAGGAGAGTGTGCCCTCGACAATTTCCTCTTGCACTCTCGTTTCAAGGGTATGTACTTCTTTTGGTGGTGTCCCCAATTGTAGCAGGTAGGTTTGTAACGGGCCCCATATATCTGTCAGCCTAGAAGTCATGGGCTGAGTTTCTGCATATATCCTATTTTGTTCTTGGCAATGTACCATATCCTGAACCCATTCCTTGAATTTAGGGGTACAGCCTCTCCCCCATCTGTGTGCGAGTCGCCTTTTGGCCAACAGAAACGACACATCCAAGAATTTCCTGCTGCCCCTCGGCATCTGTGCTGTGTAGCCTAATAAGAATATCAGTGGGTCTATATCAATATTAATAGCAAGCATTAGTTCTAGTGCTTTGTGGACCTGTTCCCAGTACTGCCCCACTTGAGGGCATTCCCATGCCAGGTGCAATAAGCCAGCTCCGGGTTGTCCACAACATTCACAACAGTCCGTTTTAGCTAGATGAAACCTGTATTTACGTGCAGGGGTATAGTAAAGTCTATGCAGGTATATATAGTGAATGATTTTGAAACAACAGCTGGACGTTATGTTTACTGTAACTCCACAGCAATATTCCCATTGCTCATCAGTCACCTCCCTTTCGAGATCTTCATTCCAATGTCTCCTAGCCGTACCTGTCACTTCCTGAGTATGGGTACGAAGACTACTGTAAGTGTTTGAAACCAAGTGTGTGCCATTGGTGTTACATAAAACAACATTTAGAGGGGCAGTGCAAAGTGGCTCTTTCGGGTACTCTGGGAGCAAGGCCTTCATACTTTCTCTCAGTCGTACATAGTGAAAAACCTCCAGAGGGTTAGGGGAATATTCACCAAAGAAATGTTCTTGAGAGCGAAATTCACCTCCGATAAACAGTTCCCCCATGTAGCTATGTTAAGTTGTCGGCATAGTTTCTGAAAGCCCACTTCTTATAGTAGTGCTACCCGGGGATGATATGTAAGGGGCATTCGGGACGCATAGAGCAATGACCTCTGTAGTCTATGAACTATTCTCTGCCAGGCATCGATCGTGCATGACACTGTGGTCAGCGGAGTGTCCAGTGCACTGGCGGGCCATAAACAATGCCATTTAGAGGTAGGGGGTGGGCAACCCAATCCTCTACAGCAATCTGTGGCATAAAAGTCATAAAAAAAATTACCCTGGGTAGTAGGGAATATTAAGAAAGTAATATAAGAAGCGGGGTAAGATGACCATTTTAATAAGGGAGACCCTGCCAGCCATCGACAAAGGAAGACCAATCCATCGCATGATAGTGTCCGTTAGTTTTGTAATGGCCGTTCCATAATTGAGTCGTAAAGCCTCGTCCCTATCCCTGGATATTTGGATTCACAAATAACGCAAGACAGAGTGGCACCATTCCAGGGGGAAATCCAATGGAAATTCAGACACCGTAGTAGTTAACGGGAAGAACTGTGACTTCCCCCAGTTAATGGTAACTCCGGATAATCTACCAAATACAACAAACTCTCGCAACAGGTCATTTAATTTATTTTGCGGGTCCGTGACGTAGAGTGTGACATCATCGGCGTACAATGAGACGGATAACTGTCACTGAAAGCAGCTGAAAGCACTGTCCTGATGTAGCTGTCGTGTACGACACGCCAATGGTTCTATCGCGATATCGACCAAAAGGGGAGATAGCGGGCAACCCTGCCGGGTGCCCCTAGTTATCGTTAGTGACTCCGAGAGGTGGCCATTTGCAAGTACATTTGCTGTGGGCTTGGTATAAACAACTGCACCCACTCCATAAAGATTGAGGGGAAGCCCATTTTTCGTAAAACAGTGAAAAGATATCGCCATTCCACGGAATCAAACGCCTTAGAGGCATCTAAAAATACCGCAGCGAGAGGGAACTATGGGGCTACGGTTTGTATGAGTGAGAAAATAGTGAGCGGGTTATGGGAAGTTGCTCTCGTCGGAACAAAGCCCGACTGATCGGAGAGTATGATTCTGGTCATTAGGAGTGACAGTCGCGTAGCTAATACTTTGGCCTGAATTTTAGCGCCACAATTTATTAAAGATAATGGTCGGTAGGAGTCACATTGCGTAGGATTTTTACCCAGCTTCAGGAGGGGAGTGATCACCACCTCTCGCATAGACTGGGGTAGTATCCCCACCTCCAGGGAGTCTTCAAAAACTTCTTTTAATACTGGGGCCATTATATCTATGTAGCATTTATACAATTCAGCTGGAATCCCGTCTAAGCCCGGTGCCTTCCCATTACTAAGAGACATTATGGCCTCTCGAATCTCATCCAATTCAAATGGGGCACTTAAAAATGTTCTATGTACGTCACTCAGCCAGCATAATGCCACTTCTCCCAAAAATCCATCTAAATCTATTTCCCCCGTGGATTGTGTAGTATATAAGTGCACGTAATGTGTTTGCAGAGCAGTTAAGATTCGATTGTTGTCCCGACAGGCCTCCCCTCCTACATCATTAAGTTCTAAGATGGTGCTAGCACCCAGAGCATTCCGCACCGCCACAGACAGTGCTCTCCCTGGTCTTTCTCCCGCACCATATTTACGGGCTATCAAATATTTGTTCCTAAATTTAGCTTCAAGCATCGCCTCCACCTCATATTCTGAGAGCTTGGTTCTGAACTGTTGGTGTGCAAGTCCTGTATCCTTCCTCAACATCTGTTTCTCCAGTCCTTTCAGTTCTCCTTCTAATTTATGCAGTGTACGCTGGAGATCTCGTAATACCCCAAAGCTTTTGGCAATACACCACCCCCGAACTGTGACATTGAAGGCCTCCCACACCATCTGAACACTGTCCACCATGTCTTTATTATGAGGAAAAGAGTCCTCTATGTTTTCCCTTAGCTCTTCGCGAAAGACAGAATCTAAAAGGGCAGTTGGCTGAAGTCGCCAGGGGCGCCGGGGACGATCATAGCCCGGTAAAGCCAGTGTGACCAGCACCGGACAGTGATCTGACTAGGTCCTAGCCAAATGTCTGGCAACAGTCATACCAAGAGCTAGATCTCTGGATAAGAAACAGTAATTAATTCTTGCCCATGTCCCTGTATAAGAGGTAAAATGTGTTCCCTCCTGACGCGTGGGATGCAAATGCCACCAACTGTCGACTAGGCCGTCCTCCTCTACAATGCTCCTCAGTATCTCCCTTATCTTGGGATGGTATTGTGCCTGGCCATCCGCTCTATCTAATGCGGGTGCCACCGCCACATTGAAGTCGCCCCCCAGATGATGTGTCTAGAGCCAATATCCAAGATCTTACCCCACATTAGTGGGAAAAACTGTGGGGTATCTATATTCAGAGCATAACAGTTAACAATGGTAACATTGTCCCTGCCCAATCTCCCCCACAATATCACATATCTTCCAGCTTTATCTACTAGTTGCCCCAAGTGTGTGAAGGGAATCGTTCGGTGTATCAAAATAGCAGTGCCTCTAGCATAGGACGAATAATTAGAAACAACTCTGATACCTGCCCACCTGCTAGCAAAGGAGGAATTAGTTTGATGGGGCATGTGCATCTCCTGTAACAATACCATATTTACCTTATGTCTATCTAAGTAGGCCAATACTTGTCTACACTTGCGAGCATCCTTAGGGCCTCGTATATTCCAGGATAGTACCATACACCTGTTTGTAGATGGTTCACCCATTAGGATTAAGCATGATATATCCGACATAAAACCACAATGTCCATAATGGTCCTGCCTTCTCCCATAGTCCAATACTGTCCAACATTCCCTCTCGTGCTTCCATAATCAACATGTCAGCTTGAAGCATGTCCCTCTCCACCCCCACCCACTGAGGCCCCCCAATTGAACCAACAGTTCCCTCCCCTGCCCAACCTTCCCCAACAGTGCAATCTGCCAATAAGGGTCATCATCCCCAACCCCCTCCCCCTCCCACTGAAGCATCCCAATCATGCCAGGCATATTCCACCCCTCCCCATCCCTTCCCCAAATGGACCCATACAACAAGAAAGAAGGGGTATACCCATGAGGGTCGCACTCCAGATGGAGCAGTGTAACCTTGCCAGTAGCCCAGGAGCCAGATAGGACCAGCAATCCTTAAGCTAGCAACGGTGTCAAGGACTAAGAGAAAAACAAACACTATACGTTCCATACTGTCCCCGCTTCACATTGTAAACACATATTGAGGGTACAATTTGACCAAGTCAATTATCAGTGGTATACATTACAGTTTTCGTAGAGCAGGTCCACTCATGTTCATTACGTATGTGTTTTCCAGCGGTAATGTCTCTGCCTGAAGGGCTCTGCATGATGGTAGTAAGTTATTCCACATCCGACAGGGGTCGATGAGTAGATTCAGTTTCTTCTGAGTCGGAGGCCTTTCGTCGTTTAGCTCCTTAAGAAACTTTTCAACCGATTGCTTTGTTGTGTGGATGCTTTGCTTTCCCTGGTGGGTAATGCGCAGTGGCGCTGGGTATAAAAGAGCATAATCTATTTGCTCCTGTCGAAGCTTCTGTTTCACTCCATTAAACTTCCGGCGTTCTTCCTGAAGGCGGGCAGTGAAATCCGGAAAGATGGTGAACTGAACTCCCAAATAGCTGAGCTGTCGTTTGTCCCTCGCCACCTTCAGAACCACATCACGGTCTCGATAATTCAACAGACGGGCTATTATCCCACCAGAGGAGGTATCCCCCAGTGCGTCATTCACCTGAGCCAGTCAGTAGTATGCTCGTAGCCTTTCAGCCGAGTCGCTGCGATGTGCCGTCTTTTGCTGGCCTGTTCCTTGCGAGCCTCTTGAAAAGGCCAGATGTGAGTAGAGAGCAGGGCGATGATGGCCCCCCGGGGAAGTTCTCTGTCTCTACCCCCAACTATGTGTTGCGTTCTACATGTGGGATCCACAGGCCTTCCAAATCGTCTTCAGCAGAGACCTGACCCCCGTTGCGCCAGTATTCCAATGCCAAGGCCTCCTAGAGATCCCGTGTGCGGTAGCTCCTGCCGCTATATTATGCGCATCGGCAACAACACCAGTGGGTCATAGTGTACCCCCACCTCCTCTAGTATCTCCCGATGTTATTCACTGCAATCTTATTGCCTCCAGGCCGTGCGCCGCCATTTTACAGATCTCCCTCAAAATGTCCGCCTTAGCATACACTCCCATAACATGGGCTATAAGCTCCAAGAATGTTGTGATGGAGAGTCCCGGTCCCTGTCGCTACGCCTCCTCTGCACAGTTCATCAGGCGTCTATCACCCAGGCAAATTTAGGACCGTTATTGAGCTATCTCCAGTCGTAGCGCCTCACTTGCAAGTCGGCAACATGGCTGCCACCATGTCTCCCTCCTCGCCACCAGGGTAGTAGCTGCCAATCATCTGACTGCTTCCCGAAGGACCAGGCACCAGTCAAACCTCGGCACGCTCCACCCGCCAAAGCCGCGCGTTTCCGGCACCTACCGCGGATTGTGGAGTGTTGTTGAGGTCTTCCAATCCTGTTTGGCTTGTGCACCTCGTGGGCACCTCGGCGCTCGAGTAGTTGCCATCCAGCCTCGGTACCAGGCGGTTCCCTGGTCGTGACCGCGGCAGTAGTCTATGGCGCGAGTCAGACCCTCAGCCGCAATTGCTGCACTTCAAACGTCCCGCTGTTGTGCACACACCAGTTCCTCCACCTTTTCCCACAGAATATGGGTGTTTAGAGGAACGTATTGTGAGGATAATTGCGTTATGGGCTACCGGACACCGGAAGCATCTTTAGACGGCGGCCATCCCGCAGCTGTGCCACCTAGCGCCCCCCTAGCTTTGGAACTTTAAAAAATTCCTCTAAAATCAGCCGAATTACGAATTTTGATTTGCTCACCTGTTAACCGGAAAGACCTCAGTCCTGTATCTTTCAGCCAACTACTGATCCTGAAAAGTAATTCTAATCGTAGTTACAGTAGCTTGAATTTCCTTCCATAGGCTAACATTGACTGGTTTCACTTGGAAATTCTTCTAAGTGTGGAGTTTTGGAACTTAAAAAAATTCCTCAAAAATCAGCTGAACTATGAATTCTGATTTCCTCACCTGTTATCTGGAGAGACCTCAGTGCTGCATCTTTCAGCTCACTACTATTCCTGAAAAGTAAATTTAACTGAACTTACCATTAACTTGAATTTCTTTCCATAGGATATCATTGCCTGCTATATAAATTATATATAAATTAAAAGAATATGAAATAAAAAAAAAATATTACAATTTTAATATTTTTAAAAACATTTTTTTTTCAATTAATATTAAAACTATGTAATGTAATTTAAAAAAATAAAATATCTCAAAATAAATACTTTAAAACAATGTAGTATATTAGTATACTATAATATATCAATTAATACACTTAAAAATTATCATTTACAAAACCTTTAAAATTCACTGAAAAAACGAAAGGTTTCAGCCACGTTATAGTTAGGAATTAGCATTTAAAAAACTTTAGAAATTCACTGAAAAAACCATAGGTTTCAGCCACGTTACAGTTAGTAATTAGCATTCAAAAAACCTTTGAAATTCACTGAAAAAACCATAGGTTTCACACATGTTATAGTTAGCTGGACATTTCACTCATACAAAGCCATTGAAATTCCCCTGTTATAGTTAGTTCAGCTAACTATAACTTGTGCGCCTGCAATGCACTGCTGATGACGTCACATATTACATCACTCATGACATGGTCAGTGACATCACTCATGACATCACTGATGACATCTCAAATGACATCACTGATGACCTCATCCTTGTGAAAGAGTGGCAAACCTTCTCTCAGCGTAATATAACCTTTGATACACACATTCAAAAATAGAAACAATGGAGATACTAATACCAGTTACAACAACCTATTCAGTAATTCCAGAATCTACATACACATCCATTCATTTACCAACAGTTCTATGTAGTCACGCATACATGTACTCAGTCATCATATGTACTCATACACCTATACATCCTGTTACACACATACTAACACACACAAATAAACTATCAAACATCCATTTTCTTGCATATACAGCTATACACACAACACTACACTTACTTGTACAGAAACGTACACATACTTACTTTCTTAAACAATCACTTATAGAAACACATACTTATTTATATAGGAACTCTTCTAATCTCTCACTATCACATATACTCTTTTATTACCTACTGGCAGTTGCCAGTAGGTATATGTAGTTAGGATTGTTTCTCTATGGAACTTTTGAAAATTCTATGTCCAATAACTTTGGCGTTTGTGGACGGAATCGGCTGAAATTTTAAGGAAAATGGCACATTTTGTTTCTGATCAGCCCCTGAAAATTTGGGGGGGTTCCGTCAAGGGGGGGCCAAGAAAAACATTGAGTTTTCCATAGGGCGTTTGGCCTCACTTTTAGCTTGAACGGCTGAATGGATTTGCACGAAACTTGGCAAAATTGTAGGGACTGTTAGCCTGATGTGCCTTTGCTGGGTCTCAATATATGTGCTCCAGTGGATTTTGAGAAATTAACGTTTAAAAAAACAGATATATCTGTGACAGCGTCCCGGATAGCGCTCCGGTTCGCGTACTTTTCGCGTAACGGAGCTTTGCGAAGCGAAGCTGATTGGCTCTCCGGTGTTTGTCAACATTCTAAACAGTCCGGAGCGGCCGCCATCTTGTCTCTCGGTACGATCGAGAGACAAGAGGAGGACAAAACGAAGGGGGAAATGAAGGAAAGGGGGCAAGGTAGACCCCTTCTGACCCCCTAGGATTGATGAGGGGGATATTAAAGTGCCCCGCGGGGCAAAAAAAAAAAAAATGTGATTTTTCGCCGTAGAGGCGCGTCCCAGTACGCGAACCGGGCAGCTAACTGGGCAGCTAACCGGCAGCGTAACGGGAGTCTGAGGAGAAGCTGATTGGCTGTCAACATTGTAAACAGTCCGGAGCAGTCGCCATCTTGTCTCTCTGTAGGATCGAGAGACAAGAGGTGGTGAAAAACGAAAGGGGAAATGAAGGAAAGGGGGCAAGGTAGACCCCTCCTGACCCCCTAGGATTGATGAGTGAGGGGGATATTAAAGTGCCCCGTGGGGCAAAAGAAAAAAAAGAAATTGCGATTTTTCGCGGTAGAGGCGCTTCCCAGTACGCCAACCGGGCAGCTAACCGGCAGCGTAACGGCAGTCCGACATCTTGTGTTTTTGGAGCGTCCGGTTTGCGTACCGGGTAGCGTTCCGGTAAGCGTAACAAGGGGAAAACCAAGAGAAACAGTAAAATAAAATTTAAAGGAATAGATTTCCAGCAAACTTGGCAAAATTGTAGGGTCTGTTTGTTTGATGTGCCTTTGCAAGGCCTCAAGATATGTGCACGTGTGGATTTTGTCTAATTAAGGTTAAAAAAATATATATATATCTGTAAGTGTGCTCCGGCTCGCTTACTTCACGGGTTTTGTTTGACCTGCAGAGACGATACGTCACGTTTATGCGACGCGTCATGAGGCGTCTCACGTGGCTACGTGATACGTCACGTAATAAAGAATATATTTTACAGCTATAGATATTAGCTTTTAAAAAACCAATGAAATTCACTGAAAAAACCATAGGTTATAGACCATATATAGTTAGGAATTTGCATTTACAAAACCTTGAAAATTCACTGAAAAAACCATTGGTTATAGACCATATATAGTTAGGGATTAGCATTTACAAAACCTTAATTTACTCGCACAAAACCATAGAAATTCGCATATATAGTTAGTTGCAATAACTATATATCGCGCACCCGCAATCCACTGCTGATGATGTCACATATTACATCATTCATGACATGGTCAGTGACATCACTGATGACATCTCAAATGACATCACTGATGATATCTCAAATGACATCACTGATGTCATCTCAAATGACATCACTGATGAAATCACTGATAACATCTCATTTGACATTACTGATCACATCACTGATGATATCATTCATGTGATAATACGATGAACCTCTTCAGACTCTAATATAACCTTAGATACAATCAGTGTAAACAGACACTCATAGACTGTCACTCATCCATGGAGTTACTCACACACCTAGTCAGTCATGCAAAGAATCAATCACACCTCCATTTCCTCAACTATACAGTTATACACACCTTACTTAATCAAACATATACTAACACATATTTACTTTCTTATACAATCACTGATACAAGTTCACAATGATCCATACAGCCACTCACACATTCACTGGCTCTTATGCAAAGTTATTTATATATGTCAACTCTTACATGTACTGTGTTTTACATATGTACTTACTTTGACATGTAGCACTGAGAAATCCAATCACTCACCAATACACTCATGCAGACAGTCAACCGGCCATACAGCTGTTTCCACATGCACTTTTGAACCCATACATCTAGTGAATCAACTGCTCACACATCTATGCACAGAGTCACACACCTCCCAGCCACCCCCAGACACACACTCACTCTCCCATACAAATACTTGGGCAACCAATCGATAACCCATATAGTTACTCATATAGCTACTGATCAACACATGCAGCAGTTTACAGAACAACAGATATAATGATGCACAAATTAAGACAGTTTGCTCACTAACCCATGCACTCAGTGAGACACATTTAATCATTCTCTCATACAGTCAGTCATGCACCTACTAAATCCTTCATCCAGACACTTATACATCCACTCATTCTTCAATATGTAAGACATATTTTATCTTTACAGAAACATACAGTGACTGGATGTTGTCATCAGTGATGTCATCAGTGATGTCATTTGAGATGTCATCAGTGATGTCATCAGTGATGTCACTGACCATGTTATGAATGATGTAATATGTGACATCATCAGCAGTGGATTGCGAGTGCACGATATATAGTTATTGCAACTAACTATATATGCGAATTTCTATGGTTTTGTGCGAGTAAATTAAGGTTTTGTAAATGCTAATCCCTAACTATATATGGTCTATAATCAATGGTTTTTTCAGTGAATATACATCAATGCTCACATATACTAGTTTAAAACATATGTACTTACTAATAAAGACACTATTGAGACAGTCATTCACTCATTAACACACCCATACACATACTCATCCACCCATAGAGTCCTGCACACATGCTGTCTTCAAAAAACATACAAACAGTGAGTCACTCGTTCATGCATCTATACGCTAAGCAATATCCCCCACCGAACCATACAGACACTCATATTGATACTCAAAAAACAAATTAATAACTCATATACACACTGATGTAGCTACTCACCAACCCATGCAGCCACTTATACACAAAGTGAGTCACTGATAAAGATATTTAAATATTTAAACATTACTCGTTAATATATGTATTCACTAAGCTACAATTAATAAGTCAGTTATACAATCAATTTTACAATAAAACCGATCTAATTAGACACGTATTTACCCATTTATTCTTCCGTCGACCTTTAGATATACATATATTAAAAATATTTATTTTTCAGAAAGACACACATTCACTGGATGATGTTATCAGTGATGTCACTGACCATGTCATGAGTGATGTAATATGTGACGTCATCAGCAGTGCATTGAGTTATAGTTAACTGAACTAACTATAACGGGGAATCTCAATGGTTTTGTATGAGTGAAATGTCCAGCTAACTATAACATGTGTGAAATCTATGGTTTTTCAAGTGAATTTAGAAAGGTTGTTTAAATGCTAATTCCTAACTATAACGTGGCTGAAACCTATGGTTCGCTGGATTGGACGTGAGCAACCCGGAGACGGAAATGCACGGAGCCCCTTGCTGCAAGGAAACACTGTCCCGCGGGAGGAGTCGGGTTAGACTCAGGCAACTGGAGCGGAGCTCGGAGGAGCTGAGCTCGGAAGCCGGAGCAAGCGGTAACTGACCACCAGGTACTGGATAGTTTCCAGACAGTACGGCAGGTGGGGAGGTGTGCATAAATTAGTCCCACCGCATGTCAAGCAAAGACGGTGTAAAAATAATAAACAGGATGAAATTCAATAAATAAGACACTGAAACTGCCACCATGAGATTTCATTGAGAGGCAAGATGGCGTCCACGCTGGATGTGTGAGCAAGCTGCTCCTGCTGGACCTCACGGGACATGGTGCTGCTCGAGTAGGGAGCAGGCTGGAGAGGATCATTGAATCGCGGTGTGGACCTACGCGAGCCTCGTCAGGCTTTTGCTTTGAAAAATAAGTTTGGTAAAATTTTCCATGTGCAAATGCGGTGGATGCGAGTAGGGGCAGCAAGCAGAGCTGCAACAAGGAGCTTGCGGTGGTATCGGTGGGCGGTGCTTTGGAGGTGGTTCACTCGGCTACCTGGTCTGGAGCTAGCGTCATGGCCTCTGGAACTAGCGGTGTGGTTGTTGGAGAAGCAAACCTGAGTACGGTGGAGGGAGCGCAGGAAGGAGCAATGGCTCCTAATGGACGGTAAAGACGCGGACAGGGAAATGCTCCCCCCAACGTGCAGACCGAACAAGAGGCCCCGAGTGCTGGGAAGGCTGCTGCTCGCACTGACAAACGTAGCAAGGACTCAGCGAGAGCGGCTGCTCGAGGTAAAGAGAGTGCTGATTTAAATGCTGCAAAACTTGCAAAGGGGATCGCAGAATTATTTTTCTCTATGAAGAATAAGGAAATGGCTAAACAGGGTCAGCCAAGCTCTGATAAGCCCGGGGAGAATGCTGCTGAAATGACTTTGATACTGAATGTGGGGGTTGATGGAGTACAGGGGACTGAGATAGCGAGCGGTTTGGAGAATGTGACCGACATAGATACAGTTCAGAGCAACACTTTATTAATAAATGATGAAATTCTACATGAGAGCGAACCAGAACTGTTGCCAGACCTCGGCCTATCTTTAAAGCTAAAGCTAATTACCACCCAGGCTACCCAGGCTACCAATATGGAGACTTTCTTGAGAGAGAGGGGTTTACATGGGGGGGCCTCATATGACTATGTTATCGAATCTGAGTTGTAAGATTTTTTTTCCCTTTCGGAGCAATCTATGTCTTCCTCAGAGGACCTTGCGCAGCAATACGGCACTTATATGAGTATGGAGGACGGCAGCATTCACAGTAGTTTTGATTTGGAAGGCCTTGATCTTCCTACTGTTCGAAGACTCCAATTAAATCAGACTGGAGAAACAAAAAAGGGAGAAACGGAAAGGCAAGGAGACATTACAGCAGTCCCATCTGGGGCGGAGGAGCCGTCAGAAGAAATATCATTGGGGCTGATATATAAGACCATGATGCAGCACAGGGAAAAAACCTGGGAAGACAGTCTGAGAGTGCTGAATTTGTGTAAGAAACTACAGTATTCAGTCAGGAGCCTTGTCAAGTCACACTCAGAGTTTGTTGACAGAGCAAACGAAGCCGAGGGGCGTATATCCACTCTTGAGGATAAACTCATCCAACAAAAGAAAGTAATGGAACTACAATTTGCTAACAAGGAGGACATTAACTGGAAATTGATTGACCTAGAAAATCGGTCACATGGAAATAACTTAAGGTTTCTGCAGATTCCGGAGGGCAAGGAGGGGTCACATCCCCGAGGATTTTTTATTGAAAAGCTTTTTCAGAATCTACTAGGTGGGAATGGGACAGGGCGGTGGAGCGGGCACACCGGTTTCCATTCAACATCAGAGCTAACCAACGGGACCGGAAATGGGACCAGAAACCTAGAGCTATCTTAGTAGCATTCAATAGCTTTTTGGCCCGTGAAGAAATTTTTATGAAAGCACGGCCAGATATAAAGAGAAGTGGGCTCGGATGTGATTTCTTTGTGCGCCCTGATCTTTGCAAGCAGTCAGTTGATTCACAATGGCAGCTCCGACAATTAATACCGGATTTTCAAGCCAAGGGTGCACAGGTGTTTCTGCTGTTTCCGGCTAAAATTAAAGTTATTTTTAGGGAGCGCACCCATTACTTTATGACTGCTCTAGCCGCTAAGTAATTTTTGGGTAAAATGTAACCAGTTTCGACACATACATTTGTAATTCATATGTTTAGGTACTTTCTTGCCTATGCTCTGCATCTTCTTGAGTAGCAGCGGATTTTTCTTTCTCTTGTTTCTTAGATTTGAAGTATTATGTCCCGTGGGGAAAGGCAGGAGGTTGGGGGTAGGCTTGCATCTATGGGACCATAAGTCCTAAACCCTCTATTCAGGGTTGGGGGGTGGTAGGTGGGGAGGGGGAGGGGCGCACGGAGGTTAGGTGTAGGGATAGTAGGGTCTGGGGGAGAGCACGAGGAGGGTGTGGGAAAAAGGGGAAAAATTGTTCACAGCAAAGTGCGCAAAAATTGTTACTTAACTGTAATCATCAGACGGAACTGGGACCCATCAGAACTTTTTGGGGGATTCAGTAAAAAAATGATATCAGGAGAAGTTTTTGAATTTTCATTTTTGCTATTTACATTTTCAGTCATAAGTAAAAAATATGGCAACAAAAGGGTTAAGGATTTGTTCTATGAATGTTTCCGGTTTGAATAATGTCATAAAGAGACAGAAGGTTGCAGCTGAGCTTAGATATATTTCATCACATTTACTTTGTGTACAAGAAACTCATATCCCATGGCCAAAACGGGAGGTGTTAAAAGAACTTGAATTCTCGCTAGTGGTTGCAACAGGGCCCTCTATTATGATAAGGGGAGTGGCCATTCTTAGTAAAGGGAACCATGTCAAAACTGGGCGGAAGCTAATGGATAAGAAAGCACGATGGGCAATAGCAGAATGCAGCTTTGAGGGAAAAATTCTGAAGCTATACACTGTTTATAGAGCTAATTTAGATGACCCGGAACCCTTAATTGAAGTAAACTCGGAATTGGCCACCTGGCCTCAGCCGGTGGAGGTTTGTGGAAATATCAATATTAACTTGACTAACAGGGCATTACAGGAAGGGTTGGCCACATATAAGGGGCGTAAGCCAAAAGTATATAAAGCTTTGCACAATTTGGTGCAGGATCATGGGTTGTTGGACGTGTGGGGTAATTTGTGGGTACAAGATAGTGGGTATACATTTTATTTTACCCTAACAAGAAGCTAATCAGACTGGGCTATTTTTTTAACCCAGCCTCATTATTGGGTGGTGCAACAGTCAGTGTTTATCCTAGAATTACATCAGACCATGCACCTATTGTATAAGGGATACAGGGGGGCTTAACCAGACTGAAATGCTCACATTTTACATTTGATAGGAAGCTGGCGTTAAATAATGAATTTGAAGCTCATATGGGAAGATGGATTCAGCTTTTTTTCCAGGAAAATAAGGGACAGCCACCCTAGGCACAGTTTGGGACACCTTTAAAGCCGGTTTTCGTGGCGAATGTATGAGCTTTAAGTTTCGGCAGCAAAAGAAAGCCAGACAAGAGCTAGGTATGCTATATCAGCATTTAGTACAGGCTGAAACTTTATTAACGAATGGGGTAGTTAATGGTCTGAATGACTTAAGTAACTTAGAGGATAAAGTAGCAAAATGCTGAGCGAAAGTGGTGGGCTACTGGAGTGTAGAGAATTCAAGGAAGTTTCTAACATCAAGGATGGAAAAGCATGAGTATGGTGAAACAATTGGAAAAAGGTTGGCGGTATAGCTTCGGATGAAGGAGTCGGCTCCTTCAAGAAATCCTTCGGATCTTTCAGCAGTTTTATACTGAATTATATGCAGGGACTGATTGTGATGGGCTGGATTGCCTAGAAATGTTTGAAGTTGGTTTACAAAAGCTGGATCCTACAGTGGCATAGAGTCTGGAAGCTCCAATTATGGAGGAGGAGCTGGAAAGGGCTGTAAAGAGCCTTCGTATTGGCAAGGCTGCAGGTCCTGATAGAATACCCAGTGAGGTTTATAGACAATTTTATAATATTACCAAAAATGAGCTGCTATTGGTAATGCAGAAGGCCCAGCAGGGAGTCCCTCCTAGATCATGGTCAGATGCTACTATAGCGTTTTTTTGTAAGAAGGGTAAACAGCCAGACTTAGTAGGATCTTATCGACCAATCGCTATTAAATGCTGACGATAAAATCTACTCGAAAATATTAGCTAATCGACTATCTGATTGTATGGTTTCTTTAATCTCACATCAACAGCATGGTTTTATACCAACTAGAGGGAGGGTAGAGCATGTTAACAAGGTCATTACATTATTTGACATTGCTGCAGTGAAAAAAAAGATCTTGCGCTTATCCTACATGACGCGGAAAAAGTGTTTGACAGGTTCCAATGGGGGTATATGTGGAAACTGATGCAGAAATGGGGTTTGGACCAAAATACATTGTTGCTATTCAGTCTTTATATCAAATACCTATGGCCAGGATCTCTGCTATGTGCCTACTCTCTGACTCTGTGAATATTACACGTGGCACACGCCAAGGGTGCCCGTGCTCCCCTCTTTTGTTTGCTTTATATATCAATCCTTTTATAGAACAACTAACTCGCAATATTCTGATCCCACCATACCAAGTGTCTGAGTATTATTTTTCTGTGTTCGCGTATGCGGATGATATTGCGGTGACAACGGTAAACCCTGGTATCGCCATTAAAAAAATTGAGAGGTTGGCGAAGGAGTTTGGGCGAGTAGCGGGATATAAATTAAATGTGTCAAAAACACAGATCTTGTGTTTGGAGTCTGTAGCATAGCAGGATAGTAGAGTGGTGAAGGAGGCTACATATCTAGGTATTCAGTTGAGGTCCAACATGACTGAATTAGTTGAGGTTAACTGGACCACATTGATGACTAAAATTAGGAATTCCTTGGATAGGTGTGAACGATTATATTTAACCATTATCGGACGGTCGAATGTTATAAAAATGAATGTGTTACCAAAAGTCTTATATCTATTTAGATCAATACCCCTAGAACGACCGCCAGGAAGACCAATTATAGCGGCTTGTGATGGACCCTTAGAAAGTCTATCGAAATATATAGATTTCTTTTTACAAGAACATATACAAGGGTTTGAATCTTTTGTAAAAGATATGGGTGATTTTATTTGTAAAATAGGCAAAGTTAAATGGCAGGAAGAATACTTATTAATTACCTTAGACGTATCCTCTCTATATACCTGCATAAGGAATTCCGATGGTGTGAAAGTGGTTGAATACTTTTTATCTAAAAGATCCATAAAATTCACACAACACAACAGGATGTTGATGGACATGTTGATCTTTTGTCTAGGACATAACTTCTTTCTCTTTAAAAAACAAATGTTTCGACAGATACAGGGGGTTGCAATGGGGGCAGCTTCTTTCCCAGTTATGCCTGTATTTTTATGGACCGGTGGGAGGAGCTGGTCCTCAGAAGGCAATATCAAGACACATACAGGGGAAAGATAGTGTCTTGGCTTAGATATATTGATGACCTCATAATTATCTGGAACGGAACTACAAGTGAAGCTGAGGATGTTATCAAATGTATCAATTCTAATGATGTAAATTTGAACTTCACATCCCATATAGGTAATCACAGTATCCCGTTCCTTGATGTAAAGGTTAGCATAGACAACAATACAATAAATACATCCTTGTACCATAGGGAAACCGCAGGCAATACGTTGCTTCATGCAACAAGTGTGCATCCTCCGCATTTAATTCACAGTATCCTCTATGGGGAGATGCTTAGACTGCGGAGGATCTGCAGTAGTGATTTGGAGTTGAACAAACATCAACAAGAAAGTAAGTTACGCTTTATTGATCGTGGATACAGTGCCAAGACAATTGATATCGCTATCAGGAAGTCAAGGCTAAAAGCGAAGATCTGTTTAAGAAAAGGAGACTCCCTGAAATTAGTCAAGTAAGCAATGTGTCAGATACTAAGGATTCTCCAAGACTAATCTTAACTTTTAGCCGACAACAAAAAGAATTACGCAAGATCATTCAGCGTAATTGGCACATTGTTAAAGATGATCCCGTCATAGATAACTTACTTCCAGAATTTCCATTAATATTCTATAGAAAGTCTACTTCCATGGCCGATATTTTGGTAAAAAGCAGCCCAGAGTGTAAGGAAAATGCAGGGTGGCTTACGGCCAGGAAGGGATTTTTTAAATGTTCAAGTTGTAAAGCCTGCTCCTTTGGGATCAACAAAACTTATTTCTTGACAGCCTTTAGTGCAAAACCCCAAATGATCAAATATCACTTGACATGAAAAAGTGAATATGTAGTGTACATCCTAGAATGTAGCTGTGACTTAAAGTACATATGAAGTACCAAGTTGGCAGGGCATAAAAGGGTGTTACAGCACATTAGGGCTATTAACAACAATGACCCTAATTACCCAGTAGCACACCATTTTAGAGAACATCATGGGGGAAACACAAAGGATTTGAAGTATTTCATTATAGACACTGTTCCAATACAAAGAAGAGGTGGTGACAGGGAGGGGAAATTACACCGATTGGAAACCCACTACATATTACAACTCGATACCAAACAGCCAAATGGGCTTAATATCAGTGAGGATCTGTATACATACCTAGACTAATTAACCCCACCCATGTACTCTATGTTAATGGTCAACCCTACAGAGATGGCAGTGTCACAAGTAGGAAGCAATTGTATATTCAGTTACCAGTTATGGTACCCTAATTTGCACTAGTGACTATTTTAGTTTTTTGTATGACCCGAACATGAAATATTTTGTAAATAATGTATAGAATTTTTATGATAAAAATACTTTTTGTAGAGGGGATTTTCTAGAGATTTTAGCAATGAATGAATTATATTTATATACCTTTTAGGATAAGCATAAATTACATTTTAATAGCTTAAGGTAGATTTTGGTTTTTCTCAAAAAGTTGGTATTTATAATTGTGGGAATCATTCATTTATTTTTCTATATCTCTATATATCCCTCCCCTGGTACCCCCGACTGTTTACATTCCTTGAGACTGTGCTTAAATTGCCTATTTTGCCAATAATAATTTTGCATACACAGCATCAATTTAAACTTTACTCAAGAACATCCAGTGAGTAATGAATTTAATCTCTCGAACAACAAATATGGCACCTTTGCACTTTATTGTATTTTATATTGCAATTTTGCACACTTAGGTGAATAACCTGGTGGTTTTACTCCTAGCACTTTTTTGCACATTTACAAAATATGTTTCCATTATGGTCACGTATGGGTTTTATGTTATCACTTAAATAAGTAACTTATGGACAAAGATGACGCAAAAGTTCACTCAAAGTATGACATCACCTAGTATAATGACATACAACAAGAATCATATTTTAAATGATTTGTATATATTTTGTGTGATGATTAAGCAAGTCATGAAGTACGTGATTGGGAATGTATTAACTAATTTATAGTGGAATTGCTTTCTAGTTAGGATTGGATTCCTATGATCCGCACATAAAAATTAAAAATGAGCATTTAGGCCATTATTACATACTTAAATTAAAATGTATTATACAATAAATAATATGTTAATCAAATATGACATCGATGAGGAAATACCAGAGCCTGAAAGCGCATATGTCTTCTATGTCTATTGTTGCACTGTCACTTTAAAAAAGCAAATGGTTCACACAAATGTTGTCATGTGATCAAGGCAGGGATCTGCCCAAATGCGTCGTGATGGCTGGTGGTGTTTCTAAATAAATACATTGGCACTGAATTTGGGTCTACCCTTGTTTTCTTCACAAGTCTGAGGAGGTAGTTGCGTAAGGAGCGAGTTTTGCAGTATATATATATATATATATATATATATATACATTACCTACTGGCGGTTGCCAGTAGGTAGTTATAGTTTTGACCTACTTTCCATAGGAAATTCACAACATTCTAGTCCCAATAACTTTATCGCAGATTGGTGAATCGTTGTAAAATTTTCAAAACTCGTGGCCTGCTCCAGTCTGCTCCCATCTTGAATGTTTCAGGGTGATTCGTCAAGCGGGGGCAGAGAAGAAAGGGGTCCCAAAAACTTGCTTTCCCCATGCAATTTTCCAAGAAAAGAACACTTTTTATTAAATGGTGTAAATCCGTTCAGCAGTTGCTGAGAAAAAGAAAATTAAAGAAGTGTAGATACCTTTGGCCGCAGAGGATCCGTGCACCCTACAGATTAGGATCCGCACACCCTGCAGATTACAATCCACGCACTCTGCCGATCACGAGCTGCATTGTAATTGGCTGTGAACACTCTAAACCAGGAACTGTTGGCAGCCGTCTTGTGCCTTGGTAGAAGCGAGGCACAAGATGGTAGTTAAATGAAGGTGGAAAACAAGAAGAGGGGGCAGGGTTGAAACACTCTGACCCCGTAGACCTGCTTTGTCCTTACAAGGACTTCCAGAGCTAAAAAAGCATTTTTTATTTTTAAACGCCAAGATGCGCTCTGGGTGCGTGGGTCAAGCTATGAAAATTAAAAAAACAAAGCACAGGGTCCAGCTCTTCATTTAAATAAAGTCCCCAGGTGGACCAGGTCCCGGGGGCAGAAAAGTAGAAGTGTGGGGGGGCTTAATCCAGACTTATAAGTGCTTATAAACTTATTGTGGTGATAACTATTAGCACTATGAGAACCCAGTTACTGTGTATGCACTTGGAGAATGAGTCAACCATTGACACAAGCAATTGTATAGTTTGCTGTGAACTAGTACTTCACTAGGTACTCATTTACTGTGTATACATTTGTAAAAAACTTTTGTTTGTAATAATTATTCAATTATTACCTGTGTACTTCAATCAATTAATTGTGATTACAAAAGGCATTATTTAAATGGTTTTTATATACAATGTGTTTGTTTAGTAATATAAAATTGTATTTTATAGATGTATTAAAATAAATGTATATATGTTTATTTTTTACATATATTGTTTATCAACATTGAAAAAATCATGCCTAAAAAAACTGAAAAGAGAAAAGAACAGAAAAAGGACTATTATTTGAAGAAAATTCAACATCAAGTATTGGATGACTAACAACATGTGGGGAAAAAGAATAAGTCTTCCGGTAAGAGAACGAAATCATTTATTAAATAACTTTCAAAGTCTAGAAACAGTGTGCAGATTGTGGAAAGTACCAAGAATGCTTCAACCAGAAAAAAGAATATGAATAAAAACAATGGAAAAAAAGGGAAATTACATTCAAAAGTTGTTTTCAATTTGTTAAAAGATGTGAAAAGATATAAAAAAGACCACTATTTTATAAAAAGAAGAAGCAAATTGAAAATATTGTTAAAAAGGTTTTGAATTAAAAAGGGTGAATGGAAACACAATTCAAGCTCAGAGCCAAACCAATAATTTATTGCATGCAGTTGATACAAGTGGTTGAACTTAAGAGGTTAAAAATGGTTGTCCTATTGAGAAACAGCAGATGGTTTCTGGAAATGTAGAAAAACTAATAGCTGATGAAGTTCTAGGGAGACGTCCTAAAGCCCCTATGTATACTTGGGATTGCAGTGGTATACGTCAGGTATCTATTAATATTTTACGCAATTTCTTATAACAATATAGTAAAACAAGTGTTAAAGAAAAGATTAAGATGTTGCAAGGACTAGATCCTTGCAGAGTGAGAAAAAATACTGGTTTGCAAGGTCATTCTCTGGCTTGTCTTTCTCGGAAAGTATGTCAAAGTGTTTTCCATCATTTCAGGATGTTAGCAGTACATCATTCTCAAATGCGGAAGTAAGTCAGAAGATTGTATTATGCAAAAATTCTAACAATAATGTTAAATGAGTTGAACAGTGCTCTTTTGCGTGGGCCAGTATCAGATGTGAAGAAGATTTGTGAGGAAATTGAGTTTCGTTACTTTCGTCCTGAACAAGAGAGTGCAGACACTGACACATTAATAGAAGAAAATGTTGAAGAGACACCACAACAAATAATTTTGAAGAACAAATTACAAAGTTTAAGGTGATTTCAGGTGAAAGGCCAAATTATTCTTGTATTTGTTGACGGCAAACTCACTATAAAAAAACGACTAGGACTGTTGATCTGTATTTAAAAAGTGAAGGAGAAAATAATGATAAGTGGAAGGAATTTGTAACGTATTTGTTGGTAGAGAATAGTTTTGATTTGGGTTCTGATCAGTATATTTGTAAATATTGTTATTACAAATTAGACGAGAATAAAATGCCCGCTAGAGCTGTCCATAATAATCTAGAGTTGGTAACTATTCCTCCAGAGCTGACAGATTTATATATGTATGAGTCTATTCTGATTCAATGTGTGGATCCATTTCAAGCTATTGTTCGTATGGAGCCTAAAACAGGTAAATTGCCTCCAACAGATTTACAGAGAGGTTCAAAAGGGAAAGTTGTATATTTACCTCTAGATTTAAAGAAAAATATTGAAACTTTTGGTGTAGAGAATGGAGAAAGTGAACCACTAGTTATTCTAGTTAATGGTGTTCCTACTAAGAGTAGGAACATCTGGCAACAATTAGTGGATGTTTTGAAAGTGCAAAAGGCAACCTTATATCTGATAAAAAAAACAATATTTACTACAAAAATGTGTATGTGGAAGAAGAAGAAATACTTTTAGGAGATGATACTGAAACATCAAGTGGTCAAATTTAAAAAGTGTACATGTCCAAAAGTGAAGAAATTTATGAACATTATAGTGTACATCCACTTCATTCAAAAGAAGTGATGGGGAATACTATTGAATTATTCCAAATGAAAAAAGCAAAAGGGGACTCCCATGAGTATATAGGAATAAGTTTAAAAGCTCATTGTTTTCCGCTGTTGTTCCCAACTGGAAAAGGTGGATGATATGATGAACAATCAGTGCAGATTCCTGCATCTGAATATTGGCCCACTAGATTGTATGCAAAAGATCCAAGATTTCGACAATGTAACCCATATAAATTTAATCTTTTGTAGTACATCTTCAAAATGTTTCTGCACAGGAATTTATAGATAAAGTACATCAGAGATGGTAACTTAGAATCTCAACTGATTAATTTGATGGCATATCAGCGTGGTACTAACGAGTATTGGTATCGTCGTCATGGAGAACTTAAATGTATGCTAAGGAACCTAGGAACTCCTACATGGTTTCTTACTGTAAGCTGTGCTGAATACACTTGGGATGATTTACTTTAATTTCTTCGAGAGGCAAATTCAAATCTAAAAAATATTGAATACAAGACACCTGGAGAATTGTGCACTTTGGATCCTGATAATGTACGCAGATATTTCAATCATAGGTTTGAAGCTATTATGTCTTTTATCTGCAATAAAAAGAATCCTCCTATTGGAGAAGTTGTGGATTTTTTGGGGAGAAAGAAGTATCAAGCTAGAGGTGCTCCTCATACACATATGCTGTTATGGATCAAGGATGCACCTAAATTCAGAACTGATTTGGATGACAGTTTTGTCTTTTATTGAAGAATATGCCACATGTGCTATACCAAAAAGAACAGATGTAAACACGTTAAGGCAACAAGTCTTACGATTCCAAATCAGCGATGTGGAAAATACTGTTGATGAAAGTACAAGTCTAAGGAAAAGTTTTATACCAAATGTCGTTTTGGATTTCCATGTCCTGTAATATCCAAACGAAGAGTAAACAGTTTTATGTCAGCTGTGAGACATATCATAACTAGAAAATCTCCCAAAAATACAATTTGAGAAGAAGTGAAGAATCAAAATATATCAATGATTTTAATCCAGTTATTCTCTCAATGTGGAATGCTAATATAGATATTCAATATGTTGTGGATAATTCCATTGCTGTTGCCCGGTATGTGGCATCCTATATTACAAAATCAGAAAAGACGGAGTTGAAAGAAATGTGTGAAGACACTTCTCACGAGAAGAGTCTTAGTAAAACATTGTACAGTTTCAGTTTGAAGATGTTATCCAATGGATAAATTGGAATGTATGAATGCACAGATCGGTTATCATCTGCAAGTTTATACTCAAAATCTAGAAGAATCATTTGGGGGAGTCTAGGTCTTGCTGCAAAGCGAAATCGAGTAATCTGTACAAGAAATTAAATATTTAGCAGAAAAAGAACCGGAATGAACAGATATTTTCAAAACAAACATGTTGGACACATATTATCCAAACAGAAGTCATCATCTTGAGAACATATGTCTTTATGAAGTACTGCAATATTACACTTTTAAACGGAATACTACAGAAAACATAAATGAAGGAAAATATGCAGTGATTGGTTACGAAGGATGTTTGGTGAAACAAAGTAAAGAAAATTTGATTAATCACAGAAAACTGAGTTGTGTTACTCCTGACAAAGAGGAATTTTACGATTTAGCACTTTTGCAACTATTCAAACCGTGGCGTACAGAATTGGAATTACTTGGACATTTTCAGAGCTATGAAGATTCCTTCAATGCTTGTAAATATACCATAGAATGTACTGTTTTTCCAAATTATCTCAAAATGTTGAATGATGAAATTGATCCAATATCTACTATTGCAGCTGAGTTCTGCTCCACTGAGTCAAGATCCACTAGGACAACCAATTTTTTAAAATGAAGCGGCAATCACAATGAATGAAGTGGAAACAGCAATGCATAAAGCTCAAGAAGATATTATGGACTTAGGAAACTTGGAAGAAAAACTAAGAGGCATATCATCAAGGGCCGCTGTTTTTACTATTGCTGTGTTTTTATCACAGGTAATCATGCGATATTGCCAACTATCACCACTATTTCTGGGATTTCTATCATCTCAGTGATGCGCATTGCTGATAATGCGCTCGCCGGGCGATAGAATCGGGTGATTTAATTTTATGCATGCTAAACACGCCCAGCGATAATTTTCGCTGGCCGTTGATGATATGCCCCAAAATGTTGAACAGAAAGAAGTATATCAGCAAGTGAGACAACAAATTGAACATGGATTTCTTCACAAATGTATGTCAGTGGTCAAGCCGGAACAGGAAAAAGTTTCGTAATTAAAGTATTGACCATTTATCTACAGACAACAACTGACTCACATATGTCTTGTGTTGTGTAACTGCTCCAACTGGATTGGCAGCACACAACATTAAAGAAATTACATCACATCGTTTATTAATGATACCTGTAGAGAATGAAAACACATTGGAATATAATAAACTATCTGAAGAAGCTTGCTATGAAGTTTCAAGAGTGCTAAAGAAAATGAAACTTCTGATTATTGATGAGATAAGCATGGCCTCAATCTTAATGCTTGCTTTAGTGGATTTAAGAAAGCATCAAATTCTTAAAACAGAGTACAATGTCTTATTTAGAGGAAAACATGTTATCGTTTTTGGAGTTCTACTGCAACTTTCTCCCGTAAAAGGACAACCAGTATTTAAAACACTTGTGCATGAAGACACCAGAAACTCTTTTGGAAGTGTTGGAAATGTTAACATTTGGTCATATTTTGAATACAAAGGACTCATTACAAATATGCGACAGGCAAATGATGTTGATTATGGAACTATTCTTCAAGATATAAGAATTGGAGTACTGACAGAACATGACAAACAAGCTTTGCAAAGTCGACTACTTACAAACTTGTTTCTAAATGAAAATATAGTTCCTGAAAAAATAGATATGAAAATTGCAGAAAATAAATCTATAATATGCTTAATGCCCACACTGAGTGAGTGTTCTATATTCAATGACCAACATTTAAAGCTAGTAAACGAACAAATAATCAAAATGGAAGTCATTGATAAAATAGAGCATGAAGGAATCTCTAATATTTTGATGGAAAAATTGAAAACAAAATTGGATTCTTTAGAAAAATCTATATCTAAAACTGCTGCTGTAGAAAAGAATTTATATATATGTGTAAATTGTTGGGAAAATGTACGATGTGATTTGGCTGTGGAAAAAAGGTTTAGTAAATGGAGCAATGGGTAAAGTTGTTTATGTAGTTAATTATAAAAATAGAGATGGAATTGAATTTTTAAAAATCAAATTTGATCAAATTGAAGAAGTAAAACAAATTGGTCGTTCAGTTAGTTTATTGCTTGTTAAAGATTTATATATTCGTAGAAAAACAGTTTCCTCTTTCTCTGGCATATGCAGTGACTATTCATAAATCTCAAGGTGTAAGTGTAGACAGTGCTTTGGTGAACAATGGAAGTACTGTATTTAAAGAGGGTATGGCATAACTTGCTTTGTCCCGAGTCAGACCTTTATCTGGATTGTATTTCATTGATTTTGATGAGAGAAAGATTAGTGCATATGTAAACTGTGTAAAAGAGTATAATTGGTTAAGAAGAGCTTATGCACCCAATTTAGGTGAATAACCTGTATTTGAAAAGCGTGTAGTAGGTCGAAAAAGAAGATATGAGAATATCTGAAGTGAAATTATAGAGAAGGAAAAAATCAAGATAATGTTGAGATTACAAGCAATAAGAAAAAGGACACTATTGAAGATATTGGTGAGTATCAGTTAGAAAATAGTTCAGGTATCAACTGCTATGCTAATGTATTGGTCATTATTGTTTTTTTTTTAAAGTTTGCAACAGCAAATTATGGAGAGTCGTGAAAAAAGATTTTGTTCCTTGTTGCATTGTATTTATGAAAAATTGAGAACTGAAAAAAAGGAAAATACAAAGTGTTTCTTATATTTGTAATATTATGGATATATGTTCTGGTTCTACACAATTTACGCAGAATATTCAACAAGATGCTCAGGAATTTCTAATGTATATGCTTGCAGTATTGGAAAATGAAGGAATAGAAATTGAAAATCTTTTTGGCCTTCGTGATGAATGGGAACCTGAATGTGAAAATTGTATGTTTACATGTAGCACTAACATAGGTACTGAAAGGTTTATACATTTTTACATTACCAGACTGTAATACAGTGTCTTTCAACAAACTAGTTAAATCAGCAAATCAAAACATGGAGTGTAGCCAATGCAAATTAGAAATGTTATCAACATTATTTAAACAAAGATTTGGACAATATATAATTTTAATGATACATCGTTGTAGAGCTGATGGAAGAATTTGGAAACTTTAATTAACATTTTGTAGCAAGTCAACTAGATATATCAGGAAGAACTTTTAAAGCAGTAGCAATGATTTTCCATGACGGTCCTTCTACCACATTTGGACATTACACTGTCAATTTAAAATGCAATATAGGATGGACATATTGTAATGATGCTCAATTGGTTTTTAAACAACGTCTGCCTAACAAATTACCAAATTCCTACCTAATTTTTTTAAAGCCAAAGTTTTAGGAACATAATTTGGCCTATTAGAAATATGTTAAAATGTATTAGTATGATTACTATTGGACAATTTCAGTATAAAGGATTTCAGGAATACCATTTGGCCTAGAGGAAAGGTAAACATTTGAATTACGGACATTTTCTTGGACATTCTCACAGCATATATTTTTAAAGAACATCAATTAAAGTATATGAAAATTATAAAGAATTTTTCATTGAATTATTATTTCAGTTCTTTCAAATTAAAGTAAGAAAATTCTCTTAGAAAAAAACATTTTTTATATATGTGATTTGTATTATATGGGATGTTATTGATGATGTTGTTTTCATGTAATATTGAAAAATAGTTGATTATATTGAAAATATTATTTACACAGATTTGTTTTTTTCAAACAATCTTATTGATTTTTTTTTTGCCCGCTGTTATGTGATCAGTAACATTGAAATCATTCTGAGAACAGCAAAAAAGGCAAACAAAATTGTTCATATAATGTTAAAATGATGTTGGTTTGTAAAAAATATAATAATATATATTATAACTGTATTTTGTCTTCTCTTTCACAGATCCTAATTCTAAAATATGACATTTTCAGAAATTTAAATTATAAAAAACAACTGAAAAAAATGTTTAGCATTTTTTCATATCCACTACTGTCAAGGTAAGATTAACTAAGTATTAAAACTCACAATGGGCTGCGTTTGCACACTGGTGAAGAAAGGGGGGGATTAATTTGACATGTGTGCAGACACGCTCTGCTCCCCAGCTACCCTATCCCTCCCCAAACTCTATATATTTCTGCACTTGAGTTTATGTTGCTTTGTTGCTTTGTTTACCTTGTAACTGAGTAAAGCACTCTGATACCCTCACAGGTCAAGTTCACGCTCTATAAAACATTAAAATAAAATAAAGTCCCCTTGAATCCTGAGGGTCCCTGGGGGCCAACTAATACACCATGTATGTGCAGTAAGTGCCACAGAGTTGCATTGCAGAGAGGTGTAAAATGGGGGATGGCCTCTGACCACCTCTCTGCAATGCAGCTCTATGATGTTTAATATAGGGACATGGTGGGCTAGTAGGACCCTGGGACTTTCAGGATTAAAGGGGACTTAATTCCTCAAGTTAAAACACGCCACAGGGTATGTTTGTACATGTCACATCAGGCCCCATCACCTCCATTCACCACTGTGTAAAAACTTCCGATAACCTTTTTATGTTGGGAGATTAAGTCACCTTGAATCCTGGGGTTCTTAGAGTCCAACTAGCCCACTACATATGTCCATTAAGCACCACAGAACTGTGTTGTAGAGAGGTGTAAAAAGGGGCATGACCTAGACCACCTTTCTGCAACGCAGCACAGTCATGCTTACTGGAAGCTTGCATTCACTTTAGAACAATGACATTATTGTATTAACTAGTCAAGTATCAAAGGAATGGACTAAACAGAATAACTAGTACAGCTACAATATTCTGTGCAGCATGTATGTAAACTTCTAATCGTCTACATAGAATTGATACACTCTTTTAAATACTCAGTTAGTAACTAAGCAGTCTAGGAAACCTCCTGTCTGTCCCAACCACTTGTCCATTCCTCCATCCAACACTATGTATGCATCCTATCACTTTGCCAAAACCTAAGTACTTATAAATTTATCTTGCACTCTCTTTGAAGTACTGAAATGACTCTAGTTATTAGTCATATACTTAAGGATTGGCCTAGCCATTAACCCTAGTACAAGTCAATTTCTTTATATACTATGCATGTAGAGCGGTAACAAGCTACAAAGTATTAATACACCCTTCAAAATAACCAGTTAATACCTATGTAGTGTTGGAATCCCTCTGTCATAGCATCCCATGTGACCTGAAAAAAAAGATTTGACTGGTTCGTAACATTTCCCATTGTACCTATTGAAGGACCGCAACCATTTCAATCATTCTTCTTTGAGCATCTTTGGAGAGATATCTCTGTGCTTACCTCCTGTCACTCTAATGCAATTCTTCAATCAACCAACTGGCAATATGTTCTTATTGTAAAGGTATGCCAAAACATAAGCACTTATGGGGCATATTTAGAAGCATCCTGTACCAACAGACCTCGCGGTAAATTGCGAAAACTCAGAAAAATGTATTTAAATGCATTTTTCTGAGTTGCATGTTACACACACACATGTCCTTTGGACATGTGTGTGTGCAACACCTGTGTGAAATTTCATTTGAGGGGTGCTACAGGGTGTCCTGTGGACACCCCTGGCACCCTTCAAATCGCAATCTTATTTGCGATTAGCAATTAGGCCCATAGGAATGAATGGCGAGTTATTCCTTATTTGCGATTAGCAATTTGCTAATCGCAAATAAGGAATCAGTAGGAATCGCATTTTATTATGCGATTCCTACATGATTACCGTTTTGCGAGTCCTTAATAGCGAATCGCTATGCTTCGCTATTAGGGGCTCGCAAAACGGCCCGTTGATGAATCAGGCTGTAAGTCCCTTATGAACTTATTTTCAGCTCTAGTCAAGTCTATTACATTTTCTCTACCCCATAATTCTGACACGTAGACTGCGGAGGCCAGCGCCTTTCCTTCGTATACTGCAAGTGCAGGGGCTATAGGCCTACTTGCAGACATAAGTTGACTGCTCAAAATAGCGCCAGACACACTCTTCAGGTTTATCAGCATCTTGGAGATGTGGGAATCCCATTTCATTTTGTTGTTTAATCTAATTCCCAAATAATCAAAATTCTCCACCACTTCCAGGGGTGTCCCATCAAGGGTAATATTAATTTTCTTTGCCTTTTTTGAAGGGGGCAAGACCATTAGCTTAGTTTTAGATGTGTTGATGGGCAGCCCACGTTCCTCACAGAACGAACTAAAACTATTCAGCAGTTTCTGGAGTCTGGAGGAAGTTTTGGACAGCAAAAGCGTGTCATCTGCGAATAGGAGTGTAGGTGTTTTTTCTCCCGCCAGGACCGGGGCATCGGCATTGTCCTCCCTCAAATGGTCCACCACCCCATTAACAAAGAGGGAGAACAATGTAGGGGCCATCACATAGCCCTGGCGTACTCCTCTATATACAGACACCTTCCCTGTTAGCTGACCCTGCCTGCCCCATCTAATCTTGGCGTAGTTGTCTTGATGGAGTTTGACTATAAACTCTAATAGGTACCGGGGAACCCCATATCCAGCAGCACCCTCCAGAGTTTATCGCGGGGCACCAGGTCGAAAGCTCTCTTTAAATCAATAAAGGCCAGGTATAGGTTCCCCCTCTTGATGGTTACAGTTTTCCAATAGGTTGCCCAGAACCTAAATACTTTGTGCCCACGTTCTTGCAAAATACTGCCTGGAAATGGGACAAGATGTTCCCTCCCTCTAGCCATGTGTTTACTCTGTTTATAATGACCCTGCCAACTATTTTTTGAATGGCATCGATTAGGCTAATCGGCCTGTAATTTACCGGGTCCTCCCTGTCGCCTTTCTTGTGAATTGTCACAGCTTCAGCCCCCTTCCATGAATCTGGGACAGAATAACCATGGAGGATTAAATTCATTAATGGGGCGATGTAGTCAGACCACAGTTTTGGATCATGCGAGTACAGGTCACCCGGTAGCCCATCGGGACCAGCGGCTTTAGAGGGGATAATGGTTCGAATTATCTCAGAGACTTCCTGTGCTAAAAAAGGTTCTGTTAATGCCAACTCTCAGTAGAGAGGACATCCATTGGTTCCCTCCGGGGTTGGCATCGCTCCTCTTCTATACAATATAAGCTTGAGAAGTGGGAATGCAATTGGTGCCCAGTTATATGATTGGGGAGTGGCTCTGCTCCTTTTCTGTCATACTTATTTATCAGAGACCAGAACTGTATAGATTTCTTCAGATGGGTGGCATCCTTAAGCGGCTGCCAATAATCTTCCTCCGATTCCTTCTTTGCATTAGTAATACAGACTTTATAGTCCCTTCTGGCCGTTCGCGCGACAGTAGAATCCTTGTTCCTAATTGAATTTCCTATAGCCCTTCTCTATATTCTGCATCCAGTAGTATACCAAGGTGTACCTGTTTTCAACGTGTTCTTCTTATTGCCTACTCTGATGTTTCCCATGACAAAGAACAAGCCTATTTTCTCTATTAAATTCATATAGGCATTCATAAAGTTGGTACTCTTTTTATTAATGTGCGACGGGTTACAGGATGTGAGCTCCATGGTTCCTGCTTCTACTAAATCTTTGATATAGATTAGACTCTCTTCATGGCATACCTCCTTGTCCCATTTTAATCTGCGCTTGCAATTTGACGGAACCGCCTCTTTTGTGGTCATTAGTGGGCCTATTATCCTTTCCCTGTCATTACCCCAGCTAAATTCCATACAAAGTGGGTTGTGATCACTATCATGTGTCTGCCTAACTTCCATATCGACCAGTCTGCTCCATGACCCTATGTCGAGCAGAATATAGTCGATGCAGGATGGACAGCTAAGTTTATTGGACATCATCGCGCCATTAGGGTCTGAGATTGTTCTACTAAGGGCACGTAAGTTGTGTTCCACTCTTAGAGCATTTAATTGGATCACTCTGGGTTTCCATTTTTTAATTGGAGGTAAAGATAGAGAGAGGATAGAGTGTTTATGGTCCTCTTCATTAAGACCAGACAGGTCTTCCTCACTCAGGGGTTCGTATGAACAATTGAAGTCTCCCTCTACAATAACGCCAGACTTTGGGGAAATGGCGGCTAATGCCTCGTCCAATATGGCTATAGTGGGTGAGGTCTGACCTCCCGGGGACCCTCTGGCATACACATCAAATAGCTCTATTGGAATTCAACATTGTGGAGCCTTAACAGAGATATGAAGTAAGTCCTGAGAAGGTAGAGTATGCACAGACACTGTTCAATTCAGGGCCACACTAATCCACACTAGCAAACCTCCTGCTGGGCGACCCCTCCCTGTACTAGAAGCTGGAATAAAGTGAGTAGAATAGCCACATTTGTACAAGGGAGAAGTGCTCCAGGTTTCCTGGAACATGCAAATGTCAAAGCTGTCTACAAAAGTATTCCATTCGGGGTCTATCATATTCTTTTGGAGCCCCGCTATATTCCAGGAGAAAAATTTGATAGTATTTGTATCTATATGTGGAACCCTCTCGATGTTAGCCAATTCAGGTGCTAATCTTTCTGCTACTATTGAGTGTTGATTTGGGACATTAGCCACTTCCATGTTCTTTTCTTCCACAGATGGGGCAATCTCATCATTAAACTCATCATTAGGCTCCCTAGCCACCATATCAGGAAGACTTGTAGTAGGGTTAGTCTGGTGCTTACATTTATCTAAGATATGTATTCATAAAAAAGTATCCTGATTAATATCCTCTGACAGTCAATCTATGTTATTGAGTCCTGATGCTTCATCAGGCCCAGGTTTGGACCAAGATGGCATATATCTAATTTAAATGTTAGAGTACCTGGGGGGGCATGTCCTAAACTCCAGGGCTGCTAGGTTTCCAGCAATTTCTTTATTTACAAATTTTAATTCAATTTTTTTTAAACCGTTTTTATTACAGGAAATACAGTCCACTTCACATATGTACAATATGTCTCGTCCCCTGATGCTAGTGCGCCTCCCTCTCATCCCACGTATTGCGTACACAGCCAGTAAGCCCACAACCCGGAGGTCGGCGGCATCAGTCAGTGGGTTCCCCTTCTTGAGAACTTTCATATGTGGACTTCCGTATACATAGAATTTTGCATCCCGCTTTTAATATTTTTGCCCTTCCCCCCCCTGTTGCCAACTATCCCTCAACTCCCCTCCCCCCCAACTTCCCCAACTTCCCCCTCTCTCCACTAATCGTCCCGCCCACCTCCCTCGAGTGCCTTCTCCCTGCGCCTGAACTTCCGCTGTAGCGTACGTGTGTGTGTGCTATCAGGAGCGATTAACATCCTATTGGAGATGTGCTCCCAGTGTGTGTCGGGGGGGGGCTGAATCATTCGATTCCGAGAGGCTTTCCTCCTCCTCCACCGTTCTATCTCACAAGGATTGTACCAGCATCTCCCATTCCATGGCCGCCTCCAGTGCTCTGTCATCTGACCTGTGGCGGGCTAATTGTTATCTGAGTGTACTTTCACTCGCTGCCCACTTAAGCATCTCGTTAGTCCATCTCCTGAGCGTCGGGCAATTTTTCAATTTCCAGTGTCTAGTCAGTTCTCTTTTAGCTAAGAGTAAGCCCATATCTACAAATTTGCTCGAGATCCTGTTTTTGGGTGTATGTGGAAACCAATGCAGCACGCCCACCGCCTTGGTGATTTGTAACTCCCGTTCAGTCACAGCGTTCAATGTTTCAATAACCTCCCTCCAATAATCACGTAGGTGTGTGCAGTGCCAGAGCATATGTCCCAGGTCCGCTCCTATCGTGTTGCACCTGGGGCATGCCATGCTCTCCACCCCAAAGTATTTCCCAATCTTTCTTGGTGTACGATAAGCTCTATGCAGTATATAGAAATGTATTAGCTGAAAACATGCGTTCCTTGTACTTTTCTTCACCCGCCTCACTATCTGTGCCCATGCAGTATTGGGGATCTCCACCTGCAAGTCTAGCTCCCAGGCATCCTTAAGTTTTACCAGGGGTTGCAGAGTCTCGCGCGACATCTGTGAGTAGAGGCATGTCACCGCTTTATACTTGCCGGCTGCCATCATTGTATATCGGCAAGCCATGGATGTAGTGGGCTCCTGGATCCCTTACCCCCAGTGTGCCTGCATTGCCCGTGTTACAACCGCATGCATTAAGAAGTCCCCCCTCGGGAGGTCAAAGCGATCCTGCAAAGTTTGGTAGGGGAGTAGTTCTCTATTCTCATACAGATCCCCTAACATTTGCAGCCCCGCATCTTCCCATCCCTGTAACCTCGACCCCCACCATGTGGGAGTGCCGTCACCATGCCCAGGGGTATTTCAGGTGCATACATGCGTCGTACCCTCACCCGCTTCTGTGCTCGGTTCCAGCGGAGTCTGTACGTCTACCCCATCGATAGATCCCTAAGGATCAACTTCTGTTGCAGGGTTATAAATGCCAGCACATGCCGAGAGGTACCCCACTCTCTCTCTTTCTCCGGCCCTCGGTATACTCGCGCCACCTCCTGCGTGAAGGTCTGCAATTGAGCCACCAAATAGTATAACTCGAAATCAGGGACCGCTAGACCTCCCTCATCCTTCAGCCGGAGCAGCGTGGTCAAAGCTATTCTGTGCCTGCCCGTGCCCCAGAGGAAAGAGATCAGTAAAGACTTCAATCGTTGGAAGACCGATCTGGGTAGCCAGATAGGCAACATGCGGAAATAGTAACGGATACGCGACAAGGCTATCAATTTTACTAGGGATATACGTCCCGTCACCGATAGCGGGAGAGTAGCCCAGAAGGTCATATTGCCCTGCAGCGCTCGTACACAGCGGCCCACGTTACCCTCGAGCTGGCCCGCAGCTTTATGATAGATGTACACCCCCAGATATTTCAAACAGTCAGGATCCCAGGCCAACAGCAGTCGGGTAGCGGGTCTCGGTTCTCCGTGGCGTAGTGGAAACGAGCACGACTTAGACCAATTAACCTTTAGCCCGGATAGCCTGCCAAACAACACTAAGAGTCTCTCTGCTCCCTCCAACACCTCATTCGCATCCTCTAGATATAACAAGAGGTCATCCGCATACAATGAAATAATTTGTGGGCTTCCCTGATAAGTTAGGCCTTTAAAGAAGTGTCCTTTCCTGGCTTCCGCCGCGATCGGTTCGATCGCCAGTGCAAATAACAAGGGGGACAATGAACAGCCCTGTCTGGTGCCGCGGCCCAACGGGTACCGATGCGATACAGGGGAGCCCTCTCGTACTCGTGCCATCGGAGAGGCATATAACACTCTCGTCCAGCGTATATAACCGTCTCCAAGGCTGAAACGCTGCATAACCCTGTACAGGTATTCCCACTCTAAGCTGTCAAATGCTTTTTCTATATCAATTGACAGGACTACAGGCGTTTGTGTGTCAGGCCACGGTCCTCCCAGAAGGCGTAGCAGTCGGCGTATGTTGATAGTTGTGTTACGGGTAGGAATAAATCCAGATTGGTCACTGTGGACCAGTCTCGACATATGCTGCAGTAGCCTGGTCGCCAGTATGGTGCTCAGAATTTTGTAGTCCGTCGTCAGCATGGACAGCAGCCTGTAGGATGCTGGGTATTAACTCTCTCTGCCTTGTTTCAACAATGGTATCATTAAAGCTTCACACATGGATCCAGGCAGTCCACCCCAAGACTTGGCCTCGTTGTACACCACCTGGAGCCGCGGAGCCAATTGGTCTATATATTTACTATAAAATTCTATGGGCAGCCCATCCAAACCTGGTGTGTTAATACGAGCCATCTTCTTCACTGCGCTCCTAATCTCTCCCAGTTCTATATTCCTGCCCAGGGCCTCTGCCTGCTCCTGCTCTAATTGTGGCAACTGCAAACCCTCCAGGAAGGCATCTATCTCATCTTCCCGCCCTTCTAGCGCGTTCTCGTAGAGCGTTTGTAGTACGAGCGGAAGCATTCTAGTATCTCCATCTGCGTGTGGTGTAGAAGACCATCCCCCCCCTCAATGGCTAAGATCGGGTGACTACGTCTCGTGGGGTTCCCCAGCCAGGCAAGTAGTGTCCCCGCCTTGTCCCCCTCCGCATGCGCCTTTGTCAGATAAGTCTTATGGTCAAAAAAGCGGAGCCGTTCGGTTTCCACATCCACCGCTTCCTTGGCCGCGCATACCGTCTCCTGCAACTCTGGGTGAGTAGGGCGCGCTATCTCAGCTTCTCGCAGAGTTCTCTCTAGTTTCTCTAGATCATTCAGCAAGGACTTACGCTCTCCAGTGAATTTTCAAATACAGTGGCCTCTAATAACTATCTTAAAGGTGTCCCACTCTTTCGCTCTGGATGTTGCAGTGCCCTCGTTCGCTTCAAAATAATGTGTTATCCTATCCCCCAATGCATCCCGAAATAACAAGTCTTCCAGTGTCTCTGGTCTCAGTTGCCACATCGGGACCCGCAAGGTCTCAGTCATCCAATTAAGGGTAAGCAGTAAGGGATTGTGGTCAGATAGCGTGCGAGATAAGTATTCCAAGTTTGCCACCATCGGAAGCACCGGTGGGGAGCATAAGAAGGTGTCCAATCGAACATGGAGGTCATGCAAGCTAGAGTTATAGGAGTAATCCCTCGCCATCGGGTGTTGCACCCGCCAGGCGTCCTGCAACCCCCAGCTCTCTTGCCATTCGAATCTTCGCTTTGCCAGACGGTGCACTGGGGACATCCCCAGAGGTGAGTGGGATCTGTCCAATGCAGTGTCCGTCACTGAGTTAAAGTCTCCCCCCATTACAACAGGGCCCGCTAAAAACCCCGTTAGTGCTCCGGACAGTCTTGTGAAGGACGACTGGTCGGTATTAGGTGCATACACGCTACATAGTACTATATCCTTGCCTTTAACTTTCCTTCCACCGCCACAAACATGCCTTCTGGGTCTATTGTGTGCCTGATCACCTCAAAAGGGGTTCCCGCCCGTATCCAAACTAGCACGCCCCTGGCAAACGCAGAGTATGTAGTATTAAACAGTTGCCCCCTCCATCTCCTTTGCAGCGCAATTCCCTCCTGCTTTGTTAAATGCGTGTCCTGCAGCAGCGCAGTCTGCA
The DNA here is from genome assembly GCF_964263255.1 of Lissotriton vulgaris. Classification (NCBI taxonomy): domain Eukaryota; kingdom Metazoa; phylum Chordata; class Amphibia; order Caudata; family Salamandridae; genus Lissotriton; species Lissotriton vulgaris. Next base: position 340,157,385 of record NC_141694.1, on the reverse strand, counting down.
CCCCTCTCCTAACTAAGTATGCATGTATTTTGTGTCTCCTTGACATCATGTGCAAGCCCCTCACATTCCAGGTTACACATTTCACAATTCCAATGTTAGCCATAGTCCCAAGTTGTACAGCAAAATCCAATAGTGGTGCCTTTCCAGGCACATAGGGTTGCACTCTCCCCCCTAGCCCTAACACAGCAAACCTCCCCTCCCCACCCATCCCGCCTCGAGCACCCCCAACTACTCTCGGCTCCCTCCTCCCCAGAACAGGACCCAGCTTTGCGAGAGCAGCTCCCATCCAAACCTAATGAGGGCTATCGTATCCCCCCACCAACCCAACTATTCCGCAGTCTGCACCACGGTGGCCTTAGGGGCCGAAAAGGCGTAGCTTGGTTCCGCAGGTGGTTAACTCAGTTCTATCCCTCCACCCGCAATCCCCCCCATGTAATGCCAGACATCCATCCTACTGTAGTGTGCCCTTCACCATCTGTTGGCTCCGGCCCTCTCCAGGCACCTTTCCGAAGTCAGCATCAGTCACATCCAGTATCATTCGTCCGTTAGCCCTCCCACCGTCTGTGGCGTTACTTCAGGGCCCTTGGCACCATTTAGGTCTGATTGGTCAGTTTCCGATCCAGTGATATGGCCCTCCACATCCGAGCTCCCACATGATATAGTTCTCACAGTTCCCAATAAATCAATTACTGCTTGCAACGCCGCTTTCCTCTCTCCTTCTGTCAGTGATTCCGTCGGTTTTTGTGACCTCTGCCGCGCTTTCGGATTCTTTGCAATTTCCAGGTTGGCTATTGAGTCCACTCTTCTTCAGCCCTATACCTCGCTCCGTCCGTACCAGCCTTGACGTGTCCCACCACGCCCAGGCGTCTGCAGAAGTAGGGAAGAACAGCGTTTTTTCGTCCACCACCACTCTTAGTTTGGCCGGGAAAAGGAGCGAATATTTTATGCCTTCCGTCCGGAGTTCTCTCTTAAGTGACAAATAAGAGGTTCGCAGCTTCTGAGTCTCAAATGTGTAATCCGGGAAAAGCGTTACCCTACTATTATCCACCTGGAAGGGGCCCACCTCCCTGGCCCTCTGCAGCAGCCAGTCTTGATCCTTGTAGTGCAGCAGTTTTATCACCACCGGACGGGGTTGCTGACCCGGCCTTGGGGGTTGGGCCGGGACCCTGTGCGCCCGCTTCAGCGTAAAGAAAAGTGAGAGACCCTCCGGCACCACTTCCGTCTTCAGCCACTGCTCCAGGAATCCCACCATGTCACCCCCTTCCTTTTGTTCTGGAAGGCCCACCAAGTGCACGTTGTTGCGCCTGCCGCGAATTTCCGCATCCTCCGCCCTTCTCTCCAGGGCTTGTATGCGGTCAAGTGCATCCACTAGCCACCCTTCCATAGATTTGTGCTCAGGCAATATCTCCTGAAGGGTGTGTTCTGTACTTTTAACTCTGTCCTTTAGTTTATCATGGTCGTCCCGTAGAAGCCCCAGCCCTGTTGCCACCTGGGCGATATCTTGCTGCAGCGCCTCTTTCGTGTCCTGGATTGCTTCCAAGATGCAAGTTTGTAGCTGCTGCAGGTCAGCTGGGGCCTGTGGTGGTCCATCCGCCTCCCCCGAGCCCGCGGCCTCCTCCACTCTCCCCTTAGGCTTCCCCATTTGAACTGCTTGGAGGGGGGGGGGGGACCTCGACTCCTCTGTCTTCTGGACAAGAAGGGCAGGCGGGTCCGCTCCGCAGGTGTCGTGGGCGGTGCGTACTCGATCTCCGGGCGCTTCCAACTTCCCTACAGCCACGGCTCACCAGCATCTAGGCACTTCAGGTAGCGCTTTCATGCCACTAGTTTGGTTGCGCTATACTTTTTTGGGCCACCAGCATGAGTGGGTCAGTGCAACTTCAAAACCACTAAGCCCCTCCGGAGTCAGTCAGCTCTGATTAGCTGGTATCACCTCCATGGTCTCCCGCTAGTGATTGCACCCTCGGGATTTGCTCAACTCTTCGAGCGCTGTCTGTGCCCACCAGAGCCTTCGCAGCAGTCAGGCCCTCGCACCGGTTTGCCTCCCAGCGTGCTGCCACCTCTCAAGTCTCCAGATCATCCACTGCCCAGTCCCGGGTGATAATCGGTTTGTGGGGCCTCGGCCCGATCTCGAGCTGCTTCCAGGCTCCTCAACCAGCCTCTTAACCAGCGACTTATCCCTAAGCCAGGCTCCGCTCCCGCAGGGGATCACCTGCCGTTTCCCCGTGCTGTGCCTTCACATCAAGGCAGGCCGCTCCGTGTCTCCTGGGGTCTAGTCGCTCACTGTGGACTGAGCTCTGTGATCAGCCCTGTAGCCCTCGCGTGCCTACACCGGGGGCCCAGCGCTGCCAGATCCACAGCCAAGCCCAGCGCCGATCTAAGCCCAGGCTCCAGCTTTCGCAGCACGCCCGGGAGACCCCTCGCACCAGCAGTCTCCACCCGCTGTTCCCCACTTTGCTGCTCTCGGTCGGCTGGGCTGTTGTTGTCTCTCGGCTTCGGAGGGCGTGCTTCCCGGAGCCTCAACTCTCTGCTCAGCCCTCAGTAGCCCCGATGCCAGGCTCAATCGCTCAGTGCTGCCGCATCGAGCCGCTCCCGGCCGCTGCCTGCGAGGACGGCCGCCATCTTGGTCATCACGCCCTTTGTCCGTGGTGGGTCCGGTCCTCCCCTGCTACGGGACCGATAAGCTTCAGTGTCCACAGCATGTAGGGGGCCCCGGCGATTTCAGGCGATACCGCTGCTGTCTTGGGCCGCCAGGAAAGGAGCGCCGCACTCACCCAGCCGTCACCGAGTCCGGCTCTGAGCTCCGGCGGCCATATTGCCTCAGCGCTCCCGGCGTCGCTTTGTTCCCTTTTCGAGCCAACGGGCCCCGGAGAAACTCAATACCCCGTGCCTGGGGGTCTGCCGCCTGTCTGGTGTCCTTCACCGGTCGGATAATGCCTGTTCCGACTGATTCCGTACAGTTTCTCAGGATGTACGCGGGGGTGGGTGCGGAGCTCCGGGATCACGCCGCCTGTCCCCTCAGCATGCAAGCCACACCTCCCACAAATTTTAATTCAATGCAGTCGGTTGTCAAATTGGGTAAAGAAAGTCTTTTAACGTTTATGAAGTCCTCTCTAATCACTGATCTGCCCCCTCTTACATTGCGAAGCCAGTGAATGGCCTTATTGCGTATGGACTCACTATTCTCATAAGACTTATTGGCACCTAGTTTGGGGACCTCGGTCATATAAACAGTGTCACTGGGGGGTCTATATGATGTATCTATGTTGTTGATACTCCATTTTGATCTCCAGGCCATTTCATTGACCCCCTGAGTGTCCCTATGCTGCAGTGTTGATATACTCCCTTTTACTGTATCCGCATATGAACTCTGCATTTTGGCTGCAGTGTGTTTGGCCAAGGTTTTAAGTTTTGACTCCCCTGTAGGTTTGGAGGCTCCTGGGGTGGCTAATTGGGTGCTGCGTGTAGTTGAAGTCTCTCCTCCTAACTGTTTTAATGCGACTGTTTGCATAGGTGGGGTTTTTGTCAATGCTGATGTTACATGTGAGGACTTTGTTTTGTGCAATTCCTTCCGGGTTAGCAAATCCATTGTAGTTTTCTTTATAAAAGCTATATCCCTTTCTAAACTTTCTAGTTTCTTCATTAGTAAAACATTAAAATTCAAACATGTAGAACAATTATCCGGACTATTCTTCCTAGTGTCTGTGACCTCCCCCAAGCCTTGTAATAGGACCTCAGCTAATTCTCTTGTTTCCCCTTCAAACACAGAAAAGCGGTTAGAGCAGGTAATGCCAGCTTCGCATGCTATCAGGTTTAAAGGGCCATCGCCGTCTCCCATTGATGTTGTCGGCAAATAGACACTGGCTTTTGTGTTTACCCCCCCCCCTTTGTGCCTCTATGACATTTTCCTCAATAGGGTTTATGGGGCTGGAAGGGTCACAAAGGATTTCACCTACTATGGGCTTAGGTTTTTCTTTCTTAGAAAAAATAGCTGGGATAATTTTGACCCTACTTTTCAGTCTGCCTTCACCTATGGGAACAGGGATCGCTGTATCGCTTGGGGTGGGTGCTGTCAATAAGATATTTTCACACTCATTAACAATGTTTTCAATGTTTGTCATCGTACAGTTAGCAGCGGCATGCAAAGCCTTTTTCGACTTCCTCCACTTTTTAGTTGTAATAACAGGTGCTCCCCCGCCCTCCATTACCTTCTTCTTACCCATTATTCACTTCAGGGTTTCCTACTAAGTGAATTATATTAAATGAGCCAGGGGAATACCGCCCAATCGCTCAAACCAGGGGGTGATAAATCCAACTAGATACACAGTACCTTTTACTATGAATAGTCAGTGTTCTCTCGTGTTGGAGGTGTGGCCCAGCCCAGCCACGTCCAGCCCCGGACAGCCACAGACGGCCCGCCCTTTGCCCCAGCTTAGCCCGGTGCCACCCGCGCGCGTCCCGTGACGCGGGGGCTCTCGCTATTCTTGAGGGCACTTCTGGAGGCGGGACAGGGCGTACACGCCTTCCTGGCACAAGGGCCGTTGGGGAATGTGGTCCCCGGTCCGCCGCCGTGCCGCGATGTCCAGGGGCAGCAGGCAGCAAGGAGACAGGGAGTCCGGCGGCAACAGCAGGAGCAGCGCGAAGGCTGCGATGATCCTCGGCACCCCCAACAACAACACCCAGGTCGGTGTCACAGTGTCCCCCGCTCCCCCGGGGCTCTCCTGTTCTTGAGGGCACTTACGGGGGCTGGAAAGGGCGTGCACGCCTTCCTGGCGCAAGGGCCGCTGGGGAATGTTGTCCCCGGTCCGGCGCCACGCCGCGATGTCCAGGGGCAGCAGGCAGCAAGGAGACAGGGAGTCCTGCGGCAACAGCAGGAGCAGCGCGAAGGCTGCGATGATCCTTGGCACCCCAAACAACAACGCCCAGATTGGTGTCACAGTGTCCCCCGCTTCCCCGGGGCCCTCGCTGTTCTTGAGGGCACCTCCGGGGGTGGGACAGGGCGTGTACGCCTTCCTGGCGCAAGGGCAGGTGGGGAATGTGGTCCCCGGTCCGCCGCCGCGCCGCGATATCCAGGGGCAGCGGCAGCAAGGAGACCGGGAGTCCGGCAGCAACAGCAGGAGCAGCGCAAAGGCTGCGATGATCCTCGGCACCCCCAACAACAACGCCCAGGTCGGTGTCGCAGTGTCCCCCCAGTGAATATAGCAATCTGCATTGAGTAATGAGTGGATGTATTCGTGTCTGGATGGAGGATTTAGTAGCAGTGTGATTGACTGTTTAAGTGACTAATTTAAAGTGTCTCACTAAATATATAGGTTAGTGACTAAACTGTGTGAATGTCTGTATCACTCTGTCTGTTGTTGTATAAACTGCTGCATCAGTTGGTTACTAGCTACATGAAAGTCTATATTAGTTATTGATTAGTTAGCTGAGTAATTGTATGGGAGAGTGATTGTGTGTGTGGTTGTGTGGGGGGTGTGTGACTGTGCAAAGATGTGTGAATAGTTGATTAATAGGTATATGAGGTTAGGAGTGTATGTGGAAACAGTTGTTTGGGTGAGTGAGTGTCTTTATGGGTGTGGTGATGAGCAAATATATCTCTCAGTGGTACATGTCCAACAAAGTAGAAATATAAAAGGCAGTGTATGTGACAGTTATTGCATATAAATAACTGTACATAGAACTCAGTGATTGTATGAGTGACTGCATGGATGACTGTATACTTGTAACAGTGATTTTATAAGACAATAAGTATGAGTTACTATCTGTATGAATTCATAAAGTGGTGTTTGTATAAGTGTGTAGCTGAGTACATGTAAGTATGATCGATTGTTTGCATAAGTGAGTAGGGTGACAGCATAAGTGAGTAGGATGTGTGCTGGAGTGTAATGTCGATGTAGGTGCATTTGATAGTGTTCTAGTGATCAGTGACAGCATGTATGAGTGAATATATAGGTAAGTGATTAGATGTGTGTGTAGATCTAGGAATCAGTGAGTGGGTTTTTAGAAATTTGAATTTTTGTATCAGTGGTTTCAAAAATGGTAGTTTATATTTTATAGTGAGTGATCAAAGGTTATACTACTGTGTGATGAGGTGTATCAGATTGTCACGTGGATGATGTCATCAGTGATGTCATTAGTGATGTCATTTGAGATGTCATCAGTGATGTAATACGTGACATCATCAGCAGTACATTGCGGGCGTGCGAGTTATAGTTAGCAGAACCAACTTTAACGGAGACATTTCAATGGTTTCGTATGAGTGAAATGTCCAGCTAACTATAACAGTCCTGAAACATATGTTTTTTTTCAGTGAAAAAAAAAAAAAATATATATATACATATACATATACATATATATATATATATATATATATATATATATATATATATATATATATATATATATATATATATATTCACAGAAAAAACCATAGGTTATAGTCCATATATAGTTAGGAATTTGCATTTACAAAACCTTGAAAATTCAATGAAAAAACCATTGGTTATAGAACATATATAGTTAGGAATTTGCATTTACAAAACCTTATTTTACTCGCATAAAACCATTGAAATTCCATATATAGTTAGATGCGCTAACTATATATCGCGCACCCGCAATCCACTGCTGATGATGTCACATATTACATCATTCATGACATGGTTAGTGACATCACTGATGACATCACTGATGACATCTCAAATGACATCACTGATGACATCACTGATGACAACATCCAGTGACTGTATGTTTCTGTAAAGTTAAAATATGTCTTACATATTGAAGAATGAGTGGATGTATAAGTGTCTGGATGAAGGATTTAGTAGGTGCATGACTGACTGTATGAGTGAGTGATTAAATGTGTCTCACTGAGTGCATGGGTTAGTGACTAAACTGTTTTAATTTGTGCATCATTGTATCTGTTGTTCTACAAACTGCTGCATATGTTGATCAGTAGCTATATGAGTAACTGTATGGGTTATTCATTGGTTGTCCAAGTATTTGTATGGGAAACTGAGTGTGTGTGTATGGGTGGCTGGGAGGTGTGTGACTCTGTACATAGATGTGTGAGTAGTTGATTCACTATATGTATAGATTCAAAAGTGTATGTGGAAACAGCTGTATGGGCGGTTGACTGCGCATGAGTGTATTAGTGAGTGAATGGATATCTCAGTGCTACATGTCAAAGTAAGTACATATGTAAAACACAGTACATGTGAGAGTTGACATCTATAAATAACTGTGCAAAAGAGCCAGTGAATGTGTGAGTGGCTGTATGGATCATTGTGAACATGTATCAGGGATTGTATAAGAGAGTAAAGTAAATATGTGTTAGTATATGTTTGAATAAGTAAGGTGTGTATAACTGTATAGTTGAGAAAATGGAGGTGTGATTGATTTTTGGCATAACTGACTAGGTGTGTGAGTAACTCCATGGATGAGTGATAGTCTGTGACTGTCTGTTTACACTGATTGTATCTAAGGATATATTAGAGTCTGAAGAGGTTCATGGTATTATCACATGAATGATATCATCAGTGATGTGATCAGTCATGTCAAATGAGATGTTATCAGTGATTTTATCAGTGATGTCATTTGAGATGTCATCAGTGATGTCATCAGTGATGTCACTAACCATGTCATGAATGATGTAATATGTGACATCATCAGCAGTGGATTGCGGGTGCGCGATATATAGTTAGCGCATCTAACTATATATGGAATTTCAATGGTTTTATGCGAGTAAAATAAGGTTTTGTAAATGCAAATTCCTAACTATATATGTTCTATAACCAATGGTTTTTTCATTGAATTTTCAAGGTTTTGTAAATGCAAATTCCTAACTATATATGGACTATAACCTATGGTTTTTTCTGTGAATTTCATTGGTTTTTTAAAAGCTAACATCTGTAGCTGTAAAATGTATTCTTCTTTAAAACCCAAAATATATTTTAGATGTTTATTGATAATTTTTTTTTAAATATTTTTTTTCTTCGCTTCCGGTAAGCGAACCGGGAAGCTTTCCGTTAGCTCATCTTGATGCCGCGATCTAGTACGCGAACCGGTAAACGTTTTGTTAGCGGAACTGTGACGCGTCGCGGAAGCGCAACGTATCACGTTGTCGCGTAATGCGTCTTATGACGCGCCGCGTTAGCGCTCCTGAAAGTGCTCCGGCCGCGAACCGGAAACGATGCGGGACGCGGCGCGCACCGCGTAACGTAAGCGGAACAGGTCATGTGACTTGTTTATAAAACTTTTCATTGGTTCATTTCACTTTTGGTTTCCAAATGATGTATGACTAGGTCATGTGACCTAAAAATAACACTTTTCATTGGTTCAGAACTTTTGCTTTTCCCAAATGATGAAAACCCCTCCTTCTTTCCTCACTCTGACTTTCATCTTGGTGAGAGAAAGACCATTTACCTATAATTGAGCAAAAAAATGGAAGGGGAGCACGAAAAAATCAATGTTTCCTTCGACATTACAACAGAAGAGTTTTTAACTGAAGAAATTTTGGATGAAGATTTTATGGATGAATCTTTTGATGAACAATTTATTGAAAGCTTACAAGACATAGAAACATGCATGTTTGAGGAGATTCCAAATGATGTAATGCTGGAAGTTTTAATGAACTATGAAAATTCTGACCCATAAATTTTTTTTTAATCAAAATAAATAAATAAATAAAAAAAACGAACAAAAACAACAAATAATTAACATACAGTATTAGAAAAGTCTATCATTCTTTTATCCTTATAGTACGCTGCCCAGAACGCTTTCCGGTTCGCAAACTTGGCGCTTACCACCCAAAAAAAAAAAATAATAATTTCTTTGACCCTCCTGGGCCCTTTTAAAACCTTCACATAAAACCTAGGGGGTCAACGAGGATCTACTATGCCCCCTTATGGTAATTTCCCCCTTTGTTTTGGCCTCCTCTTGTCTCTCGATCCTACCGAGAGACAAGATGGCGGCCGCTCCGGACTGTTTAGAATGTTGACAGACACCGGAGGGCCAATCAGCTTCGCATCGCAAAGTTCCGATACGCGAAAAGTTCGCTAACCGGATCGCTGCCTGGAGCGCTGTTACAGATATATATCTTGATTTAAACGTTAATTTCTCAAAATCCACTGAAGCACATATATTGAGACCTAGCAAAGGCACATCGGGCTAACAGTTCCTACAATTTTGCCAAGTTTCGTGGAAATCCATTCAGCCGTTCGGGCTAAAAGTGAGTCCAACCGCCCTATGGAAATTAACATGGGAAAAACGCGTTTTGGGACCCCCCTTTTTTCTCGGCCCCCCCTTGACGAACCCCCCCCCAAATTTCCAGGAGCTGCTCAGAAACAAAATGTGCCATTTTCCTGAAAATTTCAGCCGATTCCGTCCTCAAACGCCAAAGTTATTAGACATAGAATTTTCAGAAATCCCATAGGGAAAAAATCCTAACTATATATACCTACTGGCGACCGCCAGTAGGTAATATATATATATATATATATATATATATATATACATATACATATATATATATATATATATTACCTACTGGCGGTCGCCAGTAGGTAGTTATAGTTAGGACCTAGTTTCCATAGGAAATCCTCAACATTCTATTTGGAATAACTTTGCCCCTGGTTGAAGAATCTTAGCGAATTTCTCAATGAAGATGGCTCGGTCCGCTGCGCTCCTTCCCTAAAAGTTTGGGGGGGATTGGTCAAGTGGGGGCTGAGATAAAAGGGGGGTCCCAAAACGTGTTTTCTGCATGTTATTTTCCATAGGACCTTTAAACTCGGCTACAGGTCGAACGGGTGAATGGATTTATAAGAAATTTGGCAAAACTGTACAGTCCGGCTGGCAGATTACGCTTTTTTTGGAATGGTGTAAATCCGTTCAGTAGTTGCTGAGGAAATTAAAGTTAAAGTCAATTATATATCTATACGCGCGCACACGTGCGCGCACCCAAACGGCTGCGCGCGCGAGCGGAATTTTGCTGCGTGACGTCTGTTAACGTTCGATTCGAAGGAAATCAGGAAGTGTTGACCGCCATTTTGTCATTGCGAGTAAATATATTGTTGATTTCAAAGCGTTGGAATATGGAAAGGGGAGAAGGTAGAGATTGTTTTGCTGCGTAGGTTTTCTCAGGGTGTGCAGTAAGGCCCTTAAAGGCGAAAATATATATATATATTTTTTTTAAAGTTGCGTGGTGCGCGCACTCGGTCGCGCACACCTTTTTACAAGAGTGTGAAAATGGAGATAAATCAGAAGTTTGAGTGCTTAGATATAAGGTGGCTCTGAAAAGAGCCTTTGTGTTAATTGAGTGTTTTCTGCATTTATAAGTAAGTACCGATGCAGAGCCTGATGTTGCAGAGGAAGATTCTGTTTCCCTCATTCGTGAAATGAACACCGTCTCTCCTATAGACTTGCATGTGGTATCGCAAGTTGTTGTGGTAAATAGAACCCATGCTATAATCTCTGAGGAAAGCAGAAACAGATTTATTTACATGTCTCCTTGCTTTCTCAAATTGTGCACAATGTTGATTGGACCAATTCCATTTCTGTCTTTGGCATATATTGGAATATACCAAGGCAGATCGAGGAAAAAGTGTCATCAATTGTCGAAAGGTGTCTTTTAGAAGCATTTCCAGACCTACCCCAGTGATTGTGCCTAGATCGTTCCCACCACAGTGCACAATTATAAGGTCTGGTTCTGCGAGATGCATAAAAGTTTTCACCAATGGAATCAATTGGTGACATTTCAATCCTCTTTTGCCAATCCATGTTATGTGTACATTTGGTAAGCCGAGGTTGCAAATTCGTCTGCTTACTGCATATTTTTCACTCCAGTGAATATAACTGTGTCCTATTAGCCAGACCTTCATTTTCAAGGGATTTGTAGTCGTCCTCCGATCGGTTCTGGAAGTGGAATGGTAGTTAGAAGTTGAAATTCTAAATAAAGAAAAAGGAGGAGGCTGGGTGTGGTTTAAAAAATAAAAATGATTGGTTGATTGTAAGAAGTGGAGATTGAACAGTACGTTGCATGTTAATGTTTATGTTAAACGAAAAGTACTATTGAGTGTGAAAAAAAAAGACATGTAACAGAGCTGTGGATTGGCAGGTGTTTCTGGAGGGAAAACAGTGTTGTTACTTTGCTGTAGAACGTTGAGATATGAAGTTTTGACCTGTGCCTTCAGCCAGGTGCAGAATGAGGTGTTACCATGGAAACAGCCAGAGATGGCAGTGGGTGATGGGTGACTTTTATGTGACATTGAAAATATTGTGAGGGAGAACCAACTGAAATGTAAATGCTTACGTTACGCGCTCCGCGCCGCTCCCCGGATTACTTCCGGGAAGCTGCGCTTCGCGCCTCGCGCACCGGAGCACTTCCGGGTGCGCTAACGCGGCGCATCATATGACGGATTACGCAACAACGCGATACGTCGTTGGGGCTCCACCGGAACTGATCGAATTGGTAGTCTACAGTGTTTCTGGATGTTTCAGACTGAAGCTGGCGTCAGCATGAGAGCACCCCGTGGCTACGTCGTGGCCATTCCGCGAGCAATCATGGCAGTCGCTCCCCACCGGAAGTCTGCAGGAGTCGGGGGCCTCGGTGACTCTTGTAGAATCTTCAAGGCTGAGGGGACGCTTTTGGGAATGGGGCTCATGCCCTAGCAGTCAAGCGTCCGAGTTCCAGGGTTGCCCAGAGCCATCCTTGCAGGCCAGGCCCAAGTCTGTGGAGCCGACCGCCATTTCCTGAGCTCCGTGGCAGCCGCCTGTCGCTGTATCGGAAGAGTGGGTGCAATTCAGCCGGATGGCGGGTGAGACGGTGTAATAGCAAGAGCAGGCGTAATTCAGCTGGCCGAGCGAGGCACTGTGCCGCAGGAGCAGGCGGAACTCAGCTGGCCGAGTGAAGCGCTGGGGTGTAGCTAAGAAACCTCCACCTGGTGAGGTGGGAGAGGCTCGTTCGCGCTGCCTCTCCCTTCCAGTGCACCCCACGCCGTCTCCTGGCGCAGGTATATGTGATGGTCGGACCAGGGCACCGCAGGACGTGTCTTCAGGTCAAACGGATTGTGGGACAAGGTCCAGAATGGAAGAGGCATCAAAAGGCAAGAAGTTCCGCCTGACCCCGGGAGCCGGCCGCCTATGTCGGGGGCGATCTCAGGCCATACCAGGGGAACAAGACTTGGGGAGGGGGCAGGAGCCAAGCGCCCCCTCCGAGTCCGCGTTTCTTGGACCCTGAAGTATGGCACTCAACATCCAGAACTTATGACATTTGTGCAAGGCAGGGACATCGAAGCCTCTCAGGGACCAAGTATATCCAGAGTCCTTCCTACAGAAGGTGGTGGGGGTGGCGGCATTAGCAAGGCATTCCCCCACACAACTTGTCGGACCCTGAAGTATGGCACTCAACATCCAGAACTTACGACATTTGTGCAAGGCAGGGACATCAAAGCCTCTCAGGGACCAAGCATATCCAGAGTCCTTCCTACAGAAGGTGGTGGGGGTGGCGGCATTAGCAAGGCATCCCCCCACACAACTTGTCGGACATGACCTCTGGATGTACTGGGTGTTCAATTTCAGAATTGAAACTACTAAGAAGCAATTAGAAGTGTTGTTTTCATGTTGCAGTAGGCTGCCATGTAAATAGTTATTTAATAAAACGTTTTATCCTGTTACTTTGCTGGTGTGTTGTATATATTTATAATATTTGCATAGTGTTTGTCGTTATTTTGGGCGGGGTGGGCGGCGGAGCCGAGCTGTCTTGCAGCCATCATGGCGTCGAGCTCGGTTCCTCTCTCTAGTTTCATGTTTTTTCTAACGATTTATATGTTATAGTTTGCTAGCACGATACAGCGGATAGTCCGCATTTTATATATATGTCCTTTTTATTAGGGGGGTCCTCCGGTGGAGTCGGACGATCTACCTCTAATAAACGGTCCGGGTTGAACCAACTACCAACAAACCGGGCAGAGATAGGCATGACGGGTTACAAAGGGGACAAAAGTGTGCACTTCACTATCTGCAAAAACTAAACAGAGTATTGCGACTTTATGCTTATTTGTGAACAGAGAATGACCCAAAGAGAACCAATTTCGAACAATCATAGGCTATTGGCAGTGGGCAGAGAGGCCATGACACAGAAAATGGCTGTTACTTACGTGCATGATGGGGCCTAAAAGGGACTAGATGGCGTGGCCACTGTTTCGCGACTTTCACTTTACTTTTAACAATGGCTGTGGTGAACATAAATGAACGCCGCTTATGTATACCTAATTTTAGTCATTTTCCACAAAAAAGCTTTTGATATTTGCTATCAAAAAACCAAAGAAAATCACTCAAAAAACCATAGGTTATAGACCATATATAGTTAAATATCTGAAGTCCATCTCTGCACTCGATGGAGATACAGGTCGTCGATCAGAAGATGTGCTGGCCACCTCTAATGGTAATAGCGTGGCCAGGGCTCTTGTCGTTGCCTCTGCAAATTGCAGAGGGTGCACTTGTTTGACATGCCGCACCATGGTATGTATGGAAAAGGAATATTTTTTTGCTGGATTTTTTCTTGAGAGAACCAAGTCACATATCGTGCAGGTTACTTTTGGTGCATTCACTTTCTTTTGATCTTCAGGATAAGTGAAAAATTGCCAGATGAAAGATTTATTTTTTCTTATTAAAGGTAGTCGATCGTTTTGGTCAGATTCGGAAGATGAATGAGATACGGTAGCCATTTCACCAAAGTCTTCCGAAAGATGTAGGACGTTGTTCTCTCTTGAGAGTAGAAAAGATAGTGAGGGAAGTGGGTGGAGTGCTGCGCGTAAATTCCAGAATTGAAACTATTAAGAACCAATTGAAAGTGTTGTTTTCATGTTGCAGCAGGCTGCCATGTAAATAGTTATTTAATAAAACGTTTTACCCTGTTACTTTGCTGGTGTGTTGTGTATCTTTATAATATTTGTCGTTATTTTGGGTGGGGTGGGCGGCGGAGCCGAGCTGTCTTGCAGCCATCATGGCGTCGAGCTCGGTTCCTCTCACTAGTTTCATATTTCTCATGAGGGGTTGTTCCTAATTTTTCTATTTTAGCGAGGTCAAAAAAAGATCTCATCAGTGGCCTACTGATTTTGCTCGATTCCTTTTGTTTTTTCTAACGATTTATATGTTATAGTTTGCTAGCACGATACAGCGGCTAGTCCGCATTTTATATATATGTCCTTTTTATTAGGGGTGTCCTCCGGTGGAGTCGGACGATCTACCTCTAATAAACGGTCCGGGTTGAACCAACTACCATCCTGATTTTGTATATCTTCTGAGCTGGATTTAAGCACACAATTGTTAAAGTATGAAACGTTTTATATTTCTAAAAAAAATACCAAGGTGTGTACATCCGGTAACGCATGAAAGCTTAAAAAGACATTCGGCTCCATTTACTGAAAAGTTTCATAAGAATAAAAAAGAAGTCTAGGTACAGTCTCTTTGACGTACTATAAGTTCTTTGAGGGGTGTATGAAGAAATTCAATAAGTTCAAATCACAAGGTTTTTACGAAATATATAGGCAGGTGCGCGCACTCGGTCGCGCACGAAAGCCTGGAAATGCGATATCCATTTTATTGACAACTGTTGCCGAGAGTGCGCACACCGGGTCACGCACGAAAGTTTAGTAAGGCTATTTTTATTTACAGACAACTTTTAATGTGTTTAAAAAAAGGCAAGGTACAGACTTTCGAATTCTGTATTGCTTTACAAGGAGTCTCTATGCAACTTGAACAGTGAAGAAAACGGCTTGTTTTCGAAAAAAATATTGCCAGAACTTTATTGCCAAAAGTATAGGTTGCATACACGACATTTTTCAGAATTAGCATTTTAAAAACCAATGAAATTCACAGAAAAAACCATAGGTTTTACACACGTTATAGTTAGGAAGTAGCATTTAAAAAACCTATGAAATTCACTGAAAAAAACATAGGTTTGACACATGTTATAGTTAGCTGGAAATTTTACTGACATAAAACCAATGAAATTCCACGTTATAGTTAGTTGGACTCACTATAACTTGCGCGTGCAATGTACTGCTGATGACGTCACATATTACATCACTCATGACATGGTCAGTGACATCACTCATGACATCACTGATGACACCATCCAGTGAATATGTGTCTTTCTGAAAAATAAATATTAGTGAGTAATGTTTAAATATTTAAATATATATATTAGTGTTTCACTTTGTGTATAAGTGGCTACATGTGTTGGTAAGTAGCTACATGCGTATGTATATGGGTTATTAGATGTTTCTCTTAGTATCAGTATGAGTGTCTATATGGTTTGGTGGGGGTATTACTTAGCACATAGATGCATGAGTGACTGACTCTCTGTTTGTATGTGTTTTGAAGACAGCATATGTGCAGGACTGTATGGGTGGATGAGTGTGTATATGTGTTTGTTAGTGAGTGAATGACTGTCTCACTAGTGTCTTTATCAGTAACGACATGTTTTAATCTAGTATATGTGAATATTGATGTATATAAGTGAGTATATGTGAGAGTAAGAGATTGTAAGAGTTCCTGTTTAAATAAGTATGTGTTTCTATAAGTGATTGTTTAAGAGAATAAATATGTGTAATTTTCAATAGAAGTAAGGTGGAAGTGTGTGTATAACTCTATATTCAAATAAATGGATGTTCAATGGTTTATTTGCACGTGTGAGTATGTGTGTGAGTAACTTTTCGATGACTGTCGGTGTGTAACAGGATGTATAGATGTATCACTTCATATGATGAGTGAGTATATGTATGAGTGACTATATAGAACTGTTGGTGAATGAGTGGATGTGTATATAGATGGTGGAATTACTGAATTACTTGTTGTAACTGATATGGGTATCTCCATTTTTTTAAAATTTCAGTTTCTATTTTTGAATATGTGTTTCAAGGGTTACATTACAGTGAAAGGAGGTCTGTCACTATGTCACAAGGATGGTGTCATCAGTGATGTCATGAGTGATGTCACTGACCATGTCATGAGTGATGTAATATGTGACGTCATCAGCAGTGCATTGCACGCGCAAGTTATAGTGAGTCCAACTAACTATAACGTGGAATTTCATTGGTTTTATGTCAGTAAAATTTCCAGCTAACTATAACATGTGTCAAACCTATGGTTTTTTCTGTGAATATATATATATATATATATATATATAAAAATATATCCTCCAATCCCGCTTTTGTGAAAAACAGGTCTGACACATGCTGAAGTTGCTTTCATGTAAATTTATTTGCCACCAAATACAGCACTGCAAAATGTTCACGCTGCCTTTCCTCTCAGCCCCAGGCAGACCTGTTTCGGCGTTGTGCCTTCATCAATGCCGGATATGCAAAAAAAGGTGTCGTTCACAAAGACGTTCATGGGCAGGTTAAATTCGCCAGGTCAGTCTTATCATTGGACCAAAAGATGACATCACAGGGGGAGGACTTAGAGTGTTTTCCCCTCCCAAGGCCCAAGATTACTCGCAGTGTGCCTCCCACATACTTAAAGGAACCGTAGACGTCCGATTATTGAGGCAGGTACAGTGACCCCTCACAAACACACAGTTGTGCCCTGACACAGTCAGCTCTCAGTATGTCCCGTTCCTTTTTTGATAATGTGTGGAACATGGCGAATTACATCCCTGAAAACAACTCCTCAACAGACCAGCTGTCGCTCTTTCCCCGAATGCCCACACAGAAGTCCAGGCTGGGGGGGAGCCGCATCTGTGCAGTCCATGCACGCAATATATATATATATATATAGTGAGATGCCTAAAAGGGTTTTCTTTTGACTTATACTGGGTGCTCCCTTGTGTCTAGACAAAGCTATACCTCTCTGAGGAGCTCTAATGAGAGCAAAACATGTGTCAGGCGTTGCTTTTACTCATTTCAGGTTGGCTTGGATGGTATTATGCCAATCCAAAGCTGTGATATTGCACCTGGAGTGGTAAAAGACTTTGGCCATTTTACAGCTCGACATGTGGTAATCCTATGCTGAAAGACTTTTATAGAAAAGCAGACACTTGAGGTGAGAGTGCTCTATATATATGTTTTCTGCATATATATATATATATATATATATATATATATATATATATATATATATATATATATATATATACATATATATATATATATATATATATATATATATATATATTACCTACTGGCGGTCGCCAGTAGGTATATATAGTTAGGATTTTTTCTCTATGGAACTTAAAAAAATTCTATGTCTAATAACGTTGGCGTTTGCGGACGGAATCGGCTGAAATTTTCAGGAAAATGGCACATTTCGTTTCTGAGCAGCCCCTGAACATTTAGAGGGGTTTCGTCAAGGGGGGGCCGAGAAAAAAGGGGGGTCCCAAAACGCGTTTTTAACATTGAGTTTTCCATAGGGCATTTGGCCTCACTTTTAGCTCGAACGGCTGAATGGATTTGCACGAAACTTGGCAAAATTGTAGGGACTGTTAGCCCGATGTGCTTTTGCTGGGTCTCAATATATGTGCTCCAGTGGATTTTGAGAAATTAACGTTTAAAAAAACAGATATATCTGTGACAGCGTCCCGGATAGCGCACCAGTTCGCGTACTTTTCGCGTAACGGAGCTTTGCGAAGCGAAGCTGATTGGCTCTCCGGTGTCTGTCAACATTCTAAACAGTCCGGAGCGGCCGCCAACTTGTCTCTCGGTAGGATCGAGAGACAAGAGGAGGAGAAAAACGAAGGGGGAATTTAATGAAAGGGGGCAAGGTAGACCCTTCTTGACCCCCTAGGAATGATGTTGGAGTTATTAAAGGGTCCCGTGGGGCAAATAAAAAAATATTGTTTTTTTGCGGTAGAAGCGCTTTCCGGTTCGCGAACCGGGTAGTGAACCGGGACGCGAAACGGGAATTCGCCATTTTGTGTTTCGATTTATTAAATTACAAGATGGAGGAAAAACAATGTGAGAAATGGGTATAAGGGGGTACGGGAGACGTATCCTGACCCCCTATGTTTTCTGAGGGTGGCTGAGGAGGCTCATATATGTTGATACTTGTCTTCCAGCGGCTGCGCGTGAGCGTTTTTTTTTTTTTGCTGCGTGACGTCTGTTAACGTTCGATTCGAAGGAAATCAGGAAGTGTTGACCGCCATTTTGACACTGCGAGTAAATATATTGTTAAAAATAATTGTTATAAATTAATCCGTATTGATAATTATTGTCTGCGCCATCTTGCTTTTTTTCCAATGCCACACTTTTGTCGTGCACGGCAGCCATTTTAGATGCCTTGACCAGACCCACTCTCTGCACGCCGCCGATCGTGACGTCTGTTAACGTTCGATTCAAAGGAAATCAGGAAGTGTTGACCGCCATTTTGACACTGCGAGTAAATATATTGTTAAAAAAAATAATTGTTATATTGGTTGTGAAAAAAAAAAAAAAATTATTATAAATTAATTCGTATTGATAAACATTGTCTGCGCCATCTTGCTTTTTTTCCAATGCCACACTTTTGTCGTGCACGGCAGCCATTTTAGATGCCTTAACCAGACCCACTCTCTGCACGCCGCCGATCCTCAGCATGGCTCCCCACCCTCGCAAGCATCTCCCCCACGCACTGGTCACCCCCGCTCTCTGTCTTATGCATGGGCCATAAACCTCCCCCATCTGCGCTGCTCTTCCCTGAGAATCACACCCTGTGCCCGCCCGACACCACCCTTTCACCCTATTCACTACCGCACCCTCTGACATTCCTCTTCCTCTGTGTCCGATTGTTCAGGCCGGTCCCAGGCTATCACGTAGCCCTGCGGATGTAGTTTATGGCCTCAACTGTAAAGAATCACCCCTCTTCAAAGGAGTTACAGTAGATCAAGGCCCCCACCCGATGAGATCCGTCACACCACACGCGTTCCTACTATCTGATAACCATCCTGTATTGTGATTGGGGAGGGGATTCTCACTGTGAGGGTGTGTGGGACCGAGCCTGAAGCGGAAGATTCCAGGGATGCCTTTTTGTACATCAAAGTCTTCACAATTAAGTGTCACATTAAAAATATATAGCACTCCAACAAAGTAGTAGGATTATAACACTTTAATAACTTATAAATATATACAACGCAACAAAAACAGTAAACACGTTAAAAAATGTTTTTTAAAACAGAAGCAACAATGTTCAGTAGCGGTCTGTTGTGCGAATAGTCCCAAGGCAGCACAACGTGCTGAGTTCTGGACGGCACCCAGGTGATGTCACCTGGGTGCCGCACTGGTTTTGGTATCCTACAATGCTGCTCCGAAAAACGGTGTGGGGCACCCCGGGGGGGTGGGGGGAGGCGGCGTGAACGGGCCTCCCCAGGTGGAGGCTCGTCTGTTGTAGTGGGGCGCCCCTTTAGCGTTTCACTTGCTATTCAGTGGTTTTCCGCCCGCTTTTGCTGCACTGTGCCTCGTCAGTAGCGGTCTGTTGTGCGAATAGTCCCAAGGCAGCAGAACGCGCTGAGATCTGGACGGCACCCAGGTGATGTCCAGTAAGTTGCCGCACTGGTTTTGGTATCCTACAATGCTGCTCCGAAAAACGGCGTGGGGCGCCCGGGGGGGGGGGGGAGGCGGCGTGAACGGGCCTCCCCAGGTGGAGGCTCGTCTGCTGTAGTGGGGCACCCCTTTACTGTTTCAGTTGCCATTCCGCCTGCTTTTGCTACACTGTGCCTCATCCGCCATTCAGCTGTTTACAGCCCGCTCTTGCGGCTACAGCGTCTCGCTCACCATGTAGTTGAGTTGCGCCCACTCTTGCGGTGCAGCGATAGGCGGCTGCCACAGGACTCTTAAAATGGCGGCCGGCTCTTCGGATTTGGGCCTGGTCCACTAAAATGGCCCTGAGACACCTTGGAACTCGGACGCTTGTCGGCTAGGGCATGGGCTCCATTCTCGAAAGCGTCCCCTCAGCCTTGAAGATTCTACAAAAGTCTTGGGGGCCCCCGACTCCGGCAGGCTTCCGGTGGGGAGCGGCTGCCATGATTGCTTGCGGAATGGCCACGACGGAGCTACGAGATGGTGGTGCTCTCATGCTGACGCCAGCTTCAGTCTGAAACATCCAGAAACACTGTAGACTATCAATTCGATGAGTTCCGGTGGAGCCCCAACGTGAACCGGTAGGGAAGAACTTGCCCTCCCCTTTTTTGAGTGATGGTTCTTGTTGCCTGTCCCCTCTGTTGTCATCTAACGGAACCTTTTTTGATTGCCGAGTGAGAAAAAAAAAGGTGGGTCTTTCATCGTTTGGGAAAAAAAAATGTTTTAATCCAATGAAAAGTGGTATTTTTAGGTCATATGATCAAGCCTTCCATCATTAGGAAACCAAAAGTAAAATGAACCAATGAAAAGTTTTATAAACAAGTCATTATGCGGCTTTGGGCTATAAAAAGCGTACAAAACCCGTTGGCCCATGAGGCGGCGTCAGTAGCGGACCGATGTGCGAATAGGCTGAAGGCAGCACAACGCGCCGAGATCCGGATGGCACCGAGGTGGTGTCCAGCAAGTTGCACTGGTGTGGCCATCCTACAATGCTGCGCCGAAAGACGGCGTGGGGTGCCCGGGGGGAGGCGGCGCGAATGGCCCTTTTCCGCCTCCCCAGGTGGAGGCACCTCATCTGCAGTGCGGCGCCCCTTAGCGTTTCACACGCCGTCCAGCCGAGTTGCGCCCGCACTTGCTGCTACAGTAGGCCGAAGGCAGCACAACGCGCCGAGATCCGGATGGCATCGAGGTGGTGTCCAGAAGTTGCCGCACTGGTGTGGCCATCCTACAATGCTGCGCCGAAAGAAAGCGTGTCCAGCTGAGTTTCTCCCGCTCTTGTGGTTCAGTGACTCGAACGCGCCGAGATCCGGATGGCACCGAGGTGGTGTCCAGCAAGTTGTCGCACTGGTGTGGCCATCCTACAATGCTGCGCCGAAAGACGGCGTGTCCAGCTGAGTTGCGGTCACTCTTGCTGCTACAGTACGCCGAAGGCAGCACAACGCGACGAGATCCGGATGGCACCGAGGTGGTGTCCAGCAAGTTGCCGCACTGGTGTGGCCATCCTACAATGCTGCGCCGAAAGACGGCGTGTCCAGCTGAGTTTCTCCCACTCTTGCCGTACAGTGACTCGAACGCGCCAAGATCCGGATGGCACCGAGGTGGTGTCCAGCAAGTTTCACTGGTGTGGCCATCCTACAATGCTGCGCCGAAAGACGGCGTGGGGTGCCCGGGGGGGGGGGGAGGCAGCGCAAACGGGCCTCTCCCTCCTCCCCAGGTGGAGGCACCTTATCTGCAGTGGAGTGCCTCTTAGCGTTTCACTCGCCTTTCAGCTAAATTCCGCCCGCTTTTGCGGTACAGTGACTCACCCGCCATCTAGCTGAATTGCGGCTATTCTTGTGGTGCAGCGATAGCCGGCTGCAACAAGACTCTCAAAATGGCGGCCAGCTCTTTGGATTTGGGCCTGGTCCACTAAAATGGCTCTGGGACACCTTGGAACTCGAACGCTTGCCGGCTAGGGCATGGGCCCCATTCACGAAAGCGTCCCCTCTTTTGACTGATTGTTCTTGTTGCCTATTTCTTCTGTTGTCATTTAACGGAACATTTTTGGACTGCCGAAAATGGTTCTGGTCCGACCGCTGGTTGGTGGAGACATTTTGACTATATCCTGGACCTGTCCGGCCTCGCCCAAAATGGAGCCGGTATAAATGGGACTCGTAACTCCTTGTTGTGTACTGGTTGCCCAACCTTGATATCACGAGATACGTATGCAGTTTTGAAGCACATGGCGGGCGGGGACGAGAATTGATTGAACATTTTGACATCCCAATTGATATTAAGTTCTGATGTGTTATTGATTACTGTACTATTGAAAGTTCGAATTAACGTCACCCATGGTACTTGCCCGCAAATGTATATCTAGATAATTTTATTGTAACTGGTCCTGTCGTACTTTAATTATAAAATGTACGTCCACCGATTCCGCAAATGTTAGACACCTTAGTTCTTGCAATCTAATGGGTCGCCCGTTACGTTCTTCTACAGTGTAAATGTGCCCTCATCATATACGATTCCAGTTTGCTCCGTGGCCGGCCCACGTGGTTATAGGCCCGTATTTGTATACTGACATTTTCACAATAAAGGTTTTTTAAAAAAAACATGGTAGTAGTACCTACATTGGTAAAGTTTTGAATAATAGCCACTGTTTTCGAATCAGTAAAAGGCAAGTGAAATAAAGCAGTCCAATTACATGACTGTTAAAAGGTATAATACGCAGGAACGCAGTAAAGAAAAATAGTCAAGGGCTGTTGTGTTTTCTACTCCTGCAACATAAAGTGATCGATAAGAATCTGATATTCATGCCTATCAGCAACTAAGACAGCAGGCTGAGCCTCTTTTGCTCAACGGCTCCCTCATGGGACGAAGAAACGCCCTTTTTCTCGAAAAAGGAATATTTTACTTGCAGGACAGTTGTAAATTTCCCGGGAAAAACGCCTGGAACATTGTTAGTGATACACTGTAAATGCATCTGGGTCCTTTGCTTTACAAGTCAGAGTGAGAAAAAAAAAGGTGGGGCTTTCATCATTTGGGAAAAAAAAAATGTTCGAAAGCAATGAAAAGCGTTATTTTTAGGTCATATGACCAAGCCTTTCATCATTAGAATAACAAAAGTAAAATGAACCAATGAAAAGTTTTATTAACAAGTCACATGACCTGTTATGCTTACGTTAAGCGCTGCGCGCCGCGCTCTGGATCGTTTCCGGGAAGCTGCGCCTTGCGCACCAGAGCACTTCCGGGTACACTAACGCGGCGCGTCATATGACGCATTACGCGACAACGCAGGTCCAGAATATAGTCAAAATGTCTCCACCAACCAGCGGTCGGAATACAACCCCTTTCAGCAGTCCAAAAAGTTCTGTTAAATGACAAGAGAAGGGACAGGCAACAAGAACAATCAGTCAAAGAGGGGAGGGCAAGTTCGTCTCTACCGGGTCACACTGGGGCTCCACCGGAACTGATCGAATTGATAGTCTACAGTGTTTCTGGATGTTTCAGATTGAAGCTGGCGTCAGCATGAGAGCACCCAAATCTAAAACAGTAAATGCTTGGATAACAATCAATCAAATGTAGAGGGAAGCAGGCACGACGGGTTACAACGGGGGCAAGGCTTACGTTACCTACCCTTCACTATCTGCAAAGAGAGAATACTCCTAAAAGGAAAGAGGAGGGGGGGGGGGCAGCGTTCAAAGCACATCAGCGTGCATAAATACGAAAATGTTTTTACCTACCACGTACTTGACATTTTACAGCTTTTGATATTTGCTATTAAAAAACCATTGAAATTCACTGAAAAAACCATAGGTTATAGACCATATATAGTTAGGGATTTGCATTTACAAAACCTTAATTTACTCGCACAAAACCATAGAAATTCGCATATATAGTTAGTTGCAATAACTATATATCGCGCACCCGCAATCCACTGCTGATGATGTCATATATTACATCATTCATGACATGGTCAGTGACATCACTGATGACATCACTGATGACATCTCAAATGACATCACTGATGACATCTCAAATGACATCACTGATGACATCACTGATGACATCTCAAATGACATCACTGATGACATCACTGATGACATCTCATTTGACATTACTGATCACATCACTGATAATATCATTCATGTGATAATACGATGAACCTCTTCAGACTCTAATATAACCTTAGATACAATCAATGTAAACAGACACTCACAGATTGTCACTCATCCATGGAGTTACTCATACATCTAGTCAGTCATGAAAAGAATCAATCACTCCTCCATTTCCTCAACTATACAGTTATACACACCTTACTAATTCAAACATATTATAACATATTTTTACTCTCTTATACAATCCCTGATACAAGTTCACAATGATTCATACAGCCACTCTCAAATTCACTGGCTCTTATGCACAGTTATTTATATATGTCAACTCTCACATGTACTGTGTTTTACATATGTACTTACTTTGACATGTAGCACTGAGATATCCATTCACTCACCAATACACTCATGCACACAGTCAACTGCCCATACAGCTGTTTCCACATGCACGTTTGAACCCATACATCTAGTGAATCAACTGCTCACACATCTATGCACAGAGTCACACACCTCCCAGCCACCCACACACACACACTCACTCTCCCATACAAATACTTGGGCAACCAATCAATAACCCATATAGGTACTCATATAGCTACTGATCAACACATGCAGCAGTTTACAGAACAACAGATATAATGATGCACAAATTAAGACAGTTTAGTCACTAACCCATGCACTCAGTGAGACACATTTAATCACTCTCTCATACAGTCAGTCATGCACCTACTAAATCCTTCATCCAGACACTTATACATCCACTCATTCTTCAATATGTAAGACATATTTTAACTTTACAGAAACATACAGTCACTGGATGATGTCATCAGTGATGTCATCAGTGATGTCACTGACCATGTCATGAATGATGTAATATGTGACATCATCAGCAGTGGATTGCGGGTGCGCGATATATAGTTATTGCAACTAACTATATATGCGAATATATATATATGTATATATAACAGGTATAACATTATAACATGATTGCAATACTGACCGTTATTCAGGTAAATGTAAGAGTGGTTTTACTATATTTATTTCATTTTGAAGTACTTATGTTTTAGATAATTTTTTTACCACTCTCATCATTTTTTCACCCAATTTAGCTATTTATTCATATTTGCAAGAATATTGTTCAAGACATTGTACTTGTTACACTGACTTGGATTATGCCTTACTCCGTTTTCTGCACACTTGAGCCGGGCGAGTTTGTGTTTACAGCTGGATGTGCTCTC
The DNA here is from genome assembly GCF_964263255.1 of Lissotriton vulgaris. Classification (NCBI taxonomy): domain Eukaryota; kingdom Metazoa; phylum Chordata; class Amphibia; order Caudata; family Salamandridae; genus Lissotriton; species Lissotriton vulgaris. Next base: position 340,132,506 of record NC_141694.1, on the reverse strand, counting down.
TTTCACGTTTTTAACATGTTCCCTAGAGGAGACACATCATGTGATCAAACTCCCAGTGAGGAGCGAAACTCGTCATGGCAGGCACTTTTCCTGTGGATTTTGAGGTTTTGAATAATGAATAAACCGACACTGCTTCACCCACTTATGCTTTGTGGGAGTGTGTAATTTTCTTGAGGAGTATTGAGGTCAGTGCCTGGAGTTCCGCCGGAGGAAGGGTTGGACAGGACTTTCTCTTATGTATATATATATATATATATATATATATATATATATATATATATATATATATATATATATATATATATATATATATTCACAGAAAAAACCATAGGTTATAGACCATATATAGTTAGGAATTTGCATTTACAAAACCTTGAAAATTCACTGAAAAAACCATAGGTTATAGACCATATATAGTTAGGGATTAGCATTTAAAAAACCTTATTTTATTTGCACAAAACCATTGAAATTCCATATATAGTTAGTTGCACTAACTATATATCGCGGACCCGCAATCCACTGCTAATGATGTCACATATTACATCATTCATGACATGGTCAGTGACATCACTGATGACATCACTGATGACATCTCAAATGACATCACTGATGACATCACTGATGACATCTCAAATGACATCACTGATGACATCACTGACATCTCATTTGACATTACTGATTACATCACTGATGATATCATTTATGTGATAATACATCTTCAGACTCTAATATAACCTTTGATACACTCAGTGTAAACAGGCACTCACAGACTATCACACATCCATGGAGTTACTCACACACCTATTCAGTCATGCAAAGAATCAATCACATCTCCATTTCCTTAACTATACAGTTATACACACCTTACTTATTCAAACATATACTAACACATATTTACTCTCTTATACAATCCTTGATACAAGTTCACAATGATTCATACAGCCACTCTCACATTCACTGACTCTTATGTTCAGTTATTTATATATGTCAACTCTCACATGGAGTGTGCTTTACATATGTACTTACTTTGACATGTAGAACTGAGATATCCATTCACTCACCAATATACTCATGCACACAGTCAACTGTCCATACAGCTGTTTCTACATGCACTTTTGAACCCATACACCTAGGGAATCAACCGCTCACACATCTATGCACAGAGTTATACACCTCCCAGCCACCCACACACACACTCAGTCTCCCATACAAATACTTGGGCAACCATTCAATAACCCATATAGTTACTGATATAGCTACTGATTTAAACATGCAGCAGTTTACAGAAGAACATAAATATTGATTGCCAAATTAAGACACTTTAATCACTAACCCATGCACTCAGTGAGACACATTTAATCATTCTCTCATACAGTCAGTCATGCACCTACTAAATCGTTCATCCAGACACTTATACATCCACTCATTCTTCAATATGTAAGACATATTTTAACTTTACAGAAACATACAGTCACTGGGTGTTGTCATCAGTGATGTCATCAGTGATGTCATTTGAGATGTCATCAGTGATGTCATCAGTGATGTCACTGACCATGTCATGAATGATGTAATATGTGACATCATTAGCAGTGGATTGCGGGTCCGCGATATATAGTTAGTGCAACTAACTATATATGGAATTTCAATGGTTTTGTGCAAATAAAATAAGGTTTTTTAAATGCTAATCCCTAACTATATATGGTCTATAACCTATGGTTTTTTCAGTGAATTTTCAAGGTTTTGTAAATGCAAATTCCTAACTATATATGGTCTATAACCTATGGTTTTTTCTGTGAATTTCATTGGTTTTTTAAAAGCTAATATCTATAGCTGTAAAATATATTCTTTATTAAGTGACGTATCACGTAGCCCGTGAGACGCCTCATGATGCATCGCATAACCGTGACGTATCGTCTCTGCAGCGCAAACCAAACCCAAAACGTAAGCGCGCCAGAACACGCTTAAAGATATATATATATTTTTTAACCTTAATTAGACAAAATCCACACGTGCACATATCACAAACGTTCAAAAAACACAATATGTCGGACTCCCGTTACGCTGCCGGTTAGCTGCCCGGTTAACGTACCAGGAAGCACCTTTACCGCGAAAATCGCAAATTTTTTTTTTTCACCCCCCAGGGAACTTTAATAGCCCCCTCATCAATCCTAGGGGTTCAGGAGGGGTCTGCCTTACCCCTTTCATTCATTTACACCTTTTTTTTTTCCACCTCTTGTCTCTCGATCCCACAGAGAGACAAGATGGCGGCCGCTCCAGACTGTTTACAATGATAACAGCCAATCAGCTTCTCCTCAGACTCCCGTTACACTGCCGATTAGCTTCCCGGTAGCTGCCCGGTTAGCTGCCCAGTTCGCGTACCAAGACGCGTCTCTACGGCGAAAAAATCGGATTTTTTTGTTTGTTTTTTTTTGGCCCCACGTGGTTTTATAATATCCCCCTCATAAATCCTAGGGGGTCAGAAGGGGTCTACCTTGCCCTCTTTCCTTCATTTCCCCCTTTGTTTTGGCCTCCTCTTGTCTCTCGATCCTACCGAGAGACAAGATGGCGGCCGCTCCGGACTGTTTACAATATTGACAGCCAATCAGCTACTCCTCAGACTCCCGTTACACTGCCGGTTAGCTTCCCGGTTAGCTGCCCGGTTAGCTGCCCGGTTCGCGTACCAAGACGCGTCTCTACGGCGAAAAAATCGGATTTTTTTTTTTGGGTTACACTGCCGGTTAGCTTCCCGGTTAGCTGCCCGGTTAGCTGCCCGGTTCGCGAACCAAGACGCGTCTCTACGGCGAAAAAATCGGATTTTTTTTTTTTTTGGGTTACACTGACGGTTAGCTTCCCGGTTAGCTGCCCGGTTAGCTGCCCGGTTCGCGAACCAAGACGCGTCTCTACGGCGAAAAAATCGGATTTTTTTTTTTTTTTTTTGGGCCCGGCGTGGCTCTATAATATCCCCCTCATCAATCCCAGGGGGTCAGGAGGGGTCTACCTTGCCCCCTTTCCTTCATTTCCCCCTTTGTTTTGGCCTCCTCTTGTCTCTCGATCCTACCGAGAGACAAGATGGCGGCCGCACCGGACTGTTTAGAATGTTGACAGACACCGGAGAGCCAATCAGCTTCGCTTTGCAAAGTTCCGATACGCGAAAAGTTCGCTAACCGGATCGCTGCCCGGAGCGCTGTTACAGATATATATCTTGATTTAAACGTTAATTTCTCAAAATCCACTGAAGCACATATATTGAGACCTAGCAAAGGCACATCGGGCTAACAGTCCCTACAATTTTGCCAAGTTTCGTGAAAATCCATTCAGCCGTTCGGGCTAAAAGTGAGTCCAACCGCCCTATGGAAATTAACATGGGAAAAACGCGTTTTGGGACCCCCCTTTTTTCTCGGCCCCCCCTTGACGAACCCCCCCCAAATTTTCAGGAGCTGCTCAGAAACAAAATGTGCCATTTTCCTGAAAATTTCAGCCGATTCCGTCCACAAACGCCAAAGTTATTAGACATAGAATTTTCAAAAGTCCCATAGGAAAAAAATCCTAACTATATATACCTACTGGCTATCGCCAGTAGGTAATATATATATATATATATATATATATATATATATATATATATATATATATATATCATCCAACAATTGCCACACATGCTGCCAAAATCTTTTCAGGTTGGTGCCTCCGGCGTGCTTGAAGCCTGCATGTTTTAAATCCTCACAAATATTCCTCCATATGGACCGAATGGAGCACTCTTTGGGGTTATAAAAATGCACTTATTTAGCTTAGTGCTTTCTTATTAAAATGTGCATTCCTTTTATAAAGCATAACACGTTGCAGCATAATAGCTTTATCAAATGCTATGAAAATCGGGTCAGTGGTTATGTAGTGCACATTACTCCCCCTCCATTACGGTCAAAAGAGGACTGCGATTTCATTATAGTTTTTAGCACCGCCGTCAAAAAAAGTCTTTTAAAATCATTGCAGTAATGTTTTATCGCAGTGATAGTTCTTCGGTTCAGTACTTTTTCATTTGATCACATATTGCTAGCGGCATCATACTTTGCGCTGTAGTTTAGGAGTCACTACATGTCATGTTGTCCCCCTGCACCACCCAATGCATTTTAAGAACCGTGGCTAAAGCCTGAGAAGGAAGAGAGCAGAGAGAAGTAAAGAAAAATCACAGTCAAGTTGGTGTAAGGGAGGTCAAAGAAAGAAAAATGGGGTAAAGGAGGTCACTTAGAGAGGGAGGGAGTGTCTGGAGTCCCTGACCTAATTGCACTATTTGCCTAATGTGCTGGAGCCCCTTCCATGCTGGGCTCCTGTAGTCAAGCCATCTGCATCAGACAAGCCCACAACAGGGGTTCAAAGAATGCTCTACTCTGCATCCGGCAGGCTCGGCACTTCGGTCTCCACTACAGTATAATTGCACAGTCATAAATATGATTCTAAAGGTGACCAAATATCCTTGGGGTGTGACCCAACTGGCATTAGGTCCCAATAGGCCTTCAAGCCATCCTGGCAATATGTAGTATCCTTAAGTCAGTTTGCAAGTCGCAGGACTGGACGATGACACCAGTGAATCACCACTCTGCATTTACCCAGTAGGAGCAGCAGGGCGGACAGTTTCCGCAGCACTAAGTAGATCTCCTTGACATAGCCAAGCAGCCCTACCAGGGAAGTACGCTCAAGTCACGGGCCAGTGATCTCATTATTAGCATCAAAGACTGTATGCCAGAAATGACTCACTCTCGGTCAGTACCAGGCCAAATGGAGGAAGTTAGTGCCTAGATCTCAGCATTGAATGCAGAAGGGGTCTTTTAGGAGGCCCAGCTTCTGTAGCCACTGAGGGGTGTGAGGAATCCGTGAAGATATGAAAAGTGCACCAGGTGTAGCCTGTAGTTAGGTAGCATTGTCTGAGCTTGGGTGCAGCAAAACTGAACTGCCACTGAGCCTCTGTGATCGGCTCTGCCAAAGCATCGGCCCACTTCCTGTGGGCAACTGGGACTTTCACAAGTGCCATTTCCAGCATTCCATTTAACAACAAGGGGTGGTGATGGACAGAGTTTCTGAATTAAGCAGAATACTCTCACCCAGTCAAGAGATCAGGGCTAGATCCAACACCGTTTTTTTAGCTCACTGCACCATCCCAGCTCAGAACCTGGCTATATGCAAATAAGTCTGTTCCTGTCCCAGTGCATGATGGGAACAGGGCAAACCAAACTACCAAGCCAATTCTTACACTGGGAAGGAAACAAGCTTCCGGGGACCGGTTTCTGGCATTTCAGCCGTCGTCGGCCCGGCTTGCTTGAATCCTGATGGTGCAATGAGCAAGGGACTCACATCTGAGTATACCCTTCCACGCTTATGGTGGACAAAATATTTAACAACAAGGGGTGGTGATGGACAGAGTTTCTGAATTAGGCAGAATACTCTCACCCAGTCAAGAGATCAGGGCTAGATCCAACACCGTTTTTTAGCTCACTGCACCATCCCAGCTCAGAAACTGGCTATATGCAAATTAGTCTGTTCCTGTCCCAGTGCATGATGGGAACAGGGCAAACCAAACTACCAAGCCAATTCTTACACTGGGAATGAAACAAGCTTCCGGGGACCGGTTTCTGGCATTTCAGCCGTCGTCGGCCTGGCTTGCTTGAATCCTGATGGTGCAATGAGCAAGGGACTCACATCTGAGTATACCCTTCCACGCTTATGGTGGACAAAATATTTAACAACAAGGGGTGGTGATGGACAGAGTTTCTGAATTAAGCAGAATACTCTCACCCAGTCAAGAGATCAGGGCTAGATCCAACACAGTTTTTTAGCTCACTGCACCATCCCAGCTCAGAAACTGGCTATATGCAAATTAGTCTGTTCCTGTCCCAGTGCATGATGGGAACAGGGCAAACCAAACTACCAAGCCAATTCTTACACTGGGAATGAAACAAGCTTCCGGGGACCGGTTTCTGGCATTTCAGCCGTCGTCGGCCTGGCTTGCTTGAATCCTGATGGTGCAATGAGCAAGGGACTCACATCTGAGTATACCCTTCCACGCTTATGGTGGACAAACTATTTAACAACAAGGGGTGGTGATGGACAGAGTTTCTGAATTAAGCAGAATACTCTCACCCAGTCAAGAGATCAGGGCTAGATCCAACACCGTTTTTTAGCTCACTGCACCATCCCAGCTCAGAACCTGGCTATATGCAAATTAGTCTGTTCCTGTCCCAGTGCATGATGGGAACAGGGCAAACCAAACTACCAAGCCAATTCTTACACTGGGAAGGAAACCAGCTTCCGGGGACCGGTTTCTGGCATTTCAGCCGTCGTCGGCCCGGCTTGCTTGAATCCTGATGGTGCAATGAGCAAGGGACTCACATCTGAGTATACCCTTCCACGCTTATGGTGGACAAAATATTTAACAACAAGGGGTGGTGATGGACAGAGTTTCTGAATTAAGCAGAATACTCTCACCCAGTCAAGAGATCAGGGCTAGATCCAACACAGTTTTTTAGCTCACTGCACCATCCCAGCTAAGAACCTGGCTATATGCAAATTAGTCTGTTCCTGTCTCAGTGCATGATGGGAACAGGGCAAACCAAACTACCAAGCCAATTCTTACACTGGGAAGGAAACAAGCTTCCGGGGACCGGGTTCTGGCATTTCAGCCGTCGTCGGCCCGGCTTGCTTGAATCCTGATGGTGCAATGAGCAAGGGACTCACATCTGAGTATACCCTTCCACGCTTATGGTGGACAAAATATTTAACAATAAGGGGTGGTGATGGAGAGAGTTTCTGAATTAAGCAGAATACTCTCACCCAGTCAAGAGATCAGGGCTAGATCCATCACCGTTTTTTAGCTCACTGCACCATCCCAGCTCAGAACCTGGCTATATGCAAATTAGTCTGTTCCTGTCCCAGTGCATGATGGGAACAGGGCAAACCAAACTACCAAGCCAATTCTTACACTGGGAAGGAAACAAGCTTCCGGGGACCGGTTTCTGGCATTTCAGCCGTCATCGGCCCGGCTTGCTTGAATCCTGATGGTGCAATGAGCAAGGGACTCACATCTGAGTATACCCTTCCACGCTTATGGTGGACAAAATATTTAACAACAGGGGGTGGTGATGGACAGAGTTTCTGAATTAAGCAGAATACTCTCACCCAGTCAAGAGATCAGGGCTAGATCCAACACCGTTTTTCATCACCACCCCCTTTTCTGAATCGTTTTTGGCCACTATAGGTGTGGCAGGGTATACTCAGACATGAGTCCCTTTCTCACTGCACCATCAGGATTCAAGCAAGCCTGGCCGAATACGGCTGAAATGCCAGAAACCGGTCCCCGGTAGCTTGTCTCCTTTCTGGCGAAGAATTGGCTTGGTAGTTTAGTCTGCCCTGTTCCCATGATGCACTGGGCCAGGGACAGATTGATTTGCATATAGCCAGGTTCTGAGCTGGGGTGGTGCAGTGAGATAAATAACGGTGATGGATCAAGCCCTGATCTTTGGACTGGGTAAGAGTGGTCTGCTTAATTCAGACACTCTGTTCATCACCACCCCCTTTTCTGAATCGTTTTTGGCCACTATAGGTGTGGCAGGGTATACTCAGACACGAGTCCCTTTCTCACTGCACCATCAGGATTCAAGCAAGCCGGGCCAAAGACGGCTGAAATGCCAGAAACTGGTCCCCGGTAGCTTGTCTCCTTTCTGGTGAAGAATTGGCTTGGTAGTTTAGTCTGCCCTGTTCCCATGATGCACTGGGCCAGGGACAGACTGATTTGCATATAGCCAGGTTCTGAGCTGGGATGGTGCAGTGAGATAAATAACGGTGATGGATCAAGCCCTGATCTTTGGACAGGGTAAGAGTGGTCTGCTTAATTCAGACACTCTGTTTCTCACCACCCCCTTTTCTGAATCGTTTTTGGCCACTATAGGTGTGGCAGGGTATACTCAGACATGAGTCCCTTTCTCACTGCACCATCAGGATTCAAGCAAGCCGGGCCGAAGACGGCTGAAATGACAGAAACCAGTCCCCGGTAGCTTGTCTCCTTTCTGGTGAAGAATTGGCTTGGTAGTTTAGTCTGCCCTGTTCCCATGATGCACTGGGCCAGGGACAGACTGATTTGCATATAGCCAGGTTCTGAGCTGGGATGGTGCAGTGAGATAAATAACGGTGATGGATCAAGCCCTGATCTTTGGACTGGGTAAGAGTGGTCTGCTTAATTCAGACACTCTGTTCATCACCACCCCCTTTTCTGAATCATTTCCAGCATTCCAGCATATAACCTGATAACGATTCTGCACTAGGAGTGTTGAACAGGAAATCTTCAAGCACCTAGGGCCTCATTTATGAAAAGTGACGCATCGCTGCGTGAAAACATTATTAGACACTTTTAACTATGTATATTTTATTTATTAGTGTTATTTACTTTATTTAACATTTATATTGAAAAAAAATCAATTTAGTATTTGTCAACATTGTTTTCATTCCTGTTCTATTTGACATTTTAAAATAAAACGTTCTTGGGTCACTGTTATTAAGTCCTGAGAAGTTTGGAATTTATCAGAAAACTTTTTTGAACTGTCTTTTGGTGGAGTAGGACAGTGTTCCCACTGGTTAAAAGATAAAACATTTCTAGGCTGAGCACTTTTTTGCAAATAGTGATCACCATAATGGTTGTAGCAGTAAAGCTCCTCATAATTGGACGAACCCTGCAAGTAATCTTGTTCTGTAAATTTTGCTGACATTACAAAATCTGACATCATATTATAGTGTTTTCAAAGTCCCAGTCATCTGAGAAGATACTAGATGTTACAAAGTCACTTAATGAAATCTTGAGCTGGTGGGGATACTTTAAAAGCTCGACCGGGCCCAAAATGTCATAATCAGTTCTGTCCCATGATACCCCACCGGGTATTGGAATGGCTGTGATGTTCACTGATGACAGTTCTCTTTTCTCGATGTGAGAAGATGTGTGTGGCTTTAGGACCAAGTTGATGTTCTGACTTGCTGTGTCCATTGTACTATATTTTCCTTCAATGAATCTTCCCAAACATATAACCATGATGAACCAAAGCAGGAGGAAAAGTACACCTAACACAATCCAAAATTCAATCCATGGTGAAATTAGATATGTCTCTTTCAATTGGTGAAAAAGTTCAATTACTTTGTTTTTAAAACTTTGTGTTGGAGGCGTTTCTTCATGTCCGCTTGGGTCTTCAGAGAAATTGTCGAAGTTGATGAAGTAGCCTGATGAAGTTCGGTCAATTGTTGGAATTGCTTCCGAATTTTCATTTGCTTTAGCATTTTTCTTTGTTTCATTAGAATAGTCTGAAGCTATATCATTGCAGATTGGTGTTTCTTGATGAACTGTTATTATTTGGGTTTCAAAAGGCACAAGTTCCATGGCATTATTGCATAGTCCTTTTTTATTCATTGCAGATTTTTCAATTTTCATTAGTCTCTCAGCATGAGCCTCTTGGATTGTAACAAACTTTGGTATTCTGCTATTTCTTGGGAGTCCACTTGAACTACTACTTATTATTGGCCACATGATTGTGGTTTTACCCAGTCGAAGGATACAACTCGGTACTCCTTTTTACCAGCAAGGGGCGGTAGTACTACTGATCTTGTTCCGTTGATAGCTAAGACAGGTACTGCTTTTCTGTATGAAGGCTCAAATTCCTTCTTTACTGCGATCTTTTCTCTTGCTGGGACAGGTGGTTTTTCTTCAGTGGATTTTGACTGTTGTTTCAACTTTATGTTACTCAGGTTTTTTCTTTTTTCATTTAGATCCTGTAAAACAGCCAAACAAGCTTTGATATCAAGCTTTTTTCTTCTACCACTGAAGTGTGACTATCTAAGACCTAAATAAGCATTCTAGTTCCGAACAATAGTTTGTATGGAGTGAAACCTTTTAGAGAGTTTCTTGGCCAAATATTAAGACTACGTTGGACACTTGTTAAATGTTTGACCCACCCATCACACGAACCTAATACCCTCGCCGTTATAGATTGCTTTATGTCCCGTTTTTTCTTTCCACAACCACATTTCCCTCAGGATGGAAGGGAGAAGAATACTGCAATGCGATGCCCATACTGTTCATGGCCTCTTTGTAAGCTCAAGAGCTAAATGCAGGACCCTGATCAGAATGTAGCATGCCAATTGCGTATGTGCCGATAAAGTCTCACAAATCTTTTAGAACAGTTCTGGCGTCAGCCGAGTGCTGGGGTCTACATTTTAAGTGAGTTCAGTCTTAATTATTATGGGGACGCATTTCTCCGACTGGATTTCTGCGATATAGATAGCCTGATGCTCTCTAATAGTGGTATCTGGGCTACCGGCTGGACCAGTTCAAAACTGCGATCTCTGTTGCAGTCCTTGCAATTCTTTGCAAAATAGTAGATATCTACGCTCATTCCCGGCCACCAGTACTCCAATTGTAGTTCCATCAGAGATTTCAGGATCTCTTGGTACCTCAGACCCAACCCCATATGTGCTTCTTGTAGTAAGAAGATTCTCCAGTTCGTGTTTGGAATAACCCTATCCCCCACTCCAGGGATACGAGCAAACGGAACAGAGTTTGCATCAATTATGTATGTATTACTGAGTGGATAGTTGAGAGGAAGTGCTGAATAATCGCCTTTTAATGAGGCTTTTACCGCTAGCATGGTTTCCCCATCTATGTGTTTTTCTGAACGCTTTTCAGTGGCTACGGAAGCCGGGTGAACCGCTTCCGCTGTGGCTGTGTTAGCCAATGAATTCCCTGCAACGTTAACGCCATCACGTCGATGACTCAATGCGTGTATCACATGAGTCTTTCGTAGTTCTTTCTGCAAAAGAACTACTTGTTCCCAAAGACTTTTATGCTTTATTGTAGCACCTGTGTCATCTTTGTAACCGTTTTTGATCCATGTCTGCATGTCACTGGTATAGGATTTGACGCAGAAATACGAATCGCACACTATTAGTGTGGGGAATTCACGATCGGCATTTTCAAGCGCCATCTTTAAGGTTAATTATTTCAGCTCGCTGAGCTGAACATTTCCTGAGTGATTCTGTTTTGGTAATCATTGGTTTGAATTTACCAGAGCGCCAGCGACCTTTAACAATCGCGCAAGCTGCATCATAGGATTTATTTTCTACATCATAGTGTTGTGCGAATCTGTCCATATAGATTACGCAGGTATATTTTTCAAGAGGCAGAATTTCAGCTGGCAGAGGATATTCGCGTTCATATACTAGATCATCTAGTTTTTTCAGTTTTGGGTCAAAATAGTATTTCAAATCTTCTGTAGCAAAAGAAGTTTCCCATTCTATCCATTTTGGATCTAATACCCCTTCAACCATGTTACGAGGACTTGTTAACGCCTCAAGGGCTGATTCTGCTGAAAAAACAGCTATTATTCTGCCTTATGCTAGGGCTCTTTCTTTTGCTACAGCAGTTTGAACCGCAGTTAGAATTTTCTCTGTGGAGCTGAATTTTATTTCAGCTTCTGTGTACAAATGTGATTTGTAAGCTATAGGTACCTTTTCTCCCTCATTAGAGGTCAGGTATGTGAATCCACATCTTCCTGGGATGACTCGGTTACAAGATTGCGTGTGTTCTCACATGTTTGCAATTTTGTTTTAGTTAACATGTCTGTTTGTAGTGATCTCAAAATTTCTGTGTGTTTCTGAGTCCAATTAGTTTGTTTGAAATCTGGTTTTATTAATTCACAGAGAGGTTTAACCCTCTCCGCATAATTTAGAATGTATGTTCTTTCGAAATTCAGGAAACCTAGTAGTGATTTTAAATTCTTCAGCGTTTTTAGAGCTTGGAGTATAGCACATTCCTCAAAGAAATTGTCTGCCAGGCTTTTGCCTTCGCTTGATAATTCAGAACCTAAAAATAGGACAGTTAGATGGGCAATTCGTGACTTTTTAAAGTTGAATTTGTAACCCTCTGAGGCGAGTCCAAGTATTATGGTGTTCACCCTTTTTAAGTGAGTCTCCAAGTCATCGTCTGTGAGATAGATGTCATCGACATATGAAAATGCTTCATCATCATATATTTGTAGTAACTCTGTTACCCTTGCTGAGAATAATCCTGGGCTATTCTTGAATCCCTGTCGGAGTCGCAAATATGGCTGAGATACCCGCCACCCCCTCTCAACACAATCCCCAAGGATGGGAAACCGGAAACAGTTCTGAAGTCTTTGGAAGACGGGAGGGAGTAACCCCCCCGGCCGTATTTATTAAAATATGAAACAAAATTAAAACATTAAATAAACAGTTTCATATTATGTACAATTTCATTACCACATTGCGATGTTTGGCTAACCTTAACAGATTCTCTAATACAAAGGTTCTCCTAGCCGAACTAACATCCTGCAAAACATTTACTTGAAATTTTGAAATTGTACATCCTAACGTTTAAGGGCCAACGGCAAGGTCGTAACCGGTGTCAAGATCCCTAACCCAGAAATATCGCCCTCACTTTGTGAGGGGCGGCCCAGAGGCGTACCTCAAGTGCAATTACCAATTTCCCTTGACTTGACGGGGGCCCCAATCAAACTCGACGCCACTTAGAGGTCGTACGAGGACTCGTGTGAGGTATCTAGAAGGTAGCGTAGACCCCCCCCCAAACCCCACACAACTTACCATATCTGCCGTCGCAGACGTCCTGGCCCCGGGAAATTCCCCAGGAGGGGGCTGTAACCCCTCCTACCCAGGAAGGGGCCTTGACCGCCTTTCCTCTTCTTTCGGCGACCCATCCTTAGAAGGGACCGCCTCCCCGTTGAGGGGCCAATGGCCACCTCCCCCGAGCGCTCCCATCCGTGCTGGGTGACGCCCACTCATAGGGATCTTCCAATTAGTGCTCACCGATCATGACCTTACCGCCCGACCAAAATAAATACGACAATGCTAACTAAATGACTAAACTAAAATTACAGTAGCAACTATACTTTATTAAAAGCATGCTTACCAATGAACACTAAAGCAGAATTTCTTTATTTGCAAAACGTACACAAATCGACATTCTTTATTACATACTCAAAATCATCACGATAATACCACAACCTGTAAACGAAAATCAGAGTTATCCATCAACTTTATTCAAAACCACTTGCTGTCATCAGGGGCTGGTGGGTGGGTCAAAATTGGCTCTTCGTTCCGTCTCGAGCTCACGTGCAGCGAGGAGGTGCAGCTTCAGAGCACAGGAACAAGAGGATGCCTTCGGATCTTGCTTCTCCTTTTATCCGTCTTCAGGGCGGGCGTAAACCCGCCCCTGCCTGCCCCTAGGGCGTGGCCAGCCGCGTCCGTGTCTAGGCCAACCCACTCTAGGGCGGGAAAAGGCGCGCCCCGGCTACGCCGCTTCGGGCATACCAGCCGAGACTCGCCTCCCGCCCAAGATGGCTTCCCGGGGGGATCGTGGTACTCTGCCATACGTTCGGGGGGACCGAGTGGTCGCCCCTTTCCATATGGCTGAGATACCCGCCACCCCCTCTCAACACAATCCCCAAGGATGGGAAACCGGAAACAGTTCTGAAGTCTTTGGAAGACGGGAGGGAGTAACCCCCCCGGCCGTATTTATTAAAATATGAAACAAAATTAAAACATTAAATAAACAGTTTCATATTATGTACAATTTCATTACCACATTGCGATGTTTGGCTAACCTTAACAGATTCTCTAATACAAAGGTTCTCCTAGCCGAACTAACATCCTGCAAAACATTTACTTGAAATTTTGAAATTGTACATCCTAACGTTTAAGGGCCAACGGCAAGGTCGTAACCGGTGTCAAGATCCCTAACCCAGAAATATCGCCCTCACTTTGTGAGGGGCGGCCCAGAGGCGTACCTCAAGTGCAATTACCAATTTCCCTTGACTTGACGGGGGCCCCAATCAAACTCGACGCCACTTAGAGGTCGTACGAGGACTCGTGTGAGGTATCTAGAAGGTAGCGTAGACCCCCCCCCAAACCCCACACAACTTACCATATCTGCCGTCGCAGACGTCCTGGCCCCGGGAAATTCCCCAGGAGGGGGCTGTAACCCCTCCTACCCAGGAAGGGGCCTTGACCGCCTTTCCTCTTCTTTCGGCGACCCATCCTTAGAAGGGACCGCCTCCCCGTTGAGGGGCCAATGGCCACCTCCCCCGAGCGCTCCCATCCGTGCTGGGTGACGCCCACTCATAGGGATCTTCCAATTAGTGCTCACCGATCATGACCTTACCGCCACAGGCCGGATAGTTGACCGGCTATCCGGACCCCCCACAACACTCCTACCTAAAGGTCATGGTGTAACGTTTTTAGCCATGCTAAGAAGTCTCCTATGAGTAACTCATTCCCCACCCGAGACAAATGCACTCCATCCCCCAAATACATACTGTCATCATTAATACACCCATGTGAAATAGCATTCAGTGTCTTGGAACGGAACAACCTACTCACTTTGTCATTAAGCTTCCTAACAGAATGATTTAAAGCAGGAACCGAAATAGCCCCCCGCCACACTTTTCGTGGGATCATATGGGACCACGCAATTGTGCACCCCGGAACTCTCCTCGCTATCCAACTTACAGTGGAAAGCATCGCCTCAAGAAGAAGTCGTCTACCAGTGGTGACCAAATCATTACCCCCAAGATGTACTATCACTACAGACGGCGGTGACCTCGTCCGCCCCAGCAAACCCTCAAAAAATGATTGAAACTGGTCAATACAGAGACCGCCTCTTCCGTAGAAGGACACACTGTACCCGTATTCCCCAGCTACGTGAATCATATCACCTGCCTTGAATACGTCTGCGGCACGTCTCACGTATGAGTGGCCCACAACCCACACCTCCTTTTTCACAGCCGGTGATGTCTGACCGCTGGCCCGGTGTAGGGTCGACTGCAAAGTCCGCCCCGCCTCGTAGGCTTGCGCAACTGAAAACCAAACAAAAAACAAGAAGCGTGAGTACATTGCTACAGCTTCACAACATGTGCAACCGCACATACCTTTTATAACAATTGGAGGACCAACGCCCCACCCGTTTAACTTGTTCAACATCCAGACCCCTGGCTGTAGCTTCTGTAGCAGCCCCTATCCGAAAGGAATGGGTCCCAAACTCGCCCGGGTTCAAGCCCGCAGCGGCAATCGACATCGCAAGCACCCGCTGAAACTGAAACTTTGTCAGTGGGGTGGCGTCAGCGTGTCTCAACAAGGTCCCCCCCCATGATGCCAACCTTCGTGCTAAATAATCTTCTAGACACCTTACCGGGCACATGGAGGACCCGGGAATCCTGCGTATGATTACGCAGTCACCCATCCCACTTTGATCGGTCTTGGACCTGACAAATGAGACCGTCATCGTCTCCCCTCTGATCTGGACGTGCTCCTGGCACAATCCTCCTGTCACATCCTGCTTGTTCCTCGCCACTAATTCGCTTACCCGCATAGCCCCATGGAATGCCAGCGTAAAAGCGGCTCGGAATAACACTGTCTCAAACTGAGATGAACACGTAGCAGGGAGTCTGTATAATAACTGGGCCAGCCTATCCAAACCTATCGGGCGCCTCTCATCTACTCTGCGACCCTCAAGGCGTTGCCACCCCCGTAGCGCTTTCTGTACAACGAAAGACGCTGTCGGGTCATGGATCCCGTGAGCCCTAGCAACAAAGGAAATGGCAGCCCGATGCCTTTGAGCCGTGGCCACCGATTTCCCGACCCGATGTAAGGACATCAGAAAATCCACCACCCACTCTTCCTGGCCCCAAAGCTCCTCCCTATCAGTCCCCAAAAAGGCCAAATAGGACCGGAACGCCCCTTCATATGCCTTCCTCGTCCTGGGTGCTAAACTCTCTCCCACGAGGTTACGAAGTTCGGGGCACCGAGAGACCAGAGAGCTTCGGGAAAGGGTGCCGGCTCCGGGTCCGCTGTGGGAAGGAAACCCCAGAAAGCCTGCATACGAAAACGAGACAGTGCATCAGCCGCCTGGTTCATTACCCCTGGGACATGTCTTGCTCTGAATAGCACATTCAATTGCATACAAAGTAAAACAATTTCCTTGAGCAGTCTCAAAATCCATTTGCATCGTGCTGCCTGACTATTGATACACTCGACCACGGTCATATTGTCAGACCAAAATACCACAGAGTGATCTTTGAACCCTTCGGGCCAAGTTCTCAGGGCCACTAAAATGGGGAAAAGTTCCAGGAAAGCAATGTTACTCGTCAGTCCACTGTCATGCCACCATGTCGGCCACATTTGTGCAGACCATCTTGTGCCGAATATAGCACCGAAACCTATGCTCCCTGCCGAATCTGTCCACAGCCCCAGCTCCTCGGAGGACACGGCTGGTTTGTTCCAGACGACTCGACCATTGAAATCCGCCAGAAATGCCAACCAAATGCGCATGTCCTGGCGGACCTCTGCCGAGAGCCTTGTGCGATGATGGCACTCCTTCAGGCCGACCATGGCTTGAGCGATCGAACGGGAAAAGGGGCGGGCCATTGGTATAACCCTCAGGGCAAAATTCAACTGGCCAACTAACTGCTGTAATTGATGCAGCTTAACCTTAGGTCCCCTTATACACATCTGCAGGGATGTCCTGAACTTCGACACTTTGTCAGCTGGTAAACGAAAACAACCTTCTGCGGAGTCTAACTCGATCCCCAGAAACTCGAGGCAAGTGGAAGGCCCCACAGTCTTACCTGGTGCCAATGGCACGCCAAACTGATTCATCAAGACACAAAACTGTGCCAAAGCCTGCCCACATTCCGGGTCCCCGGCTGCCCCCAGGAACAAAAAATCATCAAGGTAATGCATCACATTTTGGAAACCCGTCTTCCTTGTGAAGACCCATTGTAGAAAACTACTGAATTTTTCGAAATAGGCACAAGATATGGAGCACCCCCTCGGCATACACCTATCCATGTAATAATGACCCTGAAACATGAAACCTAAGAGACGCTGATCGTCTGGATGTACCGGGAGCAACCGGAACGCTGACTCGATATCAGATTTTGCCATCAGCGCCCCGGGCCCCAGGCGATTCAAAATGGCTACGGCCTCATCGAAGGATGCGTACCGCACCGAACACACTTCCGGGTCTATCGCTTCGTTTACGGAAAGACCACGTGGGGCTGATAAATTATGTATCAGCCGAAACTCACCCGGGTCCTTCTTTGGGACCACACCTAAAGGGGAACAAACAAAATTAGGAACCGGTGGTACACTAAACGGACCGGCGACTCGACCTCGAGTAACCTCCTTCCTGATCTTATCCTGTACCACAGTCGTATGCTGAAAGACCGATAGCTGATTTTTACATTTCGTTGCACCTTGAAAGTCCCCCACTGGGATGCGGAAACCATAAGAAAACCCGTTCCGCAACACCCCAGCAGAAGTACGATCCGGGGATTCACTGAGCCAAGGAATCATTGCCAAGGTATCAATCGGGGTAGGTAAAGGCGCCCCTCGGACTATGTTAGACCTGTTTGGCGCCTCCTCTACCCCCGTTATCACCCGTTTTGGCTCTGCACGTGGACTCGGGATGGGATGATTGCCCACACCCACTACATTCGTGTCTAAATTTGCACGATCCCTGGGGCCTAGTACATTTACCCCTGTTGAAGTTCCAACAAACCCCCCTTTTTCCTGTGTTACCGGCAGGCTTCGAGTAATTGTCTGTACCCGCACCTGACCGAAAGGGCGTCCCCGCATACTGGCGGGAAGGTTCGCCAACGATACTCCCCACTAATGGCAATTTTAACATACCAGTCTCCTTCATTTTGGACCATGACACAGAATCATAACAATCCCATGTTAAGTTTTTATCATGTTCTTTAGCTTTCCTAAACAGGTTATCATAGCAGAACCAATGATTACCCTCGTGTGATACCGAGTACCCCATGATTCGTGACTGATAAATCGGCAATTCGGGTAACAGATCGGGCCTTCGTTCCCCCAAGATCGATGTAAAAACCCCCCACGCTTGGCCCCAATTGCCAATGTTTTCATTTACCTTAAAGGCGGCCATTTTTGCGCGCCAAACACTCGGATGCATGAGCTCCTTCTGGCCCTTGACATGCTCCATCTCATAGTGATCAGTAAGCAACGAGAATATGTTTACGTACTCCCCTGCCCATATCTTTTCCTTAATAGCCAACGGAACATGCTGACCCAATTTTTCCCTACGAGAGGGTGCCGACTCATCCCTCGCAATCGGCAATGGCCGCTTACCTGCACCGGACGTTGTCTCTGCTACTGAACCCGTCCCCTTTGGCTTCTCTACTGCTGCAGCCGGCGTGGACACCTTCGCTGCTTCCCGTGACTCACGCAGTTGCTTCATTAGCTCCTGCGCGTCGACAGCCGTGGCGCCCTCGCTACCTTTTCCCAACCACGCTGCCAATTGTGCTGCCAGCTCGGGCGGCATATCTTCCTCGGACACGGGGGTGACCACAACGGGAATCGGATTCCCTTCCTTCGGCACGGGAGTTGGTGCCTCGAGCGGGGCACTGGGACCCGAGATGTCCTCTCCCGCTGCTCCCCTCCTGGGCCTCTTGTTTTTCCCTCCCGTGGCTGCTCCCGCCAAAGGACGTTTCGGTCCCCCTTCCTCGTTCTTATCCATTCGCCTCTTTAGTTCGGTCATCTCCTTCATGAGAACGCGCAGCATCTGTTCAGTAGTCATGCGCTTTCCAGCCTTCTTCGGCATTCTCCAACAGAGTATCTGCAAAACAAACAAGAACGATTACAACGCTCAAAATTGGCTCTTCGTTCCGTCTCGAGCTCACGTGCAGCGAGGAGGTGCAGCTTCAGAGCACAGGAACAAGAGGATGCCTTCGGATCTTGCTTCTCCTTTTATCCGTCTTCAGGGCGGGCGTAAACCCGCCCCTGCCTGCCCCTAGGGCGTGGCCAGCCGCGTCCGTGTCTAGGCCAACCCACTCTAGGGCGGGAAAAGGCGCGCCCCGGCTACGCCGCTTCGGGCATACCAGCCGAGACTCGCCTCCCGCCCAAGATGGCTTCCCGGGGGGATCGTGGTACTCTGCCATACGTTCGGGGGGACCGAGTGGTCGCCCCTTTCCAATTGTTTTTGCGATCCAAATATTGAGAAAGAGGTCAAATACCTGCTTTCTGGTGAAATGTTTTGACAGAAGAATCCATTAGAGATGTCTAATGTCGTTTTATATTTTTTGCGCGCAATGTTATTCCTTAGTGCTGCACTATGTGAGTTGTGTACCGCAAATGTTTTATAACAGGAGTTTAGGTGTCTGTAGTCCAAAACTAGACGATATGAATTGTCTGGCTTGGAGACAGGAAACAAAGGATTTTTCATTTGAGAGGTGCATTTTTCGATCACCCCTTGATATTCAAGTTGATCTAAGATCTCCCTGACTTGTTTTTTAGCTTCTTGTTTAACTGGGTACTGCCTTTGTGCAGTGGGCTGATTCTTTAACTGGATTTTGTGGTGAGGTGAGTCCTCATCCCATCCTACATGATTTTTGTATAAAGCAGGAGCTTGGGCTACAGCCCGTTTTCTTGCATAAGTATATTTTTTATGAATTGGGATATGATTCGAGAAGGCAGGCATAATCATTTGTTTGCCATGAGGGCACTGCCTGGCAAACTCTGGTGGCCAGTCTTTCTCAGCTAACAGAATGTCATAGCCTTTTGAAAGTTTTGCCCAAAAAAGACTTTTAATTTTCCTGGTTTTATCTCCCTCTATACGTAATGTTATTTCATGTAGCTTATGGGGCACACTAACTCGTCAGTCCACTGTCTCCAGAAGATTTATCAGGGTCTTGTGAGCTATGGTCACTTCTGCTCCGCTGTCTAGCATTGTCTGGGCCCACTATCTGTTTTTCAGCTGTGTCCTCAGAATTCTCAGCATGTTTAATCTTAATACTTGCTACCTTCTTTCTGGGAAATTGTAATTTTTTACTTTGATGAGCAGGATCCTTGTCTTCGGACTTGGTGTGCTCTTCTCTATGTTCTGACCGTCCTCTTCTTTCCGATTTCTGTGAGGAAGATCGAGAAGGATTCAGTGAGAATGATCTAAAGGGACATGTATCAACATCTTGATATCAGTCTGGTTTTCTTATTTTATCCCTATCTCTAAGGTTGTATCTTTTTTCAGAGGGTTCCCTTTGGGGAGACATGTCTTCTCGGCCTGGAGAACTCTCTCTACGCTGAGGAGACCTTCCTCTGGACTGGAAACATTGTTGCCTGGGAGTGGATTGTTTATTACCACCCCAGCTCTTTTTTGGAGTCTTTAAATTATTTTAATACATATTTTTTCAGGATTTTCAGTTAGTTGGGGTATTATCGGTTTCCCACCCAAACCTTCTCTTCCTAGCTCTTCATAGGATTTTTCTATGATTCTGGCAAGTTCCAATGGTTGGGCTGCTATATCTGTTTCCTTCAGTTTCTGAAGGTTCTTTAGGGTTATCATCCCTTGCCAATTGAACTAATTCTCTATATGCCTTTGTTAATTCTTTTAGTTTGACTAGGAGTTGTTCGCTTGACATTATTTCGTAGTCTGGGTGTGTTGCATAGTTATACTGGACCGGCCCGGTTTCTTCCGGTCTACCTAGTAGACCGAGCCTGGTGATATGATCATTATGTTTTAGGGCGCCTTTAAACCAGAGCAGGTGCTCTTGGTATTTTAGTGGAATTTCAATCTCCTCAAAAGGAGTGTATTCATCCGGAGGTTCCTCTATTTTGTAATAGTGGAAGTCTTTTGTCGTAGCGTGTGCTGCTGGAAAGTGTATCCATGAATAGAATACCTCTGTCTGCCGATATTCGTGTGATTCTATCACGAATATGACGGTACCACCTCGCGCTGTCAGGCCATTTTCTATAAGTTTTAGAGTTATAGTTCTTCTTAGATTGACCGGAATGAGTATTGCATTCGGTTCGGTTTCATGAAGACTTGTGTCTTCCTCTAAGAGTCGAGCTGCTAGTTTTGCTCGCTCCCTTTCTTCGTCACTTTCTGACATTTTACTGACTGAAAGTTTTCTGTTGCAGATCGAGTTTCAAGGAAAGAAAGATTAGGTGCACAATATTTTGGAACACTGTATCCTTCAACGTTGATCAAAACCAGAAACTAATACATAGGATTTTCATCCTACCTCGTTCCAGCGTATATTAACCTTTCACCCACTCCAGACGTCTATTGAAGTTTTTACGGGGAAAGGGTTCTGTGTGAAAAAGCACGACTGAGTTACTCTATTGTCTTGCGTTAGATTATCGCCTTACCAAACGTTGGGCGCCATGTAGTGTAGTTTCTATTTTCCCAATAGGCTCTGCGCATTGGAATAACATAAACAGCAGTGTAGACGTAGGACTGAGGTCATCTAGGTCTCTACTGACTATGCTAAACTTAATTTAGGTTTGCGCCAGCTAGCTCAGAGGTCACTGAAAACTTTCTTGAATGAAGAGGGATGGATAACCCTCCCTGGCTCAGACAAGAAGGGATTTAGTTTCCGACAACCGCATAAACATGACAACTTTGCTCCCTCAGAATAAGAGTATATCTCTAGAGTCATGTGAAAACAAAAGACAGATATTTCACTCAGTCAGCAGTGCATACTTAGTTTTACCAGAATGAAGAGAAATAGAGAGACGGGTGTTTTCAATGAAAAGGTGTTATTTATTGAGTAGTCTTCTTTCTCATACAAGAGAGGTGAATTGCCACAATTGCAATACTTAAAGTAAAGTAAAGTGCATGCAGTAAAAGTAGTATTATGAAATAATACTGTAAAAGCATTGATTTGTTTTCTTAGCCATATGATACTTTAAAATGGATTAAATATATACATACACAAATACATTGACTAAAATACTCAACTGGTGCTTCTAACTAAGCCTACCCCGGTGTACCTGACCTAAGCCTAATACTCGGGAAGAGACAAGTAAATAGCGATGTTAAGTTAAGTTGGTTAAGATAATTTTGCCAAGAATCTGCATCAAGAATTCTCCTAAGAGTTTAGTCAGCTCCGTACCTTGGTAATAGAATGTGGGAGGTCTTGGATCTCTTTCCTCAGGACTCGAAATTTCAGCAACCCCCAAGGGTAGGCTGGAAACACCGGAGCTGGATTTTCTTGGCTGGAGAAAAAGACAGCGTCTCTCTCAGTGCTTCAAACAGGAGGGGCGGCTTCCGCGGGCTCTCGTATCAGCTGGGCTCTCGGGCAAGTAGATGGCCGCTCTGCTCCAAACCACTGTGTGTTTGCTTAAGGCAATTGCTGGTATTTTATACCTGAAAGGTGCCGGGTTTGACGTAAGGTTGGACATAAGACGTCACCAAGAACTAACAGTTCTTGCAGGACTTCAGGAGTTCTTGTTCAAATCAAAACAAAATCAGGGGGGGTTTTCCCGGGCTGCTGGAGGCTTGGTTTGTTTAAAGAACGCATTGTGCTTTCTAGGAGTCAAAGGGAGTAACCGTGCTGTGCTTTGGATTGCATGGGCTATTACTGAATATGAATCTGATTCTTATGCCGTTGTCAGGACATTATTGATTATAACCTCACAAGGGCATAACTCGGGAATATCAAATTAGGGTCCTAGATAAGAACACGACAGTAAAATACAGGACTAAAAAATGTAGAATATGTCTATTCACCTTACCCATTCCAAAATACTAAATATGTTTTACTAAAATGCAAAAGATACCATTCATTGTCCAGAATACCACTGTGTATCTGTGTATATTTAGACATCATTATCACACTACTTTGTGAATACTTCATGTGTTTACTCTATCTCTATTCCTCATCTATAACTTAGTCTAACCCTACTAATTACCTACCCCTTCGACTTTTGAACTAGCCTTTCCTCTAGTATTTATCTGCAAACTTGTAGCTTGCGGTTCTTTATTTTTCTCACTGCTTATAACCTATAATTACCTAACATTCATTAACCTAGCCCTCTCAGTTTATTGTCAATTTTTATACTATTAATTTCCGTGTGTTCTTCTACTAACCTTTCTTTATGCAGTTGCTTGTTAATTATTCTATCAATCCTTGAATTTCTTGTGTTTTTCACTAAAGTTCCTTCTTAATTCAAAGGTCTGTCTAGTATTCCTTACTCAATGTGTTCTTTTCCCTTCAGACCTTGCTTAACATGAATGTTATCATTTCTTGTTTTAAGTTATAGAAAATACATTAACTGAATACATTCAATATTGTCTATAATGTCAGGTAAGTTTACTTACTCACTAACTTGTCATACAACGTTCTTTAACTCTCACAGAAATATTTGCACTTTCTCTTCAGGAATGTCTAAGGAGCAATTGAAAACGAGTCTGAACTCTGGAACGCCTTTGGTGAAGTGCGCACTCGTTAGTAAGCGAGCGCTTCACCAAGGATTACCCACAAGTCTGTGGTAAATGACTAGATAGCTACTGCGTCTTTCAACCGTGGCCCGTGGAGGGAGTTGCGGTGGGGCAGGCAGGCGGGTTGGGGAAGGGGCAGGGTGGGGGGTAATAAACAACGGAATCTGGATGATTACAGGTAAGTAAACAATTAAATTAATAAAACGAATTTCGTTCCGTGCCCTGCATCAAAGGCTCAACGAAGGCCATCAAAGATTTTGACCTTGGGGTCATTGTAAATCCCCCTAAGCAGTCCTACAGTATCAGGAAGTCCTATATCAAACTTTTTCGAACAATCTACACACTTAATCTACACACATATACAAATAAATAAAAAATCATGTTTATTCCCACATTCAATTAAAAAAGACACACACTTTTATATTGCTTGAACTTTTGCGCCCTTTCCAACTGAGAAAACTTTCAACCCTTCCCCCATTCCACAATCTGCCAGTTACCATAGAAACACTTCAGGGAACACCTAACTCAGCACACAGGTGAAAAGTTCATCATACATTGTTACAAATTAAAACAGCAAGTATGCTTGACTTGAGAATATACCAGCTTATCTTATGTAACGTTCTGTTCTATCAGTTTCTCTTAACCAATTAAAATAAGGGTTTTAAAAAACAGAAACATGCACCCTAGTTTTCAGTAAAATGTTGTCAAACAACCAATCATTTCTTTTTTCAAAACTGCATGTTGTCTACCATTTTAGAAAAATGTCACTTTTCAAACTGCCATTTCATTTACAGAGACCATCAGAGTGCATCCAGACCTCTCTTCTAAATGCTTACAGTGTGGATTGAGGGACACAGCTATATTTTCTGGAGTCAAAGGTACACACAACAGCAAATAATTCACAAAGACCTACATTTACCAAACATAGACATTAAATGGATTGGACAGAGAGGATTAAAGTGGCATCAATTGATGCCATTGGTGAAATCCTTTCTACATCTCCAACACCCTGACCTCATGATTGTGTACTGTGGTGGCAATGACCTAGGCACTTTGACTGGGGTAGGTCTGGAAATGCTTATGGAGGACGCCTTTAGAGAATTGATGGCACTTTTCCCCCACACTGCCTTTGTCCATTCTAATATAGGCCAACGGCAGACATAGAACTGGTCCAACCACTATTGTCAACAGATTGAAAAAGCTCGGAAACATGTGAATAAATCAGTGTCTGCCTTTCTTCGAAATTACCGCATGGGGTCCATCTACCACTACAATCTGCGTTTCAATATGCATGAAATCTATAGCAGAGATGGTGTACATTTTACAGAGGAGGGGAACAGTGTCTTCCTCATAAACTTAAGACTCTGCATCGGTACTTACTTGTAGGTACTAAAATCTCCCAATAAACACAAGGGATCTTTTTAGAGCCACACAACACATAAAGAAATACACTTCATAAATATCTAAAATTATTTTAATTTTTCTTGCTTACGTACGCTTACTGGACGACTTCCAATATTCCAGCTGCACGTCGTCCATATGTGCTTGGTACGCATACGATAAATCTACCATATAAAAAAATAGCCTTTATCCCTAATTTTCTATAATTCCCGAGGACCCCATCCCCGGGACTCAAATCTAACGTTGCGGACCGTGGAAACAGCCCCAAGGCCTCCATGATCCCAGCCTGCTCCCCACTTCCTTCGGGAGCCGGCATTGCTATTCCTCACAGAGAGCAGCATACATGCTTCCATTCTAATTTCAGACATGATTTCAACAGTTTCTTATTTATAAAACGATATAGTACTGCACACTAAAGCAGAAAAGTCAGCACAATTATGATAGAATATAAAATAGAAAAAAATATATATACTTCTACACTCAACAAACTCGTAAGCAGAGTACACTGTTTAATTTAAAAGCACCCTACCACAACTTGTTTTTGAAACGCATTGTACAATAAAATGCGTCACAAAATAGGCTACATACATGCTGACTCTATAACATCACATAGAAAAAAGAAGGCCACTCTTACGCTACTAGGAAAACACATCAAAATTACAAGCCCCAAACTTCCATTGTAGTGATTTCTTAGTTGCAGGTCTAGTTGTCAGATCGACACACACACTCCCTCATGGCTGGTATACACCCAGACCACACCCATCCAGCGCATTCGTCACTACACATGTGACCCTATCTATAAAAATGACAGAGCGCACATGTTGTACGCCATTTTAGAGTTGTTCCCAAAGCACCGAACAAGGGGCCCACTACTACATGTGTGGACTCTTTGGTCACTGAGTTAGTGGTGCCCAAAGGACTGAGCGGGTGAAGAACTTGCGATGATGATGATGATGGAAGAACGAGTATGTTGTTAGCCATACAGATATCAAGACTCAACATCATATATGAGATTTTTTTGTCGGAGATCGTGACTACATCATGAAGAAACTGTTGTTTCCACAAAAGGTAAGCAGTGACACTTGAGTACGCATCAGAAGGAGTCAAAGGGTTGTAGCTGACTACATACAAAAATGCGACTTAAAATTTTACACGAACGCACTCCTATCTGATGTACTAATTTACATGTTTAATTTTTTTCCCAATAGCAGTAACATTATTATAATCGCTGAAATGTCCGGAATATATTCACAATACAAACAGGGACATATTATCAAGGACCGGTGTTAAAATTATTGCTGTTTTATTGACAGGAAACTGCAGATACAATGGCGATAATGGGCTCGATAATATGCCCCTATTATTTCCCATAGAAGCCCATGTTAACATCTGAACATGAGCTTCTATGGCAATTAACAAGGGCCAATTATCAAGCCCATTATCGCTGTTTTATCTGCAGTTTCCTGCCGATAAAACAGCGATAATTTTATCACCGGTCCTTTTAAACACATTTTGCTTGTTAACAAGGCTTTGATGTCCCCCCCCCCGCTTGCAGCCCTTGCAGCTCCACTCTTCATTTTGCTTGAACTTAAGCCCCCCCGAAAAGTTTGACTGTGGTTGCGCCTCTAGCTTCACGTACACCCCCCTGTCGTGTGTGTCTCCCACGTTTTATTATGCTTTTTTTATCTTTCTTACTCTCTCACATTGTTTCTCTTTCTTTTTTAAAGTTTAGGACACTACTATCTCAACTCTGATGTATACAACCTTATCTAAATTGAAGTAGTTAACTGTCTTGATTACAGTACATACTTCTTCCACACGTAGAGCACTATCTTTCAATCACCCCGATGCCACTAGGTGAAAAAGAATTGAAGGCCATATTATCAAGCAAGGGCGATACATTATCGCCGCTTTTATCAGCAAGAAACTGCTGATAAAGTGGCGATAATGGGCTTGAGAATATTCCCTTGTAAATTCCCATAGCACCCCAGGTTCTTGTGTTAACTTGGGCTGCTATCGAAATTCACAAGGGCATTCCACCAAGCCCATTATCGCCGCTTTATCGGCTGTTCCCGGCCGATAAAAGCGGCGATAATGTATCATTCTTGCTTGATAATATGGCCCTTTCTTTCCGAAACAACAACAAATTATTTGTAAAAGATAAGACTAGGTGGTCTGCAGCAGCTTCACTGTCTAGAAATGTATAATTACCTCCTTCAACAAACATCCTTCAGAAGCAATCACGGCCTATCGAGCAACAGCAATGGAAGTATCTGCAATGCATTGAATATACTTTGACGTATAGAAGCAGAGTTAAACGCCCTACATATAAAATGTAAAAAATGTAAATTGATACTTGTATAGCGCACTACTCACCCGCAAGGGTCTCAAGGCGCTTGTACAAATACCGCTGTGGAACCCGTCCTGGCTTTCCCTGTGAGGCGTCCACTCCTGGGCACCCCCAGGGTGAAGGCCAGGCCTTCTTAGCGTCGTGGGGGCCGTTGTGGAGATTAAGCAAGCTATTGCCCAGAGTTGCAGAGTGGGACTCTATGATTAGAATAGGCACCGAGGCGAGAATTATCAGGTCCGTGGAATTTTTGAGTCCAAGACCCGCCGAGGCAGGGAATTGAACCCTGGTCCCGGGTTAGACCTCTGCATCAGGGTCTGCGGCTCTAACCATTGAGCCACACTTATCCACTATACAATGCCTTCATAGCAATGCATTAGAAATAAGTTGGCATATTTACAATCCAGTTGTGCCACTTTTCCATCAGTAACGCCGTAGGCACTTCCATATAGATAGCACTTGAACACGGCACTATAACAAGTGAAATGTAACAGGTACACTGCACTCGTAAAACCGTAGTGTTACCTTTATATGTGAAAGGAGAGAGTGTGTAGTGTACAGCAGCTTCTCTGTGTAAAACCTACAATTACCTCCGAGCAGTGACAACAGATAGGTTACAACAGTCTGACAAACAGATCTACAAGCATATTACGCCACTTTTGAGTCACTTTTAACATCGGTAAAGTGACGCAAGGAGTTGTAAATCTACGTCTGACTTTTCAAATAAAAAATCTTAACTCCAGACTGCAAGACAGTTTTAATGTTCTTTTCTCTCTCTTTCTCTCTCTCACTCTCTGTGAGATCATTTCTCTTTCTCTTTTAAACTAATAGACACTGCTGTCCACTTGGACGTGTAGAAGTACAGCCCAACTGAAGTTGTGAATTCCACTGTCTGAAGTGTTTGGCCGCAGTGTTTATACAACGGTAAGCACAGAGACCTATATCTACAAAGCCTTCATAGAAATGCATTAGAAATGAGTCTGCATATTTACAATCCCGTTGTGCCACTTTTGTGTCAGAAACGCAGTAGGCACTTCCATATAGGCACCACTTGAATGCAGCACTATAACAGAAGTGAAATATACGAGGCACTCTGCACACGTAAAACAGTAGTTACCTTGACTTGCAGAGCTTCAGTTCATTTACTCACATCTACATAATGCTAAACTCTAATTTTCTTTTTTGTTTTGCAGATTACCAATCGGACATCTTTTGGAGTCCATTTCAAAATTTGTTTATAATATTGTTCTTTTTTAAAGTTATTTTTCTGGTTGCTTCTAATATAGTTGTAATTAAGTTTTGTTTACAGTTATTGTTTTAATAAAAGTTAATCAAAAAAGCTACATACTTCTTTTATTTTGTGGCGGGGGTGGGGGGTATGACGGTCCACAATAAAAATAATGTTGAAATACTATAGTAAGTTGTTAAAGACTATGATTGAAAACTACTAAGTCATATTTCCTCTGGATAGACTACAACTTAGAAAAGAAATCAAAATAAAACCAAACAATGTCTGTCAAATGTACAAACCTCATGCAACATTTTCCTGTGCAAACCTACCCCCCCTACATCAATCACGCCCCTCAAACCATGGAAACAATCACCCCACAAAGATTTCTATATTGTATGAGGAGCTGCGTGCCCTACGCCTACTGCCCTGGAATCCACGACGCCCAGACCCGGTTGCTGCAGCGTCCTGGGGGAAACAGCCATTACAATGCGGTCATAAGCACGTGTGATCGTCACCACGAAGACATTTGCAAGCATATAGCTTAACCATGCATGCCTTTACCAAGCATGCTTTCACCACTAGTATGCATTTACCACGCATAATAAACACATAATCTTAATAATGTCTTTCTGTTGACGAACACGCATTGTAATGGCTGTGGCTTACGTCCTTCAAATTAGTTTTTAGGTATACGTGTGACCAAGTCTGATAACATCAGAGGCCAAGGACAAACACCGTGGTGTCTGTGGCAGGGAATCTCAGCGATCACAGAGAAAATAGGAGGACGGTAAAATGAAAGTAACCAATATAATAAAAATAATGGTGACAAAGTACTAAAATGGGGGTGTACGGAGTACGTAATCAACATTTGGCGCCTCCCTATTACTTTTCAAATAAATATAGATAAAATATAATTATTAATATATTACAAAACTACAGCTGTGGATGACACACACGACTTGGAAAAGTAAGCGGCAAATTGAATACCTGAAATAAAGAAAGGTTTGCTTGTTGAACTTGAAGAAATAGAAAAAAACGTGGGCTTCGAAACAAGTCTGCGCATGCGTAGAGAGTATAACTGCAGCACCAAAAAAACCTGAAAGTTTTACATACTATCATAGAAATATACCTCTTTTTTAGATCAGTAAACTTAGGTGCATATTATCAAGGACCGGTGTTAAAATTATCGCCATTCCTGCCGATAAAACGGCGATAACGAGCTTGATAATACAGCCTTGTTATTTCCCATAGAAGCCCATGTTAACACCAGAACACGAGCTTCTATGGGATTTAACAAGGATGTATTATCAACCCATTATCGCCGTTTTATCGGCAGTTTCATGCTGATAAAA
Source organism: Lissotriton vulgaris (assembly GCF_964263255.1). Lineage (NCBI taxonomy): Eukaryota > Metazoa > Chordata > Amphibia > Caudata > Salamandridae > Lissotriton > Lissotriton vulgaris. The sequence continues at coordinate 340,102,873 of NC_141694.1, read as the reverse complement.
CGGCCATAATTTTATCACCAGTCCTTGATAATATGCCCCCTAGTTCTCAAAAAGAAATATGAGCCATATTATCAAGCAAAGGCAATACATTATGGCAGCTATTATCGGCAGGAAACTGCAGATAATGCAATGATAATGGGCTTGATAATATGCCCTTGTGAATTCCCATAGAAGTCCAGGTTATGATGTTAACCTGGGCTTCTATGGGAATTCACAAGGCCATATTATCAAGCCCATTATCACCATTTTAGCTGCAGTTTCCTGCTGATAAAAGCGGCAATAATGTATCTCCCTTGCTTGATAATATAGCCCTGTTTTTTTTTTTCTTTTAGCCACAATGCCCCCACGATCCAAGACGGCTCCCCACGTCCTACCAATCTCCTTTCCTACTTGAAAGAGAGAGCAGATTAAATTGCTCTCTCTTTCAAATAGAAAAACAGTTTGCTGTGGTAAAGTGGGAGCGGCGACGGTACCGCCCTACCATACCAACAGCAGTGTCCCGAGAGTACGCACCCGACACACTGCAAGAGCCAGTCCTGAGAAATGGTGCTCCCCAGAGCCATCAAGTGTTCCAGTAAGGGGGCCGCGCGATGCCCTCCCAACATTAATAAAAAAAAACAGACTGTGCAGATACCCGGAGCTGGAAGGTCATTTTACATATTACTACCCCAGAAATGTGGCGTTCCCCACCACGTGTATGGGGAGAGAGGGAGGGAGAGCTCAAAACATATATTTTTTTTTAAAGCCTAGGGGGTGCCGCTCCCCGAGACTGCAGGGAGTAGGACCGTTACCCCCCCTGCATACTTCAAAATAAAACCGGACAAGTGGCATTCCCCAGTGCTCGGGGCACCTACAAACCCCCCATTATGGAAAGAAAATGCCCACCTAATGAATAGAACGGACTTCTAGTTTTTTTCATCTTTTCCACCGAGTACAAGTACTGCGCGAGTACCCCGCAATTTTTTTATTAGGAAAAAAATAAAAATTGCGCCTAAAGATCCATGTACCACCCCCTGAGTAAGCCTATAGGTTCAGAATGTTTCTACCCTGCCCCTTTCCTAATTTCTCAACTTTGTTTTACTGTTTTCTTGTGACTCGGATCTCGCGACAAACAAGATGGCTGCCAACACTTCCTGGTTTGGAGTGTTGACAGCCAATCAGCATGCAGCTCGTGCTCGTAATTGTACGGATTTCCGTACGTGTATGCCAAGATTTTTCTTTAAAAAAAATAAAATAAAATTGAGCCTAAACATCCATGTAGGACCCCCTGAGCAAGCCTAGAAGGTCAGAATGTTTCTAGCCTCCCCCCTTCCCTTATTTTTCAACTTTGTTTTACTGTTTTCTTGAGACTCGGTTCTACCGAGGCACAAGATGGCCGCCAACACTTCCTGGTTTCAATTGTTGACAGACAGTTGACAGCCAGCCAGCATGCAGCTCGCGCTCGTAATTGAACGGATCTCCGTCTGCGTGTAGAACTCTGTCTCTAGATATCGCTATGATTTTACTTGTAATTTTCTCAGAAACTACTGAACAGATTTTCACCATTTAACAAAAATTTCTTGGGGAAATCACGTTTTGGACCTCCTTTTTTCTCGGCCCCCACTTCATGAATCACCCCCAAACTTTCAGGGAAGGAGCGGAACTGAGCAGGCCATTTTCTTTGAGAAATTCACAAAGGTTCGTCCACCGGTGCCAAAGTTATTCCAAATTGAATGTTGTGCATTTCCTATGGAAAGTAGGTCCAAACTATAACTACCTACTGGCGACCACCAGTAGGTAATATATATATATATATTCTCTATGGAACTTTTGAAAATTCTATGTCTAATAACTTTGGTGTTTGTGGACGGAATCGGCTGAAATTTTCAGGAAAATGGCACATTTTGTTTCTGAGCAGCCTCTGAAAATTTGGGGGGGTTCCGTCAAGGGGGGCCGAGAAAAAAGGGGGGTCCCAAAACGCGTTTTTCCCATTCATTTTTCCATAGGGCCTTAGGCCTCACTTTTAGTTCGAACGGCTGAATGGATTTGCACGAAACTTGGCAAAATTGTAGGGACTGTTAGCCCGATGTGCCTTTGCTGGGTCTCAATATATGTGCTCCAGTGGATTTCGAGAAATTAACGTTTAAAAAAACAGATATATCTGTGACAGCGTCCTGGATAGCGCTCCAGATCGCGTACTTTTCGCGTAACGGAGCTTTGCGAAGCGAAGCTGATTGGCTCTCCGGTGTCTGTCAACATTCTAAACAGTCCGGTGCGGCCGCCATCTTGTCTCTCGGTAGGATCGAGAGACAAGAGGAGGAGAAAAACGAAGGGGGAATTTAATGAAAGGGGGCAAGGTAGACTCCTCTTGACCCCCTAGGAATGATGTTGGGGTTATTAAAGGGTCCCGTTGGGCAAATAAAAAAAATTAGATTTTTCGCAGTAGAAGCGCTTCTTGGTTCGCGAACCGGGTCGCAAACTGGTAGCAAAACGGGAATTCGCCATTTTGTGTTTCGATTTAATTAAATTACTAGATGGAGGAAAAGCAATGTGAGTATTGGGTATAAGGGGGTATGGGAGACTTATCCTGACCCCCTATGTTTTCTGAGGGTGGTTGAGGAAGCTAATATATGTTGATACTTGTCTTCCAGCGGTTGCGCATGAGCGTTTTTTTTTTTTTGCCGCTTGACTTCTGTTAACGTTCGATTCGAAGGAAATTAGGAAGTGTTGATCGCCATTTTGACACTGCGAGTAAATATATTGTTAAAAATAATTGTTATAAATTAATCCGTATTGATAAACATTGTCTGCGCCATCTTGCCTTTTTTCCAATGCCACACTTTTGTCGTGCACGGCAGCCATTTTAGATGCCTTGACCAGACCCACTCTCTGCACGCCGCCGATCCTCAGCATGGCTCCCCACCCTCGCAAGCATCTCCCCCACGCACTGGTCACCCCCGCTCTCTCTCTCATGCATGGGCCATAAACTTCCCCCCATCTGCGCTGCTCTTCCCTGAGTATCACACCCTGTGCCCGCCCGACACCTCCCTTTCACCCTATTCACTACCGCACCCTCTGACACTCCTCTTCCTCTGTGTCTGATTGTCCAGGCCGGTCCCAGGCTATCACCTAGCCCTGCGGATGTAG